>NC_137788.1:62378890-64778890 GCF_963383645.1 Muscardinus avellanarius
TATTTTTATTTGGAAACAGGGTCTCTTAAGCCAGTGCAGCTGGCTTCAAACCTGAGCGATCCTCCTGTCTCCACCTCCTAAGCACAGGGATTACAAGCGTGTGCCACCATGCCCGGCATAGTAACTGTTTTAAACCTAGTCTTATCTGTACACCTGGATTATTTCATCCATTAGATTCCTCATCTGTATAATGGACACAATAACAGTCCTTATTTTATAGGGTTTACTTTGAGAAATAAAGAGTAAGTGTGAAGTATGTAGCAAATAGTCTGCATTTGATAAGCACCCCAAAATGTTAATTACATTTTATATATAAATTAACCTATGGAAGATGCTTGAATTATATGATAATCCAATTTATGGTCAAATAATATCTTAACTTTCCCTTTCAATTAAAGCAATCATCAAATGAGAAATGGTTTTAAGTCAACATCAACTTTTAGGCTAAAAACTTCAAGAAAAAATATGGTCCTTGACTTTCTGAGTCTGATTGATCTTACTTACCATGATGTTCTCTAGCTCCATTCATTTTCTTATGAATAACATATTTTTGCTCTTCTTTGTGGCTGAATAAAACTCCATTGTATGTCTATGCCACATTTTTTCACCATTCATTTATTGATGGACACCTAGGTCAGTTTCATAACCTGGCTATTGTGAACTATGCTATAAACATAAATATGAATGTGTCACTATAATCACTATAGTTTTCTGACTTTATTTCTTTGGGAAAGATACTGAGGAGTGGTATAGCTGGAGCTGGGTCATATGGTAGTTCCATTCATCTTCTTTGGAGAAACCTCTTCATAGTGGTTTTACCAATTTACAGTTCTACCCAACAATGTATTAGTGTTCTTTTTTCCCTTTGAGGAAGAAAACAGACCAAATAATATTATATTTGTATATGAATGTATGACTACCAATGACACTAGCAAAGAGGGAGGAGGGAAAAGGAGAGAGAATGTGTAGGAAAACACACCAAGAGATTCTATGTGTGTATATGTATACACACATATATATGAATCTATTACTTTGAATTTCACTACAACATATAACTACAATGTACCACCAACAAACATGTTAAAAATTAAAACAATTGCCATTATTTTGTAATTTGGGAGTCTTATGTAGAAATACTCATAGAACTTAGTAAAAAAGACATAAGGGGCCCTAAAATTTCATTAACCAAATATGTATATTTTAGAATTTGAAAATTTTAATTTTCTCAACTTTGGGTCTTATGTTTATATTAGCTTTTGTTTTCACAAAACACAAATTTTAAAGATATTGCTTATATAAATTTACTTTAAGTAGTACAAATTAGTATACGCCTTCTGATGCCAGGCATAAATATTTTTAACACCTAGCACTGCATCCAAGTAAAAAGTGAGATTCTAGTCTTGGTAAGATTCTAGTTATAGTGTGAATACTTTTCCAAATACATATCTCCGCCAATTGATCACATCAGGAAGCCAAATGTACTTGATCCAGGAAGTTAGTGAAAGGAGACATTAGTTAGGGATTAGTGATATCAAGGCACTTCATCAGGATGTACTGGAAAGCTTGTCCAGAAATGGGAGGATGGTAGTTTTAGAATAAATTATCCTCAGCTAATGAGAAAGTTGCCTAGATATTATCCTATAACTACATATGTCTGTCCATCTCAGTCTCGATTAGGTGAAAATCTCATTCTTTCATTTTTTATCAAGAAGAATGATTTTTTATTGCTTTCAGTTTTTTTTCTCTTTGTTTTCATAGTATAGTGCTATGAAAAAAATGAGTAATTCCATTGCTATTACAGCGTGGTTTCCTTAAAACATACAGTAGTTTTTCAGTCATAAAAGGATAAAGTTGTAGAGCTAATGGGACTCAGAGAGCTGTAGTAGTTAGACCTCATAGTGCATGATTATCTTGAATTATGCTGGGCTCTTAAGATGCTATTCCATATATAATATGTAGCAATGGAGTCTAATGTTTAAATGAATAAAATATATAAAAAGAATGTGAGGGAGAAGTAATTTCTCATCATTACTAAAAGTAAACCATTTCTAAACACCAGGGAAAGAGTAAATAATGGAGTTATTCTGATACTTTATGGGTTGTTCTGAGTTTTTACTATAGATTTCAAGACTACCTATAATGCATTTTCTTACAGCATGGTTATTATTTCTTATCTTCATGGAGTATAAACTGTATACTTTTCTGCTATGATATGTCTTAACTTTTGAGCTGGATTAAGAGACCATGTCCTTTGAATTGTATATCCTCTTAAGGAAATTATAGCAAATTGAAATTTATGTTGTCATTGTTGGTCATTTTTTTAGACAAAACAAAATATTTCTATAAAAAAGTCAATAGTGCTTTGGTTCTAACCAGCAAATGTGATTGATTGCTAAATACTGAGATGGGAAAAGACATGTTGTATATTTTGTTGCTCATTGTAAAGTCGCAGATTAGTTATGCTGTCTTGGTATGAAAATATTCATGATGCATGAGACTTCTAAAAATGTTTTCTTTCTATTATCTATCTATGTCTAGTATGCCACTTTTAACTCATTTGAATAATTGACTCAGAAAAAATAATTGCCAAATATCTGTTTTCCTTAGCTTATAGTGTCAAGTTTTACCTTATCTGCTGTTCTTTTATCAATTACTAAAACACTTTGCTGGAACTTTGTCAGGATATATTTTATAAATAATATTCTAACAATATAAAGAGAAGGCTCTCTATTTAATGTCTCTTTCTTCTGGATGTTTCTGTCCTTTCAGTCAAACTTAATTATAATTTGTTTATGTAATTTTTATCGAATTGTGGATCCTTTATTTAGCTATTGAATACTTTCTTTTATTTATTGAATTATGCCTTCAAATATACACTGTTAAAGAAACAAATATCACTTGCATTGAATAATGATAATTTACTGGCATTTTCAAAAACAACATTTTATAATACATTTCTCTCCTGAAGTTATCTATGTTGCATGGCTATGTTGAGTCTTTTGCTTCAATATATCTTCACCATAGTCAGGTGGTCATGGAATCTATAATATAAAAGAACACTTAGAAGTAGCAATTTGTAATTATGCAAAGTCAACAGATCCAAATAAGGGGCTGTTTTGGACAAATTGTGATGTAAAGCAAATATCAGCAAACTATGTTTCTTGGGGCAAATCTTGGCCACTACCTGTTTTTGAATAGCCCAGAGGCTAACAATCACTTATATATTGGTAAATAGCTAAAAAAAAAACAAAAAAAATTATTTGGCATATGGAAAGGATATAAAATTTAAATTTATGTTAATAAATAATGTGTTATTAAAATAGAACCACATTAAGTCATTTATATATTGCTTATAGCTGCTTTCAAAGATAGAATTACATAGTTATGGGACTTCCAGGAAGATGGCAACCAAGGGAAACAGTACATCCCAGTCCTGCTGACACATGATATCCATTGCCTTAAAAACAGCATGCAACCAGCCATAAAATATTACCAGGAGATAAATAATATTATAGGTACAAGAAGGCAGGAAAAATAAAGGTTAGAAGACCGAGCCAGGCGTGGTGGCACACGCTTGTAATCACCGCACTTGGGAGGCAGAGACAGGAGGATCGCACAGGTTCGAAGCCAGCCGCGCACACTGGCTTAGGAGACCCTGTTTCCAAATAAAAATGTAAAAATAGGTCTGGGAGTGTAGCCCGGTGGTATAAGGGCTTCCAGGAACCCCAGTACCACCAAAAAAAAAAAAAAAAAAAAAAAAAAGAAGACCGATCATAGAGCAGAAAAGAAACCTGCCCACCTTGCAGCAGCAGGCAGCACAGTGACTACATATTTCCTCACTGTACCTGACTCCAGAGACAAAGAGGAAAACAACCAAGAACCTGGAGTAACCAGCTGCAGATCATTGGAGTTGTAAGCCATCAGTTCTTCCTGCATAAACACCAGCTACAACTTTCACCAGTGGCAGCCAAGCTTAGCATGCCCTCCAGGGAACCAGAGCAGTGCTCAACAATACCAGAAGAGAAACCTGCCCGCCTTGAGACAGCAAGTGTCATGGCAGTGCCATCTTGCCTCACTGCACCTAACTCCAGAGACAAACAGGAAAACAACCCAGGACCTGAAGTAAGTAGCTGCAGATCATTGAAATTGTAAGTCATCAGTTCTTCCTAAACAAATGCCAGCTACAATGTCCAGGGGTGGCTGAGCTCACCAGCCCCTCCAGGAATCCAGACCTGTGCTCAACAGCACCTTCAGTAAAGCCATGGTACATGTGGGAGAACACCCAGCGTAGCACCCCCAGGGACTTGCATTGCAGCGATAAATGCCCTGTGGGTCTGAGACATTGCAGCTCAACCTGGAGAATGTGAGGATAGAATCTGCTGTTGGACATAGCAGAGGCTCAGGCAGACTCAGGCTCTGTATCAGTGGTAAGTGTGGGGGGAGACCTATGCTTAACACTACACTCAAGTAGTAGTATCTCTGGGATCACCACAGAACACCTAATCATGGAGAATTGGGAGAAGTCAGACAAGCCCAGTCCTAGCTGTGGGGAACAGAGACTCGTACATTGAATTTGATTTCAGAAGCATCTACCACTTACGGAAGCAGGGAGAGACTGGTATGTCACATCTGTGGGAAGTGTGGAGGCTGACCTGTGCTTAACACTACATAGCAGCCATCTGAATAGACTGAGAAAGAGTTAGAGAACCAGGCTTGCAGCAGGAAAGGTGCTGGTGGCAATCAGTGTTTGCACAGAGGGAGACTGCAGAGGCCCAGTATGCTGAATATTCATTTATCTGTAGAGTTGCATTAATTTGATGTTAGTGTTGTTGTTTTATTTTTGGGTTTTATTGTGTGTGTGTGTGTGTGTGTGTGTGTGTGTGTGTGTGTATGCCTGTCTGTTTACCCTCTTCCCAAACCCTTTCCCAAGCTTCTTCCCTTGTACACACCTACTCCTGTTTCTCTATCCCGTTTTTCTTTTCTTTTTTCTCTCTTCTCTCTTCCTTGTCTTGTATTAAATCCACTTCATATCACTATACTAGGAATTCTACATTGGTTACTAGAGTACTACTACATGTTCACTATGTCTAATCTCATATATACTACCTTACTAAACTCATACTCTCATTCTATTCAATCCTATCTCAGGCTTTACTCTATTCTTGCACTTATGCCTTCACTTCCCTCCTCACTTAACCTTCACTGTTGAATACAATACAACATGCCCTTGAATGTACCAGCTGACACCTAGATACTGAGAGAAATCTATCAATAGCAGCAAATACAAATTTCTGAAATCACAAGAAGGAGGAATAATAAGGAAGTAATGAGCTCCCACAAAACCACAATAATAGAACCTGACAACACAGAACTTCAGAGATATCCAGAAGGTCGAATCAGAAATGTGACTGTAGAAATAACACAGACTTCAGAAAACAATTAAGAGAAAGTCTGAAGGAAATAAAGGATTCAATCATTAAAGTGAAGGGATTAATTCAAACTATAAACAATCAATTAGAACACTTGGAGAAAAGAATCTCACTCCTAGAAGATGATCACTCCAAAAATGAAGGCATAGAATATAACTTAGAAAAAACAATTTGACAGCATAAATTTGAAATGAAAAAAAATATGGGCCTATTTGAAAAGAGCTAACCTAAAAATAATTGACATAGAAGAGGAAATAGGTGAAACAAAAGGGATCAACAATCTTTTGAAAGAAGTAATATCAGAAAAATTTCCAAACAGAGCAAGAGGTTGATACACAGATACAGGAAACTTAGAGAGCCACCTTTTGACAGGATTAGAGAAAAGGTTCACCATGTCACATTATGGTTTTCCAAGTAAATTTAATAAAACCTTTATAGAAGAGATAATCCCAATACTCCTCAATCTCTTTCATGAAATAGAAAAAAAAGGGACTCTCCCAAACACATTCTATGAAGCCAACATTACATTAATACCAAAACCAAATAAAGACAACTCAAGGGAGGAAAACTCAAATAAAGACAACTCAAGGAAGACCTATATCTTTGATGAACTTGAATGCAAAACTGCTAAGCAAAATACTAGCAACACACATTCAAAACCACATCAATAAAATCATACACCATGACCAGGTAGGGTTCATCCCAGGGATGAATCACAATACCTGACTTTAAACTATACTGTAGAATCAACATAATAAAAACAGCATGGTACTGGCACAAAAACAGATACATAGACTAATGGAGCAGAATAGAAGACTCAGAAAAATATCCACATACTTACAGCCAGTTGATTTATGACAAAGGGGCAAAAAACTTAAACTGGAAAAAAGATAGCCTTTTCAACAAATGGTGTTGGAAAAACTGGTTAACCATACGCAGAAAAATGAAAATAAACCCCATTTTCTCACCCTGCACAAGAGTCAATTCAAAATGGATCAAAGACTTGGAAATTAGACCAGAGACCTTGAAGCTCTTTGAAGAGGGCATAGGTGCAACACCACAACACATAGGCACAGATATAAACTTTCTCAACAAAACCCCAAAGACACAAGAAACTAAAAGGCTAATTGATAACATGGGATTGTATTAAACTAAAGAGCCTCTGTACAGCAAAGGTAACTACCAAGAACCTTGAGAGCCAACAGAATGGGAGAAAAATTTTTACCAACTACTCCTCTCAGAGAGGACTAATATCTAGAATATACAGAGAAATGAAGATATTCTCCACTGAGAAAACAAAGAACACAATAAAAAAAATGGGCAAATGAACTAAATATACACTTTCTGAAAGAAAAAATTCAAATGGCCAATAAACGCATGAAAAAATGCTCATCATCATTAGCAATCAGAGAGATGCAAATCAAAACTACCCTGAGATTTCATCTAACTCCAACTAGAATGGTAATCATTCAAAACACAAACAACAACAATACTGGCGAGGATGTGGAGAAGTGGGAACTCCAATACATTGTTGGTGGGATTGCAAATTAGTGCAACTACTTTCGAAAACAGTATGGAGAATCCTCAGAAGAATGGGAATGAATTTACCACATAATCCAACAATCCCACTTCTGGGTATCTACCCAAAAGAAAGGAAACCAAACTACCAAACCAATGCATGCATATCTATGTTCATAGCTGCACAATTCATAGTTGCCAAACTATAGTACCAGCCAAGATGTCCATCAACAGATGAATGGACTACAAAACTATGGGATATGTACACAATGGAATTTTACTGAGCCATAAAGAAAAACACAATTACATTGTTTATGGGGAAATAGAGGGAACTGGAGGACATTAGGCTAAGTGAGATTAGTCAGTCACAAAAAATAAGAAATCAGACTCTCTCCCTAATGTGCAGAAGCTAGGGAGAAAATGGGTCATGTGAGGAACTCTACATGAAGAAAGGGATACTATAGACGGACAAATAAGGCAACATACCTGAGGAGATGGGAGGAGGGAAGAGGGAAACTCTCTAATGTACATGATGTACTTTAACAAAAATATCAATAACAATCACTAAGCCAAACATGAGAAGGAGGGAGTGTGTAAGGGAATGGAGTGGGAATTGGATAAGGGCTAATTGGGTGATGTGTGCATGTATGCATGCTTTTTGTCTGATGCTTTTAAAAGTGTGAGGTAGAGCAATATTTTAAAGTAACCTCATATCTCTTTAGTATTGAATCAAAGGAGTTACAAGAATGCTACCTTTGTCTAAGAGTCTAGATGAATGTCTCCTTTAAAGGGAATATTTCTATATTTGCATAATAGCAAGCCATATACTCTTATAAAGTAGCATAATTGCTATTGGGTCATTGACCACATTGATGTCTATTAAGTTTACCCAAACTGTATGGTTATGAAGACTATTCACCATTTTTCTAATTAGATTGGCTTTGTCAGCCAGTACATGTGGTACATTATGCTACACAGAATATAAAAATCATTTAGATCTAGAAAGTAAATTAATTGGAAGTTAAATTACCAGTGGAATAAATCTATTGTCCTTGTACCTGTTATATATTTTGCCCAAATACTGACCTTTGTAAAACATGATACAGTTAGCAAATGGTGGCCAGTGTAAGCTGGAGGCCTGCTAGAAATTAGGTCTGAATTAATATTCTCCTGGCACTCAAAATGTGCCATTCATATCTCTCATTTATAACACTAATTACTTATAATAATTCTAGGTTTTAGTTTTTAAAAGAACCCTTCATGTATAGGGTACTGTAGAAACTATTCAGTTCATATGTCAACCCTAATTAAGACCTATCTCGGAATTCATTAGAATCTGCCCAACTGTTTAACATCTCTTACAGCAGTGCACCTTTAGATGAAAAACACTGTTCTTTCCATTTTTCCCTTTTCAGTTTTTGTTGTCTAATTAATAGAAACCATTAATTTGGAGGGATGAATTAAAAATGGAATGAATAGTATAGGCTTTGTGTAATTTTCTAAAGATTTTTCTATGCCATAATCAAGGTGAAGAAAAAATGCTTATTGCAAATGTCCTGAGCTGACAGAACTATATATTTAGAACTGTGAAGTCTGTGGTAACTAGTGAAAATAAAATGTATAATGAGGATAAAATTAAATGGATGATAGACTCTGAGCTTTAATGACTCAAAAAAAATCTAACTCCAGTTTTCAAGTCTCTGCTTGTCAAAAGGAAACAAAACTCTTCATTTTATTTCCATTTCAGCAAGGAAAATTCCTGAATTAAGATGCTTTAACATTTTATGCAAATTGGAATTTGGTGATGGGACTTTATTGAACAAATGGTTCTAAAAGGCATCATAAATATAAGTACCATTGTGTGTGTGTGTGTGTGTGTGTGTGTGTGTGTGTGTTATACACTCACTGAGCCTTTTGTTTTTTAGACAAAATCAATGCATGATATAATGAGTAATTGGGAGAGAAAATATATACTTTCCTAAAGGGCAGAAGTGTAAGAACAACTGTTTGTTTATTTACACCTATACCAAAGAGGTTTGCTTTGTATTCCAGAAAAAGAAAAAACTTTGGAAATGTGTCCACAGGCAAAGCCTGATTCTTGTGGGTGATAAACCTGGAGATGATTCACAGTGATGTCTTTGCCTTAGCTTTGTACAGATCATCTGTTGGAGAAGCTAAAATGGCTAAATGGTTATGGTGAGGTTTGGACAAATCTCAGTCCTTGTTGGTTTGTCCTTGGAATCCCCCACCAAACAATTTAAAAATATTTTGGCTGGTGATACAGTTTCTTCTTGTGGTTATCTCTTCAGTAATAAGAAATAAACTATTTATGTGTATTAAGTCTCCCAATAAGCTCACATTTTTGTCCCTATCTTAATCATGCTTTCAACTAAAATACTACTAAGTGCTGGAAGCAAGAGTGCTCTAAATGGGAAATCCTATTTTGGAGTTTTCTGCAACAGACACCAACATTCCACAGCCCTGGCCCTCCTACTTAGAGTTCTCTTGCAACTACTGCCTGAAAAACTCAACACTTTAGTTATTTATATACAAATGGAAGATGATTTCACTTAATGACTTTCCACTTTCATCAAAGAAAAACTCATATTGTCATAGGAATTTGTCTCTTCTAGTGCTTAAACATCTCAATGAGGGATGCCTCCTCATGCCACCGCCCAGCTGCCGGCCCTGGCCTTGCTGCTGCTTCTGCTGGGCTATGGCTGTGGAGGGCGCTTGGCTGTGCAGGCCCAGGAGCCGGCGGCAGACGGGCCCCAGGCAGGACACATGTTCACTCACAGCATCCAGAGCGCCACACACTTCCTCATGTTTTTGGCACCCTGGTGTGGGCACTGCCAGTGGCTGCAGCCAACCTGGAATGACCCGAGGGACAAGTACAACCACCTGGAAGATGTCAAGGTCTACGTGGCCAAAGTGGACTGCACTGCTGACTGGGATTTGTGCTCCGCTCAGGGCCTGCATGGGTACCCCACCCTAAAGTTTTTCAAGCCTGGCCAAGAAGCAGTGAAGTACCAGGGTCCTCGGGACTTCCAGATGCTGGAAAACTGGATGCTGCAGACACTGAATGAAGAGCCGGCTACGCCAGAGCCAGAGGTTGAACCCCCCAAAGCCCCTGAACTCAAGCAGGGGCTGTAGAAGCTCTCAGCCAGCAACTCTGAACTACATGTCGCACAAGGCGACCACTTTATCAAGTCTTTTGCTCCATGGTGTGGTCACTGCAAAGCTTTGGGTCCAACCTGGGAGCAGCTGGCTCTGGGCCTTGAACATTCTGAAACTGTCAAGATTGGCAAGGTTGATTGTACACAGCAGTACAGACTCTGCTCAGGAAACCAGATCCCTGGCTACCCAACTCTGCTCTGGTTCCTAGATGGCAAGAAGGTGGATCAGTACAACGGAAAGCGGTACTTGGAGTCTCTGAGGGACTGCATGGAGTCTCAGCTGCAGGGTCCAGAGACCAGAACTCCAGAGGCTATGGAGCCCTTGGAGGCCCCGGTGATGGCTGCTGATCCCACAGACGACAAGGGCACTGTTTTGGTGCTCACTGAGAAGAATTTTGATGACACCATAGCAGAAGGAATAACCTTCATCCAGTTTTATGCTCCATGGTGTGGTCACTGTAAGAATGTGGCTCCCACTTGGGAGAAACTCTCTAAGAAGGAATTCTTGGGTTTGGCAGAGGTCAAGATTGCTGAAGTAGACTGCATCGCTGAACAGAATATTTGCAGCAAATACTCTGTTCGAGGCTACCCTACATTGTTGCTTTTCAATGAAGGCAAAAAAGTGAGTGAGCACAGCGGAGGGAAAGAGCTCGAGTCCTTACAACAGTTTGTCCTGCGCCAGGCAAAAGATGAGCTGTAGTAAGGCAGTGGAGTCACCTGTCCTGCCGGTCTCCTCCAGCCTGTGTGGGAGCCACACTGTGCGGCCGTCCAGGTTTCACATGTGGTCATTCAGGAAGCTGCATGTGCTAAACTTGTGGTATCTTCTTCATGTGTTTTTTAAGCCAACACGCTCTACAGACTCTTTATTAAGTTTCTCTAAGTAAATGTGTGTAACTCATGGACACAAGCTAAATATTTTCAGTGACCTTCTGTCCCCTTTAACCTTCTCTTAATGAAATTAAGTGATTTTCTTCGAGAGTAAAATAGTCAAGGAAAATCAAGTTGCTGGACTATTTTTGCTCCCAAGTGACTTTGATGAAAGCTTCATCCAAAAGCATAGCTTTGTGAACTTCCCCTGAATTCTGGAAAGGTGGTCTTGTGGCAGTGTTAATTTTCCTGTGATCCGAAGGTCACAACTGAATTACTGATGTGGTTGGTCCATAGCTTGGAGCAGATTTCCAAACAAAAACCCACACCCTCTGGAAGGTACCTTTGCGGCCACTACCAGGTTCTCTGACTTGTTGGTTCTTCTTTCCTGGGGAGAGGTTGGCCGCTGTGAACAGTGTCACTTCTGAGGCCATCATACATGTGTGTTGATATTTGCTTAATTGGTTGTTATATTCAAAGGGTACTCCTGTTTGCTTCATATGGGGCAAAAGATTTCATCAGCACCTTAGGTGAACACAAAACCTGTGTCTGTGTGAACATTAAGATTGTATGTCTTCTGTAGAAAATGTGGAAAGTTCCAGGCTGGTCCTGACTATCAACCCATAGAAAGATTCTGGTTGTAACTGCCTGCCAGGCAACAGGACCAGTAGGGCTTTCCTAGGCTGGGTTTCCAGGGACCAGGAACACACTGCAGCTCTGCTCCGGAGCCCCCGCTAGAGGTGGTTTCTGATTTTGTTCCTAAGTAGTTCTTTTAGGAGCTGCCTGTCCTTTGTCCACCTTTAAGGAGGATCGACCTCTAATGTATGGACAGTTGGATTCATCTGACCTCAAGACCAAAGACTGAAGTCCACAGGGCTGTACTGGCCCTGGTGCATGCAGGTGTTGAGCTAAATCCCTCTAATTCATGCCGTCCTGGTGATTAAACATTTTTGCTATCATCCTTGGAAATAAATCTCTGTAGGACTAAGTTCTCTTAAGACATCTGTTTGTTCTTTACTATCGAGTTACTTTTTATAAGAACCACAGTGTCTAGCACCCTTCACCCTGCAGGGTGACATTGACTTTGGCACAAAGCTCCTGGTGGTAGGAATCTCAGAGATATGACCACTTCTACTGTCTGGGGTGAAGGTAACAGAGCAGCATCTCAGCCAGGCTTTGCCTTAAAGGAAATCTTTATTAATCATGTGTGGTTCACAGATGTTCTTAAAAAAACACCCAACTCTCCCAACTTTCTAGAAAAAAACAGCCACCCTGAGTAGCTTCAGCTTTGCATCATGAGTCTTGTATAAAAGAAAATCAAAGTGGTACATTTTTTTGCACTATACTTTATAAATAAACTCTTTAAAGAAAGAAAAAAAATCTCAATGAGGCAGAGTTGAGTTAGTACTACTATGAGTTAGTAGTTTTTAGAAGAAGTTTGTTACAACTTCACCTACTTCCCTGAGTCTTGAACATTTACCATGATTGGTAAGGCTACCTAACAATGAAAACTTTGTTTAGAGAGCTAAAGCATGTAGAGAATGCAGATAAGAATGATGCTCAAACTTTGTGATTGTAAACCCATGTCAAAAAAAGAGAGGGCAGATTGAATTATTTTTATTCTTTCAAAATTATACTATTATTCCTAGTTTTCACTTTGAAAGTCAAGATACCCATAGCAGAGCAAGAGGTACCAGAAAACAGAATTTTCATAAACATTAAATATTTTACAGAAGTTCAAAGACTTGACATGATTTCTTTTTCTATCATAAAATCTTTAAACAAAAACAAAAACTTACTTTCTAACTCATAATGATCCTTCAAAACTAATATTCCTAATAGGAATAGGCTTAATGCTAACCAAACTGATTTTCTTTTCTGTTGGGTCCACAACTAGATTTCTAAATCTTTCTTGAAGTTGGATATGGTCACATGACTGACATCTGGCTCACCAGCTCACAGATTGCAGAAGTAATATATCCTACTTCTACACATGGCACAGGATATCAAAGAGAACAAAGTACAGAAATTGGGGGCTTAAAGGACTGGACACATGAGTGCCACTATACTCTGGAAAATAGGTAATAAAATTATTTAGCTCCTGAGAGCCCAAGAGCCATGAAGACCCAGCCATGCGACAAAGATCAGAGGAAAAGTGTGGCTTTCTCACAGAAGTAGAAATTAGGCTTCCAACACCTCTCCATTCCAAAGGAAGACCTACTCTTTCACACTAATCTCAGATGTGGCTATAGAAGATAGAGATTATAAAAAAAAAAAAAACATTTCCAAAGATTAAAGGCAGGTGGCAAGGAGAGTAAGGGGTAACGGAAATGTTTCCATAAATCAGATTCAGGGTTTGATTGAAGAAATTTTCTCTTTTTCATGTATAGAGCTCCTTCAAAATGTCTGCCTGTAAGATTTTAATAAATCTTTGCTGCACTTACTTTTTTTTTCTGGATGGAAACTTGGGATATGGCTTTCTGATTATTACTCTTCTTTCATAATTATTGTGTGATCTGTTTGGGAGTAGTGGATGCTAATATGTTGTTTGTATTCATAGGAGTCGTCTGTTCATGAGGAATCACATTTGGAGAGTCTTCACGTCACCAGAAATACTGGACTTGTATCTGGATGCAGTACCTGAATGAGATTTGAGGAACTGGAAGAGTGTGTTCAGCATGGAGGAGCAAAAGAAAAATGCTTATTTAGTGACTAAAAAAGAATTTAACAGGGAGTGGGTAAATTTTAAAAAATCAATTTTCCCTTTCTGCTTGGTACACAGTTTCCAGCCTTCTTGATCATAACTTAGAGGGAAAATGAGTGCAGATTGATGGACGTTAGGCATCTGCCATGCCCCAACCTAGCCTATTTGAACTCTGTGCATATGACTGTACTCTCATTCCCTTTGCCTTGTGATTAGATGTTAAATGCTTAAGTTAGGAAGCTTAGAATCTATGTTTAGAGGCCTGTAGTGGATCCATTAGCCTGAGTCCTTGCATGCCTGTGCAGAGGAGAAAAAAATCTCACATAAACTATGCTACTTGGCTTCCATATACAAGAGAAACTTCAGCTGAAATAAGTTCCTGATATTCCAACATTGTAGATGACTTAAAGGATACACTAGACCCAGTTGAAAATATTTTATATCCAATTGAAAGTAATATTGATTAAAAACCCCAGCATAGTTTATTATTGAATTTTCTTGAGATTGTGTTTCAAATTGCAAAACTTAGTTGTGTCATCATTTCAGTGACTAAGTAAACATTCTGTTTTAAATAGCATTGCTACTGTTGGGAAGGAGAGCCTGAGGGAGTTAACTTTTTATATTCAGAATGTGCTATGATTTAAATATTTGCCACCCTCCTCCAGAATTTCTATGTTGAAATCCATTAACTGCCAAGTGACAAGTCGGGTCCCTACCCCCTTCACTGTAGAAGGTGGAACCCTGGAAAAGGAGGAGGAGACTCTGCTACGCAGGCAGGAGGGCAGTATCACAAGGCAGGCGATATTGCAAGAGAAGTGGCGTTCCCACCTGTAGCCCCACCCCCCAAACCTATATCTTAAAAAGAGAGCCATTTTCCCTCTAGCCTCAGATGGGCCCACAGGTCTTCAGGACTGTCCAGCCCCCCCATCCCTGAGAGGACTGCAATAAAACTGGTACCCCGCTCCCTGGTCTCTCTCTCCACCTTTTTACTTACCGGGCAAACCTAACATCTGGTGCTGACCCCAGAACCATTATTTTTTTAATTTTAATTTTTCTTCTTTTTTTTTTTTTTAAATTCCCTGCTGCCACCACTGCCACAGCATGCTCTGTGTGGTCTTGGTGGAAACCTCTACCTTCCCAGATCTGCTTGGGTGCAGCATTCTGTGCAGCTAGGATTGCGGATCCACTGGGACCACAACCACCCCACCCACCACTTTTGCACTGAACTACCACTGCCCAGAACCACTGCCACCCGGAACCAACCGCCCCGCAACCGCCGCCACCCAGAAACCTCCACTGGTGCCCCATGCCTGCCTGGACCTGGGACGAGAGCTACACTTTTCCAGCCCTGTATCCTGTAGCTGCAGCTCTGTGCAGCTCCGCCTAGACCCACCCTTCAGTTAACCCAGACAAATGCCCAGGTCCCTTTCCATGCTCCCTCTGCCTGCGCTTCCTCCAACCCTGTGTCCCACCCTTCCCTGCCACACCTGCTCCGCCCCTGAGCCACCGAAAAGCCACCACTCTCCAGTGCCGGCATTCTGTTCTCCCTGCTCCTGACCAGCTCAGCTTCAGCCCAGACACCTGGACTCAGACCCTCTGGCCCTCCCACCCACCCATATCAGACTCTGCACACTCTGGGAACAACAGCCCAGACTCAGGACCACCCGCCCAGCTTCAGCCTGGACTCTAGACCTCCTGCCCTACCCCGGCCCTGACTCTGGCCATCTGGCCTTCCTGGTCAGACCCATGAGAGTGCACGTCACATGGCCCGGCCTCATTTTCTGGCGGGCACCTGGCAGCCATTTTTTTTTCTTTTTTCTTTTTTCTTTTTTTTTTTTTTTGGTACTGTGGATCCGGTAACCACGCTGTTCAACCAGCAGCTCATCCCAGGACCAGCCAATGGCCATCTTACCTGGCCACTCACTCATCCTGAGAGCTGGCGGCCATCTTACCCAGCCGCACGCTTGCCCTGGGAGCCGGCAGCCATCTTACTCAGCCAGACGCTTGTCCTGGGACCAGCCAGCGGCCATCTTACCCAGTCAGATGCTCACCCAGAGCCAGTAGACACTTTTTAAAATTTTTTTTCCTTTTCTTTTTCTTTTTTTTATATTTTTATTGGTGCATTGTAATCATACATGTCACTGGAATACAAGACTTGAGAGGATATACAAGAACACATCATCCAATTAGCCCTCATCCAATCCCCATCCCACTCCCTCCCCCTCCCTTGATCCCATGCTTGATTGGTGATTATCTTTGATACATTTGTTTACGTACCTCCTGAGTTTTAAAGAGGTTCCATCCTCCCCCATCCCTTCCTCTCTGATTGGTCACCTTGTTTCTCTATAGGGCCCTTTCTACAACTCAACCTCCTTCTTTTACCCTTTTACTCCTAGTTTTTCTTAATTAGGGGAAGCATCTGGTTTTTATTTTCTGTGCTATTTCTCTGTGCATGCCGCATTGCAAGTTCCGATCTCTCACTCTTGATGGCCCCAGTAGTGGCCTGGCTACCCGGAGGACTCTGATCCCGACCTCACTGGCTCCAGCACCAGCCTTGCCTCATGGGAGGCCCTGATCCTGGCTGCGCTGGACCCCGCACCAGCCTTGGCTGGCTCTGATCCCAGCCTCAGAGGCGCCAGCACTGGCCTTGCCTCACAGCAGGCTCCAATCCCAGCCTCGCTGGCCCCGGCACTGGCCTAACCCCTTGGCAGGCTCCAATCCCAGCCTCGGAGGCCCCAGTACCAGCCTTGCCTAAAGGCAGGCTCCTATCCCAGTCTCGCTGGCCCCAGCACCAGCCTAACCCTTTGGCAGGCTCTGATCCCGGCCTCAGAGGCTCCAGCACTGGCCTTTCCTCATGGCAGGCTCCAATCCTGGCCTCTCTGGCCCCGGCACCGGCCTAAACTCTCGAAAGGCTCCGATCCCGGCCTCGAAGGCCTCAGTAGAGGCCTTGTCTCACAGCAGGCTCCGATTCTGGCCACTCTGGGCCCGGCATCACCCTAACCCCTCAGCAGGCTTCAATCTGGCCTCAAAGGCTCCAGCACCGGCCTTTCCTTGCAGCAGGCTCTGATTCCGGCCACGTTGACCCCAGCACCAGCCTAACACTTTGGTAGGCTCCTATCCTGGCCTCAGAGGCCCCAGCACTGACTTTGCCTCACTGTAGGCTCTGATCCCAGCCTCGCTGACCCCTGCACTGGCCTAACCCTTCAGCAGGCTCTGATCCCAACCTTAGAGGCCCTAGCACAGCCCTTGCTTCATGGCAGGTTTGGATCCCGGCCTCGCTGGCCCTGGCACCGGCCTCACCCCTCAGCAAGCTCCAATCCCTGCCTCGGAGGCCCCAGCACCGGCCTTGCTTCATGGCAGGCTTCAATCCCGGCTTTGCTGTCCCCATCACCGGGCTTACCCCTCGGCAGGCTCCAATCCCATCACTCTCTTCACCCAGCAGGTTGTCCCACGTTTCCGAAGGTGTGTGGTGGTAGCATTCTGCCTCTGGGGTTATTTCTTCAAAAGTTCCAAGTGTATTGCATCAGATCTCTGCCTCCACTGAGTACTGGCTGCTGCCATTGCCACTGCCTCCACCATTTCAAATCTTTCCCAAGATCTTTTCCCACACTGCATGTTGTCCAGTGTTCCTAAGCATGCGTGACGGTAGCATTCGAACTTTGGTGTAATTTCTCCAGAAGATAAGGTTGGTAGGATCAGATTTCTGCCTCTCCCAAATACCCGCCTCCACGCCATCGTGGCAACTGCTGCCAACACTGTCTTCCTCCTAGGTCTCTGCTAAACTCTCCTTACAGGTGATGTCCAGGATTCTTAAGGATGTAAAGAAGCAGTCTTCTGCGGGGAATTTTTCCAAAAGTTCCAGTTCAGTTGGATATGTTTTGTCTGCATCTCTAGTATCCTGGCTGCCGCCACAGCCATCTTGACCCCTCTCCGATATGTTTCTTTTTTCTTTTCCTTTTTTTTTTTTTAAATAAGAGGAGACAGTATGTGTGGTTTGAGAAGGTTGTGGGATGAGGCACTCTGTAGCAATGAATTTCTTTCTTTCTTCCCTTCCAAAAGTGGAGTCCAACAGCCTCAGTGCACAGAGCAGAATCTGCTATTCTAAGCGCACCATGGCCTGGTGCAGCACAGTAGTGCTGGGTTCCTCTGTACCCGTGGCTGGGCCTCTTGTTTGGTACTGGGCCTCCTGGAACTCCGGCTCGGCCTCCTACCTGGCACCACACCTTCCTGGGGGTAGACCAGGCCAATCGCCCCCCACCCGGGGCACCGAACCTTACTGCCTGGGCCTCTGGACCTTCTGGGTGGCCAGCATGACCCACACAACCCCTGCCTGGGGCCCAGGGCCTTGTGGCCCAGGCCCCGGTTCTTCTGGGGGGCCAGCGTGCCCCGCGCGACCCCCGCGCAGGCCCAGGGCATTGCAGCCCACACCTCCAGTCCTTCCAGGGAGCGGTCGCAGCAGACACTTTAGATCCTCCATCTTGACTTGCATCCAGCCCAGAAAGCCAGCTGCCATCTTTGATACCACCTAGCCAAGGCCCGGCAGCCATCTTGAATCTCATCCAGCCCTGACTCCACCCAACAGCTCCACAGCGTGTCCCAGCTCTGTAGCCTCTCAGTGCTTCAGTTCTAGTCAGCACTGGCTGATAACAGTACACTGTGGTAAGTTTCTCCTTCCTTGGGAAAGCAGGATCCGGCTTTTATCCTCTTCTGGACTTGGGCTCACAGCTGTTAAATACACCCAAATATTTGGTTCCCAAGTTTTCTGGGGGTAGCCAGGCTGCCCTATGGTTGTATAAAGGGAACGGAAATGTCCTTCTCTAACACAGCCACGTTGTTTCTGCATGTTAGGCAGAATCTTGAGACACCAAATTCCTGTTTTCATCCTCGCCCACTGACCAGTTATGGGGGGAAGCCAGCCATCAAAGATAGACTCCCAGTCCACACTAGGCCGTGTTCTAGTTAATCTCCAGACTCTAGGTTTATCCAGGGAACTGTGCCTCAAGTAGCTCATTTTTTCTACACAAAGGTCTGGCGTGACACCTGCCTGGGTAATGAGTTGGGTAATAGTTCTTGGTGGCCTGCAATGGGTACGTTAGATCTTAAAATGTTGACTGATCTCAGTAACTTTTGCAAACGGGCAGGTAAATGGTCAGAGGTTCCGTATGTACAGGCTTTTCTGTGCATGCCTTCCCGGCTTTCCCTTTCCACCCCTCCTGGCTCTACTTCTTGAGTCAGGCTGGCTGAGGATTCCTGCCAACTGCAGCCGCCATCTTGGTCACTATGTAGCAACTCACAGGCGCCACCTGGTGGTCTTTCTGGGTCATGGGACTGCTAGTCTGCTGACTCACGGTTGCCATTTTGTGACAACACAATACCAGCGTCTGACCTGGCTGAGTTACAGGCCCTATTTCCTGACAAACCTGACCCACAAGACCTCTCCTTACCACCGCGGTCATCATCTTATTCTGGGGCAGCCTCCCACTCTAACCCACTCCTTTCTCCCCCACCTTCCTCCCTTAAGGGACTAACATTTACCTCCCCTTCACCTATCCCTGAAGGTCATCGTATCCATTCCTGAGACCTCCCCTTATCTCTTGGCCCTGCTTCGTGAGGTGGCTGGTCAGAAGTCACGGTCCATGTCCATGTTCCTTCCTGACCTTGCTCAACTTGAGAAGAGACTGAGTTATTTTTCTGCCAATCTCTCTGGCTTTATTAAGGAATTCCAACATACTGTACAAGCATATGATTTAAATTGGCGGGATCTTCATAGAATTTTAACCTCTTCTTTAACTCCAGACGATCGAGATCTTATTCTTAAGGCTGCCAGGGAATGGGCAGATCAGGCTCACCTAACTAATCCACAGCTCCCTACTGGGACAGCTGCAGTTCCTTCTGAAGATCCCCACTGGGATTATAATGACAGGGGTGAAAGAATAAAAAAGAGGAATCATATGATATTATGTCTTCTTGATGGCATGTGAGATGCCTCCCACAAAGCAGTTAATTATGATAAGCTTAAGGAAATCACTCAGGTTCCAAATGAAAACCCAGAGGTTTTTCTTAATTGCTTGCAAGACGCTTTTACCCTCTATACCCACTTAGATCCGTTTTCTGAGGCAGGCTCAGTAGTATTGGCAACCCATTTTATTAGGCAATCACCCCCTGATATTCGGAGAAAATTAAGAAAGGCTGAAGACAGTCCTCAAAATCCTATTCGAGATTTGGTAAACATGGCATTTAAATTTTTTAATTCCGGAGAAGAACAGGCAGAAGTGGAGCATACACTCTGATTTTGCCAGATGGCAGATTTACAGGCCCAAGCCCTGGTAGCAGCCCTGTGGCCAGCTGAGGATGGTCAGCCCTTGGGGCAATGAGCACCACCTAGGGGAGGATGGCAGCAATGGCAGCCATCTCCATCCAGGAGCCTGTTTCAAGTGTGGACTCAATAGTCACTAGGCAAGTGGTTGCCCCCAGCTACATCCACCAATCAGGCCGTGTCCAGTGTGTGGCCAGGAGGGACACTGGAAAAGTGACTGCCCTTGGAAAAGAGGTGAGTCTCAGGTGCCTCAACACAGGGGAACCACCCTTCCAGACCAGGCCCCGCCATTGGCCCTACTTGGCCTGGCTGAAGATTGATACTCCCCAGCCTTGGCCACCTGTACTACTCAAGCTGAGCCCAGGGTAACTCTCCAGGTAGCAGCTAAGCCAATTTTCTTCTTCATTGTTACACAAGCTACCTACTCTGTCCTCCCTTCCTTCTCAGGACCTAAGTTTCCCTTCCCAAATTGAGGTTCAGGGGATTGACGGCATGTGCTATTGCCCACGTACTACAAGCCCCTTTTTATGCCATTTAGAGACCTTTATGGTTAACCATCCATTCTGATTATCCCTTCATGTTCTATCCCCCTTTTAGGTAGAGACTTTTTAACCAAAATTGGGGCTGACTTTCATTTAATTTCCCCACAGCTTCTGTTTCCTCTAATATACTTTTAATGGCTGCAGCTACAGTTGATGACCAGGAAGCCAAACCTCCCTTTCCAATAGATTAGGTTGACCCTACATTATGGGATACCAGCACCCCAGTTGTGGCGACCCACCCCACCCTGGTCCAGATTGTCCTACATGACCCCACTATTTTTCCTGCCCGCTCCCAGTTTCCCATATCCTTCCTTCACTGACATGGGCTTAAACCCATTATTTTTCATCTCCTGGCCCAAGGACTGCTTATCCCTACTGATTCCCCTTATAATACCCCCATTCTCCTGGTTAAAAAACCTAATGGGACTTATTGTTTAGTCCAGGATCTCCATTTAATTAATGATGTGGTGGTCCTAATCCACCCAATTGTCTCTAATCCCTATACCCTCTTATCTCAGATTCCCCCAAGTACCACCCACTTTTTAGTTCTCAACTTGAAGGACACATTTTATACAATTTCTCTGCATCCTGAATCATACCCCCTTTTTGCGTTCATTTGGGATGACCCCGATATCCAGGTTTCTCAACAACTAACCTGGACCATCCTCCCCAGAGTTTTCAAGATATCCCACACATCTTTGGACAGGCTCTAGCACAGGACCTCCTCCAGTGCCCCTTGGAGCCTAGTTATCTTTTACAATATGTGGATGACCTTTTACTTTGTAGTTCCTCCCTAGAAATGTCCAAACGGCACACTGCCCTTCTCCTTAATTTCCTTGGAAGCAGGGGTTACAGGGTAGCCCCACATAAAGCCCAGTTATCAGTGCCTGAGGTGCGATATCTAGGCCTACATCTCACCCCAAACACCCGAGGACTAACTGTTGACCAGGTGAAGGCCTTACGAGACTTGCAGCTGCCCACCTCAGCTGACCAGATCCTTTCTTTCTTGGGTTTTGTAGGATTTTTCCAGCATTGGATCCCCAACTTTGCCATTCTAGCTAAGCCACTACATGAGGCAATTAAGGAAACCCCGGTTGGCCCCCCCACTTTGCCCTTGGTCATTTACTGATCCTGGCTTTCTAGGAAGCCCTCCTTAAATCCCCTCCCTTTGCACTCCCCAATCCCACTAAGGCCTTCTTGTTATATATTGATGAAAGGCAAGGTATATCCACAGGAGTGTTCACTCAACCCCTGGGACCAACCCAAGCACCAGTGGCCTATTTATCTAACAGCTTGACCCTACCACTCGTGGGTGGCCACCCTGCCTCAGGGCTCTGGTGGCAGCAGCCATCCTCACAAAAGAAGTTCTTAATATTTGTCTGTGGATGCCCCTGCAGGTTTTTTCCCCACATAGACTCCAGGATTTGTTCTCTCCTCGAGCACTCCCTCTTCTGTCACTTTCTTACATTCAGAAACTTTAGTTGTCGTTCATGGAAAATCCAGATGTTAAACTGTCTCATTCCCCGGCCCTTAACCTGGCCATTCTTTTACCAGTGAGCCAGGGTTCAGGCCCTGATTTGTATTCACCTAACAATGTTCACTCTTGTGTTGATATGATTAAAGCTTTAGCTAAACCTTGGGCAGACCTCCAGGACATGCCCCTTCTTAATCCAGATGTTACTTATTTTATTGATGGCAGCCCTGTTCCTGATGCCAGAGGTAAGAAAAGGGCAGCCTATTCAGTGGTCACCCTAACTCAAATCATTGAGGCTGCCAGGTTACTGGATGGTAATACCTCTCAAAAGGCTGAACTGATTGTCCTAACTCAAGCTCTACACCTGGCAAAAAACAAATGCGTAAACATATATCAATTCTAAATATTCCTTTTTAATAGCAAATTGCCATGCCTCAATTTGGAGAGAGAGGGGATTTCTCTCCACTAAGGGTTCACCCATTGTTAATGCCACCTTGATTAAGAGCTCCTAGACTCCCTTTCTTTACCATCTGAGCTGGCCATCATCCATTGTTGGGGCCACCAGACAGAATCTTCCTTAGTGGCCAAAGGAAACAATAAAGCTGATTATACAGCAAGAGAGCTGACATGACAAGCTCAGCCAAGCCCATGGGCCTCTGTACTATTTTTAACCCTCCCCTCAATGGTGCCTAATTACAGCCTGGCTGAATGAAAACACCTGATCAAACTTGGGGCATCCAGCACAAGGGATGGTTGGCTCATGATACAGGGTAAGATTGCTCTGCCTGAGGCTCAGGCTGAAAAGGTCATTAGCCTAATACACAATTCCCTTCATGTGGGACCTATGGTGCTGAAGCATTTCCTAAGCCCCTTGTTTTATTCTCCTCTCCTGCAACAGCTGATTATTAAAGTCAGTGCCTCTTGTTCCACTTGCGCTGCTGCGTCTCCCCAAGGAGGCCTTCGCCCCTCCTTTCCTACTCACCAAATGAGAGGACACTTGCCAGGACAGGACTGGCAAATTGACTTCACCCATATGCCACCTCACAAAAAACTTAAATATCTTTTTACCATGGCTGATACCCTAACAGGTTGGGTAGAGGCTTTTCCCTCAAAAGATGAGACAGCTAGCACGGTGGCCAATGTTCGAACATCATCCCTCAGTTTGGACTCCCTAATTTCTTACAGTTTGATAATGGACCAGCTTTTATTTCTAAGGTTGCTCAACAGGTGGCACAAGCTCTTGGCATTTCATGGAAGCTCCATATCCCATATCAATTGCAGTCTTCAGGAAAGGTAGAAAAAAATGAATGGGATCCTTAAAAACCACCTAACAAAACTCTCTCTAGAGCTGCGAGTGTCATGGCCTGAACTTCTGCCACTAGCTCTGGCCCGTTTAAGGGCCACCCCTTGAAGCCCTGCCTTTATGATCCCCTTTGAATTGCTGTATGGTCACCCTTTCCTGCTTAATCATGCTCTCCCTTTGGATCCCCCTCCTTTGTCTTCCATCTTACTTGTCTTTTCTCAGGCACCTTCTTAGGGAACATGCTGACTGGTATCTTCCCCAACCCAGGACTGAAGAAGCAGCTCCACATCCTGCAGTCACGGCCCTTAAGCCAGGGGATCAAGTCCTTCTCAAGTCGTTTCAACCAAAAATCTTCAACCATGGTAGACTGGGCCCTTCACAGTGATCCACACCACACCTACTGCAGCCAAATGGCTGGGGGACCCCAACTGGCATCATCTTACCCAGCTAAAAAGGGCCCCATTACAACAGTCCCATGACAAATTATCTTGCACAGTGTTGGGGCCTACTAAGCTTCATTTTTCTTGGCACAATTCTTTTTGATGTTTTTATTTTAGCAGGTCCACTTGTTTACATACTATGGTCCTCTCTCTCTTCGGATGCCATACTGCCATACTCCTCGTCTGCTAAAGTCTCTTTGAGCACACCTTACCAATCTGTCCAAGGTAACCTCTGACTCACGCCGAAGCCATACTCTCACCCTCACACTTCTGGAGGACCCGACCTCTCCTGGCCAAGGGGTCCACTTCTGAGGACCCAAACTTTCTTGTCAGAGGGGACCCCTTACAATGCCCCTTGACAGCAGGAAGTAGTTTAAGATTTGAATCTCCACCCATTATCACCAAAAGACCAGACGACAAGTCAGGTCCCTCCCCCCTTCCCCAAAGGAGGCGGAACCCTGGAGAAGGAGGAGGGAACTGCTAGGTAGGCAGGCAGGCGATATCCCATGGCAGGTGATATCACAAGAGAAGCGGCATTCCCACGTGTAGTCCAACCCCCAAGACCTATACCTTAAAAAGAGAGGCATTTGCCCTCTAGCCTCGGATGGGCCTGCAGGTCTTCGGGACTGTTCAGTCCCCTATTCCCAAGAGGACCACAATAAAACTGGTACCGCATTCCCTGGTCTCTCTCGCCACCTTTTTACTTACCACGCAAACCTAACACCAAGGTAATGATATTAAGTGGTCAGGCATTTGTGAAGTGACAAGTTCACAGGGTGGAGCTTTCATGAATGGAATTAGTGCCTTCATAAAAGAGACTCCAAAGAGCTCTGCTTGTCCCTTCCACACTAGGAGAACACATTGAAAGAGAAAGTGGGCCTCACCAGAGACTGAATCTGCTATCTCCTCATCTTGGATTTCCCAGGTTTCATGACTGTGAGAAATAAATGTCTATTTTTTTATAAGCTATCAATTCTGTGGTATTTTGTTGTAGTAGTCTGAATGGACTAAGACACAATGGAACATTTTGTATACATTTCTGGAAGTAAAAAGAGCATGAAACCACAATACAAAAATCACAATGTTATACACAATGTCAACTCCTTGTATCTTAGCAATTATTTCAGTAACATGAATAATTCTAATTAGAAATATAAAGACAGATGGGGGTATCCAGATAACGGAGGAGAAACCTCAGCAAAGCCAGGAAGGAAGGATAGGAATGGAAGACTGAGGTTCATTAATGGAAATGCTACATGTGACTATGTGTATACATGTGGATATAACGTTTTTTTTTTTTTTTTTTTTTTTGGTGGTACTGGGGTTCCTGGAAGCCCATCTACGTCCGGGCTACACTCCCAGACCTATTTTTTTTCTTTATATTTTGAAACAGGGTCTCGTAAGCCAGCGCGGCTGGCTTCGAACCGGCGCGATCCTCCTGTCTCCGCCTCCCAAGCGCGGGGATTACAAGCGTGCGCCACCACGCCTGGCTCATGGATATAACATTGTTACCCTGGACACTCAGTATCTGGAGGGAGGGAAATGAGGAAGGGGGTCACCAAGTACTGTGTGAATATATGCCTTTGTTAACATAATCTACATTATGATGTGAGACTATAGCGAACAAATTATATATATATATATATATATATATATATATATGAAAATAATAAAAACAGATTAAAATGTGCATTCAGTAAGGGTTAAAGTGAGGGAAGGTTTTTAGGGAAAAGAGAAAAAGAGAAGAGGAACTGGAAAATATATTCCTCTGTGGCAAGAATGCTTGCATCTGTTGAGGTCCAGCTGCAGATCGGCCACCAGTTCCAGCTCAGCTTCCCAGCTGGAACTCTGTCCTGGGAAGAAAGCAATGGAGACTTGTGCCAGGATCCAAACCTTCCTGCACCACTCTTTTCCTCCTTGTCAAAAGGGCCTCTGATATGGCAAGAGATAAACATCTTTCACCTTTTTATTAACTTCCTCATAACTTAGCTAAATAAATAGTACTGATACTAATTTCTATTATCCTGCGTTTTTATGTTGTATATTTTTATATTAAAATTTATCAAACATCCATTATATGTCACATACTGCTTTTAAATTTCAGAGACACAGTAGTAAACAAAACATACAAAAGTCCCTGCCTTCTGATAGTGTACTTGAGTGGGAAAGAGAAAACTGGTCGAAGGAAGAACAAGGAAAGGCTCCTCAGTGAGAGCGTGCCTGGCACGAGTGAGGAGCAGTAAGGAGACGGGTCACATGATCACGCAGAAGGAGCCACAGGAGATGATGGCAGGAATGACAAGATGTTGAGTCACGTAGGACTCTGTGATTTGTAGCAAAAATATTTTTCCCAGTCATTGACATATAATATATATTTATCTAAACAACTGAAAAAAAGAAGTTGCCATTTTCTGAGATGGGGAAGACAGCAGGTAGAGCTAGTTTTGGGAAATTGCAGAAGCTTGGATTTGAAATAGTTCTGCAGACATCACCAATTGGGATGTTGAGGACATGATTGTGTCTATCAGTCTTTAGTTCAATGCATACTTTTGGGCTGGCTGTAAAAATATAGCACATAGGTGATGTTTACAGTTTAGAGACTGAATGGCATCACTTAGGAATTATGTATAACAAGGACAGGGAAGGAGTATGAGGGCCACATTCTGACATTCATTTAATTGAAAGAAAAGGAGGAACCATGAAAATGATTCTGAAAAGAAATGGCCAGAAAGATAGAAGAAAAGTGAAATTCCAAGGTTTCATGGAAGCCACGTGTAGAAAGTGTTTCAGGGAAGACCAAACAATCTATTCACCTTGTCAACTACTGTTGACAGGTCAAGTAAAACAGGGACTGAGAAATTACATTTAGGTATAGCAATGTGGTCATTGGTGATGACACTGAGTTTTTACCAAAATGATGGGGATGGGAACCTGTTTGGAATGGATTCAACAAGGTCTAGAAGAAAACAATCTTTAGAGGAAGCAAAGATCAATTTTGCATTGATGATACAAATGGTTATGTTTTGGCCATAAATTAAAATGAATTTTACTCTCTTGACATACATTGCTTCAAATGAGTACTCAAGCTCATTTTTATCAAATATTTATTGCAACTTACAATCGGCTGGAAACTCTCACATTGCAGAATCAAGCTTCAATGTCACCTTTTCTGTGAAATCATTCCTGCTTCTCTCATGTAGTTAAGGACTATGTGTTCTGTGCTCCTCAAACTTAATTTGCAATGCTATGTTGTGTTGTAATCATTTATTTATATATCTTTCTCTTCCATTACATTCTGAATCCCTCATCTTTATATAACTGCATCATGTTTGATCATAGTTTGCATTCAATAAATGCATAGTAATTGAATTAATGGATATTATATTTTCAGCCAGTCTAAATGACAAAGGGCAATGCAGAAAGAAATTTTAATGAGTGATACAGATTCCAAGTAATGTTGGGTCCTAATGGACTTTGTCCAAGATCAGAACCCTGATATTTAGGTAACTAAGAATGCCTATTTCTCCAAGTGTAGTGTGCATTGCCCCTTTTACTATTTCCTAAAAGATAATAAGGAATGAATGGGCCATTCAAATAATTATCATGTTTTTATATTATTTTGTTTGATTCAAGTAAACACTTTAAAAAACTTTCTTTCTCACTATCTTTTTCAGATTAACCCAGAACCATTACAGATAATAACAGAGAATCTAGGTAAAGTGTTTTATCTGTGACAGTAATCAGAAATTTGTTTCATAAATTTTTTGAATATCTGTGTCCTCAGAACTTATTAGTGCTCAAATGAGCATGACTATAATTTCAATTTAAAACAGCGCCTATTAGTCTGATTTGGAATATTGGGCTGTCCTGCAAAGTTACTTTCCTAAGGGTGGTTAGTTTTTATATTAATTTTAATATAACTTTTTAATAGTTTTCTCACAGATATGATTGTGTTGGAAGCAATGCATTAAGTACAAAAATTATATGCTAAAACTAAAATATTAAATGTGCATAGAAATTCTTTTATGCTACTCTATATTTATTTTGGTACTGAAAGTTGAGCTCATAGTTGCTTTTTATTTTTACTTTTATTTTTGAAGCAGACTCTCTCGATGTTACTACATGCTTGCATTGAATCTGCAATCTTCTTGTCTTAGCATCCAAAATAGTGAGATTATAGGCACATACCATATCTGGATTACTTTACACTTTAAATAACAATATTCTAAGAAAACCTTTGTAAAACCTATGCAGTATGCCAGGCGTGGTGGCGCATGCTTGTAATCCCTGCACTTGGGAGGTGGAGACAGGAGGATTGTGTAGGTTCGAAGCCAGCAGCGCTGGCTTAAGATACCCTGTTTCCAAATTAAAAAGTATAAAAAATATGTCTGGGAGTGTAGCCCGGAGGTAGAAGGGCTTCCAGGAACCCCAGTACCACACACACACAAAAAAAAAAAAACAAAAAACAAAAAACCCTATGTAGTATAGTAAGTATATAGGTTGAAGAAAGTATGATGTGTCAATTTTAAATAACATTAAAAATGTTGAATGAGGAAGAATGTTTGTTAGTTTTCACTGTTGCTCTTAAAAAAAGAAAGCCTTAAGCAAAGAAAATGTTTGGACATCCCCCTCCCATACACACATGCACACTAAGAATGTTGGTCTTGAGGAAAAAAGTAATATCTATCTTGAGAGAAAAAGTTAAGTCTATGCTTTTCTATCTACCTATATCCTTACATTGTCTTTACCACTATTAATTTTAGAATTTCTATGAACTCTGTGTTCTTCAATATTACATCAAATAAAATACAGCATTCTGATGAATTGTTCCTTATGTTCATTTTATTGAGCAAAGAAGTTGCCTATGGAAGACACTAAGTAAATAGGTATAATTGAATCTTTTTCTAAGATTATAGTTAAAATAGAAAGTTGTTACTAAATTCTCATGGAAGCAAATATATAATGGCTTTCCATATACAATGTATTCTAAACTTACCTGCTTACAGAATGTATAGTGAATAGTTTTCAAAGTTGGGATAATATATCTAGATATTCGTTCTATTTGGAAATACTTCTTATGCATGGATCTTGTTAGAAGAAAAGTTCACATCTATTACTTCTAAAACTACTACTTCTAAAACTTAGGTGGCATAGATAACTTTCTGCACCTGGCTTAGTTGTTCATTCATAAACTTAGCTTTGGTCAGGACTTCAGATCTTGGAAATGTGAAGCAAACAAGGGAACAGTAAAAAAAATTAGTCAGGGGAACAGGACTAGAGTTGAGATTTCAATGTAGCTGACAGACGTCCCTGGAGGCTGTAGAAGAGAAAAAAAATTCCTATTAATCTCTGATGGTATCTGGCAGGAGCTCTATACACATAAAAATTAACAAGAGAAAAGTATGCAAATATATTTAGCATATATTTTATGTGACATGAGAACCTTCACAAGGAAAGGAAGACCTGAGAAACAGTTAAACCTGAGCATTTGGGACTCTGGGCCCCGGGCCGGACCACACGGAACACGCCAGACTCCTGGAGAAACCGGGGCCTGGTCACAAGGCCCTGGGTCCCGGGTGGGGGTCAGTCAGGGCACACTGGAGCCTGGAAGAGCCGGGGCCCAGGTCTCAGGACTCTGGGCCCCATGCAGGATTGCACGGAGCATGCCAGACCCTTGAAGAAACCGGGGCCCAGTCGCAAGGCCCTGGGTCCCGAGCGGGGGGCAGGCGGGGCACGCTGGACCCCATGAGAAACAGGGGATGGGTCGCAGGACCCTGGGCCTCAGGCAGGATCGTGCGGAGCACGCCAGACCCCTGGAGAAACCGGAGCCCGGTTGCAAGGCCCTAGGCCCCAGGTGGGGGTCAGTTGGGGCATGCCGGACCTCCTGAGAAACTGGGGATGGGTCACAGGACCCTGGGCTCCAGGCGGGATCATGTGGAGCACGCCAGACCCCTGGAGAAACTGGGGCCCAGTCGCAAGGCCCTGGGCCCCGGGTGGGGGTCAGGCAGGGCACGCCAGACCCCTGGAAGAGCTGGGGCCCAGGTCGCAGGACTCTGGACCCCAGGCAGAGTCGTGCGGAACACACTGGACACATGGGGAAACCGGGCTCGGGTCACAGTTCTACTGAGTGCCTGATCCCACAACCTCCTCAAACCACACACACTGTCTTCTCTTATTAAAAAAAAAAAAAAAAAAAAAAAAAAGGCCATGGCAGATGCCAGGATACTGGAGATGCAGACAAAACTTATCCAAATGAACTGGAACTTTTGGAAAAATTCCCCGTGAAGGAGGACTGCTTCTTCTCTACATTCTTAAGAATCTTGGACATCACCTATAAGGAGAGAGTTTAGCGGAGACCTAGGAGAAAGGCGGTGTTGGAAGTGGTCTTCGTGATGGTGGTGGAGACTTGTATTCAGGAGAAGCAGAAATCGGATCCTACCAACCTTATTATTTGGAGAAATTACACCAAATGTCGAATGCTTAGGAACACTGCACAACATTCAGAGTGGAAAAAGAGCTTGGGAAAGATTTGAAATGGTGGAGCCAGTGGCAGTGGCAGTGGCCAGTACTCAGGGGAGGCAGAGATCTGATGCATTACACCTGGAACCTTTGAAATAATAACCCCAGAGGCAGAATGCTACCACCATGCACCCTCGAGAACGTGGGACAAATGGCTGGGCGAAGAAGGTGCAGGGATTGGAGCCTGCCGTGAGGCAAGGCCGGTGCTGAAGCCTCCAAGGCTGGGATCAGAGCCTGAAGAGGGGTTAGGATGGTGCTGGGGCTAGTGAGGCTGAGATCAGAGCCTGCCGTGAGGCAAGGATGGTGCTGGGGCCTTCGAGGCCAGGATTGGAGCCTGCCGAGGGGTTAGGCTGGTGCCAGGGCCAGCAAGGCCAGGATCGGAGCCTGCCATGAGGCAAGGCCAGTGCTGGGGCCTTCAAGGCCGAGATCGAAGCCTGCCAAGGGGTTAGGCCGGTGCCGGGACCAATGACCGGCATTGGAGCCTGCCATGAGGCAAGGCCAGTGCTGGGGCCTCCAAGGCCAGGATCGGAGCCTGCCAAGTGGTTAGGCCGGTGTTGGGGCCAGCGGCCAGCATCAGAACCTTCCGTGAGGCAAGGTTACTACTGAGGCCTCCGAGGCCAGGATTGGAGCCTGACAAGGGGTTAGGCCAGTGCTGGGGCCAGCGAGGCTGGGATTAGAGTCTGCCTTGAGGGAAGGCCTCTGCTTGAGCCAGCGAGGTCTGGATCAGTCCACCGGGTAGCCAGGCCACTACTGGGGCCATCAATAGTCGGATCAGTACTTGCAACGCGGCATGCACAGAGAAATATCACAGAAAATAAAAACCAGATGCTTCCCCTAATCTGCAATAACTAGGAGGAAAGGGGAAGAGGTTGAGTTATAGAAAGGCCCCTATAGGGAAGCAATTAAGGTGACCAATCAGAGGGTATGAAATAGGGGAGGTTGGAGCCTCTTTAAAACGCAGGAGGTACATAAACAAATGTATCAAAGTTAATCACCAAACAAGCATGGGATTGAGGGAGGGGGAGCAAATGGGATGGGGACTGGATAAGGGCTAATTGGATGATGTGTGCTTGTATATCCTCTCAAGTCTTGTATTCCAATGTGATATATGTTTACAATGCACCAATAAAAATAAATTAAAAAAAAAAAACCTGAGCATTTTGTACTGGTTAGAGAAAGTGGCAAGTAAAGGAATGCTTTGATAGGCAATGAAGTCATAAGCTAAGGATGGTAAACTGGGGACACTTAGCAAGGTCTATTCTTTTAGAATCTTCTGGGCTTCATTTTGTCTCTGGAGATAAGGTTGCTTCTTTCCTCTGGGAATAGAGAGAATGCTGCTAACAGAGACTCTTACGACCTGCTTTAGGGGAGAAGGGAGAGGCCCATGGGTTCAACTGGCTCCAATGGTTTTCCAAATTCCTTCAGCTTCAAATCAATATGCCAAGGTGCCATATTTTGACGTAGTGTGTTCTGAACCTGTCAATAAGGTGTCCTTACCTGGTCCTCATGCATGATCTTTGCTGTGTAGTCTGGCTGACTAGTGACTATTTCTTGTCTTGGCTATATTTCCTGTGTTGGTGCCATCTTGCTATCTGAATTTTCCATCATTCTGAGAGCTACCCAAGAACCTCCCAATGAATTCCTTTTCTGCTCTATTTAGCCAGTGTTTCCTGTTTCTGATAGACTATGAAAGTTGTGCAACTGATCAAGGCTGGGAAGTTGCAAGTTCAATGTCATCCATCAGTAAAAGAAGTAAGTCATGCAGAGAGGGTGAGGAATGACTTTATTTCAGCTGCATTGGGCTAAAGTAGGAGGCCTGTGACTCTACACCCAGAGGAAACTGAGTGGGTATTTGCAAGCATCACTTGGAGATTCTTACACAGGACTACTACCTAGCACAAGGCTTTTCTGCATATCCTAACATTGTGTCTGTGCACTGGACCTTCACTTTCTAGCTGATACACAAAATCAGAACAAAAGTGGCAACTATCCAGGGCGCAGAGTTACATAAGATGATATGGAGTCCTCAGGGACACGTCTGTTTTTCATATAATAGCGAGCTTTGCCAGAAGGAGGTGAGGAAGCCTAACACACCATGTTTTGACTGTCCTCACACTCTACCCGATTGGAGCTCCCTACTTCATCACTTCATCATCTACGAGATTCTCATTTTCTTTGAATACCCTCGTGCAAAGGGTGAGGAGCATTGCAACTAAATGCCACAACAGCAACACAAATTACAACAGCAACATACTGCTTACAAGAATGATGCATCCACTAGGCCACATCTACTAGAAGTGCTGTCTCTAGCCACCGTACCTGGGCCAAGGTATCAGTGATATATGGTCGTGTGTTTTGGTGGCATAGTTCCCATAATTCCTGCCAAGGGACTTTACCCCAAAGGGGTCGATGCATCACCAGCCAATCATAGGCTTCCAAGTAGCTCTCCACACTGTCACACCCCAGTCAACAGCCCAACTATCAGTACATACCAACAATTGGGAAGGTTCATTGCAAATGACCATCCCAAATTCCGACCATCAGGCAGAGTATGAATGAGAGATTTCTCAGAGGATGACTGTGGCAGGCAGGGGTGGGAGAACTGGCCAAGCCTAGTATATTCATTTTGCCTGTGTCTGCAACTCTGCAGGTTCTATGTACAAAAGCAAAGAAGAATTCCTAATAGACAAAAGTTCTCTGCCATACAGTGGTGCCATCTGCTGCCCCTGGGAAACTAACACGGATCACTAGGGGCCATCTGCCTATCACCTAGGAGGCACCCAGAGCTATAAGGGCTACCATGTAGGGGTGGGAGTGTAGGCCTTTGTGCTTCCAGGGCCAAGTCCATGTAGCCATCTGTCCTTTGCAATCATCAGTGGGGGTGGGCAGAAAAATGTTGCTCTGCTGTGCAGAGCCTCCCTTGTAGCTTCACTTATTCAAAACTCAGAAAATAAAACACAGCCAGGCTTTTTTTAAATTTTGAAACAAGATATTGCTAGTTTGCTGAGAGTCTTGCTAAGTTGCTAAGGCTGGTCTTAAACCTGTGATCCTGCCGGGCGTGGTGGCGCAGGCTTGTAATCCCCGCGCTTGGGAGGCAGAGACAGGAGGATGGCGCAGGTTTGAAGCTAGCTGCATGTGCTGGCTTAGGAGACCCTGTTTCCAAATAAAAATGTAAAAATAGGTCTGGGAGTGTAGCCCGGAGGTAGAAGGGCTTCCAGGAACCCCAGTACCACCAAAAAAACAAACAAACAAAAAAAACCCAAAAAAACCCAAAAAACTGTGATCCTTCTGTCTCAAGTACTGGGATTGCAGGTGTGTGCCACCATGCCCAACAGTATTTTAGTTTCCTTAGAGGAAAAAATATTATGAATATATGGGAAAAGATGCTTGCTTTGAATTGTTTCTGAATAAGTATATTAAAATGAGAATAAGTGATTTTAATTCCGTGTATGTGTGTATGTGTATGTGTGCGTATGTGTGTGTGTGTGTGTGTGTGCGTGTGTGTGTGTGTGTGTGCGTGTGTGTGTGTGTGTGTGTTGCTAGGGATTTAACCCAGGGGATTTCTACCTCTGAGCTACATTGTCAGCCCTTCTTATTTTTTGTTTTCAAGCAGGGTGTGGCTGGATTATGGAGGCTGTCCCCCAAACTGCAATCTTTCCGTATCAGCCTCCCAAGTACTGAGATGACAGGCATGCCCCACTATACAAGGCATCTGCTTTAATTCTTTGCTTCTTTATATCAGTACATAATTTAATTAGACATTTTTGTCTGTTAGTTTATTTGTTTAGCAAAATTGTTGTTGGTATGGTTGCCAGGACACTTACAAATCTATTTTTATAAGGTAGAATTAAAAAATAAAAAGATTGTTGTTTGTGTCGGGCGTGGTGGCGCACGCTTGTAATCTCCATGCTTGGGAGGTGGAGACAGGGGGATCACGCTGGTTTGAAGCCAGCCTTGCTGGTTTAAGAGACCCTGTTTCCAAATAAAAATATAAAAAATAGGTCTGGGAGTATAGCCCGGAGGTAGAAGGACTTCTAGGAACCCCAGTACCACCAAAAAAAAAAAAAAAGATTGTTGTTGTTTGTAATATATTTTTGTTTGTATTAAATACACTATGTCACTGTCTTAATGACTGACTTTGGCATAATAAGTATTGATAAGTTTTCAGTTAAACAACAACAACAAAATGGACCAGAGCCATGTTGTCTACCCCACCAAAGTCAATGTGGTTCCAGTGGCCCACAGGCCTTGCTTCAAAGGCCATTGCCATGCTCAATGTTGCCCGCTGCATATCTATTGGTGGTTGCCAAATGTTGAAGATATGCTCTGGAACCCACAGTAGGTTGTTAACATGCGGTAAGCACATCTGGCTAGGGATGCAGTCTAGGGGACACAGTTCCCAAGAGTGCAGCCTAAGGAACCCACTTCCTAGGGAGACAGCCCTGGGAACATGCTTCAAGTCCACTGCTGTGTTCTTGGCAGCTGTGGCTATGGAGAACTTCTTGTTTTGGTGTCATTCGAGGCTTCTGGCATCCAAGACTCCTCCGTGCTCTCTCCAGTACCACATAAGGTTCCTCAGTCCTGAGACTTTGTGCTCTTCCTGATGCTGTGGGACTGCCTGCTCCTCAGCCTGCAGGAGTGAGATGGATAGAAGCAGGGGCAGCCAGGACAACCCGGTCTACAGGGACAGGATTTCCACTAGCCTGGGAAGAGTCTGCCCTAACTCAGTCTTTTCCACTGGGTGGGCCCAGCCACTGCTCTCCCCAAATGAGGTCACCTGCTAGGCCTCCAGAGCTCTTGAAAACTAGCCAGTTTTCTCCCCTTCTCACTCTCTTCTCAGCAGCACCTGGGACTTCCAGGTGTATCCTTGGAAATCAGCTCCTACACAAAACTTCCCCAGAATATGTGGCCTTGAAGGGACAGGGTGTTGAATGTCTGAATTGGCCTGGCAACTCTGGGCAGCCACACAATTCTGCCAGCCTGGCACATTTGCTTCTGGGCAGCACCTGGAGTCACTGTCACACACCTGCGGGCAGTGTTCTAAGTTCTCCCTCTATGCAAACTGTGACTGAGGCTGGGGGCTTCCTCCTCCTGGAAGTACTCCTGCAATTTCATGTTCAGACACCAGGTGTCCCCCCTCTCCAGTCCCTTATAAGTGTTTTTTAGGAGCTGGAATTTCTGTTCTGGTATCAACTATTGCCAGAGGGACAAGAGCAGGGCATTAGGCTTCTGGTCAGTTCTTTTTGGGTTTACTCTCTGCTGCCAGTTCATCCATCCACATCTGTGACCAATGACCTTAACTGGCTTCCCTTACCCTTCTTGGGCCTCTTTTGCCTTGACCTTTGTCACTGCCCAAATTCCTTTGTCAGCAGTAGGTCTTAGCTACCAGTCTAAGCATGGCAGCTAACTAATTCAAGGCATGGCCCTCATAGGGTTCCAGGAGAGGAATCAAAGGATCTGAAAAGTCTGTTCACTAAGACTCTCATCCTCACAGTGAACCGAACTGTTCCTGACCCTCTAGCATCTAAATTGTAAATGGCATTTCTCATACGCAATTCTCTTAGCACCTGGGCTCAGCATAACTCTGCAACTTACTTGTGGATCTAAGCAGGTCCTCTGCATTTCTCCACACTGTGAGAACAGAGGTCATCATCCAGTCAAATATGGAATAAGCTCCCTGTCCATACTAATGGCTGTTCACTGTTCTGCAGCCTCTGATGCACAGAGGGGGTGAGTTGCCAGGTTCTCCATCTCCCAGCCACTGAGGATGATACTATCCATCCCCAGATCCTGTAACCTTAGCAGCCAAATAGCTCATGATGTGGTGGGCTTTTGAGGGAGCTCCCTGCCCAGTTCCACTAGCTTCCTCTGGGTTCAGAGCGAATATATCAGATTTTTTACCATGTGAGGGGGAGCCTCATGAGTCCCTTCTCCTTAGTGAAAGGACAAAGTTTGACCACACCAGAGACCACCTTGTAGCAAAGAGATTTCTTGGAGGGGCCAATATGAAAGGAAGAAATGGAGAGAGAGAGAGAAAGAAAGAGAGGAAGACAGAGGGGGAGAGAGAGAAAGAAGATAAAGGAGGAGAGGGAGCATGTGCTGGAGTCAGTGTTATATAGGGGCTTGGGGTTATGGACTGGGGGCTAATAGGCTAGGAGAAATGCCCTTTGAACCAACTGGCTAGAGTCCCATGGGAGGGGGTCGTGTAGCCAGGTAATTGGCTCGGGGTCAGCGGGGAATATCCCTTTTACCGACTGGCCAAGGGCACCAGTAGAGGGCAGGTCTCTCAGGTAAATGACCAGGTGCGGTCAGAGAGGAATGGTAGCTTAACTGGTCAGACCAGGAGCTCTCAGGAAACTAAGCTCATGGGCGGGGGTTTTCTGTAGTAACAATTTAATTCATCCAACATTCCTCCCCTTTTGTTTTGGTTGTGGAAATGGCGCATCGTTGATCAGTCTGGATGCTCTGAGCTGAAAGGGCACGACGATGTGGGGGGATTTAGGGAGGAGTTAACAGGAAGAAAGTCCAGTCTCAAAGTGACTAGGAGTCCAGCTAGTAGTCCAAGGACCCAGGCACCAAAGGCAAAAATTTCACAAGGTGTAAGTTTGGAAAAAGCTTGTAGCCACATATCTTCAAGGACGGCGGCCCAATTGGCGACAGAATTAATAGGAGGAATCATCCAGCCACCTTGCCTGAGACTGTATAGGAATAGTACTCCTTGGCATGTCAGAGGTAGCATCTGTCAGCATCTATCAGGGAGGTGAAAACAAGATGATTATCACATCCAACAGAAATACCAAGGAAAAGGAAACAAATGAGTGGACTCAGTCTAACAGAAAGGACAAGGATTAGGGGGATATAAAGCCCCAAAATCCAGGGGCTAGGGCACCAATCAAAAGAGGTTGATACAGGTCCCATGAATGCTGTTCCTCGCTCAAGTGAAGAGGTGAAAGTAGGTAAGGCCAGCAGTGGGCAAATCAATGAGGTAGCAAGTTGGTGTCTGCTCATGGATATGGAGACTTCATATCGGGGTGATCGCTTCTCCCCATGAGCAGTCTTCTGGTGTTGCTGTCAGGAGCAGCTGATAATCCCTGAGAAGAAGCTAGTTGAATGTTTGATTAGAGATTTGGGTAATTTGATCTTGAAGGCATCAGATGATGTAGGAGGCCACCATCAAGATTAGGCCTAAGGTTAGAAAGAGTCCCAAGAGTGGTAATAACCATGGGACCAGCCCCTTCCATATTCCCCAGGAGGCCTCTCCGTGCTATGAGTTCCTTTTATCCTTTAGGTCTTGTACTATTCCTTTAAGATGCTGTAGGTATATTCCACCTGACCTGATTTATTGACATAATAGTAACATTTCTCTCCTATGAAAAGGCAAGTAGTATTCTGAAGTACGACCTCAGCTAAAGAAGAAAGTTGTAGTTGGAGTGCCTGGATAAGAGAATGCTGACAGTCCCATAGCTGTAACTGCTGTAAGTAAACTAACACCTACGAGGATAGCTAGGGTGGCTGCCTGTCCATCACGTGTTCTGGATACGTCGCAGTTAAGTCCAGGTAAGTTGTCAGTCTTGGGAGAGGTGAGCAGGTGAGTGGTGAGCAGGTCAGTGACCTTGGCCTCAGTATAGAGGGTCAGGCTGAAATCAGGGTACTGAATGACAGAGTCCCGTTGTGGCAGGCTCAAGGCAAGTGAAGACTTGAGAGGAGCATAGGAAAAGCATGTATGGGTGAAGGGTAATTAAGCTCCTATTTAAAGGGATCCATCGGGTCACAGGCAGGCATAAGGAACTGTTCCTGGCCCAGCAGAAAGTTAGATTGAGAAAAGAGGGGATGGAGGAGAGGGAAGAGCTGAGTAAGGGCATCTATGAACAGGTTGGGGTGGACATAACCTTAAAGGGCATCACTGGAATGGGAATTATCAAGGACCTATGGAGCGCCACACATAGGGAACAGGCTGAAGTACTGACTGACGTCTGAAAAGTTATCCAATAAGGATAGGGAAAGGGAGAGATGTGTGTCCCACAAGAAGGAGAGGGTGAGGTTTAAGTGTTTGAGCTGAGCCACTGGCTGTTGTCTACTGACACTGAGGGCTTCCAGAGCCTTAGGTGTGCAAGAATTAATTTTTTCTCGGCCATGGAATTATCAAATCCTATGGCTGCAATGCAGCTCTGCCAGGTAGTAAGGCTGTTAATTTTAAAAGTTACATTATTTTCACCCCATTTTGATGGTAACTGGGTTGATGTAATTACCAGGTCTTAGTTGTTCCCATATATGGGTAGGACCAGTAGTACCTGCATTTCCAACATGGGCATTCCTCCCATCCTCCAGGGTCTCTGCTAGTGTTATCCGCCTGGTCCTCCTGGAGGCAGAGGTGTTTAATCCCACTTGTTCTCTTAGATTGTGGCAGACACTGATGAGCACATGTGGAGACTGCATCAAACATGAGAATATGTGGGCAATTATCAAATGGGCATGATTTTTATCAAGAAGACAGATTTGTCTTCCTAGTTATCTAATTGCCAGACTTCAAAAACATACTGGCAAGGAGGTACAGTACAATTAGGCACTGTGCAGTGTAACTGATGTAGGAAGGGCAGGAAATAGAGGCCAAAAAATTTTAGAATCATGTTTTTTTGGGGATGGGAGAAGAGGTATGAGCATGGGAGAAGTGGAGTTTAAGGGGATTGTCTAGAGAGGGTGTACAAGAAAAATGAAAGGAAAGGGGTGAGAGATATTTAGGAAGGTCTGTGTTGTCACTCTCAGCAGGGTTAAATTGGGAGATGTGAATCCAGGACATTAGGGTTCCAGAGGGTTCACGCAGCTTAGCAGCAGTGAGCACTTGGAGAAGGCCTTTCCATTTTGGAGCAAGAGAAACCTTTCTTAAGTCCCGAGGGGGAGATAAATGGACCCAAGATCCAGGTGTTAACAGAAACTGGGAGGCAAGCCTATTTGGTCGGGCAGCAGTGTATCCTAAGATTTCTAGAGTTAGAGCCTTATTAAAGGTAAGAAGTGGGGAGACAGATCCTTGGGCAAGGGCCCTTAACTGGGGCAGTTCCAGATGGGAGGGCTGGACACCTGAACATGGGCCTCAAAAGGGCACAGCGATAAAGGTTTTCTTGGGGGGGTGTGAGAATTTATCTTCACCCAATCAAGGTGAAGTTCGAAATAGAGCTTAGGGAGAACTTTTTGAGAGTTCGATTGGTCCTTTCAACTTTACCTGAGGATTGAGGGTGAAAAGGGATGTGAAAGTGCCCCAAGATGTTCAGACAGAGGCTTTGGGACTGTGGATATGGGGATGGAGAGGGAGACCTTGTCTTTTCTTGGGAAGTTTTGCGTTAAGGAGGACTTGAGAGAGAAAGCAATACAGAACAATAGTGGAGAGGAAAGAAAGCTTGAAATCCCCATTGGTGATTTTGACAGGGGCTCAGCAGGTAGGTATCTGAGCTGCGGGCAGGGAGTTGGTTAGGAATGGGAAATGGGCAGCTGGATTTTCTCTCTGGCTACTTTCTGCATAACAATGGGGCGAAGATAGACCAAGAAGTAGGAGCTGCGTCAGAGGCACTGTAAGGGTGTTCAGAGGTCCTGTGCTTCTGAGAGGAGGGTATGTTGGCCTCTGGTCTGCAAGAGAGGAAGCTTCTTAACAGAGCAGTTAGTGAGTTTTGTTCTGTTTTTGTTGATGTTATTGTTTTGTTTTTTGTTATTTTACTTGTGACCTAATCAGGTTGATTATGCATGGCCCAAAAAGTAGGATGAAGAGGGGTAAGGAGTTAGAAAGAGCAAAAGCTATGTTATCCAGGAGGAATATACCCAAAGATTTTATTTGATTGGCAGGTAATGTCCAGTTATCTTACACATCATATATTAAACTAATTATGCCTTTTAATTATCAGTAATATTAAAACAACATACCACAGGAAATTTCTGACATCCCAGAGGATGGAGTAAGAGCAGGAGTAAGAGCAGGTTATCATTGCCCTATTTTTCTATTAAATATGGGCAAGGGACAAAACATCAAGGTGAAAAGAAGCAAATTTGGATGAGGGTATTGCAGGGAACAGGTGCAATGAGGTTGATTGTAACACCTTGAAGCTTTTGTCATGCAAATCTTGAAAAAAGATTCAGCATGTTTTGTAAGATTTTGAACAGGACTCAAATCCTCTAGGAGTTTACACATATAGGAATTTTCACTTTTGTTAGAAGTCTGATGGTCCTGGACCTGTGAAACTTACAAATGGCTTTAATACAGATCCTATTTGTCACCCTTGAAATAGCATATTTGCCTCTGGTTATACTGTTTATCTGGGACTTCAAAGCCAAGCTGGGAAATATGTTTTTAAGAATTTTGCTGTTAAGGTCAGTCAAGGCTCCTCAGGTTTACTCTTACGGACTTGGTGAGGCTTCACCTCTACCAGTCATGCCCTCTGTCAGGACAGGTCATATCATGGTACTGCTGACCATTTTGCTTTACTCAAAGCATAAGAGGATTTCTTTGCAGAGCATAGGTTGGTGGCTCTAGCTCTGGGGTCTCCACAATCTCCCTTTTTGGGGAATTGGGTGACTTCCCAGAATTTACAAAGCCATTAGAAGTCCCATCACTTATTCCCTGGATTGCATTTGACCTTAGAAGACTAAGGCCAAAATATTGGTTGTTTTACCTTAGTCCTTTATTTCCAAATTTTATCGTTAGCCTCAGCTTGAAGACCCAGAAGGTCAGTTCCACCAGGTCTTTTAAGCTGCCTTGCAGGTGACAGAACAGTTATCTAGCACTTTTGGGGAAAACATAAAGCAGAATTAGGCCTGTACATATTCAGAACACAAATATCTAAAATGTTATATTCCATAGATATACAGGTTTTATAAAACTTTACCCAAGGCAGAGAAGTGTGGTAGAAAGAATCATCACAGCAATATATATTTCCAGTGCCAAAGAAAAACCTTTAAAAGCAATAAACATTGTATTCAGAAATATCCATGAGTTCTAAAAGAGAAGTGGGGTGCAACCTAATTCATCCAACACTTAGAGCCTGGGGATGCTGGGATTTTACCTTTTGCATGACTACCATTCTGACACATAGGGTGGGGCCAGCACCCTTTTCTTCCTCGAGTAAGTGATTAGTCTCCTCCAACACTCACCATAGCTGCTTGTGTTTTCAGCACCTTCTGGAGTTCTGCATGCAGCTCCTTTTCCAGAAAGCATCTTATATCTTTCAACACCTGCTGCAGATGCCTTTCTGCTTCCAGCTCCTCCTGGAGTTTTGCCACACAGGCTGTTTCTCCAAGAGCATGATCTATCTCCCCATAGAGTACTGTGAGAAAGACCCATACCATGACCCCAGCCACCATTCAGAGGCTGCACTTAACAAAAATCTCTTTGAGCTGCTAGAGAGCCTCTTCAAGCTGGATGTGATTTCCATCCACTCTGGGTCATGTTTGTGGGAGTGTCCATGATTCCAAAAGGCCAGGTTATCAAGTGACATTCACTCTATGCTATCCAGCCCTCCAACTCTCCCTCCAGCATAGATAGCTCCAAACCAGACAGTGCCAGATTCTGCCAACTACACCAAGTGTTGTGCAACTGACCAAGGCTGGGAAGTTGTGGGTTTCTATCTGGTCATTCATCAAAGAAGCATGGCATGTGGCAGGTGGTGGTGAGGGTGGTGGTGAGACATGGCTTTATTTCAGCTTCAGTAGGCTGAAGTAGGAGGCTACACCCACTGGTGGCTGACTGGGTACATGTGAGTTCTACATGAAGGTTCCCACATATGACAATGACATAACACATTATATTTCTGTATGTCCACATATCTGTGCAACTGGATTGTCAGTCTAGTTGATATACCAAATCAACAAAAGTGGCAACTAGCAGGAAACAGAGTTACATAAGACAATATGATAACATTAAGAATGTGCTTAGCTATTTTTCATGTAATGGCAGACTTAACAAGAAGGAGTCAAGGAAGCCTAACATAATTCATGTTTTGACTATCCCCACAATGACATATAAACTAATTTATATCCCAATTTATGAAACATTGAGGCCCTTTAAAACAAGTTTTTATTTTTATTTACTTTAACAATATTTTTATTTTTTTGAAGTCTCAAGATATGAGAGTCAAATTCTCAAGAACTTAGAAAAAAATTTTTTACCAACATCACCAAAATCTTCTACTTGACAATTATAGAAGATATGATTTGGCCGGGCGTGGTGGCGCACGCTTGTGATCCCCGTGCTTGGGAGGTGGAGACAGGAGGAACGTGCAGGTTCAAAGTCAGCCACGCTGGCTTAAGAGACCCTGTTTCCAAATAAAATAGTATAAAATAGTTCTGGGAGTGTAGCCCAGAGGTAGAAGGGCTTCCAGGAACACCAGTACCACCAAAAAAAAAAAAAAAAGATATGATTCTCCATCTTTACTGTGCATGTTTATAAAGTGATGACCTATTCAAATTCAAATTTTATTTCTTATTAAGCAATTTCAGCAACTTTTTTTGAGAAGTCATTGTTACTACTGTGGTCATAGAGAAATGGAAGTTCTATCTCTCTCATGTTGTGAATACAATAGAATAGTGTCATATTTTATTAAAAATCGTGATATTTTACTGTCAAAATCCAATTTTAAATAAATGATAATCAAACTTTTAAACTTTTAGAGAAGGAATGACAACATGAAAATATAGAAAACTTTTATTCATATTATTATTTTTACTAATTATAAATGTGGAAAATGGAGCCACATTCCATTAACCCAGATATCAAGAAAGAGAGACAGAGAGAGAGAGAGAGAGAGAGAGAGAGAGAGAGAGAGAGAGAGAGAGAAAGAGAAACATTTTCTGTTGAAATAATAGTTGCTGAAAAATATTTATTCCTGAAAATGTTTCAAAAAAATTATTTCTTGGCTTGGTCTTGGTCTCTCTCTCTTTCTATCTCTCCTCCTTCAGTCTTAAGGTGAAGTTTGACTTGTCAGAAAGACAATTAGAGAAACAGATGCCTCTTTATCCAATTTGGTGATAGTTGTCTAAACATCCAGTTTAACCATAGCAGATCATTTCTTTTAGATAACCCTTCAAAGGTCACCAAATCATACTTTATTATGTTATCAAATGAATGAATGAGTGAAAGAATGGATGCCTCGTGAACATTTCAAGTTGTCTGATGAAACATTTGAGGTAAGTCTCTTTTCAGTTGAAACTAAATTTGAATTTAGTTTGAATTTTCCAAAGTCAACAGATAACATGCTCTTCTATAAATAATAGTAGGTGAGAATATACCTCAACTTGAAAATAGAAAGCATTGTATAAGTTCCTGTGTGTGTCATATATAAAAACCATAAAACTCTGTTAGTGCATTTTAAAAATTGAATTGGGAGAAACAAGAATTTTTTAATGCATACACTAGTTTATCTATAAACTGGAAATATGCATTTCTATAAAAAGAACTTATTTCAAATTAAAAAAATAAAACCAAACCCAGTCTTTATCCCATCAACATTTAAAGGTATTAGACAGTAAGACTTTCAAAACAAAAATAGTTGTCTACCAACAGGAAGGATGTATTTCCAGAAACAAATTTTATTCCAAAAATTTTAAGAATCTGCTTTTCACCATGTCAGTATTTCGAGCAGTTGCCATCTTCTGATTAATTAAATCACAAGATGTTCTTTATGCTAAAATCTTAGCAAATGAAACTTAAACAGAAACTGTTGGTAGTACTGTTGTCATTTCTTTTACTCTTAAAAAAATACAAAACACCACATGCCCTGTCTGAAAGCTGATTTTTTAAAAAATCATTGAAAGCAATATCAGTGTGTGTGTGTATGTGTGTGTGTGTGTGTGTGTGTGTGTGTGTGTGTGTGTATGTGTGTGTGTTTTGTTTCAATAGAAATTAGCTTGAAGTAGTTTCAAACCTCTGGCAAAAATTTCTTAAGGAGTTGTAAAAATGAGCTGTTATCCACATTTTTGCTAGGTCACTTGTCAAATGTATAGTGGAGAGGTTAATTTCTGGGCAATAATGATCCACATTTATGAAACTACTTAGAAAACTATGTAAGAGTTCTATGAATGTTATTAGGTGTTTTAGAACAATCAAGAAACATTTGTTCTTTTTTGTTAGCATATTATAGTCTTAAAGGAATATTTTATAAGTCCTTTTTCTAAAATATGTTCCCAACTTTCCTCCTAAAATTCCACTGTTTGGCATAGTTGTTTAAGTATAATTTGAAACTGTGGGAAGTATGAGTCTGCTGGGGCTTAGTGTAAAGTTAACTTTATTGAATGTAAAAAGGTCAAAATTAATAAAGAAACTAGCAAATTCAAAGTTTCACTAAGGAACATCCCAATGCTTTAAGAATCCACTTGAACCAAAGGTGGAAAACCACCCCCTTTAATCTTTTGAAGCTTTGAAAGCCTAATGAGCAGTGCTACCTCCTGTAGTTCCTACCAACTCAAATCTGTGCTAGGACTGGGCTCATTAGCATTGAGTACAAGCAGATGACCCAGCTCTTGCTACAGCTTCTTGCTAAATTCTTACCAATGCTATTGCATTTGGTTGATGAAATTTTCTCAACTGTTACTTCATTTTTTCTTTTGTTGATAAAAATGTGCTACACTATAAATTAAATGCTCCACGCCATGATAACTTTTTTATTTCTTTTAATATGTGTCCAAAATGTATTAATTTTCAATAGTGTAGATTCTTGAAGCAAGGAATTTCTTAATATAATTATTTACTTCTTCTCCATGACCCAGGATATTGAGTGATGGCTTGTGAAACACTGATAAAGAAGAGAGAGTAATTAGAATATAAAGAATGTATAGTATTAGACCTATAGATTACTTGAAAGGGCTTTTTTATCATTAAATAGAGCATAAAAACTCAAACTATTAGCAATTAATTTAACTGTTTTAAATTTTTTTAGTGCAATGGAAAACTATACATTGTTTAGAATATACCTATTCAGGATACTTGATTCTGATTTTACAGGGTCTCTGTTCCAAGCTGTAGATAAGTGATACTAAGGCAAAATATTTCTTACTTATAGACATGAAAATAAAATATTTTGACTAAAGATTAATTTGAATTCTCTTCCTCATTCTGGATGGGACTAGTTTTGCCTCTATTAGTATATTAATTTCAATATTCTTGATCTACAAATGTGTACATTCTTTGGATTATCCTTTTATCTGGTTATAATATCTTACCAGCTCTTATTAGTGAACTAATGTACTAATTTTATAAATGTATGAAAGTTTTCCATATTTTTCAAGTTAAAATATGATGTTAGTAGGATTTGCCTTACACTTATATTTGACAACAAAATACAAAGGTATATTTTTAGTTTGCATATAGTTTTATTTCTACACTTAGAATTTCTCTCTTGTTTGCCCCAACAAAAACACATGTATACATAAACAGTGTTTTCAAATTAGTTGGCTCAAACATAACTCAAGATTAAATATCAGTATTCTATTGGGAATTAAAATTAAAAAAGGTGTGTGTGTGTGTGTGTGTGTGTGTGTGTGTGTGTGTGTGTTCTGAATTCTCTTTCTCTAAGAATTTTTTTGATTCATGGTATCCAAGGAAAAGTCTTGTTACTCAAAACTTGGCAGGTCTTTTGTAAAATGATATATAAAAATAAGAAAAATAATAGCACAAACATGAACAGCACAAACAGTAATAAATGCTGGCAAGGATGTGGGGAAATAGAAAATAGTATACCCTTTTTGTAGGACTATAAACTACTATAGCCACTACGGAGATCAGTGAGTATCTCCAAAGATTTGGAATGAAACCACCATATGACTCATAGATACCCCTCTTGGGCATCTTTGCAGAGGAACTGAAGTCAGAATGTTATATTGTTACATGCATATCCACATTCATAGCAGCACAGTTACCAGTAGCCACATTATAGAACCAGCTTAGGTGTCCATCATCAGATGAATGAATCAGAAAACTGTGGTATCTACCCACAATGGACTTTTACTCAGTCATAAAAAAGAACAAGATTGTGTCATTTGCAGGAAAATGGATGGAGCTTGAGAATATTATACTAACCAAGATTAGCCAGTCTCAGAAAGTGAATACTTGTAGATTTTCTCTTAGATGTGGGAGCTAAAGAGGAATTGGGAAACAAAAGAGACTTCAGAAAATGAAGTAGAGAGTCAGATGGAGCAGTGGAGGGGGTTTAGGAGAGAAAAAAGTGGGGATAAAAATATAATGAATTAAATAATGCTATTTATGTATATGAAATTATCAATACTAATCTCAATGACATGTATGGGGAAGGGGAGTAAAGATGGTGGAGTCTGGAGGGAAACAGTCCAAAATATTGTGTACATGTATATTCCTATCATTCCTATACCTCAGTAGGATGCATAATTGAAATTCACCAATAAAAGCATAAAAAGGGAGATGATCCCTGTGATTATGAGAAGATCATCCATTTTATGTGTCCGGTCTAATATAACCAAGCACCTTGTGTCCAAAGCCAATTGCATTGTATGTTTCACATTCTGAATGTTTTATATGGGCTGAACAATCTGATTTTCTTTTAAACTTCAGGTCCTCTGGAAGCATTAATTATGGATGCTTATAACATATTTGATTTCATAGGCTCACAGCTAGAGAGTAATTTGTCTCAGAATGAACCATGTCTTGAATCTCACCCATATCCGATTCACTACATATTCCAATGAACACTTTGAAGGTCTAATTTCTATACACACGTTGTGAAATTCATGTTCTTTAAGATACTATTTGGAAATAAGAAATTACTAGTCCCATGAAATCAAACATGTTATGAGCTTCCATATTCCAGTGCCTCCAGAGAGTTTTAGTTTTAAAGGAAAATCAGATTGCACATACATGTGTGTGTGTGTGCATATTTATACACACATGAAAGTGTTCCTATATAAAAATAAATATACACATAGCTGTTTGTGAAGTAGTAATGTGATCATATCCTTTGCCTATTCCTAGGAAGGCTAATGGGACTAGAAGCCAATTGTGAGTATTTTTGTGTAGCATATTTGGTTGAAATACTCCACTTAGTAGAAGTGTAATCTCTAGCAAGTGATTAAAATTTCTGAATCCCATTTCAGCATCAATATATGACAATAATAGCATTTTCTACTTCAAGTTATTTTAAAGTGTTATGAAATCCAAAGTAGGAATGTCTGCCAAAGTGTTCCGCCATTATAAAATGCAACACAGAAGAGTTGTGACCCTGTGTGTAACTCTAGCTTCCCATCTGTCTCCAGGGTGGAACACGTATCCTCGACCTAAGGCTGTAGGTCAGTTTGATCTAGCCCTATGATGACTGTGGGCAAAGCTTCTCTGGAGCAAAATGAAAACTATTTCATATTCTTTTCTTTCCAGGAAGGCCGTGAAGTATTTAGTTGGTTTGCTTGCTGGTTTATCCTTCTTTCACTAAAATTATCAATTTCCAAATATTTTCTGTAACTTTGAAATTGTTTGATAAAAGTGCATGTGAATGGGAAGGCATATGCCTCCTGGGAAGTCCAGAGGAAGAACATCAACTCTTTGGTGCTTGGAGCCAATTCTTCTATCTTAAATGAATTATTTTTGAAATACATATTTTTAAAACTCTTATTCATATATTTTACTGACAGGTTAAAGTACGTAATTATGTGCTGAATAGCTGCATGCAGTTGTGAAGTGTTTATGTATTGAACTATTATATTCATAGAATAACCAGCTCTGTTTCAAATGCTGACTTTTCAGGTCTAGTACTTGGTGCTTCTGTTTCTATTTTGTAATTAAGTTCAGGACAGAAGGTGAAAACACACAAAAAATGGGGCAGTAAAAATATTAGACACATTAGTGTGTTTTTACTTTTTGTAGAGTGTGTGTGTTGGGAATGGGGGTGGTGTATAGTGTTTCCAGAACAGCAATAACATCCATATTTCAAAATAAATTATTAAACCAACTATGATTTTTTTCACTGTTAGTTGTATTGTTTGATCAACCAATTGTTCTCATTTATTTGCTTGATCATTGTAGATGAGCAGATTTGAAAAAGAGAGCTTAAATCATTTACTTAGAATGGAACCCAAACTCGCAAACTAAAGGCTATCAGCCAAATCACTTGTTTTGTTTGGAAAACAAGGTATTTTAAAAGGAATTGTAGCTAAATGCTTAAGGGAAGCCGACATTCACCATTGTTTTCTACCCAGTTCTTTTAAGGAGTTATATTATACTCTGTCTAGCTGCTATGGGTGTTGGAGTTTTCAGTTGCTTCTCCCATCTTCAGTGTCTGTGGCTAACTAACTCTGCTATACTCTAGCAAGTAAAAATTCTAAGTAATTACAGTAAAATATCTCCAAAAATATTATTTTTAGGCTAGATGGAGTACAACCTGTCATACCTTCTGGGAATCAGCAACAGTGAGTGAAACTAGTGTGGAGTTCTTTGAGGCTGTAGTATCGCAACTTTGCACCTTGTATAGCTTTGGAGAATCAGAAAGATGTGAGTGTGGCACAACAGATGTAGCATAAAATGAAGATAGAAATAAGAGAAGCCCGTTTATATTATTGTTTCTTGCTTTTCTTTTCCTCTTGAACTAAAATAGTTTTAAAATGAGTCAAATACATAATTTTAATTGATAAACCGACTTTATATTCACCTATTGGAAACAGTACAACATATTTTTACATCAGATTATGAAATATGGATGTTTTACTAAAAGACAGGAAGAGGTTTTTCCGGTCTTTAAAGTAAATACATATTCAAAGGATCTTAAGGCATACCATTTATTCATATTCATATCTATTGAAATACTGTACATCCACATACTTCAATAAATAGTTAAAAACCTGACCTCTTTTTAAATCATTTCTGGATTTCAAAAAACAATTTTTATTGAAAAGATTAAATAGGTAACTTTTGGCTGTGTCACAAAGGTAAGCACAATGGATAAATTAACAATTATTCAGTAATTTGATCAATATATATGATTGTTTTGATAATTCAGTTTCTCAGAGTTTTCTGACTTCACACATAGGGGTATTTATATCTATGTATGTTTTTGTTCTGAAATACCTGGGTAATTGTTTTAGTTCTCCAGTCTACTTTCTAGATATAGCTTAAATGTTATGATGAAGCATTAATTTTTCAGTGAAGTTATAAACCCCCCAAAAGTGGCTTTATGTTTGAAATTCTCTCTCTCAAATCTTAGTGTCTCAAAAAAAATACACGATACCATAACTTGGGCAGTACTTTTCATTATCTGATTGCCGATTAATAGAAACTTAATGGTGTAACAGGACTTATGTTTTGAATGAAATCATTGTAAAACATAATTACACCACTTGGCAGTTAACCTGAAAATGCAATTGAACAAGTTAACTTCCCTAACATTCCAGTTCTGTTTTCCCTCTAACCCTTCCTTTCTCCTGTCTTTCTTCTGTCTCCTCCCCTCTCCGTTCCTTTCTTCCCTCTTTCTGTCCTTCTTTTCTTTTTTCCTCTCTTTACCTCCTTTTAAATCCTCTTCTCCCCACTCTCTCAACTGTTCTTTATTTTCCTTTCTTTAAAAAAAATTTAGGGGCAACAGAAGGAATCCCACAAATGGAACTTGTGGAAAGTGTAATACTGAAATGAATAGCTAAAAAAAATTTTTATAGGTTGAAAGATAAATCAATTTTATAAAACTGCTATTCTGAAATTGCAACAATCTTGTACAGTCAGGACTGATAAAATGGAGTAATCAGACATTTCATATGTCCATAAATGTAAAATCATCTACTTGAACATTATATGCAATACATTCACACAAAAAAGCAAATACTGTAGCCTTATTTGAACAATATTGAACTCATAAATACTCATGGTTTCACTCTGTCCAGGGGCCTAAGGACTAGGAATGCTGCTGTGATACAGAAAAACATAGTGAATACCTCCTCTATTTAAAAATGTCACTCAAGAAAGTCTTTTCTAACATAAAGGCAAATACATATAGCTACTGAGCTATGACTGTACTTCTGTCACATCCTATGGGAAAAACACCAGACTCCACAAAGTCGGAATCATGACAACACTTTGAACTAATTATTTGGTTCATCCATAGTTTATACCTCGATTTACCTCACATTTACCCTACAAACCTTACAAAGAGGAGGTATGTTTAACTCTAGGAAAACGGTCACTGTATAATGTGCATTCTTGATCTGTTTCTTTCTTCCAAACAATGTACAGATGGTTAACACTTTTGTGGTAGCACCACTATTTCTAGTAAGTAGATTATTATGGAGTGTGCCACTTTAAAGCTGCAATACAAAAAAATTTTGTAGTTTTATCACCAAATCCACAAATAATATTTTTTAAAAGGCAAGTAAATAATAAATTTAAATGCCATATTTTTAAAACTCATTTTTATTATATTAGTCAAAATGTCAGAAATTTATTATAGATATTAAATTTAATAGCATTATGCCATATTATGGCCATTTTGTGGGAAGACTGTATACTCATTCCCCTCAGTTATGATTCATTCTAATTAAAATAAATTTATGGTGTACTTTGGGTTTAAATTTTACTGAAAAAAATCACAATTTTCTAGCTGTCTCTTCTAGGGCAAAATATTAGCTATCTTAAATATGTATAACCCCTGTAAAAATTTATGTATCTAATTTTTATTAATAGGATGTTTGTTATAGATATGACTTGCAAAAAAGGTAACTATCTGTAGAAATCTAGGTGTGCTGAAATTGGCAACTTCATCAAACCTGTTCAATGGCTTTCAAGGCTATGGTCTTTCTTTGGTAAAGAGTAAAACCATCAGCCTATTCCTGTAATATAATAGACTAACAGCATTTTCCTTCAAAAATGTAGTTTTCATTCTTTAAATAGAAAAATGAGTGTTTACAATAATTTAATAATTATATCTTAAGATATTCTCATCACTGGTATCTTCATCTGATCATATCTTACATCTCTCATGTAAGAAGAGTGTTTTGTTTACATATTTGGCTTCATTTGTTTGAGCTGAAATGGCTATAAAGAAACTTTTTATTGAAGAATTAGCTTCTTCAGGGATTGATCTGTTGTATACTAATATAGAATATTTGTTATAATATAGTTTGAAACTTTTATAACATAGGACATACATTCCAGTCTATCAACCTAGTTATGTTTTCAGATAGAAAATACACAAAATGCTCCTGTCTGTTGGAGCACTGTCTTTATCATACTAACTTACTATCATAAAGCCAGATTAGTTTTTAGTACATACCACCTCATGTAATACTAGGTAATAGGACTTTGTGTCCTTTCTGACAAACCATCTTATAAATTTGGCTTGGAATAGTAAAAGAAAAAAAAAATATTGTCCTGCTAGGCAATCCCTTGAGTGGACTGTGCTGTCTTTTTAAAGGGAATTATTCCCCACAGTGGCTCTAACAATGTAATTTCAACAAAAGAAACTGTAAGGTACATTTACCATACTATGTTATTAAGTTGTTTTCTTTATCATGAAAACTGAGTTGCTGTGGGGCAAAAATTCTCAACCCCCACTGATAATGAAGGAATATAGTCCAATAGCTCCTTTGTTCTTGGTTTTGCTTGCAAATTGTAAGGTTTAGCAAAACATTGTATATTAATTGGAGACAAAGAGAAAATATTATTTTATGAAGGCACACCCATGCTGAACTTACAGGAAAGAGAAGCGGAGCTGCACAGCCAGTTATATTACAAGGCTCATTCCTGAAACCTGAATATCATGCGAGCAGAAAAATCTAGATATGTGTTATATTTTGAAGAAATGATCTGAAGGCAATATTATTTGCTTTTTTATCAAAAAGGAAAATGCGTATCTGTAAATGTAGGTTGACTCTTATTGAAACAGGGAACTGAATGCTTGTATTGCAGCCTTAAAGAATCACATGTTCACTGCAATATTCGTTTTTGTAAACTACAGCCTGCAACCTAGCAGACCATGACTGAATGCTTTTGAAAAGTCGTAGATTACAAACATGAAATCACAATTAATATCCTCTAAAAGTAATTTCAGAGCTTTCACATCTTAAAAAAGGACAATGTGTACTGCTTCACAAGGTAATGTAGCTAATCAAAAAAGAGTAGAATTAAAGTATTTACATAATGAGTAATTCTACAGAAGGCGATCATCCCCATGTAAGCACTGCTGATTATATCCCACGCTGCTTTTAACAAACTGTACCAGATTGGATCCAGCCATCAGCACTTTCAGAGAATCTTTAAAAGCCTTTTATGGGTCTTTAAATTTATTGTAGAATGGCATTCTTCAGGTAGAATATGCTGGTGAAAGAGGACAGTGTCAACACAAGGGACCAGCAGGAGAAAAGAACGTCGGCACTCCCGGTAACTCCATACTGGGCTGTACTTGGAGCTGGAAAGAAATGGAAAAGATTAAATCAAAATCTAATTTGTGTCTTTCAGGTTCTTGACAATAATCAAAAGACTACTGGGTGTTCTGGGGAGAGCACTGTCTTTGGAGCCAGATGGAATTAGGCTCACATCTGCTTCTGCTCTAGGAGAATGTATGGACTATTTGACTAAACTCTCTGGGATGCAGTTTTCTCAAGGGCAAAATAGAAATAACAGGAATAATATAATCCACCTGGCAGAGGTGCCAGTGAGAATTGGAGATGAAACACATACAGCATACTGCAATAGGCCAGACACACGCTAAGTATTCAGTAAACAGCCACTAACATTCTTATTCCTCTTATATGTATTGCAAATATTTGTAGTTGTGGACAATATTCATTCATGCATATATTTGTAAAGCTTTCTTATCTTTCAAATGTTGTATGAAATGCTGGGAAAACAAAAATGAGGTTCTTCCTTCCAAGGACTATTTTTGTATGTGTGTGGGGAAGGACATCCACACAATTATTTTCTTTCTTTCTCTTTCTTCCTTCCTTCCTTTCTTTCTTTCTTTCTTTCTTTCTTTCTTTCTTTCTTTCTTTCTTTCTTTCTTTCTTTCTTTTTTTCTTTCGTGGTACTGGGGTTCCTGGAAGCCCTTCTACCTCCGGGTTACACTCAAAGACCTATTTTTAATATATATTTTTGAAACAGGGTCTCTTACGCCAGCGCGGCTGGCTTCGAACCTGCGCGATCCTCCTGTCTCCGCCTCCCAAGCGCGGGGATTACAAGCGCGCCACCACGCCTGGCCCAAGACATCCACACAATTACAACACAATCCTAGGAATACTAGAGTTGTACTTGCAAATGGCAGTGACACCGGATATACTGAATTTAAATCTGCCTGTGCAAAGGAGGGATGATTTAACAGTGTTTTGCTGAAGGGAATCACCAGTTTGAGTGAGGAAATAACACATTCAAAGGCACAAGGAAAAGAAAAAGCAGATATAGTTCAAGGACCTGGAAGCAGTCCAGTCTGGCCTGGACCATTACATTTGAGGTCTGAACTGGAAGGAATTAAAATCGGAGTTTGAGGCAGGAGGAATGACTGTGATAAAAAGGAAGTTTTCTTTCCTTTTTATCAATGTTGTTGTTGAGTCCAGATGAGTGGGATCCCAATACTGAAGTGATGACTTTTATTTTTTTCAGTATTGGGGATGGATCCTGGGGGCATTCTACCTCCAAGCTATACCACCAGCCCTATTTTCTTTTTTATTTTTGAAACAGAGTCTCACTATGTACCTGAGGCTGCCTGTGAACCGTGATCCTCCTGGTTTAGTCTCCCAAATGCTGGATTACAAATGTGCACCACCACGCCCGCCTGAAGTGATGACATTTTAATAAACAGAAAGCAAAGCCAAATATTGAATGCATCTATATGCAGCAAAATGAGGTTTTCAAAATAGGAAGAAAAAAGAAAAAAGAAAGAGCCAGGAATGTTGGCTCATGCTTATAATCCTTAGAAGGCTGAAACAGGATGATAGCAGGTTCAAGGCCAACCTCATAAAAGTAGCAAGATTCTCAGAAACCTAGTGAGACCATTTTAAAACAAAAATATGAAAAAAGTCTAGGGGTGTAGCTCAGAGGTAGAATGCTGCTGGGCTCAATTCCTGGAATAATAATAATAATAATAATAATAAATTCTATTGCTAAACAGATAGCTTTTCAATATCTGATATATGAGAAGTCTAATATTACAACGATAGAACTCCTTATTTTCTCTTGATAAAGATGTAGAGAAATATTTTTAACATATAAATAAATATTTGATTATCATGTGACCTCAAAGAAAAATATTTTGGAGTTGTTTTTAAAGAATATTGAGCAGCTGGGCATGGTGGCGCACGCTTGAAATCCCCGCGCTTGGGAGGTGGAGAAAGGAGGATCATGGAGGTTTGAAGCCAGCCTCACTGGCTTAAGAGACCATATTTCCAAATAAAAAAGTATAAAAAAATAGGTCTAGGAGTGTAGCCCGGAGGTAGAAGGGTTTCCAGAAACCCCAGTACCACCACCAAAAAAAAAAAAGAATATAGAGTATAATAAAATTAGTATAATAGTAAAGGAGCAATAGTAAAAAAATTTAGAAAATCATTTTATAAGTAAAAAATGATTTTAAAAGCTAAGCATACAAAGAAAGATAAGTTATTGGTGTTACTATAACAAAGTAAATAGTGTATAGATACACAGTATATAAATGACTCTTAAAACTCTTCAATCTTTTAAAATGCATGTTAGAGCAATCTCTTCTGAATCCCCTCTCCTAAAAGCAGAGCTGAGAATCCTTCTGTGTCATTAGACCATGGTATATATTCTTCTATTATCCCACTATCATGCTACATTTTAAATATTTGTCTATCTCTTTCTAGCACCAGGCCATGTCTTACTATACTGGTAAGGTAAGACACGTATACCAGCATCCATGGTATACTGTGTTTTCTGATGCAAAGTCTAGTATATAGTATAGTAGATGCTCAAGAAAGATCACAGTGATTGAGCCAATGAAATAAGTAATTTGTTATTAAAATATATATTCCTATTTTATAGAATCAAATCTCTTTTGGAGCAAGCCACATACTTATATCTTCATTTGTTCTTCATTTATACTCATTTATTCATTTATTCAGCAAGTTTTTATTGAATTAGGTACCAGTAACTGTACTGAGTGCTGGGAATACAATGGTTCATAAGATAGATATGGTTCTTTCATTACTTGTTTCTACATATTCCTATGCATACTTCCTTTTTAAAAATAAATTTGTCTTATTCTATACTCAGTCTTCTATAGGCTTAAACATAAGAAGATGTTATCCATAGTATACTTAAAAATTAGTGATCACTTTTTAGTTAAAATAGCATACATTTTATCACTGATGCCATAAACCAATATACCTTTTAATTGTCCTAAAATAGAATACTTCCATTTGTCCTACACTAAAAGCTGTGTGCTGCATAGTTATCCAGCAATTATTATCACTAATGAACTGCAGAATAATTATGAACAATCAGTAGGCCAAAAACCAAAGAGCAAAATTAGTCAAGGGAAGGTGAGGCAGCTATCCAGTAGCAAGTCATATATCATTACCCACACTCTTTATACATAATAGCTTTTGTCTTTTATGGCTTGGGAGTTGAAGTGAACAACACACAAACAGAGGAATAAAATTCAATCCTCTTTTTCAAAAAGAAGTTCACTAGCCGGGCGTGGTGGCGCACGTTTGTAATCCCCGCGCTTGGGAGGCAGAGACAGGAGGATCGGGCAGGTTCAAAGCCAGCCGTGCGCGCTGGTTTAGGAGACCCTGTTTCCAAAATGAAAATGTAAAAATAGGTCTGGGAGTGTAGCCCGGAGGTAGAAGGGCTTCCAGGAACCCCAGTACCACGAAAAAAAGTTCACTATAGTAGGGGGTATAAATGAATAGATAAATAGAGAACACGGTATATGTGCAACTATAAGAGTAAACACAACTCAGGTGTTGTGCACACCTGTAATCTCTTCACTTGGAAGGGTGAGACAGGAGGACTGAAGGTTCTAGGTCAGTTAAGCAACTTAGTGAGAATGATTAAAAAAAAATAGTAGAGGGGTTGGGTGCAGCTAGGAGGTAGAACATTCTGGATTCAAATTCCAGTAAAATAATAATGCACAGTTGTTGGAGTGCTCTCTCAGAAGCTATGAAAAGGGAATAGTTTAGGCAACAGATACAAATGGAGTTAGTTTTTACAAAGTGCAGTGTTACACAATTGGTACCTATACATCTTATTTCCTAAAATGGCGATATAGCAGCCTTTGTTGGTAAATGCCATCATTATATAACTTTATTCTCATTGATTGGCATTCATTATATGTAGTGTTTATATGTGTCTAGGACTGCTGAACTAAACTATTAAAAGAAAAATGCTAATAGTATTAAAATTAAGGATCTCAGTATTATTTAGGTTAATTAGATTTGCTTAGCATGTTAAATTTCAATTAACCATTTGATATAAAGAAACTAAAGACTATATAATTTTTTGTAGCCCAAGATTACTTGATAAAATAACCTATTTCAATAGTTGCTTCTATAATTTTTTGCCATTAAGGCAAAATGTAATATGAGAAAATTGTTTTGTTTTCTTTCCTACATCTATTTAATTGCTTTTGTATAGAATTAAGAAAGAAGAAAAATTCAAATTGAAAAGAAAAGGAAAAAGAAAGGGATAGAGAAAGAAGAAAAGACTGAAGTTTTAAAACATCTGAGCAGTGTATTAGAAGGTTTCATATTCATCATTTTTAAGAGAAAAAGAAGAGAAAGAGAAAATGGGATATGTCAAGAGACCACTTCAGTGTGGTTTGTCGATCAAACTTTATGTAATTTCAAAATCATGTCATTTTTCCTAGTTTCTTAGGAAATATAAGGCATTCTAGTTTTTTAAATATACCATCATATGTAATATATTGACTATGGAGACAGCAGACATTGGTTTGAATTCCATCTTCACCCCTTTCTAACCAGATTAAACTGCAAGTTTCTTAACTTTGCTTAATTTGGTATATTTATTTGCAAATGAATATTAGTGGATATATCTCAAGTTATGGTAAAGATTAAATGTGTCCAAACATGTAAACAACCTAGTACAGTGATTAATAAAGCACAAACATTTCCTCAAGTATTATAAAAATATTCCCCATTCTTGTTTATTTAACAAATTTAGTGTGTGCTATGTGCCAGTTAGTCCGAGTAAATGGGCAAAACAGAATTAACCTCAGTCACCACAAAACTTTCTTTTTAGCTTCACATTCTTTCTATGCAAGAAGCATATTTTAACTTTATTCTTTTTTTTTTTCAGTACTGGGGATGGAACCCAGGGGCATTCTACCTCCTAGCAACACCCCCAGCCCTATTTTTTTTATTATTTATTTTGAAGCAGGGTCTCACTGAGTTGCAAAGGGCTTCACTAAGTAATAGCTGAAGCTGTCCACGAACCTCAATCCTCCTGTCTCAGCTTCCCAAATGCTGGGATTATAAGCGTGCACCACCATGCCCAGCTCTAACATTATTCTTAAAGTATAGTTAAATCAATGTTCCTCTGCCCTTACAAAGATGTACACCTCTTTATGTTAACAAAAATATCAATTTTCTGCCTTTCCTTGGCTTCTTTTGAAAGATTTTTTAAAAATGCTAGTTACTTGTAGATGATTGACTAGTCTCTTCTGGTTTCCAGTCTCTTCAAAGTCAGGGAGTATGAGATCTTCCTTTTCTCCTTTCTTCTCCTCTTTTTCCAGAGAACAAAACACCATGTGCATTTAGAGAGTTTCGTGGTTGACCTAATGCTAGGTTTGGTCTGGAGGAGCTCTCAGGCCTAAAGCAGAAGTGCCCAGGTTAAGTGTAGAGTCTAAGCTTTTGGGATTTCTCCAGTTATCAACAGGAAGATCCAATCTGGGTTTTAACACATATCTTACATCTTGTCTAATTATGATTATCACTCCCAATTACTTACAGCTGCTGCATATTATTTTCAGTCTTGGCAGTTCTCCCTTGTATTGCTCTAGATTTTATTTTTAGGCAAGAGCAAATGTAACTGTGAAATACTTAGTTTTGGTACAATACCAATTACTTGCCTAGGCAATTTCCTTAAATTACTCAAGGTTTAAGTAAACTAGCTTTGAGTCATATATTTAAGATTCCTGTCACAATCTTAAGTAGTTACTTAAGCTACATGAATTCAAGACTGGCCTTGACTTGCATTTTTTCTAAGGAAGTGTATACCTTAATAAGAAGCGAATTATGTAACCCATATTTGGCTTCATGAAAGAGTGATCAGTGTATACTCAAAATAGAAAACACATTAAAAATAGTAAAAATTATATGCAATTGATTATGCCCCATTGACAGCATGATATGTTTTATTACATAGTGTCAGAGGAATTTCCTCAAAGCACAGTTAAATCCTCTTTTAAACAATATCAACCCTTTATGCCACCAGTAGGTGCATAAAGGTACATATCTGGAGGCTCTGATTATACTTCACTTTGTTGTATCATTTAATTTTATCAAAACACCGGGTGGAATTTAAGGGTGGAAGAAACAGCAGGTAGGATATAGTTTACAACTGAATGCATCATTTTTAATTGTGGTATCTAAAAAATTCTGTAGGTGTCATCATACATGTCATAATCTCATTATTCTTTTCCTATAACATTTGCAATCAAATGGCCCAGGGCCTAAACTGATATGTAGTACCTTACAGGTAAAAACAGACAAACTACATCTTCTCATACACCGTCTCACACCTGTGGCCCAGTGATTTCCAGGGAGAGGGCTGTGTTTGTGTGAATATTGCATACTTCTATGCTATAGGCATTCTGGGATCTTCTCCTAGATTTGGGGGTGGAAGAATTGTGCTTCTTGAACAGAGTTGTTACGTGGTGAAGCTAACAACGTATAGATTTTCAGTTCATGTTTTTACTTAACACAACTTTGTTGTGCCACACACTATTTTCTAAGAATGTATAAAGATAGACACATCATGTGTCTCTCCAGCTTCTTCAAGCAGTTCTCAAACTGGTAGAGGAAGGCTTAATTTATAAGCCCCTACCACAGTCAGCTCCTCTGATATTTGGGAGGGAATGTAAGAATTGGCCATGTGGCTTCAAATTTCTGGCACTCAGCCTTCACCTTTTCTTTGGAAGGAATCAGGCTAACAAGTACATACTACTGTGCTTTTCTTAAATTCCAAGCCTAAGGTTATAGAAAAATCTGTATCATTCTAATGTTTCAGATTTAAAAATTTTTTTCATTTTATCTAAAACTGAATGCCTAGAATTTCCAACATCTTTGACAAACTGAGCTTTCACAAGAATAAAAATATAAAAATATATTTTTTATTAAAAAATCTCTATTGTGCTACAAACAATAAAGAAAATAGTCAGAAACTACTTTTTTAAAAAATCTTTCTTACTAGTGCAATTTTCCTGCCAGCCTGGTCTTAGCAACTACTAACCTATGTCTCTGGCAAATGGCATCCTTGAATCCCATTTTGCTTGCTGAATAGCCATGTTGCCAACGTTCATCCTCTCTACTCAGCATCAATTACATTAGGGATTTTAAACATACATTTGTCTCTGTTATTACCCATATTCAGAAATATGCCTTTTTGAGGATACATACAGTGACCTGAAAATAGCCAGATGAAACTCTCGAAAACCATTATTCTAATTTGAGATAAGGGAAATAAGTATGTGTGTATGTTTGTGTGTGTGTGTGTGTGTGTGTGTGTGTGTGTGTGTGTACACGTGTATGTGTGTGTATGTTCTGAAAAGCAGGCTCTGTTGCAAGAAATATATATGTACACAAAAGGCATACAAATTGCCTCTACTACATAGATTTTAGTTTTGCCCTTTAAGGCATCATCTGGCTGAAGAAAAGAGGGCTTTATAGAAATAAAAATAGAAACCCAGCTGTGTTCTTAAGGTCACTAATAGTCGCTGCCATCAGCTGTGTCTTTACTGTGACACTGCTAGTGTGGTAAAAAATGGGAGAAATTGCAGACCGGCAAACATTTTTGCAAGTTGGAGGAGTTTTAAGATTCTATCTATGTGGTTACGTGGGTGTGAAATTATTTAAGATTTTATACAGGAGTCTAAGCTTGGCGCTTTAATGATCACATTGTCTTGTTTATTAAATTTTATTCTTTATACCTTTTGTGTTAGGAAGGCTGCCCTAAGCCAGCTGCTTTTCTGTTCTTCTGCAACATTGTTCTTTCAACATTAAGGATCAAGAATTTCATAAAGTTTGATTATATTTTCCAAAATATTACAATATTCTATATACCTTCATTTTTTTTTTTTAGTTTTCAAATGCAACACAGGCCAGTGATGCACCGTGCAGCTCTAAATCCCTTACACTTTCCGACTCCTTATGCCCTAGATTTATTTTCAATTATTCTCAATAATTTCTAATTATTATTTCATATTTTGACCATGCAGAACCCTTAGTAAAATTCAAATGACTTTATGGGAATTTGCAGATTTTTCTCAAGCTACTTCTCCAGCCCCAGCTCTCTGCCCTCTGCTACCCTCTGCTCTTGAGTCACTCAAGCGGGAGATGTGTCCATTCTCAGGGCTGGGCCAGGTCTTTGCTGCTTTTGTGTATCTGCTCACAGACTGCCTTCATCTAGACTGGATTCTGTGTCTCTGGGGTCTATGAGTTGGAAGTCTCCATTCCTAATGCAATCTGCTCACAGAGTTAGAATCTGCCAGAACTCTTAAGAGTTCTAGAGAAACCCTTCAGCTTTACAGATGAGAGGAGGCTGGTGGACACTGAGTGTTGTGCTTCTGCTAGATGTAAAAAAATAAGACTGGAATGCAGGCATGCCGTTTCTCAGCGCTTCCATTTCTATGTAGTTCCTGTGAATCACTGCCCGACTCCAGTTGGAATTAATCTGTCAGTTGCTCTTTCCTCCCATAGTCATTTACTTTGACCTATATTTTATTATTCTCATGTTCATTGGCTTTATTAGAGTAAAAGTATCATGAATGCAAAGATCATATTTAATTTACTTTTATATTACTCACAGCCACTTGATCAAGGGATGACACTATCAAGTATTTATTATAGAGGACCAAATTATAGATGTGTTATTCTATTTTATTTGTAATTTTATTTTATTGGTAGTACTGGGGTTCCTGATAGCCCTTCTACCTCTGGGCTATGCTCCCAGACCTATTTTTATACTTTTTTATTTGGAAACAGGGTCTCTTAAGTCAGCATGGCTGGCTTAACCTGCGCGATCCTCCTGTCTCTGCCTCCCAAGCGCGGGGATTACAAGCGTGCACCACCATGTCTGGATAGATGTGTTATTTTAATTTCTTCATTTTAATGAGGCTTTACTATAAACTCGAAAAAATAAGAGTGGGGTGCTATAAGGAGGAAGTTATTAGTTTTCAAAAATTCAGGACAGAAACATTGACCACCATTGTAGTGTAACACTGATTTTATTTTACTGAAAAAGAGATACTGTCACCGGATTTGGTGGCGCATGCTTGTAATCCCAGTATTCTGGAGGCTGAGACTGGAGGATCACAGTTCATAGACAGCTACTTAGTGAGGCCCTTTGCAACTCAGTGAGACCCTGTTTCAAAATAAAGAATAAAAAATAGGGCTGGAGGTGTAATTGGAGGTAGGATGCTCCTGAGTTCCATTCCTAGTACTGCAAAAAAAAAAAAAGAAGATATTGCCTTTTTATCTGTCTCTAAAGACATCATATTCATAATAAAAAGTTTTACATACACATACACTCACAAACACACACCCAAGAGAACTGTCAAAGAATCACTTTTGTCTGTGACTTTTATCTGAATGTGTTAATGATGGAAAGAGGCTATTTCTTGCAGTCAAGCATAATGTGTACTAACATAGTTCCCCTCAGTTTTCTGAGCTCAACACAGGAGATAAAAAAAAAATTATTTTCCTCCTAGTATTGTGATAAGTAAATGAGACAACTAAATGAAATGTTTAACACAAAATTGATTTAAATGTTTATTAAATGATAGCTTTTTAAGCATATTAATATTTATATAAGATGTACCAGAGTAAGCCCCTCCCTTGGTTAAGAAGGAATATTTAATTGTTGGAATGCAGACATATATACCATGTGGTTCCATAAATTTGAGATAGTAACAATCACACCATAATCTTTTACTTTTAAATCATGGCTCTGAAAGTACAGATTAGAAAATTTATTCACTAAACACACAATGCTTGAATACCTATGTATACTTACTAAGGCACCTATTGTTCCCAGGGTGCTGTTCTATGGGGGCAGTGCACAGGTTATTATATAATTGCTCTAAGTATACCACAAAAGTCTAAACAAACCATAGTCAATTAATTTCTTGTGTGTGCAAACCATGTTTCTTCTACTTGGATTCAAATTCCACTGTTTCCTCACCGTTCTTCAGCTTCTTTTCCACATTCTTTTCCTTCTCCTTAAGGACCTAGTTTGGGGTTCCCGCTCCCATAAGTCACTTCTCCCCTCTCCTCCTTGCTCCCTCCCTGGCGGCCTCAGTGCAGGTTAAGCTCCTCTGTGGCCACCATTCTCACAGACTTGCCTCTTCAGGATTTCTCATCTTGGCTTTCTTCTTTTGTCCTCTTCCACAGTGACTAGCACAGTGACTGCATATAATAAAGACTTAATAAGCAACTGCTCTTTTTATCTCCACATGAGATAAATTTGCAAAATATACTGGTTTTACACACTGTTTGTGTCTTGTCTTACATCCTCTCATTACCTTATTACTTTAACCGTTGCTATGACAACCACTGTGTTCAGAGCAAATGATTTGTAAGTAGGTTCCGCATGGCTCTATAGAGTGTCCCCAGTAGAACAGAGCCCAGTTACCCACCGCAAGGACCAGCCCCTTCCCTATTTCCTTGGTCCAGTTGGCCACAGGTGTTCCTTGAAATTCCTTCCTAAATAATCCCTTTTATAAGCCAGTTACTGACTGGGGAGACCCAAAGGAGTTGATTGTGAATGCTGTGTCTAATATAACTCCATATCCTCCTGTTGAACATGGTATTTTGAACATAGTAGGTGTACAATAAATTAATTGGGAGTAAATAAATCAACTGAAAGTGATCAATTGTTCAACCTCTGTCACTGGTCTTCTTGTCACACAATAATTTTCTCAGTTTTGTCACTTTTATAAGATCGCTAATAATATTGTTAATGGGCACATACTCTTAATAGTGAAAAAGGAGTCTTAAAATCTTAATTAAATCTGTCGGTTTTTTTCATAGACTTTATTCCAGGAATATCCCCCACTGTTTTTATACTATCATCCTTTTGGTTTCTGCTATACCAGCAACATTGTCTAATGAAAGTCTTGTCTCCTGTTGTATTTCTTAAATATTTAAAGGTCCTCCTGGTTCTTATATTTTTATTAAACCTCAACTATAAAATGCTTCTATCCCCTACAACCTTGAAATGCTTCCTCCAAGGCTCTATTTCTGCCTAAGGTGATCAACTTGTAAATGAAAAAACAGGAAATGCAAGTGTTATGGGAAAAATTTGGGAACATGCACACAAAAGCAAATACTAGGAAATTCTAGTCCAAAGAATGCAAAAGATTAAGTTTTAGATAGTGAATCCAGCATTGAACACACTTTGCAATCTGATTTTAAATCCAATCTGATTTTAAACATCCTTCCAAAAAAGAGACAATATGTTGGACATAATTTTTCCAGACATTTAATAGTCAAGATATTTCAAAAAGAAGAGTGGAATTTCTTTGTGTGCATACATCACAAAATTATGTCATTTGCAGGAAAGTAGACGGAACTAGAGAGTATTATGCTGTGAGATCAGCCAGTCTCAAAAAGCCAAGGGTCCTATGTTTTTTCTCACATATGTGGAAACTAGGGAGGGAAAAACAAAAGGGACTTAGAATAATTGAGGAGATAAGCTAGTCTGATAAAAACTATTGCTAAAGTAGATGCATCCCTCAATAAACTAAAGGTTTTACCTTATAAAATGATAAGACTTTTCCGAGTGTTCTGCTACCAAAGGAATTATGGATGCAAAACTAAATGTTGATAGACTGAACTACTTATTAATGCAGGAAGGAAGTGCTATTTATGTTACAGTGAAAAATCTCTTTCAAACATAATAATGGAAGGAGGATTAGGCGAGGAAAGAGAGGAAGAGGAAAAAGTGGGTTAATGAAAGAAACAGTTAAAATAATGTTATGTCCATATCTGAAGGGAAGGTATCATTATCAATCTTGCTAGCATGCATGAGGAGGGAGGAGGGAGAGGCAAGGTGGGATGCAGAGGGAAGCACACCAAGTGAGGCATGCGTGTATGAATGTATTACTCCGAATCTCAGTATGATGTGAAATTATAATGCACCAAGAAAGTATACAAAAAGAGAAGAGTGGCATTTTTAAACTTGTACATCAAAATGTCATACTTTACATTTTTGGGAACACACAAATGTGTATACTTAAGTCAAAATTTATATTATTGTTTTAAAGAGATTTTGACTGTAACAGAAATAGCACTTGCTGCTTTAATGTTTTAGTCTGTCAAGATTAAGTTTTACATCCATAATTCCTTTGGTCACACAACACTAGGGAAAGACTTGTCATTTCATAAGGCAAAACCTTTTGTTTATTGAGAAATGCCTCTCCTGTAGAAGTATTTTTAATTCTTCTTCACCTAAGAATATTCATTTGAAATTAAAGTTGGACAAGTAATCATTTGGACTTATGTCAAAAACTTGTAGCTTAGGAGCAACTAAATTTTGTACCAGTAATCACATTATTTAGTCAACACATGTTTATTGAGCACCTGTACATGTTAGTCATTGTGATTGGTGCTGAGTACACAAAGGTAAACAAGACTTATTCCTGGGGTTTAAGGAATGTATAGTCAAGTTGAAATAAAATTTTCTACTCTAGAAGAAAGGGATGTATTATTAGAATTTTGTATTCTAATAATATTATGTATTATTAGGATTTGGGGGTTAAAAGAAACTTTGAAATAATTGATTCTTCATTATTAAAGTATAATTGAATCAGACATCTAGTTAGAAAAAAAAACATTCAAGACTTGTCCTGTTTTAAATCCAGAAGAGACTAAGGCTTGAATGCAGAACATTCAAACCAAGTGTTCAGATCTTGAGTTCTATGCCCTTCCCAGCATACTGCACTGCCCACATTAATATACATTAATATTCATTATACCTTGTTTCAGGCTTTTGCAATTCTCACTGCTTATTAATATTGAATGTATCAAATGCAATTGTTAAATGCTTTTAAGCCTAATATAATCTAAATAATTCCATTGTCTAGTAAAGTATCTAACAGACACTTCTAATTAATGGCATTACAACCAATAAAATACAAAATGAGTTGCTTCTGTATATGCTTTAGAAGCATTAAAATTATATTGTGATGTATAAAATGCTGAAAATAATATCTAAGATCTATAGTGTGAAGTATGTTTTATTTTCTTTTCCCTAATATATTGAATGTAGAATTTTTTCAGTGCCTGAAGCCCATAAAGTTCATAATAAGTATTTATTGATCAAATATCTGTGATAGTTGAATAACTATTATATTGGAAATATATTATATATGCTTAATTTATTTGTATAGGAGAAAAATTTCCCCCAATCAAAAGAATAGGATCCATAAAATTCTGCTATGTGACTGTGTGTTGGTTTCTCTGTTTCTCAAAGTTACACATAAAATCAGCAAATTAGTATTCAGAACATCTCTGCATAAAATGCAGTTGTGTTTTGTTTTCAAGTGAAGGAGCAGCTTCAGTTTATTATTCATGCTTGAGGTCAGGACTTGAAAACTTGAAAAATGGAAAAGGGATTAAGGGAACAATATATTCCTAGAGAGCAAAACTATAGTTTAAAAACAATAAATGTGTCAATTTGGTTTTACTGCCGTAACTTTTCTGCCTCCTAGTACACCAATATCTAAGAGTAATTGTTAATGAAATCAGAGAGCCACATTTAAATATGTGTGTTCTAATAAATGTTTTCTCTTTCACACTAAATTTAACTATAATTATAATTATGAGGGACACTGGCATCATTCTAATTGTCAAAAGAAATACCTAAAGTTCCCCATAAATTTATGTTCAAGACTTGAAGAAAATAGTCATATATTTTGGTGTATTCTTAGAACATGTCACTATAAAATGGTTTGGACTTCATAACTGCATGTGGGTGAGTTTTTTAAACCATAAAATTAGAAAGGACATATTGTTATTATATCCCTTCACTAAAAAGAGAAAAAATGTTAAATGCTAATATCTCATTGTTACCTCTCTGAAGATAGAGGGATAAAAGAAGGCTATGAAAGGCCCTGTGCATTTTCCTACTGGTCTTCCTGGATTCTTCTCCTATATTAGTATGTTTGGATATACTATTTAAACTATTCATCAGGTATTCTTGACATGAACAAGATGATCATTTGCAAAGTTTAACCATAATGGCATCTACCTCCTTACAAAGAGTAATAGAGCAGCTTTATCCACATGGCTGAATTAGGAACAAAAACTCGCCAATAATACAAATAGAGGTTTTCATTAAGCAGCATTCCTGTTTATTACAGAGCAACAACAATAATTTTTTTTGGATTTCAATTTAGCATTGAAAACAAATCCCAATTCCCTCATCTCTTTGATGCAGCTGGCTGCACGATGCATAATGTCTAATATACAATGGCAATGCCTATTGTTACAGAACTGGCTTGTTTGTGTATTGAAAGCCTCATTCAAATTTGTATGGTTCAGAATGTTCAATGAAATGCACAAATTGACTAGTTCAATATTCCTCAATTTGTCATAATGGTTTTTGTGTGTTTTTCCTTATTTAAGATCGCCAAAATGCCATTTTTATTCTTTAAGGAGCAAGGTGACAATTCCTGTGAAACCTTGCAGTTGAATGCTAAAGACAAAGGCCTAGGTCAACTCAAAGCCAAAGGCCTAGGTCAAACTTATACAGTAGGAAAATCATCACAGACAAAATCTGGACTTAGCAGGTATGGGAAAATAACTCGTGAAAGACCTTATGTTATTGTTTGCTGACAATAAAATGAAATATGATGTGAGGATAATATGAAAAAGATTTTGTAAGTGAAAGGGAGTGGCTGAGAAGTGAATAGTGGAAAAAGATATTGAAACAAATAATGTTGAGAGGTGGTCTAGGGAGACCCTATGATTGAAAGTTTCATAAAAATCACAAACATACTCATTTTCAAACCCTGAAAATATATCTCTTCATGTTGGAGATTGAGGTTTTTTTCCCATTCCTAGGTATGTTTACTCAATTATGAGTCTACTAATTCCATTTATCCCTTGAGATCCTCATTAAAATAAATCTTTCACCATGAACTTGCATTTTGCTTAGATTTTAAATTATGGCAAAAACTAACCATATAACATAAGTATAGTTTTATTTTTGAATAAAGAAAACAATAGGCACATTTCCATAAGAAAACACTGAGTCACTCTTTTTTGTTTGCCAGTTAGAGATATATGAATGCTGCTTATTTATTTATTTATTTATTTGGTACTAGGGATTCAACCTGGGCATTCTATCTTCAAGATATATTTCCAGCTCTTTTTATTTCTTTTTTTTTAAATTTTAAACAGGGTATTGCTAAGTTGTTGAGGCTGATCTGAAACCTGTGATCCTATTTGTTCAGCTTCCCAAATACTGGAATTACAGGTGATGGGAAGTGTTACATTTTTATCACTTCATTGGTAAGTAAAGATCAGAGATTCTTTTCCAGCCGGTTAGCCAAAACACTGGAAAAACTAGACTCCTGTAGCTTACTATTTTAATTCCTGAGAAGACATATTACAAATGTTAAATATTAGGTAGAATTTTCAAACATTTGAGCAAGACATGCCAAAGACCCCAAAAATTCTCCATTTAATTTTATCATTCTATCAATATTATTACCTCCCCTCCCCTTGTTTTTTTTCAAAGTTAATTGCTTTTAGAAAGTTTTGATCATAAAGAAGTAAGACCAACAAACGATTGAAGTATCATAACCTCAAATTTATATTTACAGCTGGGTGTGGTGGCACACGCTTGTAATCCTGGAGCTTGGGAGGTGGATACAAGAGGATCATGCAGGTTCGAAGCCAGCCATGCTGGCTTAAGAGACCCTGTTTCCAAATAAAAAAAGTATAAAAATAGGTCTAGGAGTGTAGCCCGCAGGTAGAAGGGTTTCCAGGAACCCCAGTACCACCAAAAAAATTCTATCTACATGATGGGCTTATTAATACCCCTGGGTATTTTTGTTTTAGAGGGGATAATATTTGTGACTGTGCTTTGTAATGTATAAATCTCTTTTGAAAGCAGTTTGATCCCAGGGCATAAGTCTCAGGTGCTGATAACTGGGACTTTTAAGAAAAAAATCCTTCTTAAATTTGTTGTCATTTATTAAATTCTCACCAGTGAATGTTAAGTCTACCTGATAAATCAACTCAATCATGAAGATAAGGTTAAATGTAACTATTCAGACTAATTTATTTAAATAAACTAAATTATCTTTACCTACAGCATCAATTTTACCTATTAGTAATCTGTATGGTAAGCTAGCTGACTTCTAAAAGTGTCTCTTTTGTCATGCATTCATTCATACATTGTGGATTCATTTAATAAATATTTATATAGTGTCTACCTGTGCATAGAGCTGAGTATCACAGGGTATAATGAACCATGAACAATATGCTAGGGAAAATAATAAAAATGTCCTCCCTCCCCCAGGATTCCTACTCATAGTTAATAAATCAAACACTTACTTATGTACTGCAGTGAACATTTTGCAGATATAATTCAGGTGCCAAATTACAGTGTAAAGATGACTTGGATGGGTCTAACCTAATGATGTAAACTCCTTTTAAAACAGGTGGTTTTCTCTACTGGTGGCCAAAGAAGTCATATATTAAACACAGAAAGAGATTTTTCTTGCTTTTACTGGTTTGAGGGCCAAGGGTCCCATGCATTAAGGAATGCAGGTGACTTAGAAGCAGTAAACATCCTCTCCCTGAGCGCAGGTAAAGAATGAGCACCTCAGTCTAACAGCCCACAGAGATCTAGATCCTGACAACAACCTTAATGAGCTTGAAAGTGGTCCCTTCCCTATAGCTATAGACAAATAGCCCAGGTTAGCTGACACATCAAATCCAGAGCACTGTGGGCTAACAGAGTTGTTTTGATATTAGCCATACATTCCTGGTAATTTACTCATAAAATAAAAACCAGTGAAAGCCAGTGTGGTATTATATGACTATAATTCCAGTACTTGTAAGGCTGAGACACGAGGATCACAAGTTTGAAGCCATCCTCAACAATTTAGTGAGAACCCTGTTTCAAAATAAAAAAATAATAAAAAGGGCTAGGAGTCTACCTAAGTGGTACAATACCCCTGGGTTTCATCACCCCCCTACACAAAAACACACACACCTAATACAATTTAACAACCTCCTTTCATATCAGGGCATGCCACATAAGCTGATGAAAGACAGTGCAAGGGTTAAAGAGACAAAAGGTAGAAATAAAAATTGGAAAGACAGGTCAAGAGGAAATGGGTAAGTACCATGAGAGCGGCACAGACGGTAAGTACTCTTAGATTTGAGAAGGCATTTAACAGAGGGCTGTGCTGTTCTGAGAAGTTCTTCCTAGATCAGGAGCTTGAAACCAGGAAGGCTTGGCAGGACAGCAATTCTTCACACAGGCTTCAAATAAGTCTCCCTTTGAACACATTTGTTTATCTTTAATTTAAGTTCTTATTTAGATGACACTTTCTAATCCCATACTACATCGATTACTCATATTTTCTACAAACCTTTTTCCACCTACGAAAACAGTAACAACAAAGGCTCCAATCAGAGACTCCAGGGAGTCTGCACTATTGTTCTACTGAGTTGAAAGGAAGTAATCATCAGACACTTATAAATCCAAGATTACTCCAATTCCATGCTGTGCCCTGAATGAGATAATATACATGTATGTGTAATCTGTGTACAGAATACAGCAAGAAAGCTTGACCAAAAGACATATGTGCCCCCTCTAAGCACCTTTTTAATGTAAAACACCTCAATCTGAACACATCTCAATGAATAAGTAATCCCAGGAAGCCCATAACCATGTTTGTTTCCCTAACTCTTGTGGTCAAATAATAAATACAAAAAATAGGCACCGTGGCAAATTTGTACAAATAGAATTTAGAGACAGTGACAAAAAGCTTAGTCAAGCATAATGCTCACAATACATAAAGCAGAAACCAGGGCAAAATAACATCACACATTTCCCCAAGGCTCATGATTGTATAAGGCAGTCCTTTGGGTCCTTTGGTTTAGCACTATCTCCTCTTTCCCTGGCGATCACACTCCTACAGCTAAAAGATGCTTGGACCAGAACACTCATTATTTGCAACAACTATTGAAGCTGCAAGAATATATACATACATACATAGTACAGAAGCTAAAGAGCAAAGCCCTCAGCTTCTCTTATTTCCCCAAGGCTGCAATCTAATTGTGTTTCCAGCAGGAGAAAATGGGCACACACACACACACTCCCACACTAAAATCCTTTTTTTTTTTTTAATGCAAAGAGTAAGTCGACATACTTCTTTTACTTTTGCCATTTCTCCATTTGAGCTGCTCTTTGCTACTTATCATGCGTGAATAGAAGAATGGAAGGAATGAACAAAGCGTGAATTTTGTTGTTCCTGCCATGTAAAGTTACAGCAAATAAACTACACAGAGACAAGAATAAATGTGGAAATAACCTAAATCTTTTTATGTAGATGAGGTAAAAAGCAGTCTCCGTTAGAATTGCTTCTTTAGATTATAATAGCAATCTATGTTAAAAGTCACGATGACAAATCAGCTCACAATTTATTTTAAGAAGTCAAACTAGCAAGATCAAGTGTACTGTAGGTGGTGTTTCATCTTATCATATTAAAACAGTCTTCCCAAATGTAAAAGATAATCTCAACTGCTGTGTTCTGTAAGCAAGCAGAAAATTATGTAAATCTGATTTCCTTACTATGCGCTCACTATCTCTTTAAAGCTTACTAAATCATATCCAGATTTGTAAACACAAAGGCTCTGGATCCAAGATACATTTGCTTTTCAAACACTCAGAATGAGAAAAGGTATTTTGCAGGGTGTAATTGAAAAATTCCTATCTGTTTTCAAAAGCCAACAAATCAACGGTTGTGTGAGATTAGAAAAAAATACAAAACATCACCTCTTAACTTATTATGGGCTTAATTGCTTCTTCATAATGGAGTGTGACAATGTGATTGCAATAAGAATAGCACCTGCTCTGAAAATCACGTTATCAAAGAAACATCAGTGGGGGCTCAGGAAGCCCACACAGCTGCCATGTTGAAGTTCTGTTTCATCTGTTCCCTAAATTGTGCTGGTTTTTACCCCTTCCCCTTTAGGCCTGTTTAGACTTATTGCCTGGTGTTTACTTTGCTGGCACATTCAAAAATGCCAGCCACATTCGCCCACCTTTGAGATGTCATAGCACAGAGGCTTATGCACATAGTTGAGGATTGCTCTGAGCCTAATCTTATATACTGTCTACTTTGCAGACATAGAGATCTGCGTTGCAAAGATGACACAATGCTTTGCCAGAGTAAGATGAGAGGAAGGGAAGATAAAGCTCCGAAGCAGAGGGTGCAAGCATCTCAAGTCAATAACCCTGCCGATGGGACAGACTGGCCTCATTCTCCCTTGATCCTGAAGAAGTAATATCTTTTATGTTAAAGTTAGTTAATTAAATTCATTGCTTTTGTGGATGTGTATTTACCTACATTAACATATTCTAATCTATTTGGAAATATACATCTAATATATATTTTCAATATTAATTTGTTTTAGTTCATATTTTCTGAACCTTAAAAATGAAAATAAAAGCAAACTATTTCTAGTTCCTGATATATAGTACATAGTTAATTATTTGCTAAATAATTGAGTTCTAGTCAAAAAATTCAGTAAGCAGTAAAATATAACTTTGGGTTCTATAGTAAAAAATTGTGCCAATTGTAAAATAAGATAATAATCCATTCGTATTCAAACTTCTAGAATTTTAAGTGATAGTCGGAGATAATGACAGACAGTAGGAAAGGATGGAGATTGGTGGCCTAAGAACTAAAAGAAAATGATCAAAAAAGGCAACTGGACAAATGCTAACAAGAGATGTGCTCAAAGTGAATATGCACTCACTCATACAAGGCACAGAGTGACCTTACACACACACACACACACACACACACACACACACACACACACACACACATTTCAGAGGTATACAAAGCCACTCATTTAAAGGGTAGAGGCTGAGAATTATACTTATGCTGGGGGATGAGATGTGTTGGAAACAGCTCCAGCTAATGTACTTATAGAACACTACTCCAAAAGACTGCAATGCCTTTCTCGTTTTTCACAGCAGAAGGTACAAAGGCAATGCCAGCTCTTGGTGCTTGCCCTTCTGTGCCGATGGCACTAAGCTGAGGTGCTTGTTTGGCCTGGGGTCTGAAGGGTTCACACCTGCTGTCCACACAATCTGTGTTAAGTCCTATTCTAAATAGTACATATGTAACAACACAGTTCAGATCAACCCTTCACAAAAATAAAAACAACTCATCTTCATTTGTGTATAAACCTGCTGCAATGTTGTGGCGCAGGGAATAATCCCTAATAAATTCAAATGCGGAGAATATAATATCAATGTGCTCTCAGTGAAATACATAGCAAATGACAAGGGAAAATGGCATATATGAGGACCTCTGGAATTTAGAACAAAATAATAAGAATAGCTTATTCTTACTTTTGCATACATACATTTACATACTTCTCATAGTCCAATTTTATAGATGGAGAACATTTAAGACAAATAAACATTAGATCTCAGATTTAATCTAGTCTATGTGGTTTAAGATATCTCTTTTAACCACTTTACTATGCTGCCTTTTGGAGATAAGCAAACAAGCAAATGCTTTTAAGAGGTTAGAATAAGATCTGCCACTAAAAAACAAAGAATTGATGGAGAAAATCCCTTTTGATTTTCTTTAATAAATAAAGAAAAAGTACTTCAAAAATCTTTATCACATACAGGTAACCTTTTTAAAGTGTTCTTTTTCATAAACAAGCCAGTATGAGATAAGGAGAAACATTGGCATGATGCATACTTTTTTGGTTCTTTGATTAAGAGGTGACCTATAGATATTTTAGATTTTTTTTTATAAACTACACTGACTAGAACTTTGAGTACTGGCAAATATAGCCATGTTTATTTTTTTTAAGATTTAAAGAAGTTTATTAAAAGATAGAAATACAGAGGATAGCTTCAGCTCCATACCAGACTGGCATGGAGGGGTGACTCGAATGAATACACCCGCCATGTTTATTTTTGATGAAATTAAATTCTGTGAAAAAGCTACTTCTAAAGAAAAAACAAACTACCACCCAGTATTTATTTTTAATGTTATCATATTTTTATTTTCCTAATAAATGATGATAATGAGCATATTTTTCTTTGTTGAAATTTTTACATCTGTCTTCTTTGGTGTATTGTCTGACCAAATCTTTTACTCATTTTTAAATTAGGGTTTCTAATATAGGGAAATTCAAACTTTCCCTCTGAAATATCAATAATTTTATTTTATAAATTAAACTGGCAGTGCATGTAACAGAAAAAGGCATGTAAAATATAGTAAAAAGAGAAACAGGAGAACAAACTATCATTATTTTTAAAAATATTTTTATTGGTGCATTGTTGTCATACAACTTAATGGGATAAAAGACGTGTGGAGACATACATGTACATATCACCCAATTAGCCCTGACATGATCCCCATCCTATTCCCTCCCCATCCCTCCTTCCTATGCTTGGCTTAGTAACTAACTTTGATATGTTTAAGTACTTCTTGTGCTTCAGAGAATTTCCCTCTTCCACTCTCCCATTCCCTCAGTTAGGTCACCTTATTTGCTCCTCTATAGGATCTCCTTCTTCATCTAGAGTATCTCCTGTTACCCATTTCTCCCTAACTTTCGTGCATTAGGGAAAACATCTGATTTCTTACTTTTTTGTGACTGACTAATCTCATTTAGCATAATGTCCTCCAGTTCCATCCAGTATTTAAATGGATTATTTTATAAATCAGAAACATATATCTCTGTGTATTCTAGAATATTTTTATGAAAGGTACAGCTAATTTTTTAAAAAAGTCTAAAAGTTGATACAAAGTTTATATTGCATTCAGCTTTTAATTCAAATGCACAATGGATTGCATGATAAAAATCCTTATTGATGAAATATCCAAGTAATACATTTTTTGCTAATAGTCTGAACCAAGTCTTCTAGAACCAGTAGTCTGTGAGCAGTCTGTTCAGAGAAGCATGCATCAGAGGATTTCTCCATTCTTTAGGTCCATTGTATAGTACAAAAATTTTTGTTTTCACTCTAGGAACTCTCCAGCCAGTTCCAGGCCCATCCAAACATCATGGTTCTGCAGCCAGACAAATGGTAGCAATTAAAACATTCTTGTAGGCATGATGTACTATAGTATGGCTGAGAAGGCACTTCCACTTTAAAAATCACTGCTTTGCAATACTTATAACTCAAAATAGTCTCCCTATGGAATCTTTATATTTGCTTTCAGTTCAAAATGCTTCTGTCAGAGAAATATGTAAGAGATGTATTTGACTTTAAAGTGAAAATATACTTTATACTTATTTATGAAGAATTCAGTGGTGTGAGGGGAACAAAATGTACATTCATTATTCAACACATGTGTTGACCGCCTCTTATGTTCAAGGCTCTTTGCAAGCCTCTTTTCTGAAAACAATGATCATCTGGTAGGACAGTTACAGCAAATAAACAAGTAAAAGTTACACAAACTCCAAGTCCCACCGCTTCCTACAACTGCAAAGCCACAGTTCATAGTTTGGTACTTCAGTGTCCAAAGGACACACTATCTTCCTAAACAACTGGGACAATGCATCTCTTAAACTTAATGTTTTGCACCTTCTGGCAAACCCTGGTCGGTGTAGGTTTTGCCTTCTGGCTTGACATTTTTTCTCTCTGCTTTTGGGCCTTTGATTGTGTTTGGACTTTAACTTCTCTTCTGTCTGTGTTGACTGCTGTCTCTGCTCTGGCTCCTTCTGGAGATTGCCTTCATACAACACGCCATATCTCTGTTGCTCTCTGTTCTTTTGCCTTGGGGCTCAACTAGGTGATTGGGAGAGGTAATGTGCCTTTTTTCCTTGTTTTTCTTTAAAATTCAAATGTAACATTTTGATTTTTAATGATATTTTATATTTAGTGCAGACACTCTGTGTTTTCACTCAAAAGCTTTAGATTAGCTATATTTTCCAATGTTCTTGAGAGTATAGAGTTGCTTATAAAATATCCACATTTTAGTTTGGTAATTTAGAAAATATATAATATACACATTTTACTGAATTTTTAGGAGTGGTATGTTTTACAGCTTTTTTATAGCTATAATTTTCCATATAAGAATAAAAACGGGACATTATTTTTTGTAACCAGGCAATAGATAAAATCTCTGATATTGTTTAGATATTTAAAACCAAAAAATACTGATTTAAAAACAAGAAAATATAAATGAAAATATTAAGACATAAATCATGAATTCAGTTTATTTAATGTTTAAGTAATATAAAGTTTGAATAGAGTAAAAAATGGCTGTAGCTTCTAATTTTTCTAGCAAAGTGTACATTAATGGAAGAGAAGAGAAAGTGTGTCTATGCAGGAACTTACTACAGAAACTCAGTAATAAAGAGTCTGTTTGTTGTTTCTTTCTTTGCTTCTAATGTTTCATCCAATGTCTATAAAATGTCAGATCTAAAGCCACAATTCTAGTTAGTCTGTTTAGAAAACTGCTATTTAAGTAATCTTTGTGAAGTCTTCTTTAGGTCAAATCAAGTCACTCATTCTTTTTACTATTCAAAGTCATCTAGCATATAAAGAATGATTTAAGTGCTATTGGCTACCCTGAAAATAAGCATTTTTAATTGCACTCTAAATAAGCAAAAGTCTGTAGAAATTTCACACCTTTATTTTGTAATTGTTTTAAGAGGGTGATTTTTTTGTTTTAAATTATTTGTCCATTATCCAGTCCATCCAGTCATCCATCCATTTGTCCATTGACTCATTCAATACCTATGTATTAAATACTTACTATTTTTTTTTTTTTTTTTTTTGGTGGTGGTACTGGGGGTGGAACCCAGAGGCTTTCTACCTCCGAGCTATACTCCCAGACCTATTTTATATTTTATTTGGAAACGGGTCTCATTAAACTGCTGAGAGCCTCATTAGGTAGCTGAGGCTGGTTTCAAACCTGTGAGATCCTCCTCTTCCAGCCTCCCAAGCGTGGGGATTACAAGCGTGCGCCACCACGCCCGGGTACTCACTACTATTCTAAGCACTGGAGATATAGCAGTGGACAAACACTTAGGCCACAGCAGGAGAGGAATAGATGAACAAAAAAGATGTAAAGAAGATAAAATAGAATGAAGAACTAGAAAGTGAGTAGGAAGGAAGTGTGCTATTTATGTGTGGCCAGTGAGTTTGGAGACATTGACGAGAGATTCAAATGAAGTAATTATATGAGCTCTAAAAATATTTGAGGGGAAGAGGGCTGGTTAGCACTAAAGTAATACAAAAACATGATTGTTATTTTTAAAAAATAAATAAAACCAGAATGGTCATAGTAGAACAGGAGAGCCCAGTGAGATAATGAGTATAAGACAAAAAGTGAGAGAATAGGAGACAAGATCACAGAAGGCCATAAAGGAGATTCTGGGATTTATTTTTAGTGAAAGAAGAAGATATTGAATGGTTATGAGCAGAAGAGTAGCATATATTGAATATATCATTGGGCTCTTTGTGATGTAGACATGACTAAAACGATGTAATGGGAGAAGCTAGGGAGGGCAATTAGGAGATTATAGCAATAATTCAAGCAAGAGCCAGGTTATATGTATTAGCAGTTACTATTCAGTTTGTTTGTTTTTAGTATTGATATTGAACCCAGGGGCATTCTACCTTTGAGTCATACTCCCAGCACTTAAAAAAAAAAATATATATATATATATATATATATATGCACTATAGTCTCACATCATAATATAGATCATGTTGACAATGGCATACTTATTGCCCCTCTCCCCGTTTCCCTCTCTTCCAACACTAAGTGTCTAGGTTAACAATGTTATATTCAAATATATACATATAGTTACAGGTAGGATTTCCATTAATGAACCTCAGCCTTCTTCCTTCCCTATCCTTCCTCCCTGCCTCCACTGACGATCTCCTCCATTATCTGGTGTCCCTCTGCTACCCCAAATACTCCCTAGCTTGAACATATTAGAAACAAAACATATGTCCTTTCCCTTTCTGCACTTGGCTAATCTCACTTAACATAATGTTCTCAAAGTATTTCCATCTTCTTACAAATGACATAATTTTGTTCTTCTTTATTGCTGAGTAGAATTCTATTGAGTGTATTTCCCATAATTTTGCAATCCATTCATCTGTTGATGGAGACCCAGGTTGGTTCCATATTTTGGCTATTGCAAATTGTGCTGCTATGAAAATGGTATGCTTATGTAGTTCTCTGATTTCAACCCCTTTGGAAAGATATCCAGGAGATATCCATTTCCAGTTTTTAAGGAATCTCTACACTGATCTCCATAGTGATTGAATTAGTTTGTATTCCCACCAACAGTGTAGAAGAGTTTCTCTTTCCCAACATCCTCACCAAAATTTGTTGTTATTTGACTTCTTTTTGCTTGCCTCTGATTGGGGTTAGAAATGAATTTCAGTGTAGTTTGGATTTGCATCTCCTTGATGGCTAATGATATTGAACATTTTCCCATGTATCTATGGGCCATTTGTATCTCTTTTTGTGAAGTGTTATTAAATTCAGTTGCCAATTTCTTGATAACTTTTTTTTTTTTGCTAGTGTAAAGTCTTTTAAGTTCTTTGTATATTCTGCATATTAGCCCTCTATCAAAGTGGTGGCTGGTAAATATCTCACATTCTGTAGGCTTTCTCTTTAAATTTTTGATGATTTTCTTTGATGAGTAGAAACATTTTAGTTTGATACCATCCCACTTGTTAATTCTTGTTTTAATTTCCTGAGTTTTGAAACAGTATCTCACTAAGTTACTGAGGCTGGCCCCAAGCCCTGTGATTCTCCTGTCTCAGCCTCCTAAGAACTTGGGTTACAGGCATGTGAGACCAGGTCTCTCTTTTTTTAAAGAAATGATTTTGTTGTATTTGTTTACAGTATACACCAAGTACTTTGTGAATGTACATCACCATTACTATGAACTACATCAGGATGTAAACTGTAATGCACCAACAAAAGTACTAGTAAGGTTTACAACATGATGTAAATGTCTATCAATACATTTGCTACCCTTTGAAAGTTTGTTCCCCCTCAATGCAGCAGTATGAAGAGGTAGGATTTTCTGTGAGGAGACCGGTTCCTAAAAGCAGAACCCTCATGAAAGTACTAAATACTTATGAAATGGCATGAAGAGGTGAGTTGTTCCCCTTGCTCTTCCACGTGAGCACTTATCAAGGCCCTCACCGCACAAGGAGGCTGGAGCCTTAATCCCAGACTTCCCAGCCTCCCAAACTGCAGGAAATAAATTTCTATTGATATTAAATTGCCCAGTCTCGGGTATGCTATTGCAGGAGCACAAAGAAACAAAGGCAACAGCGAAATGGATAATGTAGTTGAGCAAATTAGCATAGACATCATCACAAATGATTGTCTGATAGAATTTGCTTTGAAGGAATTTCAAAGTGGACTCAGTGAATCCATTGTACTTCACACTGCCTGGAAATGTCTCTGAGCAATAAAACAGGATCATTGTCAAGCCCAGTGTGTGTGTGAGAGAGAGACAGAGAAATTAACTTTACAGGACTAAAGGTTCATTGTTACTGGTAATAAACATAGTGGTCCTCTATATTTCAAAATAATGTAATAAACAAACAAACTGCTGAAAAATACATTTTACTCAAAGACTTTTTAAAAAGTGAAGTCACATTGAGGTTAAATCAGTTGTGAGTTAACAAAAAATTAAATCAAATTAAAATTTTTGAATTTCTTTAATTTCAAAGTGTATATATCTCTGTGTACATATAGATGCATATATAATGTATATATATATATATATAAATTACATACACATTCATAGAGCTTTTATTGGTTCTGGGTGGTTTTTTTTTTGTTGTTGTTGTTGTTTTGCATTGGGGATTGTGCCTAGTGTCTTGCAAATGCTACGCACATATTTGCCACTGAGCTACACACAACTGCAGCCTCATAGTTTAAATATTGGCTGCAATAGTACTGCTATAATCTTTGTAGATCTATCCATTGTAGGTGCATGGCACAAAAAATGCTTTAAGAGTAGGAGATACATTTACCTGAATAAATTTTATCAGTAAAATCATTATAAAACCTATGACTGCATGTCTATCAAATAACCAGTGTAGACGGATAGACAAGTAGACAAAGACAAAAGTTAGTAGCTGATTGTTAAGTGCTAAGAAGGATGAGAGATTTGAAGAATTATAGCTAAAGGGTGTAAAGTTTGTTTTTGACAGTATGTTCTAAAATCAATTCTGGTGATGGTTTCATAACTCTATAAAAAGAAAACAATGAACTGTATACTTTTAATGAACCAATTTTATGGTATGTGGATTTTATTTCAATAAAGCTATTACAAAATTATAAAGCTAATAGAAGTTGTATTCATAGGAAGTAAAGGTTACAGTATAGATATATAAATCCATGTTCTAAAAATTAACATATCAGCAAATCAAGAAATGAAGGTGTTTCTAAGCAAATATTTATTTTGAAAATGTTTATAAACCTATTTTGCATTTATGAAGGGTTATGTTCATTTATGCATTTATATTTTGTACTTGGGAAAATCCTTTACTCAAGTGGGGAGTTAGGGTTGAGGATGAGATCTTTGAAAAGAAGAAAGATATTATTAATTGACTGCCTAAAATGTATTATTATTTGGAATTAAGTGCCTATTTGTGTTTCTAAGATTTAGCTTAATGATTTGACATTTTCTCAATATTTCTGGTAAATTTTAGGAAAGAACTATTCAGATCAAATATTGAGAAAGCAAAGTATGATTTCTCTTGAATCCAAAGACAAGAGAGTTACCTCAAATATGAACTTCATGAAGCAATACTGTCTTTCAAAGCCATCTCAGGGATTCTCATTTGTATTAATATTTTCCCCATGAAAAACTGTCTCACTGGGGCTGCACGCCTTACTGAACATGGTTCCTAAATCTGTTTCTATTAGATATAGCCACTAATTTTCAATTCAAACCAGTCACCTATCAAATTATAATACTCATGGTGAGTTTCAATGTAAACTGTTTGGGTAGATTTGAAGATGCATAAATGTTCTCTCTGAGCCCTTAGTCAAGATTGCCGAGGTCGATGATATCCAAATGACAAAATAGCAGGTGTTCTCATATTTGGGGTTATGCTTAAATTTGGCACCAAGAATCAATAGAGCTGATGCAGAAATATTTCAATTTGTTTCTTATAAAAATACATCTGTATTTACACCCAGACGTTTAGGTTCTTTTCTATTATAAAGCATTTCTATCAAATTATAACACTTCAAATTTGATGGATCCTAGTACCTTCATTTTTTGTAGTGATGAAAATTTGCTTTGCATAACAATAAGCTCCCTAAATAAACATAATCACCTTCTAATCCTACTGAAAAGAGAGATGAAGAACCACTTTCAAGGCAATAAGAAAAGTTTGTTGTTGTTTGTTTCTGTAGTTAGTTGGTTTTGTTTTGTCTGTTTTGTTTTCAGGTAGAAAATAATACCTAGGCATGATAATATTTTGTAGCGGCTGAGGGCCATTAACAGGCTTTAGGTTAGGGTTCTGAAATAAACTGGTCTCTATCGAAGTTCATAATTCTGGTCATCGAGGAAGCTTACAAATTTCATATTGACTATCCCAAGTAAAATGGAGCCAAACATTCTTGAGAGCACCTGACCCCATTTGGTGATATGGCCAGAACCTGATTGTGCTGAGCTAAAAGGTTGGCAATTATTTTTAATTAGTTATGGGACAGAGAAAAGCTACTCTGCTCTACTCCATTCCCAGTAGGGGCAAATAGTACTGGCCAGAAGTGTGTGTGGATAGGTGCTTACTTCTGTGTCTTAATGAAGCACATCCTCTTGCCCTGCCCAGATCAGCAAATTTCTGCTCACCATCCTTGGTCTAACATTCATAAAATCAAAATACCCTTACAGTCTTTTTCTAAGTGAGCAAATTCCCAAATCTCATTTTTCTTTAATCTTCACTCCCTATTACATTTTGTATTACCATTTTTATTTTTCTCCAAACTACCCCAAATAATCATGTTTTGCAAACACAGTACAGAGCTATAACAGATCCTGAGTAAGTCTCTATGAATTAGAAAATCAACTCATCTTACAGATCCCCAAACTGAGAGAGGTGGTGGGAAAGCAATTGTTCATGTAGAATCAAATTTGTAAGGTGGGACTATAATGCTTTATTGGATTTATAGGGTCCAAATGGGCTTTCAGCATATTTCCTTTTCTTCAGTAAACTTTAAAATATACTAAATAGTTCTACTTAAAACTGATAGGCTTCAAATGCAGGACTCTGGCATAGGGATTGTTATTTTAATAATTCTACTGGTCTTCATTTCTCTGTCTAAATCTCAATATGGATATAGACAAAATTACATATTTTCTTATTCTCTCACTCTCACATACACATGCACACATAAACTCTTACTTTAGTTTGTTCTTGTTTTTCTTTACCCTCAAGTGATTTTTTTCCTTCATTAATTTTCTTAGGACCTCTGATCATTTTTCAAAGAACTCAGTTCTCCCTGCAGGGTTTACTTCATTTACTTTAGGATTACCTATTTCTGTCCCCTGATTTGCAAACCCTCTGAGAACAGGTGTCATGTGTCAACCATCACTGTTTTATACACAGTAGCTATCACCATGTCGTGTCCTAATAAGTACTAAATATTATTTTAATATCTTTACTCAAAATATATTATACCTATTTCATTAGAAAATCGATATATTTTGTTCGTTGATGGGCACAACTGGTAATTTACTGTAAATTCAGAAATATTGAATTACCAGTATATTATATAAACTCTTTAGAATTTACTTGTCCAAGTGTAATTCTATATTCATTGCCAACTACCACAGCCTGCCATAAAACAATAAAGTATTCATTCTTTAATGAATATGATTTTAGTTTGATTAGTGATGTTTCCAAAATATAAATTATATTAATGATAAGCAAACAAAAGTATAACTGGCCTCTGGCATATGAAGAAAATCTATAAAATTCTACATGCTGAGGTCACTTTTCATTTTTTTTAAATGCAGTTATTTTTTAACTTATAGATGAAGATTGTATCAGAATGGATACTACTGAGTCCTTTAGGCCATTTCCATTCAGTATGGTCCACACATTCACAACATCAACATCAGCTGGGAGCTCATTAGGACTGTCAACCATCAAGTCTTACCCCAGACTACTAAGTAAGATTCTGTATTTTAACAAGATGCTGCAGGTGACTCAAATGCACATTAAAGTTTGACAGACACTGCTGTAAGTCTTATTTCTGTCCTTGGAATTAGAAATGCCATATTTTGAGATGAAAGATGAAAGTCTTGTTGTGTCTAGATTTTGATTGGTCCTACAATCTCAATCAGCCTAGTTGATGCAGGTGAGCAGCTTAGTAAGGTTTTGAATATTAATACTTTCAAATGATCAGAATCATGGAATTATATTGGTCATTCAAATCTTAAAACAGGATAAATCAGTCAGTTAAAAAGTAGCATTTATATTGTGCTTGCTTTGGGCAGAAATGTAGGTGAAATTCTCAGGATCATTATGCAAGAAATGAAAACTGTTTCAAGGCATCTACAGTAGAATGTAGTACACGCTTCTTAAGTCATTATCAGTACAAATGAGGCCAAAATATACATCATTTATGCAAAAACGCATGGCCATATTTTGGAATGTGGTTACATGAACAAGATGTGGGTAGTCAAAAACCATTCAGAAGTGAGAATTTCAACTAGTCTAAAATCAATTTGTCTGGGAACATAAAAATGTAACCCATAGAACACAAAATCACACAAATCTGCACATAATCTGTTGTGGCAGATTGGTATTGTTTCTTCTCTTTTAGTCTTCCTTTTATACATGCCTTGTGCTTTCAGAATTCTCTCCTTGTATACAGTATGTACTTCCTTGCCTCATGGGTTTGATTCAGCTATGAGATAGTCTTTAGCCAATGAAATGAAATAGAAATGACAATGTGTTATTTGTGAACATAAGCATCAAGGAAATTGGTGAGCCATGGTGAGCAAGACTATATTCTTGTGAGATGGGTGATGAGTGGCCAGATTATTAGAATCTTGCAGACAACAGAAATGAAATTAGATTTTACTGTTAGCGAAATGAGAATTAACCCTGAATTTTTAAGAAGTTTCTTTCTGCTCTGCAGCATAACTGAGTATATGCCATCCTCTGAGTAGAATTTTTAGCTCCTTGATGATAAGAATCTGTATTTTCTATCACAGAATATTTTCAATTTGGTTGGTAAATATTTCAAGGGGTAGCTTAAATGAATACATATATTATTTTACCAAAAATACAACATGTAAATGCATTTACAAAAAATGCAATCAAATTGGAGAAGAACCTCCTGCAAAATTACAAAAGATTATTTTATTCTAGTCATACCTTTTGAAGATGGAAATCTACATTATTCAACATTTAGTACACTCCATGCTTAGCATGATGTTGATATTCATAAATATGTCAAGAGATATCTGAAATTGGTGCATGCAATTTATAAGATGATAGTAAAAATATTGGTAATGGTTATTTCTATATGAAACTGAACCATAAGAAGTCATAAGAAGTATAGGGTATTCATTTACCATGCTAGGAATTTACCATGATTTACTTTGAGAAAATATCAACTCTACATAAATTCATTTGCAAATATATGAACATTCAAACAGAAAACATTTTAAAATACAATAGTAAAGTTACTTTTCTTTTTAAACCAGACATATGCTTCTTCTTTATCTCTAATAAATAATGCAGAAAAAATTTTCCATTATTAAATAAACATTTTAACATCACGTAGCTTTAACCTACAGTATACAAATGTTACAGCAATTGTAACAATCTCCAGTGATCTTAGACTGGGATAACAGAAATTAGTTATGGTTGGAAAGGCATATGATAAGGTGAAACTAGTTAGACAGCACTAGGCATCTGTCTACAGGGCCTTGTTTTGAGAGAAGTATATGGCTTATACTTTTTTTTTTTTTAACGTTACTGGAGATGGAACCCAGGGCCATTCTACCTCCAAACTAAACCCCCAGCCCTATATTTTATGCTTTATTTTGAAACAGGGTCTCACTAAGTTGCAAAGATCCTCACTATGTAGCTGAGGTTGTCCATGAACCGTGATCCTCCTGTCTCAGCTTTCCAAATGTTGGGATTATGCCCGGCTTGGCTTATTCTTACTTTTTGTCACAAGTGATTAAGAGTTATTATGTTCAGTCATTGTTTTAGATTTAAAGGTCTAATGTTCACTCCCATTCTTCTGATGATCTTCCATACCATTTTCCAAAAAATGGTTGCACTAAATCGCAACCCCACCAATGTATTAGTCTCCAATTCTCCACATCCTCTACAGCATTTGTTGTTGTGTTTTTAATACCACTTCTTGGATATCTGCACAAAATATATAGATACCAAACTACCAAACTAATGCATACATACTTATGTCCATAGCCACACTATTTATAATTGCCAAACTATGGAACCAGACAAGATGTCCATCAACAGATGAATAGATTACAAAACTATGGGATATGTACACATTGGAATTGTACTCAGCCATAAAGAAGGACAAAATTACATTATTAAGGGAGATGGATGGAACTGAAGAACATTATCCTAAGCAGCTACACTCTACTCTTACAATTTTTTTCAGAATTAATACATCAGTAAATATACAAAAAACTAATATATCAAGGCCAGGTGGCAGATGTACAGCTTTTTTTTTTTAAGTGAACATTTCCTCTTACAAGAAACCAAGGTAAAGATCAGAAGTTTATTATTAGCTACTAATGTAATATAATAATATCCTATAATATGCATTGAATTCTCTGATTGATGTACATCATTGTTTTTTTAATCAATGGTACTACTAAGGAGAGGAACATTTTATACTTTCCCATGTTCCAAGGCTGCCTGGCTACCCATCTATTCTGTTGCTGTCCACATACCCATTGTATGACCAGGGAGGTAGGGTTACTGGGGGGTTAGTAGGCACTCTACCATAGCCTACCTCTGATAACATATGCTGGCTGCTCAGAACTCATGACGGTGGGAACAACTTGTCTTGGCTCTGTTTTAGGTTTATTGTTAATATTTGCTTGGGAAAAGCCTGAGGAGGATCAGTTACCTTTAAGGCTTGTTTTGACTATAATTGTCTGAGTCTTTATAGAATTTTTGTTAGGCTGGTCATTTGGAAATTCTAGTGCAACCCATACATAAATGTTAAAGCTTCAGGGGGTAAATCTTGAATTATTTAAAACAATTTGGAGCCATTGATAACATAAATCTCAAATACCTTTTTCGTAACAAGGTCAATTTAAAAATATCCCGAAATACCCATGCCTAATACTATTCCCCAGAAGGAGATGCCGTGCACCCATTCCTGGAAATGTCTGCTGTGCAGCATTCCTGCTAAAATGGGCCTTGCTCAAGTTTAGACTGAGAAGAAGGTGCGGCAGTGAGATTAGTCAGTCGCAAAAAGTAAAAAGTCAGATGTTCTCCCTAATATGTGGATCCTAGGGAGAAAAATGGCCATAGAAGGAACTCTAGACAAAGGAGAAACCATAGATGAGCACATAAGGCAACCTAACTGAAGGGGATGAGAGGAGAGAAGAGGAAAATTCCCTAATGTACATGATGTACATTCATAAACATATCAAAATATATCAGTAATCCAAACATGAGAAAGAGGGAGAGGGTAGAAATTGGGAAAGGGCTAAATGAGTAATGTGTACCCCATGCGTCTACCATCTTGTACTCTATTAAGATGTATGATTACAATGTACCAATAATTTTTTGTGTGTGGTAATGGGGTTCCTGGAAACCCTTCTACACCTGGGTTATACTCCCAGACGTATTTTATATTTTTATTTTGAAATAGAGTCTCTTAAGCCAGAGAGGCTGGCTTTGAACCTGCACAATCCTCCTGTGTCCGCCTCCCAAGCAGAGGGGGCGGGGGGATTACAAGCATGCACCACCATGCCTGGCTCTAATAAACATTTAAAAATTTATATTTAAAAAATTTTGAAGTGGGGCATGGTGACGCATGCTTGTAATCCCAGCATTTGGGAGGCTGAGACTGGAGGATCGCAGTTTGTGGGCAACCTCAGCTACTTAATGAGGCCTTCCACAATTTAGTGAGATCCTGTTTCAAAAGAAAAAGAATAAAAAACAGGACAGGGGGTGTAGCTCGGAGGTTGAATGCTCCTGGATTCCATCTCCAGACCCGCAAAAAAAAAAAAAAAAAAAAAGAATAAAAAATAGGGCAGGGAGTGTAGCTTAGAGGTTGAATGCCCCTAGGTTCCACTCCCAGACCCGAAAAAAAAATTGTGAATGTGCCAAATCAATAAACATCTATCTTAAAATTATTTCTAGCCGGGCATGGTGGTGCACGCTTGTAATTCCAGCATTTAGGAGGCTGAGACTGGAGGATCGCGGTTTGCAGACAGCCTCAGCTACTTAGTGAGGGACTTTGCAACTCAGTGAGACCCGGTTTCAAAATAAAGAATAAAAATAGGGCAGGGGGTATAGCTCAGAGGTCAAATGCCCCTGGGTTCCATCCCCAGACCCGTAAATAAAAAAACATATTTCTTATAAAATAGCATTTAATTACAATAATAAAAATTCAAATGGAGGGGAAATGAGTATGTTAGTGAGAGTTGCAACCCCAAAGAGGGAAAAATATCTTTTTTCTATTACTAAGTTAATTGAAGAGAAAATGTTAGTAATTTTAAATGTATCATCATTACTCTTGCAAGCACTACTCATAAATCCATTGAGCTCAAAATAAATGCTACTTTACTTTTACTTTTAGTCTTCTAGCCAACCAAGATGTTATTAAAAGCATTAAAACTACTTAAAAATAAAGTAAAATAAAGGTCTGATGTTCAGGGAAAATCTTATGTCCACCTTTATCATTTTGTTCTAGACCTTGTAATCTGTAGGTCTGTGGGTTAATCTGTAGATCTGTATACTGAGGCTTAGCCATGGGTTGGGGTGGGTGGAGATAGAGCTGACTTGAATACACCTGCTACCAATAGATACTTGTTCTCTTAGAGTCTCCCAGTGGATCTAGGAGAGGGTCCAGAAAGCTGGCAATGTTACCCATTTGTGTTCTTTTTTTCTCTTTAGCTATCTCTAGTTCAGACTTATTTAATCTTCAGCAAATACTTACTGGATGTTTATGCATCCTTTAAATTTCTTTGTAAGTCATTCTTTTACCAGGAAGCCTTCGTTGACTTCTCTGCCTCTCAGTGATCCATTATTTCCCCACAACTCTTCTAGTCTTTATTTCTTGTTTTACTTATTTAGCACTTAAAAAAGGTCTTGCCCTCTAATTCATTTTATTACTTTTCATTATGTTCACTTTTATTAGTTCTATGTTATCGTTTCTGTTTAAATAGTGTTGGAGGGTAGAAGCAGTTTCTTATATAATTGATGTTCCCACAACTAGCACAGAATAGCCAACAAATAATTAATTTTTGGCCAAATGTATAAATGAATGACCCTGTGACCATCATCATTAATTTTTTTATTAAATTATTGGGTGCTGAAGGTAGAGAATGAGTAAGATATAGTCTCTGTCCTCCTGAAACTCAGATTCTAATTGAAAAAAAGCTCACATTCTGGTAGTTTTAGTTGGATATATTTTGCCTAATCTTAGTAATTTCTTAACAATTTGTGAGGAATATAATTTAGTTTTTTGTTTTCTAATAAACATAAATAATGTCCATTTTATTTTTATAGTTTTTAGAAGACAATAATCTATGACTGATTTTTTATTAATTCGATATAGATTTTCTAGATTTTTCATTAACCCTTTTAACAGTGTCAGAAAAATAAAAGTGTGAAGTTAATTTTTAAATTGTTGTAAAGAATCACAAAGTTGATAGAGATGAGAAGCCTAGTGCTGTTGATGTTGGTGACTCTAGTATCACCTCTGTAGATCATTTCTGCATTTGATTCTTGAATCAATAATTATAGCAGAATGATTCTCACCAACAGTTATGAAATAATATCTTTTCTTTCTTTTTTATCACTAGCAAGTTTTAATTGCATGAACCAGTCTCCCTGAAACTAAAATTCTGGACATTGAATTAGAACCAGAGAATATAAAAGAAAATCCCCTATCATTTCTAGCTCTATTTTCTTTTTCTAAAGTTCTGCTGTGTAGATTTTTTCATATTTGCAAATACTCAACTTTACCATTACAATGCAAATGTATTCGTAGACATTATGTAAATGAATTGGCATGGCTGTGTTCCAATAAAATTTTATTTATGAACATTAAAATTGCAATTTTATATAATTTTCAAGTATCATGGGATATTATTCTTCTTTTGATTTTTATAACTATTTAAAAATCATAAAAACATTTTTATCTCAGGAACCATACAAAAACAGGAAGAGGGTGGGCTGGCTGCCTGTTTATTCATTTACATATTGTCTGTGGCTACTTTAGTGCTCCTGCTTCAGAAAAACTAAGTTCCTATAGCAGAGATGAGTACTTGTCAGAGACTTTAAAGCCAACAAAGTAAAAACTATCATTTAACTCTTCAAGAAAAGTTTTGCCAATCTATGGTCTAGACAATAATGTATTTTCATTAAAAGCAGTAGGTGTTCACATGACCTGTTATACAAAGTACAATACAAAGCACAGTTTTTGCTCAAAAGGCAAGCAGCATTCTAACACAAGAATATTCATGAATTCAAGTGATATAGTTTGAGCAGCTAATATGTACCAAACTTTTCTGTGAACACAGGAGATACCATAGTCCAGGCATACAAATAGGCATAATCTCTGCCCCCGTGGGGTTTACATTCTTGGATATGATCACAAAAATATCAAGTAGGCATGCACTTGCACAGGGAAAAAAAATGTTACATACTGACAAACTGACTCTCCTAAATATTTCCAGCTTCTGAGCAAAAATACAAAATGATAGAACAGCAACAACAATCTAGTTTTAGGGTTATCCATATATGGTGCTACAAGCCTGCTCATTCAAACTCTGGTTAGGGTTAATGACTTATCATGAGGAAAACCTTTAACCTTGTCTTCTCAGAAACGCAACAAATTAAGGAGAAAATATAAACTCAAGGTTAAGTCGCAGGCTCAAGTTTCTTTTTAAATTAGCTTAGGCTGTCAAAATTGTCTTAAACATAGACGGTAGATAATGGAACAACAAAATTAGAAAAACTTGGAATTTGTCATAAAATCTAGTGGTAAAATATATATTTAAATATTGTGAAATGATTGAAGCTAGTTGAATATTTATGACTTCACTAGAGCAGGTTGAAGTACTATAAAAAGCTGAATTAGAAATGTAGTCTAGAGATAGGGTAAGTGATGTGGTTAGAGTTTGACACAACAAACTACTGAGAGTTTTGTCTCTAATAAAGTTCTTCACTGGGCACTTTACACAGCAGATACCTGGGAGGAATTCAATTTATGATGCTGGGGGAACAAGACCTAGGAAATGTACATGACTTTAAATAAAACTAGAAAGTCCCAATATGCTTATTCTTATGTTTCAGCAAGCAGCTGGCTGCATGATGGGAACCTGCATGTAGCAAGTCCAATGGTCAAGGAAAATGTCTATGGTCTGTGACATAGTGGACATTCCCAAGGACACTTAGTAAATGTACTACCCAGAGTGAATCTGAAGCACTGAACTTACCCTGTCACTGATTTTCCTAGCTATTATAAGAATTATAAAAAAGTCATCTCTTTTTTATAATTCTTTGTTTTCAAATTCTCTATCATATTTTTATGTTATACTTTTATAAGAAATTTTCAAAAATAGCACTAAATAGCAAACTACCAATGTTTATAAAATAGTCCAGACATATCAGAATTTAAAATTTGAATAATATTTATATGAGGAGTTAATGGTATGGGGGACTTTATGTGGCCTTTAGAGCATCTATGACCACATTAGAAGATATTTCTCCCTTTACCAGAAGCCGGGCTGCCTCATTTGAGATGAACTCATTGGAAATCATTTCACAGAAAACCGTGAGGAAGAGGAAATAGGAGGCATTTCAAATCAGTTGTGTACCAAATAGATTTCTGTTTAGTTTGTTCTGAGATAACCATATCAGCAAAGAAAGATGGGGGTTTTGTGTTGTTTTAGAAGAAAAAAAGAAAAAATAGCTATATTTTCTTAAATGTCAAGAAATAGTGAATGAACACCATGAGGCAAGCCTCTACAGTGTGCTCATTATGTTGAGGAGGTGAGAGGAATTGCTTTTGGCAACATTGAGTTTCAAGAATTGCACATGATACTACTGAGAAGAAGAAATAATTCAGAAATGACATGTTTTACATGGATTATATCCCTATGGCCAATTTAAGTGACTATGAATTTTTTGACAGGTTTAGATTTTAATTAAAGATGATAATATTAGGTTGCCGTGTATTCATAATGGAAGCTGGTTACTCATGATATTTTATTCAGTTTTTCTTTTTAATGTAAACTTTTCATTGACATATAACACGAAAGTGCATAAGTTTTAACTGTACAGTGTGATAATTGTCCCAAAGAAAGTATTACCACAGCATTTGAAATACTTTGTTTCCTTTCTAATCTCCATCCCCATGATTGTGACTTCTAATTGTGCCAATATTTTAACTTTAAATAAATGGTATCAAACAATAAATTCATTCATGTCTGGCATATTTTCATTCAACATTACATTTGTAAAATTTATTCATGATGTTGGCTATAACTGTAGCTCATAAGAGATGCTAGCCAACCATTGTACTTTTTCACTTTAGCCATTCTGATGAGTATGAAAAGGTTTTAAATTGTGGCTTTAATTTGCATTTGCCTGATGATAAATGACATTGAATATCTTTCATATACTTATTGACTATTTGAATATAATTTTTATGTAGTACTGGGAATGAAATCCAGGGGCATTCTACCTCTGAGCTACACCCCCAGCCCTAGTTTTAATTTTTGATTTTTAAAAACAGGTACTGGGTTGTAGAGAGTCCCAGTAAATAGCTGAGGCTATCCTTGAACCATGATCCTCCTGTCTTAGCCTCCCAAATGCTGGGATTACAAACATGTGCCACTATGCCCAGCTTGAATATAATTTTTAGTGAAGTGCCTATTCACATTATTTACCTATTTCCTTATTACCTGGTCTGCATATAGGATTTTTTAACATATATATATTTGAGGAAAAGTCTGCTTTTGGATGTACATGCATTACAAATGTCTTCTCCAAAATCGTAATTTGCTGATACACTCTATGATTTCTTATGTCCTATTATTGAGTCGTCTTGAACCATATTACTATATAAAGAAATGTCACTTTTCAATATCTTCAGTTATTCCTTTTCTCATTCATTTACCATAGTAGATTGTGCATTTAAGTCTTATGAAGTCATAAATAGGAAGATTAATTATTCAGAATCTTTAATGTTGGCTCATATTCCAAAATTCCTTTTAGAAATTTTGTTTCAAAGGTATGATTTAAAAATAAAGTAAGGTATGATGGCTCACACTTGGGATGCTGAGACAGCAGGATACAGGTTCACAGCCAGCCTTGGCACCTTAGTAAGGCCCTCCACAATTTATTGAGACACTGCTTTAAAATAAAAGAATAAAATAGAGCTGGAAGTGTATCTCAGAGGTAGATAGCTCTGGTGCCACAAATAAATAAATAAATAAATAAATAAATAAATAAATAAATAAAATCAGACCATGTAAAATTTGTTCTATCTTTTTAAACATTAAATTAATTTGGTCATGTTTCAGTCTACAATTATTTAAATTCACCTACTTAAAATATGATCCTTTTTCATCTTAAATATCAATGAGTCTTCAAAAGACTTGAAGTTCACTGAAATACAAATAATGTGTCTCTCTTTCAGTATTTCTTCATTCACTCTAGGTGATTTCTTGAAACTTCTTGTATTTTGCATTATCTTCCTGACTAATATCCCTGCTGTGTTTGGTCTAATCTACCCAGAGGGAACAACAGAGCTGCCTCAGAAGATATCTTTGCAAAGGCACAGGAAAAGAAAGCACTTCTGGCTCAAAGTATTCCAAGTCTTAAAATACAACTCCAGCCTCCAACTCCAACAGATGAGTCCATAAATGTGTTTGCTGCTTCTCGTTCAATGACATGGCTTTACTTGCAGTTTCGGAAAAGCCAGAGAGTGCTGTACTTCTGCAAATGGAATGACTTCATTCCCATCATCTCTGACTGCTGAACTCCCCCTCCTCTTGCTCATGTCTCACCGCTTTTGAAGAGCCTTTTCTGACCTTCCAAGCACAGTCATTTCCATCATCAGTGCTCCCCACATGTTTGAACATAATTTCATTTTGTCCTTAAGGAGACTGTAAACAGGTACTACGCCTTATTCATTTTTGTCTTCACAGTGACTAGAAAGAGGTTAATAAACTGCCCAGTATAATCATATCAAGTAAATGAATGAAAAAACTATTATTTCACCTCATTTTTCTTTTTAAAAAACTTTTAAATATCAATGAAATTTGATCACAGAAATTATGTCTGGTATAATGAAGAAAAATTAAAAGGAACAACACTGGCAAATATTTGCTACAGGTACTGGAAGAGAAAAATTTCAATATACTTACATTTCTGATACTTTCACAGAACTGAATGATAATGCCATAAAAGAGAAGAAAGTAACCCACGAGAAGATCAGCAAAAGCTTTCTTTTTTATCCCACCTGACCATGAGAAGCCCTGTTTACCGGTCATTGGAATGTGATTTAGAAATTGTAGAGTTTGGTTTTTTGGTCAATGTTGAAAGAAAAGGGTAGAAATGAGGCTTAACAGAGCTTAGAAGAAAACATCTAAAAGGTGCCTGCAGAGGGGAAAAAAAGCCATTATTCCTTGAGTCCTGACAGATAAGAGAAGTCCTTGGTAGGAAGAGGTTGAGAGAGATTAGAGAAGATGATGTGACATTCTAGAGGCAGAAAACTCTGAGAGCAGGCCGTAGGGCATGGTCTCACAATGGATTCAGGGCAGGCGTACAACAACAGTCTGACAAAAACACAAAGAAGGTTCAAGCACTCCCCAACTTAGATGTAATATATACAATTCAATCCAACTGGACTGTAGCAAACATTGTAAGTTACATCACAAGGAGCTTTCTAGAATCTTTGATTTTAGTGATTACTGTACAATAAAAGGGCATAGGATAAAAATCTCATTACTTTTCATTTTTCTCCTTTGCAAGAGGGTTATCATATGGTTTGATGCTATGACTGTCAACTTTATGTGAATTGTTAAAGTGTAATCAGAGCTAGCCACTGGGGTGCTCTGAAAATACAGCGCTCGCATACCTGGACTCACAGTGTGGTTTGAGGCCCTACTGTCCACAGGATGCTTTGGAAGGTCATTCAGTGGCTCCCCTCGACTCAGAACATTCTAACCTCATCATATTAGAATTTTGATTCACCATTACAATATCTAGAGCATAAGATGCAGGAGAAAGTCACATGTTCAATTGTTCACATGGAGATTGTATCATTTCACAAAATAAACTATCAGATTAGAAACTGCTAACATCAATCAACTTTATTTATACCAGCTAAAATTATATCCAGGGATTTTTTTTTACATATAAAACTTGTGAAATTGTTAACAATTAACTGTGGGAAAGATAAGACAAAACTGTATTCAAGGCTATTAGTTGGAAGGAAGGCTCATTTAGTGATGCTCATACCACACAAGTCATCTTTGAAGTTTTAGATTTGGAAGACAGGCCTTATTGGTAGTATGAATTTTAAATTAGATTTTTTTTAGGCAATGACAGATAAAGAGAACCGGATGGAATTCAGTGTTAAGAACTGAAGAACTAAATTGCAAACTCAACTTACTAAATTGTTCGGAATGTTTCAGCAGCACTTCAAAGTTTATAATAGAATTTCATATACATTTTATCACTTAATTCTCACAACATGGTTTTAAGGAAAGAATTATCACTTCCTCCATTTTATAGATGATGGAACTGAAATTCAAGGAGATTTATTGATGTGCTGAGAATTATACAATCATTAAATAGACTCAAGACTCAGATCGATGTCTATAAACTTCAATTCTGAATCACATGGTTGAATATATTCTCCTCAGCCTGGAAAGTCTTTTTATTTTTCTTAGTCTCTCTTTCTCTTTCCTTATTCATTTTTTGGTATTCTCATTAATTAATATACTAGAATTTGTTGAATTAAAATATCCTTATATTTGCTTTTTTAAAAAAATTAGAAATTTATTGAAATTTAATACAGATTGGTATTGTTTACAAGCATTCTTTATGTTGTTAGTTCAATACACAGTAAAGTCTGTGGCATAATGTGGTAGGATATAATGTGCCATTTACATTTTAAATACTGAAATAACAAAAACACGAGAACCATCTTTGGAAGAATTACTGATTTATATATAATGTGAAGAAGATTTAGTGTCAGTGCAATTATCTTTAGCTGTTGAACATGCAGGTTGCTTTTTTTCTTCTATGTGTCTATTATTTCCAGGTAATATTTAATGAATATGTAATACTTAGAGAATAGAAAATAGATCTTTTAAAAGAAAATGAGGCTGATTCTGGGTAGCAATATGTATATCATCTTTATGATCATCAGTGTTTTTTAAATGTTTTTGCCAGGTCTAACCTCTAGTGCAATGAATTTCAAAGAATTTTTAATTCAAAGAAAGTTTAAAAAATTCAAAGAAGTTTCAATTCTAATGTTCTTTCATCCAGAATATTAATCACCTATTACTTGTTAATGAGTTATACCCATTTTTCCCTTGAAGATGCGCCTTATGATTTGAGTATATAAGTGCTCCCCCCAGAAAGGGCAGATTAGCTGGTTCAAGATAGGTGCTCTAATATCACTATTCTTAAGTTATTCTAGAGCATTCCAACAACTTTGCAAGTTTGTTGTTTTTACTTTTGTCAATTTTATAATGAAAAGTGGAGCCAAGATGTACCCAGCAGTGTTCCATATTTCTTGTAGATGGAATCACCACTCATTCTATAGACTGGCTGTTGAACTTGAGGCTAATACTAGGCATATAATAATGGCCAGCACCATTTCCTCATTCCTGAGGATCTTGTGAAAATTATGTTGCAGGTTTATAAAGAAAGTATTTAAAGTTCCTTTGAAATAAGATATTTTAAGGTATGTGGCTATTAAAATATTCCATGATCTATTCTATGATCTAAGAAAGAATCCTGAAAAAAATTAAGAAAAGGAATCTCAAAGGAGATTTTATTTTTAAACATTCAATCTTCATTAGACCTTCCTTAAATTCTTTTAGGTCAATAAACCTTAAGTACCTCTGAATCCACATCTCTTTCTCTAGCACCAGCGGGGGCTCAAAATTGGGACCTGAATTAGACAAATAAAAATCCATTTTAAAGTCATGGGACAGTCTTCAATGATAGCTGTCATCTTACTATGGGGCAAACTAGTTACTGATATCTGATAAATTGAGCCAATTTGTAAAAAACCTCCCAGCACACCTACACACACACATACACATTTAGGATTAACACAAACCTCCCTTTATTTTATTTTTTTTCATTTAAGTACCTAACTGGGTGGCTGATTGTTTCTTAAACTTAAATTTTTCTGGTACATAAATGCAAAGACAACCTTCAATGATACCATGACACATAAAACTCTGAAGAATGTTTTAATTTTTTACTTTTAATATCCTTGCTAAAGTAACAATCTATATTGCTAAAAGTTTTGAAAATCATTTCTGACTTGTACAACTAAAGTGTTGAATGTTTTCATTTAAAGTTTCTTTAAATGTAGCAGGCAAGATCACTACTAGACATGCTTAGAGCAGAGGATGCTATGCACACAGTATTTACTGGGAGAAACATAGACCTGCTTCAATGCCAGACAGGGTTCATGCTGTCTATTCAGTAGAGATTTTGAAGGAGATCCTTGGCGAATATCTGTATTATGAGTTTTTTTTTTTCCTGGCCATCAAGGTCATGCTATCATTTTCAGCCATCTATTAAATTATGAGGTGTGGGAGAAATAAAGTCATTATTAATGAAGAAAAATTTGGGCCCAGGCACTTAAAATGACTAAGAAGAATACATACAAAGTAATTGCTAAGAAAAATATAACAGACAATAGTGCTAGCTCCAACAACAATGTCACTTGTAATAATAACCTTTATAAAAATATCTGCAGCAGATTTATTTCAGTAGCATAAACACAGGAAGAGTCCTTTGACTTCCAAGAAGATGAAATAATACATAGGTCATGAATACAGAAGTTTTATTTCTATAACTGAAAGTATTTCACCGCTTCAAGAAGTATTTATGAGGCAAATTACTGGAATAGTATGGAATTAAATTTGGTTTTATATAGCATTTTTTATACCCTAAGTATCTCAAGATATTTTTAAAAGTTCAGAAATGCAGTGACAATTGGAAAATGAAAAAGCCATTATAACTTTAAAGGCAGATGATATGGACATGGAGTCAGAGGACTGCTTTATGGATTTAGGAAACAGGAGAGCCTCCCACTTGTCCTTTACAAGTTCTGTGACATCTTTGTGTTCTACCTGTACAAGCTTCAATCAAGCACCTGTAATGGGCCCTTTGCCCAGCAACTCCTCTCATGACATACAAAGCTGTCCTCCGTTGCAAGGATAGGACTGCACTATTATATAAGCTTTGGGAATGGGATCCTCAACTCTCTGGCCGTGTGATGAGTAAGTCAATCTCCTCAGCATAGTATAGCTAGTGTAAAACATCATTTAAGGCTCAGAACCTACATAAATTGGCATTTAATATTATGGAAGAGAACAGTGCCTGGTGGAAGTTTTTATGCCAAGATAGTCAAGAAATTGAAAAGCCAGAAGCAAATCAGCTCATCATGTGGTGAAATTACCACTTTTACCCAACTGAAGAAGAAGCTGAAATAACACCAGCATCTTTTTCAATATGACCTGGGAGAAAGAAGTACAAACAAGTGCTACTGCCTTTCATGATATTTTATTGCACAGAACTGTTTGTAACTGCAAAGTATTGTTCATGTCAGAGAGAGATTCCTAGGGAAATGAAAGCTAATAAGGATCAGCATGAATCTGGAATGGTTCTGAGCAGATTGCTCTCTGACGAGGAACACCACTAAATAGAGGAAGCCCCGCACTCAGCAGTCAAAAGGTTAGAAATCAGAATTGTGCACAAAAGAAATAACCTCTGTCCTTTTTCTTTGCTCTAAATGGAGCCACAATTACACTGCAAATGTGAGTCTCACATTTAACCATAAACACTGCCCCTGACTGCCCAGTTCCTTTGCTTTTTTTCTTTTCAGCCTTAATTCATGAGTTCACCTTCTTATTTTGGAACTTAAATTTTATTTTTTTAAAAATATGCTTTTAGTGTTGCACTGTAATTATACATCAAAATAAGGTATAGAGTGATGGGAACATGCATGCACACAGCACTTAGTTAAAAAACACCCTGGGGCTTTCGGTCTTCATTTCTTAAGACTCAGGTGTCTTGTAAAACTTTGATTGAATAAATTGGCTGTGTTTTCCTTGTTAACCTGTTTTTGTTATAGGAGTGTCAAGCATGCCCCTCCTGAATGAGAAAAAGTGTCATGTCTTTCTACCTTGTCACTGGCTTCCAGAACAGTATTCGTAATGTCCCATCTTATTGCCTGGATAATCTGCTTAAAGGTTTTCAATGATGCTTTTTTTTGTTTTAAAGGTAAATCTGAGATTCCCAAGAATAAGATCAGGCTCCTACTTCAAGATTAAGTGTTTCTTCTCAGATCTTTCCTGCATGAACTCTGCCACATAGATAGGTCTGCATGTAAAACCCAGCCACACTTTTAGCTTTTTAACTCATTCATCACATGTTCAATATCCCTATAAAATAGAGATTTTTCTAGGCACTAGGGAAAAGAAGAAAGAGTGAGTCACTGTCCTTATACAGATTACTGTTTAGCAAGCTTTTCATGTTGCAAATTTAGTGAAAGAACTGACATTTTATACATACATATTTGTACCTGACTTTACATAAATTATTTCCTTTCTCACAGCAATTAGATGAAGTGAAATTTATTTTGTTTTATGAGAAAGGTAACTTAGGACCAAAGAAGCTCTTGCACAGATACTCAGTGCATTCTTCTGGATCTACCAGATTGCAAAGCATGCATCCTTCTCGCTGTCCTGCAGGGATTTCCAAAGAGCTCATTTATTTATCTCCAGATGAAATGGCTCTTTTAGCGAGGCTGGATGTAAATCCAACTGGTTCATGATGGTGCATCTTGAAACCTGACTATTATATAAAGTCTTTGTTTACTGTCCTTGTATTCTACAAATGCTCTATATTCCCTAATCTCTTAATAGCTACACCACTCCTTTATTAGATTAAACATTGTCTTGTTTTAATATATTTTGTACTTGTGTCTTGCAAAGTCAAATGGCTTGAGAATTTTTTGCTGTGTGTTGACTTGTATGAGTTGAACTGTATGAGTTGAGTTGTATACTTAATAGTAATCTCTACAAAGCCCACCATTTAGTACTTTACACATGACAATTTTTTATTAAATTTTTTATCAAGCTGCATTGCTATGTTCTATATAATTTCATTAAGTTGTCTCCTCACTACTCAGCTTTGATATAGCTTTAACATAAAGTAAGCTATGAATTTACATTTATTTATTCATTTAATCATTCATCCATTTATTCATTCACTTAGTTATGGTATTGAGCATTGAACCCAGAAGCATTCTACCTCTGTGCTACACTCTCAGACCCTTTTACTTTTTATCTTGAATCTGGGTCTGCTAGTTTGCTGAGACCCTCTGTACATTCTGAAGCTGTCCTTGAACCTGTATTCCTCCAATACAAGCGTGCATACCTTAAAGCTAACACTCCTCCCATATGAACTTCTGTGCGTACATTTCCCATCAAAGGGTCTGGTGCACCGGGCAGACAATAAATATTCATTGAGTACATGAATGAATGAATTAGGAGTTCCTACTTCTTATAGTAACAAGGGTCTCATCTTTCTATGTTCTTTTCTAAGTGTTAATCAAATGCGTCTTTGACATAGAATTACATTGGATCCAGATCTTGGTCATTTGTTAACTGAATGACTTTAAGTTTTCTTTATCAGCTTTTATGCCTTAGTATCTTCCAGTTTCCATCAATCCCATATGTCTCTGACAAAGTTATCTCCCCTCTGCCGCTTTGATCATGTCACCCCATTCCTCAAAATCCTCCCCTGATACACAAAATCAAACCAAGTTACAGACTTTGAGCTTCAAGTTCTTTATCAGCCCTGGAAACTTCTTTAAAAAAAAATCTTGACTCTTATTTCTTTTCATTGCTGTAGGCATCTTCTTTCCTTAAGAAAAAAGTAAGCTCTCCCACTTCCATCTTTTCGTTGTTATTTTGGAAAATATGTTTCCAAGCTAAAGATAACTTTTCTCCTAGTAACAGCCATCTTAACTCTGAAAGATCAGTTCTGGGATTCTCTCTTCCATAAAGTTTTCTTTGATCTAGAAATGGTTCACCAATCTGAGATTAGAGTGAACTCATACCTCAATTTAATTGTTCTGTAAACGAGGCCTGAGTAAGTTATATGGACAAATACGTCATTTCTCTACTCAATATACTTTCAAGCTACTGATAACCTAATCCTAACCTCCTCTCTCTCTCTCTCTCTCTCTCTCTCTCTCTCTCTCTCTCTCTCTCTCTCTCTTTCTCTCTCTCTCTCTCTCTCTCTCTCTCTCTCTCACACACACACACACACACACACACACACACACACACACTAAGGATTAAACCCAGGGGCATTCTATATCTGAGCAATGCTCCCCAACCCTTTAAAAATTTTTTTTTTGAAACAAGATCTCTCTAAGTTGCTGAGGCTGTCTTCGAACCTGTGATCCTTCTGTCTCAGCCTCACAAGTACTGTTATTAAAGACAATACATATGCTACCACTCATGATTCTAATCTACTCATTATTCTTTATATATCATGCCATTATCCAGGAAACTCTTTTTTGTACCGAGCTAAACTTTCTTACTTCTGTTCCTTTGCTATAACTAAACTCTCTGCCTAGAATGTGTCCCTTGCCCCATGTCTGTATGTCCACATCCTGCCCATCCACCAACATGTGGGCTAAATGCCAATGCCTTCATGGGACTTCACATAATTACTACAATCCAGAACCCTTAATCTGGACACCCACAATGATTTCTTTGCATAATTTCTTTCTGCATTATATACAAATTGTGCATGCAGTTTTCTCTTCCTGCCCCCATACCTAGAATTTTCTTATTGCCTTCTTCATGTAGTAATTTCCTCATCCTTTGCGTAATTGGCACACTCATAACTTCCTAGTACTCTTTCTAAGAATACCCAATTAGATAAGTATCAGCCGCATTTATGCTCTTAACATCACATACTTCTTCATGTACTTGTCATAGCTACAGTTTACTTTCAGTTGTCTAATTACTTGTTCAATATTTGCTTCTCCTTCTAGCCTGTTCAGTACCACAAAAGAAAGTGCTCTGGTGCTATGTCCCTCTTTTTTATTTTTTTCTTTTCATTCCACCAATGAATGCACCACTAACTAGGCACAGTATTTGGATTATAGCGTCATGGGAAAACAAAATAATTCCATGGAGTTCTTGGCTTTCATGGCCAAAAAGAACTTCAGCACATACCAGTCAGAGACAAAGAGTTTTTATTAGGAAAATTGGGGCTAGAAATTCATGGGCAATCTAAAGAGGGAGAGAGCAAGTCTGTCCAAGAGAGAGAATCTTTGCAGCTTTCACAGTTCTTTTATAGAAACTTCCCATGAGGTGGTGGGTAGAGTCCCACAGCAGGGGTGGAGGTCTGGACTTCCTCTTAATCTTTAGGCTCCCAGCATCCAAGGGTAGTGGCTGGTTGGTGTCTGACCTTGATCCTCCTCTTGGATCCTTTGTTTACTAATTATCTCAGGAATCTCAAGTGGGGAGAGGGGCCATTGTAATTAAGGGTTTGGGCCTATTAAGGTTGCCTAAAACAGAATACACTTTGTAGGATGGAGTTAGGAGATTATGAATTTTCTGGATTTTAAAACAATATTTTCCCTTTCTTTCCTAATTTGTCTTCTTTCTACTGAATATTTTTTGTCTTCAATTCTACTTCAATAACAAATACTTAATTGATATTAGTTAAATAAATAAATTTAATTTCAGGCCAGGGTTGATATTTCTTAGAAAGTATAATGTTAAGGTGATCTGTCAATTGGTGAATCTTAGTTGTATTTCTGTGGTAGGGCAGTATCATTGTAGTAGTTTTCTAGAAAATGTCAGAAACAAACTATTATTGTTACTTGCCATTTGCTTGGGACATTTATACTAAAAGTAAAAACAAGTATTGAGGTTTTTGTTTTGGGTTTAATTATAGCTGTAATTAAATTTTTTAAACTTACTTATCCTATACCATGGCCAAATTATTTTTCTTCTTTTTAAATTGAGACTAGCTGGTACCTGAACAGAAAGTTAACCAGTCTTAATAGTAAACTTTATACTCAGGGCTTACTTTTTTATTTATGATTGAAAATATTCTACTATATTTTCCAGTTGGATTCGGTGTTCATCTAATGTTACTTATTTTCAATATCGATTATAGAACTCTTTAATGTATAATAAACATAATTAACCACTGATGTTCTAAAAAAAATAGTTATTTCAAATCTTTGGTCAACTTAACAAAAATCTTGTGAAATTTTTAACAATCTATTACATCATTAAAGTATTTTTTTCTAAATATCATACATCTATTCTAATGCATACTTTTTAAAATAAGACAGATAACTTCTAAATGATTGTCTTTAAGATTTGCATAATTAGCTAAGCTAAATTAGCTACCTGAACTTGGTCATGATTGCCAAATTTGAAGGTCTTACATTTCTGTTAAAGGAGTTTGAACTAATTTATTCTCTTTATAAAGCTTGAATGCATAATCAGCTCCTAATTTGAATAAGCAAACTGGCCCAACAAAATTTTGCAAATTACTCTAATAAGTTCTCTTGGTATTTCCCACAGAAGGCTGAACAAATGTTGATAGAAGGACACATTGTTTGCTTATGACTAATCTTCCCATCTGACTTACACAAATGTCACCAATGAATCTCAGACATGTGTCCAATGTCAAATATCCATGAGATGGGTCAGGGAAGAGGCAATCTCCATTTAGGACTGCTTAGAAATTTGTGTTGGTAGCTTGAAAGAGACTGAGTATGAGAGAAGGCAGCAGAAAAGTATGAAGAAAGCTTTGATGAAAGGTGTGTATTCAGAAAAATGTGAACTAAAAACATTCCTGGAAAAATAGTGGATTTTATTTTCTCTGATTGCTATATGTGAGGCATTATTGTTAATTCTTTATATAGACTGTTTTTATCTGATCTTCAAAGACCCCTAAACCAGAGAGGAAACAGTGTCTTAGAGAGGCCAAGGAACAACCTAGGCTATAATAGTGTACAACAAATAGCAGAATGAGATTCAAACCCTGGGCTTTCTCATTATTGAGTTCATGATTTGAGCTATTAAATCATGTATGTGTTTGGTTAAGTTACTCTAGCAACCTTATCATTTATAAACAAGGTTTCATAGAACAAGTAGCATTATCTGAGTAGTAAATAATCCCTATAAAGCCTTGAAATCAAACCACCTACAAAAAAATGTCAGTGATGGAATCTAATGCTTTGGGGAGGGGTGCTCAGCATTAGCCTGAAACAGGTAATTGTTTCCTTAAGTCGGAATGGCCTAAGTTTGTTAAGGATGCCTTTTATCCTTCTCTCTCAGAATAGAACAAATGGTTTAAGATCAAATAAAGATTTAATAGGTGGTATTTGGAAAATTCAGCAAACCCTTTTAGAAGAAGGACCCTTTCATGATAGCACGCCAGTTAGAGAGCAATGGAGATGCAAGGAGGAAAATCAAGGGCTAATACGTGATCTGGAGGTGGCTCTCTTTTGTAGTGCAAAGCAGGCCTCAGAAAGCAAGGCCTGGCTCAGCAGGACAGCCCCCTACCTGTCCTGGGACTGAGAGCACCTGGCAATCATCAAGAAGATACTTCAAATGATTTGTCCTGAGGAAGAAGGAAGAGAAGCTTTGAAAAGCCAGAGATTACACAGCAAAAGCAGTTAGAGGAGGTATTTGGTCCTGATGAGAACAATAATTCCAACAATTCCTTTAAAAGAGAATATAAAAAGCACTTTTATTGCTCATCTTTGGACACCATTTACTTAAAAAAAACAGTCATTCAATGAATTGGTAAATAAGATTGGGTAGCAAATTTCACTTGTGATTTCATTTATCAAAAGAAATATTAGTGTTAACAGAATTGAGAAAACTGACAACAGTGTACTCACAAATGTGTGTTTATGGTAACACTGGATATTATTAGCCATGGTAAGGAAATGAGATGAAGTTAGTTGTCTATCTGGAGTTAGAAACCTGTGTGGTTCATGTATTCACTCAACAAGTATTTACCAAATGCTTCTTATGTTCTTAACAGTGTTCTAGGCCTCTAGGCGTTCATGATGAACAGAGCTGGTACAACTTTCTATCCTCCTATATTTTCAAGGCAGATTGAATGAGTAAGTCAGGGAACACAATATTCAGGTCAATTACATATATGCTCTGTGAAAATGTGACAGAAGCTAGAGCACAAACTTAAGCAGGGAAGAAGAGACTGGGGAATGTGGGTGAGGGGCATACAATTAACAGTGCTGTTTTATTCATTAGGGTGATCAATTATATTTTTATTTATCTTCCAGACACATGATAATGGCCTTTTGGTGCTCTATTGAATTTTGGCAGGGTCATGTGATTTTCTTGGTTCAATAGAATGTGAACATAATTATATACAGCACTTTTGAAGAAATAGACTTCTTTGAGAAGTTCAAGAGTCTCCAAGTTTTCTTTCTTAAACAGTAACCATTTGGTGATAGAGGTTGCTATGTCCAGGGATAAGGAATCAGGAAGCAGTGTGTCTGCTGAACCTGATGTAATGTAAGCAAAAAACACAGACTTAATGGGACTGGTCCTGCACCATGATGGCCCAGCCTGATAAGTAGAGAGAATCAGAGCCAACTTTAAATAGTTGCCAAAGCCAAGCTGTCAATTTGCTTCACGAGTTACAGTGAACAAGTTCCTTAGGACCACTTTTTAATCACTCATGTCTTACTGTGGTGTGTTGAAAGCAAATGCATAGTTCAAATAAAGCAATTCCACTTGGGGACAAAATAATGCAGCCTCATATTTTGTACAAGGCTCTATGCTAGACTCTTGTCTTAACCTTCAAAAAATTTACACTCTAATTAGAGAGAATTGGCCCCAAAGAATATTACATTGAGCTTATGTTAGATGAGTATATAGTTGGGAAACCAAGGGAGAATTTTCACATACAACTGGGACATTTCTTCTTGGAGACGGTCAGAGTTAGATTCATCTCTTTCCTGGGCTGCTGCTTTTACATTTAAACCCCAGTTGGATTTTGAGACATCTGCAAAGGCTCCATGTAGTTAATAAAAATAGATTAAAGTCAAGTTTTAATCTTCCGTCAACAGCTTGCTATCTAGTCTTTTCATTAAGGAGAAGCAAAACAAAACAGTATCAGAAGCCAAAGTTGATCCAATGTGGTGTCGTCAAGTGAAGGAAGCAAAAGTGCCACATGTTACTAGGCTGGGTAAACTCTAATTTTAAGCATGCCTCACACTAAATAATGGAGGGCAGCAAATCTACTGCACTAGGAAAGATTGTGATGGCTTTTAGTCATCTTCAGTAACAAAGTATGTTTAAAAAAAGGAAACAGAACGAACTAAAGACAAAGATGACTAGGTATCACACACTGAAAGAAAGGGTTGGGAAAAAGAAGAGAAAAGTGATATGTAGATCAAATTATAGCTCTATCTGCATGAGTACCATTCCATTCTGATCTAATTTTTCCAAATAAGTCATTTTTAGAAAGTATCAGTTAGGGAAAATGAATGGTTGAGATTTTATTTGAGTATTATATTCTCCTAAAGATGCCTTTATGTTGCAGGTTTAAGTCCATACAAAACCTAGATGGATATGAATTAAAGAGCTTTTTCCATCAGAGAGCACAGAAAATGAAAAGCAACTGTGAGCCAGCTTGTCTGAGAAACTGTGTTCTCCATAATTTAATAAAAACATGCTGCCTCACTCCTGTATTTGTTGTTGACTAGACAGAGCAATTCACACTGTGAACTGCAGGGTCTTGGTGTTGAAGGAAGTCTACATGATGGGGTCTAATATAATAACAAACAAAAACCTTATCTCCAATAGTTGAAGTGACAAGAAAGGTCCCCTGGTACGTAGTTATTCAGGAGAGGATAGAGTCAGCTGTTCCCTAGCTCTTAAGAAAATCTTTGTCAGTTATCTTCACAAGAATGTTTGGATTCAAGACAGAGAAAGACACTTGAGAACCTTCTTGTATTTCATCTGGGAATCTGGGATCATTCTAAGAATGCATGTATGGGTTTTCCGATCTTAGAATTTGTAAATATTATTTCATTAAATGTTTCAAAATTTTGAACCTCCTGAAAAGTTTTTGCAATTATAATACACAGAATATAAATGAAAAAGAATATAGAGCTTAAGTGAGAATAACAGCATTAAAAACAAACAGGACTTATTTTTACTCCATGGAGCTCTGGAGTGATGATGGAGATTCAGCAGTGAGTAAAAAATCTCTGACCTAACAGAGTTTACAGTTCTTCCCAAGCAGGAGCCCTAAGTTATCTACTTAATTATTTTAGTATCTGGGTTGTGCTGCAACCTGTGGACAACTAGCTCCCTGGTGACATTATTTGTGGTATTGGAGATTGAACCCAGAAACATTCTACTTCCGAGCTATACTCCCAGCCTTATTAGATTTTTTTATTTGGAAACAGGGTCTCACTAAGTTGTAGAGGGCCTCACTAAGTTGCTGAGGCTGACTGTGAACCTGAGATCCTCCTTTCTTAGCCTCCCAAGTACTGGGATTATAAACATGAGCCACCATGCTTGATTTCCTGCTGGCTATTTATGTGGTTATGGTCTGAATACTGTTGTCTACACCTAGTCTTCTGTAACTCATTCACAGTGTGCACATATGCTGATTTGGAAAAGAGTGACAATCTTTTGAAGGTAACGATGACAGAAGATTCACATTCTATTTAAAATCTGGATTTATTTTCATGAACCCAGAGTTGCGTATAGAGATCAACTCTGTAAATCAATTTTACCCCTGTCATTACTTGGGTTTTCAAGAATAGCTTTTTTATTGGGGAGGTGTGAATGGAGAGAGAAAGCTCTATGATTTGGTGAGTATAATAGTCTCGATCAGAAATGTCTTCCAAAGGTTCAGGTGTTGAAGGAAGGCCTGATCCCCTGGTGGTGGTGCTAGTGGAAAGTGTTGAAATTTCAGGAAGTGGAGGCTAGTGGGAGCAAGTAAGTCATCAAGCTTGTGGCCTTGATGAGGCCCTGACTCCTTCCCAGCTGCCACGAGGTGGGCAGTGCTGTTCTGTGTGCTCTCCACCACGCCACCTCATCACGGGCCCATAGGAATGGGCCGAGTGATCATGGACTGAAGTCTTTGAAACCTTGAGCTAACACAAACTTTTTCTCCTTTAAGTTGATGCTCTTAGGTATTTTATCACAGTGACAGAAAGCTAACACATTAAATTGAGTTATATACAGAATATGTACTTAGCAATATGCAAGTAACAATATTCAATTATTATATTGAACAACATACAATTATTTGTATGAAAGAGTTATTGTGCCTGGCACATGAAATAGGAACCATATGCAAGACCTTTCTTAGTAAAAGAAGCAATAGTAGTAGTTGCAACAATATGCTAAAATGGCACATCACCACATATAATCAATATTCAGGACTTGAAGCATATGTTTAGTGTCTTTAATTCATTCACTCAGTAAATACTTATTTACCACTATTTTCTTCCAAGATCTCCCTGATTTAGGTCCTAGGCATATATTTATTTAACACTCCTCACCCTCTAGTCCCTTCCCTTTTGTAGCTTGAGTGCTAGGGAGAGCAGAAATATTATAAACCACAAATATAATAAATAGTTAAGATAAATGGCATATTAGAATATTACCTTAATATTAAAAATAGAGCAGAGAAAGGGAGATTGTGCTGGAAGTCAATATACATGCCTGGTCAGAGCTGGTCTCATTGAGATGATAACTGGATCAAGATTTGAAAAGAGTGAGTTTTGTGATATTTGGGGGAGAATCTATCACTAGAGGTAGTGTGCAGCCCTGGGGTGTAGCCATGGCTAGGAAGTGAGAGTATGCGGAGAAGAGTGAGTGAGGGGCAAAAGAGTTAGAGATAAGTCAAGGAGACAGTGATGGATGGGAACCTACACAGGTTCATAGACTACACGCTAAGAACCTTGGATCTATCTTCTAAAGGAAAGAAGAGTCTCAATCTGATGGTGCAGAATGATCCAAAGATCCAGTCTGCCTTTCATAAAATATTTCCAAATCTGAAGTACAAACTGTGGGTGGTCCTTAAGGCAGCTCCTACTCAATTTGTAAACCTCAGTTTTATCTTTAATGGATTTTTGTTTTACATGCCATGGCCAGATTTACTATCTATCCATTGTCAGTATTTATGTAGCAATGGTAAAAATATATAGTCATAGAAAAATGACTTATTAATATAATAAATGAAAGGGAAATAAGACAAAATTGGCCTGTTTTATCAGAAGTCATGCATTTCAGTAGAAAGTTGAAGGCTGGATTGTTTTGTTAGGTTTGTCAGTAGGTCAAATTTAGCAGGAACTACATGAATGAATCCCGAGACTGTGTTAGTAGTGTTTATGGTATGAGAGAAATATGCCTTAGGTCTGTTAGTTTGTTAATGTAGGTGTCATGGTGTAAAAATAGAAAACAAAGTAATAAATGAATTCCCAGAAAATGATATAATATATATTATATTTATCTTTAATTTGTGCTTGTATTAGAGAATCAAATTTCAATAATGCTTCAGTAACAGTATACTAAAGAATTCTTTCATTTTTCAGTGTTGTATTTTAGAAAGTAAAGAGCTTTTAATAGAAGAGAACATTTTAACTAGTGAACTAATAATTTTAATTTGGCAGAATTTTTCTAATTTGCATTTTTGACAATTATTTATGACTACTACAGATAATTAGATGTTGTATGTTTTCCAGAATACCATAAACAGCATTATAGACATTAGTTGAACCAATAATTTCAACTCAGGATAAAACATTTTATACTTTTGACCTTTTATAAAATATTCTCCTATTTGGAACAAATTGCTTGTCAAAATCATAGCTATCTGTCCATTTGATACCTGGAACTGCAAAAAAGCTCCTGACTTCCATACAGCACATTTAAATCTAAAGTATTAGTGGTAACCATTTAATAGTGTCCTCATAACTCAAGCTTCATTGACTTTTTATATTTTAAATGGAGTCATAGAGCATATTATAAATAATTAATTATTATGTTCTAGTAAAAATCCTCTGCTTTATAGCATGTTTAATTACAATGTCTTTCAACATATTTAATGCTGAAAAAGTTGTTTCTTTTTCTATAGATGAGAAGAAAACAGATTGAAAATAATATTATACAATTAAAACATTAACAACTTTAAGTGATCCAGAAGTGCCACTTGTTTTTTTTTCCTTATAATCCAATTTATGCTGGGGGAGGGGGGAAAATTGTATATATATTTTATTTTACTTTTTTGTGGTACTGAAGATTGAACCCAGAAGTATCTCTGAACTACATCCCCATCCCTACTATTATTATCTTTCTAATTTTGAAACAGTGTCTGTTTCACTAAGTTGTAGAAGTTGAGAGCCTCATGATATTGCTGAGGCGGGCCCTGAACCTATGATCCTCCTGTCTAAGTCTTTCAAGTATTGACATTATAGGCATGCACCACCATGCATGGCTTGTATATATATTGTAGATTATTATTTTTATGTTTCTCTGATCCTTTTTGCTTATTAGGTTAGTTTATAAAATGGTGCTATGGACTGTATCTAACCTTATGAATGAATTTTATTTAGGTGAGTTTTCCGTATCTGATTAATCCATCAGTATTAAAAGTCTTAGTCCAAAATAAAGCAGACACATTTCTTAAGACTTATCAACCTTGGCATAAAAAAAAAACCTGGAGCAAGAAGCTGAGTCTAATTAATAAAAAGAATCCAAAGTCATTAACTACTAATGATGGAGCTTGTGAAGTACAGTGTCACTGCAGAAGAAACTGACTTGCCATCTATGCATTGTGTATTCATGTGCATTTCAATACTGCTTAAATATGTACTTCATTACAGGGCACGACTAAAATAGAAGGGCACCTGCTAAGTCAGAGCCATAAAACAGATCTATGGCCTACTGGCATGTGAAATTTCTCTAATTTATATTTTTTATGAAACTACCCTCACATTATGTGGTTGGCAGCATAAATAATAAAGCATGTTACTTAAGCAATTTTACATTTACTGTATTAGTAAGTAAATGCAATGGCTACCCTTATTCTCAAACAATAAAAACTACCCAGCCTTTTCATGAAAGATGATTGCAATTTCCATTGGCCTGTATATGCAATAAAAAACCATAACTCATCAAAATTTTAGCTATTTTCTCTTAAGATAGAAGAACATTTTGCTTGAACATTGAACGTGATATTAAATATTCATGAACCTGAATAGAATCGAAGTACTAAGTAAAACTCTTAACTTCTTTTCAAATAGATTAAAAATTTTTTCGAACCAGGTAAATGCTGCCGGTAACCTGAAGAGTTATTCGAAACATGCTAAAGAGGTTGTATAATATCACCAAAGTGCTAGAATGATTTGGGATTGATTTTTCTGAAAAGTCTGTTTCTCCTCTGAAAATTGATTCATGATAACAGTCTTCGTTTGGGTCAAACGGTATTTAACCGCTTGTAAATTTTAATTAAATGATTTGTCACTTTGAACACACAGTTTGTCATCTTGCAACTAAACGATGTGTCTTTATCAGAAAATGACTCAGGGGGAAGGCATTCATCTAATTTGTCACTTGGACACCCATTAAGATAATTTGGTTGTTGCATAGGGAGAAAGTTGAAATTTGTAAAAGAGAGTGCACCACTTTTAGTAAGCAGGATCACATTGTAAACTATTAAAAAAACATAATTTGCTCTGTAATTAAACTCTAATAAGTACTTTACTTCTGGTCATTTTTCATTAACAGATGTTTAACTTTCTGAGAAGAGAAAAATCCTCCAGTTGCTTTTAGTGGCTACAGAAATATAGGAGCTACACATGAAAAGCATTAGAATTATCTGGGGCAGAAAGTCTTTCATCAGAAGTGCTTCCATCACTGCAAACCCAGCTGAGACCTTGTCTGCAGCCTGGATAATACAATCACAGATAGACTGGGACAGAGAGAAAGGGACAGCTGGTGAATGGTAGAGGAAATAGCAGAGATCACAAATCTTTCTCTAAAGACATCTGTATGTGGAAGAAATAATATTAAAATGTATTAATTTTAGTGCTAGAAAATTATTAAAAGTCAGTGTGTCTAGGCTTTGGAGTGCTCAAGTCAAGTAGGTGAAATTAATTTAACAATCATAGAATATTACAGTACAGTTGATCCTTTTCCAGTGATATGGAGGTGACTAGATTTTGTTAATATTACCCAATGAAGAATAGGAATGTTAGCAAAAAATTTAAAAATGTAAAAATATCCTTAACTTCCTTTTGTAACTGAAAAGTAGAGTCATTTTATTTTTATTACTATCAAAAGGGCTAAAACCTGAAAGGGCTTGGCAAGATCACAAATTTGTGTAAAATAAAGACAGTATCTTTTTCCAATCCAAGTCCCTAAAGTCAAGGATCAGGCATTAGATGTTAGTATTTTTCTTCATGGTATACACACTCACAGTGGATAAAAATTGCTAATGTAGATTTAAAAAACAGGTCCTGATGCCCAGAAACTATCTCTACAAGTATAATTTCAATTATTCAGTAATAAGACCCAGGCATTAGTGGATTAGTGTTTTACATTCTACTTTGCAACCAAGGTGAAGAAGCGCTGAACTGATCAAGGCAGTGCTCCAGTAATGTTGAGTGAAAGGGGCAATCCTCAAGAGAAATGTGAAAAAGATCTCCATCTCTTGGGAGAATTTGCTCTCCCATTGTTATTCAGACTTAAGACAGCTTGAAATTCTAGCTCTTTGTAATAGCATTTAGCTTTCCCTCACCTCATCACTACTAAACTCAATTGTTATTCTTCCTCTTTGATTTTCCTTTGTCTCTCTCCTCATTCTGTTTCATATGTATGACACGTTTACTAATTACTACTGCAAAACAATCTCCCAGCTAATGCTGCTGTTTATTTCTCACATAGCTGTACATTCCATCTGTATATTCTAGAAAAATCTTCATAAAATACAACTCTCAAGCTACATCCTGCTCAAGAACCTCTACTGGTATCAAGAATTGAAACCATCTATCCTCACACACACCTCACTATTCCATTAATGCAGCATTACTATTCCATCGTCTTTAATAACACAAGGAGATTGTAGCCCAATAAATAAATGCAATTTTATTTTTCATTATAAGACTTTCTGAATGATCCATCAATTATTCAATAAAAAGCATCAACAGTTTATACCCTATTACAGTTGGATCTTAAATGTCACCAGAAAGTTCAGGTACTGAAGGCTTGGTTTTTAGCTAATTGTTCTATTGGGAGGTGGTAGAGATGTTGAGGTAGAGTCTTATCAGAGGAAGTCAGTCACTGGGGGCATGACCTTAAAGGATAGTTCTTGTCTCCAGCAAATCTCTCTCTCTCTCTCTCTCTCTCTCTCTCTCTCTCTCTCTCTCTCTCTCTCTCTCTCTCTCTCTCTCTCTCCCACATCCTTCCTCCAGCATGTCCCATCTCACCTCATTTCCAAAGCAGCAGAGCCAGTGGGCCATAGACTGAAACCTCTGAAACCATGAGCCAAAGTCGATCTTTCCTCCTCTATGTTGTCATTCATCTCAAGTGTTTTTGATGGGATGCTGACTAAAACATACTATAGGACTTTTTGAATGTCACGCCTCAAAATCATCAAAATTCTCACTTGCTCTGCTCATCAATCTCAAAGGATTATATTGCCATTTTCACTCAATCTCAACTAAGTTCCACATTGAGAAACCTATTTTAAACCACACATTAAGTTTTTAGTAAAATCTGACCTTGACTTCTTCCTGGGAAAGATAGTCTTTTCAGTCACCCAGAGAAGCAATGAACTCAGCACTGTCTTACCCATTGGCTGCGTGGGTGACAGTTGGAGACCCAGTATTCCACAGTCCTGGATTCTGAACAGAACACTGTCCGAGCTCCCTTCCCAGACTGACATTCCAGACTTGCCAATGGCTGAACTCTTTCTTACCTTATAGCTTACCCTTCTCTTTTGTTTACCATATAGTATGTACCTCTGAGAAAACTTCTACTCTGTCAAACCTTCTTATGACATTATTCTTTTTCCTTTTTTTTTTTTTTTAGCAGTACTGGGGATGGAACCCAGGAACATTTACCTATAGCTACACCCCTAACCCAGCCCTACTTTTTAAATCTTTATTTGGAAACAGGGTCTCACTGACTTGCACAGGGCCTCACTAAGTAGCTGAGACTTATGTGAACCACGATCCTCCTGTCTCAGCCTCCCAAATGCTGGGAAAAGTGTGCACCACCAAAGCTGGATTCATGTTATTCTTTTTCAATTAAAAATTCTCTTCAGTTTAGTTTTCATGATCAATATTTATGGGAAATTTACAATCAGACAATTGGATTAGATGATCTCTGTAGTCCTTGACACTCTTAATTTTAAGGTCTTCCTTGAATGTGGGCCGTGATAGAAGGAATGAGAGACATAAGGAGTACTGGCTAAAATGATGGAATGACATTGATATAAATATGTCTACTATAAAGTCACATGAATTGCTAATTTTTAAAGACTCTGGAGGAGTGACAGAGGACAATTATGAAAGGGGGGAGATGAAGTCATAACAAACACGTTGTAGAAATACTGCCATGAATGAATACAAAATTGCCAATTCCAATCTCAAAAGACTTCTGGGGTTAAGGGTGCAGGAGAAGGAGGCAGATGTGGTGGTGCACACTTGTAACCCCAGCATGAGAGAGAAGGACTGAGGTTTGAAGACAGCCTCAGCTACTTAGTGAGGCCCTTTGCCACTCAGTGAGACCCTGTTTCAAAGTAAAGCATAAAAAATAGGGCTGGGGGTGTAGCTCAGAGGTAGAATGCTCCTGGGTTCCATCCCCAGTACCACAAAAAAAGAAAAAAAAGAGTGAGAGAGAAGGTACCTGTTGGGGGAGGGCAATAAGAGTTGTGTACATGCATCTTTCTAATACTTTGCACCCCAATACAATGCAAAAATTACAACACACCCAATTATAAAATATCGGAGATGTGAAAAACTTGAGATTTCATTTATTCCTTGCTTCTCACTGTTTTTTGATTAAGTCTGCCTAAACGGAGCCTTACTGTAATCTTGATATATAAACTTTGGGTTTTTTCTCTCCAGGATCACAATTCTAGTGTGAAAGATGAAATTCTTTTGGCCTAGTGGGACTTGTGCCTCATAAAAATGCATTGATTATTTCTTAGTACACTAAGATCTGTTGGGGACTTGAGAATGGGAGCAAGCTGATTTATCTGCAGTTCCATTATTTCTCTAGGTATGGGACTCAAGCTGACTGATCTGTGGCTGTTCTTTGGCATCTATTTGTTTTAAACAGGTGATGCATTTGAAACCTTTCCTTAGACTGTATGGTGGATGTACTTTGAGCATATCTCAGAAGTTCATGTGCTAGAGCCTTACTTTCTCAGTGATGCAGTGTTGGGAGGTGGGACTCATGTGGAGTGTTTGTATCGTGGAATGAATTAGTGCCTTTCTTAAGACAGTATCTCAGGAGTTTGGTCCCCCTCTTTTTTCTCTTCTTCACATGTCTTTTGCCCTTTCAGCTGTCTATCATGAGTGGAAGCAGCAGAAGACCCATACTAGAAGCTGAAAAGATGCCAGTACCACATTCCTGGCACCTCCCTGCCTTCAGACTCATAAGCCAAGATATACCTCTTTTCTATATAAACCACCCTTATCAGTTACTGGGTTGTAGCAACAACAACAAAAAGAAACAAATCATATAAGCAGTGGTGGGAAAAGAGCCATTTTTGTTTCTTGCAAAAAGAATATGATTTTGTTTTTGAAGTGAGAATTCAGATAGGAATCTATTCAAAATAATAAAGAATTATAAAGCAAAAGCACAAAAATTATAAAGTGAAAAATTATAAAACACAAAGCATAAATGCAGTATTGTATAAATATGGAAACTATAGTAGTATACTGTTCTTAAGAAGAATTAAAGTAAAGGACAATGGAACAATGGAACAGAGAAAAAGTACACCATAGAGAAATTCACAGTGAGACAGATAATTTTCAAAAAAAAGTATGTATATGAATATGTGCATAGCTAGGGGAAATATAAGTGTATTGAAAGGCTCCAACAATTGTCTGAAATAAATTTCAGTGAAAAGAAATGGGGGATAAAAAGGAAGTAATACTTGATAAAAGGTTAATTAAACATATAAGTGCTAGAATTCAAAGTGCAGCATGAAAACGAGTCAGATAAGTGAAATGCATCCTCAGATGCATTATAACATTATAAGGAACTTCCAAAGGATAATAATAAGGAAACTATCCTAAAACTAATAGAAATACAGAATAGATAACCTACAAAGGAACACAATTAGGTGAACAACAGATTTCTCATTAGCAACTACTAAATGTCAAGAGAAAAAGGAGCATTTTTAAGTGCTGAGGGAAAAACAAATATATCAACTTGGAATTATAACTCTTATAAAACAATTGAGGGAAAAGGGGTGTCAATAGATCTATAACTCAGTCTCTAGTGAGGCCATTGAGGGGAAACAAATGATCTTCAGCATACTTCTTACAAACATGCCAATGTACAGACCAAATTTCTTTATATTATAAAAATAATATTTACTGCAGATAGGGAGTCTTTCTAAATAAAATATTTTTTGTAAGTGAGATTTGCTGTAACTGGATTGCTCATTTTAAATAAACATGGACCAGCTGGGCATGGTGGCGCACGCTTGTAATCCCCGCGCTTGGGAGGCTGAGACAGGAGGATCGCACAGGTTCGAAGCCAGCCGCTCACGCTGGCTTAGGAGACCCTGTTTCCAAATTAAAAAATATAAAATAGGTCTGGGAGTGTATCCCGGAGGTAGAAGGGCTTCCAGGAACCCCAGTATCACCAAAATTAAAAATAAAAAAATAAAAAATAAACATGGACCTTACTGATGTATGGGACATGGCTTGCTGGATAATGAGGAGGAGAACTGGTAGTCATGCAAGCATTGCCCTACCTCTATAGTGTGCAGAGAATAAAAAGAAAGAGCTCCAAATTCCGAATTGCTGCCTTTGTGAAAAATGTGCAAGTATTTTTCAATGCTCTTTTGTTCATCTGAAATGAAAAAACATCCTACAGTGGGGAAAGGGATCACTCTGGAAGCTATGTCTAGGCCCGAGTTCCTGCAGGAAATGAATGTCCTGCCTGAGCCTGCCCTTTGCCTGTATCTTTTGAATCATTAATAAAGTTTGGTGCTGAGTGGGATCTATAATGTGCAGAAGTGTTCTTTGACAGTTCAACTCTTTGGATTAACACAAAAATCATCCAAAAGTCTTGAACAAATTTTTATACATACCTAGGTTAAGAAAGTTTGCCATCCACAGACTAGCACTTGGATGAACTATAAACTATTTTTACAAAAGAAATGAAAATGTTAATCTAATGGGGAAAAATGGTAAAACCAGAAAGTTCTATACATTGGTAAAGTTAATGAACTGTGGAATAAATAAAGCATAGCAAACTTATGCTTGTGAGTGTGTGTGTGTGTGTTTGTGTGTGTACATGTATGTGTATGTATCTGCGATTAAAATAACACATAAAAACTCAAAATAGTACAGGAAGACTACATGAGTATGTGACAATGGGAGATAAGTTGCTCAGTGAATAAGTAAATAATATTGTTTTTTCTCTTCCTTGAGAAGAGGTTGCTGAATACATTTGAACTTTTTCCAGAAAAATGTAGTTAACTCTGCATGCCAAAGTATAAGAGACACCACTAAGAGAATAAAAATACGAAATATGTTGCTTTCAAATCAACAGAGCAAAAATTTAAAGCATTAGAAAATCAATAGAGGTCAAGTAAGGAGAAAAATGTATAAAGATTAAATTACAATATCTCAAAACATATATTCTTCATGGGTACATATAAATATGGTTGCAAAAGATCCATCCTATGTTCAGGATGCAGGTACTGCGAGTCAGTAGGAAAATGGGAATTTCAACTTCACCACAAAAGAAGCTCTGAAGCAAGTAGCAGTCAGTAAACATGGACACGTGAGAAGTATCACTGGTGGATAGGTAAAATTTATTCTATTTTTTACTTTTATTGATAAATGAACAATTTATTACTTTAAAAAAGTGAAAGCCTATTACTTTCTATAGATAGCTGTTAAGTGCTTTTTAAAATGTGATTTAAAATTCAGTGGAACAAGTTAGAAAGGTATTTGAAAAATATTTAAGTCAAGCTGGGCATACTGGCGTAGGTTTGTAATCCCCGCACTTGGGAGGCTGAGACAGGAGGATGGCACAGGTTTGAAGCCAGCCTCAGCTACTTAGTGAGGGTCTCAGCAACTCATTGAGATACGGTTTCCAAATAAATTATAAAATAGGGTTGGGGATGTAGCCCAGAGATAGAAAGCCCCTAGGTTCCACCCCCCCCCCCAGTACCACACACAAAAAAATTCAAGTCATTAAATAAGTCTTCAAAAAAAAATTTTATATATATATATATATATATATATATATATATATATATATATATAAAGAATTGGTTCCATTATCTGAAATCTTTGTGGAAAAATAGGTTGTTTTGTATATTTGCATGCTATCATTGAATAATTTTAAATATTTTTCTTGAATATGGAATAAACATTTTTAATTCTATTTTGCCATGTAAGTTTTTGATCAAAATTATAGAAGTTAAAACAATAATAACAACAGCTATAGCATAACTTTAGTAGGTCTTAATACAATATTTATTAAAAAATTTAGAAATTGATAAAAGATATCACACATATATGCTTAAAAACAATAAAAAACTTAACATTTAAAAATATATATTTTATTGGGTTAAGCAACCAATGCTGGCTTAATATTTAAAATACATGGCGTTATGAAAGAGGTCAATTCAGTATTTATATCCCTTTTCCTCTATGAAAAAATTGATATTATTTAATTTGTATAATTTACATTTTAAAAAGTTAGTGCTACATTTTAATTTCATACCATTTTTCTTAAATGATATAGTATCTTAAATTACTCTCTATTTGATTAATGTTCAGTTAAGTATTTAGTCTTTAGTTTTCAAGATTTCAGTTTAATTTTATAATAGTCTGTTTTTATAAATAGGCTTCGAGAGTTCTTCTTATTTTAGTAAGATTTTTTCAGTGATTTTAATATATTTTCTTTAAGTATTATTTAAATATCCTTAATATTATACATTTTTAATAACTTATGAATTGTTCCTTATATCACCTCAGCCTATCAAGACAAAATAAAGGAGTTACTTGATTGGTTTATATTTGAATGGCAGGGAAGAAAAACATGAGAAGAGCATCCTGAAGCATTAAAAGTTTGTAGAACTTATTTTTGTGTGTGGGGGGGGGGGTCTGGGGATGGAAACCAGAGGCATTTGACCTCCGAGCTACACCCCCTGCCCAATTTTTTTATCCTTTATTTTGAAACAGGGTCTCACTGAGTTGCAAAGGGCCTCACTAAGTAGCTGAGGATGTCCGCGAACCACGATCCTCCTGTTTCATCCTCCCAAATGCTGGGATTACAAGTGTGTACTACCATGCCTGGCTTGCAGAACTTATTTTTGAGTTATATTTTCTCTACATTTTCTTGTCATTTTTGACAACAAAGATTAAAATCTAAATTAAACAAAATACAACTCTTCATATTTCATCAGGGATGTAATAATTTAACATTGTCCCAAGAGAGGTATGGGTTTTGATGTTGGTTTTTAGAAAGTAGTTTCTTAGTTTTTGGAATGATCTGCTGCTAGAAGGGTCTTTCTTGGCCTAGGGGCCTTGGGTCAGTCCTTAATAGGAATGGGGGATGGGAGCTTTAAGCCATAGCCACGATGAAATTTAGGGTGGAGTGCTGGCCACATGGTATCAGCTTAACCTTCTGAGGGGCTAGAAATTCATGTCAGCCCTGTGGACAGTCCATGGTGTCTACATGATGGAGCCTCAATAAAGACTGTGAGCACCAAGGCTCAGATGAGCTTCCTAGCTGGAAGTACTACCTACACGTTGTCACATACTAGTTCTGGGAGGTAGTCAGGTGTGGTGGTGGTGGTGCACACTTGCAATCCAACTACTTGGGAGACTGTAAGAGACAGAAGAATCACAAGTTTGAGATCAGACTCAGCTACTTAGTGAGACCCTCAGCAACTTAGTGAAACCTGTTTTAAAATAAAACATAAAATAAGGCTGGAGGTGCAGCTTAGAAGTAGAATTCCCCTGGGTTTAATCCCCTGTCTCACACACACACACACACACACACACACACACTGGGACATCATGCTGCCCAAGACTCCTGGGTTTGGAGCTTTCCTGGACTATTCTCCTACTAGTCTTCCCTTGGCTAATTTTAATGTGTACCCTTTGGCTAAAATAACCGGTACCTGTGAGTACCACAGCTTTCAGTGAGTTCTGTGAGCTCTCCCAGCAAATTGCAAAACTGAGGATAGTTTGGGACTCAAGAGTTGTATCAGGCCCAAAACCCAAACCAAACCAAATGACATATGCCCATGCATGTCATTACAGAGTTATTTCTTTCACTCTGGCTTGTCAGTAAAAGGACAGTATTGCTGAGTAGCAAGTTCATACGCACATAATAGAGAATATTTTTTCTCCTCAATTTTAATTCCAACTAAGACTTTTGGAGAACATTCCACAAATCTTTAAAAATTGCTTAACCTGGACAGTTTAAAAGTGTTAAAGCAATAATAACAGGCATCTTTGCTTAATATTGATGATAGGAGGCAACTGGCAGGTACTGAAAGGCTGCTTCTCTGTGTGTTTTAGCAGTCAATTTCTAGCCCCTCAGAATGTCAATTTTAGACATTCACTGAAAATCCATCTTCAGGGCAGAAAATTTGGCAGATGCTTTTGTTCAGCAGGTTTCTTGACAACTGTGTATGAAAAGCTATTTTTCGCCTTTCACAGGGACTGGTCAAAGGCTGAGGTTTGCTTTTGGTGACATTGCGTTAATTGTCTCCCTTGAGATGTCCTGAGCGCTGAAGGCAAGTTAGCATTTCCTGACTCTCTCCTCCTCCCACCTCGCCTCCACGCTTTCTGCCTCCTGTTTGTGCCTGCAGCGGGTGGCTGCCACCCTGCCTGCTTTCCTGGGACTTCCTCTCCTCACCCTTTACTTAGTCCAGTTACTGAATCGATGACAGCAAGTGTCTAGTTATGCTGGTGCAGTTAGCTGCCATCGATGCTAGGTGATCGGAGAGGCGCTTTTAAAGAAAAGCAGGTTTCAGGTTTCGTAGAAGGGGAAGGCCTTGGTGAGACACTACTGCCCTTCTTTCCAGGGTAATTTGTTCCCTTATTTCTTTAGTAGACTATCGATGCCTTGTGATGTTTGTTTTCTCTACACATGTTGGCACTTGATTGCAGATGTCTTACAGAGAGACTGAGGAGGTATCTCAAAAGTCAGACAATGATATTTCACTCTGGGAATTATTACATTCTTAATACACAAAGCTAAACATCAAAATCTTTTGGAACCCCGGGGGCATGAGGAGTAAAAAGTATTGCACTGATCGTATATTTTTCTTGTTTAGTTTTTATTTATTTATTTTAGTGCTCTCTTTCAAATAAGATAAGCCAAAGTCTATCTCTGTTGAGTTGGGATTTTTTTTCCCATGGTTTTCACAAGATGAACCTAGGCCTTTATCCCATGCTACTTTGTTCTCAAGGAACTGACACTTTTTCATACTTTAATTTCTTTTGCTATGAAAAGATACAATGACAGTGGTAAATTAACAGTGTAGTGTGCACACAGGTGTGTATAGTATAAAAATACTTTGGCCATTCTAAAGAACATAAGGTATTAAGATATCCCCCTGACTCAAATCCTTTAAAACCCTCAAAGCAAGGGCAAACCCACAAATTCTTTGTTATGGTATCTGAAACATTACATAATATGGCCCTGAAACCCCCTTTTCCAACTTTATGAAAAATAATTCAGTTATTAGAGAGTGTACCAACATTCTCAACCATTATACAAAACAACAGTTTTAGAGACTGATAAATTTAGTCCTTGCAAAACAAACAGACAAACAAACAAACAAACAAAAAGAGTTTTGTTGCTTTCTCAGTATCTATCTGCTTCTCCTCTGCCAATAGAAACTTGATACTTGTTTGAAAACTACACTCTTCCTTTGTTCTTAGGTTGAATGGGATTGAGCCTCCACCTGACTTAAACATATATCCTGTTCCTCTGGACACAGTAAATACGGACTAATTTGGACCACAGAGGGACAGCAAGTTCCAGAATATCTGCAGGAGAGATGAGATATAGCTTTTCCTCCCTGCCTGCCCTGGTGGTACTATGAGAGAATGGGAGGCCTGAAACTGGTGTCTCATTCTTCTATGACAGAAGGATAATTAGGGTTGCCATCTTCAGGCAGTGGTGACTGAGGATGAAGCTTATATCATGCATGACAGGGGAAAATGTCTCAGTGGCTTTCTGTGTGCAGCTAGATCAAACCTCACCTGAAGCCTGAGTTTTTATCTATTCAATTACATTATTTTGTGGTAATAGGGATGGAACTCAGGGACATTGTACCTCTGAGCTACATCCTCAGCCCTACTCCTTTTTTTCTTTATTTTGAAATAGGGTCTCACTGAGTTGCAAAGTGCCTTACCAAGTAGTAGATAAGGCTGTCCAAGAACCGTGATCCTCCTGTCTCAGCCTCCCAAATGCTGGGATTACAAGTGTGCGCCACCACGCCAGGCTCCAATATATTTACTTTATTAAGACACTTCAAGTTTTTGTCTGAGCCATTGCAATCCTTCAAATTACTGCTTAAAATACATAAATGTAGCCAGGCACGGTGGCACACACTTGTAATTCCAGTACTTGGGAGGTTGAGACAGAAGGATTGCAGGTTCAGCTACTTGGTGAGGCCCTCTGCAACTTAGTGAGACCCTGTGTCAAAATAAAGAATAAAAGAAGATAAGAGCTGGAAATTTAGCTCAGAGGTAAAATGCCCCTGGGTTCAATCCCTGGTACAGAAAAAAATATAATATTAATTTATATATAATATGTATGACAATATTACATATAAAATTTATAATATATATATCATACATGGTACAACAGAAGTATAAACATTGCTACTTTATTAGTAATATTTTTTTCTGTGTGAATTAGGCAGAAACAATCATTCTACTCTACTACTATAAAAACCGAGAACCTGACCTGGCTTTATGCGTCTCCAAATTCTGAACTCTCCTTCTAGGGCCTGAAGAGCTGTGCTGCTCGTTGATTCAGTTCCAATGGTTTTCATCTGTAGTTGGCCGGGATTAGTTTCCTACTGGCTGAATCTTGCCCACTCCTTTACCCACCTGCTGCATCTCTCCTACTCTCTTCTGTGCGGTGGCAAAGCCCTGACGTGGGCTTGCAAAAACAAATCAGAAAACCAGCATCCCATTTTAGCTGGTTGGATGAAATCCAGATAAACTCACTACCCAGCAGAATCAATCAGTAGAAAAGTCATTAGAAAAGAATGTCTCACTCGCTTGTTTTCTCTTCCAGACAGGCTAAATATGTAATAGCAATCTGGGTGTTATTTATTCATTTTTATTAGGTCCTTCTGACACCCAGTCCTGCATTGTGATGGGCAATTAAGGTAAATATATGTTTAAGGGAGAAAATTTTGCTTCTGGGAAACTGTTTTCACACCAATCCAAGTCCAGCTGAGTTATGACTTCAACATTTCTTGTGTAAAACCTTTATGGATGTGCATTTAATATACTTTACAGTATTTGCAGTCTCTTGTTCATGGGAGAAATCAGAGACCCTGGTTGGTAGGGGATCGTTTATCCCTGCCAATATGTGATTAATATTGTCATTAGTTTTTATCTACAATGGTTTTGTTGCTTATTAAAGTTTCTTAACTTCATGATTGCTGGCGTGCAAATAATTGCAACTACTGACAGTGGTTAGGTGCATGTTGAATATGTGTACTTCTTTCACATTGTTCTACTGTTCATGTATATTTTACTTGGTTATGAAATTTTCCAGGAGGGCTTATATGCAAACATTCTTAGGTCTTGAAATAGTAGACACTGGATAATTAAAATGGCTTGAAAACAATGAAATTGATAGACTATATTTCAGTCAACTTTAGTAATTAGAATGGCCAATTTTCTCTATCTCCTAATACTAATACCTAGTTCCTTTTCGATATTTACTCTGTCCCAGATGTTTTTCTATGCTCTCTGTCTTTTTAAATTAACACATAATAGTTGTGTTTGTGGCATACAGTGTGATGTTTTGGTATATGTATAAATCATATTTATGGGACACAGCGTGACATTTTAATACATATATAAATTGTGTAACAATCAAATCAGGGCATTTAGCATACCTATTACCTTGTAACTTTCATAATTTCTTCATGGTAAGAGCATTCAGAATTCTCTATTATAGTTATTTTCAAGTGCCATTGACCATATTTCTACTATATACAAAAACACCAGAATTTATTCCTCTTATCTCTAACTTAGTACCCATTCACCAATGTCCCCCTATCCTCCTCATCTCCTGCCCACTCTAGCCTTTAGTATATCCTTCCTCTTCTTCCTACTTCAACGAGGTCACCTTCATATATGAATGAGGGCATGTCGTATTTATCTTTCTGCGCCTGGCTTATTTTGACAGAATGGTTCATTCATGTTGCTATAAACAACAAGATTCCATCTTTTTAAAGGCTGAATAATATATCTGTTGCATATATGTGTCACGTTTTCTTATCCATTCATCCATTGATGAACACATAGATTTAATATCTCAGCTATTATGAATAATGCTGCATTGCATGAAGTAATTCATTTAAGCTTCAAAAATATCCTTCCAACCTAACAACATTATTGTCCTTCATTTATTCCCATTTTCCTTATGAATATTCTGGAGCCAAAAGGTTATCTAACTTAGAGGTTTTAGAATAATATGCACCTAATAATCACAACATCGAATCTCCATGCCCTTACTGTGTTCTTTCTGTTGTATACCTTCCTTCCACTTTCTCCAGCATTCTGTGCCCTTTAAAAGCATTTATCATTTTCTACTATATATAACTTATTTATGTTTATAGGTTGTCCCCTGCTGCTAGAGGGGGGAGCTCCAGGAGGGCAGGAAGGCCTTAGCTCTCTGTGCTTACTGCTGTAACCAGAGCCTCCAGGATGATAACCCTTCATAGGCAGGCAGTGCCTTTTTGCTGAATGAATGAATGAATGAATGAATGAATGAATGAAGTTGTATCCCAATATAAAATCACAGGGTGCATGGTGTCAGAGCCCTCACTTCTCTCCATCATACCAACGTTGCCTTAGAACCCACTGGCAGACGAGTGGAACTATGCCACAAGGAAAAACAAAAGAGAAATTTCAGTGAGGATTTAATGAATCCTGGCCACACCAGGAACTCTTGTTTTCATCGTATATACTAATTTCTGAGTTTCTCTTAAGAAAAATCAGAAAGGTACGAATACTTATTCCTAGTTTAGAATTAATGAAACAGGGGAGTAAAGAGGTCAAATAACTTACTTAAACATCATCATATACTAGTATAGACTAAAGATTGCATCTGATTTCTTCTTTTCACATTCAAATCTCTGTCTCTTTCTATTAAGCCTAATTCTTTTATTTTATATAATAGAAATCGCTAATGCTTATTAAAAGATAGGCATCGTTATAACTGTTTTGCATGCTTATTTCATGTAAAAAATTCCATTTCACAACTCAGTGAGGTAGATACTATGATTAAGCCCTTCTTGGGCAAAGAAATGACTGCAGCTTTTGCTTGAGGAGTCAAAGCTGGTCAGTGTGATCTCAGAACAGCTGAGTCTTCCCTGAGCTGCCCCAAGCCGCCTCCTCCAGCAGGCCCAAGTCAGGTGCAGTGGTGCCAAAGCCCTGCTCACAGGCTTGCTGGAAGGAACTGAGCAAATTCCTATCAACTGAGCTGCTGGAGACAAAGACTTTTGAGAACAAATTTCTTTCTTTGTGGTGTAACTACTGCTTTTCACAGGAAGAATTGTCAGGACCTAAATCATTTGCATAACTGTAGCCCCTCTGCTGAACTGTCCTTGTTGATGATGTAAATGCAGTTGACTAGCTATGCTTCCTCCTGTTTTCCTTCCTGCACAGCAGCCCTGGTAATGATCCAAGGAACCTAAGGAGCAGCAAAGCACAACAAAAGTTCTGAGCCAGTGTTGCTCCTTGGAGCATGTTTTATATGAATGGTCTAGATATTTCTATCCAGGAAGACTTCAACAAGTATTTATTTATTTATTTTTTTTGAAGAGGGGAGATACCGGAGATTGAACCCAGGGGTGCTCTACCTTGAGCTACACCTCCAGCCTTTTCCATTGTTTTTTAATTTGAAACAGTTTCTTCCTTAATTTCTGAGGCTGGCCACAAATCTATGACCTTCCAAGTGCTTGCATGCACCACCATGCCCAGCTCAACAAGTATTTCATTTGTTTGTTTGTTGGTTGGTATTAGGGGTTAAACCCAGGTGTGTTCTACCACTGAGTTATACCCCTGCCCTCTGAATTGTCACCATTATTATTTTCAAAGAGTCTCTAAATTACTATGCATTGATTTGCAATCCTCCTGTCTCAGCCTCCTAAGTACAAGCACCTGGATTAAAGGTGTGTACCCCTGCACCTAGGGTCAACAAGTATTTTTAATATTCACTGTATGCTCTTTCAAAATAAAACCACTTTGTACCTTGGTACAGTGTCATATGACTATAATACCAGTACTTGGGAACCTGAGGCAGGAAAATTGCAGATTTGAAGTCAGCCTTAACATTTTAGAGAGGCCCTCAGCAATTTAGCAAGATACTGTTTCAAAATAAAAAATAAAATAGAGCTGGGGGTAAACCTTAGTGGCAGAGTGCCTGTGGGTTCAATCGCAGTAACATAACGAATAAAACACTTTGTGAACTTTTTTGGTAACACATAATATAGAATCTTAATATAAAAAAACTGCACGCTTGTAATCCCAACATTTGGGAGGCTGAGACAGGAGGATCTGGGATTGTGGAAGGCCTCATCTACTTAGTGAGGCCCTTTGCAACTCAGTGAGACCATGTTTCAAAGACTAAAAAGATAGGGCTGAGGGTGAATGACCCATTCCCAGTACCACAAACAAACCAAACCAAACAAAAATTTATTTGTGAGGTTGTTCTTAAAAGTATGAACTTTCATTTATATTATTTACTCCTTTATTTCTATCATTTGCTTGGTGAAGATTTGCTTTTTAGTCACTATAGATAAAAGCTATATTTCATGCCTTTGGTTTAAAACTTATTAATTTCTCTTTTTTCTCCTCTCCTTTCTGTTCTCTGAGCTTTGTTTTTTTGAATCTCTGTAATTTTAGCATTTGGACAGTAGCCTAATCCTCAAGACCAGAGGCCCACATCCTCTAACGAATCATAGACCATCGAGCTTTAGGACTAATGTACCATCTCATTTTCAGCACTAGGTCTTTTGATAAAGATGAAACACCGAACCAAGAGCAATGACGATTAAACTCCTGCTTATTTTTTAAAGCTCTGTTAACTCTTCATTCTGATGCCTTTGTATACTAAATAGCCAAAAACAGAAATAAAATCGACACCTCAAATAGCCATTAATCTTTGTTGTTGCCAAAGCAGAATCACATTAATATTTAAAAAAAAAAGAACCCTAAAATTGGAAACAGTAACAAAAGAGTATTTTGGGCTTAGTCACTGAGAAATACCTTGAATATATAGAACATTTTTTTAAAAGAGGAAGAATAAAAACACTTGCCAAAGCTCATCTTAAACAAAATAGAACAAACAAGACTAAGTGATGAGAAGGTTAAGAAATATGTTTACATAATTCACAAAATCTTTCATGATTAAAAATATTTTCATATATTCTTGTCAAGACCAGAATTTATTGTTATGACTAAGGCTTTTTTGTGAATGTTTTGCCTTATCATTTTTAATTATTATTTCTTTAGTTTTTCAAAGAAATCTGTAACATTGGAGGATTTTGAGGTTGTTTATTAAGAAGTAGAAGTTTTGTCAGATAGACCATATTTTAAGCCAGAAATAGAAAGTCTCAAAACTGGAATTTTCAAACAGAAGTATGTTTTATCGAGATTATTCTTATGTTTGCTTTACATCTGTACTTATTTGAGTTCCTGTGGGAATAACTGTTATTAATTCATATATACATCAAGTTAACAAATAATTGACATCTAATTTTATACCCCCCTCCCCGTAATAGGGTGTTGGGGATAAAGTCATAAATAAAGGATTATCCCAGTAAAATTTACATTCTGGTTGAGAAGAAAAAAGACCATAAAAAAAACAAAAAAAACCTTTTGTATGAGATAAATGAATTAAGGAAGGGAAATTGAAAGTAATGGACTGCATGCAATTAGACAAAAGGCAGCCAGTGTGTGTGTGGGGGGCACACTCAGAGGGGAGATCTCAGCAAGGGCTTAATGAATCCATGGGAGGCTCTGTGGACATTTAGAGGAAGTGTATTCAAGGCAGGGGGCAGGCTTTGTCAAAGCCAAGAGGAGTCCCTCAGTTTGACCTGTTCTAGGCATTGCACAGAGGACACTCTGATTGCAGGAGGGTGGACAAGGGAGAGGGGACAAGGAAATGAAGACAGATGTAACAGTGTTCTAGATCATGGAGGGTTTTGAAGACTATTGTAAAGTCTTGGGTCTCTACTTGAAGAGAAAGAGCAATCTGGAGAGTTTTGAGGCGAGGAAGGACATGATAAAACTTAGGTTTAAATAACTGGGGACAGACTTAATGTCAGCAAAAGCAGCAGCATGAGGCTCATTTAGGCAGTACCAGAATAACCCTTGATAGAGGTAAAAGTATATACATTCTTCCTTAATCTCCAGAGATGGCTGGACTTCAGTGAGGTGTGCCTGTGTGTGCCTGTGTGTGCATGTGTACATGCCTGTTAGTGTGTGCATGTATGTTTGTAAGTCAATGCATTCAAATATATCAGACTCTAAGGTATGCATGCATGGCTGGGAGGTTTTATCTTTAGTGTCAACTCTTACCCATGGGCAGTGACTGCCAGGTGTGCTATGCTGAGAAATCTTATGAGGTCATGTTCAGGCACCAAGGGAAAGAAGGCTGTATTTGTGGCAGGCAAAGGAGCAGCAGAGATGGCAGGTCTGTGCCATCTCTGTTCAAAGGCAGTTGTCAGTTGCAGATTTTAAATAGCTAAGATGTCCTGGCTTTTAGCTTAAATGGATAAAATAAATGAAAGGGTCTAGCATTTAGCAGTAATTTCTATAATAGCAGTATCTAAAAAGGTTTTTTAAAATGTCATTTTCATAAAGGATTGCCTTCACCTGGATTCATATTCATTAGCAGTAAAGAACAACAACAACAACAAAACCCTATAGGTTATTTTTTCTACACTCTGAAAAATAACTGGTATGCTCTTGAAAATCATATATTTTTTTTATTTTTACAAACTGAACAACTACTACCATATTCTCCTTTGTGTAACTGTGGACACTGAACCTGGACTGAGAACTAACTCTGCTAATATTGACTTTCCATTATGTTTCAGCTTCTTAAATAGACTTTATGGATGGCATTTCTTTGGTGACTTGAACATTCTCATTCAGAAGTGACTCTATTTGAGTGCATGGATGAAATAATAGCTGGGTACTAACCTCTAGTTCAGTTGGAATACTATTCCCCTTCATGCAATGTTATTTTTTATCCCCAGGGTTAGCTAATTTTATTTATTGCCATTGCCTGTAATCCTTAAACATCTAAAAATCTCCATATATAGCTGTATAAAAGAAAGGCTTGAAATTATTTCTTCAAAATAGTGATCATTTGCATTTAGTTGGCAGTGCAAATTTATCTTTCTGTATAATGCTGCTACATCTTAAAAATGCAATATCATAAATGAGATTATCCCTTCAGAAAGCAATCCCAGACTAGAATAAATCAAGATATGGAAACCTTACAAATGGCCTTTAATATAATGGATATTACCAGAAAATGTGTGCAACTGAAATGTTCTCAGATGACGATTTATTGCTGAATTCTCAGTGTAGGTTTTCTTTGCAGAAAGATATTATCAGCATCTACCCAATTGTATTAATAATCTCCCATCCTTTAGTGACTGAGTAAGTCAGTGTGGAATCACGCAAAGCTCCCTCTTCGAGTGCAACTTTTTATAGGGACAAAGAAACTGAGGAGCACAGAAGATGGGTGATACTTGTAAAATGACAGAATTAGTGGGAAAATAACGCCAAGGTACTGCTTCTAACTCATTCAGAGCTGTTCATGATACTTTATTGATTTGGTCAAAATTTCCCTAATAAAAAACTCGAATTCAAAATTATAGGATAAACTGAATAGAACACAATAAACCTTTACTATTTGGAGGTAATGACTTGGCTAGTTTTTATTTCCTAATAAAAATATCCCTCAGTGTATTTTTCAAGAGCAGTTGCACAAATTATTAATTGAATAAGTGTGCTCAAAATTAAGGTTATGCTGGTCAGGTGATATATAGGATTCTGAACTTGATAAATTTTGTGTTTGTTTGGTTAGCAGATGATTTCATGTGGGAGTTGATGGAGAAGAAAGGAAAGGGAAACTTACCTTATTTCTCATCCTCCTTTGCTCTGGTCAAAGCCTTTGCCATACTCTTTTTCTTGATTATTTTAATCTTTTTGAAATAGGGTTTATTTTTAAGGAAGTTTTTGTTCAGAGTTTGAGCAGAAGGAATAGTGATTTGCCACATACCCCTGCCCCTACATATAGATAGTCAGCCCCATTGTCAACATCTCCCAACAAAGAGGTATATATGTTAGAGCTGAGAAACCACACTGACCACACAGATGCATCCGCTACAGTCCATAATTGACATCAGGGTTCACTCTTGTTGTCATATGGTCTGTGGATTTAGACAAATGTATAATGACATGTATCTTCTATGATCACATCATACAGAATATTTCCACCACCCTAAAAAGGCTCTATGCTCCACATATCCATGTCTTCTTCCCCCTAGCACCTGGCAACCACCAATATTTTGCCATCAGCATAGTTTTACCTTTCTAGAATGTCCTGTATTTGGAACCATACAGCATTTAGCTTTCTCAGATTGGTATATTTTAATTAGCACTGTGAAATTTTAAGTTCTCTCTGTGCCTTTTCATGGTTTTTATCTCATTTTTTCCAGGGCTGAATAATATTCAATTGTTCGAGTATGCCACAGTCTATCAGTTCACCCACTGAAGGACATTTGTTTGCCTCCAAGGTTTGGCATCCATGAGTAAAACTGCTATAAACAGGTGGGTGCAGAATTTTGCATAGACATAATATTTCAACTCCTTTAGATAGATAGCAAATAATGTAACTTCTGGATTCTATGTTTAGTTTTATATATAAGTTTAGTTTTTTATATATATACATATATGCATGCATATATATTGCATACATATAAGCAAGGTGTTTGTTAAAGTCTTTGGTCCATTGTTAAAATAAGTCATTGTTTGTTGAACTTTAGGAGATCTTTATATATGTTGAATAGTATTCCTTCATCTGATGTATATTTAGTGAATATTTCCTATCCTTTACCAAATAATATTCATGGTGAAAGAAAAGAAGGCAAAATGTATTCCATTTCTTTAGATGTAAGAAGATCCTTTTTTAAAAGTATTGGGAGAATCATCTTTCTTGGTCTTGCTGATGACTCATTTATTGTAAGCAGATCCTCAAACACGGTGATATTCAGAGTCAAGCATGCCCTACACAACACTAAGCAGGTCTTACACTTTTGATCTCTAGAACTCTCTGTTGCTAATTCAGTTCCTACTGCTAAAATGTTGCTTCAGAATAAATTTTTCTAAAGGGTCTGATATATGAGTCCCAAAGAGACATTTCAACAATTTTTTGTTTTTAAATGTGAAACAGAAGAGGGAGAGATAAAAGCAAGCATGATGATTAATGCATTTAGCACAGTTCCTAACAAAAATAATTCAATAAATGATTTCAATAGCATTAATAATACTTTAAATACTAACAATGTTATGTTTCTTCTTAGTATTATGTGAAAGCATAAAGTCCCCAATATTTCCAGTTACTTTTATTTTCCCCAGTGTTCTATACAACACCTTTGAAACTGTTTACTTAATTTAAAAAAAATAGCAAAGTGATATAGCTGTTGTAATAATTGTAATAATTGCATTACAATATTTGTTGCAATAATTGGATCTTGACCAATTCTACACCAATACACACACACACACACTATACACACACTATACACACACACACACATATGTGTGTGTGTGCGTGTGTGTGTGTGTGTGTGTGTGTCCTGAGATAAAAATACATAGAAAAGTTTTGAACCTTTTAATTATTTGAAAATGAAAGAAAATCTTCCCTAAAAATATACAGTCTCTTCTTGATAAGACCATGCCACATCATTGGGAAGTAATTCCTAGTGATCATCATGACAGTGTAGCAAAACAGAAGGTCTACTGCAATCACCCTACAGCTAATTCTTTATCTAAAGCCATGATGACCTCTGAGGATATACCCTCTTCCCCTTCTACCACATGGCTGCTTTTTTTCCTCTTTCTTCTTGGCTGACTCCCCAGCAGATGATTTTAGCATGATATCTGTGACTACTCAAGAGCTCTTCTCCTGATGTGTACTTTGTTTTCTGAACCCTTTCCAGTTGTAGCCCCCTAGTCATTTTTGCTCCCGAGTTTCATGCCTTTTACACATTGTTATTCTAAATTCTATGAGTCATTTATCCACTCATAATCCAGGTCTTTCAAGCCTCTTTGAGTTTGCATGCTCTGTTCCACACTATTTGTCCCATTTCTGCAACATTAGCCAAAGTGAGTACTATGAAATCTTCCCAGAATAGTTCAAAATGAAAATAATGAGCTAGCTGAGGAGTAAATATTTCTGATTTATGAGTGACAAAGTTTTGCTCAGAAACTGCTGATTGTATGAGTAGTTTATTATGATGCATACACACCCTAGCATGAATTTGGGGAGGGAAAAAAACATTTTGGTAAAAATGAGCAAACATTTCCCTTTGTAAGCAAAATGTATATTTCCTTGAAATGTAAGAAGCTGTATTTTCTCATTAATTTTCTTTACAATGCAATGAATTGGTAATAACTAATCCCATAGTCTTTCTGTTTGATGTACACACTTTCTAAAAACACCAATGATGTGCTAGCTAGAACACATTAGCTTATTTGACATTTTTTTCTCCAACATCCTTCTAATTTTTTTCTTGTACTGCATGCAGATACTGAAAAACTAAAAATAGTATCCTCTGACTCCCTTAAAGTTAGGTTTCCAGGCATGATTTTTGTTTCATAAATCAGAAGTATAAGCTCAAAACTTGAATTCGAAGCTTAGATTAACATGAGAGAGCAGCAGAGTGAGTGGTGGTTGGCACATGGGGATCTTACAGCATGGGCGTGGCTCTGGACTCCCCAGGGCTGGTCATTGCCTTGCTGTCTCAAGATTCAAAGTAAGGCAGAGCTTTTCCATGGTCAACACACACACACACACACACACACACACACACACACACACACACCTAAATAGTGAAATGCAAAAACAGTTTATTCCAGTCTTTGAAGCTGGCTCCAGCATTTTATTTACTATTGACTTTAGAAATCATTTAACTTTTGTGAGTCTATTTTCTGAGATTCAAGCGCTTTACAGGGTTCTTGTAAAGATTAAATGAGATGATATAGGCATATGAACATAGCCCATGTTTTTTCCCATGGGAAAATTACTCATTCCACATTATATGTAGTTTTGACAGAACTATTAAACATAAACAAGTTCTATGACAGAAGCCAAAGGAAGAAAATGTTTCCTTTTTCTTTCTCAGGTAATATAAGGAGCAGGAATAATAACCTATGTTCAGTGAGAACAGGAACTCTTTCCAAGGGTTTTTAATCTCCCAGATAGAGTGTTTATTAGAGAAAAGGCAGCAGTAGGGGAGTCTGGTCCAGGCTGTGTCACTCTGACTTCCCGTTTCTAATCCTTAGACTTCCAGTGTTCCCTTGTTCCGTGTTCTCTCAAAGCTCTTGCCCCTAGTCTCTTGTTGAAGTTGTTAGCTCTGAACATCTATTTCTAAAATGTATCTTTTTGTATAAGGTATTCAGATTTGGTTTCTGTTGTTTGCTACAAAGAACACTGATTAATAAGAGTATTTTTCTACACCATTAAAGAGGAAACTAAGCCAAAGAAAGTTCGTGTTACTAAACCAAAGTTGTATAGCTATCAACGAACAGAATCATGATTTAAGGTCAAGTCTTTCAGGCTGTAGAACCCATTTTTCTACTTAAATTGAACTGGTTTTCTGCTTACACGGAGCTGTCTCACTAAGCACAAATTTGTCTAACTGCTCTTATTTCCCTGGAGCATATCCTGGAAGATTTTATTAAAGACAATTTGAGTTACTTTAAAACAGGAAGGGCAGAAAACAAAAGCAATTTAAGGAAGAATTATAAACAGTTATAAAGGGGGTTCTATAGGTTATATAAAGGAGGGGGGTTAGTTACATTTCTCTCAAATCATCACATGTTGGCATCAAAAGAGTATAAAATTGAAATGATTATACTTGCTGGACAGAAGAAGTCTTTTTCCCTTAACTCCAAATAAGCAATAACCTTAGGGTAATCTATGAATTAAATTAACTTTTATATTGCTTAGGTATCCATTCATCCATATAGCCCACCTAAAATTTAATTGTATGATTTAAAACTTGAATAGAGGCATGTTAAACACCATTTATGCATTGTATTTAAATAATATCAGCAAGGCCCAGGAGGTCAGGACTACATGGCCCAGACACCGGGAGCGTGGGTGGGCATAGGCAGGGCTCCCTTAGGTGACTCCCCAACACCCAGAAGGCCAAAGGAGGTCAGGCCACATGGCCCTGAACCCGGGAGGGTGGGCGGGTACAGGCAGGGCACCCTGAGGCAACCCACACACACCCGGAAGGCCCCAGAGGTCCAGGCCGCATGGCCCCAACCCAGGGAGGGTGGGAGGGCGTGGGTGGGGCACCCTTAGGTGACCCTTCTCACCCGGAAAGAAAAATTTTTATTACTACTGACCGAGATGGCGGTGGAGACTTGGATTTGGGAGAGGCAGACATCTGATCCAACCCACCCTGATCCTCTGAAGAAATTACCCCAAAGGTCGAATGCTACTGTCACACATATTTAGGAACACTGACCATTATGCAGTATGGGTAAAGAGCTTGGGAAAGATTTGAAATGGTGGAGGCAGTTGCATTGGTAGTGGCAAGTACTCAGAGGAGGTAGAGATCTGATGTAATACACCTGGAACTTTTGAAGAAATTACCTCAGAGGCAGAATACTACCACCATGCACCCTTGGGAATGTGGGACAACCTGCTGGGTGAAGAGGGTGCTCGGATCGAAGCCTGCCTAGGGGTGAGGCCGGTGCCGGGGCTAGTGAGGCCAGGATCAGAGCCTGCCATGAGGCAAGGCAAGTGATGGGGCCTCCGAGGCCAGGATTGGAGCTGCCGAAGGGTTAGGTTGTTTCTGGGGCCAGTGAGGCCAGGATTGGAGCCTGATGTTTGGCAAGGCCGCTACTGAGGCCTCCGAGGTCGGGATCGGAGCCTGCTGAGGGGTTAGGCTGGTGCTGGGGCCAGCGAGGCCAGGATCGGACTCCTGCTGTGAGACAAGGCCAGTGCTGGGTCCTCCAAGGCCGGGATTTAAGCCTACTGAGGAGTTAGGCCAGGGCCGGGGTCAACGAGGCCCAGATGAGAGCCTACCATGAGGCAAGGCCGGTGCTGGGGCCTCTGAGGCTGGAATTAGAGCCTGCTGAGGGGTTAGGCCAGTGCCGGGGTCAGCGAGACCAGGATTGGCGCCTGCTGTGAGGCAAGACCGGTGCTGGGACCTATGAGGCCAGGATCGGACTCTACCGGCGGGTAAGGGTGGTGCTGGGGCCAGCGAGGCTGGGATCGGAAACTGCTGTGAGGCAAGGAGTAAGCTGGGACTTGCAAGACCAGGATAGGAACCTGCCAAGTGGTTAGGCTGGTGCTAGGGTCAGCGAGGCCAGGATCAGAACCTGTCATGAGGCTGGGCTGGTGCTAGGCCCTCTGAGGCTGGGAGAGGAGCCAGCTGAGAGGTTAGTTCGGTGTGGGGGACAGCGAGGCCAGGATCTGGGCCTCCCATGAGGCAAGGCAGGTGCTGGAGCCAGCAAGGTCGGGATCAGAGTCCTCCGGGTGGCCACGCCACTACTGGGGCCTTCAAGAGTGGGACTGGAGCCTGGCATGGTGGCGCACGCTTGTAATCCCCATGCTTGGGAGGAAGAGACAGGAGGATCACACAGGTTCGAAGCTAGCCACGTGCGCTGGCTTAGGAGACCCTGTTTCCAAATAAAAATGTAAAAATAGGTCTGGGAGTGTAGCCCGGAGGTAGAAGGGCTTCCAGGAACCCCAGTACCACCACCAAAAAAAAAAAAAAAAAAGAGTGGGATTGGAACTTGCAATGCAGCATGCACAAAGAAATAGCACAGAAAATAAAATCCAGATGCTTCCCCTAATTAGCAAGAACTAGGAGGAAAGGGGTAACAGGAGGAGGTCGAGTAGTAGAAAGGGTCCTATTGAAAAGCAATTAAGGTGACCAATCAGAGGGGAGGGGATGGGAGAGGATGGAATCTCTTTAAAACTCATGAGGTGCATAAACAATTATATCAAAGATAATCACCAATTAAGCATGGGATCGAGGGAGGGGGAAGGAATGGGATGGGGATTGGATGAGGGCTTATTGGATGATATGTGCTTGTATATCCTCTCAAGTCTTGTATTCCAAAGTGATGTGTGATTACAAAAAAATAATAATTTAAAAAATTAGAATAAAATAAAATAAAATAATATCAGCGGTATCTATAGCACACATGCACAGATTTCTCATTTTTCAATAAAGGGGCATTATTTTCTAAGTTACTCTTTTAAAGATTTTTTTTTTTGCTTATATCAAGAATGTATAAAATCTAGCCAAAGGCAGAAATAACCATTATATATTTAAAAATTAAAATATAACTTTAGAATTAATATGCATTTGCTTTCCACTTAATATAAAATCTCATTATTATGACCTAAAGAGTTTTGAGACAAAAGGATGCAATGTGAATGGCAAATGGCATTCTTCAAAACGGCAGCAACAGGTAATTATAATGCCGATAAGTAAAGAAAAGGCACATTTTGGAGCCTTTAGTGACCAGCTCACTAAAAAAGGGCCTGGCCTTTTTTACATGAAGTAAAAACACAAACAGCATTTCTTGTCACCTTTCATCTTGGTGTGAATGTCAATCTACCCTGCCAAGGCAAAGCCAGATCCTTTGCCCCATTTCTAGCCTGTGGGGACCCCATTACCAAATGATCTCGCTTTCCCCAAAGGCTATACCTTCAAAAGTGGAAAAAATAGGACATACACCAGGTATATAAAATGGAAAACAAAAGAATGTGCTTATTGACTTTCTCTTCAATCAGCATTTTAGCAGAGGGAAACTTGTGTCTTAAGGGTTTCTCTAATAAAGTGTGATGGTAGGAATGTAGCTATTCTCCCTAAATTACAAACACCAAGGTGATGATACTAGAAGGTGAGGCTGCTGGGAGGTGTTTATGTCCTAAGAGCTCCAACCTCATGAGTGAGACTAGCACCCATATAGAGGGGATTCAGAGAGCCCCTCCCCCACCCCTTGAATGCCACATAAAAGACACCATTTTAGAAGTAGAGACAAGACCCAAACCAGACACTGAACCTGTTGGTACATTGATCTTGAATTTTCCTGATTTTATAGAACTGAGAGAAATAAGCTTCTATTATGTGTGAATTACTCAGTTGCTGGTATTTTGGGTATGATCGGACTAATATATAGGGCAAGGATGAAACACAAACTAAAATGCATGGAATACCTGTCTAAGGGTATCCTTTGGACCAGACTTAATTTTCTTTATAATGGAAAATTCTAAACTATTTACATTAGTGTCAGTACCTCTTGAAAGTAATCAATTAAACATATATATGTTTAGTTAAACATGTATGTTTATTAAAAATATATACACATTATATATCCACCTATATTTGTTCCCACAATTTCTTAGCAGATGTCTATGAATCCAAGCCTCCCTCATCTAATTATCCTGTGTATTTCAAAAAACTACACACACACACATATATATATATATATATATATATATATATATATATATATATATACACACACACACATGTATTATGTATAGCATATGGGCCTTTTCTCCATTCTTATATAGCTCTTCATTAACCAGGCCTCTGACCTGGAATCACTTGCCCTAGAGTGTTCATGTCAATGCATGACCCTGATCTTTACCCATTTCTCCAACTTCCCATGGCACTTTCTTCGGCCCTTGACCTCTCCCTTCTTTAAACATTTAGTAGCCACTTGCTATTTTTTCCTCTATATTCTCTTCAGTTTTACATTTATTTATTTCTCTCAGATTTCTATCTTTAAATAATTTAGTACAACTGAATATGTGCAAGGCACAAAACTTGTCCAGTTACATGAAAAGAGGCACAAAACTTTGTTCTTGAGAACCTTGGAATTCATTCTGAGTGTGATGATTAGATGGTTCTAATGAAAGGTCTATTGCGGTAAGTGCCACAACAAATATCTTTGAGCAATCAAAGGAGAAGGAACTTGCCTTTACCTGTAGTGTAAATGTGAACTGTTTTGGTCTACTACCTATACATCCTTCCCATTTCAAACATACTATGTTCAAGATAAACAGACAATCTTTACCCCCCATATACACAGTTGTTCTGTATTGTGATCATTCTGTTTCCACCAGCTGTCTCAGTCTCGTCATTCACGCTTGAAGGATGGATACTCTTTGTGATTTCTTACAGATTTATATTCTCCATCTAGCCATTCCCCAAGTTTTGTTCATTTATCATTTGAAAGATCCTTTTAACCTTTTGTCCCATGTTCATTTATTGCCAATATACTCCCAAATGTGATCACTTCCCACCTATATTCATTCCCACAATTTCCTAGCAGATGTCTATGAATCTAGGTCTTCCTCATATAAATCATCTTGTGTACTTTGAAAAACCACAGAATTCTAAAATGAGATTAGACATTGACCTCAAAAGCAAAAATCTCCATAAATTAACTGCAAAAATTTAGATGAATAGCCATCTACAACCTGAACTACTTGATTAGATGCCCTATTTTTCAAAGAAAGATGTTATTTACTGAATGCAATATTTAAAATGAAGAGGGGGGGATAATGAATCTCTTCCTAGGAGTACATCTGTACTTGATCTTTCTTGTACTATTTCCTCTTTGAATACTAGTTTGTTTTTTTTGCAAATAGGAATTCTCTTCAAGCTTTTAAAGCAAGTTATTTCATATTAAGTCATATTTTAAAAACTGGTCAAACATAAACTAATTCATAATTGAGTATCATAAAAAATTTTAGACTTCAACATCTTGATTACTGTTGGAGATGGTGTAGTAAGAAATTGGATTTCACCTTAAGAGAAGTCTGGTTTTTGCCCTTGGCCACTGGGAGGCAATCTCTAGCCCCTCCCTGGCACGTCCTGATAGGAATGTTTTTGCCAAATCCCAGATAGTCTAACAATGTGATTCATGATGAAGGTTTTGAGATGCTCTTTTAGTTCCAACCTTGTAAAGAGTTGATGATTGAAGGTAGGCTAACCTTTGTGAGGCTCTGGGGACTAAAAGTTAGCCATATATGGATGTGATCATATCAGGATGTGATTGAGCTCCAATAAAAATTTGGGCCACAAAAGGGTTGATTGAGCTTTCCTGGTTGGCAATATTCTGTATCATTACACACTGTGACTCTGAAGAGGTAAAGCTTTCCATGACCATATATTTTATTATATATATATATATATATATATATATATATATATATATGCATATATATCAGATTATATATTTAATAAAATTATACATATAACTATATATCTGAGATATAACAAGTATAAGAAGATATTAGCATTTTCAGAAGGAAATAGTGCATTGATGAAAAAAGTTAAATATTTCTAGCAACATTTATTGAGTACATGCTCATAAGTGTAAGTGTACTACCAACTCTCCAGAGATAATAAATATCTGAAGAGAGCACCTAATTATTATTGCATCTGTTTTTTACTTTGCTTTATTTTTTGGTTTTCTTTCATTGTTTTTTATTTGATGGAAAATTAATCCAGAGGCTTCAGGCTTTGGAAACAGATCTGTGATTTTCATTGTCCTACAATTTTAACTAAGTAATCTATATGGTCACTGCTATGACTGGTAGCTTACCTCTTAATCATAACTTCTTCCTATTTTTTTTTCATAAGAAAGGTGTCACTACCAGATTGGCACTCCTGTTCAGTTTAACAGCAACTCCTCTTCAGATTGACAACTCCTAAGTAATGTGAGATATTCTAAAATGGACTGGGAAAAACCAGAAAGGACAGTCATTCATAGCATATAAGCTGAGCAATGTGGAAACAAGGCCTAAGAAACCTGAAAGAAAATAGGAATTAAGGGACCATTATTGAGCTCATTTTGTTGTCTAGAACTAGTTCAGTGAAGATATTCCCAGAAACTTAAAAAAAATCTAGAATCAGAAGCAGTGATGGATTGATTCTTATTTTGAAATAGCAGCAGGTGTTGTGGAGGGTATGGGAATAATGAAGGTGCTCACTGGCCAAAAGTTTGATATTCTTCCCTTGTATAATACAACCTGGATTTATTTTAATTCTCTGAAAATGGGAAGAAAACCAGGATTCTTATTTCTTTGGGCTTGTATTACAAAAGACTACATTTTTTTTCTTTTTTATATCCCAAGATAATACTTTTCAGAAAAAAAAAAAAAACAGCTTAAATAGGCATCTTGGAGGGCCCTGAAGGGCCACAAATTGGGACAATTTTATAAAAACAGAATGTTTGATTATTTCTTGTTCTGTTTATATCGCACTACAGATAGATCTTGGCTCAGCTAGGAAAACATACAATAGATTGATAACAAGGCATAATTCATAATCAACTTGGCTAGAGTCCTAGGTTAACTTATCAATGCAATAAGTATGCAAATCCCCACCTTATAAGCATTCTTCACATTTTACTACACCTTTAAAGTTAGTCATAATACTTGAAACTTTGCTAACATTCATCCTTAATACTGGAAAATTGATTAGTCAAAATAATGCATTAGGTTTTGTTGTGCTTAATCTGATTTCTGCTTAAAACATTAGCTTTTATGAATCAGATAAGCAAAGTGTAGCGTGTCTAGTTTCCATATCTCTATTTGACTCCAATATACTAGAAAGAATCAGAGAGAAGAGCTTATGAATACTGAAATTTCCAATAAGAAATGCATCTCTAGCTGTAGTGATATCAGTCAGTACTACTTTACCTAACTGTGGGCAGGGTAAAATGCTCATTAATTGACACATGATGTTTCTATTCTTTTTAAGCAAGAGAGACTACCCCTTCTGTTAGAAAGAGATGCATGTGTTCAGTAAGTAATGTCTAAAATCTTTATGATTTCCTGTGCTCATAGTCTTCTGAGATAATACCTCATAATTATATATATATATATATTATAAATATATATATTCGAATGTCAGAATTTACTCTGTGCACTGCTTGAAATATACATTTCACTTTAAAACAGAAACACTGTCATTCTATAGTTTTAAAAAATTAAAATGTGCTTTTCTTAAGATAATTCAAAGATAGTTTTTGAAAAAATTTCAATACTTTCTTATCAATAACTTGCTTTGGTTATAGTTTGGATCTAGAATAGCCCCCCAAAGCTCATGTGTTGGAAGCATATTCTCCAAAGCAGCATGGTTCAGAGGTATTGCTGTCAGGCAATGATTGAGTCATGAGGCCTCTGACCTTCTCAGAGTATAGCTCCATTTGGTGGATTAATCCAATGACAGTTGAATGGACTGCTGGAGGGTGATACCTTGATGTATGAAAAAAAGTCACTAGGGGTGTCCCCTGGAAGAGTTGGTCTTATTCGCAGCTATTACCTCTCTGACTCCTAGGTATCATGAGTTGAGCAGCTTTTCCCCACCATGGCCTTCTGCCATGGTGATGTGGTTCACCTCAAGCCCAGAGCAATGGAGCCTGCCAGCCATGGCCTGAGTTCTATGAAATAATGAGCCAAAATAAATATCTTCTCCTCTAAGTTGTTCTTGTCAGGTATTTTGTTCACAGTGATGGAAATTTGACTAACAACTTTCAAGGATTGGTATGGTTTATTGTTCCTCTAAATTGAAATGTTTTAAGAACTCATGTTGTTCTTCTAATAAATACAATGAGTGGCTTTCAAGAAGCTAACTAAAATATAAAGAAAAATAAAATGTAAAACACACACATGTAAACATGTGAAGCATAAGATGGTGATATATAGATCAAACCAATATGTTAGGCAAAATAAAAGCTAACACTGAGGTTTTCTGAATATAATTTCCCTTTTCATTTGTGAATATCTGTTTTATTCAAGATAAGATGCTAAATTTTATTTTTTATATTTTCATCAATATACGACATTTTATACAATTTTCCTTTATAGAAATAAATGTATAGTATATTGATACAAAACATACAACAGCTACTATGGACTCCTAAACATTTCCAAAAACAACACAATTTTGTTAATGTTTGTTGAGTGAGATTATTTTTTCTGTTAAGCCAGAACCTGGCCTTGTCTAATAAAACATACAAACATGAAAGTATAGACTTTTTAATAGCTGGAAGATATTACCATCTAATAGTCCATTTCCTTAGAATGATTTAATGATTCTTCTCTCCATGCATTAAGATGAAGTTTATAGTATTCAAAACCATAACATTGTGAGACATGCCTGCTATGGTTTGAATGTGGAATGTTCCCTGTAAAAGCTTATGTGTTGGCAATGCAGAAATATTCAGAGGTGAAATAATTAAATCAGGGCTCTGAAGTCATCAGAAGGTAAATTCATTGATGGATTAATAATTTGAATGGATTTACTAGGTGGAAACTGTAGGCAAATAGGATATGGCTTGAGATGGTAGGGCCCTGGGGACCATAGAGATTGCATCTGTTCCTGGTCCATTCCATTATTTCTGCTTACCATAGGCTACAGGTGGTACGCTGTCCTCAGCCTCACCCTGTAGCTTTGATGTTTCTGTCTTGGAACTAGCCTAAAAAAGACTGAAACTCTGAAACCATGAATCAAAGAAATATTCCTTCCTCTAAGTTGTTCTTGTCAAGCATTTTGGTCACAGCAATGACAGAGCAGCCTAACACAATGCCTTTATCTCTTTCAAATACTTCCTTCTGGTTCAGAAAGTTCCTGCGGTAAGTGTGTGGTGAACTAGTTGGCTTCCCAAAGCCTATTAATTTATGAGGTGAAAATTAATATTCTTTTATCAGACAAGTCTGGTATCCAATTATCAGTGGAGCAGATGTTGTGCTTTTCTTCTGTATGAAAAGAAATGGGATGTGTATACCATGACTTAAGAGGTGAACCAATGTAAGTGGGACATTCTCACTCTGCTTTTCTGCTACCCTAAAGATAAATTGCTTGGGTGTGCATCTCCCTCCTGTAGTCCCTCCAAATATCAAAATAAAAAGCACAGCTATGAAAGGTCCAGGCTTGGCTCTCTTCAGTAGTAAATTATGGGAATGTAACTCATACAGCTGCTATGGGTACCTGCTGTCTGCCAGATCCTCTTGCTTCCATTTCTTCTGCCCACTGGGTATAGACAGTCACTTCCAAAAGCTAATTTGCAGTTGATTATGAAATCTGCCAAGCCCAATCAATGTGCATACTCATGACCACTCATGAGATCATTTGCCTTAATCATGGGAGACCTTTAGGTCATTACTCAACCATAGAGAACATAGTGGAGATTGTTGTGGAGGCTCCCGCTACTCAGCTGCCTGCCAGGGCTCTTGGCTTCCATTATTGTCAGCTCCTGGATGCAGTCAGTTCTACACAAAGTCGCTTCAAAGGCAAATCCATTCTCCATTAGTGAGAAATACTCTGCCGACTACTGGCTTCTGAGGCAGCAGGATAAATAAATACAAAGACCTTGAGGACACTTCACAATTCAAGCTTCCTTTGTTTTCTTTCCTCTTATTTAAAAAAGAAATGAGTAATGTTATTTTTCAGCAAGAATTTATTTTCTTCTGTGTAGAAAAATGAACTTTCCCTAGGTGTCTAACAGAATAGTCTTTTAAAAATCAGGCCCCTCGAGATTTATTTGGCTTATATACCTCTCCATATATATGCCACTGTTCACTTATTTTTTTTACATTCAGAAACTTCTTTTTAAGAATGGACTCATTCATCATATTTTAACACATACTCAAAGACTATGGCTTAAAGATCTTGGAAATTTATAATCACCTAGAGCAGAGGAGGTAAAAATATGCCACATGGACTGCCATTTTGTCTTCTCTTTTCTTTCTGCACATGAGTGCAAGCACATACACACACATCCAGTATAATAATGCATATTATAGTTGATCATTTGTATATTCATTCAGGATACTACGAAGAATAAAGAATGCAAATTTTCTGCCCTCAGGGGTACTTGCTTTCTAGTGAGGACAGAAATATTATAACTTTATTATAGCATCATTTCTTTCTGAGCCCTGACATAGCCACATACTCCTTCTCAGAATTTACTCTAGAAAATGACAATAAATCAATATTACTAGGCAGATAGAATGTGATTTATTTGTCCTTTCTGATCTAGCACAAATGGCTAACGATAAAGAAATATGTGATCTGCAAAACAGATAACATGTTACTGAAACACTTGAATCAAAATCAAAATATTTCATCATAATAAATGCCAGATCAATGTGTGGGTCATCACTATTTAACCAGTACTTCTTAACACTGAATCTTACTAAACTGCCATTTTCAGTGTTCAGAGTAATGTGATTCTGCCAGGTGTGGTGGCGCACATTTATAATCCCTGAGCTTGGGAGGCAGAGACAGGAGGATCACGCAGGTTCGAAGCCAGCCTTGCTGGCTTAAGAGACCCTGTTTCCAAATAAAAAAGTATAAAATAGGTCTGGGAGTGTAACCCAGAGGTAGAAGGGTTTCCAGGAACCCCAGTACCACACACAAAAAAAGAAGTAATTATCTTTATTGAATTAAGGTCCAATTTTAGAAATATATGTTGTGACCTTAAAAATCGAGCGTAATACCAAAATTATCAGTTGTACAGTTTCTTTGTTGATATAAATATATTTAAAAATTTTCTGTGGTTAAAATTTGTTTAACTTAACTGTGTCATAAGTTAAGATGGCTAAAATTGTATTGGCTATATTACTGTCAAAGATTAAATGATTTAAGAAAGTTTTAGCTCCAGCTATGAGGGTCAGCTAGGAATGAGTAAAGCCACACATGGCCAAATCAATGATCTATATTGTATATTAATACAAATGAAGAAATGACAATAACAACTGTTCAGATTTTCTTGGTCTGAATTGTTCACTGGGAACCTTATCTTAATCTTTTAATAAGATTTCTAAAATTAAAACTCATTTTTGAATATATGTAACATATAGCAGTTTTACATCCAAGTTCATCAAAGATATCGGCCTGTAGTTTTCCTTCCTTAAGCTGTCTTTTTTTGGTTTTGGTATTAAAGTGATGTTGGCTTCATAGATTTGGGTGAGTCTTCTTTCTATTTCATGAAATAGATTGAGAAGTATCTGGATTATCTCTTCTATAAAGGTTTTATAAAATTCACTTGCGAAACTATCTGGTTCTGGGCTTTTCTTTGGTGGTAGGCTCTTTATTGCTGTTTTAATCTCTTTGTAACATACATTCAAATATATGTAGTATAGTATATATAAATAATTAAATAATTGGGTTTTTTTTCTTGTGGGTAAAACCCAGGACTATTCAGATCCTAGGCAAGTACTCTTTTACTAAGCTATATTCCAAGCCTGAACACTTATTTTTTCAACAGTAATGTCTTAGTTTTGGAATTAGTAAATTTTTCTCATATTACATAAAATGTCCCATCTTCTTTGCCTGTGTAAATATTTTTGAACTTGCACCAATCAGATGGAGGTGTTACCTTATCTTCAAGATCTTCCTGCATCATTTTAAACAGCTGCAGTAGTCTTTTCTTTTTTTCTTTTTTTTTGTGGTACTGGGGTTCCTGGAAATCCTTCTACCTCCGGGCTACACTCCCAGACCCATTTTATATTTTTATTTGGAAACAGGGTCTCTTAATCCAGCCAGGCTGGCTTCGAACCAGCACAATCCTCCTGTCTCCGCGTCCCAAGCGTGGGGATTACAAGCATGCGCCACCATGCCTGGCTGCAGTAGTCTTTTCTAAGCTTGATTAGAACTTAATGTTTGTAACAGTAATAGTATATTTAAGCATGCTAATTTGAAATACTATATCATAACTTTCTTATGTAACCTTATAAAATTGTCACAGATTTTAAGTCTACTCAATAGGATGATTGGCAGTAATATGCAAATGATACCAAAAATGAGTATCATAATTTCCATGTTAGGTATTAATTATCTATGTACTCTATGCACACTTGTAGTCATGTATGGTCACACAAAGGTATTTATTTGAGACCTTATAATGAACTGATATTGTAAGCTGAATGATCGTATAGTCTGGGATATTGCCTAAAGAACCAACCATTATTTTTCTATGTTATTGTAAAATAAATTTGTTATAAATTGGGAAATGTTGAACTAAAAGCAAGCACTTGTTCAATAGTCTACAGTCATCCATTGGCCATTTACTAAGGTCTAAAATTGTAAATATGTATCTTCTGTGGCTCAAACACATCTCTCAAGGGCCTGACAGCCATTCTCAAGAATTTAACTATAAAAAGCACAAAACATCAGGCTCCAAGATCCTATGGGAGGACAGAATCCTTGATAACCACCAGCCAACAAACACAGTTGGCCTTGATACATTTATACTAACTAATGCTTCATACCATTTACTTCTCTTATTCAGATTCCCCATGTTCCTGCCTTCATTACTTGCTCTTCATTGGTTTAAGAATGACTAATTCTGAAGGTCACACAGCTGAGCTATATAATATCAGTCTCTTGCTAGCTATACTGATGTAACACCTCTGATGTATGAGTTATGATACATCAGAGGTGTTACCTACAGTAGGCTACATTTCAGGGATTTGAAGACTATTTTTGTCCAAACCATGGACTCTTGGGCCTCTGCAGATACCCAACAGGTGAATTTTCAATGTCAGGAGGCTGGAAACTCCACCCTCAGATCATGCTATCATTTTATGAACATGTATCCCATGTGGAAGCATGAAGTTTAATTATGCATGTACAAACCCCTCATTACTTCATTACACACACCTTTCCACATGTCTTCAGTTGCTTTTTTTTTAACAGAGACATATATATGGGGATATATATATGTTTGTTAAAAAAACAGGACAACTGAAAACATATGTGTGTGTGTGTGTGTGTATATATATATATGTGTGTGTGTATATATATATGTATATATGTATATATGTATATATGTATATATGTATATATGTGTATATGTGTATATATATATATATATATATATATATATATTCCCCCAAATCATATCTTTGGGGAGGCAGATTAGGAACCTTGTTCTCTCCCTCCATACTCGACTGCCTTGAGAATAAACTCCTTTCATTTTGCAAAATGTGTTGTTTTACTGATTGGCATCGGTTCAGTAATCAGAAATGGGGTCTATCATCTGGCTGCTACTAAAAGTAGCAGAAAAGTCACCGAGAATTGGCAAACCTTATTTTACAAATTTGAAAAATAAACAAGAGGCAAACTTTGTGGACTCTTTAAAAACAAAAATCAGTGATTCTATCTTAATACAAATATGTCCACTCACTGATAATATTTTTAAATAATGCCAAACTGTACAATATGAGAGTGAAAATATAATGTTCATAAAAACATCATCAGTAAGAAGTTTCAGGTATCATAGCTACAGATGAAAAGGAGTTAAAATATAAAAGGAATCTATATAACTGCTTTAAATAAATATATTACAGGTTGCACAAAACCTGTTGTTAAAATAAAGCATATTAATTACTTATGTATTCAAAAGTTAAATATTGATAAGCACTTTGCAATGTGTATGAAGTTTGTTGATTTCTTTTCAGAAAGCAAGATATATTGGAATAACCAACAATGAGATAAAGGCGATTTTACTTAAAGTATATTGTAAAATCCAGTATATACTTATATATGCCCTATAGTTATTTGGTAAAAGACCAGATCTTTTGGGAGAGAAAGTCACACCTAAAACCTGAAGGCCAGTACTCTGAGTGTTCTCATAATTTTCTCAGGCTATGAAATGTCTCCTAAAGCACAGTTTAGACAGCGAAAATTTTGTGGCCTGAAATAATGTTAAAATGTTCCCTAAGTCTGTAGCAAACATCTGGGAGTGGCTAATTTTACATATCTGGACTAGGAATAACTTTTGGACTGTCTTAGAGAAGAGGGGGTAAAACACATATAGCATTTCAACTGCTCTTCAGCCATTTTAACTGTAGCTGACACTCCCATTCAGCTCAATAAGCTCTACAAAAATATGTGGTTAATAAAATAGAGGGGTAAGATTCTGTGCTTAAGTGAGTTTAGGAAATCCTGAATTAAAATGTTTACCTGGTTTCTTTATTGTTGAACTTCTCAGAGTCGCTAATGTGCTTAATGTTTAACTTGAATCTTTAAGAGAATGATGTAATATGCAGGGCTTCCAAATCTATTTGACCCCAAAATCACTTCATCTCCAACAATGTTAGAAGCTAACATGTTCCATAAAGAATAAAATTCCTCTCTTTCTAGAAAGCCTTTATTTCACTACTGCACATTATATGAACTATATCCTGTTGTTCGCCTGAGGCTCAGCTAGACAAGGTGGAAAGAACTGAGTTTCTAAGAGTTCAGAGACTTAAACAGAAGCCTTATGAATTGGAGTATTATTTTAACATTTCAACTCTATGTAGGTCAATATCAGTTGTAAAATAAATGATTTGATAGGACTGTTATGGTTGTGTTGAGATGAACCAAAGAGAACTTTGTCCTTAATATTCTGTGATCACAAAATATAAACATCTGTATTGGCATTGAGTTGATTAGTCAAAGACAGATAGAACTACTATTAAATATAAATATTTAATATTACTATTAAATAACTAAATATTTATTATGTGACTATTTAGTGAGAAAATATGATTAGGCATATATTTCCTCCTTTACATTCCAATTTAAATTGGCTAAAGTCTACATTAGGAATTTATAAGTTGAAACAAATTTAAAAGAGCATTCAATTTAGGGATCATGTAACACCTACAGTATAATTATATACTTTACACATTATAAATGTATAAAAAGTTAGACTTACTGAAATTCTAGATGCAAGTAAATGATATATGAAAAACTTCACAATAGATCATTTAAAATACTATTATTGTTCTTTATTCTCAAACCCAAACCAAATGGTTCTTCCTTTCTGTACAGTCAATGTACTTTTAAATAGTTTTCTTATAGAAATTAATTTTGTTACATTATAAATAAACTATATATAGTAGCTCAAAAATTGAATGTTTGAGACACATTTTATTTTTGTGTGTGTGTTAACTAGGTGTATTTGATTCACCCTGGTGCTGAGTTTTTTCTACCCATTTTCTGTTTGATAGAGAAATTTACCTTTCCCCACCAGAATGAAGTGAACTATGTGGAAAAGGACATGGAGTGGCTCTTACCTCAGCGAATCTGCCAGGATTTAGGATATGTATCTCAGTTTTGTGGCACCAGAAACATTTTTTTCTATGTTCTTTAGTTGATAAATTGGATGAAAGACTCTTACTGTGTAAATTCAGAATAAGATAAAAGAATACATGCTATTTTATAGATGTATAATAAAAACTGGTTGATAAATATCTTTTTCTAAAGGCAGGCCAACATTAACATTAATATTCATCTTTCTTAAATATAGTACTGTTTATAGACAATATCTTATCTTTTTTTGGCCATACCGGGGATGGAAGCTAGGGGTATTCTACATGTGATCTACATCCCCACACCTATTTTTTATTCTTTGTTTTGAAATAGTCTCATTGAGTTGCAAAAGACCTCACTAAGTAGAGGAGGCTGTCAGCAAACTGTAATCCTCCTGTCTCAGTCTCCCAAATTCTAGGATTATAAGCATGTGCCACCATGCCCGGCAACAATTTCTTAAAATATCTCAAAGTACGCGCCAGGCATGGTGGTGCACCCTTGTAATCCCAGCAATTGGGAAGCAGAAACAAGAAGATTGTGCATGTTCGAATCCAGCTGTGCTGGCTTAAGAGACCCTGTTTCCAAATACAAAGTATTAAATAGGTCTGGGAGTGTAGCCCGGAGGTAGAAGGGCTTCAAGGAACCCCAGTACCACAAAAATAAAAAATCTCAAAGTACTATTATGTATATATTTTTATTCCCATTTTATAGGAGAAACTGAGGCTCAGGAGAAGGCTTAATCACATAGTAATTTGCAAAGTCTGATTCAAACTGAAGTCTCAGTCTCTTTTGATACACTGCTACTAAACTCAGATATGTATGAGTTTTGTTCAGAGAAAAATATAAATGATCATAAACCATGTGCATGGGCCTGGGATTTTTAAAATTTATTCATTGTTCATTGGAAAAGGAAACTTCCTTAAGAAAATTATAGTAAAAAAATCAAAGGTTATCATAAGTAAGAAAAAAATTTTATTTTCTTATAGAATTTGATGGCTCCTAAGAGTACAGGTGATTATGTCAGCTGAGAAGCTAGCTTAATTTTTAACATCAGAGGATCTGGAGTCAGATAAGCCCTAGCTTCAGTGATTTGATCACTTACTAGTTCTCTGAGCTTCAGTTCTTCTGTAAATTTTGATATAAATACCCACTGTTAGGGTTGTCATGAAGGTTAACTGAGATAATGCATTTAAAATTATTTAACACAGTGTCTGCCACTGGGTAATTGCTTAATAAATGGTAATGACTGTGATTTGAATTTCCATCCCAGTGCTGTCCAGTAAGACATGCTGACCTCCCTCCGGGTATCATAACATTTCTTGGTAAGCATGGAATCAGATTTATCCCCAAGCATCCATTGCTTCATGATAGTCAGACCCTGTTGCACTTGTGTGTTAGAGAAATCTCTTCTGGACAGTACTTCAGGGAAAGGTATTTGTTTCACTGGTTCCTATTGTTAGATTACTCATTCATACATCCACATCCTACATTCTTTAATTAGATATTTTAAAATCTGTAAACTTTTTACAATATTGTCAATAGCCTTAGAACTCCTTTTTTGTTTGTTTATTTGAAATAGTGTTTAAGCTGAGCTTGGTGGGACATGCCTATAATCCCAGTACTTGGTAAGCGTAGACGAAAGAATCCCAAGCAATGCAGGGAGCCTCAGCAATGCAGGGAGCCTCTCAGGACTCTAACATTCTTCCACTGACTTTATGTATATATGTGAGAACACCAATGCCAATCTCAGTATCAGGTATGAGGAAGGGGAGGGAGTGAGGAGGGAATGGGAGGAAGCTCACCAAGTGCTGTGTGCATGTATGTGACCATCACACTGAACTACATTAAGATGTTAGACTACAATGTACCAATAAAAGTCTGCGAAAGTTACAAAGTGTTGGAGGTATAGCTCAGAGGTAGAACACTTCTGAGTTCAATCCCTAGTATCAGCAAAATAATATACATTAATATATTAATAATATATAATATATTAATATATATATGCTTAGTTTTGTGTAGTACCTCATTTTGGCTTATGTGCACTATCTAATATGAAGAATAACTTCTGTGAACAATTTGTAAAATCAACAAATCCATAGCTCTTCCGTACTGTTTACAGGCATGGCTGGGAAAGGGGAGAACAGATGGAGAAAATGAGAAGGAAATCAAATATGATTTCAGAAGGTGCAGGCTACCTTACTTTTATTTGTCATCAGAAATTTTCTGACATGCCATCCAGATCCAGCAGGAGTTAAAAGGCTCATTGGTCTGGAGTTAGAGAAAACCGCTGGAAATTTTTGCATTTGTAAGCCATCCATATTTGGGGAACATGCCAGATTAAGGAATAAGTTAACTGTGACTTGTTATTCTTGAGCATTTTAATGAACAGACTAATAACCTGGGAATTTATAGAATTCTTTTCTCTGAAAAGCTTCATTGCAGAATTTCTGACCTGTGGTCCTCAGAGTTAGGCCTGAATTGATTCTTCCTCATTCTTAACACCTAGATTCAATGCAGATATTTCAGAGCACAAAAGTGCTATATGTATCCATCTGACTGGGAAGCAGTCAATTTAACTAAGCTCATAGGGACAACCAAAGCAATTTCACAGCTGATTTAGATCCATAGACCTTTTATACTCAATTTATAGGAAAATCAGAGAAATTAAGAGTTGAAAGCAAGCTTGAAGATCCTCTAGTCCAATCATCCCATTTTGTAAGAGTCTTTATTTGCAAAGGAATGGGAGTTTGTTGAAGGCTAGGACCGCATAGTTTTCATTCTTGAGGTTGAGTAAGTAGAGACACATCTAAATCCCTAGACATAATTAACAGACCTTTCGAATAAACTTGTCTTATATATTTCTTTAAGTACATCATCCTATATGACTTAGTTTCAGACAAATAAAATGTTAAAGAAAAATAGATTGTGTGGCATAGATTGCTTCAGACACCAGGAACAGAACTAAATTTTTCTGTGTGTGTGTGTGTGTGTGTGTGTGTGTGTGTGTTGAGTGTGTGCAATATAGGTAAGTTATTATTATATTTATGAGAGCAATCCTTGTTGAAGGGATTAAAGCAAATCACAGCTTTATGAAATGCTTCTGTCAGAAAGACGATGTTACAAAACTCCAACAGGAGCCAATGCTCCTGTGGAAAGGTCTCTTGCACATCTTCAGCAGAGAATATAGCACAGAGGTGCCACCTAGTGACTGCATCCTTCCAGCTATAAGAAGCACAGATTTGTGAGCATGGAGGAGATTTGTATGCATTTCAGGTCACCCTTAAATGCATTGTAACACAAAACGTCTATTCACAGTTTGTGTCTCGCTCTGCCAGATTCAGAAGATAAAATGAGTAATGGCCTGCAAACCTGTAAAAGCCACAAGAGTAACAACAACAAAAGCATAGAATATGTATCAGTATGCTTTGCTCCTTATGAGTGCACATCTCTTCAGTTCTAAATAAACATAATAAACAACATTTCTACATACAACACAATGAAAAATCATAGATGCCTTCCTGCCTCCACTGTTAGACTTTCAGATTACCTCCTAAGATTAGTCTAAGTTGATTATTATTTTTTCTGTGGAACCTGGCATGTAGCACATCATCAATGCTTAATAAAGGATGTTGAGTGACTGAATGTATAAATGAATAGAGATTCCATGAACCTCTGAACTTCAGAAATTTCAAGAGAAGATATTACCTCAAAAAGTGGCTCAAATTGTCCTCAGTACTTTTATTATTACGTATGAGAACAAATTAGGTATCAGAGAATAATCTCAATTGGAAAGCGGAGAGAAGTCCTGAAATGAAGGGAGTTTGATGGATCAAGTGGTAGAAAAAGATATAAAGCAAGAAAATGGACATAAAAAGCAATAGAAATGAAATGAGAAGTGAAATGCACCACCGTTTCTGCCTGGCAGCAAAAATTACCTCCACAATGCAGACTTAGTCCAATTGCCATGATCAATTATAAAGTTAGTATAGAGGATGCTGCTGTCCCCTGCCTCACACAATACTCTTTAAAAACAATAAGGCCTAACAGTAAAGGCATAGACTTCCAGGCTCACGTGTGTGGTTGCCTAACAACTGTAATGCCCTGCTGAGTTGATTGGTGCTACTCGGATACAGTAAAAAGCAATAAGTAAAAGTGATGGGCACTTCATGAATTGGAAAGATTTTGATTGCCTGGCTGCATGACCAGAGGCAGAAAGTCCATATGCCCATGAACCAATCAAAGAAAAAATTTTAAGCCACGAACATAGTGTTTCTCCAAAACCTCTAACAAACAAAGTGTGGCTTGAAAGACTACGTGATTTGTTTATTTTGATGAATATAAGATAGTTAACTCAGAAAGAAACTACTTGGCATATTATTAGAATAAAAATGGCCAAACGGGATTTCTCTTTTATAATGATGGTTTATGTTGGTGATCATTATCCAGGGGCCAATCAGCAGATAAGATTGTGTTGTGGCGTTCTGAGATGGCATGAGACTATAAGGGAAATGCCTAATGTAACGTAAAAAGAGTCCTACAACAGAAAGTAGTTGCTGAATCTGTAGGTATTTGGGTAAGTTGTTTAAGCACTTTGCATTTAGAATTTTCTTATCTATAAAATATTGATACAAATAATTCATAAAGGATTATTTTAAGACATAGGTATGATACTTCAAAAAAATTTTAAACTAACTCACTTTGAAATATGAGTATTAAACACAAACAAAACACAAAATAGCCTTGTCTAGTTCCTTCTGCAAAATCTTTACTTCTCTGTTAAAAAAAAAAAATGATGGAGCCGGACATGGTGGTGCATGCTTATAAAATGTCAGCGTTTGGGAGGCTGAGACAGGAGGATCATGGTTCGCAAACAGCCTCAGCTACTTAGTGAGACCCTTGCAACTCAGTGAGACCTTGTTTCAAAATAAAGAATAATAAAAAAAAAAAATAAGGCTGGGGATGTAGCTCGGAGGTAGAATGTTCCTGGGTTCTATCCCCAGTATCGCAAAAAAAAACAAAAAACAAAAAAAACAAAACAAAACAAAACAAAACAAAAAAACACAGAAGAAAAAGAAAAAGAAAGAAAAAAAACAAAAGAAAAACAATGGAGAAAGGCAAATTCCAGTACTTTAGCTGGCTAGATGAGCAGGCAGAGTTTGAGGATGTGAATTCTTGGATTTGTGATTTATATTGCAAAAGAAAGTTCCTCCATAGTAATAATATCCTCCCAAAGTGCTCATTTCGCTTTCTGAAATTTCCCTTATTAGAAATAAGTTATTTGGGGCAAAGTCAATAGATTCTTTTAAAACACAAATATCCCCATGTGCTTGCATATTTGAAGTTATCATCATTCAGACTATCACACAAGCATGTATTGATTTAACAACTGATCTGCTAGAACAACTGGATGAATCAGCTCTTTGCTGACTACCAACCTTGTCCTTGATTCCCAGTACTGTGAGAAGCTCTGGGCTGGGAGGCAGAACGCGGTAAAAAGAAAACCGTGTCACTCAAAGGTGACAGTGGAAAGCAAATACCAAAGGCTCCTTTTGTAAGCATTTTTACCCTATTCTCCTAAATGCAAAAATCACTATTAAAACACAGTTTTTCTTTTTTAAATTTATTTTTAATATTTCATAATTAAAACTAACTTAAAATATACATGTGTTCCCACTCTGTACACCTACAAACAGGCATTTACTTACTGCCTTTTAGGATCCTGTGTCCAAGAAAGGAACTGTTTCCTACAAGTATTATTGAAGGCCAATCACTTATTAGATGAAAAGTCATTAAATCCAATTGTTTCAAGATTAACTAGCATTTCTGATTCTTTCCTGTTATAAGCCTTCTCTTATTGATCGGTTAACCAGTTGGGATTTCTTTCTTACATTAAGATTATTTAGTCTTTTTATATAGATGCAAGCGTGTGTGTGTGTGTGTGTGTGTGTGTGTGTGTGTGTGTGTTTGTATGTGTGTAACATTAGATCAATTACGTAACAGTATATTGTACTATTTGTTGAAACAATGTTGCCTAACAAATATAATCCTTGTAATAAATATTTTTACATTTTCTATAGCGAAACAATTGATTATAAACATTTAATATAAAATTCAATGTTCAGATAATCTGTATTCTCAAAAACTCATTGCCTGCCAAGTGTGGTGGCACATGCTTATAATTCCAGTTTTGGGGAGTCTGAGATAGGAGAATGGCACGTTTGGGACCAGCCTCAGTAACTTAGTGAGACTCAGAAACCTAATGACACCCAATTTCAAAACAAAACACAACAAAAACAACAAAAAGCAAAAAGGATTTGAGATGTAGCTAGGAGGCAGAATGCCCCTGGCTTCAATCCCAGGTAATACACACACACACACACACACACACACACACACACCTTATTACCTGAATGTTGGAAAAAGTCTAGGGAGTAATGGTAGATTCCAAAGGGGGAATGTTTAGATAGAGTCAAAAGGAATTATTTGTCTTGATACAGTAGGTAAAATAATGGCTATCCAAAAGTATCTATATGACAATTTCCAAAATATTTGTTACATAAAAATAAAAATTAAAATAGCTGGTTCAATTGTGGTTGCTAAACAGTTGACTTTAAAGAGGAAGGTTATGCTGGATCATCTGAGTGAGTTCAATGTAGTCACAGGGTTCTTCAATGTGAAAAGGAGAGGGAGAAGACTCCATGTCACAGCAGTGTCCACTGAGAAAGGTTTGAGTGGCCACGTCTGGATTTGAAGATGGTAAAGATACATGAGCGTCCACATATTAGGTAGAACATTTGATTTTTTACTTTGTGTGACTGACTAATCTCATTTAGCATAATATTATCTAGTTTCATCCATTTCCCTGTAAATGATGTAATTTTGTTCTTCTTTATGGCCGAGTAAAATCCCATTATGTACATATCCCATAGTTTTGTAAGCCATTCATCTGTTGATGGACATCTTGGCTGGTTCCATAGATTGGCAATTGTGAATTGTGCTATGAACATAGATATACATGCATTAGTTTGGTAATTTGGTTTCTATTCTTTTGGGTAGATACCCAGAAGTGGTATTTTGGGATCAGTTGATGTTTTGGGTCTAGCCAATAAGAATCATTTGGTACTTCTAACCTAAAAATCTATAAGATTATAAATGTGTGTTATTCTAAGTCATCAGGTTTATGATAATTTGTTTCAGTCAACATTATTATTGCTAACACACCTGATGACCACAAAATAGAGGAAGGAAGACTGATTTCTTCACAGCTCTGGAGACATCAGGAATTCAACCCATGGTAAAGTCTGCAGAGCTCAGAGCATTGCAAAGGACGCAGAGAAAAGAGAGAGTGAGAGTTCATGCTCTACTCTCAGATCACTGAAGCCAGAAGCAAGAGAGTGAGAAAAGGTTAGGGAAAAATGAGGATATAGAATCCCTTAGGCCACACCTCCAGGCACTAAGCCCCGCCTCCAACATGGTTGCCTTGTCTTTATGAGGTCTGAATGGACATTCTAAATCCAAACCCAAAAAAACAACCACAGGGAATTAATATACCTATAAAATCATTCATTCACCCACCCATTCATTCATTGAAAACACCTTGTTTACTTCCTAAGTGCAACATACAGACACATTCATCTAATCATTGTTTAGCCAGGACAGCTTCATTTTGTTAACTTCCTCTATGTTTTCTTTGCATTGATAAACCAGGAATAGTGAGATGAGGAAGAAACTTTCTCATCGAGATTTCAGAGAAAATTCTATTTTCTATCAGCCTTTCATTTTGTCAGTTTTTGAGAATATATATATCAGGACAACTTCTCCTAAATGTAAATCTGAGCTCCATGCTGTACTTGGTATAATTCATGCATTTTAAATTTTAAATATAAAATATGAAGACATAGATTTCAAATATTCTAATTTCTCATCCAACTGAAATCTTTCTCACATTAACCCACTCATCTATTTACACGTTCATGCAGTGAGTTCATTTCTTACCATGTTCCAGTCATTCTTTCAGACATTCAGAGAGAGCTTTAAAAAAGAATATACAAAAATACTTGCTTCCTTCCCTAAAGGATCTTGTAATCTAGAGCTGTGGTTGATATATACCTGTGGATATAATGCAAGGCATTAAGTGCTTTGATGATTGTGATATGACTATAATTTTTATATACTATGGGGTACCTGGTAAGTACTTAATAGGGACTCACATTCATAAGTATGTGATTTTTTTGTTTTCAGAGAGAGCACAGTGGTAGTAATCATCAGTAGTCTTCATACTTCTGCTATATACCAATCATTTGACTTAACATATTAAGGACTTGTAATTAGTACATGTGGTGTTTGACTTTGAGGCATGAAGTCATATGTATGGTGGTGCTTTACTCTGAGCCCAGAGCAAATGTAAAAAACAATGTTTTAAATTTATATTTTGAGACAGGGCTAAAGATATACCATCAAGAGAGAACGGAATAAATGGTGAGAAGCAGAGATTAGTGAACGCCCCACTCTTCTGTGATTTCTTAAAAACATCATATTCTAAATTGCATCAAAAGTTTTCTGCTCTCCATGTATCTGGAAATTAATCAACTAATTATGGATAATTATAATTAATATTTGAATTCGTTATGCTGAAGAATATTAATTGGAATTTGAAATACATTCTGAGCTATCTTAAATTCCTTACACTCTAACAATCAGAGAATAATGGCAGCTTGATTGTTTTAAATTAGGAACAAAAACCTAGGAACCTTAAAATAAGTTTTGAAATAACACGCAAGCTTGTTAATTACTTTGTAGGAACTGATCACCCAACTTGTAGAGAAGTTTGTTCTCAGGTATCTGTGTACTGAAGAGAGGGCACCATACCTGCAGCTAGTGACTGAATTTTAAAGTCTTTGCTTGGGGGCTCCCCACTCTTAATTTTCATTTTCTAACTTTTATAGAATTATGTTTGCAAAACACACACAGTGATATTATTTCCCTGTTCAAAAAACAAAATGTAACACCAAATTCTTTCCCAAACAAAAGAATAAAGTAAAATCCATTTGACACAAAAAGATTTAGGTCTTTCTGAATATAGGGTGGTGTCCTCAGCACAAACAGCTGGGAGTCATTCTTGTCTTACCCTTTCCTCATCCTCCAAATCTAATCAGTCCCCAGATTCTGTTTCTCTTCTAAACAATTATGAATCAGCCCTGTTCTCACGGTGCTACTACAACCATCCCATACATTGTTTTCCTGGTATTACACATAACCTTCTCCTACCTTAAACTTACTCATACCAATTAATCTTTCATGCTAACCTTCGAAGTGACACAGGACACCTGGCTATCAAGCTGTGTCTAAGGTTAAACAGACCAAGATTCCAAGGAATGTACTCAAAGACCCTTCGTGGTCTGATCCTGTCAACTTGCCTAACCCCTCTGCACTTTGGCCTCAGTTTGCAATCCAGAAATTACTTGTAGTTCTCTTCAAGTGCAGGATGCTGCCTGATGCCTTTGTTCCTTTGCCTCATGTAGACCTCTCAGTCTAAATTGCCTTTCTTCCTTTGCCTTATATATTGCTGAATTCAGGAATCCCTTCCTCTAGAAAGCCTTTTCGGATATGATATTCCTCAGGCTAGATCAGAGTTCCCAGTGTGCATTACATATTTTTATTATAGCACACGTTGCATTATAGATTAATCTCTCCTTCTCTAGGCCTCTCTCATGCATTAAAGAGTGAGATTCGGTGACATGCAGTAAACCAGTCACTTTTGCATCTGTAAAGCAGGTGAACTTCAGGTTCACAGCTTCAGCGTGTGAACAGTCAAATGCTCAGGGAATTCTTGGGGACTGACAAGCCACACAAGCTAACTTACTTCCAATTTCTACCATTTTCTCCACTTTTCTTATGGTCTATCACTATGAACCACATAACAATCCACTGCCCATTTGTTCAGCTATCCATCTGCCCATCTATCCATTCATTATCCCTTCGTCCACTCATCCATGGGTAACAGGGATATGCATTTGATCTAGACTTTGGGACTTTAATTTTTTTTAAAAAAATGGATACATTACCTGATCTTTTTGCTATCTTGTTTTTTTTTTTTTTTTTTTTAGTTTATCTGGTGTACACAATAGCTACCTGTGAGATTCTTCTTATACTCTACCCCTGCAAACTACATATGTATTTTCTAAACCATTCATTCATTCCTTGAGAAAATAAAATTTTTTAACTGTGGGATTTTTCCCCCAGCATAGATTTTGATGAAATGTAAGAAAAACTGATTTAATAGCTCATTTAAATGACCACAATAAATACTAGCATAAAAATATTTAGGAACCTCTGTTATATATAAACTGATGCAAGAGAATGAGTTTGGGTTCAATTAATAGTATGGTAATTTTTATTGTATTAACTTCTTCATACATGAATTTAAAAATAATGGTGAGATATGATCAAATTTGAAACTAATGCCGGGCGTGGTGGTGCACGCTTGTAATCACCGAGCTTGGGAGGTGGAGACAGGAGGATCATACAGGTTTGAAGCCAGCCTCGCTGGCTTAAGGGACCCTGTTTCCAAAAAATATATATAAAATAGGTCTGGGGGTGTAGCCCGGAGGTAGAAGGTTTCCAGGAACCCCAGTACAACCACCACCAAAAAAAAAAGTGAAACTAAAAGTATTTTTGTAGCAAATGTTAAGAAAATCTCAAAATATATGTATATTGAGTTATATTAATATGTTATATATTAATTATATATTGGCACATATTAGTATATTATTACATATTAATATATATTGTATATTATATGTGTAAATATATAGTGGTCAAATGCTTCATTAAGTGGTTCAGTATTTTTATTAAAATCACCTGGCATATGTGTAGTACCAGGCACTGGTAGAATGGATATACTGAATTCAAATATACTGTTACCCTAAGTCTCCTACAGTGTTCACCTATTTGACTTTTTAATCATTTCCTTTGCTTGCTAGGTATAGTATCCCAATTCCTTTCTAACCATTCCTAATCTGTGAAGACCCTATTCATATATGTTAACATTTCCTCCAGGAAGAAATTGTTTGCTTCTTATTTTTGGACTAAAATTAGGGAATATATTATATTAAATTATGGTTAGTCACACAGATGCCTGTCTCCTTAATGGGTTATAAACCCCTTTAAGATAATTGCCTTATGATCCCAGAACTCAGTTCCTGAAACAGTTGTTACTCAATATATTTGTTAAATGATGAACTATATTCATCAGAGGAAATAGAAAATGGGGTTTCTTGGGGTACATCAAATAAAGGCATTTTACTTTTAAAGAAATCCCAGTAAGTCTGCAAAGTAAAAGATTATCTGATACCCAGAATAGCCAAAGCAATTCTCAGCAACAAGAACCAGGCAGGAGGCATCACAATCCCAGACTTCAAATTATACTATAGAGCAATAGTAGTAAAAACAGCATGGTATTGGCACAACAATAGGCAGACTGACCAGTGGAACAGAATAGAAGATACAGAAACAAACCCACACACTATAGTCAACTGATTTTTTTGACAAAGGGGCCAAACTCATACGCTGGAGAAAAGACAGCCTTTTCAACAAATGGTGCTGGGAGAACTGGCTATCCATTTGTAGAAAGTTGGATCTGAATCCTTATTTCTCACCATGCACAGGAATCAACTTGAGATGGATCAAAGACTTAGAAATTAGACCAGAGACTGTGAAGTTATTAGAGAAAGGCATAGGATCAACACTCCAACATATAGGCACAGGGCAGTAACTTTCTCAATAAGACTTCCAAAGCGCAGGAAATTAAAGCAAAAATTATTAAGTGGGATTTCTTCAAACTAAAAAGTTTATTCTCATCAAAGGAAACCATCAATAACCTAAAGAGGGAGCCTACAAAATGGGAGAAGATCTTTACCAGCCACCCCTCTGATAGGGGACTAATATCCAGAATATACAAAGAGCTCAAAAGACTCTACACAAGCAAAACAAACAATCCAATCAAGAAATGGGCAACTGAAATGAACAGATATTTCACAAAAGAAGAGATACAAATGGCCAATAGATACATGAAAAGATGTTCAACATCACTAGCCATCAGGGAGATGCAAATCAAAACTACTCTGAGATTCCATCTAACCCCAATCAGAGAGGCAAACATAAAGAAATCAAAGAACAACAATTGCTGGTGAGGATGTGGGGAAAGAGGAACTCTTTTACACTGTTGGTGGGAGTGCAAAGTAGTTCAGCCACTATGGAGATCAGTATGGAGATTCCTTAGAAAACTGGGAATAGATCCACCATTTGATCCGGCTATACCACTCCTGGGTATCTTCCTAAAGGGGTTGAAATCAGAGAACTATGTTAACATATGCATACCCATGTTCATAGAGCAGCACAGTTTATAATAGCCAAAATATGGAACCAACCTAGGTCCCCATCAACAGATGAATGGATTGCAAAATTATGGGAAATACACACAATGGAATTCTATTCAGCTATAAAGAAAAATAAAATAATAGCATTTGCAAAAATATAGAAGGAACTGAAGAACATTATGTTAAGTGAGATTAGTCAAGCACAGAAAGAAGGGATATATGTTTTCTCTAATATGTTCAAGCTAGGGAGCAATTGTGATACTAGAGGGATTCCAGATGATGGAGGGGAAATCTCAGCAAAGCTTGAATGGAAGGATAGGAGAGGAAGAATGCTGAGGTTGTTCAATGGAGGAGCTATATACGAATATGTGTAATAGCATAAATGCAACATAATTAATCTGGACACTCTCTATTGTGGGGGAAGGGAGGAGGAAGGGCATGAAGCACAATGTAAATGTATACCACTCTCAATATGTTCCACTTATAAAAAATAAAAATTAAATAAAAATTATCTGATAAGTAGATTTATCAAATAAAAATTATTCAATCCACAGTGGAATTTCTTTATATAATGTGGTATCTTCTGGTGCATTTAAATGATTCAGTTTGCAAAGATTACATTTCTTCTTTCAAAAACACTTTGTGTTGTTTAAAGTGAGGCACGTGTTTTTGACAGTAAAGTTCTGGGCACTTAATTTTAGTTTTGTCACATACCTGCTGAGTGGCCTTTGGTAAGATGATTGTTCTGTTTCTTCTGGTGGCTGTCAAATGGAACTTGGTTTGTTTCATGGACTTAAAATTATGTTAAAAGGTATATAGATACAATGTGCATAAAAATAGCCAGTCTTCTAAATGTATATAAAAATAGTGAAGTTTTCCAAGTCTAGTTGATGGTTCTGTGTTGAATTCTTTCTCTCTCTTTCTTTCTTTCTTTCTTTCTTTCTTTCTTTCTTTCTTTCTTTCCTTCCTTCCTTCCTTCCTTCCTTCCTTCCTTATTATCATATGTGGAAAATTCTCATTTTAAAATGATTTCAATTGTCTAAGGCTATGTGAGTAAAGCCATTTTACTATGAATATCAGTGGCATGCACTTCAAATTTAATTATTTTCAGAATAAAAGTTTTCAGTGGGCTAAAGATTATTTCTAGGGAAAAGTAAGGCCAAATACCAGATAGGGCATCTGTGTTGCTTTAAACAAACTCCTAATTTTTTTTTTCTTTTTTTTGCGGGTCTGGGGATGGAACCCAGGGGCATTCAACCTCTGAGCTACACTCCCTGCCCTAATTTTGATTTATTTTGAAACCAGATCTCACTGAGTTGCAGAGGGCCTCACTAAGTACCTGAGTGTGTCTGCAAACCGCAATCCTTAGGTCTCAGCCTCCGAATGCTGGGATTACAAATGTGTGCCATCATACCTGGCTAACAAACTCCTAATTTTAATCTTTCCCCTACTCACTAAAATGGGTTGGCTAAATTACTGTTAATTAATTTTTTTGAATTTATATGAAGCCAAATGAATGCTAATTTGACTGGAATTTTAAGTTTGGGGATGGTAATTGTGATGTTATGTAGATAGTTATGACTTGGGAATATAAATCCAGAATTAGGACACCACTAAAAATTGATTCTGGACTGAAAATTTCAGATCGGGCTTTGAGATCAAGGTTACACTGCAATCCTGTATAGTGTCCTTAGACAGACAGACAGGTACACTAAATAAGTAGTTTGTCTTATTCAATGTAGATTGCCTTAGCCTCTTTTTCACTTTTTAAATGTAGAAGTCCAATACTAATATTAAACTTTACTTCAAAGGTGATCACAAATTGAATATAACTAAGCCAAGTATGATGATTCATGCCTGTAATTCTAGTACTTGGGAGGCTGAGGCATGAGGATCACAGGTTTGAGATCACTTAGTGAGATCATCCCAACCCCTTAGAGAGACCCTCAGCAAATTAGTGAGCCCCTGTTGTAAAATTAAAAACAAACCGGGCGTGGTGGCGCACGCTTGTCATCCCCGCGCTTGGGAGGCAGAGACAGGAGGATGGCGCAGGTTCGAAACCAGCCGCGCGCACTGGCTTAGGAGATCCTGTTTCAAATAAAAATGTAAAAATAGGTCTGGGAGTGTAGCCCGGAGGTAGAAGGGCTTCCAGGAACCCCAGTACCACCAAATAAATAAATAAATAAATAAATAAATAAATAAATAAATAAATAAATAAATGTAAATGAAATGGTACAAGTAGTTGAATATGATGCTGGTATTATTAACCTAATGGGAGCATTTTTTAGCTTAATGATCATTACCTAGAGTAATTGTTGCAGCACGGCCATTACAATAACAGTAGTCTTACTCTTCCAATTCAGTGCATATCTCATTCATCATGAAAAATGTCCTTTACCTTTCTAACTTTGAGACTAAGATTGATCAAATAATAGTTTCTTTTTATTATATACTATCTTTTATGCACTTTTCTTGAATAATGATGTTAATAATTCAGTTTTCATTCCCTTGAATTATAACAGAGATTGGCTTCTCAAGAATGTATAAAAATATAAGCTATGACTTTAAGACCTTCATTTCTTTAAAACTTATAGACATAAATGATATAAATCTACTTTCTTCAATCTTTTCTTTGTCCAGTATTTTCATAACTGTAACCACTTTATCTCTGTTTTAACTCTCTGGCAGTAATATTAGGAAATATGAGATCTGTGTTATTTTATATTCTCTTTTCCACTTACATAGAAGCAGGAAATGGGCGAGTTTGCAAATCTCATGTTTCTTATCTTCTGTATACTTTGGTGAGAATTTTCATTTACTATTGTTATTTGAATAATACTTTTTAAAACTTTGTTTTAAACAACTGGAACTTTTAACATTTGGTTGTATTCATAGAGGAAATTACTTTCCCATCTGTCTAGAATGATCTTTCGCTTATGGTTATATATTGTCAAATCCTTCTCCTTTGTATCTCGCTCAGCAGACTGCATACTTTTAAAAGCTTTTGTTTATCATATATGCCATTCTTTCAATCCTGTTATAACGACATACTCTTCAAATCCCTGTCTAATCAAACTGTTCTTTGTTCGTTAAAAATTTCACAATTAATGAAGGGTAAGTTTCATTTATAGCTGTATTTGGTTTTTATCAATTCAATTCAACATATATTTATTAAGTTCCCTTATCTTTTTTCTTAAAGGCTTACTTTAGCTTTTGTCAAAGAGTGCAATGCTAAGGAGTTCAATTTTAGACGATTTTTCATGCATTCACCGTTTCAGAACATTTAACCCTAGTCACAAATTGACCACTTTGGAAATATGATGGCAGTTGCAAAGGCCTCTTATGGGCAGTGGCAACAATTATGAGGTCTTGGAATATATGTGAGACTCCATAGTCCAATTTCTGCCTTTAAGCAAGTTATTTTTTTCTATTCGGGCCATCACAGTGACAGCACACGTGTAGTCTTTCAAGATTTTACCCACACTTTTACGCTACTGACTCTGTGGTTGGCACTCACATGGGTGCTTTACTCATATTGACTTGCTTGATTTTCATAGTAACTGTATTTAATAAGCATTATCATTGCTGCACCCTCCACACCCCATTTTACCAGTGAGTAGTCAGAGTTGGAGAGATGTTAAATAATTTGACAAGGTTTATGCAGGTAAAATGTAACAGGGCTAGAATTCAAACTTAGGCAGTTGGCTTCAAAGTCTATATGTCTTATTCAGTTATTTATTTATTTACTTATTATTTATTTTTGGTGTGTGTATATGTGTGTGTGTGTGTGTGTGTGTGTGTGTGTGTGTGGTACTCGGGATTGAACCAGGGGCATTCTACCTCTAAGCAATACCCCCAGCCCTATTTTTTATCCTGTATTTTGAAACAGGGTCTCGCTAAGTTGCAGAGGGCCTCACTAAGTAGCTGAGGCAGGCTGCAAACCTATGATCCTCCTGTCTCAGCCTCCCAATGCTGGGATTACAAGCGTGCAGCAGTGCACCCCACACCCAGCCAAAGTCTATATTCTTAATCCTTAGAATATGCATTATTTGAAGAAACATGAATCTTTTAAGAAGTAAGTGCAGTTTCTCTGGGTGTTCTATGACAGGTTAATTTTTTTTTCTTTTGTATGAGAACTTACCTCTGAAAAGTATCTGAATTTAGATGGCCTACTGAAAAGAAATTTTGTTCTATTTATCCTACAAATACTGATTCTATATAAACATGTTTCCACAATCACAGTCAGAAAATATATTATTAAAATTTTATTAGATACCTCCTTTTAAAATATTTTTCATTCTACTCGTCTTTATTTGAGTAGATAAAGAAAGTATTTTGTCCTTATTTGTCTTTTTAAATTTAACCTCGTCCAATAATATGTGCAGTGGTCTAAGAAGAAAAGTAAATACTTATTTAATCTTCACTTATACCAACTAGTTGACACAGCTATATGAATAGTACATAATATTTTTCTTTAAAATTTATGGAAGAAGAAAATACAAAAGTTTAATACATTTACTACTAAAATTTCAAATGAACTTGAGGTTATATTACTCTGTGGGCACCATGGATTTTCATAGGATTCAGACCTAATTGTCTTTTTAAGCAATAGAAAAATCAAATTCACATTTACTAGTTCAAATTCTATCAATGTGCTGCTTAAACCTGAGGGGCTATTAGCCTCATCTATTAAATGGGAAACTGTTATTAATCATATAACTTAAATTTTATATGCATCAGCTATAAAATAATTTAGGACAGACTATTTAAATATGCTTCATTTTGAGAGGTTATGAAAATGTATTCTATAATTTGACCAGAAAGTGTTATATTATGAGCTTCTTTAAATACAAAATCATAGACTTGCTCAAACTCGTTTCATTTTGGGGGTGGGGGTAATTCTTAATCATCTAAAGCAATTTAAAGCATTTTTGATTGATTACAATTTGAGATAGACTTTTTTTTCCATTTCTAAAACACTCAGTTTCTCAGATCAGCAAATCCTGTTTTAGACTAAAATTTAGTGCCATTTCTGGAATGAGAGGAGAAACAACTATTTAACTAACTTATACCTCTTTGTGGGTAGGCAGCGTCAACAAATCCTTTAACTCAGCAGTTAGGAGAAATCCCTGTGAACTTTTCAAAGCTAAATAACTTTAGCAGTTACACTTTCTTCTTTAAATAGCCAGCAGCCAACATTCAAAATGAACTGCTAAATTCCTATATAACAAGATAAAGGTTGTTTCTAATATCAATAGCTTTTATCTCGATTTTGTGTCACTCAGAAATGTTCGCCATTGAAAACAACTCTTAAAAACGCACTTATAGCAATGGCCTATCTTTTCAGACTCAGTATTTGTGGTTGAATTAGGAACAATCTGAAAATAAAGCCCAACAACTAAAATAATCCCTTTGACTTGACAGTTTCAAGAGACCAAAATCTCCTACTGTAAACAGCAAAAGCAGAAGTATAGGTTTTTCCTCAGCTATTGTTCCTTTTGGAAGCACTAAATGCCTTCCTGCTTTATAATGATTTTATAATAATGTAATACCAAGCCAAAGTAAATAGTTTTTTAATAGCTACTCAGGAAACCTTGTAAACCCTGGACACTTGATAGTTCTGTTTGCAAAAGTACCGCGGGACATAATCACCTTGCGACTGTTCTATAAGGTGACACATATTTACTGCAAAAGTCCAACGGAATGAAGTAAAAGATTTATCTTCAAATCAGGCTCAAATCAGGACCAAGTCACAAGATCCAAAGGGAGGACAAACCACGGGTAGACGAGGACAAGGCACAAGGCACAGACATGAGAGCACTACCGCAAGCGTGCGGCCCAGAGTCAACACACTTTGTTTCCACAGTGATGTGGAGGTCTTGTTTAATGGAAAAAGTACCCAGACATACTTTGTGAATGTATGCGGATACTGACCTGGACTTGTGACAGGACTAGAGGTAGTAGGCTCAATAATTTCTACAAAAGGGGAAAAGGAAAGAAAAGAAAAATATTTTGTGTATTAATCATACATAAAAGACAAACACTCATGAAGACAATCAACAGTCATGCAACGTATACACAGGTGGTCTTTGATTTGAAGTCTTCCCTGACTATGGAGACGACTGATCAACATACAACCTCTGGGATTTACACAGCAACCTGTCACTTTCCTTTATACGATTGACTCATCTTTTATACTGAGCTAACACTTCCACATTCTCATTAATAGCATCCAGTTATGCTGTGCAGAGGTTAGGGGCATCCCCTTAGAGTTCTCAAGCAACTGTTTACAAAGTTTCCTTCCAGTAAAATACTAAAAACTACATATGGAATTCCTTCTTCTGAGAGCTGACACCAGTTGCTATACAGTCATTCAATCAAGCGTTGCTTCTTAATATGTACTCAAAATAAGAATTATAAAATTCAAATTAGCCTCAAATGTCTTTTACAACCATAATTACAGAACTTGGCCAGTTAGAGGGCAAGTTATGTCCGTTTTTATTTTTCAAAGTAAAAATCAAAACACACACACATACAGACACCCTTATGTACCCCACACACATACATAGAAAACATGTATACAGTTTGAATTACCTGAAATATATTTGAATGTGTACTAGGCACATCTGGCTATATCCCAGGTATAATGAAAGATAAGCATATCATTGGCTTGTCAATATACTTCTCAGTAAGCATCTAACAAATTCTATGCCATTTTAAATCATTGTAAGTACTTTTATTTAAGATTTACAATCTTCATTTATCTTTTGAAAGACTACAAGTAGTAAATGGTAATGATAATAATAAAAATAGCAGTGATAAAAAGACTAACACCACAACTGATAATACTAAAGGATATGAACTAGATTTAATAAAAAAGAATGGAAATTTTAGAGAAATAATGCATTTTTGAGGAACTCTAATAATGTAGTGGCCTGAGAATCTAGTTATGTTTTCTTATTATTATGTAATACAGATAATAAAAGAGTTCTATAATAGGTGATATGAATAACACATGACTATATTCTTTAATCACAGTGAGTGTAGCTATAAAAGGTAAAAGCAAAGACTCTCATAAAAATCTTGTCTCTGGGAACCTCTTGCTTATTTACTGTTTCCCATGACCTACAAGACATGGTGCAGAACAACAACAAACATCTTTCTTTGTAAAACCTTTTGGGACTCTTAGGCAATTACCAATTCCACTTAATAATGAACTCATATTACTTCTTTGTTCACCTATTTTGGTTATTGGTTTCAACAATAAAACTCTTGTGTGGTAGGAGTCAGTCTTTCTCTCTCTCTCTCTCTCTCTCTCTCTCTCTCGCTCTCGCTCTCGCTCTCGCTCTCGCTCTTTCTCTTTCCCTCCCTCCCTCCCTCTCCCTCTCTCTTTTTATATAAAGAGACTTGTATGACTGTTCTGGGCTAGTGGATCATACATGATATTTAGGACAGCTGAGTAGGATCCTGGCCCCAGTTACAGCGGACCTGGGACTTGAGAATATGCTTTTTATTTTTTAATCTTTCTTTTTTTAGGTGATATGGGGATATTTTTTAACAGACATTCTCAAATGCCAGAAGAATCAGTCAAAAAATAAGCCACAATTAAACTTTAAAGCCCAGATATCCATCAGACAGTGCAATTTATTGTTTTTGAGAAGTTTTAAAATATAAGTACATTCAATAATCTTATCAACATTCCATTAATTATAAAAATAATACAATTTTACATCAAAAAGTATTAAAGAAAAATGATGTTCTGCTGGGCACTGTGTTTTGGGGGCTAGCAATAAAATCTCAAATGATTTTATGATAGCTATAGTTTTAAATTAAAAGTTGCTTCGTCAAAGTAAGGAAAATATTAATTTAGTGCTTTATAATAAATCTAGAAATATAAATTTAGTGTATGTGCTCAAAGAAAGGGTTTTACAATACAAAACAGAAATAAAGCACAACATGACTTAAAAGGTGGAGAAACTTACTCAGGCAAAAACTAAGTTCAATAGGACAGTGGTGAGAGTTTCTTTTTTTTTTTTTAAGTAATTTGGACATTTGAACTTCAGTCTCTTCAACTGTTTGGCCTCCAATGTTCTGAATTCCTAATGCTGATTTGAGAGACCACTGAAAAAGGTAGGTGGTGTACAACTACAACTTCATCTCTGTGAAAGGATGGTAGAAACAAAAAGCTATCCCAGTGAACCAGGCTCTTCATTGTGCTTGTTTATGTAGAGCTAAATTGCTTATGTAAAGCCACATTGTCTCATAAAACGGCTTTTAAAAGAATACAGGAATTTAGTGCATGAAAAATTATGTTGCCCACAAGATCCACTCCATAATTTTAGCTTCACAGCCAATACAAGTTATATTTACTGCTGTTCCCCACATAGACCAAGATAAGGTAGAATCCCCAGGTAATTTTATGTAAAGTAAGAGTTGGAAAGAGAGATGCTAGTTGAGTTGGAGAATTTGATTATAAAGATATGAGGGAAGAGAACTCAGGATGAGGCCAAAGCCCTCAGGATGGGAGGAGCTGGTGCTGAGGGTAGAGGTGATAAGAATCTGCTAGACAGGACTCAAGTAAAATGGGGACCAGGTTTAGCTGCAGGCTAGTGAGCAAGTTAATAAAATCCTCTAACCCTCCAAGCCCTAATGCTCTCACTTATCAAACCTAGTTAAAAGCTCTTACTTGTAGGGTTGCTAGATAAAGATATACAAAAAGCCAAGGGAGAGTGAAAAGCAGTAGTAGTTATTATACAAATTCAATTGAAAAAAATGTATCTGAATCAATGAATAAAGAATTGAATAGAGTCTTAGAATGTAGGGATAATTTGATTTCACCAAATAGAAACAAAGATGGAGAACAACATGAGCAACTGAAAGTATATATAAATAGCTAGGCATGGTGATGCCTGTCTGCCATCCAAGTACTTGGGAGGCTGAGACAAGAGGGTAACAGGTTCGAGGCCTGCCTCAGCAACTTTTCAAGGTCTTTGGCAACTTAGTGAGACCATATTTTAAAATAAAAAAATAAACTAGGATTGAGGGTACAGCTTAGAGGTAAAACATCTCTGGATTTAATTCCTAGTACTACACACATCCAAATTTTATATATATAGATATATATGTATATATATATATAGATATATATGTATATATATGTATATATATGTATATATGTATATATATACATATATATCTATATATAAACTATATAAACATAAAATGTTGATACTAACTTTTCCAAATAAAAGTAGTGAATATTTTGATTTAGGATAATTATTTGAAAGTCATATTTGTTATTACAGAATCAAGGATATATCTAAAAGTTCCAATTCAGGTGAAAATTTAAGGTTTAAATTTGTAGATCAAGACCTAGTAACTTTTGTGAGTGAAAAAAACACTTTAATCCTAAAATAAGATTTTTGTGTGAAATTGTAAGCATATATTTTAATGGATACAAGCATTTACTTAAAAGCAAATGTTTTCTTCTTTATCTTTAAATAAATCTGAATGATAGCACTAATTGCAGATAATGAAGCTACTATTTATTATTTATTTGTTTATTTTTTGGTGGTACTGAGGTTCCTGGAATACCGTATACCTCTGGGCTACACTCCAAGACATCTATTTTTTTTTAATATTTTTATTTGGAAACAGGGTCTCTTAAGCCAGTAAGGCTGGCTTTGGACCAGTGCCATCCTCCTGCCTCCACCTCACAAGTGCAGGGATTACAAGCGTGAGCCACCACACCCAGCCTAAGCTACTTTTTAAATAAATTAAATTTAATTACTTATAAAATCTAGTCTGGGTTATAGTGGAAACTGATAGGATCCAATATATCTGCACTGGATTTCATTTTATTCTTCAGAAATCACTGATTCAGTGTTTCAGTAACTACTTATTTACCATCCATTACATTAACAGTATTTTTAAATTATGTTAATTACAACTGGGTAAATTATCAAACTCTTATTATGTACCAAGCAGATATGAATGTATCCATTTATTAATTAATTTTACCCCCCAAAAAACTTTATGCAGTGGAGTATATTATGAATTCTACTTCTACAGATGAGAAAATGATACACAGAGAAGTTACATTTCTTACTCATAGTCACACAGATTACATGGAGTGGAGATGGGAGGGATGCTAAGTCTTAGCATTTCATTCTTTCTCCTTCCAAAAGAAACCATATCCACTTTCAACATGTCTATCATTACTTAAATCAAACATCCCTATAAGGGACCTTATAATCCTCCACTACCCCTGCATCTCCCATAGTAGGATCTTCCAATTAGATGAGTGGCTTCTGTCATCAAAACTGGAAAAGAGGCAAACTCAGTCAATTGATTCCTTCCCAGAGGCTTCTTTAAGGGACTTTGCATTGAGAAAAGGACTTGCACACCCTTTTCCAATTTTGTTCTCATAGAATGAGCGGATCCCTACTAGAGTACTTTGCTTTTATATGAGACTTGGTGCCAGAGAAGGGCACTCCTTCAAATAGTTCACACACAATATTATAATAGAATTACGGAACTACATAAGAAACTTGAACTTGCACACACACACCCCTTGCCCACTGACATAGTAGTTTAAAGAGATGGCCGAGAAGTCAAGAAAATAGTTGTTTGTATATGGATCAGATTTGAGCTGCTCTTCAGTCGTCCTAGTAATCAGCTCGTAGGCAGTGAGCTATTCTCCACAAGGTGCTGAGTGGGCCCTCCCGATAAGCAGCAGTAAAGGTCCTCTGTGAGTCTTTTCTGTTTGTCTCATTATGTGGGGCATCAGAGTGAGCATGCCAGGGTTAACAGCAGAATCTATCATTGTGGGCCACTGCACCACTGTGGGGAATAGTGTTAGCAAAGGGATAGTTTTAATTGTCCATAAAAGAAGGGTGAAGGAAAGTTCACCAAGACAGACGTTTTCAACAGCTATGTGGAAAAATGAGGCATCATGTAAAACAAGATTTTATTTCTTTAGTAAATGTGATTTTGGCTAGAACCAGAGGGAATTCCATTAAAACAAGGAATTGAGAAAACAGTGTGTTATAGGAAGGAATCATTGGTAATGGCCCTTTCTATAGACAGCATAACTTGTTGTTTTATCACTCTGCATACATAATATTTTACTAGAAATGTCCAGTATCAAACTGCTTTGTTTCTGTGTATTTGGGAAGGTCACATTTTATTTCTAAGTTGTTATTTTATCTTTCTGTTATTATACAGCAGTGGTGTGTGTGAGTTATCTTTTAGGCTATTGAGAGATAACATGATTGTGTTATGGAGACTCGCAGAAATCAATCCTTTTGGTTGCCATGGTTTCCTGTAAAAGCTCCGACTCCCAATCAGTGTGGAGTGGAAGAATGTCATTTTCACAGTAGAATGACGAGGACATTGCTCTGGAATGACCAAAGTTAGTGCTGATAGAATCACAGAAGACAGACTGAGCCAAGGTGAACACAGAAGACAATGAAATAAAGAGAAAAAAAGAAAGAAAAAGAAGAAAGAATGGGAGAAGAAAATGGAAAACAGAAAAAGTAAAAAGAAAAAAATATGAGCCTTGCTTTTCCCCTTTGTATGGAAAAGCATGTAAGACTTCTTAGAGACCTGAAATAGCAGTGCCTTTGTATAGAATACAATTTAGGAATCGTACTTTTGCTTCCAAAGAAAAAAATGTGGTACCTCTGAACATTCTTGTGGTCACAGCTGACATCAGAGACCACAGGGTATTGCTTTCTCATACAGTCAACACTTTTCTGGCAGTCAGAAGACTTAGAATCCATCCTTCTTGTAACCGTAGGTTGAAATTCTAAAGCAAACTCTGTATTTTTTCTGATAGGTAATTAAGAGGTTGTGATCGTTGGTCCACATGCTTCACTGGGTTTTTTTCTATCATATGTTTGTTATTTAAAAGAAAAGATAGGTTAACACACTGATTAATAATAGACATCTTGGGAAAAAAAGAATCAAACCCTGTCTTCAATAGTTAGAAGCTTTCTGTGCATGCATTTATAAATGGATATAATAATGATATCTACCATTCAACATTGTAGAGAGAGTAAATGAGATAATGCCTATAAATTAACACAGCAAATGGCAAATAGCCATGTGTCTATAAATGTTAGTTTATTTTAATCGCATTGTGATAAATGACTTTAAAACCATTACAGCATTATCAACAATTTATGTTGTTATAAGTTACTCTCGTATAATTCAACCTTAAAAGTAATTTTTTCTCAAGACCGTTTCTATTAATAAAAAGACTGCAAAATATTTACAATTGGGAGTTTACAGGTTAACATTGACTCCACTTAAATGTCACTGTAATTTTACAAATTTGCAAGATATTCTGCATTTATTTTGTATAAAAAACTTTTGTGCCTACATGCCATTCTTGTTGCATGTGTTTGAATACTGTATATGTGATGGAATAAAGGAAGACTCTCAGAGGGATAAGAATTAGAATGTTTCCATAAGCATCTCTCTATATATATACTTCCAATATCCATTTAAAGACAAAACCTATATCTGAACTGAGAAGGGATTCATATATATTATCATCTCAGTACATGTCCTGAGACAATGTAAATATTGCCATACTTACTCTTGGTCAAAACCATTTTATTGAATATAAAAACAGCCTCTCAGATAACCAGAAGCCAGTTCTGTTTAGAGTGAGGAAAATATTTTCTTTAGTAATGAAGGTTCACTAATCACAAATGGTGCATTAGGTGTTATAAAATAACTTTCTATATTTATATTAAGGGTGCTACAGTATATTTCCAACTAGATGAGATGTGAGGGAAAATTTTTGATGGAATTTTGGTTCAGGATATGAATTACAACCAATTGAGATGCTTGCTCCAGATATCTTCTAGTACTACTCACTTTCAGTAATTACAATATTGAGTTAAAAGACCATTGAGGTATTTTGGTTAGAGTGAATATTTCACATAACATTCTGGAGCCAAAATATTATTTGACTTTCATCTGTTGTATAGATACTAATCTCTGGAAAGGATCTGATGAGACTGGTTTTATTTCAAGAACATGCTGAAATATCACATAAGAATAAATATCTCAGGTTTCAGCAAACACACTTGGATTTATTTCTAATACTAATTAGAATGGAAATAAAAACAAAGGAAACGTAGTCAAATGGTCAAAGATACAAAAAGAACCCAAAAGAGAAGTATGAATAAATCATACATTTTAAAAAACCTCTGCTATATTCATGAAAGTCCATTATATTGATATAATATAAAGATACAAGGGGTATAGACACCTGGTAATTAATAGTTGGTCTGTTTAGTGTGTGTGTGTGTGTGTGTGTGTGTGTGTGTGTGTGTGTGTGTTGCTCTAAGCTATACCCATAGTCATATTTTATTTTTTTATTTGGAAACAAGGCTTTCTTAAGTTACTGAGAGCCTAGCTGAGTTGCTTAGTTTGGCTTCAAACCTGTGATCCTCCTGTCTCAGCCTCCCAAGTATCCAAGTATTGGATTATAGGTATGAGCCACCATGTCTTTCTGCCTTAAGCAAACAAAATCTTACTTATTTCCAAAGACTGAATGAGAACTTGTTACTTCTTTCCAGTTCTTCCTCACATAAGACTGTAAAGAATAATGGCATTTACTTACTGACTGGATTTTCTTGGTTTAATTATTATGATTATGATTATTATAATTATTTTTGTTGTACTGGACATTGGACCCAGAGGCACTCTACATTTGGGCTATACCTCCAACCCTATTTTATTTTAAATTTTAAAATATGCTTCAAGCCTGCAATCTTCCTGTCTCAGCTTTCCAAGAATTGGTATTACAGGGATGTGCCACCACAATCAGGTTATTTGCTCAGTTTTTGAGGGATCTTCAAGGAGCTGGCAAAAGGCATGATGGTTTGAGAAACCTATTGCCTTGAATTAGCACATTTATTCTTCTGTTTGACACATTGGCTCTGAAGGAGGATAAATTCAAATCAATACTCTTTGTAAGACTAAGTCATAAAGTCACAACATTAATGTAGTGTGAGTCAAACAGACCTGGATTCAAATATCGACCATGAACTAGCTGTGATAATAGGTAATACAGGTTTTTAAAGATGGATAAACAAGATGAGATACTTAGCATGGTGACTGGCATATAGTAGGAAGATATAATTTCTGTATCTTTCCCCTGTGATATTGATCCAGAATTTCTGATACCATGGAAGAAATTGCTAAACCTCTAGCCACCTCCATGCCCTATTTGAACAATATATTTGAAAATGACTGAGTGACAAACAAAGAAGTTGAAGACTAGCAATAAAAAAATGGCAGCTTGAAGATGGTGATAAATGTCCCTGGAGTATTGGTTTTCTCTTGTGAAGATAAGAAAGCAAGCTCGCCAGTTGGCCACTGAGAAATGGCATACAATAGCAAACTCCCTGGCAAGGGAAAAAGAAAAAAAAAAATGATGCTATGAGATGCGCAGGACAAGCACAAAGGGAGTTGCAATTGTGAGCTGTTTCTGTGAGCCAGGTAAGGACAGGTTCAACATGGAACCATAGGAATATAGCAGGCTGGCAGAATTCCTGTATTGCAGTCATCCCAGCACTCTATTTGAAGTAATGTGGCAATGATACAGCTGTCTGGGAACCTAGTGCTACTAGAAAACCAGGCCTGCCAGGAGCAGCTGTACTATTGGCTCAGTTAAGGAAAACTACAAGAGGCAAGGGCAAAGCCCTGAGAGGTGAATTGGGAGGCTTCCTGCAGAAGAGCTGTCTGATAGCCATCACCCTGGTGAATCAGGTTGATTTGAAATGACTCATTCCTTTTCAACACACCTTTCGAGGATATTCTGTCCTGCTGACACTATCTAGGTGCTGTAGAAACAAAGATGAATAAGACAAAATCTCTTTTCTGTAAAGTGTACTGTACAGTTGAGTGGCAATAACTAAAAACAATAAAAATAATTACATAGATGACACAGTAGTAAGAACTATTGAAACTTAAGTCCAGGTTATGATAGGAGCATGCAGTAAGGTATTCTTTTTCATGGCCAAAGGGTTGGGGAACACTTCAGACTACCATAGTACACCTTAGTTTCCACATTTAAATCATATGTTTTGCTCAGGCTCGTAACAGACAACAGAAGAGTAAGCTGATGGGTTCATTTTGGTAAGTGCTCTGGAGAGTAGTAAGCCATTGAGAGGGATAATGTAATGCTCTCTTATAAGCAGTGAGGTACCAGGGTAAATGATTCCAGTTAGAGATGGAGGACATTACAACCTGAAGACATTTTAAATGCTTTTCTGACCCCACTAGTACAGTACATCTTATAGGTGAGGTGGGGGAGGGAAGGCCCAGACAGATACAGTACTGTACCAAAATCTTATAGCCTGAAAGTTGCAGGGTTGGAATTAGAGCAAGGTCTTTTCACTTCCAACACAGTGACAATGAAAAGGAAGAGGAAAATCTTTGCAATGTTTTCCCTCAATAATATCTCTCTAAATATAAAAAAAATCAACAAGAACCCTTTTAGTGATATGCCAGGGTAGGTGGCATATATAATTTCACTCCTATGATAACATTTGCTTCTCATAACTTCATGAAGCAAGGAAACAAATGAACTGATGATAAAGAACAATTGTTCTTTGTGTCATAATTTGATCCAGAAACTCTGAAGCACATTTAACTGTTAAAAAAAAATTGTCACTTTTCTTAAATTGACCAGACTATATACAAATATGTATGCATATCTATACTGGAACATAATGTGAAGATATGCCTAATCATACACATATATGTGAATGTGTGTGATATGTTATGCACATACAAGGTATAATAAACATTTTTGCTTGTTCATTTGTATTTTTTTCACTATAATGAAAGTTTTATAAAGTCAGAAATTTTGCCTGTTTTGCAATTACAATCTTTAGGCCTAAAATATTCCTGTATATGGTATATAATAAATAAATACATGAAAAAATGTGTATTATTGAATATATATGTGGTGCCTTTGCTCATATGTAAATATTTTAGTTTGTTTATCCATGTATGTTATATACATGGGACAACCCTCAGAAATCTGCTAAAAGAGAAATATTTATGGATAATATTAACTTACAGACCCAAAACATATTATAGTTTTATTCTTATCCCAAGACAATGAAATTTCCATTACTAAATACAAATGAAACTTTCATCTTGGTCTTCCTACAAATGACATTTTAAAATGAGGCATTTTCTATCATGCAAACTGAAATAGTAGCATCTAACCAAGATGCTTGCTTCCCTGACCATATCATAATTTTTCTATTCTCCTGCAACTTAATTACAAAATGATTCATTATCACACTGAAAGAATAGATAGATAATTTAGGAGGGAATAATTAGATATAAATGTGTCCTAATTGCACAATCTACTGTACATCCATAAAGAAATACATACAATTTAAGTCAAACTTGATATTAGAGAACAAAGGTCTACCAAGCTTCATGAATCTGAATTTGTTTGGTCTGAATTTTATAGTAGATATTATTAAATTCCAAGACCTTCAATGGTCCCATAAACAATTTATTCCAGTAAAATACCAGCCATGATTGATTCTTACCCATGTTACATATTTCATAGAAGTAAGATATTCTTATGCGCACAAAATTAAACTCCCGGGAATGAATACAGGATACATCACCAAGTAGGTAAGCTGGATAGTGTTTAGTGGTAAAAATCAGATGAGATTTTGGAACTAATAAGAAGTCAGAAGATATTTTTTAACATTGTTTCATACTTTCTTTGTCCTTTGAAGCTGTATTTGAGGAGTATGCATGAGGGCAACTGTCAGAAACCAACCTTATCTATATCTTGCCTTATCAAATTCTGCAACTCCTCAAGCTTCTGCCAACTTTTAGCCTTTACTTTTCTGCTCATTAAGTATTCCTATGAGTTGCTGAAATAGTATATCTTAAATGATATTTGTTCAATGTTCATTTTTCTGAATCATTTAAATAGCATATTTTTGTAACATATTAACAAAAGTTTTATATCACAAATATCTAGAAGAAATTGGTTTAAAAAATCTCCAGTAGGAGCCATAAAACTTGAGCTTTGGAATGGGTACTACCAAAACACTCCTGGAACATAGTAGATACTCAATAAATATTTATTACATGAATGAAAGAATACATGTACAATAGGGTCTATGTATGTGAATGCATCTTCTCATGCATGAATGTTTTGGTTTTGGATATTTGTACGTACACACATGCTCTGCACATTTACTAGTTTTAGTTTTGGTATAGTCACACATGCTTGAGCTCTACTTTGTGACCTAGAAAAATGGAGAAACCACACAGGATCTGACTACTTTATCTCACAGTTGTGACACTGGGTAAATTGAATACCTCCTCTGAACTTCAATTTACTCAGCTATAAAATGGGGAAAATAACAGCTTGTCTTTTAAGGGGATTGTGAAAATGAAATAATTTCTACACAGATCTTAGCATAGCTTCTGGTACACAATAGGCATTTAAAAAGTTACAGTCATTATTAATGCAACTTAAATTGCATGCATGTTATGCGTTAAGCATTACAATTATTGTCTTCTGTCTAGTGACAGCCCAAATGGAAGATTATTGAAGAAGTGGGTGGGAAATAGTCTGAGTAGTGATTGGTTGAGATGGTATAAATGAGAGTAGTTTATAATTTCACTGAAATTCAATTTACTTTATAATAACACAGCAGGGTACAATGGAAAAGAATGTTCACTTGAAAATTTATGCTGGTTTTTTGATTGTTAACTCACAGCCTTATATATTCTACTTTACCTCACTAGAGATATTTCCTCATCCAAAAAAGTAGAGTAGAAAATAAGGGGAGAGGGAATAACATGTCAGTTGCTACAATGGTAGTTGGGATCAGAACCAAGGTCAGAGTTCAGGTCTCCTGAATGCCAGAATAGGCCTCCTACTTTAACAGCAAATTGGCTGCTGATTCTACCTGAAACATTTTATTCATTAGTACATGCCACAAGGGTTATTAATTATTTATATCAAGTGCTATGTTAGATGCTACAGATATAATAGCATAAAAAATGTTGTAAGTATCCATTGAAGCTTTGTCTAGTCACGAGGGGTAGTATGGGCTATGGGGTCTCACAAAATTTAGAGATCCTTGGCTGAGCTTAAAAACTAAAGATCCACCTTCCTTTGACTTTTTCACAGAAGGAATGAAGGATGCTTTATGCTTATCAGTTACACAAAACCTACCTACCCACCTCATCTTTTAAAAATATTTGCTTTGAAGTTCATTGATTTCCACAGCAACTGACAAATATATTTTGTAGAACAGAAATTCTTTCCAGAATGCTACTCGCTTAGAGGTAAGTAGCCTCTTTTGGAAGCCAATGTCCCATGTCAATTTCAGTGTGCAGTATCACTTTTCAGTTTCTAATTCATTCCTTCCTTCCTTCCTTCCTTCCTTCCTTCCTTCTTTCCTTCCTTCCTTCCTTCCTTCCTTCCTTCCTTCCTTCCTTCTGTCCTTCTTCCCTTCCTCTTTTTCTCTCTAGTCCATCATTTGCTATTATCTTCCTTATAAAATTATCAACCTGAATATATGATGTTTATGGTGTAATACAACCTAAAATATTTTTCTACAGTTCTAATTATTACATTTGTGGAGAAAAATATAAGACTTATAAGTGTATGGGAGTAATTTACCAAAAGTAAAAGTAATATTTTGCTTAAGATATATACAAATAAACCAGGAGCAGTGGCACATGCCCGTAATCTTAGTACTTGGGCTACCGAGACAGGGCAATGCACAGGTGTGAGGCCATTCTCAGAAATTTAGAGAGATCCTCAGCAACTTACGAGACCCTGTTTCAAAATAAAATACAATGTAGGTGTGAGGGTCTAGCTCTCTCTGGCTTGTGAGTTCAGTCTTGTGATGTAATGTCCTGTGTTGCTCAAGACTCTGTAGCATCACTATTTTAAGGAGACCCTCACCAAATGTGGCCCCTTGACTTTCTAGTCTCTAGAATGGTAACAAACACATTTCTTTTATTTATATATTACCCAGTCTCCAGCATTGAGTTATAATAAAATAAAATGTATTAATACAAGGAAAATGCTATTACTATCATAATTCTTAGATGGAAGTAAACCAAACAGAGAGAAATTGAGTCCTTCTACAAGGTAACAAAAAGTAAGCCACAGGTAGAATTCAAATTCAGGGTGTTTGAGATCTTCAGTATGTGTACTTAACAGGTAAACCATTGGTTCTTAGGTATTGGATGAGGGCTGGCCCTTAGCATAACAGAGTGAAAAGACAGCCTACAAGACTTGAGGAACAACATCAATACGGGTTTAGAACTGCATTACCTACTCTCAGGTTTCTATAGAAGAAGAAATTTTTTTTGATGCCTCTCTATATAATTGCTAGCTACTACTTGATCAGGTCACAAATTTTGATGGATGATAATAAATTAAAGAACTAGAAGGAGGCTGGCAAGTTAGTTTGATACTCATCATTGCTTAAGTTGGTTATATTTTTAAGACAGTTGTTTTATTTACTTTTTATTTCTTAAAATTTATTGTTTTAAAAAATTATTGATATTGGTGCATCATAATCATACATTGTGATGCTCAGGATGATAGAGGCATACATGCACACAGCACTTGTTGAGCCCTCCCCTAGCTGCCAGCTCCCTCACCTTCCTGTGCTCCAAACACTTAATGGAATTGATAAATTTGGGTATGTACGTCATGTATATTGAAATGTTTCCCTATTCAAGTCTTCTTTTCCCCCCTACCTCGCTTCAGGTAGGTCCTCTCTCTCATTACACTAAGGTGTCTCCTCCTTGTTCTGAGTCTCTCCTGTGTCCCCATTTCTCCTTAACTTCCACAGGGAAATGGATAGCACTAGAGATTATATGAAGTGAGATTAGTCAATCACAAAAAGTGAAGGGTTGAATATTTTTCCCCATATATGGAAGATAAAGAGAAATTGGGACACAGGAGGGACACCAGAAAAGGATGAGAAAGCTTAGAAAAATGTGTATTGTTAATACATATTTCTCACTATTTATGATGTCCAACAATAACTGATGGAGAATTGTGCCTACCAACTTCTTTATTTCCTCAATATTATTATGTTTTTTATGTTTTTATATCGCTAGAGTAGGAGGTAGGAAAATTATTTACGAATAGCTCTCCTGGCTTTCTCCACCTTGTTTGTTTGACTTTTAATTTCACTGCTGATTCAAAGCAACGATCCTTTCTCTTGCTGTCTGGTACTGTCCATCTAACTTGTTCATTTGTCAAGAGACAGATACAATAGACCGAGAAGTATTTGTTTTGAGATAATTAATTGAAAATGAGAGCACATGTCTTTGGCAATTTAGCAAGGTCACTGGAGTGGAATAGGGATAGGCTGTTTCTGCCATTCATCGTCTGTTTTTGTGTCTATTTGGGAAGATGGCTTCTAAACACTGCCCTGATAGCTCTTCAGCTTTTATCATCCCTTGAAGAAAAGAAACAAAAACAATTGACAAAGAAGTAGAAAAGAATAACTTAGAGATGTCTAACACTTTAAGAAATAAACATGAGCTATTTATTTACTAATTTTTACTATGGATTTAACTCACATGGTGTGTCCTACCTCTGAGTTACCCCCCCCAAGCTCTTTTCATTTTATTTTTTATTTTGAAATAGGATTTTTCTAAGTTGCTGAGAATGGCCTTGAATCTGTGATCTTTCTATCTCAGTTTTCTGAGGACTGGATCACAAGCATGTACTACCATGCACAGCTAAACATGAGAAATTAAATCATGGAATGTTCTTCCGTGTCAGTGTGGTCCCAAACAGAAGTGAAGATTGCAGCACATCTTAGAACACTAATGCAGCAAAGAAAAGAAGAGGCATGAAGAAGAACACTCTTCTGTCAGTTCTGCTATAGCTATGGCACCCAAGGTAGCCTGTTTATACCATGGACTCTGATTCCGACCTCTTGATTTTCATGTTATTGTATTAGGGTTGGTATGTTTGACAGGTAGTATATGTCAAAGGGTCTGATATCTCATTTTGGCTTGGGGTAAAAGAGTCATTACCATTCCTATCCTCCATGTTTCACCCACTGCTCATCTCCTCTGACCAAAGGCTTGAGGAAAGGCATGGAAAACATGCCACTTCATGGCTGTTCATGCCACATGAACAGCACAATGGAAAAAGCTACATGGTGAGAAACTCAAGTTTCATACCAATAATACCCTGGGATCTTGGAAGAAAATCCTCTATACTTATCAAACTCCAGACAGTTACAATTTCAGCCGCCATGGTAATGATACCCTTGCATGAGAGCATGATCCAGAGGGGAAAAAAAAAACACTCTTGGAATTCTGACCACAGAAAATGATGTAATGAATATTTGTTGTTTTAAGCTTCTATGTTTGGGGTCATCTGTTACACAGCAAAACATAACTAATACAATCCAACACCAGCACCACTCCTTTAGAGATGGTGCTGCTTCTGCAGACAAAGTCAGCCTTCAAACACAAAAGATTGTAATGATGGAGATCTTAGGACCTTAGTCCCCAAGGCCAAGCTGTGTCTTACAAATTTCTCAGCTTTCAGAAAATAGGAGTCAAGTTGGGCGTGGTGGTGCACACTTGTAATCCCTGTGCTTGGGAGGCAGAGACAGGAGGATTGCACTGGTTCAAAGCCAGCCTCACTGGCTTAAGAGACCCTTTTTCCAAATAAAAAAAAATATAAAATAGGTCTGGGAGTGTAGCTCGGAGGTAGAAGGGTTTCCAGGAACCCCAGTACCACAAAAAAAAAAAAAAAAAAAAAAAAAAAGGAGTCAAGAGCCTTTTAGGGATTGGGCTCCAATCTGGATTTGATTTTAGCTTTTTGTCGCTGTTTCAAAGACATCTTCCATTCTTGGATATTTTTGACGTTTGAATCATGTGTCAAGATGTTGTTGATTCTAGGGATGGCAACGTTTCATCTCATATGCACAGCAGATTGTTAAAACATGCCGAGGCTGTGGTGCTCCTTTCCATTCTGCTGTTCCCAATTTTATTGTCACTTCAGAAATAAACTACAACATATAAAGGAGCACTGAGAAGGCGGCTTTAAGAGCCCTGGGGTAGAGCTAAAAGAAGCTCCCTTGATTTTATGTTTGAGCCATCTGGTGCTTACATCAGCTACCACTTGTTTTCAAATATATATTATTTGCGACTTTGTGGAGCTGAATAACATGAGCCCCTTTGGTACAGCAAATATTGTCAACGTACAGTGATTTAAATAAAAGAAGGAGCTAGTCATTTCATATGAGTCTGTATGGATAAAGGGTGATAGATTCACTACACTGAGAATAGGAGAGTTCTTATGCTAAGACAAATGTCTCTAACTTTGTCCTTCCGGAAACCACGGAAACAATTCAGAGAAATCACCTGTGTCTAGAGTCCATGTTAGCATTTATCGAGTGCTGACTACATCCTAGGCATTCTTATCTAATCCAAAGCTACATAAGAATAAATTAAACAATACTGCAATAATCAACCTTAAAGTCTCAGAAAATTAACCTAACTAGTGTGTATCTATCATCACAGTTCTCGTATAACTGCAGATCCTTCAGATAACAATTGTGTTTTTGTACTATGTGAAAGAGCATAGTTCTTGCTGAACTTGGAAGAGAATTTGTTACATGCAGTGGTTTCATGCCTTGATCTGGAAGCCTCACATACCACATTAGACAAAAATGCTATTGTTCAGAAAAATTCACATGATCTTGTCTAAAATCTTCCCAATTGCCTAGAAGGAGAGGAGAATCAGAAAGAGATAAGCCCTGGAAGTCTGAAATAGTTTCCTTAAATTTATTTTATGGGTACAGAAAGCACAGCACAGAGAGGTAAAGTGACTTTTCAGGGGATTTATCTAAAAAGTAGTAGAACTGTATGGATCTAAACCTAGGTCTGTTAAATCCCAAAGCCCAAGCCTCTTAAACACTACACATGGAGGAGAGAATTACCAGCCTGGAATGGCACTGACTGAAGGGAGGTGGTGAGTCATATGATATCTATTCTACCTGAATAATATACTTCATAGAGTCTTTCAAATCTTTACTTCCTATCCCCTAAATTAATGAGGGCATGGTATATTTCAGGACCACTGAAAGCTCAAATTTCTACAACAGTGTCAGGAATAAAGGAGCACTCATTTAACTTTGGTTGAAATCTATAGACTGCATGCTTAATTAGTTCCAAATATTAGTATATGCTATTGTTTCTACCACTATTCAAATATATATTCAAGGTGTACATTTGGTATTATTTTGGAAATAATGTTTCCAATATATATTTCCTTCTTCATTTGTATGACAAAATGTCAAAGCTCTTAATCACACAGAGGAGAGAATTACCAGCCTAGAGTAGCACTGGACTACTCAGAAATATTAAGCTCTTATATATCACCCACTGCTCCATGGGAGAATCCTTTCTCTCCTTTTCCACCCATGACTGTTGTTTGGAGCTCCCAAGTTCAACAAAAATCAACTTCTCAATCAAAGAGGATTTTCATTGGCATACTACCTCTGATGATTAATGTAGATTATCTATTTGACTGGATTATGAAATACCTAAGATTATGTGATTTGGGGTGTATTGATGAGCTGATTGGATTATGTAATAGAAGATTGGATGGGGAAGTCCTGCCCTGAATGTGGTCTGCACTGTTCTGACAGATGCAATGCCCAATAAAAAAGGAGAAAGGTGCTTAAAAAATGTGTGGTTCTTCCTAAGAAAAGTGTGTCTACTCTCACCTGGGATATTGACTTTCAGCTCTTTGAACTGGAATTTCATCACTGTTTCTTCAGAGAGTTCATAGAGTTTCCTGGCCTTTCCACCCTGGACTAGGATTGCAATATCAGTCACTCCTGTTCTGAAACTCCAGATCTTGGACCGCTCGACCAACTGCTGGTTCTGCTGGCTCTCCATGTGCAGGCAACCACTGGAAGTACATGGCTTTGGACTGTAAACTAACTTGATAATTCTCATTTTACCATATATACACCCTGGGAGTTCTGTTACTCTAGCAAACTATGGTGAATATACTACCTTCCCAGCCATTCACAGTTTTTTTTTTTCTTTTTCAGTCATGTTCATCTATTAAGAGACATACATTTAATTAATTAATTAATTAATTTATTTATTTATTTACAGCACTGGGGGTGAGCTCCATCTGCAGTTTTACTTTTTATTCTTTATTTTAAAACTGGGTCTCACTAAGTTGCCAAAGGCCTCACTAAGTAGCTAAAGCTGGCTGCGAACCTGTGATCCTCTTGTCTCAAGCCTTCCAAGTATTGGGATTACAAGTGCGTGTCACCACGCCCAGCTAAGAGATATAACATTTTAAATGGCAAAATCTCTGTGTCTTCAAGAGGTCTTTCTTCTCTTGTGATCTGGTACTGCCATTTTCTAAAAGTACCATTCCTTCGAAGGACCTTCATTCTAACTAACACTTCTTCCTTTCAGGGTTTTGGGTTGACTTTTCCCTGTTTATTGCTAAAGAGTTTTCTTGAATTCAGTCACTGAGACACTGCTTCCACATATATGGGACATCTATGCCCTCATTCAGGCCTGAGACGCCTGACTTAACAAATTTGTAGACCTTTCTGCAATGGAGTAAGCCAAGGTCAGCCACCAAACTTGCTCCTGTGACCTCAGCCTATGCTAGGTATACATGTAATGCCTCTAATATCTATTTTCTGTTCATTATTTGAGTTACTTGATAAGAGAAATTAGACCATACTTTTTGCATGAATGTAGAAAAATCTACTTGTAGTATATAGGGAAACAATCAACTTCTTGGAAGAGATAACAAGAATTTGGTTCTTTTTAGAATCTTTAAATATACCATCTGGAAAATTATGAGATAAACCCTACCTATGTATTAAGTTTTAAATACATAATACATCCTTCTGAGTATAACTTAGAATACCTATATCTAGACGTTTATGTTGTCTCCGAGACCAGCATTATAAAAGGAATTTACTATACCATAGTGTGGTACTCAACATTTTATGATTTTAAAAAGAACTTTTATAGATATTGTTTATAAGTACTTTAATTAAATAATACTGCATACTCCATCAGAATTGCCAATGGAATTTTTCCTACATTAACATGCAAAAAAACGCAAGCATTATTCTTTTCTAATATGCAAATATGATTCTTTCAGAGTCATATTGTCATCTTTATTTCTTCAAAAATTCAAGCATTAAGAGTTTTTTTAAAAAAATAAGATCAGATCCCATTACAAGTAATCATGAAAGAAAAATCAAACATACTTTAAGTTGGGGAGGAATCTCATTCATAGTTTTACTTATTTTCAAATAGATAATGAGTCATAAAACTTAGAATAAAATTGCCTAATGAACTACATATAATTGAATATTCCAATGGCATTTTCAGAAATCCCTGCAGGCATGTATGTATATATTTACATATATATGTCTGTAGTATTTGAATATGTACTTGAAAAATATATTCATGTAGGTTTGGTGAGATTTGTAAAAGAAGGACTGGAAATCAAGAGAATTGATGCCTTTTCTTTTCCCACACTTATTTCTGTTTAAGATCCCAGGCAAGAGGCCTAACTTGATGGTCAGCCATAGGAAAAGAAAAAAAAAACTTAAATAAGAGTAAAAAAACCCCAATGTGTCAGCGTCCCATCTTCACATGTGGTATACATGGCTAAACAAACAGAGATCCCTTTTCTGCTAGCCAGGATGTCAGTCTCAAAGTTTTTTTTAGTACTGATCTCCAGGTAGTGACTCCAGCTGATCTGATTGTACACCTGAGATAAAGTCCACTGGTTATCTCAGGCAGAAGACCTTAAATGCTCCTTCTGCAAGCTCATCTTAAAAATAGATCTCAATATTATAAAGATTTGGAGCCTGAGAATACTTTATTAGTTGCCCAAAGTATGCAAACTTCTTTATCCTTGCTTACAAGTATGCTTTTTCCTTTCTTTTGAGAAAAGAGAATACCCACTGCATTGGCAAAGACTCTTTTATTGACCTGACTCTAGTCTGGCTCCTCTAGGCCACCTTGGTATCTGCTCTAGCTGTGCTTTGCTCAGGTGTAGCAGGAGTATTGGTTAGCCAGTTTGGAGCAAATCCCTCACCCTCAAATTCTTATAATTCTCCATAGCTGATCAAATTCCTTAAGCTCTATCATCCCTCGGGAGATATCTGGTCACCCTGGTTTGCCTTCACCAAGAAATCTGTTAAGTCTGTTTAATCAGTGTACCCCTTAGCACTGATGTTTCCTCTTAATAATTTTCCACCCACTGCATCTGTTCCCTACTTCACTATAAATCCCTACCTTTCCTTGTTGTATTCAGAAGTTAGCCCAGTTCCACACTGAGTCTTCCCCCTATTGTAATAATTCCCGAATAAAATCTGTTTTTACTGCTTCAGTGACTGCCAGCTCTGGTTTTTCTTTGATGTATAAGTAAGCAAAAGTGCATTTTGCCTTACAGCATATTCTCAGGAGAATTTATCAATTGAAACTGCCAAATCTCTTGACATTGCAGAGAACTGGCATTGTCAGGAAAAAGGTATTTCTTTGCAATTGACCCAACTACAGGGACATATATTGACCTTTCTATACTTAGGTTTTTGTAACACAGATTTTACTTATTTTCAATATGTATTCTTCCACAAAAGAATTGTGCTACCTTTTAAAATTATATACTCTTATGATGCGATTTTATTTTCTATTATTAAAAATTTACTAGAAATTGTAAAAAAAAATTAGAAATGAGATTACATTTGAAACTGCATTTTTCCCCATAGCATATGTTTACTAACTTGAGGTACCGGAGTATCCTACCTTATAATTTTCACTTACCCTCTTTTTGAATGACCAGTGTCATTTCTGAATTTTTCTGTCTTTAAGTAATAAGGCTATTTCTAGCATTTCAGAATGAATAATTAATTGCCTAGCCTGGAATCTGTCTGGTATCAAAGTATTAATGCCTGAATTAATTTTCAACTTATAACTGTTTTCATTTACACCTACTTCCTTGGTAGTTATTTAAGGCAATTTCATCTTCCCCATCTGTGGCTTATATGTTAATGTATTTCATTTTAATGAACACTCTTTAAGCCTTAAAAGTAGGCCAGACACTATCAGAATATGTCAGAAGTGGAGAAATCTGACTCAAAGATAAACCTTTTAGATGAAAAGGTTTAAAAGAAATGATACAATGGAGATATTTTTTATTCATAGCTGAGACATAACTCATCTGAAATATATTGCTATAACAGCTTCCATCCTTTTTGAGGAATTAAACACAGAGGAAGAATCACATCTGTTTGTGCATAGTTTTAAATTTTTTTACACAAACTATGGTTGTACATATGAACCAATCCAGAGAGAAAAAATATTTTCCAGTTGATTTTTGTTTTGTTTTGTTTTGGTACTTGGGGTTGATCTCAGAGGCAGTATCTTCCAAGATATACCCCCATCCCTAATTTGTTTTTATCTTGAAACAAGGTTTTGTTAAGTTGATGAGGATGGCTTCAAGCCTGAGATCTTCCCATCTTAAACTCCCAAATATCAGGATTACAGACATGTACAACCATGTCAGACAAGTCGGTGTCTTTTAAAATAATTGGTTTGACTGAACTCAGATTTGTCTGAGTATGTAGTCACAGCCCAATGTTTTTTATACTATTATCATACTAGTAATAATTACATTTAATTAGGAACAAAATCCTTTATTTAATATATTTGCTTTGTTAATATCAGATATCTTCATTATAGAACATTTAAAAAGTAAGATTTAATAGTAAGTTAGGCTTGCAGAAAAGGCTATTTTATTGCAATAACTAAGTCAGCATCCTAAATGAAAATTCATTGCTTTTATTAATACTTTTGAGGATTAATAAAAAAATTGTTGTTTGGCTTTCATCTTTATGCCTTTCAAACATATTAGATACTAGGGTAGGCAAATAAAAATGGGTTATTATTATATAAACAACCTTAGTTAACTTTTCATCCCTAAAAGGATTTGTTTTTCAGAATGTTAATTTTTTTCTCTTATTATAAATATGGGTATTAAAAAAGTATAAACCAAGCTGGGTGCAGTGGCACACATCTATTATCCTAGTACTTTGTAGGCTAGCCTCAGCAACTCAATGAGACTCTGTTTCAAAATATAAAATAATAAAGGGTGGTAGTGTAGCTTATAGATAGAATGTCCCTGGCTTCAACCCTAGCAACAACAAAACACACACACATACACCAAACAGGTGTCAATCAATATTACTTGTTAATTATAGATACATTAATTATTAATGAGACTATCATATTCATAATTACAGAGAAGTATTTCATTTTTGTTGCCAGGATAGTTTCTACATTAAGAAAGAAGTAGTTACTTGATTGTTCAAGAGGGGAACAGTTTGCAACTGAGAAGTCATGTATTATGTTTGAATCTCCTACCCTACTGCACCCAATAATTGCCCTCAATTTTCAAGAAATACAGCATTGGGTATTAAATCTCTATTTATACAGAAGTTCCTCAAAGATCCTATTCTTTTTTGTGTTAAAAGGATTTGGATAGCCTAGAATGAAAAACTTGAGGCCTGATTTATTGTTTCTATTTATTAGAGAATATAACTAGACCATCAAGTTCCTAGAGTTCTTCTCTGGATTTCACCAGTTATGTTACTAGGTGCCCTGCATGTGTAACCTGTTAGAAGATTAGGATGATATCCAGTTAAATATTTAAAGGAGAAACTTTGTGGTACTAAAGTTTCATGAATCCAGTAATCTTAAATTTAAAATCTCTTATGTGTCCCCAGTTAAAAATACCAAAAAGCCATTCCAAAAGTACTCAAAAATACTGGTTCTCCCCATCCCTCCTGAAAGTACACTTATTGAAATGAATCTTTTTTCCTCCAATAAACAAGTAATTGGCATACATATATCCCTATCGAGCGGCACCTTGAGATTCACTTTGAGACAAAGTGTTATTAGCCTTTTGAGTAATGAACTAAGAAATTCCACTTGAATATTGCTATCCTCCACCCCTTATCTCCCAGATTACAGATTACCTATTATTTTTCTCATACCTAAGTTCAAAAACTTAAGCCATTTTTAACACTAAGCAAATAAGTATTCCTTGTATGCTGCTTCTGTCTAGTAAGCAGGCATTTGGAGGCTGCAACTGGGTTAAGTAGCTAAGAGTTCTAAAGTTGATTAGCAATGTTTGCAAGGGGACAGGAGTAGGAAGAAGCTGCCCATACGCCATATCATTTTCTCTGCCTTAGAAAGACAGAATTTTCTTTCTCAATCTTGGTTCCTGTTGTTATTTTCTACACACAATAGGCATTTAAAAACTTTTATTGCCTGAAGGGATATATAAATATTATGCATATCATTCTTCCTGCTCACAAGGAGGAAATAAATTAATTTACTTCTAAGCACTTGATAAAGTACTACTGAGTATGTCCAGTTTCAATGTTCAGAGTTTAATATTTTTCCAAATATTTTATAGGTAACTTGGGGGAAATAAAGTCAATGAAGATCTATTAAAAAGAAATCAATATTTTCTAGTAAGACTGTATGCCATCAATTTTTAAATGGATGGAGACCAGTTCTGACATTCCTTTATCTCTTGTAGCCCTAGGAGTTGATAATAGCTTCAAATCTCTTTTGCCCTCGCTGGAGTATTGACATATAGGCTTGAAGAAGATGTCGCTGAGAACTTCTTTCAGATTTCTATCATGTTTCTATTAAAAGCATCTTTACATATTAGCCAGCAAATTTAGTTAAAAATTTTCATATGATGCAAAATAATCTAAGAAAATATGAATACAGATTGTTGGCATGACTAAATCATAAAATGGTACAAATTTCTGAACTTAGCATATGTAGAAAATGATATTTATTATACTGAAAGATGTCATTTTCTAGACATAATTGTTTTTAAATGAAAATCAGATATTTTTGGAATGAATTCTGAGAGCCCAGATACATCAAATTTAATGAAAAATAGCAGCCCCTAAATCACAGTGATTCTTGGGTTTCCCTATTTGGTTTTAGCATTTGAAGCACAGAAGTACTATTTTATATTTCTGTGAATTATATCTGCAAACCCTGTGCCTTATATGTCTGCGACCACCTGCTCATTGCCTAGTCAAGAGAACAGCCGGACAGAATGTGGCAAGGGGTGAGGACAGGTGCATTTTGCTCACTTGGTTCATGGGGGAAAAATCTTGATGGTCTGAGGAATTACAACAATATTACAATCATATCAAATTAAAATTTAAGGTTTAGTTGGTTCTGGAAGCACTTTTTATAATGATGTATATGTATTATGCACATCTTATCTTGGATATACACAACATTCTAAGAAAAACCATCAAAGTGCAACCATTTATCATTCTATCCTGCTAGTGACAATGTTTTAAAATGAGTTTCTATTCATTTCATAATTACATATATGCATATAAGTTCATAGACATAGACAAACTCACACACATATAACTACACTCAGAGAAAATGAAAAATGAAAACAGAGGGAGTTATATTTCCCAAAGTCAACCTCAAAGAGAAGTAGGATGTATTGTGTTTTGAAGGTAGCCATAAATGTTCAATTAACCTATTTCTCATGTCTCCTTTTATGAGTATGTATAGTGATAAATATGCCTAATAAGAAGGGTCATAGAACAACAGATGTGTAGAGGAGTAAAATAGAAACACCTGAACAGATGTCTAATTTTTATTTTGCATGAAATGAATAGGAATTTCAAAACTGCATTCTGCAAAGCATAAAAATGTTCTTACATTAGGAAAGCTATGAGTTGGAATAGTTTTGGAAACATTTTATGAGTTTCTTTGAAGTATTCCGAAAAAGCCTTCCCCATGACAGATTTTCAAATACTATGAAGCCTAATAAATAGTCTGTCCTTAAAGAATTAGTCATTTAAGGTAGATGTAATTCATTTCTTTCATTTTATTTTGGAATACAAAGACCTTCATTAGGGCCTTAAATTCTGAGTTAGTACCTGAGGGCTTGGAATTGGCAATATGTGAGAATGTAAAGCTTGGGAAATTTGGCTCTGTTCCAGACAAATGTTAGCTTGATGAGAGAGAGTGTGGGGGAGGCAGGAGGTCAAGTTCAGAACACTGTGAAAGTTATAATGAAGATCATACACGTGAACAACACAAATCAAATGAGATGGAAATCAAATACTGATAAAATATAACAGTTTAATTCTAGTGGATTATATTAAGTTATTCACTTTAATAAGGCAAAGTCATTACCTCAATAGTTTTCTTAAATTTTTTATTTTGAACATCTTTAGAATTATAGAAGAGTTGCAATGATGGGAATAGAGAATCCCTACATATCCTCCACCCAGATTTCTCTAAGGTCAAAACCTTATATCATCATGGAACATTTAGTGAATATAAATTACCAACAAACAATGAAATCATCATTGGAAATGAATTAACCTCGGTACAATATAATTGGCAAGAGGACAAATGTCCCAGTGTATAAGCTGTTTTTTGTATTCCAGGATTCAATCCAATATACCATATTGCATTTAGTTCTCATGTAGCTTTAGGCTCCTCCTGTCTTTGATACTTCTGTGATTTTTATTCCTTTGATACTTGGAAGTGTACTGGTTAGATTTGTGCAGAATACTCCTCAATTTGGGTTTCTCTGATGCTTTCTTATACTTTTAATGAATTTATATATTTGGTGGAAGAATACAACAGAAATGATGTGCTATTCTCTATCATATCAAGCGTATATTATTTAAATATATCGTATTCCTATTGATGCTAAATTTAATCGTTTGGTTAAAATAGCTCCTGTCATATTCCTCTCCTATGTTATTTGTTTATTTATTTCTTTTTGTACAATATTCATTTATTCACCAAGTCCAACCCATACCCAAGGGGAGAAAAAATAAGCTCCACCTATACTGGGGATATTATCAAATAATTTGTGGACATATAATAAAATTTGTGGACATATAATAAAAGTTAATTAATATATATTTGGAGAGAGAAACTTTGAGGACATACAAATACCCTTTTACTCTTTACATTTTGCCACATAAAATTTTAATATAAATTAGTAGATCTTACTTGTAGCCATTATTACTACGCTGTTCTGATGGTGGTTTCCTAGTTCTTTTATTCCTATGTTTTTTCTCACTTGGAGCTCTAGGCTGGTTCTGAATCCTTTTTCCATGACCCTCATGTATCTATTTATTTACTTAGAGCACTTTTTTACATCACAGAGTCACAAAATATCTAGGTTTATTGGGGATTTTTCCTACTGAACCCAAGAATCAACCATTTCTTCAAGGATTCTTGGCTCCTCTTATTTAAAAAAAATGGTATTAGAGACCAAGATCTGAGTGCTAGTGCTATTAGTATTTGTCCCTACTGGTGTGATGGTGTTTCCAGACTTTTCTGTAGGCAGTGTTGAGGATGATATGTGCATATATCATTCATCTCCTGTGCTTAGTTATAATTTGTTTTGCAGAGAGTAGGAAATTTAATTGTCATTATCTGTAATATTTTTACTTATTTATTTAACCCTGGCATATACGTGATATTAGTTTCAGAATAGCTAATTATAATCTTCTGAAAAATTGAATTTACCGGTTAGGGTACAGTTTTCTTTTAACCTTTTTCCTGACAGTATCAAATCAAAGACAATTTTACAAAGTTACTTAGATCAGCTCCTTTCTTCATTCATTTCAGAGTTTATGCGATTCATTTGTTACACAGAATCAGACTCTTTTGTCAGAGTCTGCATTCCATCTTGGGTTTCCCTGATATCCTACTTGATTTTTAAATTTGCATACAATAAAGTTCATGTTTTGTGGTATATATTTTGGTGAATTTTGACAAATGCATAGTTGTGTACATACTACCACAGTACAGTGCAGATTAGTTCCATCACCCCAAAAGTTCTCAGGAAGGTACTTTGGAATAAAGATACAAAATAGTAGCAACACTTTAAGGTTTAATAAAATCCCTAAAACATGTGTGCAAAGCACCTACTGGGTTGAACTGTGAATTTGCTCTTTTTTGATCCTGTTATTTTGAGAAAACCTACTACCTAGCAAAACATTCTGAATTGCACACATTTTTTCAATAGTAATATTCCTCAAATCACAATATTGTTCAGATTACTATTCTGGTAAAAAAAATTGTCAGGGAATCTTAATAATATGCATACATTGTTCAAAAGCTTCCCACAATCTAGACATGGCATTGCTTTTTCAACCTTATATACTATCATCTCTCCCATTGGCTACCATATTCTTTCCCAGTGGTTCTCAAAATATTGTCTAGCTGTAACACTTTCACTTAAAGTCTAGTGTCAATGGTATAGATAGTGTCTGATCACTAAGAGTCTACTTAAAAGAAGAAGAAGAAGAAGACGAAGAAGACGAAGAAGAAGAAGAAGAAGAAGAAGAAGAAGGAGGAGGAGGAGGAGGAGGAGGAGGAGGAGGAGACAGTAGCTATATTTGAAAGCCATCACTTACAAAGAAGAACTTTTATATTTCTTCAATACTAAATTTACAGCAATCCTAAAATATATGAAGGACATTTATTATTACAATCTCTGTACAGAAGGATGAAGATATTGAGCCCAGGATATTATCTCAAGGTTTAAAAGCTAATAAATAGCAGAGGTAGAATTTAAACCCAGATATTCTTTTCAAATTTCTCACTCTTCCAATTATAAGTGTTGAATTCCTTCAGTGCTATGGTGGGGGGAGCATAAATAAAACCAATAGATGATCTTAATATGTCCTAGGCCTTAGTATTTCCCATTATAAAACTTACCCAATTTACTAAAGTTTCACAGTATATTTCAGTCCAAAATTGTGTAATTTAATTTTTTCCACTAGATCACACTAAATTTTTGTCATGGTGATTAATATCCTTATATCTCAATGCAATATGTTGTGCCCTAAGAAGAACTGAGTAAGCTTTTAATAGTCATTACACGATGATGGATGCCGTACTATGTAATGGGTAAACTTGGTATCACTTGTCTGAAGTGGGGAAGAGATTGTCCTGAAATTTTTCGTCTGGCCTTCTGAAGGCTAGACTAAGGGGAAGACTATCAAGAGCTTTAAGAAAGAATGTATCTTTATCTACATAGATAATAATAGATTTGAATCAGTTTCCAGTTCCCACTAGCTGACAAATTTGAACAACTTATATGGTATCTCTGAGATTTGACTTTATATTCTGCAAAACTGAGAAACTAACTCATCATGTTGTATTAAGGACCAAATAATACAATGTACATAGAGTCCATATCACATCCTAGCCATGATCATGAGATCTGGTCTTAGAACAGACAATGTTCAATGCACTAAGTCATTCAGACAGCCCTGACTTCCTGTTAGCCAATGAGGAGATATATGGAGTTTTAGAAGTTTATTGTGAATATGATTTTTTTTAAAAAGTACCTAAGATCAATGGTGCTATTATTATTATTATTATTATTATTATTATTATTATTATTTTATGATATTTGGGATTGAACCCAGGGTCTATACTCATACTAGGAAAATTCTCCACAGCTGAGCCACATGTCCATCCAGTGCTACTAACTTTGATTCAGCATTCAAACTCCAAAACGTTTTCAAAGCCAGTGTGATTATATAGCTTGGTTTGTTTGGGGCAATCTTCATCAAAATTTTAATAGGGCCCACTTTTACTGTAAAAGACTTCTCAGTTTGGTTGATAAACTATATGATCACACTCTTTAAAAGAAATTTTTTTCTGTGATTTCTAGATCTAGTGTGTTTTATTCATAAAAGATAAACCAAAACTTACTGAATTTGATAAAATTATGTTCATTTAAAAATTTTTTTTATTTTTTATTTTTAACTGGTACATTGTAATCATGTATCTTAATGGAGTACAAGATTGTAGAGGTATACATGCACATATCACTCATTGTTCTTGTTTGAATTTAAAATATACCAATCTGAAGCTAAATTTGATAGGTAATACTAAATTTTTTGTATAAAGAAAGTTTTGAACACTATTAAAATGCTTAGACATTTGAAATAAAAATGTTTAGATCCACAAGCTTTGGACACCATTGTTTTTGTATACACCATGAATCCTGAAAGCATAGATACGTGAGTCCTGTGGGCCAATCATGTTGAGTTCTACAATTTTCAGAGTTGAACAGATGGCTTAGGTGTCCTTTTAGTATCTGTTTAGTTCTGCCTACATCAAGAGGAGAAAAAAGTGACAAAGTATTTTTTTAGGTCTTCCTTTCATGAATATGCATAAATATAGCATTCATGAATCACTGAGATGTAGGAGACTGTTAAATTTCATTTTTGCTGGAGTTTAAAAAACATATGAATAACCAGACTTTTGACTCTGAACAGTTACAATCCCTTTTTTAGAGGTCATTTTTTAATCTGTTCCACTTCCAGCTTCCTGGTTGAAGTGAACCAGAAATGTAAATATATGTCACTGATGAGTTTCCAAAGTTCTTTAGATTCTTCTGTGGCTGAAAAACTTCTTAGTAACCACCCATAAACAATATAAGATACTTGACAATAATAATAATAAGATAATAATAATGAATGACAATGAAATGTTTTCAGTAGAATTTACTCTGTTACTTTTACTGTCATTATCTTGATGAATTTATCAAGTCTAGAGAGATCTCATTTCCTTCTTCAGGACACTGTACATAAGGCTTCAGGTTTACCTTGATGTTTTTCTTGGTTCTAGAACAAGAGTTGTAAACACATTGCAGGGCATCTGTCTGCAGATGTTAATAATTTGTTTTTTTTTTTCTCATTCTTTCACACCATCATTAAAAAACAGCACTAGAATCCTGATGGAGTCTATTTACTCTCCCTATCATAGATTGACCCAAGCATGAGGCTGAATGTGACTTTTGTGTTCTCATTTACCTTGAAAAACTGCTAGCAAATTACTTAGTTTTGTAGTCCATTCCTTTTCTTCCTGTATAGTTGTGGGGCTTCATCCTCCTTTTCTTAAAGACATGTTTCTAGGTAAAGCACTGATCTGGCCAGCATTTGCTAGATTGTGCCCTGGTAACAGTCGAACTTTCAGTGTCTCCAACAAAATCAATGTATTGCTCATGTCATATGTTGACTGGGTGTCAGCTCCCATTCTGTGTGTCTCTCCTATGACCAGGGTCGAAATACTTCATTTACCTGGCTCAGATGATTTTTATAGCAGAGATGCAGTCTGATACCAAACTATTAGTCTTTTCTGGAGCTTCTGCTCAGCTGTGGTGCATCACTTCTGCTATTCCATTGGCCAAACAAGTCACATGGTTACTCCTGTCAATGAGAGGCCTTGCACCTCATTTGGAAATGGGCAGAGATGATTAATCCTTTTACAGGAAGGTAAGCGAATATTTGTGAATAATAATTGAGGCTCAAACTAACATATATAAAATCTATCAGAACAAAGAGAGACAGGTCTACCTTCTACTTAAGGAATGTACGAGAAGGTTCTGTTTCCTGGTTACTCTGGGAGATAATTTCCTGGAAAGACATATTTATAGATTCTGCCCAGAAGATGGCAGTTAAATGGCCAGTACATAAAACCAAGGCATGGTTGTTTTTTCCTTCAATATTTTTATGCTGCTTTGCATCTGGACTCTATGAGCTAGATGAGAAAAAGCCCACAGAGTTGGGTTGATGTTTGTTGCTGAATAATGTCCTAAATACCCACATAATCTTAATTACAGACCAAGCTTAACTGGGTAATTTTAAATATGCGGCAATCATACAGAGGGAGAGTAAATTATCATCTAGTATTGACTGAAAGACCTAGAAAGACAAATAAACTCTTGCTAGGCCCTTTCCTATTATTTAGAAAAACAGAAGAGCCTTAAAAATGGTAAACCATGAGTCAAGAGAAATGTAGGTGCAATATTTTCTTGTTATTACATATTTTTTTTAACAAAGGGAAGTTTGAAGCAAGCAAAGAAACATAATTTTACTGAAAACACTGCTTTTTAGTGTAAAAGAGAGAGAGGAATCTAATCAATATTTTTAGCATTTGAAAGCTGGTGATGACTGAAAGAAGAAAAGGGAGTTTCACAGTACTTAGGAAAGTTTGGGGGACTTGTCAGAGCAGGTCGACACAAAATGACTTGAAAATGGTACACTGTCGTTGTCCTTTGTCCTGACTATAGGTGACAGATGACTGTGTTAGAACAGGCATACAGCAGGGAGGGAAAATAAACAGCATCTCAAACTAAATATGTATTTATGCCTGGAAAGAGGACTGAAGAGCAAAGACATTCTACATTTAAATGCCTCTACACGTTTGATCCAAAGTTTTGGCATTGCCTGGGAGACTGACAAAATGCAGATTCTCAGGCCTCAGCTCAGACCTACCGAATGAGAATTTAACAAGATCCCTTTTAAGTATCTTTGATTTCAGAAACACTGTTCCACACAGAGAAGCCCCTTGCCAGGTAAAGCATGTTTATTATTTTATATAATCAGCACCACAGATTCATAGTTATTCTCTCCAAAATTGAAGAATTAGAAAATATAATCTTAGTTCTTATGCACTGGGCAATACTATATACAGAAGGATTCAGACCCATTTCTATGACTCTAATTTTTATTCTGATGTTCTGTTAATTTTATTTTTTTATCCAGGACCTCACTGTTTTATAAATCAAACAAATGCCTCTAATTTTTCCTCTCCTGCCTTCCTCTTCTCTCTCAGGGTTCACAAATTCAAAGATATAATGTAGATAGACACAAAAAAAAATCTCAAAAATTTGATCACAATTTCCACTCATAGTTCAAAAAAAAAGAAAAAATTATAGATAACTATAGCTTATCAATTCTGGATTCCAATGTTTTCATAAAATTGTCAAGGCAACAAATAGTATGTGGATATGATAGACCAGTTATAACTGTGTCCCACAAAGATAAAACTGGAATCCACAGATCGTAATATAATCATCTACTCAGAGCTATAAGGGGATTTAGAGATAATCTCATCCCACGCCCCGAGACCTTACGTGACTTTTCTACCTCTCCTATTTCAGAGCCATGGTTAAAACCCAAATCTTCTGAGTCCTAGTTTAGGGTGCATTCATTTCAAGGACAAGCTGAGGTTAATTGCCAATTAGAATTACTTAATGGAAACACATTTGGCATGGTATTATAAGGTAAAGAATCAGTAATGAGCTCCTCTTCCCAAACCAGCCACTGGTGCATTTGCTGTGTTTATAGCTGTATAATTCACAATTGCCAAACTATGGAACCAGCCAAGATGTCCATCAACAGATGAATGGATTACAAAATTATGGGATATGTATACAATGGAATTTTACTCCGTCATAAAAAGAACAAAATTATGTCATTTGCAGGGAAATGGAGAACATTATGCTAAGTGAGATTAGCCAGTCACAAAATCACAAAAAGTGAAAAATCAGATGTTCTTTCTAATATGTGGTAGCTAGGGAGAAAATGAAACATAGGAGGGTTTTTAGACAAAGAAGGAGAAACCTTAGATGAGTAAAGAAGCTGACCTAACTGAGGGACATGGGAGGGGGGAAGAGAAAAGTACCCTAATGCACATGATGTATATTCACAAACATATCAAAGTCAGTCACTAAGCCAAACATTAGAAGGAGGGAGGAGGGAAGAAATAGGGTGTGAATTGAATTGGAGAAGGGCTAAATGAGTGATGTGTGTATGTGTGCCTCTACCGTCCTGTACCTCATAATGATGTATGATTAAATGCACCAATAAATTTAAGTAGTTCTAATAAAAATCTAGTAGAATAATATAGGAACAAAAACATTCCCTGATGGGTCCTGAGAGAAAGCTATGCTTTCCCCGCTCTGAGCTTCTCTATTAATTCTATCCCTAAACAGGGTTGGATAAGATTTCCACCGAGATCGTACTTGACTTAATCCTTGGCTTGGGGTTACTAGGGAATTAAGGCATATTCAGAAGAAAAGAAAAGGGAAAAATAAACAGCTGGAGTTTGTGTGCCTGTGCATGCTTCTATGTATGTATACACAATAGCTTAAGCCCGGCTAAGACTTTTATGATTCATGTCATTTCCTTTATACAGACTTCGTCTCGGTTCTTGGTGGTTTTTCAGTAATAAGCTATTTGCTTAGCAGGGAAAATAAGTGTCTCTCCCTATGATTGCCAAAATCATGTTGGTCTCTGTGCAGAGCACATTTCCTCATCAAGCACTGAGGCCCTCTAAATAGGACAGAGCAACAAGTATTGGCATGCAGACAGGAGCGTGCAGAGAGAGCCAGCTGACTCTTCAGCATGTTCACCAGGTACAGTGCAGACACGGAAAGAAGAAACGGAACACGCACTTAAGGAAAGAAAAGAAACAAGCAATAAATACAATGGACAAATTGGAAGTAGAAGATAGAGGAAAACATAGAATAATCCTGAAGCAAAGGAGCTGGTTTAGGGCAATGAGGATGATGTTTTTAGGAACACTTCAGGCATGAACATCCTCTTTAATTGATGATCAAAGTGTTAATATTTTGTAAATTTATTTTTAAAAATTCTGCATAATTTGATAATATGTTCTTGCTGTCTTATGTCTCTGTGTAAGACAGGTCATAAAAATATGTGCCATGATTTAACATCGTGTCTGGCAAATGGAGAAGAAGAAATCCATGTGAAGACAAGAGACAAAGATTGGATTCATGCTGCCTCCAGCCAAGGGACACCAAGGCTGCTGGCAGCTGCCAAAAGCTCGCAGACAGGCATAGGACCAATTCCTCCTGAATCTCCAGAAGGGTCTCCTCTTGCCAAATTCTTGCCTTCAGACTGTTGGCTCCGGAACTACGAGAATAGATTTTTGTTGTGTTAAGCCACCTAGTTTGTAATAATTTGTTTATTGCAGGCCAGAAAATTAATATAGTTAGACATATGGATTTCTGACACTACTTTTAACTTTAAAGTATCTGAATTTTTAATGTGCTATTATATTATTAGAAAATGGTATCAACAAGCTAGGGCAAAATATTCTATAGTAGTGTGTGTATTTTATATACAATGAAACTGAGGTAGACAGAAGGCAGAAATTAGTGATGATAGTCTTCGCCCACTTTTAATTAATTAGTTTATTTGGTATAAAGGATTGAACCCAAAGGGACTCACCTCCTCTGAGCTATGCCTCTAGCCCTTTTAATTTTTTACTTTGAGTAGGGTCTTGCTAAGTTGCTGAGGAACTCACTAAGTTGCCAATACTGGCCTTAAACTTGTGATCCTCCTATCATGGCCTCCCAGGTAGTGTGATTATAGGGCTATGCCAACAGGCCTGACCTTAGCCCATTTTTTATTAAATAAAAAACATTTATTCAATGTTATTCTCCATCACATAATTGCTATGATTGTCTATGTTTATATCTTCTAATTTAGTCCCAGAAACATTACTTTGTGAGATGGGTATTTTATCCTCCAGATTAAGTAAAAAGCAAGTGACAGAGTTGAATTTGAACTCAGGTTTCTCTAGTTTAATTAAGCATACTCTTGAACAGAGATCAGCATACTTTGCCTTTAGGCAGCCAGGTTACAAATAGTTCTTTGCTATGCAGGGCAAGTGATCTACTCAGCAACTTCTGAATTCTGATTATAAATTACCAGAGATAGAGATAGATAAGACATAAGCAAATGGGCAAGACTATCATTATTTTATAATAATATGAATTTTTTTATATTGACATTTCATTGCATGATTTTTCACGTATCATAGAATATTATTCTTTTGGTTTCTCCAACCATTTAAAAAGGTGAAGTTTGTTTTTAGCTCACAGGCCACACAATAACTGGAGGTAGCTAATTATAGCTCATAGATAGTAGCTAGAACCTGCATTAATGATAATAAGACAGAGAAGACTAGCCATGAATGTTCTGGGAAATAAAATTTAAAATATACTCTAGTATAATATGGGTTTTACTAATTGAATTTGGAAACAAGTATTTGGTTTCAGTTTTCTTTCTTTGTTGTATGTTAAGAATTCAAAAATTTTAAGTAAGGGGCACATTTGCCTTATAACAAAGAGTACAAGCACTTCCACTCTTCTCCATATCAATGTCAGAGTCAAGTTGAACTGGTTATTAATGTCTCCTGTGAAAGAAAAGTACATATGGATTTTGTAGAGAGGATGTCAGAATGGGGGACATTTGCTCATAGTGGAGTGCCCTTTTCCAAGATGTTTCTCTGGTGCCTAAAATTATGGATGGTACAGAATCATTATATATATTATATTATAGAGCCATGGGTAAAACCCAGGTTTTCTGAATCCTAGTTTAGGGTATATAGATTCAAGGACAAGCTAAAGCTAACTCTCAATAAGAACGTTTAAGTATAAAGCCGGATGTGGTGGTGCATGCTTGTAATCCCAGCATTTGGGAGGCTGAGACAGGATGATCACGGTTCGTGGACAGCCTTACCTACTACTTAGTGAGGCCCTTTGCAACTCAGTGAGATCCTGTTTCAAAATAAAGAATTAAAAATAGAGCTTGGAGTGCAGCATGGAGGTAGAATGCCTCTGGGTTCCATCTCTAGTACTGAAAAAAGCATAAATAAATAAATAAATAAATACACATGAATGCACATATATGTATATATGTATGATAAACACATACACACACTGCACTATAATTTTTCATATATATGGTAAAGTTTAATATATAAATTAGGCACATTAAGAGATGAGCAGAAATAACTAATATTAAAATAGAATAACTAGGCCCGGGCGTGGTGGCGCACGTTTGTAATCCCCGCACTTGGGAGGCAGAGACAGGAGGATTGTGCAGGTTAGAAGCCAGCTGCTCTGGCTTAAGAGACCCTGTTTCCAAAAATAAAATAAGTCTGGGAGTGTAGCCCGAAGGTAGAAGGGCTTCCAGGAACCCCAGTACCACCAAAAAAAAAAAAAAAAGAAAGAAGAAAATAGAATAACCATAGCAATATATTGTAGTAAATGTTATTTAATGATGTTATATATTATTTATTTTTGCAATTCTTTATTTCTGAAATTTCCCATGTCATTTTTTCAGATCCAGACTTACTTTGGATAACTGAAATAGATGAAAACTGAAATTGTGGGCAAAAGAAGACCGCTGTATTAAGAAACAAGGAGAATGTTAGAAATAGGGCCTGTGTCACACATAACCAGAGGGAGTTGTCAAGGAAGGAGCATTGGCAGACATTATGGTGTGTTAATGGCTTGGTCCAGTGCAGTGATGCTCAGAGATGGGCTTTGGGGATGTGGTCAGACTAGGAGCTCTCTGACCTCATTAGTGGATGGATGCACTGGTGGCTGGATGGACCAGTGGGAGGCAGAGAGCACTTTAGAATGTATGGCATTTGTAGGAAGTAGGCTACTCGATGTGTGCCCCAGAAGGGTATTTCTTGTCCTTCCCCTACACATCTCTGCCAAGAGCCTAGCAGATTCTGCCACACTCTTCTATCATGACTTTCTGCCTCACCTCACACACAAAGCAATAGAGTCAGAGACCATGGACTAAAACCTCTAAAATGTTGAACCAAATCAACTCTTTTAAGTTGTTATGTCAGGTAGTTTGGTCATCATGAAGAGAAGCTGCCTAATACAGGGTTGCAGAGAAAGTGATTCAGGAAATGTAAGGTGATGAGATGCTGGGAGACGCCAGTAAAAAACATCATTGGAGGAACCAGAAGCCATCTAGAACCTGGCTTCTTGCCAGTATGAGTCCTGCTTTCAGAATATCTGCAAGCAGAGCAGAAGCCCATCGGTCCCACTCTATCAGCAAGAAGGAACTTCAAACTTTCTTTCCCTTGACTCCTCACTTACACACATAGCATGACTAATCCTAGGTAAAATGAGAAATGCCGATGTTTATTTTGGCCTCCTTTCACCCATGTAGGTACCATATCACCATAAGAGCTGGCCACCTTAGTTAAGATAACAGGAGGCCATAGCCTCAGCCTTTAGACTTGGACATTACGACAGCACAAAGCACAAATGTGACATGTTTGAACAAAGGGGATATTTAGTCCTTCTCCCTGGTTAGTATCCTAAATCTATGGTTTAACTCACATCTCTTATTTTTTCTTTTTATAATCACATTCACAATTGTAAATGTAAGATAATCTATTATAGTTCCCCCTTTTTGTGGGGTACTTGGGGTTGAACTCAGAGGCATTCTACCTTTGAGTTTTACCCTAAGCCCTTTTTTTTTTCAACTTTGAAACAAGTTCTCATTAATTTGCTGAGGTCCTCACTAAATTGCTGAGTCTGTCCGCAAACCTGTAATCCTCCTGTATCAGCCTCCCAAATACTGCAATAATAGCATGTTCTACTATGTGTGGCTACATAAAAGCCTTCAAGTTGATGCAGAAGGAAAGTATGATGGCAAAAGATTAGACATTAGGACTTGTCTCAGTTCACTCAGGCTGTTATGATAATACCATTGGTTTATAAGCAATAGAAATCTGTTTCTCACAGTTCTGGAACCTGGAAAGAATTTTTTAAAAAATTGTTTGGTAGTAGGGATGAAACTCAAGAACATTCTGCCCCTGAGATATGCCCTTTAGATTTACGTTATTATTATTTTTTTTAAACAGTATCTCACTAAGTTGCTGAGAGTGAGCTAAGTTACTAAGACTGGCCTCAAACCTGTGATCTTCTTGTGTCAGCCTCCCAAATAGGGAATTACAGGCATGTGGCACCATGCCCTGTCAGAATTTTAACATATGAATTTAAGATAAATAGAACCATTCAGACAGGTATAGTGGCGCACACTTGAATTCCCAGTATTTGGGAGGCTGAGACAAGATGATCGCGGTTCACAGACAGCCTCAGCTACTTAGTGAGGCCCTTTGCAACTCAGTACGACTCTGTTTCTAAAAAAAAGAATTAAAAAATAGGGACGGGGGTGGAGCTCAGAGGTAGAATGACCCTGGGTTACACCCCTAGTATTGAAAAAAAAAAAAAAGAGACGCATTCAATCTATAGCAGAAGTCTAGTATAAGCTTTCTGATTTTTTGTGGACAATTGGAGAAAAGGATATTAAATGCTAAAAGAAAGTATGTCTCCATTTTATTTAGATGAATGCAGATCTTTGACTTTTTTCATTTTTTTTCTTTTTATCCCTATTTCTATCATATTCTAAAACTATCTGCTTGAGATAAAATTGATTAAGTACTGCAGAGTTTGGTACAATTTCAGAAGTGTATTTTTATATAGAATCTGTTATGAATGTAGTAGCTGAGTTTTAGAAAAATGGCTCGAGGAAAGATTGTTCTAAAAATAGTATTTCTAGCAAAAGGCAGAAATGATATAGAAATTGATAAGTATTTTCTATTACCTAAGCTGTAATCAAATAGTGTTTTTTTTAACAGTTGCACTTTTTGGTAATAATGTTTATATATGGCCTTTTTCTTTCCTGATTTTCTTACACTTAGAACACAATTCAGGCAAACTGTATACATTTGCTCTACTATTATTTCTAAATTATATATATGCATAAATTTAGTTTTTTGTGTTATTTTAGACTTCATACAATAATTGATTTCCATTATTGTTCTGCTCACAATAAAGTATATCAGTATAATATATTTGGGATATCTGCCTTTCCCTTAGATTCAGATGTTGAAACCCTAAACTCCAATGTGATCACATTAGATGGTAAGGCACTGGGAAATAATTAGGTCTTGAAGACAGATCCCTCATGAATAGAATTAGTGTCCTATTTTTAAAAAATCTAAAGCGTTTGTAAGCATGTAAGGATACAATCAGAAGTCTACAGTCAGCAACCAAAAGAGAGTCCTTGTCAGAACTCAACCACATAACACCTTGATCCTGGACTTCTGGCTACCAAAACTGTAAGAAGTAAGAATCTGTAGTTAATAAGCCACCCAGTCTATGGTACTTTGCTATAGCATCCTGAACTATCAGTTTATGCAATGTGCCATTATAGAGATCATAAACTGATAGTATTTCCATCTTATATGTACCAAAAATCCACTTCTATTTATTTGTTAACTTGCCTATGAAATGGGCCTCTGGTGGGAAATATGCATTCTAAATCAGAGAGCACTCCCTTCTACCTTTGGGTATAATGAACTCCAGTGAGAACTCTTTTCTGTTCAGTACACAGCCCATGTGCCACTGAGTCTACTCTTTCACCCATGAGAATTTGTCTTCAAACTCAGGCAGAAAACCTGGGAAAGAAGAACAGTGGTGAGATACAGGGGCCGCCAAGGACCTTGTAGGTTTTTCTTGTGTTATACAGGAGCAGATTTAGAAAACAGGTAATTTGTTCACTAGTAGCCAAATGTTTATCAAAGTTCTATGTGACAATCCTTGGATAAGTATTAGATATTCAGTGGTTAAAAAACAAAAACAAATGGAGAATGGAACACATACCTCAAAATAAAAATAGAAAAACCCATACACATTTACATACATAAGTATATATATATATATATATATATATATATATATATAGTAAGTATATATGCATATTTAAAGTAAAATTATAAGAATTTTATAAGTACATTTATATGTATATTTGTGATATATAATATATAACTTTGTTATCTCTTTACTAGAATAATGAATTTAGGATCTTCATATAATAAAGGAACTAGTCTGGTGTGGTGGCGCACGCTTGTAATCTCAGCATTTGGGAGGCTGAGACAAGAGGATTGCAGTTTGCGGAAAGCCTCAGCTACTTAGAGGACCTTTGCAACTCAGTGAGATCCTGTTTCAAAATAAAGAATAAAAAACCGGGCTGAGGTGTAGGATGGAGGTAAAATGTCCTTGAGTTCAATCCCCAGAAACACACACACACACACACACACACACACACACACACACACACACACACACTAATAAAGACACTGACTAGAAAAAAAGAGAAAATAATCTGGTGGTAGAAGGAGGGGTTTAGAGAAAGAAAAAGGAAAAAGGAATGATGATAGCCAGCACAACCTGAGCTTGAAGAGAGAGATGAAAATATATTGAACTGTTAACAAGAGGTGGAGTGCATTTCAGGTAGAAAGAGATAAAAAGATTTATCTTTATTATTGCTTAAATAATTTGGTTTTTCTCCTGCATGATCAAGAAAATCTTCAGTAATGACCTAGATTCCTGTTTAAGGCCTTCAATGCTTATTTATTTAATAAAACGAAATAGGCCTGTTTTACTGGGGTTACATATGGTTCTTGCCCTCACTAAGTGCAGAGCTGAGAGGCCAAGTCCTTAGTATTTGAGACTTATCATTCAGAGTATGGGGAGTGGGGCCAGGGAGCAGGGAGCAGCAGTGCTTCCTTGGCAAATGGAGACTGCTGAGGTGCAGTCATACTAAAGTCCTGGAGGGTTTCACTTTCCAGGTGAGCAGTAAACTGGGGACATGAACCATATCTCAGGTGACCCTTAGAACTGGTCAGACACACATGTGGCTCACCACTGGGACCATGCTATCTCCTCTTTTCTTCCTTGAGAACTGTCTGATTCTTTTGCAGCAAGAGTAATACCAAGCACTGAATTTACGAAACAAGGTCTGGCTTCCTATCACTGCTAACTAGTTCTGTGGCTTTGGATGTGTGTTTCCTTATACACACACACACACACACACACACACACACACACACACACACTCCTAAAAAGGCAATTTGAGGACCAAACAAGTGTATTAAGCACTTGGTGTCACAGGAAATATCTTATCTATTGCTTGCTCATAATCTGTTGACAGACATCAAACTTTTCCAAGGGGAGCCCATAATTGAAAAGGATTCTGAAAAGAAATTGTTTAGTAATTTTCTATGTCTTTGAAAACAAGAACCTGTTTCTAATTTGTTATTATTAAAGGTTTGGACATTTTTACATTTGTTATTTCCTTTCAATAGGAACATATAGCTGAACAACAGTACCATAGACACCCTCATAGAAGTTTAAATTCATTCTTCCTACCTCAACTATAGCTCTTTGTGGTCTGAATATACTTTGACCTAATCTTCCCCTCACATACACACTCATTGGCTTTTGTACATTCTTGTACATATAACTGGAGTGATAATATTCTGGATCTTTATGTCTCTAAAATAAATAAAACTATATTTATAAACTTAATACATTTTAGTTATAAAATACAATATAAAATAACTGCATATAAGTACCTTTCATATTTGTAAGTATATATTTTCAGGGGCTAATTATTTCCTGATGCACAGTAAAATATTTTTAATAGTATCTATAAACTTTGTTTATACTAGGTACTTACTATTATTATTACTTTTTAAATGAAAGCATTCTGAAATAATGTATGACTCTAGTCACCTCTTTCTGTTAAATATATGAAGGAACAACAAATTTGATGTCATCCTACTTCACAGAAAACATAAGTTTTAGTCAAATTAATGAGGAGTTTAACTACTTAATTTGTAGCCAATTGCTTAATCTAATGCTTTTGTAATTCTTTGTTGTTTTGTGTTGTTTTGTTTTTACATTCATAGGAAAAGACACTGTTCAATGATATCTATCTTGTTATCTTTTTTTTTTTTTTTTTTTTTTTTTTGGTGCTGGTGATTGAACCAAATCCCAGCCCTGTGCATATGTGCATGCTAAACCCACATTCAGCCCCTGTGGGACAATATCAGTCTCCTGGCTTCTGGCTTGGAGTCTAGCATGTTAGGTAATTACCACATTAAATTGATGGTGTGTTAAGAAGTCAAAGGAAGTCCTCACTTCAGATCTTGAAACATAATACATGAATAGGTTAAAGGCTCATATATTTTATAACAATTAATATTTGAAAGTAGGACACATTTTGTCATCACTTCCTTATTTATAAATACATTTTGAGGCAGACTGATCTAAAGTCTGAAAGACAAAATGAATGAAATGAAGGGGCCATATGTGTTTAGTTGCCTCACAGAGCATATATAGGAAAGTTGTCATCACATTATTTAATCAATATGAGACTTTTGGGGGGCTGAGACAGGAAGATCATGGGTTTGCGGTCAGCCTCAGCTACTTAGTGAGACCCTCTGCTACTTAGTGAGACCCTATTTTAAGATAAAGAATAAAAAATAGGGCTGGGGGTGGAGCTCAGAGATAAAATGCCCCTGAATCAATCCCCAGCACCATACACACAGGCACACACACAGACACACACACACACACACACACACACACACACACACAAATGAAACTATCCTTATAATTTCCTAAAGCCCAAGTATGTATATATGTATATGTGTGTGTATGTATATGCATACATATATATATATATATATATATATATATATATATATATATATATTGCTAGTCATATTTTGAGGGTTTTTTTTTACCTTGGATTACCATTTAGGAAAAAAATAGTAGTTCTCTGTATAACTAATAAATCAATTTTGCCAAGATATGAGTTAAAGTAATCGACCAAAACATATGAAACAATAATAATGTTTTAAAATCTGAAATGCAAGCTCATTATGCACAGAGAAGGTATCTTCAAAGCACACTTTTTGAGACATACATTTTTCAAAAGTCAAGGGTATGAAAATAACACAAATAAATGTGCTTTGCCCAAGTCCTAGCTAATTGTCACACAATGTCCAGTACAAGATCAGAATTGGGCAGAGGAGACAGACAGTTCCTGTCCTTCATGTTTGTTCCCCTGCTTTGGAGCTTTTGTTTTTCAAATTAACTTTGAGTATCAGCCTTGTCTTTTATATTAGAATATTGATGATATTCTGAGTTTAAATAGGCTTTATTTAGCCCACTGTAAATTATTCATTAGAGTTTAAAACTCTAACAAGCCGTCTAAGCACTGGTGACCTCGCCGATCCCCATTCCTTTCTCTTAATCACAACTACTGAAAGTGCCTATTAGGCTTGTTACACACAGCAAGTCTAAACAAAGGCAGAACAAAGGCTGTTGGGATTCTGAAAAATTCTAATTGCTCCCAGGGAAGAGGACAGTAAATAACTGAAATTCAATGCTCTGTTCAGAACAGGACCACACCTGCATTGGTACTGTTTCAAAGGGCTTCTCTGTGTCCAGTGAGTCTAAGCTTGTAACAAGTGTATTTTTCAGTATTCTAAGCAGAGGATAATATGTTCAGCACTGGTACTTCTCACATTAACTCTTTTCTCACTGTTGGCAAAAGCAAGGTATCTGTGACTGTCAATTGCCAGGCATTTTATACCACATCAAACTCTTGCTTAAGCATGGATTCCCAACAAAGGGGAGGGACATGTATGCTTGGAATCTGAAGACTTTCAACAACAGAATTATGCATATATGTTCACTGTGTTTGTGCAAACTTGTTTTGCAGATGTGTAAGGGTATTAATTTACTCAAGGTTGGAGTTATTGCTATGGAAACACCACTAGTCAATCAATGTGCCTGACTGCACATGTTATTGTGTTAGACAATAATAAATGAATAGATAGAGCACCTGGGTTTCTGGTTTGTTGCATCATCAAAGGGACCCCTAGGGGAGTAATCAATAAACACTTGATAAAGGGTGATCATTCAGATAGGTTTGCTAATATGGTCTTAAAAGCAGTTTTCAGTTACTGTGAAGATTGGTGAAGAAAGAGCTCCTAGAGGAGCCTCCAGAGCCCAGATTCTCTTCAGGTTTTTTTTTGTTTGTTTTGTTTGTTTTGTTTTAAGAACCCCCAAGTGCCAAGGGCTTCCCCCTCCTACATATGAAGTCACAAGCTGACACTGCCTCTGGTTTAGGGACCCTGCACTTATTTTTAAAAATGTGGGCATGGATTATTGTATGTTACACTGAAAGGGAAGGAAGTGAAGATCTAGGATCTTGTAAATCACATGCATAGACAAAGGAAAGCCACAGAGGAAAATTTAGGGGGATTGAATGATGGATATGACAATATATACCACTTAGAGAAAAAGGAGCCAAAATTATTGGATGCTATGCCTATTCCATCCTACCGATAAAATTGCCATTTTTGTGAGATCAGTGAACCAATGTTGCTTTTAGACTTGATCTATTTGTCTCCCCCTCGCTTAATTTCATGATTACCATACAGCCTTCTCATTGTGATCTAGTGTCCTATCCAGATTTGTCTACATGGAGAGAATAACAGATTCCCAGGACTTCACTCATTTACTGTCCTCAAACAGGTGATTCATCTTGATGAACTGAAATGCCTTCTGACTCTGATGTGGCTTCTCCTGTGGCTTTCCGTGAGGGATGGAATGAGCTGATCAGGACAACATGAATTTTACAACCCAAGGAATAGATTATGAATTGATAAATCAGTACTCTAAGGTCTACTCAGAATACATGTTGTGGTCTTATATTTTCTTAGGATAGCATCAGTCTTTCCGAATTGTCTAAGTCTTAGGAAGCAGACAAGACAGATCATCTGGGATTTATAAGTACAGGTCTAGGGCCTAGATTATGTTGATCTAACTCAGCCCTGCTGAAGCCCAGCTGGCCTTTAACTGTAGTCTTGCTATTTAAATGAGTGAGGTCCTTGAACCCACAGCATCATATATTCCTGAAGACTTAAAGACATTCAGAATCTCAGCCTCTGACCCAGAATCACTGAATCAGAATGTGCATTTTACCAAGGTTCTCAGTATATCTCTATACATAATAAAATTTGAAAAGTGCTCTGGGATAGATTCACCCTTGGTTATCTCTCTGTGTATAGACTATCAAGAGACACTCCTTCATTGGGTTTCTTGCAATCCTCCATGTTTTGTTGTTACATTGTTTGTTGGGAATGCCAAGGATAAAAAACACCTGAGTAAAGGATAAGAGTAAATGCTCTTATTCAGACCATTTCTTGTGGGATGAGGTAATGTCTCCTGAGACGAAGAGTAGGCTTACTTACTGGCTGCTATAAAACACTGGGTCCTGTAATCTCAGGTCTGCTATAACAGAAACCACTGCATGCACAGGTATCCATCTAGGAAATCCATGTTACCCCTGTGGGAATTGGGGCTCAGGAAGCTGATACAAACACGCTGACTCTGTGCCTTCTGTTGCTGCTGTGAGTAATAAAGTCTTATATCTCTGAACCCAGGAGTCTTGGTTTTTTTCTGCCAGCAGCCATGAAATTGTGGCAAGCTAACATTAGCTTGTAAGTCGGGTAAAATCTCAGACACTTCACAGTTATTGACACAGATTTCTATAGTCCTTTTTTTTTTAGCACAGTTGCAAAATATAGAGATGGAAGAACTGATTTTTATCTAGTTTTTACCATTAACTAGCAATGGCAAGAATAATTATCTCTTCTTCTGGAATGATTTCTTGACATACAAAATAAGAGGAGGAGGGGAAGAGATGAAACAGACAATAGAGTTTATAGTTGGTTCATTCCTTAAGGTCAGCATTAATGTCTTAAAATCCTTTGTTAATGTCCTTCCCCTAAGATTCGGCACATTTCTTTCCTTTGAAGACAAATTTATTTTCTATTTTAGCTCAAGAAACTTGAAACTTTCATAGAAAAGTTTAATAATTTACTTTGCTTAGCCCACCTAACTCTACATTAAAGGAAGTGCATATGTTCTGTGCACACACGATGCCTTCTTTGGTGAAGTTAATTAACTCCTCATTGAATTCAAAATACATGAATCATTTTGATTATCTCTGTGTCAGTTCAATTTTGATAGTTTTCATATCCTTATTCCTTAGGGATATTAGGAATGTGGACATCTTTGGAAGACAAACTACTTGTTCATTATTCAATATAAAATTCTGTATGACTAAATATCCAGTGTGATGATTTTCAAGGAAGAGAGAACAACAGGAAAATTTAGAGAGCTAATATATACTGTCCATAAGCTATGCTACTTTCATTCATGAACTCAGTGTAATATTAGCTATTCTTGTGAGGTGGGGAGAATACACCTCTGCTAAGGGAAGAGCTGCTTGTGCCCTATAATATAAACTGATGGGAGTCTGGTAATTTATTTCCTGTGACACTGAAAAAGCAAACTGCTTTTGACTGCAACTAAAACTATAAAGAAAAGGATATAGAGCATCAACCTCTGGGTCAAAGAAGACGAATGCATTTCTCATGGAAAGTCTTTGAGCTCTAAGGGCACAGACGAGACAAAGAACAATAGCAACCCAGCCCCCATTTATGGTTTCATTTCTTGAGATTTCAGTTGCCCACAGTCAAACATGGCCTAAAATGGGATTTCTGGGATGGAAAAGTGCATAAACAAGCAGTTCTACATTACACACCATTCTGAGCAGCACAGAGAATCTAGTGCTGTTCTGCTCTGTTCCTCCAGGCTGTGAATTGTCCCCTTGTCCAGGGTGTCCATGCTGTATGTACTACTCACCTGTTAATCACACAGTAGCTGTCTAAGCTACCAGGTCAACTTTCTCAGTATTGCAGAGCCTGTTTTCAAGTAATCCTTATTTTATTTAATAGTGATCCAAAGTGCAGGAATAATGATGCAAAGGAGGCATAAGGCACAGCACAAAGAAGGACAGATGAACTCTGGTGCTTTGTGGTAAATTTAAGGGCATATAAAAATATGTACACATAAGGCTTGACACAAAAGTTTCAAGCATCCACTGGAGGTCTGAGTATGGTATCCACTACAGATAGGGGGACTCTCCTATTGCCTTCCAAACAGGCACATCATTTGAGGTCTCTTCAATGTGGTTATTGCTTGATTGATACAGAATATAGCAGAGTTAAGTAAAATATTGAAGTCATTGGTTTGCAAAACCCTTCTATCAAAAAAATTTTCCCTAAGGTTTCCAACAGATGAATTGACTACATTAGAAGCCCACTAAGTTTTTTTTTTTTTTGAGCAAAGTGTTTTGACAAGCTGTACTTACATTTATAATTGTTCAACCCTTGAAGAAAATTCTGTGTTCCCAGTCTGCACTGATACAAAGTGGGCCATACAACCTGTTTATCCTTTGATGCATTTTTTGGATGTTATCGTGGAGCATAGTGCCAAAGAAACCACTTCTGAGAGGACAAAAAGATCACAGAGGACAAGAAGTTTGAGAGTTCTTCCAAAGAGCACAGAATGAATAGCTGCTCAGAAGTTGCCTACGGAACATTCTAGGATGTGAGGGTGATCTGGCAGTGACATCTGTCACCCCACTGATTGCCAGGGTTGATTTGGCTGATCTGGCCAGCTTAGGTAGGTGTCTCCTTCCTCCCTCATCGCTCCATGTGTGTCCCTCCCTAAGCTGCGTGCTTGGTCTTGAATAGAGGACAGGTCTTCGGTCAATGGTATGTGAGTAGCTGCACTCCCCTGCTAGAACCTCCAAACAAGCTCTCAAGGAACATTCTACACTTCTTGAAAAGGGAATCCCAACTCTCCCAACTGGAAGGAACTGATTCCTGCTAGAGACAAGTAGATTCTGTGGGCTTGCTCTTCTCCCATTGTTCAATTAAAAGTCATATTGTATTGCAGTTTTCTGGTTGTTGTGCTACAGAAAATATGTTTTAACTCTAAGTTTCAGAAGTATCATCTTCAGACAGAAATAAGGAAAACTGTGTATCAACCAGAGATTCAGGATCTCAGACCCAGAATAAAGATGGTTTCCTACCTTTCATGGGAATGAGTGCATAGACATACATACATACATACATGAATAAATATATACATAAATTCATGCATATGTTTATACATATATAGACATACATTCTTCCTACATATAGGAAGAGAGAGCATATATCTGGATATTTGTGTTACAAAGGGATAGATTACAGTATAGACTAGTACTCATCATATGCTTTTCATATAATAAAATAACCACACGTTTTTGCAAAAACACAACAAAGAACAGAATTTCTGGCCTCCAACTCAGTCAACTGTGGCAGTGTCAATACAGTGAGACTTAAGTGTAAATAGTGTGCATAAATTTTGAGAAGTATTTATGAAAGGAGAGTTGGAGACCTTCTTCCCTCTTTATTTTACATCATAAAGTATAGATATGAAGCTCTGAATTGAAATGGCTGTCTCAAACCTTGGGAATGAATCCTCCTGAGTGGAACAAAATCGTAGAAGGAGGCTACATCCTTGATACAGGAAAGCTATTCTAGCACTGACCTGTCTCTCACAAGTTTCCCTGCAAAAGAGATAAAGTTTTACCTTGTTTCAGCCATTTTTTATTTTGAATTTTGTTATTTGCAACTGTTTCTAATCTTAACAAACATAGATGTTGTAGAAAAATTATCCAGAAAAGTGATTCACAATATTTCAGGATTTTTTGTTCATTCTTTTCAAGTCTCAAAGGTTTTAATATTAATGAATAAAAATGATAAATTAGTTCTTAGAATATTCCTGCTTTGCTGGTGGGGAGTGTTTCTAAATATTTTGCTTAAATAGAATTTTAATGGTAGGTAAAATAAAAAGTAATTTGCTTTTATCTCTTAATAATTTATATAATGAGATTTCAAATGTCTTTATTTTATTTTATTTTGGTGGTTCTGGGGTTCCTGGAAACCCTTCTACCTACACCCCTAGACCTATTTTTTTATATTTTTAAATTTGGAAACAAGGTCTCTTAAGCCAGAGAGGCTGGCTTCGAACCTGCGCGATCCTCCTGTCTCCGCCTCCCAGGCATGGTGATTACAAGCGTGGGCCACCACACCCGGCCCAGCTCAAATGTCTTTTAAATGAGGTAAATGTTAGAATCACATGGCTTTACAGGAGCACCTATGAAGAAGCCTATGAAATGGCTGCGGCCTTCAAAAATCTACCAATAGTGTTGGGGGAGGAGTCAAATCCTTATGAAATGAAAATTATAAACAAGTATTCAGATGACTATGTATCTAAGGGTTTTTAGAAAGTATGTTATAGTCAATACTTAGAATGATGGTTATGAAGAACTGGAATTGAAACTGGGGATTTTTAATCTAGCTACACACACATCCTCTCTCTCTCTCTCTCTCTCTCTCTCTCTCATTTACAAACTTTATATTAGGTTCCAGATTTTTCCCATTATCTAAGTAGTAATCAGTTCTATTTCTGATCTGAAATCATTCTCTGTCAAAGTTTGTCACTACTGCACTCTCCTTTATGAAGAATAACAATAACCACAACAACATAACATAATATTTTTCAAAACTGTTAAAAGCCAGGTCTATCTTATGTTGAATTCGACTATTGTCAAACTACAAAGGATAATAATGTTGTCTTTACATTTGAAGATAATGATTCTGAATCACCATCAGCAGATCACTTGCTTAGAGCTATTTTTTCCCCAATACCCATATACACTCTCTGAATTCCTAAAGCCATGATTATCTGTATCTAGACACAGTGCTGCATCCATTCTGCCATTCTTCGTTCTCTCGTTGAGCCCACTAAGTTTGATTTTACAACAGCTATATGAAATAAAGACTGTTATACTTCTCTCCTAATACTTTTCATTTCACATACCCAATAGTTAGTAGAATGTATATTCATAGGCATCTATCTATATTACACTTACTTATTAATAGAGGGGATCGTGTGGCACTGAACCATCTCAGGTCTTTCACCTTGCTTCTGCCATAATCAGTTTCAAGAGAGCAGGCTGGGACTAACTAGTGATATAGGCTATTAGGAACAAAAGCAAAGTAAAACAAAATCATAGGGAACACAGGTAAGTTCTCCTTTAGAGAACTGAGCTCTTCTTTTGGTAGGGGGCAGTATAAAATATGCCAGAGAATTCGCCAGATTAAAAATAAACTAGAAGTAAATGGTAAATTACCTTTATAGGATACTTTCTAAGACATGTATATCATACTTATCAATCAGCTGTAACCATGCCATTCTCAATCATAAAATTCTCTAAGCAGAAGACAAGGTGTTATTACTCTATATTTTGAAGATCTCTATGTATTCATTCAGAGGCAAAAACACTTAATTTTCTTGCATACTTAGAGGAAAAGATTTTTGCTCTTAAGTGTCTTTGGGGAGCTTGTTGCAACATCCTGCATAATTTGAAAAAAAAAAAGAGAGATTGGCCCAAACAGCTGTAGTATAAATTAGTGAACATATTAGTGGTTTACTGAAAAATAGACAGAGAAAAATATATTAGTAAAAGGTTAACTATCTCATTAAATAGTTCAGTGCTAATTACCTTAATATTTGATCAGCACAGAATGCCAACAGAGTAAAATAATTGCTCTTCCTTTAAATAAAAATTGGCACAAATATGTATGATTATCTAGAAACATAAGAATATGATAAATAAGTGTATGGATATAAGTAATGCTAAGAGAGGTAGAGGAATTAAGAAAAATAACTAAAGTTTCCATTTAAGTAACTGGAGTTGTTTCACAGGTGCCATAAACATCTTTTTTTTCCTTTTAATCATTATTTTATTTTTACTATTTTTGTATATTTGTATTTTAGGTATATTTTCTTTTCATTACTACTTAGTACATTGTAACTTTACATCATTTTGGTTGTACAGAATAACAGAAAATAAAACATCTTAAGAACCAAAGTACTAGCCAGGTGCTGTGACATATGGCTGTAACCCCAATACTTGAAGGCTAGTCAGGAGGATCATAGGTCACAGGACAGCCTCAGCAACTTAGTGAGACCCTCGGTAACTTAGCAACACCTGTCTTAAAGTAAAAACTTATAAAAAGGCTGTAGGTGTAGCTCAGAGGCAGAATGCTTTGGGGTTCAATACTCGGTACCAAGAAAAAGAGAGAGGAGAGAGAGGAGAGAGAGAGAGAAAACACAATGTTCCAGTAACTCTATTTTACTCTATTTATAGTCACCCACATTGAGAATTTTAAAAGCTATCAATAGTATATGAGACAGTGACCTGGCTGCCAACATTAAAGAAGGCAAGCATTCCCTTGCAAGTCCATTCATGAGCTAGCATCACCTTCCTTGCCTCCAGGTGTCTGCTCACCTCACCTGCAGTGAGGGAACCTCTGTGCTCCTGCCACATGAGATTTCTATCATTCATTCATATTTGTCATTCTCTCACCTCTAGGTATTGACTGCATTTTGGGCTTTTTGCTCTTGTCTCTAAACTTTCTTTCAAAAAAAAAAAAAAAGTAAATTGGAGAAATGCGTCAGGACACTGGAATGGACAAAGATTCTTTAGACAAGATCTCCAAACCACAGAAAACAAATGTTAATATAGGCAAGTGAGGTTTTCTTGTGTGTGTGTGTGTGTGTGTGTGTGTGTGTGTGTGTTACTGGGGATTGAACCCAGGAGTATTCTATCTTTGAGCTACAATTCCAGTCCTATTTTTTATTCTTTATTTTGAAACAGGGTTTCACTAAGTTGCAGAGGGCCTCACTAAGTAACTGAGGCTAGCCACAAACCCGTGATCTTCCAGTTTCAGCCTCTCAAGTACTGAGATTACAAGCCTGTGCCACCATGCCCACCACATGGGATTTATTAAACTAAAAAAACTTCTGATTAACAATAAAAACAATCAACAGAGTAAGAAAACTACCTACAGGATGGGATAAAATGATTGCGAAATATACTTCTAATAAGGGGTTAATATCCAGAATATATAAGGAAATCTAAAAACTCAATAACAAATAATAACAATAAACACAAAAACAAAAAACAGCAGCAACAACAAAAAAGCAATTAAATTCTGGCAGTAGACTGAAATAAATATTTATTAAAAGAAGACATATGAATGGCCAACAGGTATATGAAATAATGCCCAACACCACCAGCCATTAAGGAAATGCAAGCCAAACCACAATGAGACATCATCTTACTCCAGTAGGAACGGCTATTACTAAAGTGACAAAAGATAAGTACTGTCAAGGATGTAGAGAAAAAGGAACCTTTGCACACTGTTAGTGGGAATGGAAAGTAGTAGAGCCACTGTGAAAAATAATAGAGTAACTCAGGGGCTCAGTGCTGGAGTGCTTGCCTGCCATGTACAAGGCCCTCGGTGTGATTCCTAGTATGACAAAAGGAACAAAAAAGGAGCTGCCATATGATACAGCAAACTCACTACTGTGTGCATACAGAAAGGAAATGAATTTATTTGATTGAAGAGACATCTGTATGTCCATACATCTGTACTTCCCTATTTATTATAGCACTATTTATAATTGAGAAATGGAAACAAGCACCTGATAAATAGTAATGGATAACGAGGAAATGGTAATGGATAAGAGGATATGGTACACACACACACACACACTGGAATACTACTTAACCATGTAAAGAATGAGATCCTGTCATTTGCAGTAACTTGGACAGAACTGAAAATTATCACTGTAAGTTAAATAAACCAGTCACAGAATATCAAGTACTACATGTATTTAAATCTAAAAAAGTTGATTTCATAGAAGTTAAAAGCAGAGTAACAATAACCAGAGGTTAAAAGAGCTGGGGAGAGAGTTAGATTGGGAGGTTGATAAGTGTTTACAAGGTAATAGTTTATTAGAAGCAAGAAATTCCAGTGTGCTATTGCATAGTAAAATGGCTATTGATGATGATAATATAGTATTTATTTCAACAAGCTGGATGAAAGGAGTTTTGATGTTTTCACCATTAAAAAATAGGAAACTGTTTGAGGAGACAGATATGTCTAAATATTTAAACATTACATAATGTATAATGTATACATGTATTGAAATATCACATGGATACCCATAGGCACATATGAATCTTAAGTTTTTATTTATCAGTTTAAAAAGTTTAAATTGGCCCCCCATTAGGCAAATTAGCAATCTTTGAAAGTTTAGAAATCAAGGCATCTTATCTCATCTTTACATTCCCAATACAGCATGAGACAGACATTTAAGTCAACAAATTGAATGATAAAAGTGTTGAAAATTTAAAATTATGAAATAACTGGCTAATCTTATTTTCTAAGGTATGCAACTTAAAACTATGTTTTTTTTCTGTAAAAAAGTAAGAAGAATGAGAAAATAAAACTACTCAAGTGTGCTTCTGAGGGGAGGAGATGATATGAAAGAGAACTGATTCCACCTATTTCACAGCAGCTCAAAATATGTATTCCTCCTCTTCTGACTCTGGCCAAGTTAATGGAGAGATAACAATGGGTTTGGATGCCATTGTGATGTTAATATGAGGCCTTGAAAGCTTTTTATGACTAGGTAATATATTTTTCCCTCTGGCTTCATAGGATTAAAACATTACAAGATAAGCATCCCCTGAGGCCTCATAACTTAAGTCTAAAGAAATGTTGCTTAAAACCTAGCACAGTGTGGGAATGAAGTACAGTGTTAGAGTCAATTATGTAAGAGGGCGGTGTTTTGCATTGCAGCAAATTTAAACAAGAAATGCAGCCTTCATGTAAAAATACTTATTTATGCATGTTTTTGTTATAGAGACAATAAAAGACTTAATTGTATCAGGTACATTATATGGATTAAGAGGTAATAAATTGCAAATCCCTACCTCAAAATAAAATTAAGGAAAGTGCATGTGTGTGTGTGTGTGTGTGTGTGTGTGTGTGTGTGTGTAATAATGAGGGGATTGAAGTTTTATGAGGAAAAAGAAAAGCCAGTAAGATATAAACAATTACCATGTGCCAAGCTATTTACACATATTTTATTTGATTCTTTCGATTATGTGTGATGTTAAGTATTAGTACCTTTAACTTATAGCTGGGCAAGTGAAAGATAAGAAATATTACATAATTTATCCAGAGTCAGGCAGTTTATAAGTGGAAGAATCACATTTTTCTTTATAGCTACTGAAGTACTTTATACTACATGTAATGTACTTTATAGCTACATGTAATGGAATGATGAAGCTGGCTTGATTCAGTTTATGAGAAACAAGTTAAATTTTTAGAAATTCAGCAGGTTGTGTTAGTGCATGCCTATAATCAGTATTTGGGAAGTTGAGATGAGAGGATCACAGGTTCAAGAACAGCCTCAGCAAGAAGTGAGACTCTGAGACTCTCATCAACCTAGCAAACAAATATATATATATATATATATATATATATATATATATATATATATATATATATGTGTGTGTGTGTTATCATATATATGAAATATGTAAACTTTTCATTAAACATGACCACTATCAAACTAAACTGAATCCTTATAATTTAATAAAGCTATATTAATATATTCAGTAATTACTGAAAATTAATCATTTCCATATTATTTTACATTTTTCTATTATTTAAAACCTGGTATTTATAGCTATTGTAACTCTATTATGGAAATATTACATAATGGTATGATATGGCACATTTTTTCCAAACCTGCATTGAGTAACATCACCTTGGTAGCCTTATATCACCCAAGGTATGTATCTTTATACCATACAAACTCTAAAATGTCCCAAACAAATAGTTCTGTTTTGATTGCTTAGATTAAAAATTAATAACAAAAATGTCAATGGAAATTAAACCTAAAAGTATGTCAGATCTGTAGCTATTACTTTGGGAATAACACATACCAAAAAAATTTGAGGGGATTTTTTTGCAGTATTCCAAGACTATTCTCTGGTTCCACAAAGAAGTTACACATGTTACTTTCAACTCAGTTGTTACAATGATGCTCAATGGTTGTAATGCAGGTTCATATGTCACATGCAACCATAGGTTGGTTGCAGATGGGCAAAAATCGTTGCAAAGCATGTATGAGAAGTAACCAGCTATGTTGGATTTACAATAGAGAATAGCATATTTTATTATTTTTAATGTTATATTCTTTCTTTCAGTTAAATAAATACCATGCACAACAGAATGCATAATAGTGACACCATTAAAGTATTATTTAGGAAGCTGAACTGAAATATGAAGATGCTTTTACAAGGTATAAAGTCAAACCTATCTTATAATTGTTGATATGTAAAATAAATACATAAAGATGACACAGTTTATGTGAAATAGAAATTTTGTGAGGAGCATAGATATGCAATGGGTATACAGTACAAGGGGAAGACTCATGAAAAATAGAAATGCTTACAAGAAGACTGTTAAACTTCAGAATAGCATTTGTAATGTTATTTTCTGTCAATCTTATCAAATGTTTCGAAGAGGAAGAGAAGGTGGTGTTGTCACAGAATATAATTCTATAGAGACCTAGGAAAATTCTTTTGTTTCAATCACTGTAATTTTTTAACTTCTACTTCTAGAACTACTAAAAGCAATCTATTTCTGACATTTCATTCTATCTAGTAGCATATTACATGGCCATGGTTTTTTTTCTCATTACTTTTTATTCTTCCCAAACATTAGTTCCCATATTGGAGGGTAAGTGCTCATCTTTTCAAAGTCAGAAGACATTCTTTAGAGGAAGCAGAGTTTTCTCAAATCAAAACAAACATAAAGACGAGCAAACAAAATATCCTTTGGGCAACCAATTCTGTGACTAAGAATATTTTTAAAAAGTAAGCCTGTTTTTCCTCAAGAAGGTATGAGAAAATCTTCCTGCAAATCTCAAGCAAAACCAAGTTGCTTCCCAAATTGGCCATTTGTACTCCAGGGCTAAAACTGAAAACGCACAGAATCGCCTGAGTAATTCAATTGCAGGCAGAATCGATGCAAGTATGAACGCTACCCCGGTCAAAGGTTGGCCCTTAGGCTGCAGCTTAAATCAATTTTGGGTAAGCTAAGTTTGATTACATTTTCAGTGATGAAGCTTTCAAAAGCAATTTTGAACTTGCCTATTCAGAGGCTGTTTGGTTCTGTCTTGAAACTATGCTTCTGGTTAGAGAAGCACCTATCTATCTTTTGATGATGATTAAATCTTGGAGTTGAAGAGAAAGGAGAAAAGGTAAAATAAAAGGGAATGATTCAGAAAGCAATAATAAAGTAAGAATTGAGTAAATAGCAGAGGAGAGACAATTGCTAATATGTTGAATCAGTCATGTTTTTATCCTTTTAAAAATGTATAATGAGAGATTCAAAATGGCGACTGCGAGACACAGCACTTCTCAGTGGCTGAAATAAATAAATTTCAACAACCATGAAGGCAGCGTCTTAAACAACAAAATAAATATATCTCAAGAACCAAAACAAATCCAGGAACCTCGGCGGAAGGAATCCAGAAACCCTGAACTGTGAGATCCAACACACACACACACACACACACACACACACACACGAGTTCCAGCATCGGATCAGGAACCTCGGCGGAAGGAATCCAGAAACCCTGAACTGTGAGATCCAACACACACACACACACACACACACACACACACACACACACACACACACACACGAGTTCCAGCATCGGATCAGCTGCAGGGCCGCTGGCGCCAGAGCAGGTTGCTGGCCCAAACCGCAATCCCTGAACCTGACTGACACCAACTGGCAAAATAACCCAAGAGGAAAAGTCTTTCCAGGACCCAGGGAGCCAGGAAACCTAGCCGCTGCAGCACCAGGCTCCCTGCCGCCCATAAGCTGTCTGGGGCCCAAGGAGGCTTGCCCTCCACTCTGCCCAGCGATGCCCGGCCGCCATCACCTCTGGCCTGAGCCCAAGCCCAAGCCTGTGCGTTCCCAACCAGGTGGCCCAAGACCCAGCCACAAGAGAGCGCGGCCTGGCCCAGCTTACAACCCAAAATAGACTCGGGAATATGGTGGAAGAAATCCAGTAACTCTGACCTGTGATATTCACCGCAAAAGACACACAAAAAAAAGCACAATTGAGCTACAGATGCAGCGACTGCCAGTGCCATATCGAGCCGCCAGCCCAAAAAGGATTTTGGGGCACTGCAGTCCTGACAAGCCATAGAGCTCTAACATCTTAAACTACGAGTTCACCAGAGCACTTGAGCAGCACAGTTTGCTTGCACACCAAGGGAGGCACCCTCAAGGGCGCTGGGAGACCTTCAGGGACCCGGACAGGACCTACTGTGCCCCCAGAGAATCAGCATTATATGGAAGAGCTACCAGTATTTCAGAGCCCAAGATTGGGCTGCCAGGTAACTGTGAGGTCAGATGAGACACGGGTGTCAGGGCGCACAGAGTGAGTGCCACCAGACACCGCGATAACTGAGGGCGCCAGTGTGCACCCAGGGGGGCACCTTCAATTCCATTGACACAGCAAAGGCGCTTAAGCCGTGATACTTTCACAGGGCCACAAGGGGTCGCTCCAAACAAATACGAGACATTGGCATATAGTACTTTTTTTTTTTTCTTGTCTTTTTTTTTCATTTTACACTGATTTTTGTTTTATTTTGTTCTTTTGGTCTTTGGGTTGTTTTGGTGTTCAGTTTTAGGGGGGTTATTCTTTGTTTAACTTTTATTTGGGTTTCTTGTTTGTTTGGATCTTATATTTTGTATCACATGGTTGTTAGTTCGGTTTATTTTATTGTATGTTTATCCTGTTTATTCTCTTAACCCTTTTTGTTCTTTCTTGGCAGTCTATTTTTGTTTTGTTGATGTTGTTTATATTTGATGTATAATAGTCTTTCTACTTTATTTTGTTACTTTATCTGTTTGTGTTTGCTCTTTCTCCCCACTTCCTTTACAAAAGTCTACAACTTAGATTATCAATTATCTTCCCTCAAAACACAAAGTTTCTCACATCTCCATACTTGAATATTCTAATAAATACAAGAGTCCTACTATCTAACCTTCTCCCATTCTCTACCTGATTCAACCTTATCATATTTAAATTCTTCCACAACCTAATTATATCCTCTACCTTACCTGACTCCTGCACCCATTACCCTAGCTACTACACCATCACCCAACCCTCACCACTTGAAAAAGTACTGCTTACCTGTTGACTCCTCTAAATTCCTACTACTAAGACTGGACTAAACATAATACCCACAAACAATGGGAAGACATAAGAAAAACAGGCCTGAGAACTTTGAAAATATGAGAACCAGAAACTGGAGAAATGACAGAAGTCACAAATACTGACCTACAAGAAATGCAAGAAGGGGAGTTCTGAATCTTGATTTACAATATAAGGAAAGGATTTAAAACAGTCCAGAGGAGATGAAAGATGAGTTAGAAACAGAAAGAGGTCTAGAATGAAATGAAAGAGTCAATAAATGAAATGAAGACAGCAATAGAAAGAAATTCTAGAAGATTAGATGAAATGGAAAGTAGAATTTCACCGTTTGAAGACAATTCATCCAAAACCGAAAACACAGTCAACAGTATACAGAAGTCATTACAGCAAAAACACCTAAACATACAACAAATTTGGGATAACATGAAGTGACCTAATTTACAGATAAAAGGCATTGAAGAAGGGATAGAGGTACAGACCAAGGGCATCCATAATGTCTTCAGAGAAATAATTTCAGAGAATTTTCCAAACATGGAAAGAGACTTGGATCTTCATGTCCAGGAGACATACAGAAAACCATTAAGACAAGATCAAAGAAAGACCTCCCCACGCCATATAAGAGTCGAAATGACCAACATATAGGCCAAGGAAGGAATCTTAAAAGCAGTCGTAACAAAAGAATGGGTGACATATAGAGGCAAAACAATAAGAATCACCCCAGACTATACAATCCAGGTCATGAATGCTAGGAGAGACTGGTATGATGTGATTTAGACACTAGAAGAAAATAACTTCCAACCAAAACTACTATATCCATCAAAACTACTATTCAAAATTGAAGGAGAAACAAAAAAGTATTTCAATATAAACAGAATCTCAAAAAATTCATGAATTCAAAGCCACCACTAGTGAAAATTCTTAAAGAAATAAACCATAAAGAAGAAAAAAGAAGCAGACTTCAGAATCAGAGAAGATAGGAAATTGATAAGGGGAGCATTTAAGTAAAGAAGAAAGACCAAACTACCAAACACAATACAGAACACAAAATGACAGAAAACAAAAATCATATTTCAATAATATCTCTAGGATTGAAAAAGATATACCATGCAACTGAAGGCCAAAAAAAGAGCAGGGTAGCAACCCTGATATCCAACAAAGCAGACTTTAAGCTACAATACATCAGAAGAGACAAAACAGGGCACTTCCTTTTATTAAAAAGAACAATACACCAATAAGATATAATGATAGTAAATGTTTATGCCCCAAATGTGGGTGCAACCACATTTGTAAAACAAACCCTTCTGGACAAAAGATCTCAAATAGACCAAATACAATAATTCTGAGAGAGTTTAATACACCTTTCACACCACTGGATTGATCTTCAAGGCAAAAGATGAGTAAAGATTATCTAGAACTTAGGAAAACTGTAAATCAAATAGACCTCATAGACATTTACAAAATATTTCAGCCAGGAATTACAGAATACACATTCTTCTCAGCAGCCCATGGAACTTTCTCCAAAATAGATCACATCCTGGGACACAACGAAAGCACCAACAAATTCAAAAGATGTAATATAATTCCTTGCATCTTTTCAGACCATAATGGAATAAAAGTAGAAATCAACAACAGGAAACTCAAAAGAAACTATTCAAATACATGGAGATTGAATGATACAGTATTGAATGATGAATGGGTAAGAGTGGAAATTACGAAAGAAATAAAGAAATTTATGGAAACAAATGAAAACAGAGACACAACTTGCCAAAATCTATGGGAGAATATGAAAGCAGTATTAATAGGAAAGTTTATTGCATTGAGTGCCCACATAAGAAGGACAGAGAGTCACCAAGTAAAGAACCTAATAACTAGAAAACATGGAAGAAATTGATAGATATTTAAGCATAGTTAATCTACCTAAACTAACCAATTGCAAACAAAGTAATAGAAATGGCGATAAAATTCTTCTATTAAAGAAAAGCCCAGGCCCAGATGGGTTTCCAGCTGAATTCTACAAAACAAGTGAAGAACTAATATTAATACTTCATAACTTGTTTCAAGAGATTGAAAGTGATGGAACTCTCCCAAATTCCTTCTACAAGGCCAGTATCACATTAATCCCCAAACCAAATAAAGATACCTCAAGAAAGGAAAACTACAGACCAATATCCTTAATGAACATTGATGCAAAAAATTCTAAACAAAATACTAACCATATGCATTCAAAACCATATAAAAAAACAATACACCACAACCAAGTTGGTTTCATCCCAGAAAAACAAGGATGGTTCAACATAGGCAAATCAATTCATGTTATTCACCACATAAATAGAACCAAGAACAAAAACCACATTATCATAGCAATAGATGCTGAAAAGGCATTTGATAAAATCCAACACCTTTTTGTGTTAAAAACACTGCAGAAAATTGGAATAGAAGGAACATACTTCAACATCATTAAGGCCATATACTGTAAACCCAAGGCCAACATTATATTGAATGGGAAAAATCTGCAAGAATTTCCTCTAAAATCAGGAACAAGACAAGGATGCCCACTATCACCACTCCTTTTCAATATAGTCCTTGAGACTCTTGCTGCAGCAGTAAGACAAGAGAAGTAAATCAAAGGAATTCACATAGGAAGAGAGGAATTACAATTATCCTTATTTGCAGATGAGATGATCCTTTATCTGGAAGACCAAAAGAACTCAACCAAAAGACTTCTGGACCTGATTGACAAATTCAGCAAGGTTGCAGGATACAAAATCAACCTAAAGAAATCAGTGGCTTTTCTTTACGCCAATAATGAATCCACAATGAAAGAAATAAAGAAAACAATTCCATTCAGTATAACCTCAAAACCAATAAAACACCTAGGAATAAACCTAACCAAAGATGTAAAAGACCTCTACAACAAAAAATATAAAACATTAAAGAAAGAAATTAAAGAAGATCCTGGAAGATGGAAAGATCTCCCGTGCTCATGGGTAGGCAGAATAAATATCAAAATGACTATTCTGCCAAAAGTGATCTATAGATTTAATGCAATTCCCATTAAAATACCAGAGACATTCTTCATAGACCTAAAAAAATCAATCATGAAATTTATATGGAAAAAGAAAAGACCCAGAATAGCCAAAGCAATTCTCAGGAGTAAGAATCACGCAGGAGGCATCACAATTCCAGACTTCAAATTATACTATAGAGCAATAGTAGTAAAAATTGCATGGTATTGGCACAATAATAGGTACAGTGGAACAGAATAGAAGATACAGAAACAAATCCACACACTTATAGTCAACTGATCTTTGACAAAGGGGCCAAACTCGTATGCTGGAGAAAAGACAGCCTTTTCAACAAATGGTGCTGGGAGAATTGGCTATCCAGTTGTAGAAAGATGGGACTAAATCCTTACCTCTCACCATGCACAGGTATCAACCTAAGATGGATCAAAGACTTAGAAATTAGACCAGAGACTGTGAAGTTATTAGAGGAGAGCTTAGGCTCAACACTACAACATATTGGCACAGGCAGTAATTTTCTCAACAAAACCTCCAAAGCCCCTGAAATTAAAGCAAGAATTAACACATGGGATGGCATCAAACTAAAAAGTTTCTTCTCATCAAAGGAAACCATCAATAACCTAAAGAGGAAGCCTACAGAATGGGAGATCTCTACCAGCTACCACTCTGATAGGGGGCTAATATCAAGAATATACAAAGAGCTCAAAAGACTCTACACTAGGAAAACAAACAACCCAATCAAGAAATGGGCAACTGAACTGAATAGACACTTCACAAAAGAAGAGATACAAATGGCCAATAGATACATGAAAAGATGCTCTACATAATTAGCCATCAGGAAGATACAAATCAAAACCACACTGATATTCCACCTAACCCCAGTCAGAGTGGCAAGCATAGAGAAATCAAATAACAAATACTGGCGAGGATGTGGGGAAAGAGGAACTCTTACACTGTTGGTGGGAATGCAAACTAGTTCAGCCACTTTGGAGATCTGTGTGGAGATTCCTTAGAGAACTGGGAATAGACCCATCATATGATCCAGCTCTACCACTCCTGGGTATTTTTCCAAAGGAGTTGAAATCAGCGAACTACAGCAACATATGGATACCTTTGTTCATAGCAGCACAATACCTAATAGCCAAAATATGGAACCAACTTAGGTCCCCATCAACAGATGAATGGATTGCATAATTATGGAAAATACACACAATGGAATTCTATTCAGCTATAAAGAAGAACAAAATCTTGTCATTTGCAAGAAGATGGAAAATCCTGGAGAGCATTATGTTAACTGAGATCAGCCAAGCACAGAAAGAGAATAGACCTATCTTTCCTCTAATATGCCTAAACTAGGGAGCATAGGGGATACCAGAGGGACTCCAGATAATGGAAAGGAAATCTCAGCAAAGTTTGAATGGAAAGATAGGAGAGGAAGAAGGCTAAACTTGATTAATGATGGTCTTACATCTGTATATATGTAAAAGTATGAATATAGCATGGTTACCCTGGACAATCACTGGTGGGAGGTGGGGAAAGGAAAACAGGGGTTCAGTTTAAATGTGTACTATATATTTTCAATAAAAATGTATAAAATTAAAAAAAACAGAAAAGTATAATAATAACAGGAATAAAAGGAAGGAAAGAATCAATGAGTATGGTAGTAAGGAAAATAAAATAGTAGATGAGAGATTATTGTGGTGGTGATGTGTGGCAGTCTAAAATTATTTTGGCACATGAGGCCCCTTCTCTCCGATGCTGTTGGCAGAAGAAATGTCTGGGAAATACAGGTGGTTCTGCCACAAGAAGCAAAATGGGTGTAAGAAATGATGTAAAATTTGAGCTTCAGCAGGCATTATGCTAATTTGAGAAAAATAATCCTTTCAAGTTGTCTTTTTCCAGTGGAGCCAGGCCTGCAGAGCTCTTTGTTGTACATCCTTTGCTTAAGCAAGTCTTTTTAAAAATGTGTTCACACTGTTAATATGACTCAGTTTGGTTTTATCATTCTTCTACAATTTTAAGCATATTGTTATAATCTTAAACTATAGTGCTCTCATGAAGTTATGGCTATTTGAGAAAATAAAAATATTCCTGGAGATAGGGACACTAATTCCTAGAACATTATTAATATCCTGCCTGTTTTAGGAAAATACACTCTTATATCTTGTCTTCCAAATTATTTTAGAAAACCTGTGACTCCTTCTAAGTGGACTGAGTAGTAACCTGAATGGATCTTTGACAAGAATTATGATCTGCCTCACTAATTAGGCAACTAATTGGATTGATTTAAAACATCAAAGGAAGGAAATGAAGTGTATAAAACTATCTAAAACCACATTTTAGAACTAGGTAACTCAAATTGATTCTTTGCCTTATAACTGTTGCAATAAAATACTGGCTTAAAAAAAGGTAAAAATTGGGAAAAATTTCAACTTCCTATAAATGTCTGGTCATGGCATAGGTGAAATAACATTTTCACATAAGCAAGTCTTCTTGATTTATTTAAATATTATTTAAGGATATGCTGGGCAGATAGCTAATTTGTGTCTCTGTAGAGGAATTCAATTGAATTACACTTACAAGCAAGGAAATCCAGCCTGTGCTGAATAGACACATTCAATGAGGACACACCATTTTTAGTCCCTTCCCTAGCAGTTTTATGGATACTAAAACTGAATTTACAGTGCTTTAGAGAAAGTATGGCCCATTGAAATATTATTGCTTTCACAGTTAATCCTTCCTCTTTTGCCTGTATTTGAAATATCAAAATGATACAAAAACGAAGCCTATCAATTTCATCTTACTTCTTTTTTGGTGAAATATTCTATTAATTGTGCTTTATACTTGGAGAAATGACAAGTTTAATATTCATGGCACTCATCATTTGATAATAATTATCTTTCTTTCCGCACATATCACAAGGTCTTTTATTTCCATTTTTCAGAGAAAATATTTTCATTTTTTAGAGAAAATATTTCCATTTTTCAGAGAAACAAAGTACCAAAGTAAAGGTAGGAGAGAGTAGCTCAGTCTTTACCACCTTTTTCTGTGCTCAGATAATTAGATCATGCTCCTAATTAGTCACAGATATAGGAAAAACAGTGCACTTTGGGGGGGGGTATGTTTAAAGAGACTTCTCAGAAATAATGGGAAGGAAATCTCTTACACGGCATCCATTACAGTCTCTCTCAGAGAAAAGACAAGAAAATTCACTGTAGAAGGAAGGGTGTGTTAGAACATTTCCTTCAGGCTGAAAAGGTTGGCAAGTTTTCATTTTTATGAAGCCCTAATAGCCACAACCCCCATAGACGCAGGGTCACATTTTGGCCCAATTTGTTATAGGGTTAGAGTCGTGTGAAATAAAAGAGCAAGCCAAGGAGGTCTACTGCAGTGCCTTTTCATAGGTTGCTGACCAACAGAATTGAAACTGTGAACATAAAGGAAATTTCCCTGGAGAGTAACATTCTTTGTAGAGATGACAAAATGATTAGGCTAACAGAGCTTTTGAGCTAAACTTTATGGAAACTTACCACAAAGCCAAACACATTAAAATGCAATTTCTTCTGTCAATAAAAAATAATTTTCAGTTCCATGACAAAATGCACTAGAGGGAACATTCTAGTAGCATTTTCACCTTGTTAAGGAGTAGGTACAACTTTTTAAGTAAGTGCATATGTGTGTGTATGTGAGTGTGTGTATGTGTATGTATGTGTGTATGTGTGTGTGTGAGAGAGGTGTGACTACATATAAGCTCACTTGTATTGCTGAAATATAACTTGGAATTTAGTTTTTCTAGTCTCTTTGTTTTATGGATGAATAAACTCAGGCCGGGAAGTTAAGTGATAAAAATCTATCCTATTTAAGGCCAGACCTATACTGATTCCCAGGGTTCTTTGTAAAATCCCATGACTAAAATTTGTTTTTTTCTATGTCTTTTAATACCTAATTCTCACAAGCTTGCAACATTTCAAGGCTGATCAATGACAACAGCAAATACCAAAGTTCTCTTCTCCCTTTGGCATTTACTGACCCCCTGTCAGCCTGGAGATGTATGTGCAGTACCAGTAGCTTGAAGATGCAGCTGTCGAATTACCTCCTAACCTCAGAGAAACACAACGGTAGGATAATTAATCTTGTCCAGCCCTCTCTATCAAGCTTCCCATTCTTTTTCTCATTCATTACAAATGAGTGCTTATATGCCTGGCTGAATTAATTAATAATTCTAATAAAAAGTACAATAGCATAAGTATATATAGATACATTAAGAATTGAAGAACCAGTGCTCTTAATTTGGATATAAAGTGAGATCGTTATAGAGTTGCTCAGATTATGCAAATTTGAGCTTCTTCATGTTTACTTTACTCTTCAATGCTTAGATTACATATAACAAGAGGAAGAAAATGAAAGTAATATTTAATCTTTAACTTTTTGTATTAGGCACCGTATTGGCCATTTTATATGTCCTATTTCATTTAATCCTTATAACAATCCTATAACAATGAAGTTTTGTTTCCTTTTCTATTTTTAAGGGAGATGATGAAAGCTCAAAGTAGAGACTGGGGAACTGTCCAAAGTCTCTTCAGCAGGATTATGCTTTCAACTCATACCTGTTTAATTCAAAGCTTTTGATGCTCCAACTATAGAAAGAGAAAGAATGCAGAAAAAAGGCTAGATAATGCTGTTCCAGTTCCAGTTACGGTGTTTGAGGTTAGGCTCTGGTTCACCTTTTCAGGACTTTAGTTTCCTCATCTATAAAATGAAAAAACTGCTCTAGCCTAGAGGTTTTCAAATCAAATTCTCTGAATCATTTTGACATTTGACAGAGTTCCGTGTCACTATGCAGTGTGACAGGAAGAAAAACATAACAAAGAGTTTCTCAATCTTACTGCCAAGAAAACCAAATGAATTCCAATTTCCAATTTTATCTTTGTTATGCAGTAATGCACAGCATATGACCTTTTAGTCAATGTTGAAATGTATAGAAGATAGTGGCTTCATAAGACTATGAAAAATTGACTTGAAAAATTGATACAGCCTCCTGACATCATAGCTGTCATAACATGTTAGCAAAATGCACTACTCATGTGATTTGTAAACACACCTGCTGCATCAGTCTCATAAAAGTATAGCATATAAGTATACTATATAATACTTGAAAATGATAAGTAAGATACTAGTTTATGTATTTACTCTACTATGGATTTTATCACTATTTCCGAGTATACTCTTACTTAATAAAAATAATTGTTTATCAAAAACAGAATGTACTGTTATACTGGCACAATTTCATGTGTTTTTGGTTGACTGTGTCTCTTGACTATATCATTCATTTTTTGTGCTTGATTTAATCTCATTGATTTTTTCATCATGGCAATGCAACAAAAAGTTATATCATAAGAACACACACACACATACACACATACACACACATCATATAGCCTAGGTATATAATATGATACAGTAACATGGTTAGTGTAAGTATACTCTATGGTGTTAGTATAATGATGAAATTGGTTAACAATGCATTTCCTAGAACACAGTGTCATTATTAGGGACCCATGGCTAGACAGTAAATGTTTTTATAAGGTTTCTTTGGAAGAAAAGATCCCATTGCTTAAGAAAATGGGAATAAAATTGACTAGCTCATATCATAGTCTATAAAGTTCTGTCGACTGACATGGATAACTAAACTTCTGGTATCTTCTACATTGGCTTTCTGCTAGTGGCAATTGGTAATGTGGAATATCTCAGGTGCCAACAGTCATTCTGACTGCTTCAGCCTGTTAGGGATCATCTTTCTTATATGGCACAGAATGGTCATTTTGTAATTCTCTTCTTCAAAATACACAGATTCTAGGGGGAGAAAAAATCCTTTTGCTTCACACATGCTCCATTTCAGGGAATTCACTTGGTGACTATGTCTCTGTGTGTTCTATTTGACAGTGTTCCATTTGATAGGTCTGTAAATCTCTACCAAAATCTACCTACAATTGTGGCCTTTATTTCTGTTAAGTATTTATTATGAGGACATCCAGAAAAAAAAAAGCTTTCCATTAACATCTCAATGCTGTGAGGATAAAGCAAGTTGGCTCAGCCAGCACTCTGTTCTCAGTAATCACCAGATCTAAATTTATCACTGCCTCTTTTGACCAAAATGGAAGCCCTATATCTCTTTTAAATTCCTGGCAGGGAAATAATTTTTTATCTACAACATGCATCATTTAAATGTGTAGTATCACATTTCACAAGGAATCAGGGTTCATTAAAGTAGGGTAAAGTAAGAAAGAGCTCACACAGTAGCTTACTGGCATTTAGGGACAGGTGAAGTAAGCACAGAGCTGAGTATATCACTTGCAAAGTGCACAGTTGATTGCAGGTTCAACAAATCAGTCAATAAGTACTGTTTACTTTTATCAGTTGAATCTAAACATAGAAAAGCTGTCATGCTACCTACATTCTTACTTTCTCTGGTTGCCTCTTCCAGTTAGCTTTTGGATGCCAGGTGCTGACATACTTTTTATTTCAAAAGCAGACATGCACATCAAATTAAATAGGCTGAGAAGAAATACTCTTTGAGAGGAGATTTTCTGGTGAGTTAAATAGTACTGACTGTACATAGCATTTAAAATCAGAACTTCATTATTGTCTCCACAGGGTAGCCAAGGCAAGTAAATAAGTTTCGGTAAGTCCTTTGAATGTTTTATGTATAATACTTCTGAGATAAATGTGTTGCTACTTTGAATAAATGCATGTATGTGCAAAGGTAAAAAAGTCACTACAGCATCATCAGGACCTATTTTCTAGCAAAAGATTTCACACCATACTTGTGAGGACATCTTCAAGGGCAGTTTGGCATCCACAGTGTAGCAATGCTACTATTATCTGTTTATAAACTATTAGAAAAGACTCTGTCAACAGTAAGGCTAGATTTGTCCCATATTTTCATATATTAGGTCTCAGAAAAGGGTTGTATTAAACCAAATATGTGTGAATCTTAACACTTTGCTTTGCTTATGTAGCTTTATTCCTTCTTAATTTTCCTTCCTTAATACACGTCCTAAAGTAAATATTTGTTCTTTTGTGAAAGCAAGAAGCAGAGAATATATGATATGTTTTACTTATAGAAATGACTGTGAATTACCAGTTTCTGATTTCCCTCTAAAATGATGGTGCACATTTGATGAATTGGACCCATAGATGGCAGGATGGGACTATTCAGTCCATATTCTTTAAGAAACAGATAGACATAAAAGAATCATCTATTTGATTGTTCATGTTCAAGAAGCAAAACACACAGGTGAAAAACAATAAAATGAAGAATTCTGAGTCTCAAACATTTTACTTAATAAAGCAATTTTCTATGAGTAGTTATCACAGTGTCATTCATTATGAATTACGAATTATAGCTTGCCAATCTTTTTGGTGATCTGAAAAATATGAGTTATTATAAGCCACAAGTAGATGATAATAGTTTTGTAATAGTCTCTGGGTTTATCCTAATAGTATGACTGAAGAGCTCATTTCTAGTGGCTAGAGCTCTGTTGGAATGTTGTGATCCAGGCTGAATGTTGGTTATTGATTAGTGTTATGGCAGGCAATTCCCATTTCCAATCATCCTATATTTGGATTTATTAACTATTGGTGAAAGCATGACAATTTTCTTATTCAAAACATGTATCATAGCTGGCCGTGGTGGTGCACAGTTGTAATCCCCGTGCTTGGGAGGTTGAAACTGGAGGATTGCACAGGTTCAGAGCCATCCTCAGTTACTTAGTGAGGCTCTCGGCAACTTAGTGAGACCCTGTTTCCAAATAAAGTATAAAAAATAGGTCTGGGAGATAGAGAATAATAAAAAAATAGGCCCAGAGGTAGAGAAGTCCCTGGGTTCCACCCCAGTACCACACACACACACACACACACACACCCCAAAACATGTATCATGTATTATCATGTACACCGATGGGGGGTCTTTTGGGTCTACCTTTTTTCTCCTGAACAAGAAAACAGGCAATTAACATTATATACTTCTTTACTTATAGAAATGACTTTTCTTTAGGACATATATATATATATATATATATATATATATATACATATCAAATATATTTGTAGGTTTTATTAGCTTTTTGTAGGTTTTATTAGCTTTTTGTTATTTGTGTGTGTATATATATATAGTCACACTAAATATTGGATCACATTAGGACTAGCTTCTATTCTTGGATTAATTTTCTAAAGTTTGAACACCTTCCCATTCAGAGACTTTGAAGATGTGATAGAAGTTCTTATGGTGGGACATATGTACATTTGTGGTACTGGGGGTTAAACTCAGGAACATTCTACATCTACCAATCCATATTCTATTTATTATGTTGAAATAGGGTCTAACTAAGCTGCTGAGAGTCTTTTTAAGCTGCTGAGACTGGTCTCGAACCTGTGATCTTTCTTTCTCAGCTTCCCAAGTAGTGGGATTACAGGTATTCACCACTATGCCCAACTTGAGCATTTATCTCAAGAACGAGTTATTATACATAAAAGACTAGCACCTTAATTCTTAAGAAAAAGCTAATAAAATGTGCAAAAAATAAAATTACATTATATGCAGAGATTTATGAGGTATATGTTGCAAATGATATGAATGATTTCCAACTTTGTTGATAAACAGTACAGTGTGTTGGTTAAAAGCTTGGACTCTGAAGCCAGACATTTTATTTTGTCACTTACTATTTGATTTTGGTCACAAAATATCTTTTTAAGTTTCCTTATCTGTAAGTAGTGAACTATAAAACCTAAACATTTGAGTTGTATGAGAATTAAGTAAACAAATTCCTATACAAATCAGAATACACTGCATGTGGTGGCGCACACTTGTAATCCCACAAACAAAATAATTACTGTAATACAGACTAGAAATACGTAATGTAGTAAGTTTTTCAGATGTCAAAATTTCATATATAGACATTTCATCAAAGTTCCACATTATATTCATAATTACCTATATAATTTGCACATTTTTTTATTTATGAAATTAAAAATTATACAATATTTAGTGGTAACTCAGCCTAAAGAAAGTCAGTTGCAGAGAGAGAGAGGAGAGAGATCATAAGGGTCCATTCTGAATATTGCACATCTAGAAGCCTTTCAGTACTACCTTATTTCCAGGTCATTATGTTACAGTTGTCTGAGTAAAAGAAACATTTACGTAAGTGACATTTGTTCTTAATATGTCACATTTATTGCTATTCCAGTTTTGAAAATGAAGATGTGATTTAGAATTTAGATAGCATAAAAGTTAATATGCTCTTAAGCTTTAAATTTTTCTTTACTTTGCCTTTTAAATTCATTTATCCTTTCAGGTGCTTGAATATTTAAACTACTTAAAATATTAATAATATACCAAAGAAGTATCAATATTTATACTGAATTGTAATTTATACTTTCCCATACTATAGTCAATGGTTTATTTTGTCTATAATCATACTAAATAAATCATAGTCATGGAAGAAACTTAAGCAAGTATGTTGTACTATGGTTATTGCAGGGCAAGCAAATATTTTATTCAAAATTGAATATTAAGAAATACAAAGCTAAATAATAAAAAAGTATGCAAATAGAGACATCTTATTTGGTAGCAGAGTTTCTTAAATGGTAGTAATTCAAAGTTCCTAAATCATGGACTTGTAATGGTAATAGTACATTTTTAAGTAGATTGGATGTCACATATTCTATCATTGTTTCAAAAAATGGAAAGGATAATTTCTGTGATAAACGATCCAAAATTTGCATTTTCAGAGATAGCTTACCATCAGAGGATGATAATATGAATATCTATGTCATGTTATAACAAAAGTATTATATATATATTGCCTATAACTGTGAAATTTAAAGGGAAGGAGTACTTTAGTATTCTTTGAACATTTTGAGAAACATTGTTTAAAAATTAGAAAATTGTATAGTTACAACAATTTGTTGGTTACTTGACTTCTAAAAAGTACAAAAATTAATTTCAGGAGTAAATGATACAAGTTTCTCTCCCTTTAACAAATGTCTGTTTTGCCCCTTTTTATTCATATCTCATCCTTATCCTTAGAAACTAACATTATCAATGAAGTTTTTTTAGTAATCCATTAAGTTGTATTTCAAAATATAATCTTAAATAAAAATGCTATCTATATAAATATTTGTCCATGATTAATTTACTTACTATTCCATCTTATTTATGACATGTAAAATTCTGGCTACTCCATGATGAGTGTCTAAAGGAAACCAACCAAGAGTAAATTCAACTCATAAAGCCATAATTAATCTGTGCTTCAAGATAACATATGCATTTTTAAAAAAACAAAAAAGCAAACAAACAAAAACTCCAATTAAACCAACCATCCTGAGTCAAAAGACGATTCAACTACCCTATTATTTATGTATCCTTTTCCTCTTTTTCTCTTAGCTCTAAGATACTTTTCTGCACACATGTAGATTTATATAGGAATTTCTAATTCTCAAATACTCATATTACTTGGAGACAAAATGTCCTCTGTGAAAGAAATGTGTCATATCAAAATGAGTTCTAAAATAAGTACACTCCTTTCTTAGGTTTTATCTCTGAGGATATATGGGAGCCAGGTGGCCCTGGGAACATTTTTGCAACATCGTGCTACTTACGGTTGAGAGGCAGGCTCGCATTGGTCGTGCCCAGCTTATTGGCAGCCACACAGGTATAGTTGCCAAAGTGCTCCTGTGTCACGTTGGTAACAGTGAGAATGGATCTTGTGCTAAAATTTTGAATAATAATTCCTTGCTGGCCATTGAAGAGCCTAGAAGACAAAATAATTTGCAGGTAAATATGTATTATGAACGCTAGTTTAATTTTTACCTTAGATGAGATAGTCATGCCAACCCATAGACAGTTTGATAATACCAGTGTTGGCATAAAGCAGTGTAATACTACAATTATTTTTCTTTGCACTTGTAAACTTGAGGAGAGTTGCATGACAGCTGGAGACTCCTATGGGATTATTTGTGTTCTACAACAAACTGAGCATGGATATTCACATGTCCTATTTATGCACTGTTTTGTACTTTAGAAAATTAAACACACCATAGCAATGGTATTACATCTATTAAAGTCAAAAAGAGTGAAATGAAAGAGATATAAAGATTCCACTTAAGGAAGAAACTGATGGTTTATAGATAATATGTTTAGGGTATTTCAGGTAAAATTATTGGATAACTCCCAGGAAACTTGATCCCTACAACCATAATAGGATGGTTTTAAATTCAAAGTCAATACTACTTTATTATTATCATGGACAACCCAGATTTCCATAAAACCTAGAAAGTGATAGCATTATAGTATAACATCTAAAACTGAGCCACATTTCTACCATATTTTAAGAATTGGCACAAGAGAAAGTTCTTAAACTTCTTGTCTTTCATATGAGTCTGATTACATTTATTCTGATTCTACTCTGGCTATCCAATCATCTGTCTCCAGGCTTAGCTCCAAAAGCCTCCACCCTCAACTTAGCATGCCTTCACATTGCTGGCACAAACCATGTCTACTCTTACTTAACCCTCTTCCTGAATCTTCTGTCTGTCTCTTACATACCTTCTTTTTTTCTTCTGTGAAGGCTTTTTCAACAGTACTGGGGATTGAACCCAAGGACATTGTACCTTTGAGCTGTACTCCCAGTCCTATTTTATTGTATTATTTAAAATTTTGAAACAAGATCTCACTAGGTTGTGGAAGGCCTCTTAAATTGCTGAGGCTGGCCATGAACCTGTGATCCTCCTGTCTCAGCATCTAAAGTTCTGAGATTACAGGCATGTGCCATTACACCTGGTTCTATTACATTGTACCTCTGATCTATACCCCCAGCTCTCTTTTTAGTCTTTTCATTTCTGAAATAGGGTCTCACTGAGTTGCAAAGGGCCTCACTAAGTAGCCGAAGCTGTCCACCAATGGTAATCCTCCAGTCTCTGCCTCCCGAATTCTAGGATTTTAAGCGTACGCCATGACCCCTAGCTGGTTCTTCCCTTCTAATGATGTAGGCCTGACCTAAGATCTCTCTGTCTCTCCCTATCATCTATCTATCTGTCTGTCTGTCTGTCTGTCTATCGATATCTTTCTCAGTCTCTTTCTCTTTGTCTCTCTCTCTCTCTCCATTTATCTAATACTTCTTAAATTATTTTCTTCTCTGTCTGCTTTCCTTGCATTTTTCTTCTAGTGATTTTCACATACACAGCTTTTATGAACCAAATAATTTAATTATTTAAGCTCCTAAAAAGACAAGGCCATGTGGAAATACTTTCCTTGATGTTTGGATCATACATATCTCTTTATAGCACTATCCCTGGTACATAATAAGTAGTACACAGGCCAAGGGAGTCCAGGCAATTTTCTCCCAACACACGTTTATTAAACTTCTCTTCAGTGGCCCCTTTAAGTAATTTTCTGTCTATATGTGAATTCTGCTACAAGGAAGATTCCAACACGATTTTAACTTCTCCTTGACTAATCCCGGATTTACATTGAGGGATGTACTGCTCCCAAGGTGAGCTATATATAAATTTGTTGTCCAAATGGTATGTTAGTTTTTTTTAATGTGTTTTAGTACTAAATATTTTTTACATGAAGATACTAATAAGTGATATCCCATGAGAATTAAACTCCTTTGCATTGTGTTATGTGAATTATACCTAAATTTATATAAAATATACCATAGTAAAATGCAGATTAAAATAAGTAGTCATACTTGATTATTTCAGGAATTTCTTATATTTTTCACATAATAGCTAAATTTGACTCACCCAACATGTAAACTTCAATCAGAATAACAAAATTTTGAGTTGAGTAAATATCAAACAAAATTTAATTTGTGCAGTAAGTCTAGTGATCCCCAAACCTGACACAAGAAAATAGGACATTAAACATCTAATATATGGCAATTTTATTCTTCTTTCTCATATTTCAAGCATATTATCATTCATGTTAAATTCCTGCAGTGATTATTGCTTATTTTTATGCATTACATTAATAAGCTAGTATATGTGTACACACAAATAAATACTACTGGGGAATGAACCTCCAGGCACTCTACCTCTAAGCTATATCCTCATCCATTTTTTTTGAAACAGGCTCTTGATAAGTTGCTGAGGCTGGCCTTGAACTTGAAGTCTTTCTGTCTCATCATTCCAAGTACTAGAACTACAAGCATGTTTACCACACCTGTCTATTAACTTCATTTTTAATTTATAAGTGTTAGTTAGATATAAAAGCACAGTTTTTGTAGCTCTACAAGCTTCAGCATTATGGCTCAAATCAATTTACCTACACCTCTGTTATAAACACATTTTCCAGAGGAATCAACAACTCCCTGGACTACTAAATCACTTTTGTGCCCCATCTACCAAAATTGAGATCATTTTGTTGCTAAAGAATTAGAAGAAATTGACCAGTATCTTCAACTGGCTTGATTCTGGGGAGACAGTCTCAATGAAGTATATTTAGACACCTCATGTTTATGTTCTCTATGGCTGACTTCCTGAATGAGTTGCCTTTGCATTATCTGCTCTAGAATGTACCTGGAGGCAAAGCTCCAGATGTTGCTGAGTCATCAGCATCTTTGTATTCACTGGCCCATTTTGGTCCTTTGGCCCTTAGTATTGTGTGCATCTCTACCAAAGTGTCACATTAGTGTTCCAACCCCTGCTACTTAGATCACCCAGATAGGCCCTTATGGCCAATTAAAAAAAATGTATTTTTCCTAGGGGACTTTCTTCCTTATAGTGAAAACTACCTTTCTGAGCTTACTTAGAAAGTTCAAAAATTGCTTTCTCCTACAGTTGCTAGTTTTAGAAGTGTTGTCTTATCACCCATCATTTAAGACCTTATCTTTTCAGCACAACAAAACTTCAACAAAACCCTGTTTGGGCCTGGCAGATGGCTGGGAGGGCCTTTTTAAAGATGCTTTTGAGATGGTATACAACTCTAGAGGACATACTTCTATTATTGTCTTGAAGGTATCTGGTGCTGGGGACTTTTTCAAATATTTAGATCAATTCTGAAAATATTAATTAAATTGTTAATAATGAGTTCTATGCTGAGTTATTTGAAACTAAGCTGGGCAGTACATGAATTCTGCCCTTGAGAAGGTCAAAGTTGAGAAGAAGAATCAGAATTTGAAAAAAGTATTTATAATAGACCAACATAGCCACCCTTAATTATTGGATGTAGAAATTTGAGCCATGTCTTGAAGTGTCAGAATTCATGGCCTTCATCTCATTAAAAATATGAATAAAAGAACTCAGTTGATGACTTTTTTCTTGTTGAAACAGATTTGTTCTGAGATGGTTGGCTATAACAATATTTTCTACAAAAGGACTCATTCCTGTATTGACAGATTACAGAATGAAAGATGCTTTCTTGTAGCTTTTCCTTCCACTGAAAAAGCAAGAAATTCTACTGAGCTAGCAGTTAAATACAGCATTTCTTTCCTCAGCAGTAGATCAGCAGCATACGGAGCTTTCTAGGAAATACCTGGTCATTTTTCTCTGATGCATTTTTACCATAGGGGATGTGGTTATAAGATCCTTCTATTACGGTAGACCTCACTGTCCTCTACCTTCTGACACCAATAGAAGTTTGCTCCATATCGAGGACCATTACCTCTCACTTTTCTTCCTTCTGCCTCTTGCCAATACCTCATAAATCTGTAAACTGCAGGCTATTTGCTTTGCCAGCACATAAGTGACACAGCCCGACCCACTAACTAGTTCTGAATTAGAATAGTCCCTATATTTTCTAGTGTCAGTCAGAAGTAGCACATGGGAAGCATGCTAATAACTAGACACTGCATTTCTGACTCATGAAATGCTCATGAACTTTACAATCACAATCTCCCTCAGGCCATAGCTATCTTGGATGACCAGAAGAGCCTGTAGCAACATCACCACAGAAAACCTGACCACATAGCCATGAGCAGCAATTGTTAAGATTGCAAAAATAAATGGAGCAGCCGCATTCCACCTTTTTTCATTTTAAATATAAATCCAACCTTACTCCATATTTTGTGATTATTGTTCACTATCTGTCTTTCCAGGTCAGGAATAACAATACACATTATAGGCTCTGCAACCTTACTGTACTTCTATTCTTTTCAGTGTGAGCAGGATTGCTTTATATACATGAGAAATGTTAGCTGTTCTCAGTACACTTATGCCTGAAGTAGCCTAACAGTAAAAATATAGCATTGTATACAAAGGTGTTAATTTCATGTGTTAAGAACACATGAAATTGTCATTCAGAAGACACATAAACAATTTCAAATGTTTATATCAACTGATCTTCACAACAACCTTAAGACATAGGTGTTACTAGTCCTGTTTTACTAATGAAGCAAAAGAACATTAGAGAGATTAAGCTAATTCATCTTTTACCATCTGACAATCAGCAGAACCAACATTCAAATCTAGGTCTCCTTACTACTGATACCCTCTCATCCTAGATAGAATTCAAATCATCAGGTGGAAACCTCAGATGTGTTTGAGTTTGGAAATCATGGGAGCTTTAAGAAAATTGAGCTGAGCCAGGGAGTAAACCAATGGAGTTTAATAGCCAACTGATATGTGACATCTATGCCAAGAAAACCAGGTTCCATCCAAGGAGTGAGTCTAATGGGATAGAAAATCAAACCAACCAACAAACTAACTAACTAAGCTTCATTTTGTCTAGCTATTTGCATATTTCTCAGGGCTCCCTTGCGACTATTTATTTGAACTTAATTATGATTTTTACTTTTACAGCAGCTAGGGTGAACCTCCAATGGAGTCAGTCTCTTGGGATACTCAGCTTCAGATAAGAAGCACAAAATAGATTTTTTCTTTCTCCCTCCTCAAACTACTTCTCTCTCTCTCTCTCTCTCTTTCTCTCTCTCTCTCTCTCTCTCTCTCTCTCTCTCTCTCTCTCTCACACACACACACACACACACACACACACACACACACACACAAATATTGTTAGTTTTTCTTCCCTTGGTTCTCTAAAAATTTGGATGCCCAGGAAGTAATTTTTGCATGCATAACTGAATGAATTATGCTATTATGAATTTGTAGTTCTTAGTTTTTCATCTGTGAAATGGGTAAAATGAAGCCAATAACAAAGTGATATGAGTGTTTTTAAAATATGTAATGTGTAATATTCATGCACATATATAACAAATGCAGTAGACACCAGATTATGATAGGTGATATTATTGTTCAATGACAGAGTGTGTTTCTTAGACAGAACAGATACATTTCCTCTCATATGGCAGCCAAATATTAAATATTGAGCATACAGGAAATTATTTTTAAAGAAAAGATCTAAAGATCTAGAGAGTGACTGGAAAGATTATGGTATCAGGATTTCAAGATGTGCCAAATTCTGTATCAATTATATGCACAATATCAACTTCATCTAGGCTTTTCACAGATGTGCAGGATAGATAACAAAAAATAATAAAAGTAAAATGGAGGAGTAAAAACTGCTAGAAATCAGAGAGAAATGAAAATTTATGTGAAAATGCTGCTATAGCAACCTATTGGTTTATTGTATGGCTCAATACTTAAGGCTTAAAAGCAATATGGTATCATTTATTCCTAGGAACAGACTAGAGAATATCATTCATCACTGTCTTAGCCCCAAGGGGTATCTATCTTTAGTTGTGCATTTGAATAAATTAATGTGATTATAATACATTAGGATTCTTTAATGATTCTAGACTTTATTAAGCTATTTAAAATTTATGTCTTGTTTACTTTATCAATTTTAATGAAATTCATAATTTTAGATAGGAGACTGTTGGGCTGTGATGGTTTCGTTTGCACAGGGAGGATCATCTTTTTTAACCCTACATCAAATAAACAAAGGCTACAGTACAGGTGACAAACAGCCCCTGACACAGTGAGTTCCTGTATCCCTGACAACCTGGCCTATGACTGCATTTCTCCCCTCTGCTTGAACTGCTTTTCTAATATCAATATGCCCATGATTGTAATGCCAAATTTCATCCTACAGTATAACAATACAACCATTTGCTGTGATTACTTAAAAAAAGGAAGCCGGAATTGAGCAATAGAAACCACCTTCTTTCTCTATTGCCATATAGGATTTACAGTGTCCCACAATCGTGGTTGACAGGATTCACCTGTATGAATACTCTTAACGGAGCTTTAAAATGAATAAAAATCACAATGGTTTTTATTTTATAATTATTTGAAGGCTATAATTGATTCTTGCAACACTGTGTTATTCATGCCAAATGCCACTAGGTGTTGGGAATATGAGTGTGAACAATAGAATCCTAATTCTCAGAAAGGTAAGAGTTTACTAAGAGAGATGGGCAAGTAAACAGAGTTGAGGATCACTTAGTGTTTGGACAGAGGTGAGCACATGGGAATGCATTTGAAGACCTTCCTCCCCAAATAGGGAAGGCTCTGGATATCTTTCCTGGAGGGAGTGACATCTGCATAGAGACTGAAAGACTAGTTAGTGGATGACAGAGAGCCAAAAGCTAGCCACAGATGGGTCTGTGCGTGGAAGGGCTTAGAGGCAAAGGGGCCAACACATGGTTAGGTCTGGAAGGCAGTGATCATGTACAATTAGGGAGCTGAAGTCTTCCAGGTTGGCTATGGCTCAAGTTGTAAGAGGGAAAAATGGCAAGATTCAAAGGAAGAGAAATGAGTAGGGCTAGAAGCTAAAGGCCTCCCCAGCCACACTGTGGAGTTATTTTATCCAAGTACAGTGAAGAACCATTGATAGGCTTCATTTATAAAGTGATAAGATCAAAATTTATTTTGAAATGATCAATATGAATATTAGAACACAACCAAATTCCAGAGTACAACTGATGTACTATGCATGCAGTAGTCACACCCTGATTCCTGTCTGTCTCAAATCAAACTCAATAGGGTCCCTCCCAGTCCACTTTTCTTGCTCTATAGCCTCAGCTACTGGGCCTACCATTCATCTTCTCATCTGGATAGAAAAATCTTGAATTCTTGTCAAACTGTTTTCCTACCTAATTGGTCATGGAAGTGTATAAATGCTGCCACTTCTCTCTCTTGCTTTGTAACTGCACAGTCAGTATTCTAATTGAAGGCACATTGTATCTTTCCCATCCATTACTCCCACCTTCCCTAAAAAACATGGTAGGGTCTAAATTGCTGTACTATTAAAAAAAAAAAAACCTTCAGAAGCTTCCTAGTACTCATGTAATCCAGCACAAATGTCTTATCATATTTTAGACTAAGTCTTTCTCTAAGGCACCTGGCTAACTTTACTTCCTAGTACACCTGAATTCATATCCTTTACCCCAAGGCATTAAGAAACAACTACACAATGCTCACATGGCATTGACTATATTATTTCTTTGCCCATGATTATTCTTTTCCTCTTATAATGTTTGAAAGTGGTGTTTATCATTTGTTGTCTAGCACAAAAGCTAACTTTGTCCTGAAGAATTCTTTAATCCTCTGATTCAAGCTGAAGAACTCTACCTGTGTTTTTTCACAGGACTCCAGCAAGGGATTCCTTAGGATTTTCTAACTTAGTGCTTATTTCATTTTAGTGACTTTTATGACAAATTCTATACTCTACATCTGAGAATCCCAACTGGAGTTGACCCACTTTTCCCTTTGTTTGGCTGACCCATGTTCTAGATAGAATGCTATGTGTTTGTATCTCAGGTGGGCATGTGTGTCCTCATTTCCAGTAATTGAAAATGCTCTCACTTGCTTCACATAGTCTTCCTTTACCTCCCTGGTCTTCATGACAGAAATATCACTAGAATGAAATAAATAACATAACATAAAAATGAGATAACACAACACTAGAAATGCATGTTTTGTCAATTCTGGAAATTTGCTGAAGAAGTAATGTCTTGAGTTAGGAGGGAATTTTTTTTTAAGATCATGTATGTATTACAATATTATCTGGGTAGCCTAGGATTCATGGGCTCATGCTATCCTCTTGTCTCAGCTTTTCAAGCACCTGGGACTATAGCTGCTCACCATTTTACCCAGCCCAGGAAAATTCATTTTTTAACCTAAAGAGGTAATAAAATTATTTTCAATGCCCTTCTAAATAAAAAAATAATTTTTAACTCTGGTAAAAATGACCTTGTAGATAATAGGAGAGAGAGAGAGAGAGAGAGAGAGAGAGAGAGAGAGAGAGAGAGAGAGAGAGAGAGAGAGAGAGAGAAATAGATTTTCAGTGATGTGACGTCTGAGTAATCAAAGTTGGGTAAAATATAAATGAGACAGATTCTGACATGGAAGTCAGGAGATTTATTTTACTTCTCATCCTGTACTTTTCCTCAATAAATACTTTTATCTGCATGAGTTAATTCCTCAGGTGTAATGCCATTTGATCAATTTAAGGAATAATAAGGTAAGTATATACGTATGTACGTATGTTTGTGGGTGTGTATTCCACTTAAATTGCCTCTTTTTTTTCTTTCTTTCTCATATGGCACCCAACCTTAAAGACTTGACAGTGTAAGTTAAATATACAATGTGGCCAGGCATGGTGGCGCACGCTTGTAATCCCCGTGCTTGGGAGGCGAAGACAGGAGGATCGCACAGGTTCGAAGCCAGCAGCTGGCTTAAGAGACCCTCTTTCAAAAATATAAAAGTAGGTCTGGGAGTGTAGCCCGGAAGTAGAAGGGTTTCCAGGAACCCCAGTACCACCAAAAATAAATAAATAAATAAATAAAGTGCAATTTGCCAAGCCACTATATATGATAATGCTTTTAAAATCAGAATACACTATACAGATGTAATGTGCTCATAATTTTGACAAAAATAAATTGCATAAACACAATAAAGAAAGAGGATCACTGAAGACACAAAGAAATATTCTAGTTTATTTTCTGGTTTTCTTAAAAATATGAAAAATAGAGAAGACCCCTCTTACCATATTCCTTCAACAAAGTGAATATTCACATAAAATGTATGGCCTTCCTAGACAATTAGTAAATATTCTAGACTAGGGAGAAGGAGAGGAATGATAACTATAGTTTGTTATGATTTCTCAAGTTGATCTTACCTTGGTAAAGCCAAGAATAAAAGATCATTATCTAAAGTGAAACGTAACATTAACCTGATTAAATAGGTCATGATGCTTTTGTGCAAAGTGCACATGGAATATCTTAACAAATAAATACTTTACATGGTTTATTGTAGGCATTTTTCTATCCTTTCAGTGATTTCTGAATATATTTTGTGTGTTTGTTCATGCATACTTTATGTATATCTATAACTCATCCTTCATGCCAAGAAAAATTGCTAATGGTCATTGCATTTTCTCAGTAACAAAATTGTAAAGAGTGATTTAAAAATGAATAGACTAAGTTTAAAATATGTAATTTACAATGTCAAGATATTATAATTACCATACTGTCAAATAAAAATAATCAATTTTAGATGCTTTTTTTAGTTTTTTACTGATGCTTTAATAATTTCAATATGTTAATGTATATTTATTTTTCATTCATGAGAGTATTTATAGCATTTGTAACTTCTGCCTTCTTAACTGAAATTAGGATAGAGGATTAAGAAATAAACACAGTGGAAATTAAAGAATTCCATAAAGTATTGCTACTATCATCTCTTTACCTAAAAACAGAAAAAATGAATATATTACTATTTAATATCATTTACTCATCTTTTTATTTTTAACTTACAAATAATAATTGTTTATATTTGTAGGATACAATGTGGTATGTTAATATATTTATAGATTATGAAATAAGAAAATCAAGCTAATTAACATATCCATCACCTAAAAGCCTGGAGCAGTTAAACTGGTTGTGAGAAATCAGAAGGCATGACTTTCCAGCCCTCAGGCTTGAATTTCAAGAAATCTAGAAAAAGAGGAGGGAATTCATAGACAGAGCAAAATTCTAATCTAAAGCTAGTTAGTAATGTCAGCTTTAAGTGATACATTACCCATGCTTCTGAAAAATCTATTGAAATGTAGTCCATTAAATGTATGCTTTTACTCTTGACCCTAAGGTTACGGATAACATTCTATTAATAATATACTGTTATTAAGCAATAGGTTAGTTTTATTTCATATCATTAGAGATATTATTTGCTTAAAGGTACTTTGGATGTTCTGAAATTGTCCTTTTATTGCATATAAGAAGTATGTTTCTTACTATAAACCATTATTATTTTTGAGAAAATGGTTAAAATTTTGGCTCTCTATATAACTGATTGCCAAGATCTGATTTTACTAATACTAAAATGTTTAGGGAGTAAAATTTAAGTCCGGTGTGATTATCCCTTCTAAGTGTGCTGAAAGAAACTATAGTGCTAAAACATGACTATCTTAAACAAAGGAATAATATTTTTATAGTAAGCATAAATTTTAGTTATCATCACAATGCTTATTTAAACAGTGCAATAAACTAGGTCAAATGGCTAATGTTGATATGAAAGGCAATTAGATAATCTATAAGAGATTGGGAGCCATCTTTGAGAATGGTATCTGACAACTGCTATCTCTTGATATTTATTTTATATTCTCATATTGTCCCCTTCCACATGAAGTAGGGTTACCCTGTGTCACTAATAAGATTTGACAGAAATGACAGAACATGACTTCTGTGACCAAGTTATAAAAGATAACTTGGGTAGCTAGTTCTGTAAGAGACCTGGTGCCTTGTCACAAAGACATTCAAGCAGCCCTCTGGAGATAGCCACATGGCAATTATCTGAGGCCATCTGCCCATAGCTAACACTAGCACTAACTTGCTGGAAAGGTAAGTGAGTTACCTTAGGAGCAGATCCCCTGGCCCAAATTAAGCCTTTGATGGCCACAGGCAGGTGACATCTTGATTACAGCCTTATCAGAGACTCAGAGCCTTAACCATCAAGCCAAACTGCTCCAGGTCTCTTGACCCACTGGAAATGTTTGAGATTATAAATGTGTATGAGTTAAGTTGTTGAGTTTAGGGTTAATCTGTTAAAATAGCAAGGGATAACTAATAATGGGAGGAGATATAAGGAAAAAACATAGGCTGAGTGGTTGATAAATCTAAAATGTGTACTGAAGTAAACTTAAAGCTTAGTGCCACCGGACTGGCTATTTTCTCTCATGTCTTAAATGTGTAACCAGTGAATCTTAATGAAGAATAAATGAGTAAAAATAATTTAAAGGACCTTGAATGTGATATATATATATATATATATATATATATATATATATATATATAAAATATTTTCTTTCAGTTGTGCTTGCTTTTACAGAATTTCTTTTTAAGTAGTTTCAAGCTAATTATTCATAGCACACAAAAATACATTTTATAGAATGCTGAAGAACTATAGACAAAAGGAGGGTAGGGATATTCAGGCTCCACTTCTATTTTTTTTTGTGTGTATTTATCTGAATGAAAATTTGGCTTTAAGGATCTTGTTGTAGTTTGGCAACTGTGGATTGTACAACTACGAACATAGATAGGCATGCATTAGTTTAGTATTTTGGCTTTCATTCTTTTGGGTAGATACCCCGAAGTGGATTTGCAGGATAATATAAGAACATTATGCTAAGTGAGATTAATCAGTCACAAAAAGTAAAAAATTAGATGCTCTCCCTAATATGCTGAAGCTAGGGAGAAAAAGAGTCATAGAAGGAACTCTAGACTAATAAGGAGAAGCCATAGATTAACAAATAAGACACATAACTGAGGGAGATGGGAGAGGAAAGGGGTAAATTCCCTCATGTACATGATGTACATTCATAAACATATCAAACTCAACATGAGAAGGAGGGAGTGGGGAGGGAATGGGGTTGGCACTGGGGAAGGGCTAAATAAGTGATGAGTATATGTATACCTCTACCATCTTGTACCCCATTAAGATGTATGACTAAAATACAACAATAAAAAATTAAAATAAATAAAAATTAAACAATATAGAAAAGATCTTGATGTAGGAGAAATGGATATTTATAAATATTTCCACAAATATAAGTAAAAGATAGGTACGTTATTTCTAATTATTAATGTAAGCTCCAAGTACAAAAGATCTCTGGGAAGCCAAACTTCTTTAGAGCTTTCAAAAACTTACTCTATTCTAACAAGGTCTGACAGCACCTTGCTCCCAGATAGGGTCTCAGAGGTCAAGAAGACAACTCTGAAACATGTATCTGTCTCTGCAGTGTGTCCACCTAATTCCATTTTCTTGTGTTCTTGATGAAATAAATTGGGAAGTAAAGAGTATCTTATTTTGCAAATCTTTAATGAAAAACAGAAATGTCTATCTTTGGTATTTATCGTTAACATTTTAAATTATTTTTAATAGGTTCTCCTGAGAGGCCATGAAGTACAATAGGTAACATAGTAAAAAGAGCTCCTGGGCTTAAATCTCAGCTCTGCCACTAACTGTATTAACTTGTATAAATAATTTAAAATCACTCTATGCCTTGGTTTCCCCAAGTAAAAGGTAATAATAATAATAATAATAATAATTATTATTATTATTATTATATCTGTTTTGTGAGTTTGTTATGAGAATAAAATGGGGTGATATTTGTTAGTATCTTAGAACACTACCTGTTGAGTAGCAATGGATAGTTTTCATCTTGATGAAGACAGTATTTGAATGAGCTAGAACTTTATGGTAGATCTGCTTAGTGAATGTACTAACAACAATTCAGTGACCAGCATCCTTTTCTTTCCTCTTCTCTGTATTTACTTTGTTTTATTATAGTTTGGAGAAGATTTTTTTATTCTAGCAATATTTGAGAATTTGTATATTTTCTCTAATATAACTCTAAAAATTATGACTATACTTATGGGTGTCTTTCACAAGTTTATATGATTTTCACAACTGCTAGACTTTCCTTAGGTGTTTGAATGATTGGGAAGAATAAATCTGATTTTTTTTCTTGTGAATAAGTGGTTCATATACTTTTTGATAATCTAATAAAAGTTACAGTCTATCACCCCAATAGAGAAAAAATACCAATGAAACTATGAATATAAGTACCAACCAGTTCTTTGCTATATTTGGTACAGGCCAAGAAAGTGGACTGAGGATCTCTGTAGACTTTTTTTTTTTTTGACAATAGTTTCTGAATTTAGAAAAGACAGAATAAGAGAGGAAAAAAATCTAGGACATCACAAAATATTAGAAATGAGATGGCCTTTAGCTACAGATCTTTTATAGAAACTACAAGAAATAATTCTTTCACAGATCACCTTTTAATTCCAATTTCAGAAAGAAAGTACATGCTTGTATCACATCAATTGTAGCAATATGTAAATAAGTTCTTATGTGACTTTGCCAGTTCTCTGTTCAGACATTAGTTGTAATTAGTCATGACTTGAGTATGTAAACTCCATATATATGTACTGAATTCTATGTAATTCTTACTATTTGTTTTTTTAAAGACTAAAAATATGGCAATTTTCATATGGTCCAGCATATCATTTTCTTTTTTTTAAAGTTCAGTACTGGGGATTGAACCCAGGTGCACTCTACCTCTGTTCTATGCTCCCTGTTCTATTTTTTATTCTTTATTTTGAAACAGGGTCTCACTAAGTTGCAGAGGGCCTCACTAAGTAGCCGCGGCTGGGCTGTGAACCTGTGATCCTCCTGTCTCAGCTTCCCAAGTAGTAGGATTACAAGCATGCACACCCCTATGCCTGGCTTATAACATTTTCTTGAATATGTCCATTACTTAGATTTTTTAAAAAGTGGTACTGGGGATAGAACTAAGGAGCATTCTACCTATGAGCTATACTACCGGCCTTTAAAAAAATTAATTTTGAAATAGGATGTCACTAATTTTCTGAGGGTCTTATTACACTGGTGAGTTTGCTCTTGAACCTATGATCCTCCTGCCTTAGCCTACCAAGTACTGGAATTATAGTAGTATATCACCATGTCTGGCTAAGCTATCTTCCCTCCAATTTGAAGCAAAATACATATGGTACAGATAATAACCTCCCCTCTGCATTATATCCTTCGCTTAACCAACAGGGGTTTCATGCTTTTTTGATGGCTTGATGAAAGCAGTTCAAGAGATTTGAATGAGCCTACTGATTGAAAGGAAAGAGAAAGTTCCCAATCTCTCTCTTATTCAACGGCTCTTACCAAGGTGTCTGGGGTTACTCAAGGGCACAATCATACAGACCTGATGTTGGAGTAGCCCTAAAATCCCCTTGGTTAGTCCTTTAATGATGTATTTTATCTCCTCTCCAGCCTCCTTAGTGCTAGAATATCTTAAACACAGAGTCCTATAAAACAAAAAGTCCCTCTGTCTCAGAGGAGGAAGGCAGGTGAAAGGGCTGCGGCTTCTCGAGGAAGCTGCAGGGACAGCAGCTCCAATTGCATTTGAAGTGCTCTTGTGGAAGCTCTGCCCAGATCCTTCAGAGGCAGGTTCACTTCCCAAGTACATGAGTTTCAGGCAGAGCTGGTGTGCACGCTCAGGAGGGAGGGAGAGAAGTGAAAGGCATCAGCAAAGGGGGATTTGCAGGCATTTCTGGGATTATATAAACCAATGTGGACATTTCTTCTGGAAGCTATTAGCTACTCATCCCTCCAACATGGACCCCTTCAGTTTGCCTGGCCATGAGGAGGCTGCTGAGAATCATTCAAGCCAGTTAAAGAAATCGCTTCAAGTACGTATCTGAAACACAAACACCTTAGCTCCCAGTGTGCGCCACACAGCAATATTCTCAAAGTCCTTACTTTTTCTCTCCTTTGTACCATTCGAAGGCCGGAGGCGGCACACCTGCACCTTCACACCTGATCAGTCCGCTGCGTCCAGGGGTCACAGTGCCCGATTTAATTTCCTGAATGGTAGGAGCAACTGCAAAATGAAAAGAAGAGAAGAAAACCCTGGTTGGTAAGGAAAAAATAATCTTTGACAGAAATATAATGTGCACATATTTTTATTCCTTCTATATTCAAAGCAATCTTATGCCTGATAGGCCAATGCATCACATTTTCAATGTTTTATGCTTCAAATACAAGACTAGTCATTTTCAGCTTCATTTTTCAAGTTGGACAATAGATGAATGTTCTCAGGGAGTGCAGAGTAAACGTAATACATTTTGGCCTTGCTTCCTATTGGAAAAATGGCATGGCAAAGGGAACACTTCATCTATACCCAGTCAAACTACACCCAATAACAGCTCTCATTCGTTGAGTGAGCACCGGAAGCTAGTCATGAGCCCATGTTTTATGTCCCTCACTGTAATGCTCTGAATGGTATTGTCCCCATTTTATAAATATAAAAACGGAAGTTCATATTTGCTCTAGGTGGTATTATCCTCATTTAAAAAATATGAAAACAGAAGTTCAGAGAGGTTAAATAATTTATCTAGAGTCACACAGCTCTTTGCTGCAGTTTGTATTTGAAGCCAGCCATGTTGACTCAAGACTGGACCCTTAGGATATTCTATCTTTTCCCCTGCCTAATGCCTGTGCTTTAGCAATTCGGTGATCTTATGATGTGTTCTATCTGCTTGGATGCTATTCTCCATTTTTGCAGTTTCAATCCCCATTTGGGGGTCATGTTTCCATACTCATTACTATTGCTCTAGCTAGAAAAGCTTTCAATATCTGAGTAATGCATCTGAATTAGTACTATCCTCCATCTTCTCTCTTGCTTCCTAACTATTGTATGATTATTTCCAGCTTCCTAGTCATCTCCTGATTCTGGGGTACACATCTCATTCATCCTTGCACATTCAGAGAGCAAAGCAGAGTGCCTATCGCTTAGCAGAGAGCAATGCTTACAACGCTTTACCTCGGCCTGGCCGTTTTTACCACCATCAAATGGCTGCTGAGCCAACAAGATGTGTGAGAACTTCTCAAGCACAAAGAAGTCAAAGTCCCTCCATGATCAGTTCTACAGGGGGTGGTGGAGCATGAGGAGATATAGACTACAACCAGTCAATATAAAGCAACAACCACAAAATATTTTAAATACAATGTTGGAAGGTGATCAACAATATGGTCGGACAAAAACAAAAACCCTTACAGAAGCAAAATGAGAAGAATTAGACAAGGGATGGGATGCATTTTTATGGAGAGTAATCTGAGTTGCCTCACTGAGAAGGAAGGATTAAAAAAAGACCATGTGTTGCCTGGCGTGGTGGCTCATGCTTATAGCACCAGCATTCGGGAGGCTGAGACGGGAGGATCCCGGTTCGCAGACAGCCTCAGCTACTTAACAAGGCCCTCTTCAACTAAGTGAGACCTCTTTCAAAATAAAGAATAAAAAAATAGGGCAGGGGGTGTAGGTTGGAGGTTTAATGCCCCTGGGTTTCATCCCCAGACCCCCACACACACACACAAAAAGACCATGTGGAAGCCTGTGAGTTAGTGTTGAAATCTGGAGAAAGCCTTCCAGGAAGAGAGAACAGCTTGTTTTTAAAAGAATCACTCTAAACCAGGCATGGTGGCATGTGCCTGTAATCTCAGTACTTGAGAGGCTGAGACAGGAGAGTCACAAGTTTGAGGCCAGGCTTAGCAACTTAACAAGGCCCTGTTATAAAATGAAAACAACAGAAATGGCCAGGCATGTAGCTTGGAGGTAGAATGCCTCTGAGTTCAATCTTTAGTACCCCCCCCCAAAAAAAATGTCATTCTGTTTTCTGTGCTGAAAAAAAGCCTGTAGGGAACAGGTAAGATCAAGGGAAGGGATATTGGTGGCTCACACAGCAGTGAAACAGTGCTGGAAAGTGATTGGGTTGAGTTTGGCTGTGAAGTTGGAGCTCAAAGGATTTCTTGACTGAAGTAAGGTGTACAAAAAAATGATGAGTCCAGGTGACTTTATTTGGCGTAAGTAACTGGAATGTTAGAATACACCCATTCACTTAGACACAGAAAACTATAAATAGAAGGAGTTGGGAGGGAGTCAGTAGAAGCTGGATGCATATGACTTTTCCTAAGTATTTCCTTTTCTATTAAGCTTTTAACATGTTTTAAATACCACTACAGAAGAGGGTTTAATACAACTGCAAGCTTGAAGATGCAAATACCTCGCTCATTCAGAAATATAACCTGGGCCATTGTGTATTCCAGATGCATTTAAGGTTCCTTTGGAAAGCAATAAAAAGGTACAGGGTTTAATGTTTTTTTCAATATGCAGGGAATCTGAGAACTATAAACAAACCACTGCTTTTTCTTTTAAAAATACCTATCTAGTAAATCCATCCTTTTCTATTAAGTGTGATCCTTCATTTTGAAATTATAACACCTCTAATATCTCTATGGTGTTTTATTCTTAATAGCAAAGATTCAATTTATAGTCTAAGAAAAACAATTGCAAAAAGTTCTTTTTTAAAGCACTTGCTAGTAACTTGGTGAAAAATCATTAAAAAAATTACTCTCTTGTTTGTCAAGGGGGCCATGACTCATTACAAACCAAAGCATAAAAAATGTTTACTAAAAATGTTCAAATGTTCAAATGTTACATGATAATACACATACATAGATATAAACATACATAAAACACATAAATATAAGAAATTATTTAATAATTTTTAACATTTTTTGTTAAGCATGCCTCCTTAGAGGAAGTGGTAAAATATAAAAAATGCATCTATAAATAAAACTCCACTCATTTCAATGATGGTGACACCATTTTGTCTGTGAGAAGGTATAGGCAAGATTGCATTTCCATTATTGTTCTTGTAGACTTTCATCTTCTGCTTCTTGTCGCACAAATGGCTGTAATCTTTTATGATATCCAACCATTATTGAAGATGAAATAACCATATGTAACAGGAGATCTATCACAAGCTTCTATTGATAACCTGGTTAGTTTAATTACTCTCTTGTTTGTCAAGGGGGCCATGACTCATTACAAACAAAAGCATGAAATCCGGAACATTGCCTGAAAGCCCAGGCGTAATGAACTGAAATAAAAATCTAATTCGTCATTAAAAGGCTTTTATGCAATACAGCATGCACATGGCTCAGCACTAGGTGTTTTACCACACAAGTTAAAGGGACATGATCCTGCTCTTTAGGAGTTCTCAGGCTGCTGCAATGGACACTGTAAACGGAAGGATACCTATAATGTCATATGGCAGCATGGATAAATGTTGAATCAATAATTAATGCATAAACAAATTTCCTAAGAGCATTCTGTGTGGTAGAGAGTTAAAGCAATATTGACTGTGAGGTCATTGCTGGGGAGGGGGAGATCCTCATATGGATTTCATTTTGTGGCTAAAATCATCAACTTGAACCTGAAGGCTCTATTGACTTTTCTTAGAATCAAGAAAATTCATATTGCCTATTCATGTTACTATACATCTGTTGAAAATGACTGAGAGGCAGAGGATTCATCTACTTAATAATTCTTCATTCCTTCATTAACTCAATACATATTTGTATCAGAGATTGTGTTAATGAAAGAGTAACATTATTTCTGGTCTCATGGAACTAATACAGAGTACTTTCAAACTCAGATGTAAATAAAGCATCGTAAAAGGAAAAAATAATAGCATGGTATGTCATTTATTTATTTATTTAGTTAGTTAGTTTTGGTGGTACTGGGGGTGGAACCCATAGGCTTCCTCCGGGCTATACTCCCAGACCTATTTTATATTTTATTTGGAATAGGGTCTTACTAAGTTGCTGAGAGCCTCACTTCGAACCTGTGTAATCCTCCTGTCTCAGCCTTCCAAGCACGTAGATTACAAGCATGTGCCACCATGCCCAGCTATGGTGTGTCTTTTAAATGGGTAATGAGAGCTCCTTACTTCTAAGTAATATTTAAGCAGAGAACTAAATGGTGTGAGGAAAAGAGTCATGTGGCTATTTGTTGGAATTATTACAAGAAAACAGGAAACATACAGGCCCTGTTCAGTGAGCACATATGAGGGAGAAACATGCTCAGTGGGTTTAAGTTTGTGTAGCTATCTGTTTAAAGCACAGAAAAATGGTCATGAAAGGCTTGAGCAAATTATGTGAAAAAAATTCAGAAAAGACAATGGCTGGCCAGTGGGGTCAAGATTTTGTAAGGTCTTGTAGCCCAGGGTGGAGTCTTTGAAGATGGATATTTGGAGATTTTGAGAAGAGTGATGTTTGATTAGAATCCAGTAAAAACTCTTTGGCTATGGTGTAAAATATGGTCCACAGAGAGGCTGGAAGTGAAATAGGCAGAGCAGTTAGGGTCTGGGGTGGAAATCTTTGAGATGAAGAGAAAGTAATTGGCAAACTTTATAGAGAGGGCAGGAATTGAGAAAAAAACTAAGTTTGTGGGCCATACAGGATATGTCAATTCATTTTAGTAAACTGGCAATGACCAAATATTTTAGTAAAATTCCATCTTTATACCATTCTAAACTCTCTATCACTTTGTGTATGTAAAAGGGAACTATGACCGACCATAGAAACATCTGATTATTTCAAGTAGGTTTCTTTCATTCTTTCATATACTACTTCTCAGAGATTGTGTTGTCAATGTATGTCTTATGAATCTCTCCCAGGACAGAACCTTAAAAAAACTATGTGATTGCCTGGCGTGGTGGCGCACACTTGTAATCCCCGCGCTTAGGAGGCAGAGACAGGAAGATCATGCAGGCTCGCGAGACAGGAGGATCACGCAGGTTTGAAGCCAGCTGCCCTAGCTTAAGAGTCCCTGTTTCCAAATATAAATATATATATATATATATATATATATATATATATATATATATATATATAGCCAGGCGTGGTGGCGCACGCTTGTAATCCCCGCGCTTGGGAGGCAGAGACAGGAGGATCGCGCAGGTTCAAAGCCAGCCACGGGCACTGGCTTAGGAGACCCTGTTTCCAAATAAAAATGTAAAAATAGGTCTGGGAGTGTAGCCCAGAGGTAGAAGGGCTTCCAGGAACCCCAGTACCACCAAAAGTAAATAAATAAATAAATAAATAAAGTGAAACTATGTGATCATAGGATTCCAGAAAGTTTTATTTGATCATCTTGTGGCTTTGCTATTTCTTGGAGGCATATTCTGAGTATGCTGTACCATTGTATCTCTAAGGTCTATCACACATCTTCAGTTATGTGACCCTTTACTTTTAAGATGTACAATCATCATTAGTTCAATGAGCTTCCCAGTGCTCAGAATCTATTCTGTTTTTACAATTTCAATTTTTTGTGTAAGAAAAAAGTTTCAATTATTTGAGTTACAGGAATATGGTCATTCACTTGCATAAGATAGATGGTGCTGACAATAATTTCAACTGATTAAACTTCCAACTAGAGCTCAAACTGTGTAAATATTAAGTATGCTTGGCTAAGTTGTCCCAAATAGTCATTTTACACCAAAACATTACATATTCTAAGAAATAATATTGGGCCCTTTTTTGGACGAATGATAAGTGATAACACTGAATGACGCTTCCACAACCCGTTTCTTTCATCAGTCCACTCCCACCTTTGCTCTGTGGATTTTGGCCTGGCACTAGCAACCTAAGTTGTATTTACAGAAAGCAGAAGTATATGGAATTGTATCTTCATGTGTTTATACTTCATAAACTATTATGAGATGCTTTTGTTGTTGTTGTTCTGCTCAAATACAATCATTTAATAACACCAAAGTATCAAGAAAATAAGTGCTCCATTCATAAGCACAATGGCATCCTTTGGAAGAGACTGGTTTGTGCGAACTGCTAACATTTAAGTACACCATAGTTTTGCTGAATTGCATATGACTGTGAGCTGAAGCAATTACACAGTGAAAAAAAATCGATTTTCAGAGGACCGTTATTAGACAGATATAGGTACAAGCAATGAACAGACATCAGGAAAAGCCAGCAAAGATATCAGCAAAGGATATTTAACACCTGTGTGATTAGAAGCTCAGAAAAGAAGAACCTTTTTTTTAAAAATTTACTCGGTGGAATTATTTCATTGCATTGTTTAGCCATCCATTTCAGGAGGAAGATAATGAAAGGTTTTTCATCCAAAACTCCAGGCTCTGCAGGTGCAAGCAACAGAAACTCCATACTTGGCACTCGACGAGCCAAATCAAGATTCACTTTCTTAGTTACAAGACAATAGCCACAAAGACTTTCTTTTCTGTTTTGCTATCTTCAGTGGGAGCTTTGGTTATGCAGAGTCCCATGATCAAAACATAATTAAGTCAAACCGTTATTCTAATGGCTTTACTAAGCAGAGGGAGTTGAAATGAAGCTTTATAGATCAAATAGCCAAAAATGTGACCACCACCCTCAGGCCTCAAAATGATGGGCCACAGTGAAAGTGCCACATCAAATAACTGCAATAATAAAGAGGAGTGTCCAAAGAGAAACAGCAAACTTAGATTTCCTAAAGATAAGAAAGTCATGAAGAATGTAGTTTTATAGAAGCTACATTGTTTGGTAATACTGCAGTTAGTAAGCATGTTGAGCTTAGTCTAGAATATAGAATTTAAGGGTTAAACTAAGGCAGCCTCATCAAAAAGATAGTCTTTAAAAAAATCTAAAGTTTCCACGTTTCAAAGAATATAACATATAAGGTATGCTCAATACATTATTGTTTTGTTTTGCTGGTTTTGAAGTGCTGGTGATCAAACCCAGGGCTTTGGGCATGCTAGGCAAGTGCTCTACCATTGAGCTATACTACCAACCCTTCAGTATATTATTGTTATGGGTGAGGATGGTGATAAGTAGTTGCAAATGTCTTCTTTTAAGGTGTGTGGAAACTCAGTGCAGGAAATAATGACAGTCTTTCAAAGGTTATAAAATATTTCACAGGAAAAAATCTCAAAGTCAACAAACCCTTTCTGTGAAGTTTGTTCTTTGTTTGTGGATTAATTTTACTTTAAAGAAAGCTAAGAATCGCATGCTGTTGCTAAGAAAAGAAAATGTAACAGAAAATACATCTAATGTATTTTTTAAATCCAATGACCAAAATATAGTTGAATTATAATCTGTATGTTTTAAGGACTTTTACTTTGAATTAAACCTCTGGTTAGCTTCACAGAGGATGTAAACAATTTTAGTCTGTAAGGTACCCCCAGCTATCTCCAAAGTAAAACATTTACCTGTAGTGAGAAGCCTCTTGCCATCAAACAAGAGGGGCCATTGGCTTAGTCCCTTAACTCTTTTAAATTCCAATTTCCTCATTTGTAACATAAATACTACCTACTTCACAGGAATGCTCTACAGACAACATAAAATGATTCATAGAAAGTGCTTACCTTACTGCTTTGCCCTGAGTTAGCAGTCAATAAAAATATTATCTAAAACAAGAATTATTACAAGAGAATACGGTAGGCCATCTATGCTTCATTTAGGGGTACGGAATGATGATAAGATATGCAGAGGAGAGAAAACTGATTTTTTTTTAAATCCATTGCCTTGATACTGTAAACTCATGATTAATTTAATTAAAAGGAGGTAGGCTAGTATATTACTCCTCACTCCCCCAGAATTTTATCTATGCCCTGTATTTAAGAGTAATTAATAAGGAAAATGTTTTCTGAAAGATCTAGTAGACTTTGTCTTTTTTATTCTCCTGTCCAAGGAGGTTTAAGCTTCATGATATAACAGAAGATGCAATGTATATGCGACAAAAAGGTATTTTTTCTAGAAAGATATTCAGTTCTGGTGGCGCATTATTCGTTCAGAAACACAAAAGATCAATATATTGATTCAGTTAAGCATATGATGAGGTAATTTTCTTTTCACAAGAAAGACAATGATGAATGAAATTTCACAATGTAAACTTGACCTTAATGGTTTTATTAAACATTTAATATTCAATATGACAGTGTACTAAGCTGTGATCTCTGATTTTCTCATACTTCTCAAGCTACAGATAAAAGCAGACTATTTGGTAAGATATTTAATAAAGCTAAGATGTATGACTGTATATAAAATTTGATTTCAGGAGAATTAGCAAAAGAACTTTGAACTGGTCTCTTAAAGCCTCAAAAAAATCTGTCCATCTTTTGAAGATAAAACATAAGATTCTTTTCTTAAGCTCATGTTTTATGCTAATATAATATTTAACATTTTAAGGCACTGCATATAGTAACCTTTAATTAGTCACTTATATTGTAGTATTAATAACATAAAGTTGTATTGATTGTGAGCATTGCATCTTTTGAGACCACTGGAAGATGGATGGATGGATGGATGGATGGATGGATGGATGATTGATCTGTGACTCATAAAGTAGATAAAAATGCAGTAAGGTGAAAAAAAGGTTACATAATGAGTCATTTGCTGGTGCTTAGGCAGAATCCATTCATATCCTGCTTTTGACAAGGGTCAGTGCTGCTGAAATTACAGCTTGAAGTAGATGTTCCTAGTTTCAGCAATGCTCACTCCAGTGAGGCATCCACTGTAAAATATGTTTGAGATTTATTGGGCCACCAGCTGTATCAATAGGAATTAAATGGTTCACTGTTTTTCTAGCTGCTCTCCAAACTTTCTTTCTTTAGACTTATTCATGACTTGATCTCTTCTCTGTTGTCAGTCATGCTGAAATTATAACTGTACATGATTGATTTAGATGCATTGGACACGTTTGCAAGTATTGTGAAGTTGGGATTCTCTGAAGGCATCTCTATTTTCAGCACGTATACTCTTCTAACTGAAGTTACACTTCAGTACAAGCCTTTTGAATCCTTACACATCCCTTTGTCTTCTTTCATATTGAAGTTATAATACATTTCCTAATAAAAAATTATTTTTGTGAATTCTCAATTTAGAAAAGATTAGAAAAGTTCAGATTATTTCTTTAGATTTACCTATAAAACATGAGAAAATTATTGAAAATATTCTCCAAGGGGAAAATGTTGCATTAATCAGTCAAATTGTAATAACCAGTCAAGATAATTTGTTGAATTTCCATTATGTTTATAGTTATGCTTTAAGTCATGTTACACTTTCATAGATTAATAGTATTCTCAAAATGTGAGCAAACTAGACTTGTGTATACTCTTGCAAACAATCTAAAAAAGGTAACAGTAATGATATACTTATTAACAAATAGATGGCACTAGTGAAATCATTCCTTAGGTCAATTTCTTGCTGGATCAGGTTTTGTTCTGGCCTTAGGGCTAGACTCCACCAAAGACCTGTTGGTGAATCTGAGGGTATCAAGGACTCTTGGACTGCTATAATTTTTGCTCTCATAAAATTAACCCTAGATCAGATTCCTTAGTTGATTGAATAATTTATTATTTCTTCTGGTTACTGTGGTCTTCAATAATCTTAAAATAGAACATTTAAAAAGTTGATTAAAATTCAGTTATTACAATTGTTTAATTCTTAAAAATGAATAATTCATATTACTAATATATTCTAAAGAATTACTTTCTAAACACATTGTCTTAGAGGGAGTGAAAAGAAAGCTTTGAGTGGCTAGAAGGAAAAAGAGAAATTAAAGTAAAAATATGATTTATATAATAGAAATTCAGTTGTATACTCCGTTTCTCTCTGCCTTTCTCTCAAATGCATGAAGGAGAATGGTAGAAGTCTTGCAAGACTACAAAAAATATGCTAAGTAAATGATTTTCCAAAACTGCAAACACAAACTCCCTAGTAACAAAATGGACATTAAACTAGAAATGCTCTTTTTTTCCAATTTATTTATTTTTATTGGTGCATTGTAGTCATACATCTTAATGGGGTACAAGATGGTAGAGGCATACATGCACTCACTGCTTATGTAACCCTACCCAATTCCCATCCCATTCCCTCTCTTTTTCCTCCTTCTCATCTTTGGCCTAGTGATTGATGTTGATATGTTTGTGAGTGTACATCATATACATTAGGAAATTTTCCTCTTTCCCCTTCAATCTCTTTTAGTTAGGTCACCTTATTTCCTCATCTATGGTTTCTACTTCTTCATCTAGATCTATGACCATTTTTCTCCCTACCTTCGATATATTAGGGAGAGCATCTGATTTTTTACTTTTTTTGACTGACTAATCTCATTTAGCATAATGTTCTCCAGTTTCATCCATTTCCCTGCAAATGATGTAATTTTTTATGGCTGAATAAAATTCCATTGTGTACATATCCCATAGTTTTGTAATCCATTCATCTGTTGATGAACATATTGGCTAGTTCCATAATTTGGCAATTGGGAATTATGCAGCTATGAACATAGATACACATGTCTGGTAGTTTGGTTTCCATTGTTTTGCATATTTACCCAGAAGTGGTATTTCTAGACCATATAATAGGTTCATTTTCATTTTTTTGAAGATCCTCCATACTTTATTTCAAAGTGGATGCATTAATTTGCAACCCCACCAACAGTGTAATTAGCATTCCTACCATTCCACATCCTCGCCAGCATTTGTTGCTGTTTGTGTTTTGAATGATTGCCATTCTAGTTGTAGTTAGGTAGAATCTCAGGGTAGTTTTGATTTGCAACTCTCTGATTGCTAAGATGTTGAACATTTTTTCATTCATTTATTGGCCATTTGGATTTCTTCTTTGGTGAAGTGTCTATTTAGTTCACTTGCCCATTTTTTGTTGGGTTATTTGTTTTCTTAGCAGTGAGTTTCTTGAGTTCTCTGTACTTTCTAGATATTAGTCCTCTATCAGAAGAGTAGTTGGCAAAAATTTTCTCTCATTCTGTCAGTTCTCTGTTGAGGTTCTTGATAGTTTCCTTTGCTGTAAAGAAGCTCTTCAATTTCATGCAATTCCACATATTCATCTACTTTTATTTTCTTGTGCCTTTGGGGTGTTGTTGAGAAGGTTTTTACCTGTGTCTATGTCTTGAAGTATTGCACTTATGACCACCTCAAGGAGCTGCAAGTTTTCTGATTTGATTTCCAAGTATTTGATCCATCTTGAATTGACTCTTATGCAGGATGAGAAAGTGACCCACTCTTATGTCTTCATTTATTTAGAGGCAGGAATTAGTTCCATGTTCATCTCTGGATCCTGGGGGATAGCATGCTATGGTATTTCTATGTAGTTCAAAGAGTAAAGGCTGTTCAGCAGATGTGCTATGACCACAGTCTTAACAAGCTTATGAGCAAAGAGAAAAATAACCAAATGGGAAGTGATAGCAGTTGTAGAATAGAAAGATCATTTTTTTTCTTCTCACTAAAAAACAGTGTTTAATATTACTCTATTCATGAAGAAAGAAAGCTAAATCATAGCAAATACAGTAATAACTAAGAGCAAATGAATGAGACAACAAAAAGGAGAGACATTTTACCTACAAACAGCAAACCTCAAAGTAACCAGAAGAAGTTGGAGGATAGATGATAGGGAAAGTACAGTTTTCAAAAACAATAATATGAGTTTATTTGGGACTAAGAATATTTTACAAAGAGTCAATATCATTCTTCCTACAACGATTAAATAAAAACAGGGCATGAGAAAAACTCTGCCTAACAACAAAAGTAATTTGACAACTGAAGAGAATATCAAGAAAGAAAAGTCTGACTGACAGAAAAGGAAATCCCGTATCAGCAAGAGCAGCATATGAATAAAATACTAGAAAGACGTACATGGGCTCTTTCCCCTTTGCTTGAAATTTATATAAGGTAGAGCTGACACCCTCTTTTTCTTCTCAGTCTTATCTAGTGGCCCTTCCGCCCACATCACCGGGTCCTCTCTAGTCATGACTTTCAACCTATGTAGATCATTTGCTGTGCATGTGTTGAACAGTTACTAATACCTGTTCATCAATGCCATTAGGGGAACATTTCTGAGAGACACTATCATCTTGTTGGTTCTGCCTTGAAAATGTATCTGGAATCTTATCACCCCTCACCATGTACTTCATGACTATTTTACAAGCCCATCTTATCTCTTTTCTTTTCTTAACAGTTCCGGGGATTGAGCCCAGGGGCACTCTACCACTGGGATACATCCTCAGTATGTTCCTTTTTTATTTTGAGATTAGATCTCCCTAAATTTCTGAGGTTGGCCTTGAACTTGAGATCCTCCTCTCTTACCCTTCCAAGTAACTGGACTTACAGGCTCATTTTAAAAAATTAATTATTTTAATGTTTTGCAGTACTAGAGACTGAACCCAAGGCTGTTCCATCCATGATGTATATGCTTATCCCTTTTGTATGTGTTTCTGTGTGAGTGTGTGTGTGTGTGTGTGTGTGTGTGTGTGTGTGTGTGTGTGTGACACTGGGAATTGGACTCAAGAATATTCTATTTTCAACTACATTCCCAGCTCCATTTTAATTTAATTTAATTTCTTTTTTTTTCTTGTTTTGCTAGTGATGAAAGCTGGGGGCCTTCTACCTCCAGGCTATACTCCCAGATCTATTTTATTTTTTGTTTGGAAACAAGGTCCCACTAAGCTGCTGAGGGCCTCATTCAGTTGCTGAGACTGATTTCAAACCTGCAATCCTCCTCCACAACATTCTAATCGCATACAATGATTAGCATCTATTTCTCATTCATATGTCCATTAACTATCATACCTATAATGCTTATTAGCTAGAGCAATCATAATATGAACCCCATCAACAGAACTGGGGAATATTATTCCTCTTACATTTGGAGATGGAGAGAAGCCAGTATTTGCAAGGAACCATTTAGACTACTGCTTATACATAGAACTTTCTAAAGCTATAGAGTTTAAAAATCTCCTCCATACCAAAGCCAGAGCTTTGAGGATCTACCCTGAGGAAAAAGTTTTGTTCTCTGTTAAGAAAGTGAAGTGAATTATCTAAAGTATCTGAAGAGAATTGTGGATTACATACTAATTCAATATAAAGACTATATGAATGATGATATACTCTAATAATAGAGATGACCCTGAAAACAAACAGACAGACAGACAGACAGACAGACAGAAAAACAGCAAGTGCTCTGTGTGGAAGGTCTGTGGAAGCTTTCAGGTCATGAAAGTACTATCAGAGCTTCCAAAAAACATTGATGAGAGCCACCAAAAGACTTTCCAAATTTCCAATGAACACATATTTGGAAATTGAAAGATATTTTTTCATTTTCATATGTTTAAATGACTCCATATTTACTCTAAATTATTGTCTATTCTCATTCATGTATTTACTCAGTTCTAGTAACCAAGGATAGATTGAAATTATTTCTAACCTAGAGAAGCTCAAGATTCTAATCAAATTAGAAACTTGCTAATTCTGGGTAATAATCTTCTGGATTTCTCCAAAGCCTATGCTAGTATTAGGGGCATAGTAGATATATTTAAATGTTTGTAATGAATAAAGGAATGTAATAAATGATGGAATATATTATCTCTATAAAATATTATAATTCTTTGTTCCTGTTATTTAAGCTTTATAATTTTTAACTTAATACAGTTAAATTCCAATGAGTTATTTTTAATATGGATAGTCTTGCTGTGTTCAAGGAATATATATGATAATTAAACATATGTATTATATGTCTATATATTTAGGTCAATGCCATTTTCTAATATATATACTTCTCAAGGCATTTTAATTAATAAATTTTAATGAGTAATGATATGGCTACAACAGAATTTCATTGTATGTTTTGCTATAATTTAAAGTTTAAAATTTCCCTGAAAATATGGCATATTCTAGACATATAGAGCCGTACTTTTAATCAAAGCAGCCATATTTTTTATCCTTCTATTTGTTAAAGCTATAAGCATATATTTTTTCAAGAAATCATTATAATCAGGTGATTCTGGAGTGTATTTAGGAGTCCAAATAATCTATGCATTTGCGTATAAATCACAAGATATGATTTTAGACTAGAAACTTCATCTGTGTATACTAGGCACATTAGAAACAGTTTATGTTGTTCATGAATGACACAGGATCTATGGTTCTGAAACGGTGTCAGAAGTGCTGTGTTAGCCGGGCGTGGTGGCTCACGCTTGTAATCCTAGCAGCATTCAGGAGGCTGAGACCCAAGGATCACAGTTCGCGGACAGCCTCAGCTACTTAGTGAGGCCCTGTGCAACTCAGTGAGACCCGGTTTCAAATTAAATAATAAAAAATAGTAAAAAATAGGGGGTGTACCTCGGAGGTCAAATGCCCCTGGGTTCCATTCCCAGACCCGAAAAAAAAAAAAAAAAAAGAAGTGCTGTGTCTTACTTGTGTTATCATTTTGGTTATACCAGTTTTTAAAATGGAAATTCTTAGTAGAAATTAAATATAACTATGTTGGAAAGAGTGTAAAAACTGGTCAAGATGATGTTTCCCATTGGGTTTATTATCTCTAAACTCTTTCCAATGTGTTCCGCCATGTGCACCATAAAATAATAGTCCATGATAGTTTTCTTCTTTTTCTTACTGAAGTAATCCTATTAAATGGCCTCCTAATAGCATCAAATATGTTTTGATGTGATGTGAAGTCAATATGTGTGTGTGATCTGTTTCTTCCAAAATGGAAATATTGCTGTATTTGGTAACTGAACCAAATGGTTCCAGGGCATTTAAAATGCATAATTCATAGAACCAAAAAAGGCAAAAGAATGCACAGACTACTGGCATTCATTTAGCTATAGAAAATATGCAAAAACTCTAGGTAGAACAGGTTTTGTCTTTTAACATTTTAATGAGCTTTGGGACTTTCATGCATATTAGTTATGTTGCCCTAATTACTCATTATAATTCTAATGTGCATTTTATATTTAATTACAATGCTTATAAAGATTTGGTATGGACAGTAAATTATTATAACTAGCATGTGCATAATGATTATGAACTGAATTTATTAACTTTTACACCAGCATTCAGTGTTGGTAACTTTCAATTTCACCTTGGTGATTAACCACATTGTCTGATTAAACAAATATTTGTGTGGTATTAATTATAAATGTCGAAAAGGTCCACCTTTTTTCTTTTTGTCATTTCTTATCAAATTTTATTTTGCAGTTTCTTTAGCTTATTTCATTGCTAGACAAGTTCATTTCAAAATATTTAAGTAAATATTGTTACTTTTTCTGAATTATTTAATATCTCATAGACAATGTGTTGATGTTTTAATAGAAAGTCTACTATCATGATTAGGAGTTTTCTGCTAGGGCAAGTAAAGCTACATGGTTTTCTGAGAGGCCATCTATTGTCATCTCAAACACAAAGATAGATTTAAAAAATAATTCTCACATTTTTAAACATTAAGACTAGTTGGTTTCTATCTGCAAGAATTCTCTTCTCATCTGGCATAATGCTTTTTCAGAAATCTTTGATATTAATTCTTTGCCAAATTGTTTCTCTTAACACATTTACAAATAGCTCCAGATTAATTTTCCATTCTTGAAATTTAATACAGGGCTCTGTATCTGGTGAACAATCAATGCATGCTAGTTGATAATTAGGATGACAGTAATATTTTATTGTAAAAAATCACATCTACATAGAGAAAAGTAATATTAACCAGAACTTAACTGTGAGTAAAACCATAATGTTATCAGATGCGGTCTGTATTTTTGAGTTCCATATAGTCTTATTTCTGACCTAGAAAATATTTAACTTTAGTGGACAAAATAATATATAAAATAAAAAAATCATATAAGAATTCATGAAAAGCTGGGTATGGTGGCACATGCTTGTAATCCCAGCATTTGGGAGGCTGAGACCAGAGGATCATGATTCATGGACAGCCTCAGCTACTTAGCTAGGTCCTTCACAATTCAGTGAGACCCTATTTAAAAAAACAAAAGGACTAATAAATAGGGCTGGGGGTGTTGCTCAGAGGTAGAATGATCCTGGGTTCCATCCCCAGTATCACAAAAATCAATCAATCAATCAATCAATCAATCGAGTTAATAAGGACAGTTTTATCAGAAAAATTCCTACGTATGAACATCCATATAGCGTAGCAGTTAAGATATTTGCATTAAGAGCAACCCACTTAGGATCTAACCATAATCTTAGATTATAGCCAGTGACTAGTTGTGGGGCACTAGGCAAGAGTGTCAGCATTTTAAAACTTTAATTATTGCTTCTGCAACACGGCGGTGATACAATCTACCTGAAAGACTTGTGGCAAATAAGAGAAGGCATTTAGGAATGAATATGAGGAATGTATGTGTGTCGTTACTACTTGGAAACACAAGGTGCTCTCACACAAATATTACTGCAGCCCTGAGTCAAGTGAGCATTTGCTTGCTGGGCAGAACACAAGTGTCTCCCACTCTCCTCAGATCCTTCAGTAGAATCTACCCACTGATGAACATGATGTGTCTGTACATATATAACTATGTGTGCATAGTACATATTCATATGCATAGATACAAAATGTATGTGTATATCTGCATATCCTTTTTATTAATAACCACTGATATGCTATTTATTTACCATTTTATATATAATAATCTCATATACCATGCCATTGTTTCCTATGAATTTATGCCATTTCTTAATAGGTATTTGAACTCTTAGATTTTTACTTTTTGCATATTCCTATAAGAAAAGTGATCTATAGATGGGTATGATACCTATTTATATAGCATATAAATTACATGAGTGCATTTCTGATAGCAGTACTATTAATACAACCATTATATATAATAATTATATTTCATATGAGTCATATCACAAAATTATATATAGAAAGTATAGACAACTCATTAATGTAGCATATTATTATAAACCATTGTTAAAATTCTGCTATTTTTTCCTAATGCACAATATAATCATTCAGGTAGAATTTATTCCCTATTTATCACTTTATCTTATAAATTTAAACACATTAATTGAGTACTTACTGCATATCAGTTACTATGAAATAGCTTCTGCACCTGTAACAATGTAATGGATATAATATATATTTGCCATATGAGTGAACAGATAAGTGAAATATATTTCTTCTACTAGACACTCTGTTGACTTACGGGAAAGCTCTTCTAAGATTATTATTTTCTTTAATAGGCTAAGGCTCTGGGTGAGATGAAAATAATGCAGAGATAGGTGGAACTTCTTGTCAGTCCACTCAAAAGTTCACTGCAAGATTCTCTCTATATTTAAGTTCTTGAAATGATTAAGAAAGTCCTTTGATGAGGTAAATATAAATATTACCTCTTTTAAAATTTCTCTAATCATATTTAATTTTATAAACTTTATTTTTAATATTTTGTAATTATAGTCTCACATTAATGTAACTCACAGTTACAGTGACATACGTGCACACAGCACTTGGTGAGTTTTCCTCCAGCTGCCTTCGTACTATCCCCCTTCTTCATATAAGTTACTGCAATTGGCATTGCTGTTCTCACATATGTACAATGTCAGTGAAAGTATTTGCTTCATTAATTCTCCCTCTTCCTCTCCCCACTTTCTAAAACCATCTCTCTTACTCCACTGGAGTTTGTCTTACATTATTTAAAGTTCCTATTATATTCCAATTGCTCCCTTGCTTCCCCATAGGAGAGAAAACATATGACCTTTAACTTTCTGTGACTGGCTAATCTCACTTAATATAAAGTTCTCCAGTCTATTCATTTTTCTGAAAATTATATAAATTTGTTTTTTATTGCTGAGTAGAATCCCATTGTGTGCATATACTATAATTTTGTGATCTCTTCATCTGTTGATGGACATCTAGGTTGGTTCCATAATTTGCTACTATGAATTGTGCTGCTATAAATATGATTATGCATGTATCACTATAATATTCTGATTTTAGTCGCTTTGGAAAGATGCCCGGAAGTGGTATAGCTGGCTCATATGGTGGATTAATTCCCAGATTTCTGAGGAATCTCTGCCCTGATCCATAGTCGCTGCGCTAATTTGCAGTTCCATAAACAATGTAGAGGAGTTCCTATTTACCCACATCCTCACCAGCATTAATTGCTGTTTGGCTTCTTGAAGATTGCCATTCTAACTGATGTTAGATGGAATCAGTTGAGCTTGTGCAAACTGTAATTTGTTCCTGGTGATGTAATATATGGGAAACTAGAGTAAATGCAAATGTTACCTTTTAGCCCACTCCCTTATCATTCAGGAATTTGATCCAATATATCCACTCTCACTTATGAGCTGCCTAGTTTCTTTTGTTTTTTCTTTTATACTTGGTGCATTGCAATTTTACATCACACAGAAATATGGAGTGATAGGAGGAAATACGCACAGGATCCTTGGAGCACTTCCCTCTAGAGCCCACCCGCTCCTCCCTCTCCCCATACATGCCTCTGAGATTGGAATTGGTAATTTTATATACATAATTAGCATTATTTCAAGGAAGAGCTGCCTACTTTGGTGACCAGTTTGTATCTTTATGCTCAGTGCTTTCTGGTATCAGAATGCCTCAGAGATTCTTTGTTGTCGCTCCTCGGCAATTATATAACACAGGCCCTTGGCAGCAACAGGCTTAATGCTTAGAGTTCTTAACTTTCACTGAGTGACTTCAAAGGCCCATTAATTGTACTGCTGGTGATTTTTTTGGTGCCTAACATTGCATCTTTTTCTCATTATATTATGGGTAGGGTGGCCTGAAGCGGTTTGAGTTTAAAAACAGGAAAGTTTTCTCATTTTAGAGTGGAGTCAATTGCTGAAATCTGATGGTGTTAGTAGGAACAGAGATTCTGAGTAAAAAGGAATAACTGATCCTGGAAGTTATAAGGAAGCCCTTTATTTTATTGGGACATTAAGAGTGAGAGATTTTTCACTTAATATTTTTCTCAGAATTCTGTGGGTTGAGTCACACTTTACACCTGTTGCACTTGATTTAATTACATTAATATACTTTGAGTTCCCTCCACCCTCTGGCTAACCCCTACTCAAACAAGTAGAAATAACTAATGCTTGTAAATACAGAAAAGGAAATTACCATTTTCAGTTTGACTCCTTTATTCTCCCTTCTCTTAGAGAGCTAGCTTCTAGAAGGATAGCAGCCTTCTGCAGCACAGTGTCTCCACTGGGATGTTTTATGAACACAGTCTATGTGGGGAGGACTGTGGTTTTCCAGTTGCATTTGTGACTGGAAGAGAAGTTTGTGTCTAAAACGTGTTTCAATCCAATGTGTCAGAAACCTTGAGGTACACAGACAAGGAGAAAAACAGAAGCAACAAAATAAACATACAGAATTTGGGGTTTAGGAATAAAACACTTTGTTTTGGACTTGGAGTTACAGGTACCTCACGGGTTATTCTGTAATTGTCTGTTGTCTTTGAGCTGCTCTAAAAAAGAATGTTGATTTGGTCTTTTGGTGTGGGCCACATGAGATTTTCACAAAACTGTGTGGGTCTTTGTCCTAGGAGAGTGACAGATATATTACAGGTAGACAGATATATTCTCTAAAAAGAATCATTTTTTATAGAAGAGTCCTATGCCAGCAGTGAGCCATGCCTGACCTCAAGCAAAGAGCAGGTGTACCCAGTGGGTAGCTCAGCAAAACGCTATGGGCAAAATAACTCAAGCCAACTATAGCCAAACACAGGCGGCACTAAGGCCTTGGCAGGCGGCAGGCAACCTGGCTGAAACGTGTGGGCTGCTGAAGCTTAACTCTCAACTTTGCTGGTTCATGTGTTCTGGTAGTGAAGATGAGAAAGGATCTTCTATGTTGCTTTTATTATTTGTATTAATATTGGTAGCATTGTCAGCCAGATCTACAGAATAGAAAGCCAAATTCTTTCCATCACAAAAATCCTGAGTTCCCAAATAGAAACTGTTAATTCAGATTCTACGCATCCTGGGTTTTTTTTTTTTTTTTAATGCTCTGAATTTCTTTCAGGATTGAAAGCAATTCAGAGCATTAATTGGGCTAACTTTAGAAAACAAGAGGCTTTTCCATAGGCTATTGAGAGTCACTCCACACTTCTATGGTCTGCAGTTGGGCCTGTGCTTATCAACAAAATTGTCTTATAAGATAGTTTTTCATTGTGCATATCCAAATTTTGTAGCTTCATTCATAAATGGGTCTTAGATTTTACTACAATATATAAAAAGAATGAGGACCCTTATCACAAAGAAAATGATCTCTTTGGGAGGAGGCACAGACAACTCAATAATATTGCTACAGATTTAAAGATATTAAAGTCAGATTAAAAAGCCTGGAGTAGGAGTGAGGAATTTCAAGAATTCAGGGAAAAAGTACTTGATTTAGTCATCTAATTGAGGAGCAGTGAATAAAAGAAAACATTAAAAAATCTAGAATAATTAAGTGGTAGAAAAGAGTCTCAGAAAAAGATGGTTGAAATTTTACTGTCTAGTCCAAAATAATATTAAAAGGACAATGACATATTAAAAGACAGAAGACAGTGGTAAGTAGAAGAAAAGAATACTTGAGTTCACTGTTTTTAACCAGGGTACTAGAAAAAGGGGATGCACATTGGTTACTAGTAGCTCAAAACAAAACAAATAAGCCCCCTCCCCTATAAAAAAAAAAGTCCCACATAGACGCAAAAATAAGACAAACCATCACTTGGAAGGCAGCCTGGATCTAATATTGGAGAGCAGCCAGAGAGCACAGTGGAGAACTATAAGGAGCACTGAACAAGCAAGTCTGAGGAACAGAAGCAGAGCCACAGTGACAGAGATGCAAGATGAGAAGGGAATTAGAAGAATTATTTAAGAGGCAAAATGGACAAAGTCTGTAATAGATTGAATATGAGAGCATGAAAGATGGGGATATTAAAGTCGCTCCTGGGTTTTTGGCTAGCACAATGGGATGGATGATCTTGCCATTCCAGTGCAGAACACTAAGTCGTCAATGATAGAAGGCAGCTGGGAATCCTAAGTTCAATTTGGAAACATGGAGTTTGAGATGATATTAAGACATCCAGTTATCAATATTGGATGAAGAGATGTAGAGAAAGGTATAGGGCCAGAGGCAAAAGATGGCTGGGGTTATGAAAGTTTGAGTCTCCATGGGTGAGAGATGAGATTTTGAGAATGAGAAAGAGCTTTCTTATATTTTTTGCCTTCCTTTTTGTGACCAATGGCTGTGTGCACGTACACCATTATCACTATTGAACTACGTTATGATGTGAGACTATAATGTGTCAATAAAAGTATCAGAAAGAATGTTTAATATATATTATCTAAAACATGATACTCACATGACATGATACTAGTAAACATTTTAGGTTCTTGTTCTGGGAGAAATATCATTGCATAAAATCAGAGAATGTTAGAACTAAAAGCTAATAAGCAAGCTCTCAAAACCAAACTAAATCAAAATTAGGAGTAACTGGAATTTTACAAGTGCCTTTATCTTTCTCATATTCTTAAAATGATCTATATAGTGGAACTATTGATGCTTTTTTCATACCTTTTAAATATTATCTGCATAGGAATCTTTAGAATGGTGGTGTTATTGTACACCAAAAGGTAGTTAAATGTTTGTTTAAAAATATGTTACAGGCTGGGCGTGGTGGCACACACTTATAATCCCAGTATTTGGGAGGCGGAGACCAAAGGATCATGGTTCACAGACAGCCTCAGCTACTTAGTGAGACCATTCGCAACTCAGTGAGACCCTATTTCAAAAAACATAAAAACAAAAAATATGACTGGGGGTGTAGCTCAGAAGTAGAATGCCCCTGGGTTCCATACCCAGTAAAGAAAAAAAGAAAAAAGGAATTGCAGTAAGTTCACAGAAATGTTGTTGGCTGGCTTTGCCAAAAGAGAAAGTAAATAATAGAATGAATTTTAAAATCCAAGAGATATGAGGAAATAATTTCTAATTCTAACAACTAGAAGGAAGCTCAATAATCTGGAATGTCTTTAATAAGTATTTCATTTCCCCCTTGGTCTTTATTAAACCATTTTGTTTTTAATTTTTTGTTCTTACTTTTATTATTAAATATTTTGAAAAGCAAGGGTAATTATAATGTTATATAATAAGCAAAACTATTGAAAGCTTAGAATTTCAACCCAGTCAAAATTATTCATGGATGGAGAAACTGATGGATTGACAGGAAGCAGAAGTGAATTGTTGCTATCAAGAAGGTAGCTTCTCTATTTTTGGAGAAGTCTATAAAATTCTACCACTTTCTAATAGTTTCCAAGAAACATCACTAAATAATAATTTTGGACCTTCAGGGGTATTTAGATTGAATTTTATAAAATTGAAATAATCATTGTAGTATTTTGAGCTATCATATTATTTTCATTTTTTAAATTTGCAAAAGTGACTATTTTCATAAAATAATATTGTTCTATGGAGACTTTAATGATAGATATAAATAGCTATCTGGCTTGTTGCTGAATGTATTCTATTGTTCCATTCAGCAACAAGCTAGATAGCATTTATTAAAGTTCTTAGAGCTCCTTAGAGGAAACATTTTTGTCGTTGTTGTTTTTAAACAGGACCTGCTGTGTTGCCCAGGCTGACCTTGAATTCATGACTCTCCTGCCTCAGACTCCCAAGTGACTGGCGTTACAGGTACACACCACTTCTTGTGTCCTTAGAGGAATCTTTTACCATAAACCCAAGATGCTGTTTTTAAATAGAAGCTCAACACTTTAAATTTAGGGGAAGAACAAACAAGAGTATATATGCAGATCCTTATAAGTTGGAATTTCATATGCTATGTAATTATAATCATAATGAAAGTACAATAGGAAAGCAGTCATACTGATATTACATTTAATCAATATTTATAATGCATGTCTTTCTCTAAAAGAAGGAAGAGAGGAATGTAAAAAAGAAGGAAGACTACAAAGAAGTGAAGGAGGAAGAAGAAGAATCATCAAGATAATAAGGCTGTAAGAGAATCACAGTCGTCACCTAACCCATGTATTTGGATATCTTCAGGTTTTGTGACACAATCTCATTACACATAGAGTCCCTAGATAAATGATAATGATAACTAATCTATACTAAGCACAAACTACGTGCCAGAAACACTACTAAGTTCCTAAAATAAATTTTCTTATTTAAGAACCCCATATGTCTGGTGCTATTTATTTTTATCTTTTAGATGAGAAAGCTGGAAGTTAGAGAGGTTAAGTAATCTTCCCATTTACTTAGCAGATAGCTGGATTCAAATCCAGGCTTGTTTTACTCAAAAAGTTCTCATCATGCCGACAAACATGGATTATTCCATAAATATTTTTTTTTTGTCATGAAGATTGAACCCAGGGGCATTCTACCTCTGAGATATATCTCCAGCTTTTTAAAAATTTTTATTTTAAAATAAGGTCTTGACAAGTTGCTGAGGCTGGCCTCAAACCCGTAACATTCTTGTCTCAGGCCCCCAAATACTGGAATTATATGCATATACTGCCACACTTAAGTAAGTACTTCTGACATGGCTATTCCTGATCAATTAATTTCATTACGAGACATTAGCTTTTTCTTCTTAATTGACACCACCCCTTCATTGCAATCTTGCTAAGTCCTTCCACAAAGATACCATCCCTCCCCATAGTGAGATTTCAGATCTTTTGGGATTTGAAGCAGTCAACATTGTATAGCTTTGGAATAGAATTACATTCTATGTGGGTCTACGTAAGTTCGTTAACTTCTATAATTCTGTGTAATAATTAATAAAATGGGAGTGTATTCTTCCATTGGGTTGCTGTAAATATCATAAAATGTGAAAATAAAGCAAATATCTGGTTCAAGAAAGAACCTAAAGAAAAGAATATCTGATGTTTGATTTTTGGGATGGGTTGTGAACTGCATAGAGGTAGGAACATAGATTAAACATTTGTTTTATGCCAGAAATTATTCTTAGAACTTTTCATGTGCCAACTCAGTTAACCTGTACAACATTTCTGTAAGTGCTCTTATAATTTCCATCTTAGAGTGGAGGCAAAGAGAGAGAAGGGATCCAAGGTCATGCCCTTAGCCACGACTGACTTATGGATGGTGAATCTTTGCATTTAATAACCCTTCACATTTTCAGAGAGGGACATTATTAATGGACTGTGGCATCTCGTAATGTCTCCACATGTGTCCACAGGGCTGGCTGTTAGTATTTTCTGGATTCCTTTTAAGATCCTTTTGTTCCTCATGTTCAAAACCTTTACTGTTATACCACAGTGTCTAACTACGGAGGGGAAAATTGTAGCTATTAACAGTTATACTCTTCATTCCACCTGTCAAGGATGAAGAATAAAGTAAATTACCAGAGAATAAGAATAAGCCTACACTCCAAATCCATAGTCCCTCACGAAGGCAGAAGCCTCTCTTGTGCAAGTACTGTTGTGTTTGCACGGTTCTTTTCTTTGCCACATGTGCTGATGTTGTGAGTGAACAGAAAAAAAATATATAGCCTTTTGTAAAGGATACTTATATGTGTTAGAAGATAAACAGATGTGCACGAAGAGGAAAACAATGGGACCAAACAAGTTCCTTGTGCCCATTCATAGTGTTTGTCAACTAGGTGAGTTTATGCTTTCTGATCTTCATCAGCTGAATAAAATGGCTCACAATTACAGGGCATTTCTTCTCCTCTTCAGTGTGAAGCTCAAAGAGCTTGCTCAACAAAGTCCCTTTTATCTCAAAGGCTTGCTATTCCTATTTCTTTTGTTGCTGCTCTTGCTGAAGACATTTTGTCAATATTTTCTTGGTCTGTGTTTCAGGTGGCCTGCAGGAGACTGTGAACTGGTGGTGTAGTAGAGAATTGTGTGTGTGTGTGTGTGTGTGTGTGTGTGTGTACGCGTGCACGTGTGTCTATATGTGTGCATGCACATGCCTGTGGAGGAAGTTGGAAGATAAAACATATTAGTATATTAAAGCTTTTCTCAGAACAAATGCTGCACTCCTGAAGGGAGAAATTAGAGTCATTAAGCATTACTCACTTGTGTTTGGGCTTCAGGCATTTGTGACCTTCCAAGTAGCTTGGTGTAGACCCAACAAGCACATGACATAAATGCACCCAAGTACCAGAGGCAGTATAAATGGAGATGCACATTTTGTCCCGTGATTTTACAATATATTAGTGGAGGAGTGGGAGATGGGGATGGGAGGACTTGAAGCCAACCAGTATAATCCAAGGAGAAAAAATAAGGCTATTTTTCATGCACTTCCTTCTCTTAGTCCCAAGGATGTTTTCTACTCTGCAAACAAACATCATAGATCCAGGCAGAAATGGTTGATTTTTCTAAAAAATTTCTAAAATGGTCGATGCCAGCTTTCTCTGTTGCTTGCCCTTATATATCATATTTTCATTATCACAATTATGGACCTGTTAAATGTTCCCCAATTTTATTCTTTATGAATGTTTGCAGTGTTTTATTCTTTAAGAATGTTTGCAATGCAAATGAACTGCTGCCTAGCCAAGAGTTTCTAGTCTGAGTGCAAGAACATAAGTGCTAAATTAATTCACCTTGGAATTCTCTGTTGGATTATGTGTGGCCACACTGCTACCACAATGAGCGGGAATTCTTGGCTGTGGGGAGAGCTGTGCAGTGTGCAGAATTTGGCTCTGTAGAGACTCATGGGGTATAGACCTCTAATCTGCTTGGAACATGGAGCTCCCCTGAAACTGAGACAATGTTCTTGGCCTCAAAAGATACACTGTGAAGGAGAAATGTCTCAGAGTGTGTCAATGTGAATTATTCTCCTTCACACCTTTCTCTAGTCTCCCCTAGTGACTCAAGCCAGGGAAATAACATGAATGAAATATCCTGGACACTCTAAATGGTAGGAAGTTCCTTTGTTAATAAAAGTATCAAGTTTTTTTTATTGAATATTCTCACCAATCTAAAGATCTTCCAAGAAGACCATCACTTCAAAAGTAGAATTTATCATTAATAACTCGATATTAACTAGAGGAGTTATTGCAAAAACTGACTATAAAAGGGCCTAAAGAGTCCAGCTCAGAAAGCAAGATTAAGAAGTCATTCATTATTTATTAAAAATGCTGAGATTCTGACTAGACAATATGTTTAATCACTCTAAATATGCACCTTAATATTGAAACACATGGGTAAAATATCTAATATTTTTATATTACTGATACTTAAGGAATTTTAATCTATAGTATGAACTCAAAAGAGGCCGATGGGATGGATGGTAGAAGATGCTTCACTATGGGATAATTAACCAAAACTTCAGTAACAGAAATTCCTTTAAAATCTCCACAGCAAGCCAGCTGCCAATTGTGCTGGTGTTGATTCTGCAGAGCCCACACAACAAAGTACGTAAAGCTGCTAATTCAGATTGTGCTTCTAAGGACACTGCTCATTATGACTGTATAATAAATGGGAGTGCACAAGTCACCATTAGCACAGAACAGATTGTTTTGGTAGCAAAGACAGCAGCTGTCACAGCTTGACAGCTTTTCTTGTTAGTGAATCAGCTTTACTGACAGCCTATTTGATTGAAAACCACTGTTCACTGTCAGTGTGCTATAGCTGATATACATATGTATCTCATGAAAAACGAGACAGTTGCTGAATACCCATGAAAGGTTGAGAAGCTACCACTCTCTGAACTACATTATAAAAGAGTGAAGTTCCTATGAAGCAGGTCTGTCACTGTATAAAAATATTTTGCTTACAACAACAACAACAACAACAAAACAACACAACAACAGCATATACACACACACACACATGCTGGGTAGCCAGTGAGAAGTTTTCTTCTAATCATTCTTTAAAGTGGCCTTCACATTATAAGAGATTAAATAAAGCCCTACAGCCCCAGTGAACATAGGATCTATGGGAGAGAAACACTCATCCAACTTCTTAAGTTTTCAGATTGTCATAAGATACATGTAAAAGGAAAAAAAATCACCCTCTTTTTGAACTTGGGGTGGAAGTACCAGGAGCAGAGCGGGGAGCACATCAGCAAGCAAAGCCAGCCAGGGAGCATGCAGGCAGGCGTGGAGCACGCCACGTGGCCCCAGTCTGACAACGCATCGCAATGCTGGAAAGCTTCTGCCTGAGTAGAGACGTGGAGATAAGAATAGTTCAGGTATTCTGGGGTTACTTGAAAAGTGACAAGATGACATCTCGCTACAACAAGAAGCACCAGATTCACTCATTTGGACTTCTCTGCAAGGTTCACTAATTTATGTTCCCGAAGCTCTTCCTTAGAATGATCCATATGCTTAGGGCCTTAGGAAGTACAGTGAGTTAATGCTTTTACCTGATGGCTTTGTCCAGGTTCCCATTTGTCATCATCACATAATTTGGCAGAGTTTCTGGCCTTTATTCAAATGAGAGACAGGATCAGAATAACCAACATGCCTGCCGGTCGGGGAGCAGCAGCAGCTACACTCAAATGATGATTGGGGTGGGCTGGCAGGGCTGCACCTCTCACTACTGGAGAGTGCAACGACTCTTAGTGCAGGTGATGCTAATTATGACTGCAACATGGCTGGGAGAATAGGGTTTGAACCAATGTTGAAATATTTAAACTAGGGAATAAAGATAAATGATGCAGCTGATCATGCTAGAAAAAAAAAGAGTGACAAAGGAGGTATAATTCAGTGAATTAGAAGAGGGGGACATAAGAGAGAAAAGGTAGAATGGAGAGAAAGATTAAGAAATGATAGGATTAGCTCTGTGTGCATGAAATGTTTTAAAATGATAATGAGATCACAAATTAATTAAAGGGGATAGGTTTCTGTTGTTTTATTTATTTTTCTCCTTCATTCATTCATTCATTCACTAGAACTAACATCGTACACTATTCGTCCTTTAGTATTCAGTATGTAGTGGAGAATGTGTAAATGTTTATTCTAGCTTACAACAGCCAATTTGTAAATATCTGCTCTATAAAAATTGAATATTTTTCTCTCTTCTCTCTTTTGATATTTCTTTCTCTGAAAGTTATAGCAGTAAGTCCCAGGCAGAATGTCATTCTTTCATTCAGAAATGGAGCTGGGGGGAATCACTGGGACTTTTAGGCAGAGCTAAAGATATTCAAGAGTGAGCAAACAAAGTTTAAAATACAGAAGGGAAGTAAAAGTTACTTGACACAGGAGTGAAACCATGGGTTTAGTGTTGCCCATACCTTCAAATACAGAGAACTGCTTTTCTGTTTTGGGCAACCAGTCAGCCTAATGAAGTAGGTAGCCTTTTTAGAGAGATGTTTGATGATGTAAAACCATACAAATCCCCATATCGTCACCTTTGCCGTCCTATAATTTGACCTGGAATTGCCCATTTCTCACTGTGATGTTAGTCTTGTCAACAAGTCTATAGAACACCATTGCCAAAGTGCATCAATACACCCTAAGCGGGCAGGGGAGACCACCTGTTTTAGACAACATGTCTTTTAATTGAGGTAATGGAATCAGTGATATTATGGTAATGGAGACTCTTAGGTCAGCACAAAATTAGGCTGTTGGAAAATTGGTAGTGGAATTTGAGAATACATTGCAAAGCCAAGTTACATATTTACAATGGATATACATTTCAATGACCTTTCAAATGTACAAACCAAACTTCTCTGGAAGAAATTTAGTAACTCCCCAGTTTCAGCAACTTAGATTCTGTTTAAAATAATGAAATCAGGCTGGGGTTGTAACTCATGGGTTGAGTGCTCTTGGGTACAATCCTCAGTACTCTCCCTCCCCCAACGAAAGAAAGACAGTACCTCAGTCTATTATGTTGCCTCTATATGATTCTGAGACTTACTCCTAGGAAGCAGAATCAATAGAGGAATGTCATGGTTTCGATATAGTATGTGCCCCAGGAAATATCCTATATTGGCAATAAAAAAAATGTTCTGAAGTGAAATAACTGAATCAGGGCATGCCTTTGAGGATTGTATCTGTCCCTGGATGCTTCCTATTTCTCTCTCTTCTCACAACCATGATGTCCACCTTGGAATGAGTGATGATGGATAAACCTCCGAAACCATGAGCCTGAATAAACCTTTCCTCCTGAGTTGTTCTTATTGGTATTTGGTCACAGCCATGGAAAATCTAACTAAAACAAGGAGAAAATCAGCCTGAAAATTCGCACTGCTCCAATCATGTTCCAAACATAAATGTGTAGGCACATGGGTGGTAGCCACAATTTGTAAACTCCATGGTTCCTGAAATTAAGGCTCAGAAAAATTATAATTTTCTTAAATCCAATAAGACCTCAAAAACAATCTAGACTCATCTGGTGGTAAATAGAATGCTTTCAGGACTGATATTTGATAAGATATGAAATCATAAAAAGTCAACAGAAGTCATTCATTAGATTTCCTCATGAATTTTGCAAAATCTGAATCCAATTTAAGCAATAAACAATTGATGGCAGTTTTTATTACTTATAGAAACATAATCTAAGTTTACTGTGGGAAAACATTGAGTTCAATGTTTTCTTTCCAAGGGGAAGGAATACAAAGTGATGGAGAATTCCTTTCTTGCTCAGTTGAGACACTCTGCCATTTGTCTGGTCTTGATGTGGATTCTAGCTGCCCAAAGAAGCTCTGTTTTCCATGGGGAGCAAAAGCTAAAAACAAACAAGCAACAACAACAAAAAACTCGGATGGCTCCCATGATCCAGTATTTTGACACTGTGACTCTTTGACTGCCTCTTCTTTATTAAGTTTTCATTCCTCTCCAGCCCCATCATCTCACCTTTGGGCCTCGGCACTGGGATACATGTGGCCAATTTCCTCATCTTCAAGTCCCTGCTTAAGCACCCCCCCCACTCAATGAGGCTAACCCTGGAAACTCCATTAAAACAGCTCATGGAATCTGATCTTCCTTTGCGTTCTCTACTTTTTTCATTTTCCTTTACTGTTTATTCCATCTTACTGTATAATTTACTTTTTTATCTTAATTTCATTATTAATACTTAACTGTCTTCCTTCTACTGCTGAAGTGAAAGCTTCATAAAAACAGAATCTGTTTTTATTTATTCGTGTATCCCAAAACCCTAAGGCAGCATCTGATACACAATAAGTGCTCAGTGAGACCTTGAAAAATGTATTTAATATACATATTTTAATTTCTATATTTTTGGAATATAAATGATACATGTCAAAGTGCTTAACATCAAGCCTAATAGAAATATAAAAGGCATCTATTCTAAGGATCTTCACTGGACCAGAAGTTTCCTGTGGCATTATCAAAACCCAAGGAAACCTTATCTGGAAGCTTATTCTGATAACTTACCAGACCCAATCTGTTCAGATACTATAAATGAAGGGTTCTGAAGTTGACTCAAAAGGAAAAAATAATTCCTCTTATACAATTTCTTCCTTAAATCATCTATTAGATTACCTACTGACTGTTTCCAGTTTATATTGTAACCCTAAACTGAGTAGTTTTGCTATGTTGACAATCCATATGAAGATATTCTTTTATAAACCACACCCTTCACATCCAAATTGGAAACCAACCTACTTAATATGTCAGGTTTGCATCATACCTTTCAATTTTTGCATTTATTAATTTGAGCAGAAGTTTTAGATTATATTCATCTAGGATTTTTAGAACAACTACAAGTTTCAAACTTGTGAAAAATGCAAGCACTTTAAGTTCTTTGCACATTATATGCATGGAATAAACATTTGTTGAAGGCTAAGTAAGTCAAATTTTATGATATAGTTGGGACATAATTGCTCATTGTACTAAACGTTCAACACCTCAGTGTTCCCTCAAGAATTTAATTTTTGATTTGAGCACTTTATAATAATTCTATTTATCACCTACTTTTTTTAATAAAAACAGTCAAAGGAATACAATATATTCTTGAATTAGATTTTTTCTCACTCTGACAGAAGCAAAAATAGTAGTGTTTCAAGAATAATTTTAATAATGCAATAACCAATGAGTGGAAATAAAATCACTACCTTAGGAATTTTTCAGTTTTTTAAATTTGTAAAAGAACCATTTTTGAAGCCCATGGTTAAGATTTAATTTATTTTAGAGGAAATGACTAAGTCTAAAGTTTCTGGACATTTGAAGAATATACCGGAAGTAAGAGTCTAGCATTTATCTCTTCATTGTCTGTGGTCCTTTGACAGATTAGGTAGAGTAGGAAAAATGGGCATTAAATTTCAATCAAGGGTAATCAGCTGACACACTGGGCTATAGAGAAGTTGAGTAATGACTGGGATGTTCCATACTTAATCACTGCTTGGCTGTCATGCATAGCCTAGGTCATGAACTGTAGGCAGGTATTTCTGGATTATAATATCAGTAGAAAAGAAAAACTACTTCTTGGAATTTTATGCTGTTTCTTTATTGCTCTCCTTACCTTACAGTGGTAGGAATACTCATGACAGTTATCCCCAAAATGTGCAAGTTTGCCATTACCATATTTTATTTTTTTATAGACTAACATGTGTTATTTGCCAGTTTCAGCAATGTGTGTATTACATTTGTATACATTTATAAATTAATATCCAAATATATGAATGATATATGATACAAATTAATCTTTAGTGCAGCATTGAATTTACTTTCTTTTCTGTAATCTTCTAAGATATGGTACATCTGAATTGGTAGGTTACCCTGAACTGTCATAATATATCCTCTTAAAAGGAAGCATATCCTAGGCATTTATAATAGCTTTCATAATATAACTAATCTAAATCTTTGTTACTTAGGAAATTATACTTGAAATATCATGAAATTAGCTGATTTTTTTCTCCCTAAGAGGTGTAGAACATGACAATTAAAGAAAAGTTTGATCTTAGGTCAGATCTTATAACACACTAGTTCATTCTGGCTTTCCTAAATTAAAATGGTACTAGATAGGAAGACACTGTTTAAAAAAAAAAGTAAAAAATTAATAATCACAAATTTGAAAAATCACTTCTTTCTTCATATTTGGAAATACCTATATTATTTTAAAGAAGACTATAACTGAGTCTCTTTACCCTTGACCAGAAGTAATATCTAAGTTTTTGAGAGAAAAAAAACATCTTTTTTTTCAGTTGTCATACTGAGAAGGATCTTCAGGGACATACGAACAGAGACTGAAAGCCTGTGAATGATATCAAATAGAAGAATTTATATAGTACTTAAATAATATTTTCAACTTGAAATATTGCCTTTGATGAATTAATGTTTATACTAATAATTATTATTATAGATATACAATGAGTTAATATATTAATGTAATAGTTATGGATATGATATTTAACCTTAAGCAAAAATAATCATCATGTTTAGAATACGTTGGTTCTAGTCATGTCAAATTAACTTTATTTAAAAAGATATGCTAATGGAGTAGCTTCTTTATACAGTAAAAAGCATCAACAGATTTTTCTGTATCAGATCAAATGTGTTCAGGACTTTTTTTTACTCAATCCATTAATTCTTCCTAAGGTCTATCCAGTCTCAAGTCTAGACCAGAGGAAGGCTTCTTTTATCACCATTTCCAGTCCTTGAGAACCAGCTGGGTCCTCTGATATACTGCATAGGGTTTCTAAATGCTTGCTAGGGTCTCCTTTTCTTTCAATCCATGAGTCCATTAACATAGCATTATAAACAACTGTCAGAAATGTATTCAACCCAAATTCCACTGAATTAATAGAATTTGTGTTGGTCTCATCTCTGGTAAGGAAGGACAATGGTTCATCTTCCTCACGTTCTTATTCATTTCATTGGTGAAGAAAGTTCTTTGCATGTAATAAATACTGACGGCATACAGGTATCTTAGTTCTATGCTAGTAGATGAACTACCTAGAAACCATTTCTTTTTCATTCTTCTCCCTCCCTCCTGACAAGCTAGAATGAACATTCAGTGATTCATGGGTGAGCTTTTATTCATTTTTAGTTTCCCTATGATAGGTTTATACTGAGTCCTCTATAATTTCTCCTTAAATCACCTTTACCACTGGTGCCATTATTTCAAGCCAGCTACAAAAAAAAAAAAAAAGGAAGGGAAAATATGATTGTGGTCTTATTAGCAACCATGCCTTGAACTACAGGAGTCACTTCATACCTACAAACATTAAACAACCTGGCTCATGTGTACTCAGCACAGTCAAAATGCTGCTGTGCCACTTACATATTTCCATGAAAATAAAACTGTGTATCATGGCTCACTTAAAGGTTACCCATAAAAACACAGAAAGGGGAGAAGGTCCAAAACATATGTATGCATATGTATGCATATACATACATACCTTTTATATCCATATATATTTTTCCTGTACATATGTATACACACACACACATGTGTGTGTGTGTGTGTGTGTGTGTGTGTGTGTGTGTGTATAGTAGACTAATATATATATGGGGAGTGCAATGGTGGACCTCTTCTCTTTCATTCCAATGAAAAATAATATTTAATATATCCTACCAGTTTTCCTTGAGCAAGAAATATATGTAGTCAACTGGCACTGTCCCTATTTGCAGATGTTTATGACTTTCTTAAAAGAAAGCTTTGGGGTCCAAAATATCTTATAAATCATGTTGGCCAAGAAACAATTTTTTTCAGAAAATTCAATTTAAGCCAAAAACTAGAATAGTTTCTGCATTACCTGACCACAGGGTAGAAAAAAGCAGTTCAACTCTCTCCAAGCACATATGTAGGGAAACATGAAAGTGTATGCACACAGAGGTTTTAAAAATCAACATTTCTTGATAAATAAGCAACTTATATATGAGCTATGATGAAATTCAATAATTTTGATAAGAACAGAGTTTTCCTATTCATTTGGTCTTGTTCTCTCATTTTAAATGAGATGAGGAAATTGGGTTTCAGAGAAGTAAATGATTCAGTGGACACAAACCTAACAACACAACACTGCTTGCTCAAAGAGGTTTTAGTCCTGGAAGACTGTGCACAGAGGATTCAGCTGGGAATTAGGAGACCTGGATTCTATTCTGGGTCTTCCATCAAGACGAGACTCTAGGCACAGTACTGAACTGTTGACTTTCCTCCTGTGGAAACTGCATAGGTGGGCTAGAGCATCTCCAGAGGCATTATCTAAAATGATATACGACTTAATCACAGAAACGGCTGGTTATTTCTCCTTTCTTCAATTTGTTTTTCCATGAGCCTTTAATGATGCTCCAACCAAAGCCCTTCTGTTCATCAACCAAAGAATGAATCTGGAATCTTTTCCTTGTCATTTATTTATTTATTATCTACTCATTTACTTTGCCGGTTTAGCTTATGTCTCCACCCTGTTCCGTTATTACCGTTACCTTTACTTAATGAAACCTAAATTTTTTATTACTTCATTTTGTGTGTGAGTGTATGAGAGAGGCATTCTACCTGTAAGATTCACCAGGTCTCACTGAGTTTCTGAGAGTCTCACTGAGTTGCAGAGGCTGGTTTTGAACCTGGGATCTTTCTGTTTCAGCCTTCCAAGTACTGGGATTATAAGAGTGTGCCACTATACCTAGCTTCAATTCATCGTTTTACATCTAGTTCCACAGATCAAATTGATTTCACAGTATTCTTTCTAAATTCCAGTTAAATGTATTCTCTGACCCTCTTGGCTGAAATCAATTATTCTATGCATTGGGTAAGTTCCTCATTTTTCCAGCCTATGTAGTTATATGTCAGTATGTAGAAACATCCAAGAAACATGTGTAAAGTATCTGGTTTTGCTTTTAATCAAGATAAATTAAAACAAGGAGGAATATTTTACTCAACATGAAATTATCTAAAAATGATAGCATCCAGGGTTAGTTGCACTTAGAGAAAAACAAAATTTTCATATTCTGAGTATAATTATAAACTTTAATTAATTAATTAATTAATTAATTATTTTTGGAGGTACTGGGGATGGAACCCTTCTGCCTCCAGGCTACACTCTCATACCTCTTTTTTATATTTTATTTGGAAACGGGGTCTCTTAAGCCAGTGAGGCTGGCTTCAAACCTGCGCGATCCTCCTGTCTCCGCCTCCCAAGCAAGGAGATTAGAAGCATCCGCCACCACGCCCGGCCTAATTACAAACTTTACAGCCTTTTCAGAATAATACTTTGATAATACATATCAGAAGGCTCAAAATGCTTATCTGATGACCCAAAAATTCCAATTCAAAGAATTTATCCTAAGGACATAAACGAACAAGAACAAAACAACAATGTACAGGGATTATCATCATATTATATAACCAAATTGGAAATAACCTACCAAACAATAAAATGCTATTTTAAATTGAAGTACACTTATATAAGATAACATTTAGCCATTAAAAAACATGTTCCCGAGGACTGCTTAATTTTTGTGGAAAGGATACACAACTGTATGCACAGAATACATGGCAACATAAAATCCAGTCATTTAACTGCCTGTTTGGGGAGATAATGTTTTTCCCTCTTTATCTTTTAATTTGTTAAACCGACAGTAAACTTGTATTACATAATAAGAAGTCAGACTAACTGTAGAGAAACCCTGGCAGAGTTTTCTTGCCTAGCCAAGATGGATGCTGAGATGAGATGTGGCTGACAACCTGGAAGTCTCCGCTTCATTCCTGAGTCGTCCCCTGTGAGTGGAAGGAAAGTCAGACAATGTCTTTCAGCTTCGGTCTCTATCAGAAAAATCATGGGATCAGGAAAAGATCATGTGTTTTACATTTCTAATATATTTTAATTCTCTCGGTCTTTTAAATGCCCAGTTTATTTAAAAAGAAAACATAAGGAGTTACGTGAAACTTGGAACAAAAGTAGCAGGAAAGTACACAGTAAGCAGCTGGTGGTATTAGATAATATTTTACTCCTAATTCTGACTCTTTAGATTTATGAGTACCTTCACATAAAAATAAATAAGTAGATGCATAGAATAAAGCCTTCTTTGTTTATTCTAAACTATGAAGCCCAGCCCATATGGAAATGCTATGATGTTAAACTGAAATTTCAGTGACCCCTGAATAACAGGCACAGTGATTATCAGTTTTTTTTTTTTATGAACTGAAGTTATAGCTTATGCTATTTATGGTGAAATGACTCCATACAGATGGGGAAATCAGATCAAGTGGAATCAGAACTTTGGGTTCTAATTAGATCCAGCTGTTCCATAGATGAAGATGCAGATATTCATCTCTAGGACTTAAAACTAGTAAGCACAAGTTTCACATTTTAAAAAGCGGTTTGAAACTGTGAACATATTAATGCGTAGATAACAAAATTTGAAAATGTAGACCACATTTGCCTTATTACAATGAAACCTTGTGTTTTTATTGCTATTATTAAGAGCTCATCTAAGGTTATTATTATGCTTTTAAAAATATTTTTCTCTTCTTTCTTCTTTTTCTTTTGAGGAGGCTTTGATTTTTTTCAAGAAAACTTTTATTTGTTGTTTTACTAGGGTTGGAGCCCAAGGGCATTCTACCTCCGAGCTATACCCTCAACCCTATTTTTTATTCTTTATTTTGAAACAGGGTCTCACTGAGTTGCAAAGGGCCTCATTAAGTAGCTGAGGCTGGCTGAGAACCGTGATCCTCCAGTCTCAGCCTCCCAAATGCTGGGAATACAATTGAGTGCCACCACGCCTGGCTCAAGAAAGCTTTCTATCAATAAATAAGACTTTATTTTTAAGTTGCTTTTTTAAAATTTTGATTAGAATAATGTAATGTTGTCATCATGTGCTCTGAAAATTGTAATTTTAGCATTAAAGGAAAAACAAATTTAAAGGTAGTATCAACTAATAGCTGCTATTAGATGATATCTCATTGTGCATTTTAATGACTTTGGGGCATCAGTTTTTTAATATCTTTATATAGGGGACTAGAATGATAATTAGATAACAAATGACTATGCTTTCCTCTGAGGGAAATAGTAACATTGTTTGGATAATGCATTCTTAACCCAGTCTTGAAAAAAAAAATACTTTCCAAAAAGTAAACCAAATGGAAACCCATAGTATGTGGCATATTATCTACTTTCTTTTCTGATGTATGCCAGGCCCAAGAATAATGCCTGACATATAATAGGTACTAAAAATATTTTTGGAAACCAGGTATGGTAGAGTATGCCTGTTATCCCAGTAGTTGGGAGGCTGAGACGGGTGGATCTTAGGTTCAAAGCCTGTTTCAAAACAAAAATATAAAATAGGGCTGGAGGTGTACCTCAGAGGTAGAATGCCCGTAGGTCCAAACCCAAGTGACCACACACACACACACACACACACACACACACACACACACACACACGCACACACACACACTTTGGAATTCAGTCTGAAAATAAAACTCAAGGATATATTTTTGATTAGTGGATGAATCTGAGATATAAAAGTGTTTATAATCTCAGAGTAGCAGTTAACCTACATTTAAGAGATCAAGCCTTCACTAAGCTCCACTTGCTGTTAGCCTGAATGCCAGAGTGCAAATCACAGGGACTTTAGGGCAGGGGGGAATGGTTTGAGTTTGATTCCAGGATTGGCAATACATTACCTAAGTGATCTTAGGAAAATCATTAAATCTTTTGAATTGAGATTGTTTTTCTACAGTGTAAAGAATAATGTCTATCACACAGGACTGTTCTGAGGTCTGGATAAGAGAGGTATATATTCTACAAAGAACATGATATGAAGTCCCTGCTCGCACACATGCTTATCAACCCCCTTCTTCTCTTCTTGTGCTCTCATCCTTTATCATTCATATCTTTCAGCTCCTTTTAACTGCAATATCATTAACTCTTCCCAGACAGCTCAGATGTCATTTCTCTCTGAGTTCCATTTCTCATTCCTTCAGTCAGGTATGACTTCTGTGTCTGTGTCAGGGCATTTGCCATAATCTATCATGTACATGTTGAACTCACTTACAGATGTATATATCCACACCTTGCTGTATTTAATGACACCACCACCACCGCCACCACCAGCATAAGCCACATCAGCTGGACACTGTCGTGGTCCCAAGCTCTGTGCTAGGTACATTTCATGCATCTTCAGATTTACTCCTCTCAGTTTCACAAGGTACCAAACATTATTTAACCTTTGTTTAAATTTTCCATGTTGAAAATTAACTTATCCAACAAGTAACCCATTCCCTGTTAATTATTTGAGTGCACCAGCTGTGTTCCAGAAATTACATTGACAAGCGCTTTTGATTACCGTATATAATGCATTTTACAAATAGAGGAACTAAGATGCAGAAAGCATAAGTAGTTAGTGCACTTTTATAATACAAGAGACAATTAAGACTGAAATTAAGGTATGACCAGCACCAGTCCTCAACCCTGCATTCATCCATTGTACAGCAAATAGCAGTGTCCTGTCTCTACCAGTGCTCAGGGAAAGTTGTATTTCTTCTAATATATATATAATTATTTCTCTTGTGTCATCATATTCATCTTAGATATTAATTTATTATTCTTCATAAAATGTTCCACTGTTGGTTAAAAAATAGTGTTTTTTCTTTTTTGTGATACTGGGAATTGTACCTAGGAGCATTCTACCTCTGAGTTACAAACCCAGCCCTATTTTATTTTTTACTCTGAAACAGGGTCTCACAGATGATCAAATAAAGTGACCTAACTGAGGGGGATGGAAGGAGGGTAATTCTGATGTGCATGATGTACATTAATAAACATATCAAAGTCAATCACTTAGCCAAACATGAGAAGGAAGGAAGGAAGAAGGGAATGGGGTGGGAATTGAGGAAGGGCTAAATGAGTGATCTGTGTATGTATGCCTCTAACCATCTTGTAACCCATTAAGATGTATGACAACCATGCGCAAATAAAATAAAATAAAATAAAATAAAGGAAAAGTAACAGGGTCTCACTAAATTGGGGAGGGCCTCACTGAATTACCGAGGTGGGCCAGGGACCTGAAGTCCTCCTGGGATGTCAGTACTGGGATTATAGGCATGTGTCACCACTTCTGGCTGTAGTAGAAAGTAGTTTGATTAGTCATTTTAGTTTGTAAACTAAATAAAACATTTTCTGATTAATTCTATTCAATTATTTTTATACCCAAAATCAGCACCATGGTCAAATCTAGCCGTGTGTGTGTGTGTGTGTGTGTGTGTGTGTGTGTGTGTGTGTGTGTGATGCTGGGATTGAGTTTGAATACAGGGGCATTCTAACTCTGAGATGCACCCCTAATTCTATTTTGTTTTTTATTTTGAAACAGGGTCTTGCTAAGTTTCTGAGGGCCTCACAAGTTGCTGAGGATAGCCACAAACCTGTGGTCTTCCTGCCTCAGCCTCCCAAGTACTGGGATTCCAAGTGTATGCCACCACAGCTGGCCTATGTTTTTAAATAAAGAAAAATATACGCTTTTCTCAGTTTTCTGTATTTAAATAGTCAGGGTTCTTCTGGCTTATTATTTATTACAATTTTAACAAAGGGAGAAGAAAAAAAGAGAATTATTACTCTCTGTAAATGCACTCTGTGAAAATGTAATGCAGTTCTGCTTTCTGTCTACAGTCCTCACTTTAACACATTCTCTGGAGTATTTATGATGACATTATGCACACATACCTAGAAAATGTGAAGCAATCTAAAGTATTTCAGAGTAGCCTAATATTCATGTACACAAAATCTTATTTCTTGAAACAAAAATATTTTAATTGACAACTCAGGAAGGCTCCCATTTCATAAATGCCTAGCCAACTAGATAGATTAAATAAGGATTCTTCCCTCCTAACTTCTCCTTTATTTTGCTTGTCTGTTTCTTTGTATTAAACAGAGGTCTTTTAGGTTTTTTTGTTAGCTTGTTTTTTGGTTTTGGTTTTGTTTGGTGGTACTGGGGTTCCTGGAAAACCTTCTACCTCTGGGCTACACTCCCAGTCCTATTTTATATTTTTATTTGCAAACAAGTTCTCTTAATCCAGTGAGGCTGGCTTTGAACCAGTGTTATCCTCCTATCTCTGCCTCCCAAGCATGGGGATTATAAACATGTGCCACCATGCCCGGCCGTCTTTTAGTTTTTATTGTATGTATTTGTCAACTTTCTGTATAATCTTTCCTGATTCCTAGACATCGTTGGCCTAGTCTATCTGTATTTATGAAATACATGATATTTATCTATTTACTTACTTACTTACTTACTTATTGGTACTAGGGGGTGGAACCCAGAGGCATTGTTCCTCCAAGCTACATGCTCAGCCCTATCTTTTACTCTTTTTTTTTTTTTTTAAATAGGCTCTCACTGAGTTTCAAAGGGCCTCAGTAAGCAGTTGAGGCTGTTCATGAACCTCGATCCTCCTGTCTCAGCCTCCCAAATGCTAGGATTAAAAGCATGTGTCACCATGCCCAGCTGCTTGTTTATTAAAGAAGATATTATCACCAAAAAGAAAATATTTTTTGTATATCATGTGTGATGATATTACCTCCATGGCCACGATGGCTGCTGCTTTGCCACTGGAATAACTGGTGCTGTGCTGAGATTTTGCATGAACATTTAAAATTAGATATCAACATTTTTTATTTTGGAGATGGAAAATCTGTAGCTATGAGATCTTTATTAAATTTCTCAAGGTACTATTGCCAAAATGTCGCAAAGACACTTTTAAAATACATGGGCATCAGGATCCAAGTTCCTTTCTGCTACATGATGTCAGATACCTACCCTCTTTGTTATTAGAAAATAATTATTATGTAAATGTGGCTGTGAGCCAGGCATGGTGGCCCATGCTTGTAATCCTAGTACTTGGGAGTCTGAGACAGGAAGATCCCGCAGGTTCAAAGCCAGCCTCAGCTATTTCATGAGGCTCTCAGCAACTTAGGGAGACCTTGTTTCCAAATAAAAATATAAAAATAGGTTTGGGAGTATAGCCCAGAGGTATAAAGGCCCTGAGTTCCACTCCCAGTACCACCAAAAAAAAAAAAAAAAAATATATATATATATATATATATATATATATATATATATATATATATCAGTGTTTTGGGTGACTGGTGTTGGGGTGGAGTGAGGATAATATATGGAGCACAGAGCATTTTTAGGGCACTGAAATTGTTCTCTATTATACTGTAGTGGTAGATACATTATATGACATTATGCATTTGTCAAAATGTATACCATTCCAAGGGTGAAACCCAATGTTCATTTATAGGCTTAAATAACATTAATGTATCAATATCAATTCAATTGAACAATTGTTGCACATCTACCACACTTATGCAAGATGTCAATAATACTAGAAGTGGGGTGGGAATAGAAAAAATCGTTGGAGACCCTCTATACTTTATGCATATTTTTCTCTAAACATAAAACTGCTCAAAAATAAAATATCTTCAAAATAAAATAAGTAAGATGTAAATATCATTGTAACTTCACTCACAATTGACTTTTTCTTTTGTCTCTTTTGAGGCTTCTTGGAAAGTGCATATTCTATACCCTGAATATATTCAGTGGGGTGTGGAAAGACAGTGTCAGTTATGAGATAGGATGCAAGATTTATTATAGGTTAATATTAAATAGGTCAAGTGATAGATAATTTCCTAACTCCTTCTGACAGAAATGACAAGTGATACTTTTGATGAAAGTGGATACATTTAAAGCATAAATAAAGGTTTGACATTATGGGGTGCTGGTTTCAATGAAAACATAAATTTGGGAGGGACTGTTTAACATAGGAGTTCAATAATGGAATACTAAGCATTTTCCAGCTGACAAAAAATGTTCCCCTGCTAAGGAGTGATGGAGAAATATAATACCTTTTAGATTGTGAGTTTCAGAGCTACAAATAAAATAAAATCACGCATCACAGCTACTCAGTATGTATTTGAATTTGTGTTTTGTCAAATGAATTCTCAATTCTGCTTATGCCTAGGTCCAACTGAAACTCCTCCTGTGGCATCAAAACTACATTCTTTAATTCCATTTAGAAGAAAGTTTATTAAGTATGCTTGCATTCATTTATTCAGGGAGCACTTATTAAGTGTCTTCATTTAGGCAGAGTCCAGAACTAATTGCTAAGGTGTAAGGCTTAACAGAAAATATAGTGGTGTTCTGAACCATTAAAGAGCTTACAAAAAAGTTGAAGAGTTATCACAAGCAAAAGATGTGTTAGAATATCCAAGAAGGTACATTTTAGAGACATGACCAGACCAGATATACTGAAAAGGAAGGGATCCCTATTATCTATCTCTGCTGGATATAGAAAAGCTCAAAAAGAGTAGACTTCCTAAAAGAAAATTTCATGGAAACATTTCCACACCAATAGTTGCATTCAGTATTAGGGTATTTGTCGATTTCTTTTCTTCCTAGAGGTTTTTTTTTTTTTTAATATTGGCATTCCCCAAGCATTCATATATATAAACAGAATTCAAATTTTGCATAGAGAACAAGCAGAGAGAATAAGCAGAATACTTGTATAACAACAGTCCTACATCCCTAAAAGTAGGGGTGTACTAATCAAACATCAATTTGTGCGTATTTCTGTTGCATGGGAAGTTTTTTAAATATACTTTTTATTAGTGCATTGTATTTTACATCATAATGGGGTAAAAAACTTGTGTTAGACATAAATGCACAAATCACCCAGCCAGCCCCCACCTAGTCCCCACCCTTCTCCCTCCCCATCCCTTCCTCTCATGCTTGCTTAGTGGTTGACTATGATGTTAATAAGTACATTGTGTGCTTTAAAGAGTTTCCCTCGCCCCCTCTCTGGACCCCACAGTTAGGTTGCCTTATTTGCTCCTCTATAGGATCTGTTTTTTCACCTGGAGTTCCTCCTATGACCCCATTCACCCTAGGATTCACATATTAGGGAAAGCATCTGGTTCCTTATTTTCTGTGACTGACTAATCTCACTTAGCATAATGTCCTCAAGATCCATCCATTCCCCTGTAACTACCGCAATTGTATTTTTTTATGGCTGAGTAAAATTCCATTGTGTACATATCCCACAGTTTTGTAATGCATGGGATGATTTCATACTAAACTGACTCAAATTACTTTCTTCTACTGGCCTTGGGAGTAGAATGAAGATTTACATTAGTGAGTCAGACCATAAACATAGGATGATCTACCTCTGTTTGGAAGGATCCTCCCTGAATCCACACACACTCTGCCATTTCAGAGTTGGAAAGGCAGAACAGTAATCCTCATATGCATTGTCTATTTGCCAGGCACTGTTCCAGTTACTTGACGGTGGGGGATATATAATGATAAAGCAGATCCATTTTTGTCGTTAGAGAGTTTACAGTCTAGAGGTGTTGAAAGTATGAAGAAAATAAATGCACAAATGGTTGCCTAGTTAGAGTTGAAAAGACATCACAGAGGACAAGTCAAAATTGCCATAATGATTTATTTCAGAACATTATAATTTAATCTTATGCCAAAGTCTTTTGAGCAGCTATCCTAGCGAGCTTCTGCTTAGTAAAAGAAAGTACATTAGGGATATTAATAAGGCATATTACCATTTTTTAAGTACTAGGGATGGAACCCAGGGGCATTCTACCCCAAGCTAGATCGCCAGCCCTATTTTTTATTCTTTATTTTGAAACAGGGTCTCACTATTTGCAAAGGACCTCACTAAGTAGCCGAGGCTCTTCTTGAACTGAGATCCTCCTCTCTCAACTTCCCAAATGCTGGGATAACAAATGTGTGCTACTACACCCAGACTTTACCATTTTTTTTCAAGTGTCCATTCTATGTTGAATTCTATAAGAGGAAAAATCTTTAGACCTCATTTCTGAATATTGCTCAATTTCTGAATATTGCTCAATTTCTGAATATTTTTTAACACAAATTAAGTCTTTACTCTGGTACGAATGACTCCAAATTTTATCCCTATACCCAGCCTTCCAATCAGGCATGTCACTAGTTTGAAACATCTACTACATTGATATAATATGGAATCTTCTCATTAAACTCTCATGATATTGTAAAATAAGAAAGAATAATAGAATTTTCTATGAGAATATATAAGACATGTGAGTTTTGTCTCTTCTCATAGGAAAGAATTCTTTAAACTTTTTGAACCATGTTTTATTTATGTAAGAGGTTAGACTAGATATCTCTTAGGCTTTTCTTTTTGAGAAATTTTATTAATTCTTATAGCTCTGAATAAGTGAAACTCTTCTCATAAATGGGAGAATTTTGGTATTTTATCTCTATTGGTTATTTATTTATTTATTCATTTATTTACTTTTTGTGGTACTGGAGATGGAACCCAGGGGCATTCTACCTCTGAGTGACACTCCCAGCCCTATTTTTTATTGTTTATTTTGAAATAGGATCTCATGGAGTTGCAAAGGGCCTCACTAAGAAGTTGAGGCCGTCTGTGAACCACAATACTCCTGTCTCAACCCCCTAAATGCTGGGATTACGGGTGCACCACCATTCCCAGCTCTATTGGAATTTTTTTTTTTTTTTTTTTTTGCGGTACTGGGGGTGGAACCCAGAGGCTTACTACCTCTGGGCTATACTCCCAGACCCATTTTCTATTTTATTTGGAAACAGGGTCTCACTAAGTTGCTTAGAGCCTCACTAAGTAGCTGAGGCTGGCTTTGAACCTGTGCCATCCTCCTGTCTCAGCCTCCTAAGCGCGGGGATTACAAGCGTGCGCCACCACGCCCAGCTCTATTGGGAATTTAAATAAAGCCTTCTGAATTATTTATTGGGATGCATCTTGTTAGTTTTTTGAGAAAGACTTTTGACCTGGATTTTCCAAATTATTGCAATATGTGTCTGATTCATTTATTGGCAAATGGAATAGTGTCCCTAAATTGGCCCCAAGGTCACCATATTGTGGCATGAGCATCTAATAGTACGGTTTGGCTTTAAAAATAATAGCCAGGATTTGTTCTACAGAATATAGAAAGAAGCAAGAGTAGTAAGCAAGGAACCCCATGGGCCACTGTAGTTTGATAAAGGAGATCTGAAACAGCAGTCCACAAAGCATGTCTTGAAATAGCTTCACACTCAGACAGTGAATCACAATAGTATAAAGAACTAGTGAATTCTTTAAAAGGCAAACAAAACCTCATGTTTCTTCACAGGAACCATCTCTGGGAATGGGCTCTAACAATGGTTCAAAGAGATTCTATGTCGACCTTTATAAAATCCATAATAAGTGTTGGGAAAAAAGTCTGCAGGCCAAGAATAAGATAAAAAATTTCTGCCAAACATTTGTTCTCTGGGGAATTAAATTCTCATTTTGGTCTCTCAACCTCACACTAATAAATAATATGAACACACACCCTTTAAATTGCTTTTTGTCATTGTGAAACCAAATCACAAGTCACAAAGATGCCCTGAAGTTTTGTTACTGCATTAAGAGAGAAATAGTTTTGTACTTGTTAAAAATGTCCAACATGAAAAAACTAATTTAGAAGGCAAAAGATCATTTGGGAAAGCAGATATTAATAATGGCAAAGATAAAAAAGCAAGAAAATATTAGGGGCCAGCAGGGGAAGGGAGCAGATGTCAACAAGTAAGAAAACAAGCTTAGGAAGAGCAGGCTGGGATGCTGCGTGTGAACTTTACATATGTCAGCTTTGATGGTTTGATCCTCCCTGGAGACTGGACTCCTTTGGTAATTGATAATGAGGAAAAAGTTTGTTATAAACTATTTGTAGTTCTTAACAAAGATTTCACAATGGAGAAAAGAAATGTTTTCAAAATCTGTAGAAATCTGTTAAAAAATCTGTTCCAGGTTTAGAACTAAATTGATAAGTACAGCGGTGTGGCTTAAAATCACATACTAACGTACTCCTGTGTAGTAACATTAACCCAAGCTGGTGGAGTGCCGTGTCCCAAGTCCCACTGCTAGGCATTCTTTCCTTTTCTGCCAAAGGATATATCTTTTCAATCACAATTCAAATGTCATTTTGTTCCATGATCCCTGAACAACCCCTGCAATTGCATAATTAACTGCTCCTTTCTCTGTGCATTCATACCATCTGCGTACCCTATATTTGATAAAAAATTGTTTTTACAGTATTTGACTCAATATTAGAGACTGAGCTCATTAGAGGCAGAAATTGTTCATTTATTGCTAGATCCACAATACTCAGGGTAGTACATACCGCATAGAGATTGGCCTGGTTAATGGGATTGCTTGTTTATTTAGAAAAAAATAGACATAAAATTAAATTCCTAATAAAATTTCTGTTATCTAGATGTTTTATGATTTTGCACTAATTTGGCAATAATTATCTTTTCTGGGAAGGAATAAACTAAATTTCTCTTTTGTCTGTACTCAATAATTTAGAAACCTGCCTTTTTAAGTCTGTGTCAATATTTTCTCTAAATGTTCTACATTTTTCAGTCACTTAATATCAGCCATGTGCTAGAGAGATGCTGATTATTTATATTTACTAGGACAAATGGTGGTTATTGTATTTCCATCTCATACCTGAAATTTATTTTTCTTCTATGTAGAACATTTTTAAGATAAGGACCTTAATTATATATATTTCACAATTAAAAATAATAATATGGCTGGGTGTGATGGCACATGCTTGTAATCCCAGAATTTAGGAGGCAGAGAAAGGAGGATTGCGGTTCAATGAAAGCCTCAGCTCCTTAGTGAGGCCCCTTGCAACTCAATGAGACCCTGTTTCAAAACTAAAGAATAAAAAATTAGGACTGGGGATGTGGCTCAGAGAGAGAATGCTCCTGGTTTCCATCCCCAGTACTGCAAAAAAAAAAAAAATAAAAATAAAAAAATAATAATCAACAATTAGAAAAGAATAAAAAAACACTTTGGAGAAATCTTAGAGAACTACTATCTGCTGGGCATTTATGTAACTTGTCTGAAAAATTTTATACTTGAAAAGTCATGTGTAAATATTCTGTAGGCCACAATATTATTAAGCTAGTTATTGAGTAAAACCCAAACATGAAGCAAGAAGTCTTATTTAATAGAGAGATATCTCAAGGTCCTGATTATTATTTTTGCCCTGTAACTGTGCAGGCTAATGAATCTTCCACTCTGATGAGGTGGTTACTTGACCTTGCTGGTGGAGGACCTGTCATGAGAGTGAGCTTTCTTACTAGCTGTTTGAATCTAGACAAGCACTTAATATCTCTGAATTTTGGTTATAAACTACCACACCAAAGATTTTTAATCTTTTCTGTTATTTTAGTATGGCAACCATAGAGAGCTGGGACATTTGTGTGTTGTATAAAGGCACCATAGCGGAGAACAAAGATGTTTGACATACCTTGTGTCCTATAGTAGCCAATGTTGAGTCCTGATGATGGACTCCCTCTATCAAGAAGAGAGAAGGTAGTTTTTTATGCAACGTTTCCATCTTCTTAAAGAGACATTTACTCTTAGGTTTGTGTCTACCCAGAAAAGCTATTCAGTGTTGCCAAAGATGGGCAAGCCAGTGCCCTGATTATGAAACACCCCACCCCACATGCACACATGACATTTCCCATATCTGAAAACTTTTTACATATATATAAAGTATCTAATTTTAAACATCTTTGGCTTTTTGATATGGTAATCTACTGTGTACTTCATTGGAACTGCATCAGTGAACCAGTTAATTCTGCTTTAATTTATATTGCATAATAAAAATGAGCATTGTATGGGTAGTGCAAACTCATTTCAAATATTCTATAAATAACTAAACTAATTCTAGTATAAGTGTATAACCAAAGAATGATAAATGAAAAGCAATAAAAATTGATCCCATTTACTGGTCCTCTACCACATGGAACAGATATTATGTACATAATCTCTAATTCCCAGGCAGTCTTGTCATATAGTTGCTATTATGTCCAGTTAAAAATAGAAATGAACAAAGAAAATATAGTGAATAATCAAAGTCAGACAGTCAGTATGTGAAAAATGAGAATCAAACCATGAACCTAGCTGATGCTTATGTCTGTTTTTTCTTTCCAAGCTCTCGTCTTGCCGAATTATATCAATGCTATCAAGATACTTCTTCCCATTCTACTTCTTAGTGGAAACAATAAATAAAGAGATGTTAACAATCTATCCGGCACATAATAAGTGGTACAAAATACTTTTTTCATAAGAAACAGAATGATTTTGTGTTTAATTAAATAAATTTGGGATTTTGAAAGAATTTGTGAAAGAATCAAAGTTCCACCACTGACTAGGTACAAGACCCTAAACAAAGTATTTACCTACTCTAAGCCTCAGTTACACTCATTAGTAAATGGAAATAATAACTACCTAACTTATAGTAAATTATAAGTAATTATATAATCAAATGCAATTAACATACTCCCAGTAGCATTCTGAACTATTCACACTCCTAGATATTTTTGTTACTATCACTCTCCAATAAATGACATGTAAAGGAACTTGGTGGCAGTTATGTTTGGAGTATGGAATTGAACAGTATTCTTATAGTCAGGCATTTTCATAACCTAAATTTATAGGCTGAATCTTGGTCCTACCACTTCTTGACACAAAAAAGAGGTTTTTTATTATTTGAAAAAGAGTATTAATAATGGATATAATCACATAGTTACTATATGTCCATCAAAATGTCTTTTAAAGCCTTTTGAATACAGTCAACCACAGCATACATGTGATTCCCTTTATAACCTCTGAAAATATGTGTGAAGAGTATATACATATTATACTATAAAAGGAAATGGAAATATATATCAACATATTCTTACAAAATATTTTCATCTAAAATCCTTCAGTTTCCCTCAGATTATTTTTAAAGTAAATAGTTAAGTTTCATTATAAAGATATGTGAACATGATAATTTGGAAAAGGTAGCTCCTGTCCCTATACTTGTGACTTATTTTCTACATCAACTAAATTTCATCCAATATTTTGTCAAAGATGTCCTCAGAAGTTTCAACTTGTCTCCATCTTCCTATTTTTCAACAAGATCATTACGATTCCCTCAAGTATTTTTACATTTCTTTATTGGTGATTTTAGAAATTCAAAAGAGAAAGAGGGTAGTTATGTGTTAGATCTAGTATTTTGTGCTAAATAATATTAAATCTATTAAATTTACTTTGAAATATAATTTAAATGAAATCTTGTGAGAATTTATCAAGTTACTTTTTTTTTGCTATCAGTCAAACCTTGCCTGTGTTATTTGGTCTCTTGGGGAACAAAAGAAAAGATCATATCTCTCTGGCAAGGTTAGGGTATATTGTACAAAATATCTCTTTGTGCTTCTGACGCTCTTTTTTCCTTGATCTGTTTAAGTTGATCCTATTATTGCAGCAGAATAGCAGCAGAATAGTAGCCTGCCATTTGGACTTACTTTATCTAGAAAAATGTAAGTTTCTGGGATAGATAACCTTTCATAAGAAGGTATAAACATACATTTTCTATCAAACCTTTCTTTAGAATGACTATCCAAATGTGGAAATGACTTAAATCCAACAATATCAGGCCAAAGTAAAATAACTGTCAAAAGGTTAGGTCAGCAAAAGAAAAATTTAATAACAGCATATCAAATATTTACTAAAGCTATTTGCAAAGTTAAATCATTCATGAAAATATATTAAACACTTTAAGATAGGCCTCCATATGACAAATGAGGGATACTTAGGAAGTAAGAGTACAATGGTCTGTAATAATAAAATTAATTTTTCTAAAACTATAGTTTTTTTACACATAATTTTCATCCACCTTAGCCATCTGGGGACAAAAATGTACCTTAGTTCAGTTAAATTCTTAAGTTTAATGTACTTCCTGTTGACTTTAAAGTGCAGGGGACTGGTGAGGCTCCTGCAAACACAATAGATATGTATGTCAAGCAGGAGGAAGTGAGCAGGGTTACAACAACCCTGGGAGGTTTCCACTGAGCCTGTGTCACACTCACTCTACAAATAGGCATGGAATCTGAATACATGATAGAAATGGTGATAGATGCTAAAGATTCAGGTGTGGCTCCCAGTCTAGAATCTCACTTTTATGTGAGCTTCAATACTTGTAGTGATGTCATGCCCAATATGTAGCCTCTTCCAGTGATGGACAGCTCTAATTTGCAATGATTTTGAGCTCCACTGCTCTCTAGAACTCTTATCCCTTGACTTTGATCCTTCTATTTGAAACTCCAGATGTTTATTCTGTGTTTCCTATAGTGGTGTTTCATTTATTTGCAGACTAACTATAGCTATCTAAATCTAAAGCTGAGGAGAAATGGGTCATAGGAGGAACTCTAGATGAAAAAGGAAATCCTATAGAGGAGCAAACAAGCCAAAGGAGGAGAAAGGAGGGGGCAAGAGGAAAATCTCTAAAACACTCATGTACTTAAACATATTGAAGACAACCACTAAGCCAAGCAAGGGAAGGAGGGATGGGGAGGGACTGGAGTGGGAATTGGGTAGGGGTTAAATCAGTGATGTGTACAGGTATGTACACACACATTTTCTACCTCAATATGATATATGAATATAATCCACCAATAAAATTAAAAAAACACTTTGTGGGTTTTTTTTCTGGACAAATTATTCCCAGGTAATTAAATCATAACTCATAGAACACATGTTTCAGGCTTGTAACATCCTACTTAACTTCCGCTTAACATTCGCATCTCTTGAAGGTTCTCTATTACCTACAAGATAGAGTCCAAATTTTACTTACACAGGTCTCATGCATTAATTAAAATAATAATTGTATTTGTTTATTTGACAGATTTGCTGAGTATTTAGGATAAAATAGTACATTAGAAATAATTTCTGTGTTTAATATTTCAATTAGTCATTTGTATAATTTCAGGTTCATTCCCCCTCACACAAAACAGGCACACTTTTTCTCAAGGTACAAATTAATGCATGATGAATCTAAATCCTTCAAAGAATCTGATGTTCTAAATCTCTCCTTCACTTAAGAACATTGGTTATGACCTAAGCAATGGTTCTAACTTTTATATCATTTTCTTGTTCTGAACAGTTTAAAAAAAAATACTTGTTTAAAATTTTCGGGACTACTCCTGACAATTCTCCTTTGCATTCAAACCATGAGCCTTAAACCAAATCATTCCTTTATGGGAGCCACACGCTAAGAAAGCACTTGAAGGTGTTTCATTTGTCTAACTTCTATTGTGAAGTGTACATGGGGTGGGGGTGGGGAGCAAGGATATAGAATAGTCCTTTTAGAAGCCAAAGCATAGGTATTCAATCAGCATTACGAATGAAACATACTAACACCTACCTGGATCTGTTACTGAAGATCTTTTATTGTGATTGGGGTATAAAATAGGCAGTGTTTATCTTTGGAAATGCCATTCGAACCTTTCAGATATAAGCACCACATCCATGGTGAAACATTTTAAGCCCAAACTGCAATTATGTTGGGATTTACTACAAATCTTCTATCTAGAAATATACCCACTCAGAAATAAAAGCTCACTTTTCTTTTGTTCTGTAATTTTATGCCAAAGTATAGCTCTTATTATTACTTCAAATGTTTAACATACCAGAAAAAGTTCTGCAGACAGAGCTGGGTAACTTCTGCATTTCATCATTTTCTAAAGCATAATTTTGAATGATTTTTTTAAGTTGCATTGTAAACTGCCTTCCAACCTGAGATTTATTTTGCTACTGAAGCTATTCTATTGTTTCCCAACTACAGGAGCCAATAAAAAAAAGTCTCATGACCTCATATTTAACAAACCAATTTCCAGTACTGGGCAGGCATCTGTCTATAGACATTAACAAATATTTGGTCCAGTGTTAACATTTATAATATTACTATAATATAATTTTCTTGGAGAAAGAATTAATTATTATTATGTCTGGTCATAAATGAAGTCCATAAGGTAAAAGAAATGAGAGCAGGGCGGTACAGAGGAGACAATAAAATTTTCCAATAATGAGTGTTCCCTTAACAGAAAGGATGAAAACAATAAGCAGAGTACACAGAATCTTAACAAATGCAAAAATTATATCATTTATTCCTTGGTAGCTTTAAAGCTACAAACACAGGTTTGTTTTTTTTTTTTCTTTTTCAGCGTGACTGTTGCAAATCAGTTGAAATATCTGTTCTGAATGTTGTGAGTAATTCAATGCAAATTGCCACAAGTGACAGTAACGCTGGTTTCTAAACTGCAGTAATGAATGGAGCTCTTCTGTGTAACTATGCAATAAAATCAATGTCTGTGAAACACACAGGTGAGAATGTGAACAATAACTTTAGAAATAATCATGCCAGATGGAAAAATGAGAGTTGTAATCAAGTGCCATGCTACACAGAGACTTCCATGAGGTCAGGAAATCTGGGTTCTGGTTCCAATTCTAAAATTGGCCAACTGGAGGAACAATCAGGTAGTACAGATATATTCCTGAGATGGTCTTAAGGAAAATCTTTACATTTTGTTCAGGATAAATAGGAAGCCAGAATAACGTGTCTCAAAATTAAATAGGTTGACAAAAATCTTATTGTAACTTTTCCTTTGCATTGGAATTTAGTGCCGTGAAATGATTAAGGGTGTTGCTTCCAAAACCAAACTCCCTAGGTTCAAACTCTTCCTTATACTTACTGGTCCTATGGTTCTGGACAAGTTTTTCAAACTCTTCTGGTATAAATTTTGTCTATGAAATAAGGGTCATGGTAGATTAAAAGCAGTAAATATTTGTTCAGTCTTTAGAAAAATGCTTGGTACAATTCAGATAATATATGCATTTTAGCTGTTTTGTTATTATTAATAATAATATTATTATTATTTATAAATATTGTTAATCTGTATGAAAGTCATAATGGATTATAAGTTAATCATCAGTTTACTCTTAATTGTTTTCTTTTTACAGGAGTAATTTTTTTTTTACTTTTGTTTTTAATTTTTAAATATGTTCTAGGTAGTAGCAATTAAAATTATTGTTTTGGTTGGGCTTAACCAAATATTTCTTCTCTGATAGAAAAATCTTTTTTGTATGTCATCTGGATATGTTTCAACAGCTCTGAGTATTACAGAGAGATTTACTTAGCTGTTGCCCATTTCCCGTGCTCTTCTTTCTCTTGGGAGAAGAATGAAACCTTACTTGACCAGAGGAGACTGAAATTCCTTTTTCTTTCTTTTATTAGAGGAAGACTCAGGTAATTAAAGCCTGGACCATTTCTAGAGTAGCAGTAGAAGCAGCCACTGAGAGTTAGTATGTCATTTGGTTGTTTATTTATTTGTTATTGCTAGGCTAATAAAGGAGGAAATAGCCTACATAATAGCACAATTATAAGAGTATAAGACTACTAAAAAAAGCCTACTGAAATTAGGGTATGGGCTTATTCTTGGATATATGTTCTTCCTTTAACTGACAGGATAATTGATTGTAAGAGATACATCTCATTAGCTATGTCATAATCAAACGAGACAGCAGTCCACAGCTCTCAGTGATGAGAAAACAGATATAATCTGAGTGGACCTTGATTCACTTTTTCTTTGGGACAGGGGTCCATCATTTGCTTGTAGCCTGAAAATACCAGTCACCTGGATGCCACCTGGTACTTCTTGGAGACTCAGGAAAGGGACAAAAATGAGAAGGCCTCCTTTAGAAGCATTGGTATTTTCCCAAGAAATGGGGTAAAATCTTTCAGAGAGATGAACTTTTATGTGAGATGGAGATGAAGAACCAGGCAAGGGATGGAGGAATACTCTCAAGAGCAGCCTGCTCTGTATGGGCCACCATCTTAGGTCACATGTATTGACTGTGTTACTATTATCTATTATGGCTTTAATGAGTTTTTTTATTTGCTTGTTCTATCATTTTTATACTTTTATTGGCACATTATAGTCTCACATAATGTAATTCATTGTGAGAGTAAAACACATGCATACAGCACTTGGTAGACTTTCCTCCAGCTCCCTTCCCATTCCCCTCTTTCCCCGTAAGGGATAGTGAGTTTGATATGGGCATTCTCAAATTTTATACAATGGCAGTGGCAGTGTTTCATTAACTCCCCCTCTCCCTACCTTCCCTAAACTAGCCCATTCGCTCCACTTCAGTTTCTCGTCTATTATCTAAAGTCCTTTCATATATCCCCAATACTTTTTACTTCCCCTTAGGATAAAAAGACATAGTACCTTCATTTTCTATGGCTGGCTAATATCACTTAACATAGTATTCTCTGGGTTCATCCATTTTTCTGCAGATGACATAATTTTGTTCTTTGTAATTGCTGAGTAAAATTCCACTGGGTATATATTTCATAATTTTATGATCCATCTGTTTATGAACACCTGGGTTGTTTTATAATCCTGCTATTATGCATTGTGCTGCTATAAACATAGATATGAATGTATTACTATAATATTCTGATTTCAGTCCCTTTGGAAAGATATTGAGGAGTGGTATAGCTGGACAAATTACTTTAAAAACTTAACATTAAGAAAAAACAGCGAAGAAAGGGGAAATAGAACTAAATAGACATTTAAGAAAATAAGAAATACAAATGGCCAATACATATATTAAAAAAATGTTCAACATCATTACCATCAGGAGATGAAAATTTAAATTATACTGGAATTTCATTTAACCCCAATTAGAATGGCAACCATCAAGAATTCCAATAATAAATTCTGGTGAGGATGTGGGGAAATAGGAACTCTTCTATACTGTTGGTGGAATTACAAATTAGTCCAGCAGTTATGAAAGTCTCTGTGGAGATTCTTCAGAAAACTGAGAATGGATGTCTTTTTTCATTAAGAAACACATAGGCACAGATAAACACTTTCTTAGCAAGACCCCAAAGGCACAACAAATTAAAAGGCGAATCAATACATGGGATTGCATGAAACTGAATAGCTTCTGTACAGCAAAGGAAACTATCAAGAATCTCAATCGAGAGCCAATAGAATGGGAGATTTTTGCCACCTACCCCTCTGATAGAGGACTAACATCTAGAATATACAGAGAACTCAAGAAATTCAACACTAAGAAAACAAAGCATCCAATAACAAAATGGGCAAGTGAACTAAATAGACACTTCACAAAAGAAGAAATTCAAATGGCCAATAAATGCATGAAAAAATGCTCAACATCACTGGCAATCAGAGAGATGCAAATCAAAACTACCCTGAGATTTCACCTAACTCCAACTAGAATGGTAATCATTCAAAACACAAACAACAACAGATGCTGGCAGGATGTGGAGAAGTGGGAACTCTAAGACATTCTTGGTGAGATTGCAAATTAGTGCAACCACTTTGGAAAACAGTATGGAGAATCCTCAGAAGAATGGGAACAAATCTACCATTTGATCCAGCAATACCACTTTTGGGTATCTACCCAAAAGATAGGAAGCCAAACTACCAAACTAATGCATTTGTATTTATGTTCATAGCTGCCCAATTCACCATAGCCAAACTATGGAACCAGCCAAGATGTCCATCAACAGATGAATGGATTACAAAACTGTGGGATATGTACACAATGGAATTTTACTCAGCCATAAAAAAAAAAACTCAATTACATCATTTTCAGGGAAATGGATGGAACTGGAGGACATTATGCCAAGTGAGATTAGTCAGTCACAAAAAATAAGAAATCAGATGCTTTCCCTAATATGTGAGAGTTAGGGAGAAATGGGTCATAGGAGGAACTCTAGATGAAAAAGGAAATCCTATGGAGGAGCAAAAAAGACAACCTAAAGGAGGAGAAAGGAGGGGGGAAGAGGAAAATCTCTAAAACACACAATGTACTTAAACATATCAAAGTCAACCACTAAGCCGAGCAAGGGAAGGAGGGACTGGGAGGGAATGGGGTGGGAATTGGGTAGGGGTTAAATCAGTGATGTGTACATGTCTGTACACACAAGTTTTTTACCCCAATATGATGTATGAATATAATGCACCAATAAAAATTTAAAAAATAAAACTATAGATGGACAAAAAAAATTCACTAATACTTTATATATGATTATAATTTGCCCATATATCCTTTCTAAGGTAGCATCAAATTTTCATTGTACATTTTGATTCTGTGTTATTGACTACATGTAGATTCAGAATTTCCATATGTTTCCTAATAGTAGACTAGTAGACCCCTTTATCATTATGAAATCATTTTGAAATGTTTCTCGCTCTCACTCTCTCGCTGACTCTCTCGCCTCTTTTTTTTGTTTTTTCTTTTTTCACGTTACTGAGGTTTGAACTCAGGGGCATTTTACCTCCAAACACCACCTCCTAGGCCTTTGGAAACAATTTGTTGTTGTTGTTTTGAAGTAGTATCTTGCTACATTGCTAAAGCTGTCCCTGAACCTGAAATCCTTCTGTCCCAGCCTTCCAAGTATTGGGATTATAGGCATGCAAAACCATGCCTGGTTTCCCCTCTATTTCCAATAAAGTTTCTTTCCTTAAAGCTAATTTTTCTGACAGTAAAATTAAACTTTCCTTTGATTCAGTTTTCAATGTCTTTTTTATGTTTTTAAACTTAATTCTATTTAAGATGTGTCTCTACAATCTTTTATATATATATCATCTATATATTCTATTATTTGAACTAGTGAAATATTTGGGTATACGTCTATAATTTTACCGTTTGTTTACCTAATATTTTATTTTTTTCTTCTTTCTTACCCTCTTCAAACATTTTTATTATTTAATATTTTCCTCCATACTTTTCTAGATTATAATATCTTACTACCTTTTTAGTGTTTGTTTTTCTCTTTAGTGTTTTTCTTAGTCAAGCATGCATCTTTGAGATATTTCAATGTATTTTAAAATATTACTTTCAACGTTTCACTTACAATACTATGACTTTAGAAAACTAGTCTTATTGTTTTCTCCTTTATGTTTCTTTTTTGCTTTTGTTTTTGTTTTATGTACTGAAGATAGAACCCAGGGGCATTGTACCTCTGAACCATACCTCCAGCCCTAATTTTTAGTCTTTTTTTTATTTTTGAAATAGGTCTCATTAAATTGCGAAGGGACTTGCTAAATAGCTGAGGCTGTTCACTAACTGCAATCCTCCGGTCTCAGCCTCCTGAATGCTGGGATTACAAGTGTGCACCACCACGCCCAGCTCCCTAGTATGTTTTGCTATGTGATTGAGGACATGGACGAAGCCTGAGGAACAAACGGTTCTGAGAGAGTTAAGGTGGTTTGGCAAAAGGTCAAATTTTTGGAGACTCTGGGTGACTCCTGGTCTTTCCGGAATTTCATGTCTCCTGCCCACCGGTGAGAGCAGGAATTGGCCGCAATCATACTTTTAATAATCTTTAACCAGGTCTCTTTGTTCCCCCTTGCTCTTGTAATTTCCCTTTAATAATTGAATTTTATAAGCACATGATGTATGTTCTATATCAATCACTCTGTATTGTACTTTGATGTTTTCTTTCTCATGAAGTCATGATTTTAGCATACCTGAAAAAGGGTATAAAAACTTAGTCCTAGAGAATAAAGTTGTCAGCTGCCCATCAGGCAATTGTCCGTGCCTTCATTTCAGGTCAGCTGCCCATTAGGCAGCTGTCCATGTCCTCATTTCAGGTCTCTCTCTCCTAAGTCCCAGAGATGAATCTCCATAGCTATGGTATATTTATAAATATATTTAATATTCAATAACATTATTATTGATTTTCTTTATGGTAAATATGTTTTACATATACCACATAATTTTCTTTTCATTGATCTTCATCCCTGGCTGCATTTCTGTGTTACTGCCTGTGATCATTTTACTTCTGCCTGAAGAACATGATTTGGGTTTTATTTATAGTGCTAATCTACCCATGATGAGTTATTACAGCTTTGGTTTATCAGAAAGCATTCTAGTTATCTTTGAATGTATTTTGTTCTCTTGTGTGTGGGTGTTGCTACTTTTATGGTTTTCTTCACTATCTTAGATTTTTTAGAAGTTTGTTTACAGTGTACTTACCATAGACTTCTTTGTATCCTCCTTGTAGTTCACACAGTTTTTGACTTTATAGTTCATGTCTTCAATCAATTTTGGAAAAGATGTAGCCATTATTTCTTCAAATATTTCTTCTGTACTATTATCTTTCTCTTCTCCTGGAACTCCAATTATCCTGCACAATGGGAACTGTGCCTTCTATAAGGTATATTCTCTTCTCTAATATCTGACTTTATTTTGGATACTTGCTATTTATTGATCCATTTATAATTCACTAATCCTTTCTTGTGCTATGGCTGACACACTGTTAAACTCATCTGTTTGTTCCTAACTTAAATTATACTTTGCAGTTTTATAATTTCCACTTGATTTTTTATGGATTCCAATAAGCTAATGAACTTCTGTACAACTTCATCTGCTTCCTTGAAACTATTCCTTATAGTGACATTATAGTTATTGTTACTATAGTTTCTCAGCTTATTGTCTATTTTCAGTCTCTTGGGTTTTTGCCATTTATTTGTCTTTTGACATGCTATTTTTAATTGAATTCCTTACATTGTCTATTTAAAAAAAATTACACAAGCTCTACCTAGATCCAAAAAATAGTTCATCTTTTTCAGCTAGAAAAATAAAATAGGAAACTATTTATTTGTAATCAAATATAACTAATCTCAAGTTTGAACATTTTCAAGCCTACATGTACATTCCACTCAATTCTCTGTGAATTCCAAATGAAAGTCTGGGTGTTTACCTGAGTCTTTTGAGTGGGTGGTTTAATAATGGCTAATCTCACCCATTCAGCATAGAAAGGCTGATGAAAACTTTTCCACTTGCTTTCGTCTTTGTCTTTCCATTTTGTTTCTAAAATCCCTGTATTCTTCATATAAATAACTGGCAGATAGTGGAAACTAGCTGTGTGTCAGGCTTAACACTTTATTTGTCTTTTCTCAACCCTTAAACCACAATATTTGTCTCCTTGGCTCTTTGAGATCTCTAGCCATTCTTCACTTCTCTGTTCCAAAGCAATATCCCTCTGCCCAAGAAGAACCCAGATTCTCAACCTCCAAATCTAATCATCAAGTTATCTGATTCTCAGAATGAAAAATGGTCATTTCCCCCACTCATAAGTATTTGTCTTCACATCTCTTTGATAAGTGTAAACAAATTGTTGGCATTTTGCAGTTCTTCCATGTCATCTCAAAGTTCTCCATGTACTTCATGAGTCTAACGCAAAGTATTTCATCAGAGTTGGAAGCAGAACTCCAATAAGCTGAAGTTTCCATGTGCTATATATGAATCTTTTTTATTTACATATTATTCCTTTAATTTTACAGTCACAGAACTTTCTGTGCGCATCATTAATAGCTTTGTTAGTCTAATTGACATTGATGGTGTATCATGATGAAGGAAAGTTAGAACAATTCTTCTTCATAGTTTCTGGTTCCAGAGCCTAAGAAACTCTTGTAACACAATGTAGCTCATGTTCTTGCTCCACATCATACTGAAGCCCACCCACCCAGAGAGGACATAAGAGGAAAATACAGTAAAGACCACCTTTCATATTGCTTCATATAATACTTGAGATGAAAAGGGAAGAAACTCACAATCCTGGGTTATGGTTATAAAAATTATTTGAAAGTGATGGAAAAGTAGACAGCAAGGCAGTATAATAATAGTTAAATAATTTATACAAAAAGTAATAAAAATTACTTTACATGGGAAAAATTCCTGTTTTAGGCTATTATTCTCCATCAGTGATTCCCATGGCATTGTTTACAAAGGCCTGCCATCTTGGCAAATTCATGACAACCTCAATTCCATGTGGGACTTCTATCCTTTACACTTAGCTTACCCTAAATTTCCAATATAGTTTCTAATTACTTATATCCTGATAATTTTGATGAACAAGGCTTTTCTCACTTTGTGTGTATGTGTGTGTGTGTGTGTGTGTGTGTGTGTGTGTGTGTGTGTGTAGTATTGGTGATGGAACTCAGGCATCATTCTTCCTCCGAGGTACACCCTAGCTCTATTTTGTATTCTTTATTTTGAAACAGGGTCTCACTGAGTTGCAAATGGCCTCGCTAAGTAGCTGAAACTATCCATGAACTGAGATTCTCCTGTCTCAGCCTCTCAAATGCTGGGATTATACACATGTACCACCACATCTTTTTTCTATCTATCTATCTATCTATCTATCTATCTATCTAATTGGTGGTACTGGGGTTCCTGGAAACCCTTCTACCTCTAGGCTATACTCCCAGACCTATTTTTATATTTTTATTATTTTTATTTTTTATATTTTTATTTGGAAATAGGGTCTCTTAAGCCAGCGAGACTGGCCTCGAACCTGTGTGATCCTCCTGTCTCTGCCTCCCAAGCGCGGGGATTACAAACATATGCCACCACGCCCAGCTGGCTTCATATTTTTAAAGCACATTTTATTTATGCCCTCTACTTAGGTGCATTATCCCATAAGTTCTTAGATTGAAAGTCATACTGATTATATGAACTATGCCAAGTATGTGCTATGAATAGCTAAGTATATCCAAGCATTAAAGGCTTACCGATTCAGTACTAGTTTCTAAAGTCAATTTCTTGATGTTGATAAAATAAGGGGATATAAGCCATAATCATAATATTATCATTTTCTCTCTTAACTAAGAATGCTTCAGGTAGTGACAAAGTTAAATTTGGTAACGTTGTTATATTCATTAAAAATGAATCTAAAAGATATCCACAAGAATCTTTTGAGGTTTATGAATGTTATTTTTATTTAGTGTTCCAAATGATATCCTTTCTTAATAGGTTACAAGTTCTTTTAGGATAAAAACTACATCTATCTCATTTACTACTGTACACACTGTACATCCTAGTCCCTGCATAATGGTACATAGGTGATTCATATGTGATTGCTAAATGAATAACTAAATGAAAGAGAAATGTGAGGGTCAACAGAGTAACTCAGAGATCTATGCTTAATCATCTCATATAGCCTTTAATAGGGGAGCTGCTCTGTGACTACATAATAGAGGGAGAGGTTGTTTAGTGTTTTTCAAACTTAAATTTCAAATAATACATTGTAGTAATTACTTTGAAAGAATAAGTTTAAACACAAAAATTAAAAGATCAATAAACTCAAGCCTATTCCTAAAGATAAACCTTATTTGGTATCAACTAATTATTAAACAACAAACTAACATCATAGATTAAATTTTAGAATCATAGAAGAAATTTTAAACTGGAAGTCTTTAGAAGTCATCACATCACAATTAATTGCTTGCTTGGCCTACCAATGACCACAATTTTAGGGCTGAACCTGACAAGTACCACTTCAGAACCATATCCATAAACTATGTCTAAGGCATTAGCCTATTATTGTACTAATAGATATTTCTGTAAGAAAGTCAACCAGACATTGAGGTATAGAAAAGAGAACTCAAATGTATAATCCTTTGTTCACATTCTATTAACTTGAATCTTAATAGAATTAACATTCAACTGAAATATGTTTAGTTACTTCTTTGTTCAGGAACTTAAGATACAGAGACAAAGACAAGTTGGTTTCTACTTTTATGGAGTTCATGATCTAATATGGAAAACAACTGTAAAAGCAAGTTACTCTAATACAGCATTATTGACTTGCAAATATTTTTTCATAAATATCAGTCTTATAAAAACTGGAAACGTTATTTCATTTAAGAGGGGACATCTTTTTTTCAATATTGGAATTCAAATTTATTAAAATGGCAAAGCCTCGGTGCATGTTTAGTCTCAAATAATCATTCTCAAGACACTAGTGACCATGTTTCACTTGACTTCTGACAATATATGAAACAATGAAATCAATGCTTTTGATAATTATACTGAGTATTTATTTCCACTAATTTTTTCTCATTCAATAAATATTTGTCGAGCTCATACAATAGTCCAGCCACAACTTAATGGAGCTCAGTCTTCATGGAGAACATCAACCTTTGGAAGACTCACATTTTCATAATTTTTGAGTTTATACAGAGAAATATTAATATTATATTCATCTAGAATGTCATTGTAGGTATTAATGTGAAAAATAATCTCTCAATCTTTTATTAAAACTACACACAGAAGCCTTGGAAAATTTATGCATTTCTCAAAAAGCATATTTTTCATAAGGAATAGTATCATTTGATCCTACTATTCTCAGACAAATAAATGATCGAGACATAAGGTAACCAATATTGTTAATAAAAATATTTCCAAATCTATTTGGAAGTCTAAATTCTTTCAACCTAATTGCTAAAATCAATACCACTATTTTAAATAGGTCAAAATAATGAATTTTGTAATTTGTCACCAGCAGCATGATCTTGAAAAACTGCATAATGAACTCTCGTCCGACAAATCACATATGCAGGATAATTTCTAACTAGGGCACATGGGTACTTCCTATGCATTTAATTATTGCATTCATTGAAAGTTTTCTTTCCACCTAGTCTACTAAACTCTTCCTTACTTAAAAAATAAAAGATGGTATATATTATGTTACTTTACTATTTAAATTTTATATTGTGAAACCTGTATAACACTTCTATGATGTAGTGAATCTTTCATAATGCCCTTGGCCTCATTGATAAACAGATTTTGCAAGATTTCACAGAGAGGGCATGCATATGTATACAGGGGTTCTCTACTTAGTATTGGACTGTAAAGAGTATGATGTTCAGGACAGGCTTATCAGTGAGCTACATAATAACCTTTTATTGAAAACAAGTGTTTTCAATAAGATAGCCTAAAGGAACCAGATATACACATGGTTCTTTCTATCTCATATTTAATTGTAACTCAAATGTAACTTTACTGGAGAAGCCTTCTCTGACTACCTAAAACTAAATTCCTCCCTGATATTTTTCATTTTTTTACATCTATTTTCCTTCAGCCCACCAATCATTACTTGGCATATAATATATGTGTTCATTATATATTTTCATCCAACACAATGTAAGTGTATTGAAACTTAACTGTATTATATTCTTAGTCATTTTAGCAGTTCTGGTAACATTCTCACACTGCATAAATAAAAACAAATATAGCGTGGGGGTAAGAGATTTAGAATTCTTAGAGCAGTTTGTTTGTTTGTTTATTTATTTATTTATTTATTTATTTATTTGGTGGTACTGGGGTTCCTGGAAGCCCTTGTACCTCTGGGCTACATTCCCAGACCTATTTTATACTTTTTTTTTTTTTTTTTTTTTTGGAAACAGGGTCTCTTAATCCAGCACGGGTGGCTTTGAACCTGCGCCATCCTCCTGTCTCTGCCTCTCAAGCATGGGGATTACAAGCGTGCACCACCACGCCCGGCTCTTAGAGGAGTATTTAAAACAGGAGTTCATAGTCCCAGTTAACAAGTAGGGAAACTGAACTATATCAAGTCTGATTACCAGACCTGCCACCCACTCTGAATGTGAGTCTTCCGAAATGCTCAGGGCCAGAAGAGTCCCTTGCACAGAAACAACTATGGCATCCTGAGCCACTCTATGAGAGAAGACTTTCTCATTCACCACAAAGTCAGCAACGAGAAAGAGGAAGGCATTGCTTTCAAGCATGACGGAAAAACCTATTCCTGGCACCTAGGATTACGAGTTTCAATTTAGATTACACTTTCCAAAGGAATAGTGAGAAACTAATATTTACTACTAGGAATATATTTCAGATGCAAAAAATTACGTTCTGTGGTCCAGCTGGAACTCAAACATGCATCTGGTATACAGAATAAGAAACTAAGAAGAATGACTGTTGCCTGAGAGCCACTCATAATTTGTGTTATTGATGTTGTTAGTCTTGCCTTACAGCAGTCATTTCATTGTGCTGTAATAATCAAATTACAGTCACAATAATAAAATTATTCAGTCACAATAATAAAATTAAGATGATTATTAAAATAATAAAAATAAAAATATAGTTTGCTTCTTATATTGATGATAAAATGCTGTCTAGCTTTAAACATGATAATATTTACAGAACTCATTTATTCTACCTATAAAACAGGAAAAGTTTTTTTTTTTTTTACTAACAATATGGGATGATTATGAGAAACAAAATACGAAAATGTATATGGATGTGCTTAGGAAGGTCTAAATTTTAATTACTCTTACATTCTTACTTGGGAAAAGTATTTCAAGCCACTAAGGACATTTTTGCCTGAGGGTATGTGTGAACATATTGCAAATTAGGAACAATCATTAGTCTGGAAATAATTGTCAAGAAAAAATTTCTTCCAATATGCCTCAAAGGTTTTGTAGTTTAATTATAAAAATAAGAGGAGTTGATATCTTATAAATTTGATCTCTCAGCTAAGTACTATTAGAATCTGATGAAACAAAATATGGAGATTCCTCAGAATACTGGGGATAGAACCATCAACTGGCCCAGCTATACACTCCTGGGTATCTTTCCAAAGGAATTGATGCTATAGTGATACATGCACATCTATGCTTACAGCAGCACAATTCACCTTAGCCAAACTATGGAATCAGCCAAAGTATCCATCAGTAGATGAATGGATTATAAAAGTGTGGTACAGACACACAGTAGAATTTAATTCAGCCAGAGAGAAAAACAAAATCATGTCATTTTCAGGAAAATGGAGGAAACTAGAGATTATTATGCTAAATGAAATTAGGCAGTCTCAGAAAATGAAGCATCATATGTTCTTTCTCATATGAGGAAGTTAGAAAATTGGGAAACAACAGAAACTTTAGATAAATGAGGAGAGATTCCAGTAAAATAGAAAAAAAGGGAGTAAGGGAGGGAAGAAGGTAGGGAAGATTTGATGAAAGAAACAGTCCAAATATACATACATACAAAATCAGTCAGACATATATATGTGAACTTATCCACACTCATCTCAATAACATGTGTGGGGAGATGAAGGGAGCAGGGTGGAAGCCAGAGGGAACCAACCATGCCAACTGTGTGCATGTATGTTTCTATCATCTGAACCTTGTTATGATGTATACTAACAATCTGACAATAAAAGTATAGTAAAAAAAAAAAAAAGGAAAAAGTGATCTTGTAGCTCCATTCCATATTTTCTGTTACCCCCACACTCCGGGGAGCCTCAGCCAATGGAAAGACAGTGGGAGCCATGAGGCAAGGGAAGCAGCAAGAACAAGCACTGGCCTCTCGGCTTCCTCAGAACTTCCTTCAGGCATTATTTTCTGCCTTGCTTGGAAAACAAAGAAGCCTTTTTCAGTCAGTAGTCTCCGCCAGTCTGCTAACACCCTTCACAATGTAACCCGAAGGGTGTATCATGGTACCTTTCTTACTCTCCTCTTGTCAGGCATAGCTGATAAATCAGCCATAAAGAAGAACAAGAGCTGCAAATGCAAAATTTTTATCCTCTAGCATCTTCCCCCAATAAATCATGATAACATAATGGAATAAAAAGTAGAAGAGAGACTTGAAAGAATTCAGAGGGACGAAGAATGTTCCTAGCAAACAGCTGTCAGAATATAAATGATGAACGTCATAGCTGGCAAGCACCAAACACATCAGGACTGGGGCAACAAACTCTGTGTAGATTTGCACTGGAGGAAATGTGAGGAGGGGCTGAAAGCTCAGACTTTTCAATCAGACATCACACCCTCTCCAATATGTGTGCATGAGCCTGTGTGGTTTGCTTAAACTCCCAGAACTTCATTTTCTCATCTATAACACAAAGGGAATGATGTCTACCCCACACTTAATTGTAAAGACCAAATGAGATAACGTATGCAAAGTATTCAGCCACAGGCTGGTGCGTTGCTAGCCCTCTGGAATGGTGGTCATTATTCTGTCCACCTGTTCACCAGATTGTCCTCTGCTTCCATTCCCAACCTCCATGACTCACTGGCAAAAACAGGCACCATTCTTTCTCACAATCTGGTCCCTGGGTAGGATAAAATCCTATTTTACCACCACCCAGGCAGCATTATCTTTACGGCATGCTTCTTAATGATTAACAATCAATTACAATATCATCCTTTAAATCCAATCTGTACCACTGTCAAGTGATTATATACTATAATTAAATTAATGATATTGAACTTTAATTTTGGTTGCATGGCTGCTTTTATTTGATGTCTCCTATCCTCCTCATGGAGTGCATATCAGGTTCTGGTGTGGAGTTATATTTTACAGCCACAAAAGAAAAGCCTTTCACATAATTTAAAAAGATAACCACAAATAGAAATATTTCCACATGAGCCCATTTGGAAGTTCACACTTGCTATTCATTAATTTTAGATTTGACAATTTAACATAAATTAAAACAAAAGCCTGTTTCATGGAGCATGTGTCTCATTCCTCACTGTCTCAGCACGACCACACTGGTGCTGGTGTTTAGCAATGTCCTTAAACATAATTTACAAATGGGAACGTGAGTGAGGCTGGCGTAATGCATGTATAGCTTGCTGTCTAGTTTCCGATGACATTAAAATCTTGTTAATCTGAGACTCAGGTTGTGAGAGAATAGAAATTATTAAGCACCAGTCAACATTTCCCTTGTAAAAGGTAATGGAAAATGCTAATAAGACTCATAAGAAGCAGGAAATTGGATTATAATTTACCTATTCTAAGTCAATTTGGAAATTGCCCTCCCAACTTGTGTCCTGATATGGACTGAGCTCTGAATACCACTGTGTTTTTTTTCTGATATGGTCTGAGTTTTGGATTCTGCTATGTTTTTTCTTTCACAGAGCACATACATAGGCACAGTGATGGATTTGTTAAATGATAATGAAAGGAAAAGTACTGTACATACTCCTAAAACAATTTACCTATACAAGCAAAGAAAAATGTATGCGTCATTATATTTATAGTGTAAAGAAGATAAGGAACTAGTTATTTATATCTAGATAGAATAAATCAAAGGGATAGAAGAGTAATTTTAAACCAGATAAATTTTGCTATGTATTTGGAACACTGAACAACTACGATACATGTTAAATGAAAATTGATATTAAAAGCTTTTCTCTTTACTATATTACACTAAAGCTTAACATCTATTTCATTTGTCAGTTACATGGTGTGGTGGGAATATGATTTATGCTATAGCAAAATTAGTATAATGCACGAGGTAATGAAGTAGTTTTTCAAAATTTATCTCACATACTTACATGCAGACACATTCTGGTTGAATGTGTCCACACAGTTAATAACCTCACTGTTTGTCTAGGGCAACCAGAGCAAGTCTCATGTAATGGCCATACCACAGGATTCAACTGTGTATGAACACTACAATTCTGTGTAAAAAATTTTCTTCCATTGTGAATGAACTGTCAGAAATGTAGCTTTATTTATTTATTTATTTATTTATTTATTTATTTATTTATTCACCCTTTCACTCAAGTGTTAGTGGGTGCGAGGCCATGCATTAGGAATTTGGTCATCAGCATGAAAACAGAAAAAGCCTTTCAAGATCTTGTATCTCATCAGTCATAGCTTCAAGGATGGCAAGCATAGGGAACTGGAGCGCCTTGGTAAGGCTGGGATGCCTACTAAGAAGAGTAAGGCAAGGGGACACTGGAAGGAACCCAAACCTCAGCAAACAGAGGTAGATCAAGAAAATGCTGTGTGTCTCCAAAGGCTGGCACCTCTATGGGAATGGGAAGCTATTAAAAGATGTTAAGCCAGTGAGAGTATTGAGTATGGATTTTTAAAAGATGACTCTGGAAGTTATGTGGAGAAACTTGGAAATCAAACAGATGTGGCTTTTAATTTCCATTGCAATTTTTGCCCATTATTTATTTTTATTTTTTATTGGTGCACTGTAGTTATGGAGTATAAGCACTTAATGGAGTACTCCATACATGCACACATCACTCATTATTTTTTCTTGTCTCTTTATCGTTTTGTTGGGTTTTTTTTCTTTTTTGTCTTCCATTAATACCAGACTGTCTAATTACAATGATGTTATATTCCTGATTGGCTCTGCTTTACACTGGTGAGCCTTATTGACTTCTTGCTCCTACCTATTAATTATAATTACATACTTAGCGTGAGTTTCAGATACCAAAATATAAAATCTTTCGTTTAAACTATCTTAAATTATCTTTAATAAGATTTATTTTCTATAGAAGACTCACCTATTTTGTCTAAGACAAAATTATATGTAACTATAAATTGAATATTTTAAAAATTCAGTTTTTATTATTGTCTTGGTCAACTCCACTGATAAATTCTTATTAATAATTTTCATGTAGATTTTCTTGGCTTGAGAGTCTATGGCATATTATCTACAAATAAAGGCAATTTTGTATCTCTTCTTTCTTTTTAAGTTCTTTTTTGGTTTATTCAAGCTGGGCGTGGTGGCACACGCTTGTAATTCCAGCATTTGGGAGGCTGAGACCAGAGGATCACGGTTCGCAGGCAGCCTCAGCAACTTAGTGAGGCCCTCTGCAACTCAGTGAGACCCAGTTTCAAAATAAAGAATAACAAATAGGGCAGGGGGTGTAGCTTGGAGGTTGGATGCCTCTGGGTTCCATCCCCAGACCCACCAAAAAAAAAAAAAAAGATATCTGAGACTGAAGAATTTATAAACAGTAGATATTTATATTCCTCATACATAGTTCTGGAGGTGGCAAAGTCTAAGCCCAAGGCCCCAGTAGATCCAGTGTCTGGGGAGGGCCTGTTTCCCAGAGATGACTTCCATCTTCTTCCTGTGACTCCAGGAGGCAGAAGGGGTCGGAACACTCTTTAATTTCTTTTAGAAGGCTGCTAATCTCATTCATGAGGTTACTGGATCGTTTCCCAATAGGCCTCACTTACTAAGACCACCACAAAGACAATTAGGTTTCTGCAAGAATTTTAGATTAGTGCATTCAGACCACAGAAAATTCTTACATCTTTTATTTCTTTATCTTTTATTACAAGTACCTTTAGTAAAATGTTGAGTATAAATGGCAGTGATCAACTCTTTATTTTTCTTCTTGACCTTAAATGAAAACAATATTTTTTTATTTCTACAAAGATGTTTGTTGGGGTTATTTTATACAAGCCTTCCATCATGTTAAGTCTCCTCTTTGCAGTTTATTAAGAGTTTTTATGATAATTATATGTTGAATTTTATTGACTTTTTCCCTAGAATATTTTAAAATTTCCTTATGAGTTTTTTCCTTTCATCTGTAGTGTAATTCAATGTTGGACTCTTAACTTGATTGTGATTTTTTCAGAACATTCCTGGAATCAGTATGCTAATATTTTGTTCAGAAATTTTGTATCTACTTTTGAATGAGGTTTATAATTTTGTTTTTAATCTCCTTATATAAATTTTGCTACTTGAATGACTTGAAGGATTCTTTTTTCCATTTTTTAAGAGAATTATTCTAAAGAATTTGTGTAACTTCTAGCCCTCTATTTCTTAAATATTAGCTCAAATTAGTGTACACATCCTAGTTTTATGCTATCTTTTAGGAAAGATGATTCAGTATTGTTAACAATATAGGACTATTCTTTTTCTTTTCTTTTTCTTTTTTGGTACTGGGAAAGGAACCTAATGGCATTCTACATACAAGCTACACCTTCAGCCCATTTCATTATTCTTTATTTTATTCTCTATCTCACTGAGTTGTAAAGGGCCATACTATGTAGCTGACGCTGTCCGCAAACCATGATCCTCCCATCTCAGCTTCCCAAATGCTGGGTTTACAAATGTGCGCCATCATGCCTGGTTTAATACAGGACCATTCTGATTCACTATTTTTTCTTAGTATTATTTCGAGAGTAAAATTTAGAAATTTATGCATTCGTATTTTCCTATTTATCATCATAAAGTTATTAATGATAGCCTCTTCACATATTCTTAAGATGTTAGATCTTTGCAGGATCTAGTATTCCATATCTTCCTTTTATTCTGAATTTTATGACTTTCATTTTTAACTAATCCTATAAGCAATTTGTCCATTATCTTGTCTATAAGTAGTATTTATCTTTGTCCTACTCTACTGTATCTTCCTTTTTTCTTAATTTTCAATCTAAGCTAATCAATAGGCTTACCTTTTTTCCTTAATGATACACAGGCTTAGTATACTTTAATATAATTTCTTTCTGTTTGCTTTTGATATTGTTGTCTAATTCTAGACCATTTCATCACTCAGACAAGATATTTAAATATAGACAGATAGCTGTAGATAGCTACAATCAATATTTATCTAGGTTTATTTAATTACCAATATATTTGCCTAATATGTTTTTCCTGCATATCAGACCTTCCACAGGGCATCCTTTTGCTGATGCTTTAGGGATTCAGAATGTATTAGAGGGGATAAGCCATATTATGCTACAGTAAGACAAAGCCCCCAAATTTCATTGGAGATTATATATATATATATATATATAGTAACACTTTATTCTTTATCCACATAAAATCATCTGTGGATTCAGGTAACTCTCTAAAACAGTTTTCCATGTGTTACATAAACAGTTCAGACTGCATTAAGTATGGCACATCCATACTCACATATGCTCCTATGATTATCAAGTTTGTCAAAAAGGGGGCTGGACTTTCATATACCAGTATCTAATACCACCACTCAAATATATGTATATATTTGTATATATTTATATATATTTACATATTTATATATAAATTTATATATATTAATATATATCTACTTAAATATATATAGATATATAATATACAGACATATCTTAATGATATGTCTAATGAAAAGTATCCTCTTGAAGTTTCTTTTGTTCCTATAAAAGAAGAGAATACTACTGCTGTGCAACAGAAATGCTTATGTTAAATAATGAGAATCATTTAGGACAATCTTGCTTATCTGCTGCTTCCCTGAAGATCTTTTTCTATTTTGAAGCATAAAGAAATCTAAGTTTTCTCTCAGTGCAGCTATGGTATTATTATTATCCTACTGTCTTCTGACATCCAGGGATGTTATTAAAGAATTGACTGTCAGTTTGATTCTTTTTGCATTATAGGAGATATCTTTTAAGTTGTTTGATATTGTTTATTATTATTGTTATTATTATTGTTTTTGTTGTTATTGCTGTTTTTTGTTTCTTTGTTCATTTTTGCAGTATTGGGATTGAACTCCAGGACATTCTATCTATGAGCTATACTCCCAGGCTGCCCCAACCTTTTAAAATTATAAAGCAGGGTCTTGGTAAGGTATCACACAAAGGCCTTGAATCTGTGATCCTCTTGCCTCAGCCTCCCAAGTACAGGAATTATAGGAGTGTCCCACTGCACCTGGCTCTTTTAAGTTGTTTCTGACATCTTCTTTTCTTTGGCCTTCTGTAGATTCAATATGATGTGTCTATATGTAGGTGTCACATTGAGAATTAGAATTTTTCAATAATTCTGAAAACTTCAGACATAATTTTATTTGAATGCTGTCTATCCTCCATTTACCTAATATCTATGTCCTTGTGGAATAATATCTTATATTTTCTCTGGTTAGCATGATACACACACACACACACACACACACACACACACACACATTCCACTCACTAATTTTCTAACTTTCTGATTCTATCTTTAGCTATATCTAACTCATTTTATAGGTTATGAGGTTTATTGTAATTATTCTAATTTTTATACTTGAAAATCCTGTTAATATTTTCATCAAAATTGTTCAATTTTTGCTCATATTTAATCTTCACTCTTGTTTCTTCAAATTTATGTCTGATAATTCTAGTTACTGGACAAAGCTTATGCAAGTTTATTTTTCTTGTCTGTTATTTTTGCTTATTCTCATTCATATTCTTGCCTCAGTCGCATTATTTCATTGTAAGGTATGTGAATTTTGCCTGTGAGGTTTTCATATTATTTGGAACTTTGCAAAAGAAAAGTGTGTGTGTGTGTGTGTGTGTGTGTGTGTGTGTGTGTGTGTATGTGTGTGATTGTTTGACGATATCCTATGGGTTTCTCTTTTTAAATAAAATTAAAATGTGGCTGACAACATATTTTTTGAGGAAATTAAAGTTATAGTGTCTCAGAGAATTTAGGGCCAGGTTTGAGACAGAAAAGTTTTCTTACATTTTCTTCTGAAACTTGGAGTATATTTGTCATTGATTTCTATATTATAGGTATAACTTTTGAAGGCTCTTATCTCTATATGTGCAGAATCTCCCATAATTTAATTGTCCCTGGACTTTATCTCCTGCCTACTGTATCTATCTTACCATCAAAATGAATGCTTAGACTGGGCGTGGTGGTGCAGGCTTGTAATCGGCGCCCCCCTGCTTGGGAGGCAGAGACAGGAGGATTGCGCAGGTTCGAAGCCAGCCTCTCTGGGTTAAGAGACCCTGTTTCCAAATAAAAATATAAAAATAGGTCTGGGAGTGTAGCCCGGAGGTAGAAGGGTTTCCAGGAACCCCAGTACCACACACACAAAAAAATGAATGCTTAAAATCTCAAGAATTTATCAGATGTTTTGAGGTAAAAGACAAACACTAGGTCCTTATATTCTTATCTCCTAGTAATTTCATTTTAATAAATTTTTGGCTCAGAATTTATTCAATAACAATGATGCATTATATAGCACATGTGGGAAATTTATCTACCATTCTAGTTATTTTAGTACAAAAAATAAAGCTTTCTCTGAATACTGGTGAATTTGTTAATATTTTCATGTTTTTTTCTAAGATTTTATCTCAATACATATGCATACACTATCCTATGTATGCATCCTATCCTATGTATATACATGTGTTTTTTGTATTGTATACTGTTTGCCTATACATGTTTCTTACTGATATGTAAGGAGAAGGAATATCCGTTTCAGAGCCTCGTGGTTCCTGTGAAGAGTTTAGATTAGTCTTTCTGACCTGCGTTGCTGCTCCTAGAAGAGTAAGTTATCAGAATGTGGGATGGGAAGAAGGAATTAGATTTGCCGCTTGGTGCTTTCTTTGTTTAAATCCATTCTTTTTTTTTTTTTTTTTTTTTTTTTTTTTTTTTAGTATGCAGCATCTATTCCTCACCATATTTGAGGCGATTTCCAATTGTTATGATCCTGTATCCATCTCTAAATTGGTTCCAAACCTCTGAGGGAAACTTAGTAGACCATGTACTTTGCTCCTTTAAAAATAATACTTTAAAAAAAATATCATAAAGCCTGGCATGGTGGTGCACGCTTGTAATCCTCGTGCTTGGGAGGCAGAGACAGGAGGATTGCCCAGGTTCAAAGCCAGCCGCGCTGGCTTAGGAGACCCTGTTTCCAAATAAACAACTATAAATAAAATAGGTCTGGGAGTGTAGCCCGGAGGTAGAAGGGTTTCCAGGAACCCCAGGACCACACACACAAAAAAAATCTTAATAGTGATTTATTTTCTTTGAATTGCTTTAATACATCTCTATTCTACTTCGTTAATTTTTATGTTATTTTGCTTTTGGTCTGCCTTATATAAGCAATATAGCTTAGCATATTAGCATATAATAGATATTAGTATTTTAGGTACCATAATTTGCCCTATAACAAATCAATTAATCATATTAGATTGTTATTATAACTGGTGCTTTCTTTTGCTTTTCTTTTTGTGTGTGGGTTCTAAGTTTTATACTTATTACTTTCCTTTCCTCTTTACTATATGTGAAAAAGTCTTGTGTGTGGGTTTCCTGAACTCCATTTATAACAGAAATTTTTTTTAGAATTGAGTAGTATTATTTAATTTATATTTCTTGAATTGTTCTGATTCAACAGTTAATTGATGTCATTTTTTTAAGAAGTGAGTGATTTCAGGGCTTGTGAGTATACTCCACTTCTCACCCAAGCCCAACAACTTTGCCTCCCTTATTTTCTTCACTTTAATTTTCCTCTTAATTACTGGTGTTTTTGAAAATATAATTTTATATTCCATATATAGAGTTTTTATTCCATTTTAATATTTAAAGAACATAAATATGAAAGAAAAAGCTTTTGGAAGAATTTTATAAAATTCTGCTCCTATCAATTATTTGTCATTGCTTCTGAGTTTGGCTGGTTTTCAAGTTTAGCCTGTCATCAGTACTTTGACACTATGGTTTTCTATTACTAAGTTACTGTCAATATATTGACCAAAAGCAAGAGAGGCCTATGGAAGGTATAGCTTCTGAAATCTTACATGGCAGTAATACCCTCCTACTGACACTACACATTCATGATTGGGTCTTAAGTCCCACCTTATATCTGATCAGAGTCCAAAAACACAGTTCTACTGTCAGTTACTTATGTACTGTACAGAAGAAATCTGAGGATAACCTGATTTTTAGAAGGCTTCTCTGTAGGAATGACATTTATTTTCTGTGGACTAAATTCTCATATAATATTTAATTTATGGAAATGATTTATGAACAATTTAAAAATATGCATCTAGGTTTCTTGGCTATTTTCACAGGTATACTCAGGATTGTTTTCAATTCTTAAAAGTGTTATTTAATTATTAATTTGAATATTGCTAGTTCAGTTGTTCTTATTTCTCCCTGAGAAGCACTTCTAATTGGTATATTAGATATGAATTCAAAGCCCTATAAATCATTCATTTTTCCTTTTATGGTTTTTATGTCTTTGGCCTTTTCTTCCATATTCTGGGAGCACACTTTCTTAGTTTACCATCTATTCAAGCATCCCTAAATAATATAATGGGTTATTTTTGAATTATGTATTAACAGTTTCCTATTATCTGTTATTATTTGTAAGTTGTTTCTTAATTAATATTATAGTTTCGAGACTCATCCATATTGATTCTGGTAGTTATTATAGATCTATTTTCATTTCTGCATGAAAGCCCATCATATGGTTTATCACAATTTACACAATTTACACACCCAATCTAATGTGGACACACATTGGGGTTGCACTCAGTCTCGTTGCTATTATAAAGAACTCCTCTACACATGTTCTTGTGCATGCTTTTATTCATGTGAACACATCTGCAGGGATTGATTATACCTCAGGGGAATTTCCAGGTTTGTAGAGTATGCATATATCAGTTATTCCAGATGATTCAAAATTGCTTGACTACATCACTGTTTCAACTCACCTCAGGGTATGTAAAAGTTCTCTTTATATTACATTCTCACAAAAATAAGGTATTAAATGTCATTTAAATTGTTAACCTGCCGGGCGTGGTGATGCATGCTTATAATCCCAGTATTTGGGAGGCTGAGACAGGAGGATCACAAGTCCGCAGCCACTTACTGAGGCCCTCCGCAACTTAGTGAGACCTCCTGTTGTTCCTTTTCCCTTCCCCCCATTTTCCCTCCCCCCTCTCACCAATGAGTGTCCAGGTTAACCATGCTATATTCATACTTTTACACATATTCAGATGTAGCTCCTCCATTAATCAACCTCAGCCTTCTTCCTCTCCTATCCTTCCATTCTAACTTTGCTGAAATTTCCCTTCCATTATCTGGAGTCCCTCTGGCATCCCCAATGCTCCGTAGTTTGGGCACATTAGAGAAAACATATATAAGTATAATTTTAATTTGTATTTCTTTAATAACCAGTGAGTTTAGATATATTTTCATATCTGTATAATTTTGTAGACTTTCTTTTGCTGTGAAACATCTATTATGTCTTTTTCTCATATTTTAGGAATTTGCTTAGTTTTCTTTCATAAGAGCTCTGTATATTTTCTAGATATTTAATACTTATTGGTGTTATATATTTTAATAATTTTGGTGATGGTACTGGGGTTCCTGGAAGCCCTTCTACCTCCGGGCTACATTCCCAGACCTATTTTTATATTTTTATTTGGAAACAGGGTCTCTTAAGCCAGCACAGCTGGCTTCGAACTTGCACGATCCTCCTGTCTCCACCTCCCAAGAGCGGGGATTACAAGCATGCGCCACCACGCCCAGCTTATATTTTAATAATTTTACCAATCAATTTTGTTCTGCCCTCTTTTATAAAAGAAATTATTAACCTTAATGTAGTATGACATATGTCAACATTAAAGGAAGAAGATATTCTATATTTTTCTTGGGGTTTCATTATTAATCATTCACATTTATATTATCAATGATATGGAGTACATTTTTATGCTCTAAGACAGGATTCCATTTTCCTTTTTGAAAAATATAATTATGAAAATGAATTATCCACAAACATTTCATAGCTTGCAGCTCTTTTTCTCTATATATGTCTATAAGCATTCTCTTTCATACATCACAGTTCTTGATGGTCATGGTTCTGCTTGGGGTTCTCTCTTCTGTTACAGTTGGCTATTTTTGTCTATTGTAACTGATCATACACTTTATAATAACCATATAGTTATAACACATGTTGATATTTTGTAGGGCATACTATCTACTTGATGCTTTTATATATATAGTTTTTCTAGATAAATTTTGAAACAGCTTGTCAAGTTTCATAAAAATTGACTTTGGTTTTCTAAAGTATGACATGTAATTAAATATGAGAGTGATGGCATATCCAATATATCCTTGATTCTGTTAAACCTATCCATTTATTTAATTCGTCCTTATTATATTTAAATGATTCCATATTTATTTATTATATATGCCCTAATTATATTTATTTTTGTTCACACTGCAAATAATATTTTCTCAATTATACTTGCCTTGTTTAGTGCTTTATAGCAATATAAAACTATTAACATAATAAACTTACTAAATCTATTAATTTATTGGTAAATCCTTCTAGGTTTTTTATATAGTAAGCAGTGGCATGATATGGTAAGGATGGAAATTTTCATTCTTTCTTTCAAATTCTCTTACTTTTTTTTTTTCTAATTGTATTATCTTAGCCTGGCTAAGAAAAGTTAAGAATGCATCATCATTGATTAGCTGGTTTTAAAGAAAATGTATTTACATTTAATCTACATGTATGGAATTTTCTATGAGGTTTGTAGAAGTCCCTTTTTAGCTAAGATATTAGTAGTATGTAAATATGTATGTGTATATATATATATATATACATTTTTTTTTGAGGGTCCGGGGATGGAACCCAGGGGCATTCAACCTCCGAGCTACATCCCCTGCCCTATTTTATTATTCTTTATTTTGAGACCAGGTCTTACTTAGTTGCAGAGGGCCTCACTATGTAGCTGAGGCTGTCCACGAACTGCAGTCCTCTGGTCACAGCCTCCCAAATTCTGGGATTACAAGCGTGAGCCACCACAACTGGCTCATAAAGATATTTTTAATTGTTCAAGAAATTTCAATAGAATTATTTTCTTTCATCATGCTATAATTCCCCTTTGATTTCTTTAAATATAATAACAACCATTTCCATGTTCTATTTGGAATATTTCTAGCATTTTCAGTATTTGTATCTCTTACCCTATAGTTATTTGCTTCCTTGCTTTCCTACTGTTGGCTTATTTTCTTTTTTATGCACTGGATTTTCAAATGAGAACTCATGCTTCTTGAGTTGAATCTACAGTAATTGTGGGAGCCCATGTTCACAAGGTGTTCTGCAAAATGTTTTACTTTTTCTTACATCCATCTTCTAAGAAGCTTGTCACTCTGGAACCACTTTTAGCCTCACTTTCTACTTGGCATTTCTTAAACTCTAAAGGTAGTAGGATTCCAGAACCAGATCTCCATCAGTGAGCCTTAGGCTAGGAATTCTCAGAGGAATTCCTTTCATTCCCACACCTCCCTCCCTTGCTTCTTGCCCTGTGCCATGTGTGAGAAGAGCCTAATAAGGTGACATTTTGTTTACTAATTAATGCCCAGTGTGCTATGCTTTCATTGCTCCATCTCTGTGAAGGGGAGGGTGCACTACTGTGATTTTCTTTACTATAAGGGGCAAGACTTTGTGTCCAGTCACTCAATTCTGGAGAGTTAAAACCAGAATCCACATCTCCAGGGACCAGCTGTTCTGGCTCACACATAGAACACAAATTGTGATCCTTCTGGCTTCCAAGTTGTGCATTTTTCCAGTAAGCATTCTCACAGCCATAATCTAAAAACCTAACCATGTAACTTGGAGGAAAGAAGACTTATTTTCTTATGGTTTTGGCGTTCAATTCATGTGAGGCTGGGGACTTAGGATCTCAGAGCATGGCTATGAGAGATGGAGAAAAGGAGAGCACATGGGCTGTGTTCCTCACATCATGGAGGCCAAAAGCAAGAGAGAAAGAAAGTGTGGGGAGAAGAAATCATATATATCCCCCAAAGCCAACCCCCCTTGGGACCTACCTCTCCATCCACACCCAAATAAACCCATTATAATCGATTTATCTATTACTGGGATTACAAACCTTATGACTCAACTATATAAACCCTGAATATCAATAAATACATTCTTTAGGGGACAGTTTATATCTAACTATAACATTCTTCCCCTGGGCCCTACAGAGCTCTTACCAAGCTCAAAATGTAAAATGCATTTAGTTCTCTCCATGAGTTCTCATAGTCTTAACAGTTCCAGCATTACTGAAAAGTCCCAAAGTCCAAAGTTTTCTCTGAGACTCAATGTAAACTCTTGTGAGCTCCTATAAAACATGAAGATCAAAATAGAAAGCAAGTTACATAAATCCAATATAAAATGGCAAAGTATAAACATTTGCATTCCCAAAGGGAGTAATAGGACCATACAAAGAAGGAATGAGACCAAAATAGTAATGACATTCCGCAGGACAAGCATCGGATCTTGCAGCTCCACTTCTGGCATCCGTGGCACATGGGAGGGAGAAGCGACCTCCCTTGGAAGCTCTGGCCCTGTGGCCTGTTGCAATGGGCTATTTAGTGCCTCTTCCAGCTGACTCCTTGGCTCACAGCTAGCAGCCTTTTGTTACAGTAGTTCCATATGTCTGGTGTTTCTAAATCTTGGGAGTTTTTCTTGCAACCTTGACTTTACTTCACCAAGTGCCCCATTTGGACCTACTTGCAGAGATTCCAACCCTACCACATGTTGCCTGGATTTTTAGGCCTTCCTTTAAAATCTGAGAGAAGCCTCCATGTCCCCCTTTTCTAGAAAAGCCAGCATTACATGTGCTTTAAGATGAACTGCTTACAGAAAAGGTGGTCACATCCTGATTAGTCATTGCTGCTAAGGTCTTTTTTTTTTGTTGTGTTTGGTGGTAATGGGGTTCCTGGAAGCCCTTCTACCTCTGGGCTATACTCCCAGACCTATTTTATACTTTTTTTATTTTTGGAAACAGTCTCTTAAGCCAGTGGGGATGGCTTTGAACCAGCGCGATCCTCCTGTATCTGCCTCCCAAGCTCGGGGATTACAAGCACGCACCACCATACCCAGCTGCTAAGGTCTTTTTAATTGAAGCTCCTGGGCATGCTCCATGCAGAGAGCCACTGGCTGCAAGTCCATCTGGGCCACCCCTGGTCCCAACTCCATCTGCCACATCCATCTTGGCTGTTGCTATCCCTGCCTCCACCATAGCCACCGCTTCCTTTTTTCAGCTACCTTGCTTCCCTCCATGACATCATCTAAGACTCAGCTATGCGCATGCCTTTCTGGCAAAACTGCAAATCCATACAGTCTCACTGCTGTACTTTCTGCTCTCGAAATTTAGTGTACAGTTTGCTGAATACAGACATCAATATCCATAAAATGGTTTGGATATTTTGCTGTTTTGATATTTCCTTTGCTAGTTTATTTAGTCCACCATCTTTAAATTTGGCCTCACACAGTTTCAGGACATGGGCAAAATGTAAATAATTTTTTTGCCAAAGTATCATACACATGGCCTATACTCTCTTTTCCTCTTGAGTCCTCTTTGCCATCCCCAAATCTCCTATGCACAGTCTCTACCATTTGCCATTTTTAGCCACATCCTGGTTATTTCAATTTCCTCTCACAAACCAGTTCCAGAGTCACAATTCACATGGCCAGACTTAGATATAGCAGCAACCCCACTGTCTGTCCTATTTTGTGTTTTGGTCAGCAGAGTGGGGGGATTTTGGAACCATATATAATCCCCAAGATCAACTCCCCCTAGGGACCCACCTCTCAAGCTATACCAAAAGAAATACATTACAATAGATTTATTTACTGCTGGGATTACAATTTCCATGACTTAATTATATCAACCTTGAGTATTAATAAACAAACATTTTGGGGATATTTTATTTCTAACTATAATGTGCTTGAAACTGCCATAGCTTAGCTATTCTGTGAAAGACTTTATTTTCTATCAACTTATCGTGTTTAATATTGGAGAGATATTTCTATATGCATAGTATGGTTGTTGGTAGGAAATAGTAAGTCACCAGCTTTTTTCCCTGAAATTGGTTATCTTTATAGAGCACCCTGTAGTTTTTTTCTCTTATTCTTGGGCTCTTTTCTCTTTATGGTGTTGTGGCATTGTTATGGAGGAAATCTCTTCTTGATTGATATTGAGTATGTTTTAAAGTTTTAAAATTTTTTCTTACTTTTGCTAGCAATCATTTCAATAAGATGCTCACTCCCAAGTTTAAAAAAAAAATTCATTTTAAAAAAGACTTTATTCATTCAAAAAAAGAATCTATTCATTATCATTCTGAATGTTGGTTGGATGTATTTTCAAGCCAAGTACAAATCAAGTCTATGACCATAAGCCCTCTCCCTTTTCTTATGTCTAGCACAACTAATCAAAGGGGATTTGCAGGATCAACTTGAGTTTCTTTTTTGACTCTGGTCCTTGATACCACAAAATTTAGAACCAATAGGTATGTTCAGGTTTTAGTCCTTTTCTCATCTTTTTCTTTTTATGTATAAAGATTTACATGAGCACCGGGCATGGTGGCACATGCTTGTAATCCCTGCGCTTGGGAGGTGGAGACAGGAGGATTGCGCAGGTTTGAAGCCAGCCTTGCTGGCTTAAGAGACCCTGTTTCAAAATTAAAAAAAAAAAAGAAATAGGTCTGGGTGTAGCCTGGAGGTAGAAGGGCTTCCAGGATCCCCAGTACCACCACCAAAAAAAAAAAAAAAAGATTTACATGATAAAAAAACACCCCATAAGCCAAGAGTAAATAAATCAACATGGGAGTGCATGCTTGTAATACCAGCATTTGGGAGGCTGAGACAGGAGAACCCAGGTTTGTGACCAGCCTCAGCTACTTAGTGAGGCCACCTGTAACTTAGTGAGACCCTGTTTCAAAAATAAAAGAATAAAAATTAGGGCTGGAGATACAGTGTGGAGACAGAATAACCCTGGGTTCCATCCCCAGTACCACACACCCAAAAAATACCCCATGAAATGCAAGGGGCTCGTTGATAAAGGAGCATTAAAAGCAAATATTCAGGCTGCCTTCAAGAGTTGCTAGCATGCATGAAAGTGAAATGTCGAGTTTCCTCTTTAATATTTTCTAGAAGTTCCTTAGTCAGAAACTCAAGCTCAGAGATATAAATTCTTTTTTCTTTGAAAGAGGCATGACTTCTCTCTTCTATGGAGTTAGTTGGGCAAATCATTTTTTTTTACCCTAATTTGTCAAAATTCTTCTGGTTTCTGTTTTTTGTTAGTTTTAGTTTGAAAACATTATATACCACTGTTTCTTTTTTTTATCTTCAGTCATATTTTGTCAGGAAAGTTCATGTCAGAGGTTGATAACTAGATGATTATTTTGAATCCAATTGTGTTTGGGGCATAATCATATGTAGTTTTAAAGGCACGATACTCAGAGATTTTTGTTTTTTATGTTTTCATTTTTCTACTATGACTCACAACATTTACAATCAGAATCCTGTCATCTGTGCTTCACAAAGGACAAAGAGAGACCCACTATCTCTTTGTTCTTCTTAGAGAGCTTTTATGATTATTTCTAGGCTATTCTTGTGTGTGTGTGTGTGTGTGTGTGTGTGTGTGTGTGTGTGTGTGTTTGTGTGTATGTGCGCGCATGCATGATAATAGGGATTGGACCCAGGGGAATTCTACCTCTGTGTTGCACCACCATCCCTATTTTATTTGCCTTGCTAAGTTGTTAAGAATGTCCTCAAACCTGTGATCATCCTGTTTCAGCCTCCCAAGTCCTGAGATTACAGATGTGCACTACCACACTTGGCTTAAGCTAGATTTTTGGAGTAGGCCAATAAAGGAAAAATGTGTATTGTATACAGAGTATTTGGACTTATATTAGTCAGAAAAGGCTAAATTCTGGGAACAAAGAGAGTCCAATGTGCAATAGGTCAAAGAAAAATAAAAGAAATTTAGTTTTCATCCCCATGAAAGTGCATCATTGAAGACAGTGAATGGAATAGTGTAGGTGGGCGGGGTGGAAGTATTCCACTGCACACAGTCATTCAGGAGTTCATGGTCTTGGCAGCACTGTCATCTTCAACATTCAAATTCAAGCCATACTTTGGGTTACTACCCCTGTTAGCAAGAGGGGGAAACCATTGAAGCAGAGCATTCATGGGAAGTTTTTATGTGCTGAGTCTGGGAGTGGCCACATTGCTTCTGCTTACATTGCTTTCAAAGGAACCCAGTCACAGGGCTACCACTAACCTCAAGACAAGTTAGATGAGGTGGTCTAAGCAGTGTGTATAGGAAGGAGATAAAACCAGATTTTGATTAAAAAACTTAAAATCTTTACCATGTTAGACTGTTGAGAAAATGCTAATAGAATAATGCATTCTTAGACTTACACAACTTAACTTGTAGAGAATTCACAAATCATAAGCTTAACCTCTTTCTTGTTTGTGCAGAACAGTTCATGACAGGCTTTTGCAAAGACTACATCCGTAGGTGAATGATACAGAGCTTCAAAGTTCTCTCAATAGCCACAGAGGAAAACATAAGAGTTTGCAAAACCAATAGGCTCACCAAGATGAAATGGTATTAACCTATGAAGCATTTGTGAACCTTAGCTAATTACTGATAAAATTCCTGCCATTCTACCCTATAAATATATATTGCCTGTTTGTAGTAAATTAAAAAGACATTTTTAGCATCTGTTTTAGATAGAGAACGCTTATTTGTTTAGATTAGTATGTCACATTATATTAACTTAGAAATCTGATCCAGCTTGCTAACTCTAACTTAGAAACGTTTGGAGGTAGTCATAAGATGTTTTTCTTTCTATTTGTCATCAAGCCACATTTATATTTTTTGATAAACTGAATAGACTATCACCTTAAGGCAGTTAGAGTACAGCTGTGAATCTTAAATATAGAGGCACAGCCAGAATGTGCTAAATAGAACTTTGTTATCTTTCATTTTACTTATGCAGTCCATAAGTCCTTAATGCCCCGGGAACTGTGGTTATTCTTTTTGGTTTTTATTTGTTTGTTTGTTTTTGCACTGCTGTTAATTTTACTGTAGAGCAACAAGGAGGCAGGTTACATGATGTTGGGCTCCATTATATTCACTATTAGACAAAAGCTTTCATTTCAGACAATATGTGAGCCAACCTATTTTGAGTGCAGCATTGTTCCCAAGGATTATTTATTGTAATTGCTTTCTCTGTTCACTTAGGATTCTAATTTTCTTGGGTCTTCACTTTATTTCAGTGCCGGCTATTCTGACAGCACTGTTGCACATTCTGGTGATTCAAATCTTTCATTCCACACAGTGATTCCATCTTCTCATCCTTCAGCTTCTACTATCTTCCTAAAAAGTCTCTGGAGGTTACACAGTTTATATAAAATAATTAGGTTCCATTTTCAATTTACATGGAGGCAGGCTGGTATCATGAAGATAGCCTTAGACCTTGAATCAGTATTTTAATGTTCCTGTCCAAGTCCTTCTGTGAGCCCTGTGATCTTATTTTCAAAACTATCTAGATTCAATTGTATACATACATAGGATGGAAAAATTGGGGTGACTCTACAATTTACCCACTGTAGAATTCCATATATGTTTATTTTTAATGTGCTTATTTATTCAACGGACAAAAGTTTATCATCAGGCACTATGAAAATTTATGATTATTAATAATATGCACTAAGCATATCACCACAATTTATCTTCATGCCTCCCACTTTGCAGTTGAAGAAACTGACACACACAAATGTTAATTATTATCCTGACCAAGTTCACATAATAGTAACTGGCAGAGTTAGGATTCATGTATATGGTGACCAGATCTCGAGCCTGAACTTGTGACTACCATGTCATACTGCCTCAAACTCAGAGGGGAATTAGAGGACGCTCCCTTCTCAAAGAACTCAAGGGCCACAGAAGAAACAAATAAAGCAGTGTGATATGATGAGTGTTATACACTAATAATTTTGATATAGAAAACTACTGGCCTTGTATAGTCACTCTGTTGTTCTACATTAATTCTAACAGTCTTTACAACAGATCTGTAAGGTGGGTACAATCGTCTCCAGCTTTTTACATAGGGTAACTGAGCCCCTGAGAGGTTTATTTCACAAGTCTTCCATAGTTAACAAATGACTGAACCAGAATTAGAACTCAGGTTTTTCAGATTCTAAGTACGGCCTTTGTTACCCACACTGCACTGCAGAAACAGCACTCCCGTTTTGAAGTTCTTGGAGATTCATTGCTCTATTGCTGCATTTGTCCTTTTAATAAATTACATGGAAACAGACAAAACCTTTGTCTAAATTTTCAAACAATGTATGAGAGAACTAAATTATCCTCTTCAAAATTTTCTAAAAGAATTCACAAAGCCAAAGTACATTAGAATCATTTAACAGTGAAGTCAAGCAGTTGCTCTAAGCCTTTGCTCCCTGCCTGTTCATACTTGACTCTTTACAGTCTCTGAAAAGCTCAGGTACTTATTAGAGAAACATATCAGAATCTCCACAATGACACTATAGTGTGGTTCCCTCATTTAAAATTGAGATGAACAGCCGGGCGTGGTGGCGCACGCTTGTAATCCCCGCGCTTGGGAGGTGGAGACAGGAGGATCGCGCAGGTTCGAAGCCAGCCTCGCTGGTTTAAGAGACCCTGTTTCCAAATAAAAATATAAAAAATGGGTGGCTGGGAGTGTAGCCTGGAGGTAGAAGGGTTTCCAGGAACCCCAGTACAACCAAAAAAAAAAAAAAAAAAAACTTGAGATGAATAAATTTACAGTTTTTGGTCCAAAGTTATATAACTGGTTAAGTAACCGAGTTAAAAATAGAATTCAGATCTCTGCCTTTCTGTTATCTTATTCTATTTATTCTGTCATCTCTAAACTTAAAATTTTATTATTGCCTAGTAAACTTCCAAAGACAAATTATAGCTATTTATTTTTAAGAAAATATAATACAGACTGAACAACTCAGCATTTTTTGTGAGTGGTTATTCTAAAATCTGTATATTAAATTTGCTGTCAAGAAGGAGTTTTAGTGTGAAGAGTCTATGAGTGAGAATGGGGGAGGGAGGATTAATGAAGGAATCACTTTCATTGACCTTATGTGCCTATGTGAGAATACCAGTGGCAACTTCAATACCCTGTATGAGGAAGCGGAAGAATGCAGAGGGAGCCAGAGGAAAGCCCACCAAGTGCTGGGTGCAGACACGTCACTATGAACTGCATTATGATGTGAGACTATAATGCACCAATAAAAGTTTAAAAGGGAAAGACTATTATTATGCCATAATTACTGATATATTATTATTATTATGAGAAAAACTAAAAAACTTACTACTTCTTATTATATGAATGACTTTCACAAGGAATTGCTATACATGTGAAGAAATATAAGGATAAAAAGAATATTCGATGAGTATATTATCACAGTGTACATATTTATATATTGATAAGGAAAAAGAAAAACCAAAAAAGCCCACCCAAAAAAAGGTGGTGATATGCTAATGACAGTGAGAAAGAGAGAGAGAGAAAGACAGAGATAGAGGAAGAAAGGCAATGAATGAATAAATGAAGAAAGAAATGAGTGGGAACTCGGTAAGCAAGCTCAAATGTATAATATCTGCCTTCAATTTAGGTGCTTTTGTTCCTATTTTTTCTATCACATTTTTCTACATATTGCCTTTATTTATGTTATTTCTACCATACTCTTCCCCTAATCATTTCATTTCTAATTTTGTACACATATACACACATACATGGAGCACTTAAATTAGTACAATATATTTGGTGATTCCTGTGAAGCTCAATCATGATGATGTGGCAAAGACCCAAGATTAATTCCATGTTGCTCCATTTTATGAAGGGTTCTTAAGGCTTCAGTTAAAATAACTTTATTCCATAAATTACTTTTTTTATATTTGTGGGAGCATGCTGATAAAGCTGGATTTAGGTAAATATAGATTTATAAATTCTATGTTTGTAGGGACTAATGCAAGGTTTGCAACTTTGAGATCACTTTGAAGAATATATTCAGAAGGATTCACTTTGTGATATTTGGTCTGATGCTCTGTTCACTAGAACATGAGAAAGTAAATTTAGATGAGTACACCATCACAATGTGTGTATGTGTGTGTGTGTGCATGTGTGTTTGTGTGTATAATGATTTGTTTTTGTTTCCTGACTTTTAACACTTTTTAACAATATTTTTTTATTGGTGCACTGTATTTATTTATTTATTTATTTATTTATTTATTTATTTATTTTGTGTGTATGTGTGTGGTACTGGGGTTCCTGGAAGCCCTTCTACCTCCAGGCTGCACTCCCAGACCTACTTTATATTTTTGAAATAGGGTCTCTTACGCCAGTGCGGCTGGCTTCGAGCCTGCGTGATCCTCCTGTCTCTGCCTCTCAAGCGCAGGGATTACAAGCGTGTGCCACCACGCCCGGCCGGTGCATTGTATTTATACACACGATGAAGCAAAAAACTTGTGTAGAGATAAATGCACATATCACCCAGCCAGCTCCCACCCAATCTGAACCCCACTCCCTCCCCATCCCTCTCTCTCATGCTTGGCTTAGTGGTTGACTATGACATGAATTACACTGTTTTTTAAGTTTATCATGAAGTCATTTTCAACCCAGAGTATCATTTTCACCCTTTTAGAAATTGTTTGCTTAGTGCTAGCAGATGGTCAAACTCTTATTTTATCGACTACTTTCTATAATATTTTTTTCTTGAAGTGATGAATGTCAACCAAAAAAGAACTATAAATAAAACCAAACACAGATTCTTATCTAACAAGTATTAAAGCAGTGAAAGTATTTCACCCTTCACTTATAGAAAGAGTAGAATAGTAAAACTATGCAAATGTCATTACTACAAGGCTCACTTTGATTTTTCCATAAACAAAAAGGGGGAAAGATAACTCATAGACACTTCACACTAAAACTCCTTTCAAAATTTAGATAAAAGTTTGGGAGAATATATTGAGATTCACATGAGTCCCACACTCATTATATAACAAGAGTCTTGGGGCACTAGCCATTAATTGAAGCATCTGTGTAAAATTTAAAACAAAGGGTCATATATGTCTTTCTCAACAATAGAAATAACATATTCCTCAATCATATGTTTAATAACAAAAATTTACTTCAGGTGAAGAATTATATAAAGCATAGAATTAGATTTGAAATTTTTATATCATGAAAGTCTCAAAGGAAAAAGAAAAAAAAATCTTAGTTTTTTATGTTATCCTGTTGGGAAGAAATGTTTTACTAAAAACATGCTTGTGGGGTGATTATCCATATGTTTCTAATATTCACTGTTCAAAAACTTCAGGGATTTCCCTTTAGATTTCTTAGCTTCTCGTATCTCTTTTACTGGGAGTTATTTCCCTCAGCATTACCATTTGCATCATCGTCCCTACCTTGCCATGGAAAAACAAAAAGCTTCTATGAATTTGCCACAGGTGTAGGAAATACAAATATTTAAATACATTTATTTAAGCCGGGCGTGGTGGCACACGCTTATAATCCCCGCACTTGGGAGGAGGAGACAGGAGGATTGCGCTGGTTCGAAGCCAGCCGCTGGCTTAGGAGACACTGTTTCAAAAAACAAAAAATAGATCTGGGAGTGTAGCCCAGAGGTAGAAGGGCTTCCAGGAACCCCAGTACCATCAAAATAAATAAATAAATAAATAAATAAATAAATAAATAAATACATAAATAAATAAATACATAAATAAATAAATAAATAAATTTATTTAATATTCATATGTATTTATGAATAGTTCTATCAACTCAAATCTATTCTTTTTTATTATGAAGAGCTCGATCTAAGTATCTTTGTGTGGAATTAGTTAACTTTCACCTAATTTGGTCTTTCTTTCCCTTCTGGTACCCATCTTCCTGACTTTCTGTTTCCTATTTCATTGTGGTCTGAATCACAGAGGATGCCCTGTCTCCTGATTCTGATGAGGACAAACCAATGCCATTGCTTTCCAATTCTTTTTCTTTTTTTATTGTTTGTTTTCTTTAAATATCTGTCAAGTTTAATTTCATCCTTCAAACTCCATTAGGGTCAAGGCCCTTTCGACAGATTCAGTGACACCTCAGGGCTGTGTTTGGTGTATTTTTGATAGTCTTGCATAACACCTTATATTGGTTTATCAAAACACTTGTCATGTTGTGTTAGAACTATTCAGGTTTATTTTTCCTTTTCCTTTCCTAGATAATGAACATGCAAAAGACCAGTATAACAGATTCTAGAACTATTATTGTCTCATGGTAACCAATACGTAAATAACTAAGTGAATATATGTATTCATATATATGTACTGTATAGCTGTAGGTAATACTGTAGTGCTTCCTTATTATCCTCGAGATAGAATATAAACTAGAACTCTATATAGAAGGCGACTATATGTACAATTTTGCTCTGAATTGTTATGGTTAAATAAGTCTTCATTTGCTTTAAGGAAACAAAATACAGCAATGCAAAAGGAAACATAAAATGGCCTAAATTATAAGCATCTTTCATGTTAAAGATGAAGTGAACAGAAAATAAAATGGACTATAATATGCAGCCATAAATAAAAACTAAGGTGGGGACTACAATTTCAATCAATGCTGGTTTTGTTTGTGGTCTCACAAAAGGGCCTTTGCTCCATTTAAATTCTGAATGCCACAATTTTCTTTTTATTTATTTAAGGTGGTGGCTACTAGTCATCTGAAAATTTTTTTCTATTCTTAAATTTGACAGGTCTACCTGAATTGACCAGAATTTTAAAGAAAATGTTATGAATAGCATGAGAAAACTGGTCTTTTCTCTAAAAACCTTCTCTTCTTCCTATCTCTTCCCTGTGGGCCTTCATTTCAGGACTTGATACAACTGCACTAAGTTATACTAATTGGAACATTCTATTCCACATGTTTGGAGCTAGTTATATTGAAAGATAAAGTGCACATTTGCATAAATGAATATGTAGCAGGTGCAAAATAACACACAAATATGTGCTTGTAATATATTGGATAAAAATTTAGTTCACAGCACACCCAAAAATGTTCTTACTATTTATTTGACCATAGGAATTACTTATTACTTATTATTATTTCCTTTTACTGAAAACTGTATACAAAACCATTTCTGATATAAAGTAAAATGGTCAATATATGAATATGACTATATAATTGAAAACTTTTTCACCTCAATATGCTTGATCCTATATTTTTTACTTAGTTAATAGCTTTTGATATTCATATTTATTTAGTTCTTGAAAATTAGGGAAGTTATTACATGTTTTAATCTCATTGTACTTCAATTGTTTTTTCTGTAAAATTACAGAATTAGTGCTTATTTCTGATTGAAAGTATGATCTATATAAACATCAGATTATCTTTATGGAATCTACCTGGAAATTTTTGTAGAAAAAATAGTATCTGAGCCAGGTGTGGCAGCGGCACACACTTGTATTCCCAGTACTTAGGAGGCTGAGACAGGAGAATCACAGGCTCATGGCCAGCCTCAGCTACTTAGTGAGGCCCTGTGCAACTTAGTGATACCCTCTTTTCAAAATAAAGAATAAAAAATCGGGCTAGGGAGTTAGCTGGGAGGTAGAATGTCACTGGGGTCAACCCCCAGTAACACACACACACACACACACACACACAAAAAAAAAAAAAAAAAAAAAAAAAAGAAAAAAAAATAAAAAATATCAGAAGAAAGTTAGTCACACACCACCTATTCATTTTCCTAGGAGAGAAAAAATCTACTAGGCAAAAGAATTTTGCTTAATAGAGTGATTCACATGGGAGACTCTAATCTCTTAGATCACTCATTATTTAACAATTATATTTTGAGTGTCTTGCCTGGGCCAGGTACTATTCTAAGTGACAAGAGCATATCAAGTTTCAAAAACCAAAAAACCTTTTTCCACATAGAGCTTACATTCTAAGGCATATTAAGCTTATGTTTATTTGTATAAAATTACACATTTGTAAAATTTTTATATGTATAGTATATTATTGCCTTGAACTTATGAAGGTAGAAACTGTAACTCAGATAAACTAAACCTTGTTCAAAGTTTCAAAGCACAGTTAACTATGAAATGGTAAATTATCTGTTAGTAATTGCAGCGAAGTAAATTATATCTGACTAGAAGAGCTACATTTCCGAAACAGTCACGCTTAACTTAAAGAATACATTAAAAAGCGTAGAGAAAAAGAGATCACAAAGTCAGAGTACCCCATACATAGGACTAGATCTTCTAAGCTGGAAGACCTGGGATTCTGCTTTTCTGAATAGATGTATTTTATATGATTGATTATTCTATCATACTTTATAAATTGTCTAGATTCTAGATTTGGTTTCCAAAGAGTCACTTTTGTTGATATTCTAAAATTCTGATCTTTTATTTATTCAAAGACCTTTACTGGTTCCTGTTTTTTTTCCCCCCCATTCAGTAAAATCTCTGAGCTTTCTAAAACTTAGGCATTCTCCATTTTGTAGTTAACAATAAAAAATACAGAAACTCAGCTGCCGCTAAGGATGGAACACACATGCAAACCAAATGGTGAATCTGTCCAAATCTAAATCCACTAGCTTCCTCTGGTTTAGCAAAGGCTCTAAAATCCTTCTCTGCTTTAGTCTCCCAAGATCTAGTAGTTTTGATAAGCTACATGATTCTTTTTTCATTATTATTGTTTGTTTTTCAATTTGACAAGAAATACACAAACACACAATGATAATAACACTATATACAGATAAATAAAAGGAGGATAATCACTTACAATTCCCAAATTCAGAAATAATTCTTTGCATTAACCGTTAGTGGTCCACAACTTTTCTTCTTTCTCTATAATAAGGCATTATATAAATAACTCAAACTGATTTACTCAATCGATAAATAAAACCAATCTCTATAAAATGCCAATTATATTAAGCATCTCACCAAATTGTTATTTAAAATGAATAGAAATTCATATTATAGTGGTGTTAAGTATAAAGTATGTGCCAGATATGATGTCATTTATTTTATGTGTGTTTTCTATATATAATAAATGTGGCATATAGACAAATAGCGAAACATTAGATATTTTAAACTTGCAGGGGACCTAAATCACTTTCTCAAATTGACTTACCACATATCTGAACATACGGGAGCTTATGAAAATTTATTACATTTCATCTTGAGCCCCATTTGGGAAAAAGGACAGAGTTTCACTTCAAATTATAACCCACAGAGCTACTGCAATTCCATATGCACAATCAATATTGATTAATGGCAATGGAAGGAGGGCTGCCTTGAGCCTGGCATGATTTCCATCTTCAGGGAACCCATGGTTATCAAGGGATGTGCAGCTCGCGCTGGCAGCATAGACCACTGTGCTCAGTTCTGGGCTTTGATGAACTAAAGTTGATTCGGTGGGCCTTAGCTAATTTCCTTTGGGAAATCAGCTCAGTAAAATCTATAGGTAGCTCTCGATCTTTGACTTTTAAAGAGACAATTTTCACAAAATTAACATTTCGCAAACTTTATCACAATTAGGAACATATATGCATATATTCACACTCACGTACCTATGCACCTTAGATATCACATGTAGATGTGTGACATCAGTATTAAACAACACAATTCGTATTAAGCTCAATTATTGCAGTTAAACACAATCAGTATAAAATTATTCACGGAATAATTATAAAAATGAGTTATTAAAGGTATAATTCAGAGAAAGGCAAAAGATGAAATCAATTGTTTAAAATCATTTAAAAAGCCTGTTGAGTCCATTTTAATGTGAGATAAATTAATATTATGTCTGCCGTAATACCTCTTCTTATGACTATATCTGCCTGAAGTTAGTCCTTTAAAAATGTAGTCTATGTAATAAGTTTAAAAGTATTTCCCTGCCTTTTTTTCCTAACTTTTCTCTTTTTTTCCTGTTTTCCTTCTTATGTTAAAGTGATTAACTGAGTTGTCTATACTACCTATTTTAAAGTTTCTGATATCTCTTCAGCAGACACTAAAGCACCTTCTCTAGCTAACGTAATTTTGCTCCAAACTTTCCTGTTCCCCTCTGTGTTATAGTTACTGAGCCTCTGGTTTCTGCGCATCTTGCAAGCAGAGAAATTGATAGACTTTGTTCTTCACAAACTTTTCACCATCTTAGAAATAGTTTTCTATGTGGAGTGCAGGCAGATGTGTTTAAAGTCCAACACAATAATGATCATTTTTCCTATAATAAAAAGCAGGTTTTTTTCTGCCATTATAAAGAAATTGAGTGTCGAAGCTCAGGGTGCTTCAACTATGGCACAGGCCCACTGTGTGTAGGGTTGTTACCTAGTCTTCATCATATCAGCCTGTAGTAACTGGAGATTGAGGAACCAATGTAAGAAAATGACATACTCTCACTACTACTACTACTAGGAACAAAATTCTGTCCTTTGTCTCTATCTTCTGACAGCATCCATGAAACTGGAAGAAGTTTCATAGTTATCAACATCTTATTTTCCCAATTTTTGTCCTTTTACTTTATAGGATGGACTTTCTTCTCTACCTAGCCCCTTTAGAGGATTATTTAATTGAGTGAATATGTCTTTCTTTCTATTAACTTCTCTCCAATTTCTGCCTCCTTGCCTTAATCTTTCTCAGTCTAAAATCGATACTTTTTAAGGAAAATAAAGAATCAGATTAAACAATAATTGGTTAAAGGAGAAACTTTAGTTGAGTAAAGAAAGTGACCTATCTGAGGGAGGTGGGAGGGGGAAGGAGGAAGCACCCTAATACAAACGATGTACATTCACAAACAGTTCAAAGTCAGTTAATAGTCTCAGTCTCGCAAAGAGGAGAAGGAGGGAGGTGGGAGGGAATGAGGTGGGAATTGGGGAAGGACTAAATGAGTGATGTGTACACATATGCCTCTATCATCTGTTACCTCATAATGATGTATGATTGTGATGCACCAGTAAATTTAAAAAATAATAATGTGAGTTAAACCACACAGATATTTGGGCTATATTAACCATGCTGTTTTCATAATTTAAAAATACACATCACTATAATCTAAAATAAAATATCTTTCTAAATAATAACTTGCAATTAAGAACATCATTTTTAAAAAATGTAATTGGCAATGAGCCAAAGTTAGAGAGATAAAAATAGTATGTTAAAACCAAGGACAGTGGAGATTATGCATGATGTATGGGCCTATGCAAATCTATGCAGCAGTGTGGTTTTTCAATGCCACCTGTTAACAGACATCCTTCTAAATATCTCTTGGGTAAAAGTTCAGGATCCGGCTGTGCTGCTGGGCTGGGTGCCTGGCTTATTTGACACCTTTAATTCTACTTTTCATTTTCCAGTGCTCACTGCTAAAATTAGTACTCCTCAATTGCCCTTTTTCTCTCTTCCCAATCCTCCAGCTCTCCAACAACAACAATAACAAAAGTGCTACACATATATTCATGTAAATATGGTCAGTGACAAAATTATTGAGATTTCTTCTTGTTTGCTAACCTTTATTTCTGAGAGTTACAGAAGGGTGAGCAGCCCTCTGCAATAAGTCTTGAGAATCATGGGAATTTATCAAAACAAATAAGTCTAGGCCGTACATCTCAAGGATTCCAATTTGATAGGGCTGATGTGGTGCCCAGAAATATCCCATGTGTATTGAGCTTCTTGGGTGATCCTACTATTCCACTGTGGTTTATGTGCAGAGTGCTCTGGTAAGTCCTGCTCCAGAAACTAGAATCTGCTTCCTAATATGATATCAGGCACATCTGTTCAGTTTAATAGGAAAAGTACAACCCCAAGTGTATAGATTAGTCACTAGTTGATGACAATAATTTACTCTGGTAGGAAGTTCGAGTGCTAGGCATGTTTCAAAAGTTTCTTTTGTCCCAAGAGACTGAAAGACTCATATTAATATAAAATAACTACTGATTAGTTTTAGAATTTCTGGATATATTTGGAACAATTCCTTTTGGGGTATTTTTTGTATAATAACGTACACATTATTTGCAAGGGCCAAGTGTAGAAAAATGTTGAAATCAAATGAAAAAAATGCAGGATGTAACATGTATACACTTTTAGTAAAATACCATTATATAAATGTTTTATTTGAGGAAGTTAAACAATGCAGACATTTTAAGAGAAAGATAAATACTTCTCTAGTCATTTCTATTGGGATAATAAGATGAACCATAGAGTATTATTAGAAAAGTATCTTAAATATTTGGAGGCATCAGAGGAAGGGTACAAAATAATAGCAGGGATGGTTCTGCAAATATCTAACTTATATTCTAACTTGATAATAATGATGTTCCTGGGAATAATTTCTTAAATCACTCAATATCTTCTGAATTAAATGGAATTAAATAACCAAGTAATATAAGCATCACACTACAGCTCTTCTCTTTGAGTAGAGACCAGCACACTTCATCCCTATCATGTCCGACTGGGAGCTAGTCCTAGTGCCCTCCAAGAAAATTCATGAGGAAGAAAACAGCGGGTGACTACAGTGCTTTAGAGAGAAGGGTATCAAATTCTGGGGACAAGGACAACATTGGAAACCTTTCAGTCTATACATCAAACTGAATTACTGAGGAATTAGTTGTGACAGTCGGTGCTACATAAAACAATTTGATCAATATTCCTACATGTACACATTTTCACCATCAGCAGGTGGTATTTATCAAGCCACCTTTGAAAGAGCAGCAACAACAATTTCAAATGGTTTTTTTTTTTTTTTACATCGCTGAATCTTTCCTTAGAAGGTATTGTGATAAATCGTGATGAGACTTACAGTTTACGATGATCTTCACTTTTTTCACATCTGGGAATGACACATCGTTTTCCGCACTGCATTCATATTCCCCAGCCTGGTCCCTTGTAATTCCATAAATGTCCAAATATTGTCCATTTTCAAATGATTTTGCTACAAAAAATACAGCATATTTAATTGTAGCAGCCTGAGGCTTTATTCAAGTAAAATACAAATTCATGACTTCCTACTAGATATTGCTGACAAAACAAACAATACCAAATGGAACTGGGGGATTATTATAGACTTTGTTCTTCTGTGTTCAGAGGAAAATTCAGATAAATAAAGCAATAGCAGAACAAGGGATACTAAAACAACTGTTTTCCCAGAACAGGATATACATGTGTTCTTTTTAATTGATTGTGGTCTCCTAACCTCCTCACACATCAAATAGAGCTCTGCACATTTCTGTAATTGAGTTCAACAACCTCCTCTCAGTGTAGATGAAATTCACTAATATGACTTGGTACATATTGACTTTTATACAGTGTAAGCTAGCAATTTGACACCTAACCTAACTAAATGTTACTTTTCTTCTGGGAGAAATCTCTTACCTATACTGGAGGTTTCAAGCCAGAAGGCTTGATAAGAGTATACAGATCTATAAAACCATTACCACATTTCTATTTCTAAAATTATTAATCTTGCTAAGAAAATTATGCTGTAAATACTATATATAAATCTCCCAATAAAGTTCAGGGGAAAAAATGTATACCTTCCAAATTAGAAGTTAAGTGGTTATAAAAACAAAGCTATCTTTAGTTTGCGATATTCCAGGGAAAGCATTCTATTTGACTAAAAATAGTAGTTGATTTAAAATAGAAATATATAATCACAGATAAAAGAATATCCCTGAGTGAATGATATTTGAAATAGTCTTCTTTCTTTAATAATGGAACTTTAATTTAATTGAAAGCAGAGAACGATTGGACATTAGGGACCCTGATTACCAGAGGTATGGCAAAGAAAGATTGCATGTGTGAATTTCAAGAGCAGCGAACCTTTTCCCTCTTTGTACAGGCCTTGAAAATTCACATTTCAATGGATACAAAAGGGAATTGGAGGCAAAGCAATACTTCCATTAAGTGACTTCCAAAAGTCAATGTTATTTTTGTCTCCATCTTACTGGTCTTACCAAAACTATTGTAATGACATAGGTGTTAGGAAACTAATAAGACAATTTAATTTTAAAACAAATAAAATTGGGTTAGGTTTATCTAACCCCAGTCAGAGTAGCAACCATAAAGAAATCAAACAACAACAAATGCTGGCGAGGATGTGGGGAAAGAGGAACTCTTTTACATTGTTGGTGGGAATGCAAACTAGTTCAACCACTATAGAGATCTGTGTGGAGATTCCTGAGAAAGGTGGGAATAGATCCACCATATGATCCAGCTATACCACTCCTGGGTATCTTTCCAAAGGGGTTGAATTCAGAGAACTACAGCAACATATGCATACCTATGTTCATAGCAGCACAATTTGTAATAGCCAAAATATGGAACCAACCCAGATCTCCAACAACAGATGAATAGATAGAAAAACTGTGGGAAATACACACAATGGAATTCTATTCAGCCATAAAGAAGAACAAAATTATATCATTTGCAAGAAGATGGAAAGCCCTGGAAACATTATGTTAAGTGAGATCAGCCAAGCACAGAAGAAGATACACATGTTTCCTCTAATATGCCCAAACTAGGAAACACAAAGGATACCGGTGGGACTCCAGATATTGAAGGGGAAATACTAGCTAAGTTTGGATGGTAAGATAGGAGAGGAGTAAGGCCGATCTTGATTAATGAGGGTCTACACCTGAACATGTGTAAAATTATGAATAAGACATGGTTAACCTGGACAACCATTGGTGGGAGGGGGGAAGGGAAAACGGGGGCGGGGGGGGAGAGGGCACCAAATATAGTGTAAATGTATACTATTTATGTTCAATAAAAAAATTGTTAAAAAAAAGAAATATCAAGGCCATTTAAACACACAAAAAAAAACAAATAAAATTTAGTTATGACCTTCCAAATCTAAAATCCATGTCAATTAATTTCTTTCCCTATAGGTTCCCTTTTCTGGGGCCAATGGATAGATGTTGCACTGTCTGCCATCCAAGTAACTTTAACTTTGTTAATCAAAGCCTTGAGTGTTTAGAATTGTTACATATCCATTTATCTAGCTAATCCAAGTTGTGCCTGGGGCAGAGTTAAACTTCAGAGATGGTAGTTGATTGATAAACTGTTACAGGTATCCAGATATAAGCATAACAGAAAAAAAATAGTTATCCTCACAGTCCAAAATCTTATGATTTAGTACTCATTTTTCTTTCTCATCTCAGTACTTTTACCTGACTTTAGTATATTAACAGAATATTTATATCCTTTTGCTCCCTCTTTCTCTCTTATTTTCATTTCTCCAGTGAAGATATGTTATACTAAAATATGCTTTCAAAAACAATTGAAATACAAAGGGCTGATTCCTTATTTTCATATTAGAGTATTTAAAATATAATTTGATTCAAAGGTAAAAACAGTGTTAATATGAAATATGAGGAGTGCTGATATATTACAACAGAATTAAATGACCTTATTTCGAAGTACAAAATAAAGCCAATCACAAGGGAGAAGGTGTTCTATCATTGAAGTCTGTGAAAGTGACTTTATAAGGGTCTAATTTATTTTTAATATTAAAATATTACTTGAATATTCTTATTTTTATGTACTTAAAATTGTGACACACATTTAAGAAATGGAACTTCTAAGTGCCTGGCATACAATGAAACCTATCAGAATGATTCACTCTTATTAATCCTAAAATAAATCATTAAATATGGTGGGTATGAGTTAATATTTACCTTAGTTATATATGTAAGAAAATCAATCCTGTCTTTAAACAATGGTTAGTTTAGATCACATTTTCCTTCTGGGAACAGTACATTAAGATACACCGTAAGACATTTCAGTTCATACATTTAATACAACTCAACCTATCCTTCAAATGTGAGAGAAACACTAGGTTGAAAAGAAATAGTGAACTAAGACATGAAGCCCTTCGCCAAATCAAGATTTTGCAGTATTTATGTAGGGCAGGTGTTATACTAGTCTGTCTATTATAAACCTATACATTGTGATGTGATATTGTCTCCAGGCATGCCTGTTATCAATGTTGATGAGATGTGGACACTTGATGGTATGGTGGCCCACTTCTAATCATAGGTCTTACCCTTTTCCTTCAGTGCAGTGTAGTTTCTGTTTCGTTCTGTTTCCATGTCCCTAGTTCTAATATAATGCCTAAAACTTTATAAATTATAGAAAAAGCAAATACTTTGATAAATAAATTTTTAAAAACTCATCGAGTAAAGGCATAAATTTGAAGGAGTTGCCTCTTTCCTTTCAGCATCCTGAAGGAAAAGAATTTTAAAAAGTCATCATCTAGCTGGGCATGGTGGTGCACACTTCTAATCCCAACATTTGGGAGGCTGAGACAGGAGGATCATGGTTTGTGGTCAGTCTCAGCTACTTAGTGAGTCCCTCTGCAATTCAGTGAGACCCTGTTTCAAAATAAAGAATTACAAATATATATAAATAAATAAGTAATATATATATGGCTTGGGAGTAGCTCAGAGGTAGACTCACCCTCGGTTCAATCCCCAGTACCAAAAAACAGTCATCATCTTTGCTGACCTCTTCAAGTGATAAGTGGTAACAGGGATGAGAACAGTCTGTATGGTTACCACTGATCCTTTTTGAGATTATGAACACTAACAAAACCATTATTGCAATTTTGAGGAAAAAAGAAAAGTGACTCCTACAGTCTAAATGGTTTTCCTTTGTATCTAGTCTCTTTCAAGCAGAGATAGACTTTTCTCAAAAAATAGAGAAATATAAAATAAATTCCACAAGCTTTCATTGATGCCAATATTTCCACTATCCTCAAAGGTAAGTAGATAAATAGGATGTAGTTATACTTTATATCATCTTTCTGTTAACTGATTTGGCTTTATGGTTTGTTGAGGCAGTTTAATTTTTTTTTAATCTTCTGGGATTAGAAGTTGAATCCAGGACCATTTATCTCAGAGCCACCTCCCCAGCCATTTTTTGTTTGTTTGTTTTGAAACAGGGTTTCACTAGGTTGCTGAGAGTCTCAGTCTGTTTCTTAGGATATATTCAAACCTGCAATCTTCTTGTTTTAGCCTCCCAAGTACTGAGATTCTAGGCATGTACCACCATGCTCTAGAATACCACCCAGCTTGAACATTTCTTTATGTTACATGGAAAAATTGTTTGTAATAGCATTGGTATTTCTCAGGAGTAACTTTATATTTCAGAAAAAATTTTCAGGAAAAAAATTCTCTACCTTTAATTTCTGAGATTTTATTCACCATCAGTCTTCCTCACTTCTCTGGATATTTATTTTCACTTTTACAAAACTTTTACATTCTCACATCCCTCAAATATTGTTTCTGTCTTGTCTTTTCTTTATTCTTAATTCAGTATACTCTTTCAAGGAATCTTGTTTACTCATTTACATTTCATTGCTATCAGTATATTTTGACAAGTCCCTGAGTGGTCTCTTTAGCATTTGTCTGCATCTTCAGTCTCCAACACATATATTTAGCATGACATTGTCACTTGACTGTCTCATAGCCATCTCAAAGACAGTGCATCCCAAATCAGATTTACCTTCCCTGCCATATCTGCAATTCCTCTTGTGTTCTTTGTCTCAGTGAGTACTTTGATCATCACCCAGTTGCTCAAGCCAGAAAGCTTCACATTGACAACACCTCTGAGCTCAGTCATCTGTGAGTCACTGTATGCTGTCAGTTTTACCTCCTAAGGAATTCACCAACTTGTCCTAGGAGCTCTTGCCTCAGTATTAACCTTCAAGTGCACATACTCATATGGTACAACAATGGTTGCATATTGCTTTGCAGAGTGACTTCAATCACTTCTCAAAACCTTTGTTCAGAAAGTTATCACATTTTTCATGGCTGCCTTACAGAAAGATGTGTTTTTAGGGTCTCACAGCTATTTATTTTTCAAGGGAACTCTGCACATGTATTTATAAAATATACTTGAAATAATTCATTTGAATTTATAAAAGTAATTTGTTCTCATCAGCTTGACATCCAATAGCATATTTGAGACCATAAAAGTATCTCTTATGTGCATTCATTGTACCACACTCAATGGTCAGAAATGTGGGCTGGGTTCTAGACAAAACTGTGATTTATTAACTATGGGACCTTGTATAACATACTCAATCTTCTAGTTTACTTATCTGAAATATATGAAGATAATAAGAGATCCTGCCTCATGTGGTTGTTGTGGGATGTGAGTTAATACAAGTGAAATGCTTAGAACACTGCAATGCATATTAAGAATGTAAAAAAATAGTCATTGGCAATTGTTGTAAAGCATAGGTTTTGTCATGCCAGAGAGTTTTATTTAGATAAATATTATATTTAGACTGACAAGTTACTATATTCAAGGATTCATTCTTCTGTCTTCACATTATATTTTAAAGAAACAGTAAGAATAGCCAAACTGTACTCCCAGACCTTTTTATTATTTTGTTTCAAAACAGGGTCTCAGTATGTTACTCAGAGTCTCACTATCTTGCTGGGGCTGTATTCCAACCTGCAATCTTCCTGTCTCAGCCTCCCAAGTACCTTGATTACAGTTGTGTGCCACCACACCCAGCTAACAACATATGTCTTACACAATTGAAGATTGAATTGAAGGTTAGGTTGGCCTCAGGTTGGAGTCACTTTTTCTCTACCTGAATCCTCAATAACAATTTAATGTTGCCAGCTTACTTTCTCAAATATGTGTATATGTGTGTTTGTGTATTTGTGTGTACTTCTACCATTAAGCTTCTGATAAAAACTATCAACTGTGATGAAGTCCTTTTGGGAGCATGCCGTCGCTGGATTTTTCTCTGTTGCCTGGAACACTCTACTCTGAGTCATTCGGCTAAATTTTTCTCATCCATCAGGTGTCTGCTTAAACAGTATCTCCTCCCGGAAACCTTTTCTGACTTCCTCACTTCCCAATCTAGTAGCTCCACATTAAATCTTTAAGAAAAAATCTTGAAAAATAAACAAGAATGTTTATACTAATCCTGTGTGTGTGTGTACATATATATATATATATATATATATATATATATATATATACATACTTGATATTAACTTACTTATTTTCAATTTTAAAATGTTTATTTTTCTATTTTTCTATAAATCTGGGAGATAAAACGCCATGTTTATTCTGTTTATTGTGGCATTTATATTTGTTGACTATATGATTAAATAAAACAGACATAATAGTCTGATAAATTTGGCATTTCAATAGGAAAGATAGATTTCTTAGTCCAATAATGATTAACCATGTCACCATAAATAAAATTAATAATATTTACCTTTTATTCAGTCATTATGTATGAGCTGTCAGGCAAATTTTTATTTGAAATTAATTCCTTAGTGAACTTTAAATAAACTTAAGAAGTATATTCATCTTCAGTCTGCTCTTTGTATGTATGGGTTCTGAGTCCATACACTCAAGCGACAATGGACTGAAAGATTGTGAGAAGTCGGGTGTGGTGGTGTATGCGTGTAATTCCAGTACTTTGGAGGCTGAGACAAGAGGATTGCAGGTTTGTGGCCAGCCTCGGCAACTTAGTGAGGCCCTGTGCAACTTAGTGAGATTCTGTTTCAAAATAATAAATAAATATGACTGGGAGTGTATCTCAGAGTTAGAATGCCCCTGGATTCCATTCCCAGATTACACATACCAAAAGAAAATACAGTGAGAAAAGATCGTGTCTGTATGGAACATGAACAATTTTTTCCTTGCCATTATTCCCTAAACAGTATGGTATAACAATTACTTCCACAGACAGAATTATACTTAATTAGATACTATAAGTAATCTGGAGATTAAAATATATTGAAGAACATACTCAGAATATTTGTGAATATTGTGCTATTTTTATGACAAACTTTAGCAGCCGTAGTGGTCCTAGAATCAGTTCTCCACAGATACGGTGGGTTTTCTCTAGATAAAATAAGACTATCATAGTTAAAGTGCTTAAATACCTTGCTAATGAGCCCAGTGACAGATATAAGATCCAGAACCCACTCTGAAGCCTAAATGTTGATCTGCACATGACTGAAATACATTAATTTTTTCTATTTGCAAATGGTAGTAATAAAAATGTTCTAAATTAAGATATATATATGTAACTCCTATTTATAACTGTGAAGCACAATACAGATGCTAATTTAATCTGTTTTTTATATTAGTTTTGTATGGCTACCATAAAATGTTACCACAAAACCTACTGGCTCAAAACTATACAAATTTATTATCTTATAGAGTTCGTTAGGTCAGAAGTCCAATATAAGTCTTTGATAACCAAAACAATGAGTCCCTCAAATATATTCACATCCTAATTACTGGTGTAATTAGCTTATATGACAAAACAAATGTTATATATGTATGAAATAAGTCAAATTATCGAAATGGATTCAAAACCAAATCTTTGAATGCATGAGGATTTGGGAGTAGAAGGGAAGATTAGAAGAAAAGATTTTTAAAATAGAGACATAAAAATGACTCTACCAAATATTGTTGATTATGAATATGGAGGAAGTGGGCATAAGCCAAGGACAGCTGTCATCTCTAGAAACTAGGAGTGTCCTTCCTCTTGACAGCAAACATTAATTCTCCTTTAAAGCTTCCAAAAGGAATACTGCTTGACAACATTTTACTTCTAAATCTAGTGAGGAGTACTGAACTTCCGACCTGCAGAAGTGTAACATAATACATTTGTGCCCTTTCAGGAAGATTGTGATAATGTTTTAAAGCAAGATTATAGAACAAATACAGATCTCACTGAACTAAAATCAGTGTTAGGTGTACAAGGTTACTTCTTGGGAGCTTTTTTATTTACACATTCAAGTTGTTGGGAGAATTCAGTTTCTACTGTAGTGGTATTTGAAGTCCCCATTTCTTTGGTGGCTGTCGGGTGAGGAGCATTCTCAGATTCTAGAGGCTGTTATTCTGTGGCTTCTATTCCCTGCCCGCTATCTTCCAAACAAGTATATGTTGCATTAAGCCTCTCTACTTTGAATCTAGTCTCATATCTCTGAACTACTTTTCTGCTTTCCTCTTCCACTTTAAGGATTCATGTGATTAAATTGAACCCAACTTTATACTCTACAATAATTCTCTTACCTCTAGTCCTTAACCTGAAAAATGTCAGCAAAGTGTCTTTTACCACATAAGAAAACATAGCCACAGCTCCCAAAGAATAGTCATCTTTGGTAGCCATTAATCAATTTCAGTTTTCTGTATACTTTGTAGTTCTACTCGCACATACAAATTGTAATTTGTATATATTTTAATACAATAGAAGATATATTATGATGTAATGTATAAGGTTGTTGGGGCCATTAATTTTTCTGAATAATACGAGTGAATTTCAGAAAAAAATTATTCTTTCTGAAGCAAAAAAAAATCTTAATGAGAATGCACCATCAATATATCAGCTAATATAATTTTGAGAAATATTGTATAACACAGAAAATAAGAAATTTGAGGGAGCAATGAAAGAAGGATGTATTGAAGTAGATGAAATTATGGAAAGCATCTACTGAGATGATGGCAACAGATTTCAGAATCAAATAAAAGTATCCAGGAAATAAAAAGCTTGATTCTTTTATTTTATATAAATTTCAAGGCCCACCAGATGTCATTGAAAGGAAATCTTCAGATCATAATTTGTTATTTTCCTCCTGTCTTTCTTCTTGCCTTCAATTCTTCCATTCTTCCATTCATTCAATGGATATTAATAGCAACAGGATCTCTAACCAGTAAACATGATTAATTTTATTCAAGGAGCTTATAGTTTATTGAGAAAACAAACAAATAAACAAGTAATTTTAGTAAAGTCTGATAAATCCATCATTTAGAATAAATATATGATGCTATTAAGTCATAATTGTGCTACCATAATCTTAAGAAAGGTTATAAAAGTTCAATTAGGCCATGACAGTAATTTCATGATTAGATATAAGTGAGTCTAGACCCATAAGCAGAAATCATAGTATAGAAGAACTCATATCCCATATGATTAATCTGGATTGTAACTTGAGGAATTATTAGGATGCTAAAGGCAAAATAATATTAAAATATTATATATATATATATATATATATATATATATATATATATATTTCTGCTCTGTATTCTATTTTTGAACAATAACCAAACTTAATTTCTTGCTGTTATCCACTACAGAAATGGGCAAAACCTTTAAGACAACTCTTGTCAGACACTGAATAACAGCAAGAACAGGCTATGATCTCTAAAGAAATGGAAGCAAAGTGTTTCCTGATTGATCTTCATGACTTTCTATCTAGAGGCAATTCCCAAACTCCAGTGTAAGTGGATGGAAGCCAGAGCCTAGTGATCTTTTAAGTGTGAGGAAAGGGATGTTGAAATTTATGCAGACAAGAGATATGAAAGTTATGATGCAAAGGTTTAAGAAAAGGAACATAGTCAAACTCCATAAAAAGCAACATGTTCTCTTGTCTTATTGAGTACTAGTCTGTATATTTATAGGGAAAAGTCTCATAAAGCTGTAAAAAGAACAACTGGGAGGTTATAAGATAAAATTATGTAGAGAGCAAAAGAGATGGAGAGACATTGATTTCTGATCACCAACTATGTGATCATCAGAAATTTTAATGAAGACATCAGAGACCATATGCCTTAGATGTAGGACTAAAGAAAATCTGAAGAATTAACCTCCTTCTTAAATCTAAGATACAGGTTCAGTAGACCAACGTGATGTGCAATTAATATGGCTCTCAATAAGAAAAAGTACAACACTCTTTAAATGAATAAATTCTATTCATTCAACAATAAAACAACATAGTGACATATTGAATAAAAAAGCCAGACTCTGTGACCTTCAGGAAAAATTAGTCTACATAATAAATCCTATAAATGATAGAGATAATAGAACTATCAGGCAAGTTTTAAAGTCAGATGCCTTTTATAGCTATATTCAAGTATTTAAGAAAAACACATGAAAATAATCAATAGAGTAATAAGAAACAGAGAAAGCAGCAATGAAAATTATTGTACAAGAGCATAAAGTATTTTTCAGGAGAAAGCAGAGAGGGAAAAAAGTACAAAAAAAAAAAAACAAACAAACAAAACAACAAAAACCCAGACAACCACACAAACAGATAAACAGACCCTAAGTGATATGTGGAAAAATATTAAATGGCTTTATATATGGATATTATGAATCCCATAAAGTATACTGTAAAAACATTTCACAAAATAAAAATTTCTGAATTTGATACATATGATACAATAGCAAATCCAAGAATCTGCTAATCAAATAATAGGATAAGTAAACAAAACCCATACAAAACAACATCATAATCAAATTATGAATACATGAGGGAAAGAGAAAATTTAAAAGCAACAAGGAATAAGACATATTTCTACTGAGAAACAGAAATAAGAATATAGACTATTTGTTTGAAACTATGTAAGCCAGAAGAAAATAGAACAATAGTAATAAAAGAATAAATGTTCAAAGTCAGTATTCCAAACTTCAACCTTAAGGAACTAAAAAAGGAGAATAAATAGCTAAAGTAAATTGAATCATTAAAATAACAATGCATGTAAGATAAATTTATAATAATGAATCATTTGAGAAAAATGAATAAAAAAGGTGACACTCTAAAAGATCATTGAAATCAATAAAGATTAGCCACACAAAGAATATAAAGAGAGATAACACAAGTTACTAAAATCAGATATGAAAGAGAGAGCATTACTTTAGTCCCAAGAAAAACAGAATAGCTACTAAAGATGTATGAAGAAAAAAATGTGACAACTCAATAGTTTAGATTAAATGAGCAATTTTCTTTAAAAATTTCCAAGATTACTTGGTAATATTTCAATATTCAATATACTCAATTATACAAAATTGAATTTATAATTAAATATCACCCATTCATAAAACTTTAGGAGCATATGCTCATTAAACTTTTGAGAGCAAAATAACACCAAACACACACAAGTCCTTTCTGAAAACAAATAAGGAAACCCCTCAATTAATTTTATGCCGCTATCAATATCCTAATGTCAGAGCTACAGGTATAAATAATACCACTGACATAAATAGACTATGAGATCTGAGATCTTTCAACACATTTTCAGTAGCATATACAGCAAAATATAAATGAAAGACCTTGATTAAGTATGGTTTATTCTTTAAAAATCTGGTTGTACAACTGAAAAAGGTCAACAATGTAACTTACTCCATTAACATATAACATACATTATTTATAAATGCAAATAAACCATTAAAAACTCTACATATTCAAGATAAAAACAAATGTTCAGATAACTAAAAATTAAGAATATTCTCAATTTAACAAAGACTTCCATGAGACAATTTCATCTACATAATATTTAATGATGAAAGGCAGGCTCATCTACTCTTAACCATCTTCATCTAATATAAAATTAAGACAATATTTATTATTTATATAAATGTCAATCACATTTTAGAAGAAAACCAAAGGATAAAATCTTTGATTTTGGATTACGCTAGTCGTTTTCAGATATGACACCAAATGCATAAATCATAAGATATTGATAAATTTGATTTCACCAACTTTTTTAAAAAACTTGCTTATGAGAGGACATTATTAATTAAATTAAAATTTAGTCAATAAAGGAGAGAAAACAACAAATTATATATCAGACAAAGGATTTGTACATAGAATGTATTTTTAAAGTACTCAAAACTCAGTAAAAATATACAAACCAAACAAGAAATAGGCAGAATTTTGAACAGATAGTTTCTTAAGGAGATACTCAAGCTGGGCATGGTGGTATATGCCTGTTTTCCCCATAATTGGGATGGCAGGTTCTAGGAAAGCCTCAGTAAGTATCAAGACTCCCAGAAACCTGGGGAAGTTTTATTTCAAAACAAAAAATAAAATTGGATTGGAGGTATGGCTTTCAGGCATAATTCGCTGGGTTCAATACCAAGTACTAGAATAAAAAAAAGTCTACAAGAAGAAAAAGGAAAAGGAGGGGGTCTCAGATGGTAAATAAAGTCATCAAAGAATGGTGAGCATGATTAGTCATTAGGAAAATACAATGCAAAGCAAGAATAAAATTCTACTGCATATGTATTAGAAAGTCCAAAATTAAAAAAAAAAAAGATTTATGGTTATAAGGACTAGAAAAGCTCTAATTCTTCTACATGGATGGTGACAATGTAAAATGGTAAAGTCACTTTGGAAAAAAGTTTTTCAGGTTCTCATAAAATTAAACATATGTTTACTAGATTACCTAGAAGTCTTGCTCCTGAATAAAGTGAAAATATTTAAACAAAAACTTGTATTCAAGTAATTATATTACCTTTATTTATAACTCCTAAAGTCTAGAAACAACCAAAAAATACTCCAAGCAGTGAATAAGTAAACAAATTGTGATACATCTAGTTGCCAGTTAATACTATTTGCCAATAAAATTATTCACATATACACCACATGGATGAATCTTCAATACATTTTACCAAATGGAGGAAATTAGACCCCAAAGTTTGTATACTATGTAAATTTGTAAGTGGCAAAATTATACAGTTAGAGAATAAATGAGATTTTTTGTTTTTTGTATTGTTTTGTTTTGCTTTTATTTTTGTTTTTTTTTTTGCCAGGACTTAGGGAAGGGAAGCTCACTGACTGCAGAAGGGCAGTATGAGAGAATTTTCTAGGATTGTGAAACTTTTCTGTATCTTATTGAGGTGGTAGATATATAAATATGCTTTGTCAAAAGTCATAACTAGCTGGGTGTGGTGGTGCACGCTTGTAATCCCCATGCTTGGGAGGCGGAGACAGGAGGATCGCGCAGGTTCGAAGCCAGCCGCGCTGGCTTGAGACCCTGTTTCCAAATAAAAATATAAAATTAGGTCTGGGAGTGTAGCCCAGAGGTAGAGGGGTTTCCAGGAACCCCAGTGCCACCAAAACAAAACAAAAAAAAGTCATAACTATATACTACAAAAACTAACTTTGACCTTATATAAATGTAAAGGCAAAAGCATATTGATATACTTCTACAGTCCACTAAAATGGTCAAAATTAAAATGATTTACATATGAATTGTTGACTTGGAATGGAGAACAAAGCATAGCTCCTTCCTATACACTGACATCAGAATCTCTCAATCCTTTCAGTCCTACAGTGGAGGAAAGGGTTAGGTTCATTTTAACATTTTATTAGATAAGCTTTGTGACTCAGAGCCCTCTTCCAGCAATATATTCTGTGCTCCATGGTCCGCCCACATAATAGAACTTTGACTTCTTTGGAGTTTAATTTGTATCATAAGTACATGTAGAGAAATTATATTCAAAAAGGTTTACATAAAGGGAATCTAATCATTTCTCTAACCATTTTAACTTTTTTTCTTTTCAAAGTAAGCCAGCATATTATAGAATTGTCCTCTTCACCATATTTTGGTGCCTCTAGAAGTTATCTTTATCAAATATTGCTTTGGTGTTATGCCAGTCTTCATTGAGAGATAAGGGAAGAAAAGCCATATGAAACTTTCTGTCATCTATGAATCAGAAACGTTCTTGGGATTTTATCTACTATCATTTTATCCACTGGACGAAGACCAATGGGAGAAATTATTTGTGTGTGATAGTATACCTAAAAACTTTGCTTCTGACATATTATCTTCCTTTTATATTATGATCTGTAATCCTAAAAACTAATTGTTTTCCTTTTGCTCCTAAACCATTAGGAAATTTAAAGCAAAGGTATAGAAAAAGTCACTTTAATGTCTATTCTTAATGGTGTTTCAATCATCTTTATGTAATATGTAGATAGATCAGGACATCATAAAAAGAATAAAAATCAAAAAAGGTAGAAAATAGCTAAATTACAAATAATTTAACAGAACTTTGCTAAGGCTACAGATTTTAGATGATGTCCTATTAGATATTACCATAGAGTTTTTTAATCTCACTTTGTTTACAAGGAGAAATATCTGTTTCACATACATGAAGCAAAGAACTCTGGTACGTAGTGAAGATGCCATGTACATATGATCCAACTTTGACATCACCCACTAGCATTTAATAAATCAGCCATGGAAAGGCTTCTAAAAGCCATGTAGCAACTTGAAGATTTAGACATATATCAAGAAGTAACTCAAAATATGTTCTTATGAATGCCCTTGTCAAAATAAAATAGAAGAGGATGATTTAAAACACTGGTAGAAAAAGATATAATTAAGAATGTAGACTTTGGAAAAGATTCACTGTGTTTCATGTGATCTGAAGTAATATTTTTTATTTATTGCCCTTCAAATGAACAAAGAAAACAATACTGACACAATAGGATTGTTATGGGCATTAAACACCAGAAAATACATAGGACACTGTGCAAAATTCGAAAAAATCCAAATTGAAATTTTTATTCTTAAAAATAATATTGAAATCATGAAACATTGTTCAGGGCCTATAATACTGCACTTAAAAGGTCAGAATTATATTGCTAGATCTCACAACATAATTTGATTCTGTAAAGCCAAACCTACAGACCTAAAAAAAGAAGCTTAATAGTTTAAAATAGAACAAATAACATGTATGCTTATTCTATTGGATAGAATTATTGTCATTCCAGACAGAACTATAGAATTCTTTTATCTGCTATGGCACGCTCGGATTTATTACTATTTTGGTCTCTCTGCATTCTATACCTTTTAATGGTCTGAGGCTAATTTTTCTTTGGAAGTATAGTCATTGGCTTTTCCTTAAAATTTTAAATTGCAAAATGAGAAAAGTGATATAACATATTGTGCATTATGCTGTAAGAAAATATCCTCCTCCTTTTCCCCCATCACTCAAAACACACACCTTACTCAAGGAGGGTAAATTATGAACAGAAACCGGCTGTTACTGCTTCTGTGGTTGTTAATTCCAAGTTCTGTTGTGACCAGGTTGAATCCATTACTAGCAACGTATTATTTACTGTCTCTCTGAATGGAGCCATATGTTATTGGTCTGCACTATGTGAAATCCCTATTATGTTCCATTTATAAGTATTATAACTTATCTGAATGTACTTCTCCACATATGCTGTAGTCTAATAAAACTAGCTTCTCCAAATGACAGATAGCTTGAGTTCTAAAAGATTCAACTGGGTACCAGAAAATATTGTCTATAATCTCATTATGTCTGTAGCACAGCATTGGCAATATATGTCTTTCAGGATAACTGTGTCTATTTTTTAATTTGCAAAATATAAAGTCTTGTCTCTACTAATATTTTGGTTGAGTGAACCCCTTCACAGGCACTCTTCTCTGTTGTGTGAAACCACCCTATGGAGATCTATAAAGCTGATCCTAATAATAATAACCGTGTTTCTCCTAAAAATCTATACATTTTCCTAATTTCATCAAGGTCAGGGGCTTAACCTAATAGTGGTTTTTCTTTTTTTCTTCCTTCCTCCCTCCCTTCCTTCCTTCCTTCTTTCCTTCTTTTCTTCTTTCTTCTTTCATTTATTTTTGCATTACTGGAGATGGAACCCAGGGGCACTCTACACCTGAACTACACCCCCAGCCCAGATTTTTATCCTTTAATTTGAAACAGGGTCTCATGGAGTTGCAAAGGGCCTCACTAAGTAGCTGAGGCTGTCCAAAAACTGTGATCCTCTTATCAGCCTCCCGAATGCCAGTGGTGCAAGTGTGTACCACCACACACAGCTGCTTTTTTAAAATCTGTACTTCAAGCCAGTTCTGGTGGTATAGGTCTGTGATTCCAGTACTTGGCAGGCTGAGAAAGGAGAATCACAGATTCTAGACCAGCTTCAGCAAATTAGCAAGACACCCAGCAACTAATGCCGTTGAGTACAATGCCTAGTACCAAAAAAAGAAACCTAAATAAATAAAGCTTCACTTCATATTTAATAGTACTTCGCTTCCAGATAGAACAATTTTTCAATAAATAAATGCTCTTAGACTGATACTGCTTTACATAATGTTATGGTTTGAATTATGTCACTTCAAAAATTTTTAACTTGATGTTCTTTCCCCCAGAACCTCAGAATGTGCCTATATTAGCAGGCAGATCTTTTTTAAAAAAAGGGAATTAAATGAAACTGAGGTAATTAGTATGGACATTAATACAGTTTGACTAGAGTTCTCATAAAAAGAGAAAGTATGAGAAGATTGAGTGAAGACACAGAAGAAACCACCTATACACTGTGGAAAAAGATCTGGATCAGATCCTTCCCTTGGTGGCCCTCAGAAGGCACTAACGGTATTAACATCTTGATCTTGGAATTCCAGCATTCATAACTTTGAGAAAATACATTTCTGTTATTTAAGCCATTCGTGACATGGTTATAGCAGCCCTAGAAAATTAATATGGATGTCAAATGAAAACAGTAAAGGAAATGCTTGGTCACTGAAATAGACTGATTATATTCAAAGTGTTTGAAATTTGGCATATTGGTGTATACTTAATTTTGTTTTATTTTATTTATTATTATGTTGTGTGTACTGGAGAACAAACTCAGGGCCTCACATGTGCTAGGCAAATACTCTACAAATGAATTAAGATCCCAACATTATTGGTTTTATTTTTTAACACACTGGATGACTTTTTATTTTATTTTTATAAGTTTAAAATGTATTTGTTATTTTTATTTATCCTCAAATAGAATTTAAAGTGTGTACCAAATATATAAGAGACTTTTTTCAGAGAAAAAATGTTATTTTTAATACACTTGATTTTTCTGTTAAAAAACACATGTAAAATAATATTCAAATTTGTAATTCTTTGTCATTCCATATGTCTCCCTTATATTCTCCTTCATCTGTATTTTTATACTCCATTTCTTTTCAGTCAACTTGTTATTCCTATTTGTATGCTTAAGAGTCTGCCTATTTGTACCAATCCTTTGATCCCTTTTATAAAACTTTAACCAAGTCCAATGGAAAAAAAAATCCATAAGATTTTTTTTGTTATGAACCAAAAGTACTACTTTCTTCATATGTGAAGCTAGAGCTTGGGAAATGGATAAACTAAGGTTTTGTGTTATAGAGCATACTGGAAAAAAGTTTTAGTTAACACAATTGTGTCACTCTCTGGGGAAGGAGTTCTAAAATACTTCATGTTTTTGCTCCTAACACATTAAGCCTTTGGCTTCTGCAAAAGGATCATTTGAGTTCACTCTTTCATCCTGAACCAACATGGTAATACACAAGGCTTAGGAAGGTTCTAACTCCCTACACTTGCTATAGCCAATAACTTGGGAACTTAGAGAAATAAAAAGTTCTGGCTCATTAATACATGATAAGTGTTCCTTTGATTTGTTAAGTGAAAGAATGGAAGGTAAGTGAATGAGACACTAGAATGAAAGAAGATTGAGTGTAGGGGAGAATCCATTTGCCCAGTCTTTCCAGGGTTCAACGATATCTTTGTCAGCTATCTGATACATCCATTGCATGTTCTCCCGTGACTGACGTCTCTATAATATTAATTATCATTTTAGTTGAAGGCTTCTTTTTCTTAGAAACTCTTGCTTAATGTGAAAATATTTTAATTAAGAAATAAAACATATAAGCTGATTGGTATTTATTTCCCTAGGCCTAAAGTCAAGTCCTAAATCCACCCCTCAGTGAGCCTCAGTAAATTACTTGACCTCATCTCAATAGCTATGGCTTTTGTCTCTGACAAATCAGTCACACCCCAGTAGCTATTCTTGAGATGAGATATTTGGCAAAATAAAGTAGGACCACATTTTTTATGAGAGTTACTGAGTGGACGTTCTAATAACTTAAAAACTTCAAGATTCATCATAGTTCACTTAAATGTGGGCACCATTGTTCACAGTCCTTGCTCCTTCTGTGTTTATTCACTACAATAAGTCAACACTTAAAGCTATTACCTTAGCCAGGCATGGTGGCACAAGCTTGCAATCACAGTACTTGGGAGGCTGACACAGAAGTAATCATAGTTTGCAGACAGCTTCAGCTATGTAGTGAAGCCCTCTATAACTTAGTGAGACCCTGTTTCAAAATAATTAAAAATAAGGCTGGGAATATAGCTTGGAGGTAGAATATCCATGGGTTCCAACCCTAGTACCACAATAAATAAATAAATAAATAAATAAATAAATAAATAAATAAAATAAATAAAACTTTAATAAGAACAATAGTCATTTCTCCAGAGAAAATATCAGCTGGCACTGAGATATCTTTTCAAATATAACATGTGGAGGTAAATCAGGTTGGACAGAGTATTGATTTACTTGTAGTATGACAGAGAAAATTTCAAACATGTGATGAGCTTGCATATATAAACACAAATCATACTCTCTTGGTGCCCCTCCTCCCCATTTCCCTTACTCCCAATAGAATTGACGTTGGTATATATTCACATGTATACACCTAGCCTATGGCCATATTTGTATTAATAAACCTAAGTCTGTTTCTATTCTCTGTGTTTGGCTGATCTCACTTAACATAATGTTCTCTAGGTATGTCATTGTCAACATTATTTACATTATGATGTGCGACTATAATGCACTAACAAAAGCACAAAAAATAAATTTAAAAATTCTAAATTAAAAAAAAAAAAAAACAGAGCCAGGAGTGGTGGCACACACTTGTAATCCCAGTGCTTGGGAGGTGGAGACAGGAGGATTGTGCAGGTTCAAAGCCAGCTTTTCTGGCTTAAGAAACCCTGTTTCCAAATAAAAATAGAAAAATAGGTCTGGGAGTGTAGTCTGGAGGTAGAAGGGTTTCCAGGAACCCCAGTACCACCAAAAAACAAAAACAAAAACAGAAATCAGTGATGCTGCCAGAGATTTAAGAAAATAGACTTATTTTAATGCTACTAAAGCCATTTTCCTCACTAACCATGCATACTAGTTACTTTCCTCCCATCTAAATAATAATATCAAACAATTTTTAAAACTTATAATAAAAAGCTGAGTCCCCTGTCCACTAGACTCAAATCACAATTTGATGAAAACATGCTCTCTGCTGATGATGGAGGTGAGTTGCAGAACATGCAAACAGGTTGTATGTGATACTTTTAAAGAAAAATGTGGGTGGCATCCAGTCAGTAAGTACTTATTGGTAAAACACTCTGGCCCACTCATTGCTTAAAAAATGGTGAATATAAGACTGAACAATACAGATAAGACTTCGGTTCCCATTGGTATATAAAATGAAAGGAAAAAAAACAGAAATGGGTTGTGTGTGTGTGTGTGTGTGTGTGTGTGTGTGTGTGTGTGTGTGTAAACAGGGTCTCACTAAGTTGATGAAAGCCTCACTAAGTTGCTGAGGCTGGCCAAGAACCTATCTCAGCCTCCCAAGTACTGAGATAACAAGTTCACACTACTACACCTGGCTTGAATGCATGTTTTTAATTTTTAACAAATGTGTTCAACTAACATACAAATTATACATATTTAAACATAATTTCATAAGTTTTAATATAGCAAAACACCCTGGATATCCCTTTACATCATCTTCCTCTTTCAAGATAAGAACATATCCACCAACTCCTAAAGTTTTGAACTACACCTTTACAGTCCTGCCCACCCCTGTAATTCCTACTCTCAGGCAACTACTGATTCTTCTATCACCATATATTACTTTTATATAAATGGATTCATACGGAATTTCTTCTTGTATAGTTTCTGACAAAAAATATCTGAGATTCTTATCTTTTTTCTCCTATTTACTTGTCCTTTTTCCTTTCTGGTTGCTATTATCTTAGTCTCATTTCACTGGTTTTAGCAATTTGTTTGTGATACTTTTGTGGCCATTGCTGTTTTCCTCTGTCTTGGATGTTGCTCTTGTTGGACATCTTTGGTCTGGGAGTAGCAGTATATAAAACTACTTGCTCTTTGTTCCTATTTCCTTGCACAAAGCTCCTAAACCTTTCGGATGTCCTGAATGATACAGGTTATAGGAACATCTTTTGTTCTAGTGAGAAAGTTTTGGTAGGCTCTTAGATAGCTTCACATGGGGAACAGACACCAGAAAGACTAATCCTGGAATTGATGCTTGGAACTTGCAGCCTAACTCCCCAACCTCTTGGAAGGGGAGAGGGCTGGAGATAGAGTTACTCATCAGCGTCCAACAATTTAATCAGTCATGCATGTCATATGGGCTTCATGTAAATCCCCTAAACAACAGGGCTTGAGATCTTCTGAGTTAGTGAATGCATCTACATACCAAGAAGGTAGTACACACCCCATCTCCACAGGTACAGAAGCTCCTGTGCTCAGGCACCTCCCAGATCTCATCCTGTGTACTTCTTTATCTGGAGATTTATATCTATCTTTTGTAATAAATCAACATGCCTCATAATAAAGTTCCTTCCTAAGTTTTATGAGACATTGTAGCAAATTATAGAACCTGAAACCCCAATTTATAGCCACTTTAACAGAAGTACATCATTGTAATTGGTTCTGAGCGGGACAGTCTTTTACAGAACCATGTACTTTGTGGGTTTTGACAATAACTTCAGGTAGTATAGCAGAATTAAATTGAATTGTTGGACACATAGATAATATTAGAGAGTTAGAAAAGTGGTGTTAGAAAAGATGTTATGAATTTGGTGTTAGGAAGAGGAAAAGTGGAATCATTTATTGGTTTTATAATGTTCACCAAATTTGGAGGAAGATTTACCATTAGAACTCCTCGGTTTTCTTTTTAACTCTTTCCTCTTCTAAAGCCCCTCTCATAATGCTAATTTTACTTGATTAGTTGAAAGATTTTTTTTGGTATTTTTACAAATATTCTTGAGTTTTGTCCTTGGGTATATTAAAATTATTTGAAAATTTCTGCTTAAAGAATTTTTTCAGTGGGACCAATACAATGCTTAGTCTAGACCTAAGTATTTCCCCACTACAAGAGCCACAGTTTTATTCAATCTATTTGTGTGACTCCTTTCTTGCTTCAGGGGGTTGTTTTATATGTCAAGGAAGATGATCTGCATGTCTGTATGTCTGTCTTACACTTCCTCTCTCTCTCTCTCTCTCTCTCTCTCTCTCTCTCTCTCTCTCTCTCTCTCTCTCTTTATGGTACTTTTTCCTATAAACCTGTAAACTCTAACCACTTTGCTCCCCTTTGCCTCAAATTCACCTCCTCCCCTAGTGAGTCAGCCAGATTCTTCTTGGGTTTCAGATTCTTCTTGGGTTTCATCTCCCTGACAATAGCCCCACAGCCTGTTCAATATTTAGAACAATAAAATTGGGCAGCAGAGGACTCTCCTTTAATTGTTGCCACTAGGGAGTCATTGTCCTTCACTGCCTGATGTCATGTCTCCTAAATTTTTGTTTCATATGCTTAGTTATTTTATGGTTATTTCATTGAAAGAAGATGTCATGGTTATTTATAGAATGTCCCCTGAAGGGCTCATGTATTAAGGTCAGGGTTGATATAGTTAAGTCATGAGGGTTGTAATCTCATCTTAATTGATATATTAATTGATAAATTCATTACAATGAGCTTATCTACTACATTAGAATGGGTATATATGGGTGATAACTTAGGCCATTGGCTAAGGAATTTAAGTCCTTGGGCATATGGCCTTAGAGTCTGTGCTTATGTCTTTGAAAGTCCTTGTTATTTGCTTTCTCTTTCCTTTGGCCTCCATGAAGTGAGAGCAGAGCCTTGTTCTCTCCCTCTGCTTCCTGCCACCATGCCCTGAGCTTCAGACCCTGGCCTTACATGGACAACCTGGAATCTAAAAAAAACTGTGAGTAAATAAATATTTCTTCCTCTAACTTCATGTTCAGTCTCTCTAATTATAGTGGTGAGAATACTTACTGAGGTGGAGGAAATCGAGTTTTTAACATGTATTGGCTGGAAACAGAAGTCATGATGTTTTCAAAAGATGTGGTACATGAAAGGATCTCAGTGAACAACAGATAAAATTTAAGATGTATGATATCTTTTTATTTTTGGTTTCCAGGAATTCTAGAACCAATCATGACTCTTTTGTGTGCTGTGTTTTTCCCTATGCCCTTCCCCAACTACTCATCTCTTCCGTTTCCAATTTTGGTGAGTTTTACAGTTATAAGACCTGTACAATGGCATTTCTTTGCTTTGCATATAGCCTTGGCTTGAAATTTCATCATGCTAAAGAACTTTAAGGGCACGAGTTGACTGCATTATCAATATTGTTTAGTTCTGAAAGTCTTTGGTTTTCCATCTAATCCTTGGTTAGGAACATATAGTTGGGTCACGTAAAGGAAATATGATGAATTAATATTAATTTTCTATTTTAAAAATCATCTTCAAATCAATACAAAAAATGGACTATTTAAAACACTATATTTGTTTTCTAAATATCTGTGGATAGTTTACTTATAGAGCCCATTATCTGAAATATTCTGTATGCTGACCTTTGGTTGTTACTATATTATTCTCTTTAAAAAAAATCTTACATGAATATAAACTTATTATTCCTTCCTTCCTTCCTTCCTTCCTTCCTTCCTTCCTTCCTTCCTTCATTCCTTTCTCCCTCCCTCCCTCCCTCCTTCCCTCCTTCCCTCCCTTCTTTCACAGTTCTATAAATGTTTGATTTTATTCTAGAAAAAAATAAAAGAATTTACAACACCAGCTCCCTGATGGGTATTAGGAATGCAACAAACTCAAACTTTGTTGTACTCAGGGTAGAGCATGTTTCCCATCTTGGCACTAATGAGGGCACTGACTGACCCCAACAGTGTATCGAGACCAGCAAACGCTTTCTGAGAACTTTAGCACATGTCAGGTTGCGACTCAAGTCTCAACTCTCCCCCTTTCATTCTGATTCACTTGGTATTAGATAATTACACAGTTTCTAGCTGTTATTTGAAGCTTTGAATAAGATAATACGCTATTCTAAGTGAGGTTGGTGCCACTACAGCTCCTCAGTGATAGAAGAATTGACTTTATCTGCTCAGCATCTCTCTGCTTCTCTAAAAGTGACATTTGTTCTTGTGTCTGTCACAAGTCTGGTTGGAAAAAATAGCAAAATGCTATCTTCAGCAACTGGACATGTGCTGAAGAATTTATCAAAGATTGCTTCTTAGTACTGATGCTGGGAAAGAATGTTGATGATAAATTGCTGCTGTTGTGAGTTATTGGAGTTAGTATTTAGAAAACTTAGACAGTACTTACGTGATCCTTATTGAAGTACAGCTGTTACTGTCAAGTGTTAGCTGGAATCTTTCTTTTTTTTTCTATAAAGCCCAGACTCTGAGTGGTTCTTTTATGTTTCTTGCAAGTAATCAAAAAGTATGGAGTTTTTATCCCCACCCATTTTTGGAGTGAGTAAAAGAGACATTCTGAGAGCTCCTTCTGATTTCATTTTGCTCATCCTAAAAATACAATGGATTTTTGCTCTGCAGAGCACCATGTACAAATACATTAACTAGGATTTTGTTTTGTTTTTCAGAGTCCCAGAAACTCAGCTTAAACTACTTAATCAGAAAAGGAAGTTTACTGTCTTGAGTAACTAAAGAATCTGAAGTTAGGAGCTAGCTCCAAGAACTCAGATATTGTCACCAAAATTCACAAAATCTGTACTTCTTGAGAATGCTTTCCTCCAAGTTTATTTACTCTCAGGCAGTCTCTCTCTATGTGGTCATAGAAATAGTCCCATCTTTATTCCAACATCTACACTTATTTATTTCCAAAGGCTTTGGCAAGCCTGATGTGGTCATGGTTCCATCTCTTTCGTAATCAACACCACCAGAGGAATGGGGAAACAGAACTGAAGCCTCCATGCCATGCCAATCCTGGTCTGGCAGTAGAGTGAACATTTTATAATCACCTGGACTAGGTCTTCCCATAAAAATATGACTTCCGAAGGAATAAAAAGAAATACTGAGCATACATATATAACAGATACCAACCACTATTTCTTGTCATATGCACCTGTGACATGTTTTACTCTATAAGACCTCAACTCTCTGTGTGTGGCCTGGATCCTTCTGTGTTCAGAAAATATGGCACCTGTGCTCTGGTCAGTACATGATTGAGCTCTACAAAAATCAGCAAGATGTTGAGCTTCCTGACATCTGGTTTGTGTCATCTCTTATCAAGCATCAATAATGCCAACTAGGTACAATTTTTGAGAATAACTTTTATTTTCTGCATCACTCTGGTGAAACTTCATCATTTATCCCTGTATAATCTACCTACCTTTCCTTTTAGTCCCTTATCTAGATGTCCTTCTGTTTTATTTTATTTTTTGTATAAGACATTTAATTTATTGATCTTTGGGGGGAATATGATATACCACCATTATATTACAACTGAGCCATTAATCTTTTAGTTTCCTCAACATTAACTGGTTTGTTCTCATGCTGCTGCTGAGGGATCAGCTCTTTTTGAAGATGTTCCAGAGAAAGCCCTTTTGAGAAATTTGCAAGTTCCTTCTGTATGTTGACAAAAGCTATATTCACTCTGTTAAATTTCTCATCATTCACAATGTTTATCTTCTTAAGATTAGTAGTAACTGGTTTTGCTTTGCTATTAGCCTTAAATTTGTTTTTTGGCTGTCTATATGAAATACATTCCTAGACTCTGCCCCCTTAATTTGCTCTTGGCCATTGTCTCATTGGCCAGTGTATGGAGGAAAAAAATCAAGGGTAGTAGTGATCACTAATCTAGTTCTCAAAAAGTGTGCACCATGACCAGTGCAAATGTATCAAAGAAACACAGTAAACTTTTCACGTGCTGGGGTAGAAACCTAACATACGACAGAAATTCATAAACTGAAGTGAAGTCCTCATAGTGGGGCACTGTGGTGAGAAAAGCAAAACTTGTTCAGTCTGAAATAAAGGCATTATATCCATGGAGGGCATTTGTCATTGTACCAGCAAAGTTCAAAAATTCAGAGGCAAAAAAAAAAAAATCAGCCTACTTCACTTGTTACAAGGGATATTCTTGAGTCTGCTTGAGTAGAATATTAGGTTTATTTATGTTAAAAAAAAAAGCTACAAAATAACCTGAAATGAGTGATGTGTGCATGTATGACTCTACTGTCTCCTACTCCATTAAGATGTATAACTACAATGCACCAATACAAAATATTTTAAAAAATTAAAAAATACCCAAAAACTACAGGTAGGGTGTGAGGCTTTTTAGTTAAAAAAAAGTGTACAGGTCATAAATAGAAAGAGACTTGTTGGAAAGGCCCTAATGTTTGGCGCAGGGTCATTGAGCAAAGAGTCAAAAGCCTGGTCCACCCAATATGAGGAAAAGCATATGAGATCCACATGGTCAAATCAGTATATGTGTTCATTCCTGGATCCCAAACAGGGCAGAAAATCTCCTGGTCTGAGTAGGAAGACCAACACCAGGAGCATCTAGTCAGCAAGGAAGCAATAACTGAAGTGGGTTGGTTTAAAGGCAGGAATCCACAGGGAGGGCTGAATGTCAGCTCATTTCAAATCAATTCAACAAATATGTAGCCAAGATCTGAAGGGAAGAGACTCTGCAAACAAACTGAAGACACACAGGATACATCAACAGGTTGGGGCAGAGTAACTGGAAGGATGAATTATATGAGAAAATAAGAAACAGGACGGGTCTGGCTAAGGTAACCACAGGTGAGGTTTATGTCATTTTCTTCCTCCCTGCTCAGGGTTGGAATTGAGACCACACTGCTCAGAGTTGGAACTGACACCACAGAGCTCACCAAGAGGAACAGTTCTCTGTTTTGATTTTCTATCTTTTCTGACAAGTTCTCAACATATTTTTATTGATATTATTTTTAAAAAAAATCATTCACCAGAATCCAGCAGCATTTTTCCCTTTTGATTTTAGAGTGAGAAATTGACTGTGTGATTTTAAACAACTTAAGTAACCTCTCTAAACTTCATTCCATTTCTCTGGAAATATGAAAACATTGACTGCCTCTCAAAAATTTTCAGATTAAATGTGAAATATATCCTGGTAAACAGCAGAGAGTCACACAAAGTACATGCTTATTAAAGTGTTTTTAGGCTCTTCACTGCTTTACTTTTCTTCCCTTCCTTCTTCTCCCTTCCACATACTGAAAAATGTAGGAGCTAAAAAAAAAAACAAGCAAGGAACAGCCAAATCAAATGTTATTCTTCCCATAATGTTTCACCCATGGGGGGGAAATAATCTGGTAGGAAGAAAAGGATCAGGGAGCTGGGAGCCAGAAATAGTTTTGATGGGATCTGCATTGGAGACCTAGTGTCCAACTCTGACAGGGAGAACATGATACGAGAGAAATTGAAAAATGTTTGCTATGGCTTAAAACCCACTCTGCAACCTCCCTGGCTCCATCTGCACACATGCTCTCCCTCTTTCCCACTTTTCCAGCTACATAGGCCTTCTCCTCTCTCCGTCAATAGGAGATCCTCTTGCACGGGGCCTTTGTTCTGGCTCCTGCCTCTGCATCACACCAACTTCCCTACAATACCTGTGTGTGATGCTTGACCTTGTCCATATTCCACCTTCTACAAGGAGCTACTCTGACAAACGTATTTAAATTACTATTGAATAAGCTCAGTGGTGTGGCTTTTAATCTTAATACTTGGGAAGCTGAGATAAGAGAATTGGTGATTTGAGGCCAGCTTCAGAGACTTAGCAATATTCTGTTTCAAAAATAAAATAGGAAGCTGGGCGTGTGAGTGCATGCTTGTAATCCCAGCATTCCGGAGGATGAGACAGGAGGATCTGGGTTTGCAAACAGCCTCAGCTACTTAGCGAGGCCCTTTGCAACTCAGAGAAACCCTGTTTCAAAATAAAGAATAATAGGGTTGGAGGTGTAGCTCGGAGGTAGAATGCCCTGGGGTTCCATCCCCAGTACTGCAAAAAAAAGATGATGATGATGATGATGATGATGATGATGATGATGATAATAATAATAATAATAATAATAATAATAAATAAATAAAATAAAATAGGAGCCGGGTGTGGTGGCACATGCTTGTATTCCCAGTACTTGGGTGGCTATGACAGGAAGATTGAAGGTTCAAAGTCAGCCTCAGCAACTTAGTGAGACTGTTTCCAGATGAAAAAATACAAGAGGGCTGGAGGTACAGCCCGGAGGTAGATTGCCCTTGTATTCAATTCCCAGTATAACTAAAAAACAAGCAAACAAAAAATAGGGCTGGGGGTATATATCAGAAGTAGATTGCCCCTGGGTTTAATTCACAGTATGAAAAAGAAAAAAAAAAAAAATAGAGTGAGCTGTGAGATCAGCCAGTCTCAGAAAGTCAAGATGTTTTGAGACTTTGTTTTGAGCCATTCTCAGAAAGTCAAGATGTTTTGAGATCAGTCAGTCTCAGAAAGTCATGTATTTTCTCTCATATGTAAAAGCCACAGAGAAAATAGGAAACAGAAAGGAGTTGAGATAAATGAGAAGAGAGATCTGCAGAATAGTGGAAGGAGACTGGTGGAGGGAGGTAGAAAAAAGAAAAAGGAGAATTAATGAAAGAAATAGTTCAAATATGCTATATCCATATATGAAGTTATTACCAATCTCATTAACATGTGTGGGGAGGGAGCAGGGGTTGTATCTTGAGGGAAACACCTGTGTGCATATATGTCTATATTCCTTTGAACCTCATTATAATGTATATTATAATGCACTAGTAAATAAATTGCATTATTTCCCTCCCCTCTCTAGCATTCCCAATCCACTTTACCACTTTCTTTCCTAACCTGATATAAGTGAAAAGGGACAATTTCTTCAGTGTGATGAAGTATAAAGATGAGGATTCTTTTTCCTTGCACCTTCTAACATACTGCATGATTAATTATTATGTCTGTTATTTATTATCACCTTCCTTACTGGAATGACAATTCTATATAAAAAAAAAGAAGCTTTGGCCAGCATTTCTCATTATAGTATTCCAAGCTAAAGCACAGGGTAGATTCTTAAACACTTGTTGAACTAACAAACAGCTGTGATTTACAAAATGAAATGCAGAACTTCTATATTAGAAACTTAGCAAAACTCATTAACAGATATGGCTGAGTAGTTTTAATGAGAAAATAATTAATTAAAAATTTTTCATTGATTGGGAGACAATACTTATGAGAGAGACTCCAAAACTGGCTTTGAAATAAAATCTGATAAAAATCAACCAAAGTAATTTCTAGGTGGGAAAGAGTCTCTTAAATCTGGTAATTGGAATAGGGGATCAGGAAGTTTAATTTGGTGACAGATACAAGCTCTAATATAAAAAGACTTGGAAAGCCTCCAAAAACAATAATTTTTACAATAAGAAGATAGGAACAACCCAGACTCTTCAGTTGGAAAAATCACTAGGATGTCTACAGATTTCTTAGAATAAAGACTATTAGGTGCAAAAAAAAAAAAAAAAAGGTAGCAAGAATTATAGAAAGAGAAAGAGATGAAGCTGCAGAAATGCTTGCTTTTCACTCTTATCTGAGGAGTTGATAACATCAGGGGTGAAGAAATAGAAAATGATTTGGTGAAAGAGACAAAATCATAGTATATAAATAGGCCTATGTGTCCAGCCTGTAATTCACTCTGAGATCATAGTAAAGATTACTCTGATTAAGTAAAATTCTTATTTGATTAAAACTTACAGGTCACATTGTTTGAACTATGGTTTATGAGATAGTTTCCAAGTCATGTGGATGAATGTATCATACTGTCAAAATTTATTTGTATGTATATGTGTTAGAAAATCTGTGGTGTTTTCAAAACTGAAAATATACTATTTGAAGAGCATTTTACATTCATTGCCACATTTTGCACAATATCAGATAGATCATTAACATGGATAATTAGAATTAGAAATCACAAAGTATAAATAAAAATGATCAATACTCACAAACATCTGTTTTAATTTAACTTTAGTAGCCAATTGTCTGGCATTTAAATCTAAGATACTTCTTGAGCAATTCTACCGTTTTAGATCTCATAGGCACATAAACTACTATTAGAGAAAAGTATATGTGTGTATATATATATAATTTGATTATATAAGCAATGAGCATGAAAAGATAGTGAAAAGTCAATAACAGGTAAGAAATGGTTTAATTTTGTCATTATTATACTTTTTACTTTTTCTGTTCCTAATAAGCACAGAGGCTTGGAAAACAAGAAACTTGTGGGATTTTGTTCTTAAATGGATTAGTGAATTCAACAATTTAATGAAGACAAGATCAAGGTTATAATTCTTATTATTAAAACCTAAGCTGGGAAGGTAAATTTCATATGATGAATTCTATGTGGCGTGTGAGCCCCAGCCTCTCTGCTCATTTTTTTTAAAACAACACATGACATTTTTGTAGAATAATGCACAGAACTCAGCTCTATGCCCTGCTCTTGGAAGAAGCCCACTCTGATCAGAGTGGCCCTCCTGCCAAATGGCCATCACTGCCTGATTGCATGGTGGTGGGATTCAGCTCCTGTGATTAGCACTTAGGGCAAGAAGTACTCACCCTGATGTCTGAAATCATGCTTTCCAAAAACCACTTGGGGGCTTTTTGAAAGAGCAGAGAAAACTCAGGGGGGCTTTTGTTTCATTTTAGCAGAACTATTCCAAATTAGAGTTTTTTTTTTTTTTTTTTGTAAAGGCAATAAGTGAAAAGGGACAATTTCTTCAGTGTGATGAAGTATAAAGATGAGAATTCTTTTTCCTTTTTTTTTTTGTTGCTGTTGTTTGATAAGAATTTCATTTAAAAATCACACTGTTTCTTTCTTGGCTCCCCACCAATGGAGCAGGCAAAATTGGACTTGCCTAAAATGATTGTTTCCACTATATCCTCTGCAGGAGGAGAGGCAACACTGATATATTGTTTTCATATAAGGCATCTTTGGAAGACTCATGCTTTACTAGCACAGAACCATTACACAGCACTGGTCTAAAACTGCTGGGATTTAATTTTAAGGTGGATAGAAGGTTGGGAGTCTCTTTTTTCTGAAAGTTTGACATCTGCCTCTATTCACAAATTAAGAGAGAAAAAAAAGAAAGATAATCAATATAGTAGTCATCGATTCAATTTCTATTTATACTTCTACTGGAAAGATACTAATTATTCAAATTGAAGTCTCCAATTCTCATGAGACACTGGTGTTCCTGGGCAATGATTAAAAATGTAAATTTTCCAGCTGTGCATGAAGTTGAAGATATCTTGACTTTATTGCAAATTGATTATTTATAATTGTGTAAATATATGAAGGACAAAATGATATGATTCATAAATACAATGCAGAATTAATAAATCAAGTTAGATGATGTTTGATAGCAGAGAACCAGGCTCTACCTATGTGTCCAATATTTTTACTAATAATTTTATCCCTTAAATTTATTAATGCTACATTCAACACACATTATAGAGTTACTTATGTGTTTGCCAGCTTCTGTTTTATATGCTAGGAATATAAATTATGATAAATTATTTACTAAATTAATTGTTCTATAATGCTGTTGTCTTTTCCAGATATTCTTTTGTCTTTGGTCTGGTGCTTGATCATTTTGGAGATGCATGTGGGGGAAATTTAATGCATCATTTTTCTATCGAAAGTTTATAAATTGGTGCTGAGGATCAAACACAGGGCCTTGTGTATGCTGGGGAAGTGCGCCCACTGAGCTATACCCCCAACTCACAAAGTTTTGTAAAGGCATTTGCACTGGCATTGATAAAACGCAGGTAATCCCTGCTAGTTATCTTCAAAGCCCTATGAGGATATGCTGGTTTTAGAAAAAAAATCAAATTTACTGTTCTGACACTTTTCAAAGATTTCTCCATTTATATTACTAAAAAATGTGCAGATATGACTGTCTCATAAATGCTCAAGAATTTTGAATTTTCTTCTATGTGTTATTGTATCAAAAAGGAGCAAATCAAAGATGGTAGCATTCCACAGTATCTGATTTCAAGGCTAGGAAGAAGACCACAAAACCACCACCACCAATAAAAACTTATTTTATCCGAAGCTCTCTTAATAGGATTATGGAGAGAATGTTTGCTTGAGAAATACTGTATTAAACAGAGAAAAAGGCATATTTTATTGTTGGACTTCAAAAGCCTTGAATATGTTAATGAGCATAGTGAATCTCCAAGACAGGTGTGCTCAGCTTTTCTCAAGTAAGGTCTCAGGACAGCTCCTTTTTCTTCTACTTCCTATGGAGCATTCATGGAAATTATTGTTCCAAAGAAAACACCTTTCAAAATGCTGCACCATGTGCTGTTAGCCTCAGAGATTAGGCTGAGATTTAAAAGGCAAGTGTATCTACATTTTAATACCCAAACATCTGATATATCTGCTGCTGTTTGGAAGACAAAAAAAAAAAAAATGTCTTTGTAGAAAATGATAAGAATCAAGTGCCCCTCTGAGGGTGGGCATTGTTTTGTGGGAATTATTTACAGATGTGCATTTTAGCATTTGACTAAACATTTTGTAGTGAACTTGAATTATATTTATTAGCCAAATGAGAAAGAAAACTTTTTGAGAATTTTCAGTCCATTTTCTAACTGCAGTTTTCTCTAGTCCAAGTATTCTCTGATTCACCACCGTGCCTCCAGTTTGTTAAAACTGTAAATGTCACTAGCCCAGACTGAGTGGAAGTTAGCAAAGTAGATCTCATGCATTATTTATATTTTTGCTCCATATAACACTTTCAACTGAAGGGCCCAAGGCTCTAAAAACTTTTCAATAAGACAAAAATAATACAAATTAGTATAAAGGTGGAGAAGATAGGATAAGTAGATTGAAAATGAGGGAACCAGGAAAAATTTAGTAAATAATGATATAGTTACTATAGTTCCTTTGTTAAAACAAAATATAAGCATGCACAGCGTGATGACATTTTTGTCAACAATAGATTGAATACACACCAGTGGACCCATAAGATAATAACAGAGTTGAAAATTCACATCCCCTAGTGATGTTGTAACCATGGTAACAACATAGCTCAATGGGTTACTCACATGTTTGTGCTAATGCTGCTGTAAACAAACACATTGCACTGCTAGTACTATAAATGTAGCATATACATTTATATTCAGTGTAGAATACTTGGTAAGAAAATATACAACTATTTTACTATTTATATATTTATTATATAATATATTTGTCATGTTTTAGAGTTTACTCCTGATTATATCAGAAAAAAATGCTGCCGGGTGCCACACCTGTGATCCCAGTGCTTAAAAGGGTAAGATAGGAAGATCACAGGTACAAGGCCAGTGAGCAGTATCTTAAGGAAGCCCTGTTTTGAATTTAAAAAAATATAAAATGGGGCTTATGGTATAACACGGAGGCAAAACACGCCTGGGTCCATTCCCTAATACCATAATAAATAAATAAGTAAATAAATGGACCTTACTGCAAAATATAATGCCCTGTTATAGCAGCAATAGCAGCATCATCTTGTTCATCATGGCCCTAAAAGCAACAGACTACGTCATACACACACACATACACAAACCAGGTGTGTAATAGGCTCTACCATTTAGGTTTGTATAAACATACTCTGATGTTGGCACAATTACAAAACCCCCTAATCATAACATTTTTTAGAAGCTATTCTGGTACTTAAGGCATGACTGTGCATTAATAATATATTAGTATACCATAATAAAATGGCACATAATTCGATGTCTCAACTAACTGTATCGATAGTGCCGATTCCAGATGAGCATGCCAATGACAGATTCTTACAAGCCATGTAAGACAATTTGATGAATCCCCTTTTAGAAAAGACAGATCCTATGGCTTACAGACTCTGAGGGTGTAGTCCCAAGTGGCTGCCTGCACGCCAGAGAGCTGGAGGGAACCAGCAGCTGCCCCATCTGAGAAGCTGCAGCCTCAGCATGCAAGGGACCAATGATGCACTCCCTGTCCAACATGACAAGACCTGGAACCTCCCCCGAGAATGGCTGGGTTAAGTCCACCCTGAAAGAATGAAACTGGAGCCTGACATCCTCAGGAGAGAGCATCAGAAGATGCATGGGATCGGGCAGGACGGAGCTTGCTTTCACACAGCTTCCTCCTTCTCCCGTCATTTGTCATTTGTTCCATCCTGGGCCCAGCCCATTGGACAGTGCCATCCACATTCAAGATGGGGAGATCCTCGTCAATGTGTTGTTTCAAAGGCCAGTCATCTCACTGACAGAATTTGAATTCTATTAATCCTAGGTGTCTCACGGTTCCATCAAGTTGACAATCCAGATTAACCATCACAATGTTATCCTGCCTCACCCCCAAATGGACAACTTGTTTGTTCTTTCCAACCACTACATTGAAATCTAATATAGAAATATGGAAATCTTTTACACTATTAATATCTAAACAACCTATTTTTCATGCTTTGTTAAATATATGAGATACTCATAAATGATCTATGGCTTGCACATATTATTCAGAGCAATTGACTCACTTATTATCATACGGAAACATCAGTACAGATACATTACAAATATTAACTAAGTCACTAAGGATGGGGTAGAGTATTGAATAAACAGGAAAAGGCATTTGATTTTCCTCTCTGCTTCAGAATTTTATGACATCACAAAAATAACAGAACCAGCAATTATTCGTTGAAGAAGTAGTTCAGAATGACTTAATTATAGATCTGTGACACTAGGATCAGATGTCCTCAGTTCATACTAAATTTCTATCCTCTCCTAGCAGAGGAGCTATTCTTAACCAAGTTTCAATTTCTTTATCTATAAAATGGGTATTATCATAATAGTAGTTACCTCAGAGAATTGTTTTAAGACTACTCTTTTGCATAAAATTCTTAGAATTCTGCCTATCATATAGAAAGAGGTTAATAATTATCATTATTTTGACTATTTCAAGCAACATTTCTCCATGAATTATTCCCTTTTGTTCTTCCTACATTATTCTCCCTTCCACATTGACTCTTCCCTGTTAGTCTAATTGCCTAAACGTAAGAATAAATGCTCCTTGAACATAGTCTACAATCCCATCTTTCTCCTTTCCTTCACTGCTACACAACACTGAAAACTAGTCTTTTAACCTCTGAACTACACCCCCATCCGTGTGTGTGTGTGTGTGTATGTGTGTGTGTGTGTGTGTGTGTGTGTGGTACTGGGGGTGGAACCCAGGGGCTTTTTTACCTCTGGTCTATACTCCCAGACCTATTTTATATTTTATTTGGAAACAGGGTCTCACTAAGTTGCTGAGAGCCTCACTAAGAAGCTGAGGCTAACTACGAACATGTATGATCCTCCTGTCTCAGCCTCCCAAGTGCTGGGATTACAAGTCTGCGCCACCACGCCCAGCAAGACTAGTCTTTTTCGAACCTCCTAAATGGAGTCTGGAGTCTGCAGGGATCTTTCTTTCTTTCTTTCTTTCCTTCTTTTCTTTCCTTTTCTTTTCTTTTCTTTTCTTTCCTTTCTGTGGCACTGGAGATGGAACCCAGGGTCTTTCTAACTCCAAGCTATACCCCAGCCCTATTTTTTATTCTTTATTTTGAAACAAGGTCTCACTGAATTGTGGAGGGCCTCACTAAGTAGTAGCTGAGGCTGGCCACGAACCAAGATCCTCTTGTCTCAGCATCCCAGATATAATGCACCACTATACCCAGCTTGCAGGGATATTTCTACAATCTGATTCTGACCCCTAAAGCACCACTAAAACAGCTTCCACTAAACTCACCAGTGGCCACTTAATTTAAATTTAGTGGGTCATTCATGGTTTTGCCATTGCTGCCTGTGATGACCTAGAATGCTTTCTTCTCCTCTGCACTGTTCTATTCAGTTCTCTTGCCCCGCTTGCTCCTCTTCAGTCGCCTAACTGGCTTTTGCCTCAACTTAGATCTATTTTATAGTCATTTTCCCAAACGTTTACTCAGATCGCTAAGTTCAATCAACATACTTTGTACCGGAAAATCTCTTTTTCTTACTTAGTCATATTTTGCCAACTTCCAAATTTTCTTCACTAGATGCTGCCTGTTTCTTAATTTTCAGTTACTAGTTATAATGACATTTCACATAGATGTCCCACCAGCACCTCTAACTCAGCGGACATTTTCCCATGTTTTGATACTTTCATTCATTTCTTATGATACCAGTTTAAGTATTGGTCCTTCAAGACACACTTCAAATTGAAACTCCTTTACAAAGTCTCCTAAGAGCATTAAGTTAAATTTCATTACTTCTCCAAAATTTGCTTGATTTTCTTTTTATTTATGGTTATTTTTATGTGCCTAGTAATTTTTTAATCCACCATCAACTATATACTATTGTTAATTCAAACCACAGCAATATAATTTTCAAAGTACTCAACAATAAATGTGAATCTAGATCTAATATTGGGTGATTGATTGCTGACGTGCATGAACAAATATAAAAAAAGACTTTATCTCTTAAAATGGAAAATGAGATGGACTGACTGCATGATTTTTACAAAAGCACAATAGAGCATAATTACAGACATTGGAATAAAAAGTTATTGAGTTTATAGTCACTATCATAAGAACTTTAACACAAATATTTTATGTAATAAATATACCTATGATTAAACACATAAAATGCAAACTATATACATACCTATTTAAATATAGGCAATGATAAAACACAAATTTTGTGGTATTTCAGCTCCATGTTAATTGTGCTATTTTGGTGATAATCGGTGCTAGTGGGGAATACCTAGCAATGACTCATTCTAAAGTGTTATGTGTTCAAGGGCATTTGAGAAAAAATCATTTTAAAATTGTTCCATAAAAATCAAAGTACTAAGAACAACTGAGAAAGTCATCTACTTTAAAAACCTTGCTATGTGGTGGAAAGTTTTTGAATTCTTTTGAAATAACCAGTTAATATTAACCCAGAAAATAGAAAGCTCCTGAAAATATATTTTTATAACCTTTCTAGATTGTTTCAATACTTTGATCATTCTCTGTATAAAAGGTCAGTGCCTACCTAACGCAGTCTAACCATCTAGCTAGACATTGTCTTTTTTTTTTTTTTTTGCGGGGTCGGGGATGGAACCCAGGGGCATTCTACCTCCAAGCTATACCCTCTGCCCTATTCTTTTATTCTTTATTTTGAAACAGGGTCTCACTAAGTTACAGAGGGCCTCACTAAGTAGTTGAGGCTGTCCGTGAACCACAATCCTCCAGTCTCACCCTCCCAAATGCTGGGATTACAAGTGTGCGCCATTACACCTGGCTTAGACAATTGTCTTATTTAAAAATACATACATACTTACGTGTCTCGTTAGTGCAGTAGGTAGCACGTCAGTCTCATAAAAATACATACATACTTAACTTTTAAAATTACATTTTAAAATATTCTTACTATTATCTTTTTAGTTCTATCAAGTATCATAGCATTAGTTTCTACCCTTTTTTAAAATACTTACATGAATATTTGTCCAAAATAATATCTAGGATTTGACATTTATACCTTTACAAAACTATTTTTTCCTCTTCTTTTGTTTGTGTACATTTAGAGAGTTTAAAAATATAAGCAACAAATTTGATTTTAGATATTCACTTTATATAGCTCATTCACTTATAATTCATAATGTACTTTTCTCCTCTAAGGTTGAGCAGCAATTTTGGGGAAAAAATATGTCTTGAAGCAATGAGTAATTGATAAAGACTATGTAACTGGCACACAATACAGTTTCTTTAAAATGTACATTTCCTGCGTAAGCCAACAAAGATGCCACCTCTTAGCACTGCTCAAGTTGTGAGCTACTTCCTGTTGCCTCTGGGACACAGCTTGTATGGAGTCAGAAAAATATTCCTGGACCAAAGATGTCCCTGGATATGATATTATGATCAGCCATCTTCACCACAGTCGATTCTTTGGATTGATGCTATCACTTTCCTGGTATGATGAGAGAACCAAGTATTTACTGAAGAACTGAATGCTGTTTTAGACATGTGGAAGGAGAAAAATGTAGATAAATGTGCCTCTTTCACAATTAAGAAAAGCAAAATTCTGCAGTTCTATTCCAATGGAACTAAAAATGCCAACTGGTATTTAGCATCAGGAAAACACATTTTGGATGGGCTTTGTAAGAGAAGTCAGGAAGGAACACTCAAGAATGTGATGCAGTGAAGCTGAGTGCTTCCTAAAATCGTTCTTGGCTATTGGGATGAGAAGAAATCAGAAACCATTCATCCATGTTTTAAGCAAAAAAGAGTTTTACGTGTAAAACTACTCTTTCAGCTATAATAAACCTCAAGCAAAAGTAGAGATGTGTCCTGAATTTTAAAAGAAATATTTCTGATTTTTTTCAGTTTATGAAGAAAGAAATTAAATTGGCTCAACCATATTATATCCCAAAGTATCTGCTAAACTGTGACCTTTCACTCAACCAGTTTTTCAATAGTTCTAGAATTACAAATTATGGGCTTGATTTCCCTTTATAGTTCATATTCGTATCCCTGTTAGACAGCCTTCTTGGAGGGGAATGCTAATGTTGACTGCAGGTTTAGGATTTAGCTTGTTCAGTCCTTTACAGTAGAGATTAAGGGATAGAAATGTTACCATTACTAAAATAAAAAGAGAAGCATATGGAACTCTCTCCAAATAGAGATCACTTGTCTTATATTTGCTTTTGTTGATTTTAATAGGGGGTAGAAATATACCAAATAAAATAGAAAATAAAACTTATTTTCTTCTTTTCAATCTTTGTTTCCTCAGGCAAAACAAAGCAAGGTAGCTCATTTTCTTAAAGGGTTATTTTCCTAGGAAGGTAGAAGTTGAATAGCAAATTTTCCCTGTACACATAATATCCCCTGCTCCTTCCTGGTCCAGATGCTCAGGCTGCATGGGTGGCAGGGATTACAATCCTTTTAGGCAACTGTGCCTTTTGTCAGAGCCAACACTTGCTGAGTACGTCAGATGACGTTAGGATTCGTTGCTAGCTACGGAGAAAGTAGGCCAAGTTGGATTAATGCCATTTTATTATCCTTCCTGTCTCTCCCTTCTGGGTTACTGTTATTCCATCTACTTGCCCCTGAAATGAACCTCTACCTCCCTTGTCCTCTTTGCAAAGCGTTTTATGGACCTGAGAATATCTTTGCTGAAGATAATATCACGATATGAGCCCCTTGTTTTTCTTATTCTACCCAAATTGTTATCTTTATATATAGATAGGAATTAAGAGCACAACACTGATAATGAAAATGAAAAAAAAAATCAAACAGGTAAAATTAAGCTCTCTTAAATAATTCTTACTCCTTTCAACAAAATTGGATGTTTTCTTCATATTCTATCTCTGTGCAATTACACATTTCCCAATGAATTCTAGGAGATCAAATAAGAGTTTACCTTCTCTTCATAGACTTCACAAAATTGGAAAATTGATTCATTCATTCAATAAAACATTTATTGGGCACCCATTAAGATCTAGGTGTCAGGAGTACAATAGTGAGCCAAACAGAAATCGCTACCTTCATGAAGTCAATAGATTATTTTTCTTTCTGTTCCTGTACCCTGTAGGATTATCTTTATGAAGCATGTCTCTACAATTGCATTGCTCAAAAATCTAATAACTTTCAATTTTACCTACTTAAAACAAAAAGTCTAATATTCTTCATCATGTGTCCTAAACATTTCCATGTTCTTCCCAAACACTCCTTGCACATTACTACTTCATGAGAAGACACCACAGACAGTCTCTTCTTCCCAGGATCTAGTAGAGAAGGATTATTATCAGTTTCAAATATTTAATGATACCTGACTTGTGTGTTCTATTTAGATGTGGTCTATCATTTCTGTGACTTCCCTAGAGTTTTATTCATTATTTTTCTTCTGAAATTTAGCTTATTAATTTCTATAATATAGCTATTTATATCCTTATCTTAATATTTTGTAAACTTTTGATGGAAGTCAATATGTTTTTTTTTATTTTGCAATTATTCCCCAGTTGGGCCTCTAATGGAGAATAGGAATGGTTCTCAATGAATAGTGAATTAGTTACTCCATTATTACAAGAGAAAACTTGAAGTATTTTCTAGGTTTGTTAGACTACTATATACAGTATAAATAATTTGGGCCACTTTCGTTACTTTCTATTTTCAGTAAGATTTCAATCTAGATAGTTCATAATTCACCTGTCACTGATTATTTTCAAGTACAGTCTGAGACAAACTTGTATAACCAGATCAGCCTCTTTGTTAATAAAAAATCATAGTTTTAATTAATGCTTGAGTATATTGACTATGGAAATGTCCTTCAATATGGCATTTTTAATAACAGTTTCATCCATGCTGAAAACAGAACCTTATGTATGGAGTCCCTTGAAGTGGTACTGTTATACTCTCAGGCTTCCTAAAAGGGCCCTTGGAACCTGTAACATTATTTTCAATGTTTAGCTCTTTCCTGGGCCTCTGGGTCTGTGAGGCTGAAGGTCAGCTCACAGAGGATGAGCTCTGCTATCTTTCTGAGTGTCTTTCTGCCCTGAAACTGGTTTATGTTTTTGAGTTTCATGGATCTAATTAGTACTTACATATTACTAATTGAATTGTCCTCCAATAGTCAATAACTGAGGTATCAGCCCTCACTCTGCTCCTCTTCATTCAAGTATCATCTCTGCACTGTAAATCATATAAAAAAAATAAGCTATCTTTTCTGTCAAAACTTGGGAAGTTGATCTGTCTTACAGTTACTTAGCTTCTCCATCTAGTTAATTTTGCACTGTTCTTCCAATGGTGATTTAGATGATCTGAGGATTAATTATTAAAAAAAAAAGAGCAATGATGTAGTTCTCTATCCAGGAAACTAAGTTGCCAAGCTTCAACATATGATATGGGCCTTATTTACTACTATTTTTTTTTCTAGCTCAGGTTATCAAATGAAGCTTAAGAGCATGGATTTTATAATTAAAGCTTAGGGTCCAAATGATAACACTTCTCTTTGGCCTTAATTTTTCATTTAGAGAAAGAATGATTATCATTCTTATTTGTGATAGTTAAATGAGATATGGATATAAAGTTTTTGGCAAATATAGCACATAACTAAGTGCTCCATAAATATTAATATTCATAATCCATGCAGGCTTAAAACATATAAGTGATTACCATATCTCTATATTCATAATAGATGAGTTTTATTCAGTGCCATATATGTTCATCATTCATCCTCATCTTTACAAAAAGGACTGGAAAACTTTTTCTAAAAAAATTAGACAGTAAATATTGTTAAGTTGCAGGATGTATGGTCTCTATTATACCTACTTAACTCTTTGGTTGTGTTGTATTGGGAAAGCCGCCATAAATAATGTGTAAATCAATGGACAGGGTCATGTTCCAATAAAAATTTATATATAAAATTATTGGAAGGCTGGATTTTATCAGTGAACTATAATTAGCCAACTCTGTTCTAAATCATTGGAAGATTTCTACAAAAATCTCTAATACATATATCTCTACATGGTGCTGCTAAATCTAACTAGTAAAATGACCAGTGACTGCCTATATTTCTCTTATCCAGAGAAATTAGAGATTACAATGATTTCTTTCAAAATATAAAGATATTTTTAGAAGTATCCCTTTATTCAGCCTTTTCATCATTTTTTTCTTTTTTGTGTTAAAACATTTAAATGAGAGATTGGTAATGATAGGTAATACAGATCATTTTGAATGAATTTACTTGATCACTTTAAAATCTGGATCTATTCATTGTTGCTGCTGCTTGTCAAATGAAAAAAAAATATGGCCAACAGATGTAGTCCTAAATTATTTTAGTTTCAAAAAGAAAACACATCATTACTAGATGGTAGTTATATTTCTGTAGTGACTTGGACCTGTAAGAACTTTTAGTTCAGCTCTTAACCCATACACAAACTTCCTCCTGACATACATTAAGTAGTCAAATAGGCAAAATGTTTGCTTTGAACAGTTTTAAACCTTATTATATCAATGAAAACCTGATGGCTTTTACATTTTTAATGGAGAATATATTTTTTACATAAGTGTAAAAACCTACCTTCCTTACAGGACATTGATGGCTCTTGGTCTACCCTCTAGGATAATGTATCTTATCAGTGTAACAACCTCTTAGTATTTGATATTTGATAATGGCGATCATTCACAAACCAAAATGGAGTTGATCCCCCCCAATTAATCCTCCTTCAAGTACCAAGATTAAACTTTTTCAAGTTTATTCAATTTTTCTTTCAACTTCCAATTTCTATCTCATCCTCACTCTCAGCTAATGACTTTGTGATTTATTGAAAAATATAAAGAGTAAGTTGGGAAATATAACCTCTGGCTATTACATTTACATGCAAATGTCCAGCATTTTATTAAAGATGATAATATTTTATAAAAGGATAGATCAATGACAGTGTTGAAAACATGCCGGTTTCTTCCTATATTTGACACATTTTTTTGTGAGGCTCTTTGTTGTTATTGTTTTGTTGAGAAAATTTTAAAAACTTTCACATAAGCTGGGCTTGATAGTGCTCACTTGAGACAGGAGGGTCACAGGTTCAAGGCCAGACTCAGAACACAACACAACATACACACACACACACACACACACACACACGCACACACACACACACACACACACACACACAGAATCTTTCACATATATTTAAGGGGAGGAGTAAAATTACAGAAGGAGGGAAGTTGACATAAAATAAAAGCAGAGTGGGTAATTACTTTACCTCAACCAATGTAGGCTACAAGGTCATTAGTAAACAGTTTGGAAAAAATACAGGAACAGAAACTTATAATAATGGAAGAGAACTGTTTGCTCAGAATAACAGAGCACCACATAGATTAAGAGAAAATAATAAATCATTTATCTTGATGATGTTGGGGGAATTTTCTAAACCATATGAAGAAAAATAGTTCATTTACATCACTCTATATACAAATATATATATAAATATCTTGATTAATTAACTACCTGTATATTATATGTAAAACCATAAGGCTAATAGGAAAATAAATAGCAAGGTCTCAGTAGTAGAGCTCTCATATCCCAGCACAAACAATGAACTAATATCTATAATTTATAAGAAGTCCCATCAAGTTCTAAAGAAAAACATGAAAATTAAAATCAAGTAAATAGACAAATATATTAAAAGTAACTTCCAAAGTGAGAAATATGAATAACTAATACTATGTGTGAATGGATGTTCAATGTTAATCCGAACGTGGTAGCATAGGCTTGTAATCTCAATACTTAAGAGGCTGAGACAGGAAGATTGCCAGTTCACGCCAGCCTCAGCTACTTAGTGAGGCGCTTTGCAACTTAGTGAGGCCCTGTTTCAAAATAAAGAATAAAAAATAGGGTTGGTGGCATAGCTTGGAGGTAGAATGGCCTTGGGTTCAAACCTCAGTATAGCAAAAAAATAAAAATAAAATAAATAAAAATCAATGTTAACCAGATAAAACACATTTAAGAAAGATTAAATACATCTTATTCCAGTCAAATTGGCCAGAATTACAATACTGATATAAAACCAAGTCTTGCTGAAGTGCTAGCATTATGTAAACTTAGCATCTTGTCATGATTCTATATATAGTATAAGAATGCATTCTCATTTATGAATCTACACCAGACATAGTAAAGTAGGTGGTGTGAGGCAGGGCAAAAAAGGAATTGGAAATAAATAACAAAAACGAAAATTAAAGTAAAAAGAATCATAACTGAGCCAAGAGAAGACTGTGAACCAAAATACAATATTAGCTTTAAGTTGTGTGCTGAGGGTCAAAAAGTAGCTAATAATAATAACAACAACAATAATACTATTGTATTATATTTGAATTATAGTTTAAATTTTCCAAAAATATACCAACTGGTATGTGCATCTATATCTGTATTATTTTTAATCTCAATATGACACATAATTGTAGTGCATCAATAAAAATACAAACATTTCCAAATACATTCATTTGTAAAATGCACACAAAATTGCTTTTGTTGTTGTTGTTTGTTTTAAAAATTGAACCTAGGGGTGTTCTACCTCTGAGTTTAAACTCCCATCCCCGTTTTTATTTTTTATTTTTTGAAAGAGTTTTGCAAAATTGCTGACAGTCTTAATAAGTTGTGAGTCTGGCTTCATACCTGGGGTTTTCCTCTCCCAGTCTCCAAACTACCTGACTTACAGGCATATACCACAATGTCCAGCTATGCATTTTTTTTTAAAGAAAGCACTTGCCAAAAGTGGCATAGTGAAAAGTTCAATCTATTTTTATTATTGACATAATCATCTGTAACCCCAACCCCAGTCATTTGAAAATATTGCTTATAGAATACTATCAAGATATATTATGATACATTTCAACTTGATTACAGGGAAGATGTGTTCTTTGGTTTCAAAAGATTTGTTCCTTGATTTCAAAAAGTAAATGATTTATGAGACAAGTAGTACTTGCAGAAATTAATAAAAAAGCTAAAGATCGGAAGAAATGAAAAGCTTTGACTTGACTGAAAGGGACTAAAATGTAACAAGGCCATTATTATGCCATATAATAGGCTAGTTTCTCTGATTCAAGTTTTGTGATAATTGAGAGAAAATCGTTATAAGGAAATACAGAAAATTTGCGCACTAAAAATAGTGTTACTTTGGTTTACAGAGGTTGAAATTTGAACGAATGGCAACTGAAATACATAATGCCTTGTCTCAGCTTCACATATTAATTGATGTATAATAATACATTTAAAAAAGAAATTAAGAAAAAAAGAAAAATAAATAAATAAATAAAAAAGAAATTAAGACTACAAGCATAAAGTGTTAAAGAGTACCCGGAAGAAGTAGTGAATTTTTTAACAGAAGACAGCAAATTTGGAAGAGCTGTTTTAATAATTCTGAAATATCCTTTAGTTTCATATTATTGGGTTATAAATGAAAACCATAACATACCACGCAATTTACATTTTCTTATGAAAGTAAATGCCACCATCTTCAACTGTTCCTTATCTAAGTCCATAAGTGACTAGTACTTGGAATTTTTTTTTTTTTTTTCTGTTAAATCACCCGGGCAGTTAACTTCCAACATCACAGATGAGTTAATTATTTTCTCAGTGTATGTATATTCTCTGCTCTTCCATGTCTATCACAAAACTCACACAAAGAAATGGATATACATATACACCTATATTTTTAAAATTTCCAAAATAAAATATATGGCTGTTTTCCATAGTCCCCTTCCCTTTTTAATCGCATGATAAATTATTTCTTTCAAATGCCTTTCAGACAGCTGGGATATTAGCCATTAATAAATGGAATACTGGTTGTCTCAATTATATAAAGAGCTTATTGGATTCTAAGGGTCACTGAAGTTTTTAGCCCTCTTCCTAAAATAAAGGATATTGCCAATGTAAATGATTCGGTTGCATTACTGGCTTTCAAATGACTATTAAATTGAGTGTAGGAGGGAGGCTATCTTCCTTAAGATGATTTCCTCTAGTGAGTAGTAAAATACATCAGCTTTTTATCATATCAAGGAGCAATTGACTTAGTGACAAATAGACACACTGGAAGAAAGCTACTCTGAAGTCAGGCATATAAATCTCATTAACAACAAACAACAATAAAGGGATAAAGTACTTCCTCTATAGATATTTACTAGAGGAGATCAGATATCATAAATATGCAGATAAGTCAATCTTCTTCCATTAAATCCATCTCAGCATATAGTCTGGAATCAATATTAACACATAAAAGTAAATGTAAGAATCATTTAGTCTCTCTCCTTAGTCAAAAGCTTGACCTGGTGAAAATTTCTTACATCATCTTTATATAATAATAGAAACATCATAACAGAAGATATGGTTGTACTGATTTCTCATTTTTACAATATAATTTTAAATTATTTCCCAACATGCTCTTTCACTCTCTGTGGTAATTCTCATGCTTAATTTGAAAAATATGGGTTACAAAGTTTTAAGGGAAGAAGTAGAGGATTGGTGAATTAATATTTTCATTCAGGTCCATCAAAATTCAATTTTATAGCCAGGTGTGGTGGCACACACTTGTAATCCCCACGCTTGGGAGGCAGAGACAGGAGGATAGCACAGGTTCGAAGCCAGATGCACTGGCTTAAGAGACCCTGTTTCCAAATAAAAAAATATATATAAAATAGATCTGGGAGTGTAGTTCGGAAGTAGAAGAGTTTCCAGAAACCCCAGTACCACCAACAAAAAAAAAAAAAAAAAGAAAAAAAATTCACTTTTATAGAGGATAGTAAGTTCAACAATATTAAAGATTTATAATTTTATAAATGCTTTTGTGCTCATTATTTTATTTTGTCATAAAAACAAATCCACTGAAGAAGTGAAACTTTCCATTTACAGATTTAAGAAGATTAAATACCAAAGAGATTAAACATCTGGCTTAACCTACAAAGCACAGCAGAAGGAAGATCTAGAAAAAGCAGCTCCTTTGATTTCAGTCCACTGCTCTTCTTATTTTCCCTACCTAACCTTGCATAACACCCGACAATGTATTATTTGTCTTTTGGTAAAGTGCATCTCCTCATCACTCCTCATCATCAGTGTTACAAAGATTATGTTGGTTTACTACATAGTTATCTATGGGTAAATGTGATGCTCATTTCTGATGAAAGATGCCTGTGTGCCTGCATTAATTCCTTGAGTGTACATTCATTCATATTCTCTCTCTCTCTCTCTCTCTCTCTCTCTCTCTCTCTCTCTCTCTCTCTCTCTCTCTCTCTCTCTCTCTCTTTTACTTAAAAGATATATTAGCTATCTTTTTTTATGTTTTTAAAAGATCTTAGTCTCCAGATAAAGGGAGAAATGTGGTGACATATTGAGACCTTAGCAATCACAATATCTGTGTATATCTGTATTCTAAAAAAACAAATATATATATATATATATATATATATATATATATATATATATATATATATATATATGGAGACTGCAGAAGCTATGCCCTTTTTTAAATTTATGTGTGCCCTTTTGTTTTGTTTTTTAGTGGGGTAGTTAGTTTATAGTGAAATAAATTCTCAGCCTTTAAACATATTTTATTATCATTTCCAGGAAATCATAATCCATGAACTATCTGGTGATGACATGGTGGCATAACTTAAAAAACTAATGAATTTAAATACAATTTGACTTGGGCATGAAAAATGGACAGAGTATCTGGAATTCTAATATACAGAGAGATTAAGTTCTATAAAGAACTGTAATATGCTTCTTAGTATTCACACAACAGAAACAAAAAAGCCACTTAGAGACTGATCAAAGAAAATTATCCAAAGGAAATAAAATTGAAATATTGCATTGAAATATTGCACAAGGAAAATGTAGCCATATTAAGAAAAGGACTCTCTATAAATATAACAAATTCATAGTACTCTTTTGTTTATCCAGAAATCATGAAGTTTTGTTCATTTAAGATAAGAAAGAGGATTCAAAATTTGAAAATATAATTTGGGTTCATCTGAATCCAATTTATAGGGCAAAATAAGTCTATTAATATGCCTATAAAACTATACTATATGTCTAGCAAAGTGCATACTTCTGTGACTAAAAACTAACATATTTTTATTATAATTATAGCATTGGAAATATGACAGTTTGATGCAACATTTGGGGGGTATTTAATTCAAGAAATAATTTTATCTGTTTTGACTATTGTTGTGGGATCACAAGAATTCGCTGAATCACTCTTTAGTAAATTTAATCTTGAGTAAAACACTGAATGTAATATTATTTGAATGGAAGAAAATTCAAAATTTATACCAGTAAACTATACAGTAATAATGTTTCTTAATTTAATGTTTTCTCTTATTTAGCTAACATTCCTCATTTGTGGTAAGACAGACATAATACTAGTAGCATATATCTGTGTTACCAGAACATGTAACATAGCAAACTTAAAGCATCTAGATACTGTCTTTCCTGGTGTACATTTCTATGAGACAGCAGTCTTTCATACAATTAATTTGGTGCCTTGTCTCTGACACTCTACTTTTGACTCTTACTTGGGGACCCTAACTTTTATTCATGTCCCCTTCCCGGTGCTTGTGCTGTTTCTCCATCCTGCAACAGCTACTCTCACTTTGGACAGGAAATTACAGATCTTGCTCTTTTCATGAAATTTTACCAGATGGTTTCAACTCCACTTTTAAGTTCTTTAAGATGAGTTCTTTTATTTAAAAAATCACCATTTTTAAAATAATTTTCAGCCATCTTCTCTTCCAACATTTCAGTGCTATATTCTTTTATTAAGTCAGAGCACTATAAAGTAACACACACATAGACTATTCTGCCCTTCCCAACTAACTGCTTATCTTGAACATTCACCAACAATTAATACAGAAAGTGACATTAGACCCCTCTTGACTATTGAGTATTCCTTGTTTCTAGTTTCATGAAAAAAATGCTTCTCAAAGCTTATAAAAATCAACCTATCCTGATAAAATCCTTTTCTCTCTTTTTTTTTTTTTTGGACAATAAGCTATAATAGTACTCTTTGTTCTACATGCAAGCATGATCATATTTTAGATTTTAGGAAGTTGCTATTATTGCTTGTCTCAGAAAGAATACTGCCACTTTATTTTTGTCTTTCATATTTTTAAGGAACATTTTTATTGCACCTCAAAATTTTCTTTGATGTTTATGTTATAACTCTATGCTTATGTATACACACACATATGTTTTCATGTATTTGTATTGTAAAAATAATGAAAGGTAATGTTCATTCCATCTATGGAATTTTTGCTAGGACTTAGATCACAGTATTAGAAGACTTTGGAATGCGAAGTACTCTAGAAATTATTTTATTGCTTTAACTTTAGAGGTGAAAACATGGCAAAATATTGCTGTGAATCTATCATCCTTTGTTTGTGCTTTTGTTCTTTTTATTTGCCTGCTTTCTTGAATGTAGTATAAAATCCAGCATGACTCAAAAATTCTGTGGTTTAAGTTTTTATACTCTATTCAGTCAGAGACAAACTCTTAACTAAGGTCAGTAATGAGCAGCCTAAGATCTGTTATTTTAATCTGCCATTTCAATTTTATTTATACAGTTTAATTGTTTCACCTCTAAAGCATAGAGATAGTGCTTATTATAGTTTAGATTGCAGTATAATTTGAACACATCAAGAAAAGTATTTGACTCGTGGAACAGTGAATGATCAACTTTTAACACAACGAATTCCTGCTAAGGGCATAAGAGGCTCTGCCGAGGACGTCTCTGAAGATCAATACTATTAAATCACACATTTTCCCATTGTTTGACTTCCCGAATCCCAGACAGAGACTTTATTGATTTTATTTGACAAGTTTTTCCCCCACTGTTTATTTCTTGTGCTTTCTCTACCCATTGGATGTTGATCAAACAGTGACTTTTATCTTTGCAGGAGCTATTCAGCCCAAAGCAGCTTCTGTGACTGTCACTCAATGGAGGCCGACAGGCCTCCTGGGCAAATGTGCCAGCTCCCAGCTCCTACTCCAAGAAAAAAAAAATCCTGCCTCACTCATAAGTGGTTACATAAATTGGTTCAGAGCAGCATTCTTCCTAGAGAGAAGTCCAGAGACACATTTTCTCTATCAATAGAAAAATGCAGTTGAGGATATATCTCTTCAGAATTCTGTAATAAAATTTTTTCCTGACATAGATGTGAAGAGAACTGTGTGAAAGAGAATTTATAATATATAAGAATGAGGAATTTGAAGAGATGTAGTGATCATCGGGCTCACTGCTTAACTTGAACTTGACAAAAAGATATATTGATCTATTTAACAAATTAATTGGAGAAAAATGGAAAATTAAAATTATTTTCTGCTGAAATTATATAAAATGTCTGGAATATTAACCATGAAATCAAATATTGGCATCCTAAAATGTGGTAGGAGTCCCTGTTCTGTGTAAGTCTGAGAAGTAAACATAGACAAAAAGTGAGAGATGTGATCATTTTATTGTTGTGTCGGGGGTCAGCAAGCTTTTCTTGCTGGGGGCAGATAGTAAATAGCTTCTTGTGTGTAGGTTGTAGATTCTCTGCTGCACTACTCAGCAGTTACTACTGCTGCTGTAGAATGGAAGAAGCCATAGACAATAAAGAAACTTTGGGATATAGCTATGTGCCATAAAACTATATTTATGAAACACATAGTGAGTGATAGGTATTTGTCCCAGTTTGTACTTTTTGGACCCCTTATCTACAAGAAATATATAATTCTGTTCTTTTCTTTCTGGATATCTAGATCAAACAGATAAAGATGCAAATATGATTCGAGATCATTGATTTGGATAGAACTAACTTTTATTTTAAATGTAGGCCTTGTTTTATTTATTTATTGCATTATGTATCTTTTGTTTATGGAATAACAGTATGAACACATGGCAGAATTTTGTTCAATGTATTTCTTTACTTGGTAAAGGCATCTTCTTCTGCATTAAAAAAAAAATATGTTCCTGATCTATAATTTAAATACTCTCGACTCAATCATTAGTACACCTTTCACACTTGTAAGGGCCAGTGTTAACTTAGGCAGTACTCCTGATAGTAGACTATGAGGTCTTTGTTATTGTTTACAGTAACAGGGAGTTACTTAACAGGATTCCAATTTTTATTTTACAATAGCTCTTTTGCTGGCAAATCTTCTAGGTAATCTTTGTTATTTTGATGTGAGCATCACTCTGTAAAAGTAAGCTTCTGAGTTGGAGATTCTAATCTATTATTAGCATTTTCATCAGCCAGTAATTCATATTCTATATACTTCTTTTAGTGATAGGTAATAGCTTGAGCTTTGGAATCAATTAGTATTGAATGTAAACCCTGATTCAGAACAATACTAACTGTAGACCTCTGAGAAATTACTCAATACTAAGAGATCTAGGTTCTTTAACTCCAAAATGTAAATACTCTCAGCTTTTAAGATAGGCGTTTTTGAGGCTTAACTAAAATAATATAAATTTCCTAGCAAGGATTAAGTGCTCACAAAAGGATGCCATTGTTATAATGCTTGTTTGTAGTTTTAGTGGAAGAAGAAAAGATCAAATAGTTAGACAAAGTGACCAAAATCTATTCCAGGATTTATTATTAATTAAAAAATATGTATTAGATACACAGTATGTCAAGGTAGTATAATGAGGTTCGGGACAAAAGTATATTCAGCTTTTATGGATTCTATATCCTCAGAGAGGTAAAAGATAGTGTTTTATACACCTACATAAAAAAAATCTTTTGCTCATGTCTGAATGTTTGGTCCAGCATGATAATATTCATCCCCATTAGCAATTATAGATCTACTGCCTTTTCCAAAATAATAATAGAGAATCACAAATATCAAGACTGTCTTCTTCTTGTAGATTATTAATAAAATTCCGTTTTTTTTTTTTTTTTTTTTTTTTGGTGGTACTAGGGTTCCTGGAAACCCTTCTACCTCCAGGTTATACTCCCAGATCTATTTTTATACTTTTTAAAATTTGGAAACAGGGTGTCTTAAGCCAGAGCGACTGGCTCCGAACATGTGTGATCCTCCTGTCTCCGCCTCCCAAGTGCAGGGATTAAAAGTATGCACCACCACGCCCAGCCTTCCTCTGCCTTTTTAGTAATTATATATCCTTCTTTGTTTTCTGAAAATGGGCTGCTACTGTATATGTAGTTGAACCATATCACTGCCCATAAGCAAATTTGTTAATTTTTAGAGGTATAAATGAAAGAATAATTTTAAAATAATAAAATTTAAAAGCAGAGTATAAGAAAACTGATGTCTAAAGGCAATCTGAATTGGATCTTAATCGAGGCATGTTTGGTGTTTAGTCTAGACATCATGATTAAAGATGATTATGTCGTGGTCTGAACATGCTCAACATGTGTCCTTCAATCTAAGAGAGGTTTATAAAAATCATATTCTATTCAACCTCCTCACATCTGATTACCACTCCATCTGTAGGAAGAAATCCTAGATAGAACATATGTGGCAAGTGAAGCCAAAAATAACTGATATACAATTCTATTGCACCTTAATATTTTTAGATTACATGGACCCAACGTAACACAGAAAATACATTTAAACCCAAAACTTAAACATCTAATAAGTTTATCAAGTACACTCTGCAAAATTGTTTCTTTTTGAAGTTATCGGCTCAGCAGGTGTGTGTGTGTGTGTGTGTGTGTGTGTGTGTGTGTGTGTTATTGAATATTGAACCAAGGGGCAATCTACACCCTCAGCTCTTTTTTATTTCTGGTTTGAAACAGTCTCCCTAGGTTGCCAATAGTCTCACTACATTGCTGAGCCTTCCTTTGAACCTAAAATCCTCCTATATCAGCCTCCCAAGCACCACTACACATGGCTCAAGTTATAAATTGTATTTGGCTGAGTAGTTTTCTTATTCAGATGAATGAGTATATTTGTTATGGTACAAAATCAAATTCAACAGGCAGAAGCATTCCCCCCCCACCTCTTAATTATCTGGAAACTGCACCCAATATCTTCCTTCCTTCTTCCTGATTAACTGTGGATCCAACATATGCTCAGTAACATTTCAGAAAAGTGACGGGAGCAGTTGGCAGTGTGCGAAGGCAGCACCGCAGAACACCTGGGAAGAGAAAGGCTGACTTTTCCCAAGACTGCACCTCCTGTTAGGGACCACAAGGAAGGAGAAAGATGTGATTCCTTTGTGCAATAAACTGCCAGGTGACATCCCAGTCAGGGGCAGCAGACACCTGGGGTGATGAATTGGGCATAAAGGACACAGGAATTCAAGGCAGAGCAAGGGAACAGAACTAAGAGACAGAGCATGCTATCAAAAAGAGGAGACTAGAAGTGTTACTGAAAGAGCTGTGACTGAGAAACTTTATGTTCCTCAAAAGTGAGAGGAAGTTGAGGGAAGAGACTGTCAGCAGTTTCCACCTCTGTACATCTTGTATTGGCCAAACAGAAACCTATACCTCACAGGCTAAGAAGAGAACATAAAAGGGAGATCTCTTTACCATTTCTACTATTTACTCTCTGTTTTATGATAAGTTCAGTTTCAATGTTCAGAAATTATTGTTGCCTGTGTTCCTTTTAGCACACACCTGATTATTAACTCTTCTCCCCAAATTTGAGAGAAGCACTGTACATGGACACAATTCAATATATAATTGTGGAAGCTAGAGAGTGACTATACTGGGTTTGGTGTACTGTTTTCCTTCAAAGGCGCCCCTCACCGGGCTTGGTGGTTTGTAATCCCAGCATCCGGGAGGCAGAGACTGGAGGATTGTGGTTCTCGGACAGCTTCAGCTACTTAGAGAGGCCCCTCGCAACTCAGTGAGACCCGGTTTCAAAATAAAGAATAAAAAATAGGGTAGGGACTGTAGCTCGGAGGTAAAATGTCCCTGGGTTCCATCCCCAGATCCACAAAAAATAAAAATAAATACAAATAAAAATAAATAAAAAATAAAAAAGACTAAAAAAAAGGGCTTGGGGTGTAGCTCAGAGGTAGAATGCCCCTTGTTTCCATCTGTGGTACTGCAAAAAAAAAAAAAAAAAAAAAAAAGGCACCCCTCTCTTGAACCCAATAACAATCCAGTAAACACCCTATTCTCCTTTCCATGTTCCTACTCAATCTCCCAAATAATTTCCCCACTTGTTCACCAACCTACACCTGCACGAACTACTTTTGGGGGAGTTGGGGTACAGTAACTATTTAACGCATCCAGTCTGGCTCTGGTTCTTACAGTTTCACCGAAACTGATTTCACCAAGTGAAAATGGTCTCCATACTGTCCAACACAACAGGCATGTCTCTGTGTCGTATTCTATTCCTAAGGTCACTTTCTAAAGGGTAAAGATCCTACTCCCTGAGCCTCATTCTCCTAGGTCTTTATTGTTGCCCCGGTAACTCTTTATCAGTCTCTAATTCTGTCTTCCAAGTTCACAGCCACTGGTATCCAGCCTGGTCATCTGTCTCCTCTGCCTCCTAAGCACAGGCTGATAGGCATGATTCCAAGTCTCACTTCTCATTCTCGCCTCTCCCTTAAGATTGGACCTCATATATGGAGCTATTCACTGACATTTCCACTTTGACTTCTAATGTGCCTTATAATAGCATAAACCAAAACAGAAATTTTTATTTTTTTAATGAAATATATTTTTCCTGTAGTTTATCTCATATCAGTTAATGATGGTCCCATCTGCAAGTTGATAAAGCCAGAAACCTAAAAGGCTTTATCTCTTCCCAATCGGTCAGTGTTTTTAGGGTTACCAGTGTGATATTATGGGGTCCACTCAGTGCTCTTTATCTCTTATTGCCCCTAATAAAGTGAACATTTCCTAAAAGATCTTCCTACTTCTGCTTCAGGTGTTCTTTGCAATTCCTACTCTACATAGTACCAAAAAAAAATATTTTCTAAAATAAATCAAATCAGGACCATCCTGTGCTCAGAAATTTTCTATTGCTTTCTTTTGTTTTGAGGAAAAATGAAAAAAAAAAAAAACTAAACTCTTTATGACTTACAACCTATACTGAATCTGACCTATATAATAACCTTTTCCAGCCTCATATTTAGTCACATGTCTCTCAGTTTCTTCCAGGCCTACTGGTTTTAGTCTGAGAAGGAAACAACTTTTTTTCTTGCCTTCAAGGATTTAGAAGTGTTATTTCTATCAATTAAAATGCATAGGATTGCCTCAAATAGTGATTTCTTGCCCTTAAATTTCAAGGCTCAATTAAAAAAAGAAACATCTCAAAGATGTCTTATTCCTTTCTCTAGTTAATGTGCAATTGTCTCTTTCTTCATGGATGTCTTCTTTTACAAGATTGTAAACTCGTTGAAACTAGTAGCAGAATTGTTTTCTCTTACCAGTGTATATTCAAGTCTAGCATGATGTCTGCTATATTAAGTGTGCAACAGGTCATTTTTGAAGGAAAAAAGATATAAAATAAATATTTATAACTGTTATATAATGATTTTAGGGAATTTTTTATTTAAACAATCTGTATTTGCAAAACTTGTAGGCTAGATAGAATTCTTTACACTGGCCGGGCGTGGTGGCGCACGCTTGTAATCCCTGTGCTTGGGAGGCGGAGACAGGAGGTTCGCGCTGGTTCGGAGCTAGCCTTGCTGGCTTAAGAGACTCTGTTTCCACATAAAAATGTTAAAAAATAGGTTTGGGAGTGTAGCCCGTGGGAATGTATACCGGAGGTAGAAGGGATTCCAGGAACCCCAGTACCACAAAAAAAAAAAAAAAAAAAAAAATCTTTACACTATAAATATATTTGTGCTATAATAAAAGTAAGAGTCTCTCTGCATTTTATTATTTATTTATTTATTTATTTATTTATTTATTTATTTATTTATTTATGGTACTGGGGGTGGTACCCAGGGGCTTTTCTACCTTCAGTCTATACTCCTAGACCTATTGTACATTTTATTTGGAAACAGGGTCTCACAAAGTTGCTGACAGCCTCACTAAGTAGCTGAGGCTGGCTTCAAATCTATGCGATCCTCCTGTCTCAGCCTCCCAAGCATGGGGATTACAATTGTACACCTCTATGACCAGCTTCTCTCTGCATTTTATTTATTTATTTATTTATTTATTTATTATTTATTTATTATTATTTTTTTTTTTGGTGGTATTGGGGATGGAACCCAAAGTCCTTCTTCCTCTGGGCTACACTCCCAAACCTATTTTCTATCTTTTTTTTTTTTAACTGAAATTTATTTATTTATTTATTTTTAAATTTATTCTTATTGGTGCATTGTAATCATACATCACATTGGAATACAGGGGCAAAAGGAAGTGGTCGAGCTATTTTCGATCTTTTTATTTGGAAACAGGGTCTCTTAAGCCAGTTGAGGCTGGTTTCGAACCTGCATGATCCTGCTGTCTCATCCTCCCAAGCATGGGGATTACAAGTGCGTGCCACCATGCCCGGCTTCTCTCTTCGCATTTTAATACATAAGAGATATCCACCAGAAAATCTACCCTGACAACGGGACTTATTGCTCACTCCAGGGAGCTCTAATTCGGCTTATTAAATATAGTCATGAAGTGACTAGAAAGGGTGTGTTCTCTCATTGGTTGCCTACTGGTCACTTTTTTAGTCAGCCACTGTTCCTCTTTATTTATATCTGAATCTTTCAAAATGTCATCTAAGACTTTATTTTAAAAATTAGCATTCCTAAGAAATCTCCACACTGATCTCCATAGCGGCTGAACTAGTTTGCACTCCCACCAGCAGTGTAAAAGAGTTCCTCTTTCCCCACATCCTTGCCAGCATTTGTTGTTATTTTATTTTGTACCAGTATTGGAAATGACCTAGGAAGATATGAGAAGGCTCTGATTATTAATATATTTCCAAAATTGGTGAAAGGACTTAGTTTCTGCCATAAAAAGCAGGCAACTATTCCAATGTACATTAACTTAGCTAAAGGTAATTAGCAAATCTATAGGAGAGGGGAACTAGGACTTCCTCATCTTCATTCTAAAGACAGGTTTACATAATTGGATAATCTAGCTAGGATGGGAGGAGGGGTTTGACCTTCATGAAAGGAGATACCTTGGCAGGGGAGGAACCTTACAGGGACTTTTACTACATCAGAATTACCTGAACAAGATGGAGATCATGTGTATAAAAAGTCTGTTCCGTGCTTTGTATTTCAGTGATTTCATTCGAAGCACCACCTCATGTTATCTTGGGTAACATGAAGCTGTAACTGTCTTCTGTATTTCTATCTTTTTAATAAACTTCTTTAAATCTTCAGCAAGAGTCCGGGCTATTGCCTATCTATTCTTAGCTCAGGCAAGAACCCGTGCTTTTTTATTTTTTGTGTGTGGTATATTTGGGAAATTATTCCCAGGGGCCTAACAAAGGTCCCTGGGACAGTTTCCCAAACCATAACATCATCTTCCCTCAAACCGTAACAATTTCTTTATTCTTGCCACTCTGATTGGGGTTAGATGAAATCTCAGCGTAGTTTTGATTTGCATCTCCCTGATGGCTAATGATGTAGAACATCTTTTCATATATCTATTGGCCATTTGTATCTCTTCTTTTGTGAAGTGCCTATTCAATTCAGTTGCCCATTTCTTGATTGGGTTATTTGTTTTCCAAAGCCAGAGTGGAAGGGTAGGAGAGGAAAAAAACTGAGGTTGATTAATGGAGGAGGTACATACAAATATGTGTAAAAATGCAAATGTAGCACGGTTAATCTGGACACTCATTGTTGGGGGGGTAGTTGGGGGGAGGGAGTATGAAGCACAGTCTGAATGTATACCATTTTAAATATGATCCACATAAAAATTTTTTTTTTTCTTTTCCTTTCTTTTTGGTTGTACTGGGGTTCCTGGAAACCCTTCTACTTCCGGGCTATACTCCCAGACCTATTTTATATTTTTATTTGGAAACAGGGTCTCAAGCCAACTATGCTGGCTTCAAACCAGCGTAATCCTCCTGTCTCCGCCTCCCAAGCGCAGGGATTACAAGCTTGTGCCACCATACCAGGCAAGTTTTTAAAAAATTAAAAAATTAACATTCCTGAGGCGGGTGTGGTGGTGCACCCTTATAATCCCAGCATTTGGGAGGCTGAGACAGGAGGGTCACAGTTCCTGGAAAGCCTCAGCTATTTACTGAGGCCCTTTTCAACTCAGTGAGACCTTGTTTCAAAAGAATAAAAAAAAGTATAAAAATTAGGGTTAGGGGTATAGCTCAGAGGCACAATGCCTCTGGGTTCCATCCTCGGTACTAAAAAGAAAGAAAAGGAAAGAAAAGGAAAGAAAAGAAAAGAAAAGAAAAGAAAAGAAAAGAAAAGAAAAGAAAAGAAAGAAATTAGCATTTCTTTTTGCCTATCACACTTTTTTTTTTTTTTTTTTTTTTGCAGTACTACCCAGGGGCATTCACCTCTGAACTACACCCCCTGCCCTATTTATTATTCTTTATTTCGAAAGAGGGTCTCACTGGGTTGTGGAGGGCCTCATTAAGTAAGTAGCTGAGGCTGGCCACAAACAAGCAAAGCGATCCTCAGGTCTCAGCCTTTCTGAATGCTGGGATAACAAACTTACACCACCATGCCCTGTTTATCACTTTTTTTTTTATACCTGTACAGGTGCACTGTCATACATCATAGTGAGTTTCAAAGTCATACAGACCTACATGAACATATCATTTGGCATGACGCCCTTCACATCCCACCCTGCTCCCCCACCCCGGCCTCCCTCCTTGTACATGATGGTGAGATTGACAGTGATACTTCATGGATAGATATAACAGTTGTATTACTTCCTTTCTCAATTCTCCTTCTCCCCATCCCTACCTCTAATCCCTTTCCACCATTCTACTGGTCTTCATCCTCTTTTATCTGAAGTCTCTGTGATACCCTGTGTTCTCTTTAGCTTCCACATATGAGAGAAACCATATGGGCTTTGACAATTCTGAGACTGGCTGATCTCAGCATAATATTCGCTAGTTCTATCCATTTTCATTTAAATGACATAATTTTGTTCTTCTTTATGGCTGAGAAAAAATTGTGTGCTCATACCACATTTTCTTTATTCATTCATCTCTTGACAGACACTTAGGTTGGTTCCATAATTGGCTATTGTGCATCGTGCTGCTATAAACATGGGTATATATGTGCTATTATCAATCTAATTCTTTTAGAAGATAGTAAGAACTTGTAGAGCTAGGTTACGGTGGTGGTTCCACTTCTTTTCTTTTGAGGAACCTCCATACTGATCTCTATAATGATGAGGTTAAATAGGAACTCTCATACATTGTTGGTGGATTGCTTAATTAATTTTAATTAATTAATCTCTAGAGTAACTGTATATCATAGGTTTAAATACTAAATAAATAGTCCCGCCTCTACATCCTCCCCTTAAAATCATTTGAATGCCTCCACAACATATCAAACCTCTACTAAGTTAAAATCAGAGCATTGAGAATCCATTTTATTTCTTAGATGTGTGTTTAAAATCCACAATTATTCCTTGTCATGTCACCAAAGGAAAAATGGAATATACTTCCACAAAATACCCAGTTATAATCAACTTCACAGAGAACCTTGCTCACACAGGTCCTTCCTTCTCCTCAGCTGGTTCTTTTGTCCTGTAATTGAATTGAATTCACTCCTAGCCCCTTTCCTCCTGCCAGCTTCTCATTTGAGAGCTCTGAAGATGTATTACACTAATATATCGTCAGAATGACAGTGCTATGATGATGCATGGGAGAAATACATCTTCAGAGCCTCGGTGCTGTCCAGAAACAATGCAGCTGGCACTGGCTTGCATTCAAACCTAATGCAAAAAGAAACATTAAAAAAATCTTGGCTAACAAGAAAAAAAGGAGGAAAGAAAGAACTCTGGAAAGAGAGAGTTATTTTAATGAATTTCATAATCCTGTGTTCTTTGAAGCCAAGTTTATAGGATTTTAGTATGGCTTGTTATTAATTTGTAAATTTATAAAAATAATTTTGATAAATTTCTGAAGCTTAGATTAAAATGTAGCCTTGATGAGGTAGAAAAGAAGAAATAAAATTTTAGGTAGAAAAGAAGATGAATTGAAAAAGAGAGTAAAATATGGTTTTAAAATCTAAAAAGGTAATAATCTCTAACCCCTATAGGTTATGTCTTAGGAAGAAGCCTCCAGGGGCCCACACTCTTAATCACAATGAAATTCCTGAGATGCCAGGTAAACAAAGGATGAAGGAGGAGGAGGAGGACAAAGGTCAAAGGACAAAAGACATCAGCCACCTACCACCCCTCTCCTTTGCTGAGGAAGTTCAGACCTCCACTGTGGGACCCAACCCACCAGCTCCTTGAAGTTCTATAAAAGAACTAAAGACTGCTCTGGTTCTTGCTAGGCTGCTCTTCACCTCTTCAGATGGCCTGCCTTCCCCCTCGAATCCCTTGCTTTCCTAAGTAACCTCTGACTTTATCACTGACAGGCCTGTGTTGAAATTCTTTTCACCGTGGAAGCCAAGAACCATAGAAGTTACTGTGTTTTTCTATGACAGTCTCAGTTGGACCAAACAAAAACACACAAAAAAATGATATGTATGATATATTTTTTAAGTTGAAATCTTCCAGGCAATGTGTACACACAAAATTTATGTTCAAAAACGTTTTCATTTTTAACCACTTTTTTTGATTTAGCAAAAATTAGTCTCTCACCATTTCATTACACTAGGAAACATTTCACAATTGGTTCATTTTCACAAAATTCCCATTGTAACATTTTCTAAAAGGGTGAAAATGCTTTCTTTTTTTTTTTTTTGGCAGTACTGGGGATTGAAGAAAAGTGCTACCTTTTGATTGAAAAAAAAAAAAAAAAAACCCCATAGAATGTTTGAAAGCTTTGAAAGGATGCATTTGGTTTTCACAATAAACAGGTTATAGATGATGGTAATAATAATAAAAATAAAACATGGTACCATTATTCTTCATTTTCTAGTCATAGTATCTTTTGTATCCTTTTACCTTGGCTATGTTTAGGTCAGTGTTTATGTAGAGGCCTCAGTCTTGGCTCTTTTATTCCGATGTTAATCTCTTAGGAGTATATTGCTGTATAAAAGTTTCTTCTTATGTTCTTTATTTTTATAGATTTTTTTTAATGAAACTAGAGAAAAAAATTCTTTTTTTAAAATGTACCCTTCCAGTTTACTGTTTCTTGTCTTTTCTTCTCTCCTTCAGTTTATTGAAATCTGAATAAATAATTCAAACTTCTGGTTTTTAGTCATTTGTGGCCTTATTTAGTAAACATCCCTGTTCTTCCTAGGTAGGAAAAACAATATACTAAATACCAAGTTACTAGTTTAAAAATGCAATCATTATATCACATATACCTAGCTGTATCAAATAAGAACACAGCATTTATAACTATCTTTTTGTTACCTACCCCAAGCAACTTCTATGTAAAAATGAAATATAAGAGAACTTTTAATAATAGTAGCTAAGATTGGAAGTCTTTTAATTTTTTATGTGTTTTTTGTTTTTTGTTTTTTTTTTGTTTTTTTTGGTGGTACTGGGGTTCCTGGAAGCCCTTCTACCTCTGGGCTACATTCCCAGACCTATTTTATACTTTTTACTTGGAAAAGGGTCTCTTAAGCCACCGAGGCTGGCTTTGAACCAAACCTGCATGATCTTCCTGTCTCCGCCTCCCAAGCTTGGGGATTACAAGTGTGCTCCACCACACCGGGCTATAATGTCTTTCTTAATTAGAGCCTGGTGATATTACTATTATCATCTTCATGAGTTTTCTTTTTTTTGTTTTGTTTTTGTTTTATATGAGTTAGCACTTTACTCTGAGAATAGAGATTTGTTTTTTTTATATTGAATGATCAGGCCCATTCTCTGGCATATATATAAGTATATATGTATATTAATATGTATATACTAATATATGTATAAATATGGATATGTGTATATTAATATGTATATACTATTATATATGTATAAATGTTAAAATACTAAAGCTTTTCTTACTTTCTATATTAAATTGTAGGCATTAACATTTTTTAATATAAATAATTTAACATAGCCTACCACTAACTGGATAAAAGTAAAGAGAACTTTGGAAACAGACAAAAGAAAGTTAAAACTATTAAGAAAACTCTCAGAACAAAGGGACAGTTTTAACTGCATGTATAACTTATTGGTATGCAATCTTGTGGTAAAAGTTTACCTTGCCATGCTATGTACATTTGCTCATTATATAATTATCCATTATGTGAAGCCATTAGAGAAGCTCTCAAAAGCTCTACACAACATGAGATTCTATAGTAGAACTGGAACCCTAGCTTGTAATCTGAAGTCATGGTATTATTGAAAGGTCATCAGCATAAATTGCCAGTTTTACTAAATTATTTTCTTTCTACCCTCAAGGAGCAAAGTGCAGTGGAAAAACTGCAAACCTGAAGCAAATTCTTAAAGAACTGCAGTGTTTGGGTGACAGGATGCTAGCTTGGAAGGAACACATACACACAGCCGCTTTATCACATCGCCTGGGTGTTGGCCCAGCACTAGAAAATGTCATAGAAGATCACAAGAACATGAGTGGGAACTCATACTGTGAAGTTTGTAACTGTGATGACTTGAATTGTTTGCAGAATTATTTTATTTATTTATTTGTTTGTTTGTTTGTTTGTTTATTTGGTGGTACTGGGGGTGGAACTCACGGGCTTCCGACCTCTGGGCTATACTCTCAGATCTATTTTATATATTATTTGGAAACAGGGTCTTACTAAGTTCCTGAGACCTTCACTAAGTAGCTGAGGCTGGCTTCGAACCTGTGTGATCCTCCTGTCTCAGCCTCCCAAGCATGGGGATTACAAGTGTGTGCCACCATGCTTGGCTTTTCAGAATTATTTTAAACAATAGGTGTCAGCAGTATGTATGGTTTTTAGCTAATAATATTTACTTTTTACAGTCTCCTATTTTTTTCTGATAATAAGTAATTAACATTTTTCTGTCTTATGGTGTTATTTTCCATAATTATGGAAGTTCCAGTGGCCTACACCTACATGTTTCTTTTTTTAAAATATCTGATACAGGAGTCAACAAACTTTTTCTTTAAAAGTCAGATGTTAAATAGTCTAGCCTTAGCTGGCCATATTGTGTCTATTGCAACTCATCAACTCTACCGCAACGAAGCAAGATCAACCATAGATAATATATAAAGAATTGGGCTGTGGGCATGGCAATATTTAGAAAAGCATTATTAGGAAAAAGGGCAGCAGACAGAAGGATAGTTTTTTTCAGAAGATCTTATATCACTGATTCTTGGTATAATGAATCACTGATTTTGCTTACTCTTTATCTTGAAACTACTCTCACTGCACAATTTCAAAGTCCATACATTTCATAGTATAGAAAATACATCTGGACATTGTGCCACATGCCTGTAATCCCAGTACTTGGGAGGATGAGAAAGGAGGAGCTCAGGTTTAAGGCTAGCCTCAGCAGCTTAGTGAGATCCGGTTTTGAAAAAAATAGAAAATAGGGCTGAGAGTATAGCTTAAAGGTACAATGCCCTGTTCAATACCTAGTACCCCCCCAAAATAATATTCTTGATTGATAAAGTTTATATTATTTAACATAACTGAGGTCAACTCAACAATACTAAAATAATAATGCATTTTACTTTTGAAAACTTTTATACTTTAATTCACATAATTTATAAATATTGCTTTACACATTTTTTAAGAATAACTGAATGTTAAGAAATGACTGGCACCTTTTATTAAGCTCAGTAAATAAATATTAAGAATAAAGGAAAAAAAGAAAAGATTACCAGAAAAATAAAGACCCAGAGAATTTATCTCAATTGAGCTACCATAAAGGAATGGCCAAAGGAAGTTTTCTGAAGAAAAATGACTTAATAAAGAAGGAAACTCAAAGCATCAGGAAAACAGAAGGAAAAATGGTAAAAGTGAAAAGATAGGTAAATACAAAATACTTTCCTTCTCCTGACTTATCAAAATTTTCTTTTGAAGTAACACAAAAACTGTATCACTTTCCCATCAGAAAATATTTTCTCAAGTATTCAGAGCAAATATTTAATATAAGCATATTTTAAACAGGGCAGAGTAAGGGAAGTCAAGACTTCATACTTGACTGGAACATGAAACTGACAACAATTACACATTCATTTATATATATGTAAATATATAAATATATATAAATATATTAAGAAATTTTATATAAATATATAAAAATTTTATATAATTTATATAAATATGTATAAAATAAATTTTATATAAATACATAAATATATATGTTATACATATTTATATATATTATATATATATTTGTATATGTGGTACTGGGGATAGAATTCAGAAGGATTCTACCTCTGAGCTATACCCTCAGGGTTATTTCTAATTCTTCATTTAGAAACAGGGAATCACTAAGTTGCAAAGGACCCACTAAATAGCTGAAGCTGGCTGCAAACCTGCAATCCTTCTTTCTTAGCCTCCAAAGTACTGGGATTACAAGCATGCACCACTATACCTAGCATAAGTTATATATTCACAAAGCAAATACCAAAAAAGCTGTGCAAATTATTATACTTATAAACACTATAGAAGTCAGGTGTGGTGGCACATGTTTGTAATCCCAGCATTCAGCTACTTAGCGAGGCCCTTTGCAAATCAGTAAGACTCTATTTCAAAATAAAGAATAAAATATAGGGCTGGGGGTGTAGCTCAGAGGTAGAAGGCCCCTGGGTTCCATCTTCAGTATGGAAAAAAAAAAAAAAAAAGCCCACTACAGATAAGGCAGAATTCTAAACATTCTCAAGCAACCCCAAAAGGGCAGAATAAAATAAAATAAAAACAAAAATAAGATAAAACAAACAAAAATAAAAGGTAAAAATATGTCAGACTGAAACTCTAAAAATTAATAATTAATTTAAAAGCATGTGTTCTAAATATACCAATCAATATAGAGATGGACAGAGTAAATAAACAAATGCTGTCTCAACTATATGATGACTGGAAGAGACTCACAGTATAATAACATGTAGATTGAAAAGAATATAATAATACATGCAGATTGAAAATGAAGGAAAAACAACTGTTCATAACAGCTTTATTTGTAATAAAAAAAATTGGAAACAAGTAAACAGTCTATAATCGATGACTTATTAAGAAGATTGTGGAGCATTCATATTACAAGATACTACTCAACAATAAGACCAACAGGTAAACCTTGATACATGCTACAAGTTAGCTGAATCTGAAGGGCATTATTCTGAATTTAAAATGGCAATATCAAAGGCTACGTAGTGTATAATTTCATTTAAGTAACATTTTAGAAGTAACCAGATTATCAAATTAGAAAAGAGATTAGTGGTTAGCAGAGGTCAGGGTGTTCAACACAGGAAGAGTGGATTTGGCTGTAAAGGAACACTAGAGAGATGTTTGTGCTAAGGAAATATTCCTGCATCTTGATTGTGGGATTGGCTCCATAAAATGACTCCGATTTTAAAAATGGCATAGAACCAAAGTGTTCATTGTACTCATGTCCATTTTATATGTTGAGGTCATACTGTAATCATGTATGATGTAACCATTGGGGGAAACCAAGTAAATAGTACATGAAAACTCTACTAATTTTGCATCTTTCTTTGAGTCTATAAAGTATTTCAAGGTATAAAGTGAAAAATATTCACACTCTTTTGGGACAATTCATCTAAACATTCTTTTTTTTTTTTTTTTTGCGGGTCTGGGGATGGAACCCAGGGGCATTCTACCTCCAAGCTACACCCCCTGCCCTATTTTTTATTCTTTATTTTGAAACCAGGTCTCACTGAGTTGCAGAGGGCCTCACTAAGTAGCTGAGGCTGTCCGCGAACCGTGATCCTCCAGGTCTCAGCCTCCCGAATGCTGGGATTACAAGCATGGGCCACCACACGCGGCTTCATCTAAACATTCTGATTGTTCTAATCTGAACATGTTTACCTGAACAATAAGTTTAGTTTTGAGGCTAAAATGAGACAAGTATGTAAGAGTACTTTCTTCATTGCTTATGGTGTGAAAGGTAATTCATAAATGTTAGTTGAACCATGTTGGCTCCAAGTCTTTGAGTGAGAGCTGATTTGTGTGAATGGGTATAGCCATGCTGAGCCTGTAGGATAAATAAGGGACTGATTCATGTTAGAGTATGTTGGTATTAGAGGAACAGGGGAAATAGAGAAACATTAGAAAGAAAATGCTTGTTTCTGCCACCGCCACATTATCTCTTTTCCAATTTTATTCTCTAATTCTATGAAGCAATATGTGAACTAGGAACAGAGAAGCCTATGCATTGATTTAGTAATATTTATGGAACGTATACTTTATGCCAAACTCTATGTTAAGGCATGGGGTATGAAGAGGATCAGAATGATCAAGACATAAGGAGTCCCCCGCCCTATACACAAATAAAACCAAAGTCATAATTTGGGGGGAGGATTTCAAACAAGTGTTGGCACAAAGTTCTATATAACTATAAAAGAAGGGATGACTGTTTTTTCTGAAATGCTAAGGAATGGTTTTATGAAGAAATGCAGGATGTGAAGGAGTTTATCAACTGGATAAAGGGACAAAGCATACTTCTAGTAAGAGAAACACTATGTATAAAAGTAGAGAAAATAAATTTCTATCTCAACTAATAGTATATATATATTCTGATGCCTGTACATTTACATTCTTGTCATTTACATGAGTTATCCCTATGATGGCTCAGGCTTGTAATCCCAGTACATGGGAGACTGAGAGAGGAGGATTGTGGTTCACAGTCAGCCTCAGTTACTTAGTGAGGCCTTCTGCAACCTAGTGAGACCTTGTTTCAAAATAAAGAATTAAAAAAAAATAGGGTGAGGGGTGTAGCTTGGAGGTAGAATGCCCCTGGGTTCCATCTCCAGTAGTACCACAAAAAAGAAAAAAGAAAAAGAAAACAGCTATGTGGCTTACATTCAAGAGTCATAAATAGGCCTCTAATTTCAGAAAGAGTGACAGTATGGTAAAAAAAATTAAACACATTTTAGTAGTATATTAATAATTAATTAACATAGAATGTTTGGTACAAGTCACAACCCTCTCCAATGTTTTATGTTGTTTCATTAAATACAACAATTCTGTGAAATGGGTACAATTATTATCACTTCAAACATATCTGAGTTGAAAGAAGGTAGTCATTTTGTGTTAGATATTATTTTTGATAGGGAGAAGAAGCTGGATCTCAAATTCATTTTGACAGATCAAATTTCATTATCTTAATCATTGAGCTCCAGTAATAACCATCTGGTACTTAGATTATAAGCAGGAATAAAAAGGAATCATATACTTCATATGATAAATTTTGAAAAAACCTTAAAAATATTCAGACAAGAAACTAGTCATGTATTGATGGAAGCATAAAAAATCTGTGTCAATAAAAACCTATGAGCACATCCATAGATCCAACAATTGTTTCTTTTTAAGTATGTTTATACTATTAATTCCACAAGCACTTCTTGCATACATACCCAGGCTCTGTTCCAGAATTATTGTTATATAAAGCCAAACAAAATATATTTTATCTTTTGCCTTAAAGTGATTCAAGTTCTTGTGGTTTAGAAGAATATCACAGAAAGTAGCATAGACTCCTGAGTCCCTGATCACTTTACTGTAATGGAGAACAGTAGTGCTATATATTTAAACCAATATGTAATGTTTCTAACCCCAAGTGTAACCCCAAGTGTATCCAATCATTGAAGTAAAGTGAAGTGAAATTGTGGGCTCCAGAGGTGAGGCAGTAAAGATTCGAGATATTCCTGCCAATCTGTGATGTTAGAAAATACAGAAGTGCTTAAAACAATGATGGGAGTAGGGGACAGGGATGCAGGAGTCAGATTTCTGTGACTCACACTGGAGATTAGGGGCAATTTGGAGATCAAAGAAATTAAAGACACTAATAAATTATGAATAATTATAAGCAAATTTTTCACAGCAGGGAACCCCATATTGATATCATAAACATATATAAATAAAGAAATAAGAAAAAGGATAGAGAAAAATTTTTGGTCTATGGAATATCAAGGACTAATTGATAAAAATATATAGGTTCCTAAAGCAAGAAAATAAACCACCAGCTTGATTATCAGAGTAGATTGGTTCATAAAAGTCCTTGTATCGATAAGGGAAGACTGACAAATACATTTTGCATGTCATGGTCTTAAAATCTCTCCCAATAGACTGCTTATTGGTAGCATGAAGAAAAAGAAGAAAAAAATAGAATGTAGAAATCAGACTACACCTTGATTGGGCAATTGAAATTAACATCACAAATGAGGGACAGATGGCTATCATGTGGCACTGGATCTCATTCTCAGAAGGATACAACTCTACTTGTTTAATTCCAGATGGCCACAACTAAATTATAATCATCAGGAAACAGGAGGCAAACCCCCAGATGAGAAACATTCTATTTTTAACAAGCATACAAACATTGTAGAAAACTGTCAATGCTCTGTTGTGGTAAAGAAAGCCCGAGGAATTAGTCCCCAGAGCAAAGGGGACTAAAGAGGTATGGCTATTATTAAATAAAAGACAGAGCCCTGGATTGAATTCTGTCCTAGGGGAAAAAAAGAACACTATTGGCTCTATCAACAGATTGGAATATGGATTAACTGGATAAATGTATATGGATGTTGAATTTACTGAAATTGAAAATTGCTATGGTTGTATAAAGAAAATGCCCTTATTCAGAAAGATATGCTGGAATATCTATAGATAGAAAGAAAACAAAACACCAATATGTTTGTCTAGAACTATTGCTTTCAAATCATTGAGTTAAAAACTACACACAGCAGGGCGTGGTGGCTCATGCTTGTACAGGAGAATCACAGTTTGGGAACAGCCTCATCTACTTAGTGAGGCAGTTTAGTGAGACCCTGTTTCAAAATAAAGAATAAAAAATAGGACTGGGGCTGCAGCTTGGAGATAGAATGCCCTTGGGTTCCATCCCCAATACCCCCCCCCCACACACACACACACAAACACAGTCCCTGACTTAGTGATGGTTATTTAAAACTTTGCAACTTTACCATTGATGTGAAAATGATTTGTATTCAGCAGAAGCTAGAGTCTGAAATTTGATCTTTCTTCCTTGAGTTAGCAGTGTGTGGTTGGACACTCTCAGGATGCTGGGCAGTGGCAGCGAGCCGAGCTCCTGTCAGCTGGGGGGGTACACAACTGATACTCTGCAGTGTGCTGTGTTGCTAAGCTATGGCATCCTGTAAGTTAGGTGCATTAAATGCACTCTGGGCTGATGTTTTCAATTTATGATGGGTATATCAGGATATAATCCCTGTGTAAGTCAAGGAGCTTCTGTATAATGTTACATACTCAACACACAATGAGGAATAGGTAAAATGATAGAGGATGAAACTAAGTTTAAGTACAGAGTGGTTGTATTATTTCTGCAACCTTTTTAAGCATATATCTGAAACTAATTTCCAAGTATCGAATAGAAAAATCCAAAGAAATCTATCATTAGTATGAATGAATTCAGTTGAAACTTGGATATCTAGAAACTTCTCAGAGGAGTTGTTTTTGGTGAAAGTACACTGAGTTGTTTAAATTAACAAGTAGGATGACAACTCCAGCTGGCCCTAGTATGGTTTGAGATGTGGCTGAACACATAGCCTCATTTTTCTGTATTTTAGGGAGAAGCTCTGATGGGCTATAACCCACTGATTACTCATTTTTTATTGAATTTTAAAACTAGAATATACCATGAATGAATAGCTAATAACTATCAAAGTTTCTGGTATAACCTATAAAAGAATCACAAAAGTTATTTGCAAATAACATTTTGTGTACAAAAAATAGCCATTGTTTCAAATCTCAAGATAGAGCATATCTATACCTGTTTTTAACACAAAACTTCGTATGTTGACAAGTGTTGAGACACATTTTCTTTCATTAGATAGCAAAGAAATAAAGAAGAACATGTAAAATATTGATGTTTCTTAGAAAAATATAAACAGATCAATGAAGTTGACAATTTGCATTCAAATAAAATTATATAAATTGAAGAAAGCTGATGAGATTATCAGACATGTTAATTAAAGCAGAAACTCCACAGTGCGGTGCATTTTAATATAGATCATTAAGTGAATTACAATTTGAAATTATTGAAAGCATTTATTAAAATATCCTCCCAGTCTAGCTATTCGTTGGATAGTAGTTAATATTTATGGTAATTTTACTCACTTGCTCAGTATGGCAGGATCAGAAAAACAAATCTATGCACAGTTTAACTTATAAACCCAATTTGTCTTCTTTCAGTTTATGATGCTATCTATTATCATTATTCTAATAACTTCACTAACCAACATTTCTGCTATTTAATTAAACTAAAAATGTATTCAAGCACTTAAAAAAGAAGACTATGTATATAAGGAGCACTGCAGAGCAGGAGAGTTGTCAGAAATAGTAATCTTAAATTATATGAAGATAGAGGTGATGTGCTTCCTTCTTCTAAAATTATATTGCTGTGTCAGATTTATATCCTGGAAAGGTGATTAAGAGTTGGCTGTACATTTGCATATCACATTATATATTTTAAAACACATTTGCAACTATTAATTTATTAGAGTCACACAATAGCCAGGATAGATAGTTCATCAAAATATGCATAATTATATTAGATAGGAGGGATAAGTTCAAGAGATCTATTGTGCAACGTGGCGACTATAATTAATGGTGGTATATTGTATTCCTGAGAAATGCAGAGAGTAGATGTTAAATGTTTTACTACAAAAATATGTGAAGAAATGCAGTTTTTAATTAGCTAGATTTTTACCATTCTATTATGTACTTTACTTCAAATCATCATGTGGTACATGATAAATACATATAATTTTGTCTGTCCCTAAAAAAAAAAAAAAAAGCCACAGTAGAAAAACAGCTATGGGTGGCGGTGGCTAAATGATTTGCCCAAGAATCGACTGAATTTTTGCCTAAGTAAAATTAGCTTAAAAGCATGCCTATCTAACTAAGTGCTAGTCCAGAGTTGGTTGTACTTCTGCCCCATGGAGAATTCAGTGCTCCGATACTACTTTGATGATTTTGCAGCAGATCTAGAGAGTGAAATGTTGGCAGTTAAGAGCACAACCAAACTTTAGAAATATTATAGAGGCCATAATGCATGCATATTGCATAAATGCATACTGTTGCTATATTGATTTTTCTCTCACATTAATAGTAATATGAAGCATGTGATGTGGGTGAGTCTCATTAGATCTGCAGCATAAACGGGGAAGCTGAAAGACACTTAAGGATAAATGATATTAAAGAAAGCATTAGCAGATAAAATAGATGTTCCAATTGTGCTCTTTCTACGCCTACATAAAATGTTCCTTTCTGATTTCATTAAAAGCATTTTCACTGCACCAGCTTTGTTAGAGTTATTTCCACCAAAATAAAAGAAAATTAAAATTGAATAAAATTTTATTTATCTGAAATGAGGTGCAATTCTATTCACTGAAAGTACCAAGTCTCACCTCCTGGGAATGCTAGCAGCTACATAGTTGGGACTTTTAAATTGTACGCAACCGTTAGAACCCTGGCTGTGAAAACAGACCTATTTTGATGATGATTATCAGTAACTTCCTAAAATTGACTTAATCTCACTGGGAGGATGTGCACCGTAGCAGAAACACCGGAAACCCATAAACATGCCACAGCCCTTCATTTCACCTACCTGTGTGAACTGTGTGCACACGTTACTTAAACTCTGGGGTTCTCAGAACCCTCATCAGTTAAAATTTAATTCTAACTCCCAAATCCTTGATTCTGAGCAGCAGTTTGAAATTAGACTCAGCAACCTCACAATTTGTATAATTTCATTCTCCCCTGATTACTTTAGCAGTTCATGCTGGCCTATTAACATGTGAATGCCGATTGAATAAGTCCCTTACACATTTAAATGAAGATTTTTCTCTTGTGATATTTCCATTTGAGCCCTTTGTCTATTGATTTGTGATTATCCACTATCCTAAAATGAAAATAACCTTGACTAGGCATCAAAAGATAGGGTTATTTTGGGCTCTGAGCGACAGTGTTCATTTGACTTTTGTAATTACAGTGCCTTTGGGTCTGAAGTATTAGTATAAAAATATAAATCCTGCCTACCTCAGGAAAAAAAAGGGACAAAAAATTTAAAGATGTTGACTCAAGTTCTGTACAGTAAGTGGAGTTACAAGAGAATAATGAGCAGTACAAATAACACAGATCTGTCCCCTCCTACTGTACCTGATGGAGAGATGTGCCTCCAGGAAATGGAAGGCTCTGGCTTCCCAGTGGCCAAACAAGTCAGGGTGACGTTGGTTCCTTCATTGATGGTCATGTCACTTGAGATGTCATATATCTTCGGGGGAACTGAAATGACAAAAAAGGCAGTGGTCAAGGAAAAAAAATATATAAATGAAAAAAATTTGAAATGCATGTAATGAACCCCATGATATCCTGCCATAAAGGTATGGTAACAAAATGTTCTCTGGTCCTCATCTATAGTATGAATTCTCAGTAATCTTAAGACTCTAAGAAATTTCTGGTTTTATTTGTCATCTAATTATTAGATATTGAATACTTCAAATGAATGGGATACTTAGTATCAAAAAGTTTTAATATTGACTTAATATTTACTGTGAATAATATGCGCTGTCTTCTAATAACCAATCTGCCTACTTCATCCAAGTATCTTCACTGTCATGATTGTTTTCCTGTTCAAATGGTTAAATAAAAAGTGAAAATCTTGAAGACACAAGAGCAGAACTGGTATGCCTACCAGTTGATTCAACAGCTGTCTGAGCAGGACATGTGTAGGAATGGGAGGGTAAGATTTCAGGGTCACAAGACATATTTCAGTTTTTGTTCTTCTACCTGGAAGGCAGTGGCATGGGACTTTCTCTGAATTTATGTTCTAGGGAATATATATCCTAAGGACTGTGAAAGGTAGGTTCAATGATATTTACATCAGTAATGATGGAAAAATATTGATTGAAAGAGATGACCTATCTTCAGAACTTCCCAGAACCTTTTTTATGCCCTTATGCATTGTGAATCTACAAGAATGATAGGGAAAATACCATACTGTATATTTTCTGATGCATTAGATTATTGAAGCTTTTATTCAAAAATTTGATCATGAAAGAAGATTTGTAAATGCTGGGTAGGAAAATCTCTAAACTAACTTCCAGGATTATGTGTGGATATATTCTGGCAAACTAACTGTTCTCATTTAATCCCAAACAGCATGATTCTGCACTGGCTAGCTGCATTATCTAGGGCAAAGTACATAATCTATCTCAGTCTCATCTGAACAGCTGCAGACAGTAATAATATAAACTCTATATATCCTTAGTGAGGATTAAATAAGTTAACATATGTTAAAGAACTTTGAAAAGTACCTGGTACAAGTATTTACTGTTATGATTAGATTTTGTAAACCACATATATGATGCTTGAACTTAATTTCAGTAATGCCCTTTTTGCAAACCTTAAAACTTTTCTCCAACTTCATCACTTTAATAGAGCATATAAGTGACTTATGCTAAAATTTGCTTGGTTTATTTTATAAATAATTATAGCATGTTAATGCCCCAGGTTAGTAAATAGTAATTAGAAACTTTGATATATAAAAATATTAGTAAATATTAGTAAATAGTAATTAGAAACTTTGATATATAAAAATATATAAATAGTAATTAGAAACTTTGATATATAAAAATATAATTTTTAGCTGGAATCTTATTTATTTATTTATTTATTTATTTATTTATTTATTTTTACGGTACTGGGAATGGAACCCAGGATCATTCTACCTCCCAGCTACACCCCCAGCCCTATTTTTTATTCTTTATTTTGAAACAGGGTCTCACTGAGTTGCAAAAGGCCTAAGTAAGTAGCTGAGGCTATCCACAAATGGAAAGTCCTCTGTCTCAGCCTCCCAAATGCTGGGATTACAAGCGTGCACCACCACGCCTGGCCCTGGTATCACATTAGTTGTTGCCTCCTATTTCTTTATGCAAGAAATGAGTTTTCACAGTTATTTTTAAAGCCATTAACTAAAATCTGTTGTGATTATAAATCAAATTAACCATACTTGGGTAATCACATATTTCATTTTTTATGGAACCAATACTCTGCAACAAAAAATCAAGGATGATATGATTACAAATATAAAGCATTTGATTATATATAATTGTTGTCATGATTGAAGAAAAGACCTACTCCTATGTGATATACCATTGTAACTGTTTCTAAATGACACACTTTAATTGGCATTTCAAACATATCATCATCAGACTCTTTAGTTTCCAAACAGAAGACTTTCTTTATTTTCACTGAAACAGAACAGATATAAAGACATTAAAAGACCCTAGAAAAAGAATTGAGAAAAATTTGCAAGGCCTATTAGTGAGTAGGGGAGTCAATAAAAATAAACTTACAATACTAAAAATAATATTATGAGGATATTTGGATATGGGGACAAGTCTGCTACAATAAATGTGAAATACATATAAAAATATATATACCTGAATATGAATAAATACATAGAAATATGTAAATACATATCAATATATTTACCACTCACATACATGTATGAACATGAATACATATATATCAATGTCCACTATTAAATTTTTAAAATAGTTATACAGTAGTTAACACCTTTTTCTATAAGTTAGTATAGTGTGGCTACTCTATTTACATATTTCGAACTTATAGCGGATTCCAAGTTAGACCCGAGTATGGATATTTAAAAGAAATAATGGTGTGCCACACGGACATACATTCTACCCTCTACAAATTATTTTGTTAACCCTATCTGAACACAAAATAGTTTAGTTGTTGCATCTTTATACATATACTTATGTTTGGGGCACTAAGCATGATAATAAGTAAACAAGAAGCACTAGTATTTGACTGCATAGAGAAACAACCAAGTCCCTTAGCAATAAACTCAGGTTTGACATTTAACGATGGGAAATTATGTGGTAGGAGAAGAGTAGTGAATTCCAGGTGTGATATGTCATCTCATTGATTGCAATTACCTCCAAGGGCCTCATAATTCAGGAGATGCTACAGGGAAGAAACATCTGGAAAGAGGATGTTAGTAAGAGAAAATCCTCTGGCAAGGCTCTTCTCCCCAGAATGCATCACCTGTTGGCAGCAGATGCTGTGTAAAGGGAGCAGTGAAATCCTTCTTCTGTGCTTCTCCTGCGCTGGGGCATACAGAGGCAAAACAAATGTTGCTTTGCTGAATATTCAAAGTAATTGCATATTCAGCACTCAAGCCTTCCAAATTTTACTGACTATAATGAAAGGAATAACCCTGAGCCCAAAGGAAATGCAAACATTTTTTTTTTCAAAAGCATAATCCTTGCCCTCAAGAAACTTAAAATCAAAAGCAAGAAGCAGATAGGTAAGTAATTAAGAAAAGACAAATGTCTGCTTTTTTCTTTCCATTGTATGTGAGTAATGTATATCCAACAGGTACAGGTACAGCTCCAGCTTTGAATCTGTAAAGACCTGTCCAATGTTGATTTTTTTAAGTGAATAATAGAGTAAAGCTTATGCCTAGTGTTGTTCAGTGCAGTGAATATATATATATATATATATATATATATATATATATATATATTAGAAGAAAACTAATAGTAAACTCAATGTAGGACAATAGAAATGGAGGACTGAAGAACTGGTTAACAAGACAGTGCTCACAATTGGGAGCACTGCCACCAGAATAAGATATGGCACTGGGGAAAGGTTTGCGATAGTCCCAGGGCACAACAGTCTACAGGGAAATGGGAGAGATGTTTCTACCCTTGCTATAGGAGCAGGGATATCTCAGGCTTCTGAAGACTGTGGGTTCTGGTAGCAATTACTGGGTGGTAGTGTGTTTAAAATATTAGCACAGGAGGGTAGGATTCTCAAGTTTTCAGAATGTTTGCCATGTCTTATTATATGTCCAATATTCTAAGCACTTACACAGAGAAATAGAAAAATGAGAAGTTATTTTTAAAATGACTTAGCATTCTAGATATATGTTTCTTTTTTATATCCCTTAATTCAAACTCCCTCCCTCAAATACTTTTCAAAATACTTTAAAATAATTTATATAGGAAGACATGTTCAATTCAATAATTATCAAGCCATTAAATAAGTACATATTTTTTAAGAAATAATTTTTATTATTGTGCACATTGGTTTAATAGTTATGTTTGAGGGCAAGATAATACACACATAGCTTATTTATGCAAATGCAGATTTGTTTGACAAGTAGGAAAGAGTTATTGTAACATCATCTTCACCACTGACGTTGTCATCATCATCATCATCATCATCATCATACCATAAATAAAAGTAACGAAAGATCAAAGTACTAGACTTCAAATTAAATCACAGAATACCTCCTTCCCAGTGAGACTGTAATTCGGGATATATAAGACTTTTCTAACATATTTTTAATTAATTATTGTCCATCAGCAGTTATAGAAATCTAGGAACAATGGATGTTTTTTAAGCAACAAAGATTGAACATGGATTTAAAGTTTGATTTGGGGGTAAATACTTTTGTTTGTTTGTTTGCTGGTACTAGGGATTGAACACGAGGCCTCACACATGCTAAGTAAACACTGCCACTGAGCAACATTCCCCATCTCCTTTTCATTTATTTTGAGACAATTTATTGCTAAATTGCCCAGGCTGGCTTCAAACTTGCATTTCACCTACCTCAGATTCTCAAATGGCTGGGATTACTGGCATCACACCTGGGTGGGGAAAGTGTTTTTAAAAAACCCAGATCCATTTAATTGAGTTACTCAGTCTCTCAAATTTATAATCTGCTTTGCCTTTAATTGTCCTCTGACCTCAAACTCAACTGTCACTTTGCACCCAGTCTTTAACTCCATTGTATTACACCTTCAACCCTATTTTTTTTTTATTTTTAGTCTTTTTAGTTTTTGAAACAGGGTCTCACTGAGTTGCTAAGGGCCTCGCTATGTAGCTGAAGCTGTCTACCTGTGATCTTCCAGGCTTAGCCTCCAGAATGCTGGGATTACAAGTGTGCGCCACCACGCCCAGCCTCTTTAACTCCTTTTTAATCAGCTCTATAGTAAGAGGATGAGGTATAGTTAGACGTATCTATAATAGAGTTAGAATTGCTAAAAATAATTTATATTTCTTGTTGGTATTTTCAGCAAAAAATTAGACAATCTGACTTGTCCTCCCTTGAGTCATTTTTTACAGTATCCTCAGCAGAGTAAGGGGCAGCATCAGTAATTTGGGAATCTCTCTCTCTCTCTCTCTCTCTCTCTCTCTCTCTCTCTCTCTCTCTCTCTCTCTCTCTCTCACACACACACACACACACACTTATAATGAGCAATGAGCAATTAAATTTGTGAGTAGTTGCATGGATTTGTTTTGTTTTAGTGTTAGATCTCTTACATGCTAAGCATAAACTCCATCACAGAGCTACACCCTCAGCGCAAATATTCTGATCTATAGAAATAAATTTTGTTAGTTGAGTGAGCCGTCTTCACAGATTTAACTTTAATTTCTCTCATGAAGGCTGGAACATAGCATCAACAGTATAAGAAGCCAACATAAGGGTGACTAATATGTACATCACAAGAGTTATATAAGCACAGGGTATTTTATTATGCTGAAAATCTGTGCAGGTGGTTTGGGACAGTAACAAATAAAAGAATCTGCACCTACACTGAGTTGAATGACATATGAGGTTGGGTCACACATCTGATTGAAAACCCTTACAGGATGCATTTGATGGTTATCTCAACTGTGAAGACAAGACATGGACTCTGGATCTGGACAGTCACATGGCTCACTGGAACCAATTAAGTGCCTCACCGAGTTCTTACACTGTAGGAGACCATGAACAACCAAAGGTACAAATACTAATTCACTGGGAGGTGTTCTTTAGGATGCTGGGGCCGAAAAGTAGATGACATATTTATTTAATCTGGCCCACAAATATTCATGGATTATTGCAAATATCAACTCAGCATTTATTGTAACCACAATATATCTGGAATCAATACCAACTGCTTCCTCAGTCACAGTGTGAAACCAGGGCAATGTTTTATAGACAAGTTCAGTCGGCATCCTCCCATTCACTCCCTGATGGTATTGACTAATTACCAAAACCCTTGGAGATTGTCATAAATCTATTTGAATTATACATCGGATCAGTAGATCCGATGAGAACATGTCTCCAAATATGTTCACTAGGACAAACAAATATAAATATGAGTGGTTCCATCTCCTTGATGTCCTATGTGACTTATCTCTTTCTACTGTTAAACTTCACCCAGACCAAAAACTTACCAGAAAGAAAAAAAAAAAGAGTGGAGTGTAAATTTCTGAGCAGATATTTAAAGAACAAAATTAGATTTAAAAAACATGATGTCGCTGATGACTTTGATCATCTTAAAGCAAGGTAGATTTTGTTTTCTGACTATATGCTATTATCTGTATGTTTTTATCCCTCCCAAAATAAGGTGTTGAAATCATACTCGCAAGGTAATAATTTTAGGAGGTGGGGTTTTAGGATATGGATGTAGTTAGATAATATGTAAAATTTACGTCTTTATAAAACAGACTTCAGAGAGCTATCTAGACCCTTCTACCATGTGAGGACTCAGCAAGAAAGTATCATCTACGTGGGCCCTTGCTGGCACTTTCTGGGCATCTGAGCATCATGATGTTGGAGTTTCCAGCCTCTAGAACTGTGAGAAATAAATTTATATTGTTTAAAATCCACCCAGTTTATGAGCCAGGCATGGTGCAAGCTGAGACAGGAGGATAGCGGTTCACAGATAGCCTCAACTACAAAGTTAGGCTCTTTGCAACTCAGTGAGACCCTGTTTCAAAATAAAGAATAAAAAATAGGGCTGGGGGTTTAGCTCAGGGGTAGAATGCTCCTGGGTTCCATCCCCAGTAACACACACACACACACACACACACACACACACACACACACACACAATCCACCTAGTTTATGATATTTTGTTACAGCAGCCTGAACATACTAAGATAATTTTATGTTTCTTGAAATAATCATTTGCATATTTGCTATAGCAATTTTTTGTTGCCAGTTGCTGTCACTGGCATTTATTTTCTTGCTTACTACCTCTCCTCTCTACATAGAACATAAGCAGAGTCCCTAGGATAGGAACTGTTTGCTTTATTCAACAGTATATCACCAGCACCTTAAAAAGGACCTAGTGCATATGAGATATTCAATAAATATTTATTGTCCTTTTATGTGCTAATACTTCTTTAGCTTCTCAGTGAAGGTGTCCTATAAAATTTTATAGCTTTTGAAAAATGACATAATATATATTCTGAAAATATGATGAAACACAATTATAATTCCAAGGGTCCTGCATGATATTTTCCATGACTTTTCTGAGCTTGGAGATTCAGTATTCTTTTTAACTCATACAGTATTTTGTTATTCCATTGCTCCATATACTTTTTGAGATATAAACCCAGAGAAATAATTGGAAGATAACCACACACATTTATTTTTAACAGAATAAATGGTCATATCTTAGGTAGCACTATGTGTGCTGGCTGAAGTATTTTTCACTCTCGAAATTATGTAAATTTAGAGTCAAAAGGATTTGACTTTAATAATATGTACATGTTAGTTCTCCTTTTTTTTTTAACCCTGGCTTTAAGTCTGACTTAATTCAAATAAACCATATTTCTGAAGCTTTTCCAAGCTGCATGAGTCAATAAATCTTGGGAGAATTAGCTTATTTATTTATTTTTGCTCTCCCATACCTGGTAATGGCTGGCAATATCAAAAGAACATCCCTCCCATCACTGGGCTGGCACTTCCCTTTTCCGTCTTGGCCAGCACACAGAAGGTGAGTGCAGATTTCCCTTATAGTGAACTTCCTGGAAAAGGTGCTAATCAAAAACTGAGAGAAGAAATCATTTCAAGACTTTTTTTTTCCTCTAAATTGGTTAGCTTGTGGGTGCTTGATGCCTTCATGGCCTGCATCTAACCAGCAACATAGCTTTCTCTAGCTGATAGACGATAACTGACTTATTATAGTTTATGGCATTTCAGAGATTTCTATGGCTTCTCCCCTCATCTCATCACTCAAAGATAGTGTTCAGAGGAAAAAATACCCAAGCATGAGTTGTAAAGGCATACTTGCCAGATTCGTGGATTGCCTACAGATGGAATATGCCAGAAAAACTTAGGGGGTAAAGAACATGTTTGAGAAAGATGTATCTTTCAGACTCCCTTTCCAACTTTGAATCATGTTGCTTATCTTAGTGTTTTTACTTATTTAAAAAAAAACTATGCATAAATTTTAATCAATCTGTTGTGTCCTTTAGGGGGTGAGCTATAAAAACCTGGCAAAGTGGTAGTAATGTGTTTTAATTTATTCATCCACTCATGGAATCAACAGACATTTACTGAACAACTTTATCAAGGAGACTAATCTAAAGAAGCCTACGACCAAAAAAAAAAAAAAGAAAAGCAAAGACATAATTACTAATTATAATACAAATTTATTTATAATTTCTTCAAAAAGGTACACACAAGGTGTTTTTGGAACAGAGTTACAAATCTAAATCTTTCTATAGAGTCAGAATTAGAGAGGATGCTGATATTAGATAAGAGTTTTGAAGCAGATGGATTCTGAGCAGAATGTGATGGCTTAAAATAGTAGTTTCCTATATACAGCTAATCATTAGGGATAATCTTATAAGTTTTCCACTTGCCATAGGAGAAGGGCTAACAGGAGCTTTTAGAGCAATAGGTATATATTGATTGGCAAAATATAGATTTTGAAAATAAAGATTTACAGGATTCTGAGAAGACCATTCCATAAAATGTTCTTTCCTATTTATTTAAAATCTGCACTGTAATTAGGTCTTCCCTAGGATCCTCATAGCAGATATTTGCTTTTAAGGGCCTGAATTAAAATGTAATTCTCCCCAGAAAAGAGAATGCCTTAATAGTTTGCATTTGTTTTCAAATTACAGGCAACAGCATAGTGAGAATAGAAGGTATACTATATTCCCAGTAGAAAGGAGCCATGGCAACTTTTTCCCATTGTGTTATTTTTATTTGGGGAAAATCTACATAGCAGTGAGTTAAAACTAGCAAAGTAAAAGAGAAAGTAAGCCTCTGAGAAGGATAAACTCCACAGGACATGGAATTATGGGAAAAATTAACATGAAAATCACTTCCCTATCTTTTCTCTTCCCCTCCTTTCTCTTTCCTCTTGACTCTGAAACCTGGATTATGAATCCTGTGGAATTAAAGAAAATGGTGAATCTCTACATTTTAAGACAGATTTTCTCATTGAAGAAAATCATAACTACTCGTTAGATAGAAATGATAGATCTTCAGTGGCAAATGAAAATATACATAAAGATTTGGTATACATGAACATTAAATGTGATGCAAGAATATAAAAAAGGCTACTTGGTTTTAGAAAAGGTCTTGATAGTTTAACATGTATGTTATAATTTTTAAATTTTGGGTTGAAGGCAAATTTCTTACTTGTCATAAAAACATTTTGAAGTAAAAAATACAACATTGCTATGTAAGGGTTTCAATACTTTGCACTGTAAAGACTGTTATTTTTGCTTCATTCTGGCTAAAGGATCAATAGCTGGCCTGTACAGGAGAATGTTTATACACCAGAGTTCAGATCCCTGCTGTTCCTCAGGCTAGCTTCAGCTTCACTTACTTGGATGATTCAAAGATATAAAATACTGCTTAAAATCAGGACCATAATAGCAGCTACCCCTCAGGCAGCAGCAGTAGCAGCAGCAGCAGGAAAACTAAAGCACTCTTACTGCAAGGCTGTATATCACAGGGATTCCACAATGCCTGCCACACTCACACTCCTTCTTAGTAAACAATGCTAAGAAAATCCTAGGATTTTGAAATTTCTTAGAAAAACACTAGTGTGGGCCCCTATTCCTCCTCAGGCAGAATTCTTAAGGAATCAACTTCATAACTTCCAAACCTGCAGTGATAGTAACATTTTATTAAGAATTGATAATGAGCATTTTCCTGGAAACAATTTGGCATTGTATTTGAAGAACATTGACACTTTTTGAAACCATAGATCCAGTGATTCCCCTTCTGGGAATTTGTCATAAGGAAAATAGGTACCTTTTTTCTGTATAGTCGCTATTCCCATAAACCAGGTGGCCAGCTTCACTGTTCTGTTTGGAGATGTGCCAACAAAAACCCTTCAGAATGGCCTGCGTGAACTTCTCTTGCCTCATCCTTGGCAGTGAATTATTTTCCATATAAACCAGAGGAAACAGCCCAGCTGTGTGAAACTAGAACCCAGCTGCCTTCTTTGCAAACATTACCCATAGCTAAAAGCTTGCTTTGGGGTTTTTAAAAACACAGGAGAGTCCAATGTCTACTCTTGGAGTCATTGAGTTTATAATGTAACACCTGTCTCTGGATTTCAGGAGGCAAGCCCGTTCAGGTTCAATATGAGTGTTTCTTGTTATCTGTAGGGTTCTATAAATGTGTTTTAGCTGACTTTTGTTTCTGAAAGCTGCTAATGTGTCTTTTGTACTCGTAGTATATGTGTCATCTTAACACCATTAGAAAAACTATGCCCTCTTTGAAGTATTCTGACTTCTTTGTTCTTGGCAAATAATGTTTATCATCCTAATTATGAAGGTAGTATGCACTCATCAAAAAGGATGGGGGAAATATATAAAGAATAGGAAAAAATATATAATAGGTTGCAACACCTAAAAATTGCCCTTTGGTAGGCTAAAAACAAATGGATACTGGCAGTGTCTCATAGTTTCATTAAATGTAATGTCACAATTTAGTGACAATCACTATTAACACTTTGATATATTTCTCTTCATTATTTTTAGACATGCATTTTTCTATAGCAATTTCCACATGGTCCAACAAGCTCATTCAGGAATTAGTGCTGAAACCTTGCCTGAAATTAGCAGTGTTCCCTTCTCATATGTGATTTAGGAAATGAGCTAGGAGGTAGTTGGGCAGGCATGTCAGAATGAACATTATGGCTTTCTGATTTCTATATTGGGAACATGTCCTCCCAAGGATTAATATTTATTGAACATTGACATATGTACTATAGTAAGGGCTTAATGTCTTTGCTGTTGTTGGCAGGAGTGGCATCTATTATTCTGTATAGTTCTATATATCCAGTTCCCAACCCCTTCAACCCATCCATCTGCTTTTGTGGTAGTTGGCTTGGGTGTCAATTTTATAACACGGCTATAAATTCTTTAACAGTCCTCTCACTAAGAATAGGCTCCCTCTATCCCCTATACTGCCTTGAGTTGCATTTGAGGAAGTTCTTGGCTGCTTCAAAAATCAGAGTTGAGGTAAGAAGTAAAGCTGTGTGACTTCCAAACTGGGTCATGACGAATGCCATTAGTCTCCTGCCTTCCTCCCTGAGAACACTCACTCCTGGAGACCTGGGCCACTGTGCAATTAGTCTGACCACCTCAGGGTTCACCATGCTGGAGAGAACACATGGAGATACCACATGTGGCTGCCACATGGAGAGATTCTGAGACAACAAGAACAGAGAGAGCCTGGGAAGCGCTCCAGCTCATCCAGGCCCTAACTGTTCAAGTCATCCCAGTGAGGTCCCAAATATCATGTCCAAATTGCCCAAAGTACAGCCTTGTGAGTAAAATAAATAATTGTGGTGTTTACAGCCATGAAGCTGAGACATGGATTTTTAAAAATAATAATAGTTGGAAGACTTATACTACTCAACTTCACAATTTACAAAGCTAAAATGCAGACTGTGGTGTAGACATAAGAATGGGCAATAGAACAAAACACAGGCTCCAGAAATAGGTGTCAAAACCTACCTTGTTCAAAACCAAATTACTTATATTAAAAAACTAAAATAGTTAAAGCTAAGGATAAGAACATACATGTATAATGTGGGTCAAGACAAAGCACACACACACATATATATATACATATATATATATACATATACATATACATATACATATATATATATATATATATATATATATATATATATATATATATATCATGAGCAGTAGGGATTAAGGGAGAATCCCCGTCTATAGAGCCTGGCTACCGCTATTAATTTTCCTCTAGAAAACAAAAATCCAGATTTACTAGGTCCTTAGAATTGATTAAAAAATTTTTTTTGTATCGCACAATCTCATTAAAATATCTGTGGGCTTAGCCTGCACCAACCCAAATGGTACCTTTAGGGGAATTGGAAAGAAAAAAAGAACTGGCTCTTAAAAAAGATACTTCACCATCACATGCTGGAAAATTTTCATAATACAGAAATCTACATGGTCTATGAAAGTAAACAGTGCCTGTAGATTTATGTGTGTACAAAATCTTCACCATATGCTGCAAGCCCTGCGTGGTCCGGATCCAGCCAGGGAGTTACAATCTTGATATCTGTCTTAAATCCTGGCAAAACTTCAGCCTGTTTTTGCTGTGGAAGACCCAAAAATCCATTTGTACATTACATTGCTGGGTTTCTTATAAAAGTAATACATTATCACACTAATATGTGGCTGATCACCTGTGGTGGACTAACCATAATCAGATTAGATCTCCAGAGTGACTAGAATCCTGCCTAAGAAATATTCTGAGAAGTTTATTCATAAAGTTGAATGATAAAAATCATAATTCCTCTTAATACTGAACTTCCAAAATACAATTATCATCAACACTTTTTAAATAATTATGTTTCTCTACTTTTCCCAAAGAAAATGATTTATTTATGCTTTTTTAAAAAATTACAACCAAATGTTATCATGCAGCTATGTGCCAAGAGACAGTATAGTCCTGTGGTCACACACACACAGATTCTCTCTGAAATTGGGTTAAAAGGTAATTTGCCATGCTGCTGGACCCTAGATCATTAGTCACAGTGGCCTAAATGCATTCTCTTATAATTCAATATCAAAGAAATTGCTTTTATGGCATTAAGTATATTATATTCAAAATTATATAAATTATTGAAATACTATGCCTACTGCCAAGATATAAGACAGTTCACATGAAAAAATTTGAGTTTTAAATTATTCATTGAAAAAAAAGGCAGTCTCTTGACAGAAATTGTTTTATACTGGGGCTAGCTTCTGGGATTTACATTTAAATATGAATCACAAAACTCTGAAAACTTCAGAGACTCATAATTTCCTTAGTCTTCTTGAATAAGAAGTATTTCTCTTTAACTCCTTGATTTCCTCAAGTGGATTAAATATTATATGTTGTCTTATAGCTATTGCTATTCTAATGAGCATTCTCATTAGTAGAAAAAATAAGTTTAGGTAATCTTTATAAGTTATGATAAAATGCTCTAGCGAGCTCATAGAAAAATATTGAAATTTGGTGACTGAAATTCAATGTTTTGGGTGAAATATAAAAATAATGTAATTAAAATATGGTATTATGCTTATAACTATATAATCAGTGAATGATATATGTACACATCTATACATACATAGATTATACATAGAGATGTGGGAATAGATATGTTCTTATTTGTTATATAGTTGGATGCATGTCATATAAAACATTGGCTGTGCATATGAGTCATGTAACATATACCTTGGTTAATGCTGGAATACATAATAAAGGGAAAAATCTAATTATAGGAAACATAACCTCAAAAGGTCTCTCTCTTTCAGATTTATGTAAATTCATTTTGTTGAAAAAGTTTCATTTATCACTTTCTAAGCACAAGAGACTGTGATAGGTATTAGTGATTTAAAATTTAATAAAAGAGAGTTGCTATTTTCTGGTAGGTTATGTATTATGGGAGAAAACAAACACTGAAAAAGATTAAAATATCATTATATCAAGTTTTATGATATATATAGATATGTATAATATTATGTTTACTTTAAAGGAAATCCACCCCAACCAAATGGAGATGGAAGTATAGTGCTGGAGATACAATATAGGTTCTGGAATAATATGTTGTAAGTATCTCAAAAGAGACATGCGTTCTACAATGACACACGTGTGAGGGTGCAGAGTTGGAAAAGATCAGTACCAACTTGGAGAGCCTGTGGTCATCTTATAGCTGCCATAGTTGATTGAACTACTTGGTTTGTTACATGTAAAGGTGTTTCCTATAATCCCTCTCAAGCCATGAATACATTTATTTTTCTCTACATATTTCTGGAGAATCTAGATGAATGCAAGAACTATTGTTTATTGGTCCTCAAGTACTTTAGGGGATCTTACTCAGTACACAGTAAGTACTTAGAAAGTTCTGATTGGGAATATTTTGAACAGTTCTAAATGTTTCTTATTTGGTCACTTAGTCTTTAATGCATTTGTTAAAAATTCACAATCATAATTGCAATAATTTATTTGTGTGTGTGTGTGTGTGTGTGTGTGTGTGTGTGTGTGTGTGTGTGTGTGGTACAGGAGATGGAGCCCAGAGGCATTCTATCTTTGAGCTACACTCTCAGACCTATTTTTAGTATTTTTTATTTTTGAAACAAGCTCTCACTGAGTTGCAAAGTGCCTCACTAAGTAGGTGAGGCTGTCCGTAAACCACAATCCTCCAGTCTCAGCCTCTTGAATGTTGGGATTACAAATGTGTGCCACCATGTCTGAAAACTACATAATTCAAAATTTTCATACACTTTCCTTTATTGCTTAAGCTAACTAACCTATCCCAAAGGTATATTAGGTAATTTGGATCTTTTCATTCTTTCCTCCTGTCTCCACCTTCCAATCGTGGGGATTACAAGTGTGTGCTACCACGCCTGGCTCCTTTACTCAATTTTAATCAACTCTGGTGAATCTTTGGGGGAGATATGTACTGATAGGACTACTAGAGGTTATGTTTTCAGTTATAGTCCCATCAATATAAAAGTGACAGACTGATATATTTTCAATTCAAGGTCAGCCAAAATAGGAATACCCCAATATAATACCATATCAGGACACTAATGAGGGCATTAGGGATAAAATCCTAAGGGGGGGAAAAAAGTATTTGGATGGGTTTCCAGATTTATTCTATTTATTAATGAAGAAAATAATGATAAATATCAGGTCATTATAATGAAGTAACCTAAACAAAAAGTGTCCCCCTTATAAATGAGACTATTTTAAAAGAATATGAGCTTTCTGCCATTAAAAAGATTTTCAGAGAATATAGAACAACAGTAGGAATAGAGAAGGTATAACAACAATGAGTGAGTGCCTGAACCAAATATGCTGTTATAGTTTTTCAAAGCAAGTTCTTTGACTTATTGCCGTACTGTATAGGGTATATGTGAAGAGGTAAATTGGAATAATCCACCATGATCACACTAATGGGCTAGGGTTAATAGAAAGTGAGATACGGGAGAAGTGACAGATGAGAAAACACATGGTTTCAGGAATGGTGGCATGGTTTGGCTATGAATGTGTTCCAGAAAAGCTCACATGTCATCAATGCAGACATGTTCAGAGACGAAATAACGGAATCAGGACTCTACCCCCTCAGTGGGTAAATGGACTGCTGCATATGCTGAGTGGTAACTAGAAGCAGCGAGTCATGACCTAAGAAGGCAGGTCACTTGGGGTGTAGATTTATGGGTTACATATGCCCTTGGCTCCTTCCTTTGAAGGAAGGAGTGCGCATGTGTGTGTGCACATGTGTGTATTGAGCTGTCTCGAGCAGGACAGCTTGCCTTTGCCATTCCCTGCCATCTTACCAGACATGGACTCAAACTCTGGAAACATGAGCCAAAGAAAACATTCCTCCTCTAAGCTGTTCTTGTTAAGATATTTTGGTCACAGTGATTTTTTTAAAAAGCTGACTAAAATAAATGTGGCAATAGGATCAGTAGATATTGGAAAAGAGGAAAAGAAAATTAGAGAAAAGCAACAAAAAATGATAAAATGAACAAGTCCATGAAAAAAGGAAAATGAAATATATTCTTATACGTCATTCATGAATTTCACATATGGGTTTTCCCCTTTTTACAGTATTTGTAAGCAAAATACGTAAATAAAAAGAGTACATTGAAATAAATTATCTAAGCCTGGCGTGGTGGCGCACACTTGTAATCCCTATGCTTGGGAGGTGGAGACAAGAAGATTGCACAGGATTGAAGCCAGCCTTGCTGGTTTAAGAGACCCTGTTTCCAAATTAAAAAAATAAAATAGGTCTGGGAGTGTAGCCCGGAGGTAGAAGGGTTTCATCCCCAGTACCACCAGAAAGAAAGAAAGAAAGAAAGAAAGAAAGAAAGAAAGAAAGAAAGAAAGAAAGAAAGAAATTGTCAAAATCAGAGTATACTTCACTCAGTGGTATACTGGAGCTAGGTCATACCAAATTGGAAGCTAATTGTTGAATTCTTAGAAATTTTATGATTTGAATTTTAAGCATGGCCATTGTTAAATTTAAATGATGCAACAGTAAAGTTTGAATAAATTATGTAAAAACAAAAGTTTTAAAAAACTTAAAATATATAACTTCATATATATATGTATATATATATATATATATATATATATATATATATATATATATATATATTTTTTTTTTATTTTTTATTTTTTGGTGGTACTGGGGTTCCTGGAAGCCCTTCTACCCCTCCGGGCTACACTCCCAGACCTATTTGTTTTACATTTTCATTTGGAAACAGGGTCTCCTAAGCAAGCACGCGCGGCTGGCTTCGAACCTGCGTGATCCTCCTGTCTCTGCCTCCCAAGCGCGGGGATTACAAGTGTGCGCCACCACGCCTGGCTAGATTGTATTATATTTTAATGTTGCCTATCATTTGGGGTTATTACTTTGTATTGCAACTATGTGGTAGAATTACTGATCTGACACTGCATATCTCCTACCATCTTTATGTTTAGTAATGTCACAGTGGTGACCTGAAATTGGCCATTGTGGTTCTTTCCAGTATGGAAATTGGCAAATGCTATAAATCTTGGCATTTGTCCGGGTAACTGGTTATTAAATATTTTAAGTAACCCGCTGACCTTTACCCATATATGTATGAAGAAAACATTTAAAATAAAAGTTAATCATTTTAATATATTTTATTCATGCATAGTAATTATACATCATACTGAGGTTCAAAGTAGTATAGGCACACACACAACATTTGGTTTATTTTTCTTCAGATCCTACCCTACTACTCATCCCTTCCCATATATATTAGTGAAAACATTTAACAAATATTCAAATATTTCCTAATAATGGGATATTATGTGATGTTTACACTACATCTTATCAGGTATTGAGACTATAAGAAGGAACCAAATGTATAGTTTTGCTCTCAAAATGTATAGGATCTAATTTAGAAGGATTATGAGAACATAAATAACCAAAAGTGGAGCAGCCCAATGATTATAAGAAAGGATCAGAGAAGAAGACTGTGGAATTATAGGTGAGAGAATGATTAGCTATAATAAGAAGAAAATGATTGGTGGAAGAGGTAAACTTTCAGCTCATCTTTGGATAACAGAGTAACTTTGTACTTGGGAGGACATGAATGATGAATTCAGTATCTGGAAGTAAAGTTATACACACAGATAGGCCATATGTATGGATCAGGCAGTTGAGTCATAAAGAAATTTAGTTGGAAGCGAAATTAATATAGTAGGATGGGAATAAATTATGAGGCCCTTGAGTTAAGCTTTGATGAAATAAACAAACTACTGCAAAAGCAAACATGTCATAAATGGTTATTTACTGTGTTCTCTCTGAGGGCTTAAAACTTAATAGGACCAAATACGTTTTTGTTTAATTCTTTGGATAGAAAGAACATTTGATTAATATCTTTATGAGTGTTTTTATGAGAGAGGAAGAGATTATTTTTTGCCATTTAGAAACTCCATTGGCCAGTTTTATATTTGCCCTTCTCTCATTATAGGAATATTACACTAATTGTTTATACCTAAACACATTTTTTGTGAGCTTAGATCTATTAAAGCAGTCACAGTGTATATATGCAGATTGATGTGTTGGTATAAACAGATGGAAACACGTTTCTCAGCTGATGAGTAACAGAAGAGCCCTTCTCATCATATTTAACCAAACACCTAAACCCACACACTTTCTGCCCCAGTTTTTCTTTTCTTCCACATTTATCTCTGAATTGGTTTAAATCTCCAGAGATGGGATGACCACCTGCCTTTCAAGCATATTGCAAAAACAGCAGTGACTACAGATGATTTTTGCCAGTCAGTTCTTTTATTCAGGAAAACATATACCAAATGGCAGCAGAGTCAACAGCTGATGAGATTTATTATGTATATAATACTTTGCTTTTGGTGGGGAATCACAGAACTGTGCTGTGACTATACTCAAACTGTTTCAATCAGGCTGAGAGACTGAAGTATCTTAAGGGACTGAGTTCTTGTTAGTGATTATACTTTTTAAGAGGATTAAACAAAAATTTATAGAAGGAGGCAAACTTTTCTTTTGTAGTAAAAAAAAAAAGTATCTGTTCCTTTCTGAGTGTAGCAAGTCTGCTAATGGGTCACTTCAAGTAATTTCTTCCTCTTGGCACACACCTAGATGATTTCCCAGAATCCCTTGCAGTTTATTATGACTTTTAAATAATGGGATAGGAGCAGAGGTGATGTGTGCAACTCCCAGATTTGGTCCACGGAAATCTCCCATGGGTGATCCTCCATGCTATTTCCTGAAGATTGTTTCACACACCCTTGTAAATTGGAATAACATGTTGCAGATGGCAGAAATGCAGTGTAGAAAAAATCCTGGTCTCTAGATAATTCAGTTGCCTACAAGGAACAATTGATTTGAATGTTCTATTAGCAAGAGATACATACTAGGCCCATACAGTTTTCTAGAAGAGATCAACTAATATTTAAGGAACTAATTTCTGTGTCATGTAACCCACTCAAATGAAGATTCAAGAATTAAAATTAAGGCGATAATTATGATCCTTTTAACCTCGTCCCTAAAAATAAAATGAAAATATTACCAATTCATTTTACAAAACTGATATATTGTGATATTTAATAGGTACAAGAAGAATAAATTTTATTTATGAGTACATACAATTTTAAATTATAATACTGACTCCATCAAGTGAATATAGCAATGTATATAAAAATTATGCCTAGCCAGGCATGGTGGCACATACTTGTAATCCCAGCATTTGAGATGCTGAGACAGGAGAATACAGGTTCACAAACAGCCTCAGCTACTTAGTGAGGCCCTTTGCAACTCAGTGAGACCGTGTTTAAAAATAAAGAATAAAAAACAGGGCTGGGGGTATAGCTTGGAGGTAGAATACCCCTGGGTTCCATCCCCAGAACTGAAAAAAAAAAAAAAATATATATATATATATATATATATATATATATATATATATATATATGCCTAAATAAGAATCCTTATCTAAAGGATGAAGAGATTATTAAAAATTTATTACAGCCGGGTGCGGTGGTGCACGCTTGTAATCCCCACACTTGGGAGGTGGAGACAGGAGGATTGTGCAGGTTCAAAGCCAGCCACGCTGGCTCAAGAGACCCTGTTTCCAAATAAAAAGATAAAAAATAGGTGGGGGAGTGTAGCTCAGAGGTAGAAGGGCTTCCAGGAACCCCAGGTTCACCAAAAAATTATTAATTTAATGTCTTATAGGAATATATTTAAGAGGAAATATATTTATATGTGTATGTTATCTTGTCAATCTATTAGAGAAAGCATTAAATAAAAAATACTATAATTTAAAATAAAATGTTGCAAATAAGGAATAGAAAGTTTCATTATGTGATTTAAGAATAAAACAAAAATCCATAATATTCACTGTCCTTAATTGTGAAATGCTAGGCAGATTTTATCAACAGATGAATGGATTACAAAACTGTGGGATATGTATACAATAGAATTTTACTCAGCCATAAAGAAAAACACAATTATATCATTTAAGGGGAAATGGATGGAACTGGAGGACATTATGCTAAGTGAGATTAGTCAGTCACACACAAAAAATGATATTGGATGCTTTTTCTAATATGTGAAAGCTAGGGAGAGATGGTTAACAGGAGGAACTCTAGATGAAGAAGGACATCCTATAGAGGGCCAAATAAGGCAACCTAACTGAGGGTATGAGAGAGGGGAAGAGGGAAACTCTCTAAAGCATATGATGTACTTAAACAAATATATCAAAGTCAATCACTAAGCCAAGCATGGGAAGGAGGGTTGGGGAGGGAATAGGATGGGGATTATATATATGCATATATGTTTACACAAGTCTTTTATCCCATTAAGATGTATGACTACAATGCACTAATAAAAATATTTTTAAAAAATTGAAAACCAATTTTCTAAAAAAAAACCCTTTAACATGGTATACCAACTTATACTATTTATATCTTACATAGTATTATGGTTCCAAGCCAGTTCATTAAGATTTAAAAATAAATTTGAATTATAAGTATTGAAAACAAAGGTACAGATAAGCTATTGATGATAGGTAGTAGAGGTAGTTTTTACAAAATATTCAAAAGAAGTTATATACTATTAGAGCTGATAAAAAGTTCAATTATTTTACAGTGAAGATGCTAACTCCACCCAGATTAAATCTACACATTTGATAAAATTACAAAAATCCATTTTACCTAAAGAATTCAACATAATTAACTTAATAACACTGAAGAAAAGAAAGACTAAGAGTAGCCAAGACAAACATTCTTAAAGACAAGGAAAGAGCGAATCTTATTCTAGGGTATTCTCAAGACTAATAATAATACCTTAGGTTATGGAATAGAATCCTCAACTGAAGACAGATTAGTTAACTTGGTCTCCTGTGTATCCATATAAAGTATTCTAAAAAATAAGATGAACTCTAGACAAAGGAGGAGAAATCATAGATGAGCAAATAAGGAGGCCTAACTTGGGGGGGATTCCCTAATGTACATGATATACATTAACAACCATATCAAAGTCAATCACTAAGCCAAACATGAGAAGGAGGGAGAGGGGAGGAAATGGTGCAGGAATTGGGTGATGTGTGCAAGTATTCCTCTATTATCTTGTACCCCACTAAGATGTGTGACTACAATGCACCAATAAAAAAAAAGCAAAAAATAAAAATAAAAAATGGCTAGGCGTGGTGGTGCACTATTGTAATCCCCATGCTTGGGAGGCAGAGACAGGAGGATCGTGCAGGTTCGAAGCCAGCCTCACTGGCTTAAGAGACCCTGTTTCCAAATAAAATATAAAATAGGTCTGGGGGTGTAGCCCGGAGGTAGAAGGATTCCATCCCTAGTACCACCACCAAAAGAAAAAATAATAAAATAAAATAAAATAAAATGTTGAGTGCACAAAGTCAACTGGGAAAGATTTCAATATAAAAACACGTTACAATCTATGAAAATACTAAAAATATATAAAACTTTTATAAATCATTATATCTATTGCAAACATGCAAAAACATGAATATAAAGGACATATAATAAGTAGATTCATCTAGAAATTATTAAAGAAAATTATAAAATATAAACATTAACTTTTCCTATACCCTACTTCAATTAATTAATTAACTTAATTTGCAGTACTGGGGATGGAACCCAGGAGAATTCTACCTCAGAGAGACACCCCTATTCTTTATTATTCTTTATTTTTGAAACAGGGTCTCACTGAATTGCAAGAGGCCTCATTAAGTAGATGAGGCTGTCTGGGAACTGCAATCCTCCAGTCTCGGCCTCCCGAATGTTGGGACTACAAGCATAAGCCACCATGCTCAGCCTCCTGCTTCAATGTTATAAAGTGAATCCATATTATTAAATGAGCCAGGCTGGTAGCCCATATTTATAATCTCACTACTTAGGAGCCTGAGACAGGAGAATTTCTGGTTTAAGGACAGCTTCAGCAACATAGTGAGACTCTCAGCAACCCAGCAAAACTCTTTCAAAAACAAAAAAATTAAATCATGTAAGAGCTGTAGTTCCTGAGAGAATGCCTCTGAGTTCAGTCCCCAGTATCACCCAATCACTCACACACACACACACACACACACACACACACACACACACACAATTATGTGGTTAAAACTATGTATTACTACATTGTTGTCAATATCATTTTAATACTTATTTGTATTTTTCAGACAACACAAATTATAAAATTTAATAAAAATCTAGATTCAAAAGTCCTTATTTCATGAGTTGTTATGAACCTGCAAATAAGACAATTTGCTGCTTGGATGAAGAACTAGTTTGTAAAGTGAGTGCTAAATAGATATTAACTGTCATTTTTAATAAAAACTGTTCTAACAAAAACTGAAATGGAAGTCACAAATATCAGCTGTTATTTCTCATATAAATGAAACAAATATAAAATGAACTGAAAGCATTAATATTTTCCATCCTATAAACACATCCCTCTCTGTAATGACTTATTTTTCTTTTATACTTTTCTACCTTTATCTGTATTTTCAATCTATTTTTCCTTTCCTATTGCTTACCTCATCATTCCTTCCTTCTTTGTTTTTTCTTCTATAACTACTTGCTTTTTGCTCTTTATGATATTTTCCTTCTCTATTTCCTTTTTTTAAACATTTTACTTGTTTTTTTATCTTGACTGATTTCCATATTCTATAGTGTGGGTATCATCAAATATCAGACAAATGGATTGAGGTGAAGGAGAAGATATGTACTGGGATATGCTTTATCCCAGTACTTGTGAGGCTAAAACAGGAGGATCGTAGGTTCATGGCCAGGCTCAGCAACTTAGGAAGTCTTCCACAACTTAGTAAGACCCTGCTTCAAAATGGAAAAAAAAAAAAAAAAAGGACTGGGAATATAGCTGAGAGGTAGACTGTCCCTGGGTTCAATCCTCAGTATCATAAACACACAAAAAAACATGATTTTCCCAAATATTTTGCAAATCATCTACATTCTTTCAGAAAGAAGCAGTGTTTGTTTAATGATATAGTTTGAAACAAGAACAATTTTAATTTAGACTGGAGCAAACTTTGGGGATCATTTCAAAAGTGTCAGTCAGTCCCAAAGGGAGGCTAGAATTCTGAGTGTATATGTAGACTGTAGAGAAGCCAGACTGTGGTCATTAAAATCTAGCCTAGGCAACAATGCTCCCACACCATATATTAATAGAGTTTTGAGTTTTAGTTGTTAACATTTGGCTCACCTGATTTTCAACCTCCCTCCCTACACACACACATACAGACACAAACGTGTACATACACATGCACACACACACACACATGCACACACACATGCAGACACATCATTTTCCTGTGAACATATGGAGGCATTTATTCTCTGGGTATACTATGCTCCCATCTCTGGAGTAATGGCTGAACCTGGGCCATCTTTCAGTCCTGTGCTAAAGCAGTCCTATTATTTATACACTTCTCCCTAGGATATGTATTTCTAAGAAGAGGATGTCCTCAATGTGCAGTGCTATCATCAGACAGATTTTTTTGTATTGTTTTCAATTCTGGAGAAAGTTATAGACAAGTCATTGTTCTTTTTTGAAGAATAAAAAGAAAGGCGTTCAGAAACAAATTTTGATTTTATTTTTGTACTTTTACTTTTTAAAATAATCTAAAAATGAGTTGAGATCACAAGACAGAAGAAAAATTCAGGTGATTAGATTGCCATAATCTGTGATGGCCAGATTACTCTTTTTCCTGTCTTTTATAACATAATGGTATAAAATTACCTAGAAACGTTTCTTGAAATAAGTTCCAGAATAAAAATATTTTGTATTTATCCATCAGAAAATTGATAAATACCTACCATGTTAAGGCACTCTCTGCTCTTAACAAAGACAAGGGTCATTTTTCCTTGAAATGTCCTTAGAAAGCCAGGGACTGGACATGTACAAGGAATCATCACAAATAAAGCAAATAAATGGTTGAGTACCAAGAAAGAAAGTGAAAATTAAGTTTTGTATAAGTAGAGAGAAGACTTTTTGTGTGGGATACTAGAGAAGATTTTTTTAGAGACTTTATACATTTATATGGGGGCCTGATAATGAATGTTAAGGTGTTAAGATTATATAAGAGAGCTAACCTAAGAATAATTGGAATAGAGGAGGGAAAAGAAAGTGATACCAAAGGGATCAACAATCTCTTCAAGGAAGTAATAGCAGAAAATTTTCCAAACATAGAGCAAGAGGTTGATACACAGATCCAGGAAACTTATAGAACTCCCTTTAGACAGGATCGGAGAAGAGGATCCCCACGCCACATAATTGTCAAAATGACCACTGTGGAAGCCAAGCAGAGAATCTTAAAGGCAACAAAAACAAAGGGCCAAGTGACATTCAGAGGCAAACCAATTAGAATCACTCCAGACTTCCCAAACCAAGTCATGAGAGCCAGAAGGGCTTGGAGTAACATATTCCAAACTCTGAAAGAAAACAACTTCCAACCCAAAATTTTCTACCCAGCAAAACTTTCTATCAAATTAGATGGAAAAATAAGAAGCTTCCATGACAAACAGAAACTGAAGGAATTTATGTCTTCAAAACCAGCGCTAGAGAAAATACTCAAAGAGATTAACTACAAAGAAGAAATAGGTAACACACACCAGAACCAGAGAAACAAGATTTTCCATCCAACAGACAACTAAGACTGGTTATCTGTGGAGATTCATTATATATGTTAGTCTTTTACCTATCTCTAAATGGTATTGTTTGCCTTTATTGTTGTTAATTTTTAGGATTTGTAGTTGGAATATTAATATACCTTCAGATACAGCATTTGGAAATATTTTATCCCAGTCTATTAGTAACTGTTAACTCTGTTTACATTGTCTTTGGATATACAATATTTTTTTATTTTTTAGGGAGTTTGTATACTCTTCTGTTGCCTGTGCCATTGAAATCATATCCAAGAAATCACTGCCAATTTCAATGTTGTGAGGTTTTATGACCCAGATTTTCTTCTAAAAGTTTATAGTCTTAAGATTTATATTTAGTTCTTTTTTCTATTTTGAGTTAATACTTGTATATGGGATTAGGTAAGGGTCCAATTTTATTCATTTACATGTAATTATTATTTTTCAACAATATTTAGTTAGAAGATTATTATTTCCACCACCAAATGTTCGTGGAAACCTTGTCAAAAATAACTTGATAATATAGGGAAGAATTTAGCTCTAGGCTTGTATTTAACTCCAATGGTTTATATATCTGCCTTTAGAACAGTACTACACTGTTTCAATTATTGTAGCTTTATATGGTTTGAAATCAGAAAATATATATCTTCTAGGTTTGTTCTTTTTCAAGATCGTTTTGGGTATCTAGAATCCATATTCCATATTAGGATAGATTTTTTTCTGAAAAATAAATATATAAATATATGATAGTTTCACCTAAAAAAATAGAAAAAAAATATTCTCTGGTAAGAAAGAAAGCAAAAAGAAATATTGAAATGTTATCTTTAAGTCATCAAAAGCTTGGTATCAGACAAATGAAACTGTTATATGAGATTATCATTTTTAATTTTGGATAAATTGCTATAATACTAGATGTCAACCACTAAGCCAAGCATGGGAAGGAGGGATGGGGAGGGAATGGGGTGGGGATCGGGTGGGGGCTGACTGGGCGATGTGTGCATGTATGTCTACAAAAGTTTGTATCCCACTATGATGTATGAATACAGTGCACCAATAAAATAAATAAATAAATAATAAAAAAGAATATATATATATATATATATATATATATAGTCATTTTTATGGCAGGTACTTTTATAATTGTAACCCATTAGATTTGTCAAATGGTAAAATAAAGTATTTTTACCATTAAAGAAGCAAAGAAGGGGCTTCAGACACACCAACATGGTTTCCAAAATGATAGCTAGAAATACTAAAAGAGATTAAAAAAAAAACTATTTAATGGATACCTCACAGTGAACCACTGTGCTGGGTATTTTCCACCCATTACTTCATTTAGCAATATGCCTCACAATACTTTTGGTCATGCTAGGAATTAAAAAATATTAAACTAATTTAAAAACCTGAAACCAAACTTATCAAATGTTGTAAGACTGGTCTTACTCAAATATTGTTTTCCACTAAAGCTTATGTTACTATACCAAACATGCCGCCTGCTCATAGGATCTATGCCATTAAGTCTTGGTAATAAGATTTGTCACGAAATCACACCATCTGCACATTAAACCATGGGCTCTGGAGAAAGGCTTCTTTGGAACTTTGATGCATACTATTTGTTTGACTTTGAACAGATGACTTAAATTGTATGATTCTTGATTTCCTTCTGTGAAATTTGTATAATTACACAATATACATCACAGCACTTTTGTGGGACTATGTGAGATAATATATGTACAGAAATAGAACTACCTGACATAAATTATATACTTGATAAATGATAGCTTTATGGAAGTGGCACTTAAATACTCTTGCATTGAATAGCTTCAGCAGTCTTTTCTGATTCCTGTGTTCTTTTTTTAAGTTGCTGAATGGCTATGAATAATGTATACATTTCTCTTAATTTATCTAGTTGTCCTTATTTCCTTCTAAATAACACTCTTGGGCAGACTCACCTCCTATTATTGTGTAGACTATACCATAACCTTAGTCATAAATTTTCTATTTGTACTGATCATTTTATTGAATATATTTAGAAAAAATAAACAGGGATTATTTTTTTTTTAATCTGAGTGACTGTGGTATCTAGTTGTAGAAGGGGCTCAAGTATAAAGTCTCTTTGCTATTTTTTGGTTAGATAACATTCTTTGACATAATAGAGAAGCTTGTGGGTCTTTAACATGGGCCAATCTGTCATTGATATTAAGGGACACAAAGAGCCAAACATTCTTATCCTTCCCTACTAGGCCATCTCCCCTCAAAGAATCAGACATAGAGAAGCCCTCCCCTGAACCATATATGACTACAATTGGCTTTCTTGAAAGTGCCACTGTCCCCAGCCCATTTAGAATCATAGTCCCCTCATTCAGCCCAAAGAAAAATAGCAAATGAAACAAACCAAACAAACCAAACATAAACATGTAGGAATAATCTTACTTTATTTTTTTTTTAATACTAGGGATTGAACTCAGAGACACTCCACTTCTGAACCCTATTTTATTTTATTTTTCTTCCTTCCTGCTTTCCTTCTACTTTTATTTTTGTTTGTTTGTTTGCTTTAAGTAAGGTCTAAGTTGCTAAGAATCCCACTAAATTGCTGAGGCTAGACTCAAATCTGTGATTCTTCTGTTTCAGGCTTCCAGGTAGTGGGATTAGAGGCTTGTACCACCACATCCAGCAGACCTATTTTATATTTTATTTGGAAACAGGGTCTCACTAAGTTGCTGAGAGCCTCACTAAGTAGCTGAGGCTGGCTTTGAACTTGTGTGATCCTCCTGTCTCAGCCTCCCAAGCATGGGGATTACAAGCGTGCGCCACCACGCCAGGCTTCAGCAGTATCTTAAGGGGGAAGTTCATGGTGAAATTATTTATTTGTTGACTTAAATGAGAAAAAACAGGTGCAGGGAGCAAACATTAGAAAATGAGCTCTGACTAAAAAGTAAAAAAAAAATGATAAAAAGAAGTAATAAGGAAATCTAAGATGAGTTAAAACATAATGTATAATAAAAGAAAAAGATAAATTATATCTGATACTGATTAAACATTCACAATCTGCCAGTGTCTCTCCCAAGTCCTACATATATTACAGAATTCCATCTTCACAATAATGGTGTGTGTCACTGTTTTTCCCGATTTGGTGACAGGGAGATTGGGGCAAATGGATTAACTGCTCAGGTTACTTAGGTATTAACGACTTATCTAGGATTCAAACTGAAATGGTCTGACTCCAAAACCTATCTCTTTTTCTCTATTGCAACATTGGCAGAAAAGAGAAATAATAGAAATGTATGAAACAGATCTAGAAGAGAAGTGTAACGTACCAAGAAATCTTAGCTCACAGGGCTGAGAAAATCCTGTATCTTCCTCTTAAAATCCCCTAGTCTGTGATTGTGAATGTATTCCTAGATAGGGATGTAAACGCAGTTTAGGTAAGTAGCTTCAGCTACTATATTCAGATATGACACTGCTGAATAAATTTAGTTCCCTGCTTAACTACCTTGCTAGACTGTGAGCTTGTTGAGGGTAAGAGAAGAGATGATGCATTGAGCCATGTGCTGTTTTAATCATTCAGAATATGTCTGATATGTTGTAGGCACACAAAAATCTTATTTTTTCTTTTCCTATCCTTTTTTTATCTCTATAATTTACCATTCATATCCTCATATTCCATGTTCGATCAACAGCAGTTGCTTCCTTTCATGTACAAGACTCTGTGCCTGTATGTTTTGCCTTCTTCCTTATTAATGAAGACGACTACTCCAATCCAGGCCCATCCTTCCACCTAAAAATGATCTCTACTCTTCAACTACTCAATGGCTTCATTACACTAATTCTCCCGCTGTCTCTTACATCACTCCATGCTTCATCTTTACTGGCTCATTCCTACAACACGTGTTGTATTTCTCTAATCATTAAAGAAAGAAATCCAGAAATAGAAAACAAGAACAAAATCTTTTGAGCCTTCTTCCAAGACTTTTAAATATTGCTTATTTTTTTCTGCAAAATGCCTCAAAATAGTGTTTATACTCATGATGTCAATTGGTTTCATACCATTCTCTCTATATTTTACCCTAATTAGACTTTCACTGCCACTAATCCTCTGCAATTATCTTCTCTACCATAAGATGTAATAGAATTTGCCTTGCAAGGTTTTGGGCTTGCTTGGAACTCACTGCCCCTTTTATTCTTTCCAATTTCTTCCCTTTTAAGTGGGAGTATCTTTCTTATTTCTCTCCCACAATTGTATTTTGCAAAAGCATAACTTAGATTGTTTCATAGCCTCACAGCTGGTGAAGAACTTAACTCACAATAAGTCATACCTCTAGTCATATGAGGCTAGAATACTTAATATTTTCCATGCCCTTAGGATGAATGAATGCATTTGTACAAGGGAGAAGAACATAAATTTTTAGTAAATCAAAGAAAGAAACTGTTATGAACTGCATTATCTGTTTCATTCCCAATTGAATCCTTAATCTACAGTATGAAAGTATTTAGAAATCAACAATGTAGCCGGGCGTGGTGGTGCACGCTTGTAATCCCAGCACTTGGGAGGCTGAGACAGGAGGATTATCCGGAAAGGTTGGAAGCCAGTCTCAGCTACTGAGTGAGGCTCTCAGCAACTTAGTGAGACCCTGTTTCCAAATAAAGATCTGGGAGTATAGCCCGGAGGTAGAAAAGCCCCTGGGTTCTGCCCCCAGTAAAACACACACACACACACACACACACACACACACACACACACACACACACACACACAAGAAATCAACAATGTGATTGTACTGAGGGTCTTTGAGAAGGCAATTAAAAGTAAGTGAGGCCATAATGGTAGGGCCGTAATGATGACCAGAGGCCTTAAAAAACAAATCAGACACCAGAGCTTTCTTTCTCCCTGCAGGTACACTGAGCAATAGCCACATGAAGACACAGCAGCAAGTGTAGAAGAGAGTCCTCACTGAGAACCATCCATAGCACCTTAAAATTCCACACTCCAGAACTGTGAGAAAATAAGTGTCTGTCTTTTTAAGTTACCCAGTCTGTGATTTTTTGTTATGACAGCTCATGCAGAATAATACATCATTGTACTCAGAAAAAAAGATAAAGCCTTTTCAGTGGTTAACAGTGGACTTCCCCTTCCTCATTCCATTCTAATATCATCTACTACTGTTTTTTCCAACAGCCTTATTGGGTTCTTTGCTTTGTTCAAATGTCACCTTGTCAGAACTGATTTCTCTGATAATTTTATTTACAAATTGTACCTTTCTATGGCCCCTGATAAACATTCCCTCATAGGACTTATCAACTTCTACCATTTTATGTGTATGATTAGGTATTTTTATTTTTTCTGCTCTCATTAAAATAAAATTTCTTTGAATTATATACTTTTATATCTATTTTTGGTCACTGTTAACTCTCAGTAGCTATAATTTGTCAAATTAATTGAAATATATATTCTCTGCTAGTCAAAGAATAATGATCTTCATGTTTGTATTTATAATGCCTATATTATAAATATAAAACACATACTTTTCATTAAAGTTCTTACATTTTATTAAATATAAACAGAATTAACATAAAATAATAAATGAAAGTGGAAATGTCAATTATTGATGATATAAAAGGGAGAAATCAGAAGTCTAGAATTTTTTTTCATTTCATTCATATAATTATATGTGTACATATATATATATATATATGAAACAAGTTTTCTGTATAATATTTGGAAAAGATTGCCAGGCATATTATACTTATGTTAGGGCATGTTTGTTTACTCATGTATTATAAACTTGATAATAAACAGCTACCATGGGTCCTGTTGCCAGTAGAATGTTGCAAGGTGAATTAATTAGTAAGAACAGATGTCATGCATAGAATGAGCTCTAAGAGATCTGCTGGCCATGGTCCAGTTTGTGGCCTCATGGTACTGTGTTTGTACATATTGCATATGTAGACATCATCCAATTTAGGTTTTCACGTGAAATCATAGAGTTGGCTTAGCACTCCTTTTGAATATCACATTCAAAGATAATAACACACTAACATGGTTTTAGAGATAATTGGAATGTTGTGTTTAGCTAGAGATTTCATTGCAAGCTCATCACAGTTCGCAAACAATATTTATAATTTCTCATGTTTCCTTTGTAAAATGCTTAACTACTTCTCTGCCATGTTGTATGATGGTCACAGAATGGAGATGTCATGCATTTGGTTGCTTTAAATGGCAATTTTTACTCATGTTCTCAGAAATAGGCATTGAAAAAGCAAACAGAAAGTAAGTGGTTAATGAAAATATAACAAATATAAAGTCATTGCTTTTGCCAACCTCTCAAGTTCTCGTTATCCAAATAAAAATACTTGAAAATAATCTCAAAAATAATGTAAGAATTTTAATCTATTACTTTGTTTTCAGTGACCTTGAGTGAAAAACGTCTCTATCACATTTACCTAGGAATTTCTGTTATTATTTCTAAAATTAAGCAAGATATAACTCAAAAATCATAGTATTGGATTGGATAATATATTATGTCACAAAAATTAAATCACAATAAACAAACCCTTTGCACTTCCCATGTAGGCTGATTCCATGGTTTATATGTTTTAACCAGTTGTTAGATAAATTTGGCTTAGAGTGATACTGAAGATTTTATGATAATACCTTATGATGTATTTTATTTATTTATTTATTTTGTTTGCTGTACTAGGGATGGAACCCAGGGGCATTCTACCTTCGAGCTACACCCCCAGCTCTACTTTTTATTCTTTATTTTGAAACAGGCTCTCACTATGTTGCACAGGGCCTCACTAAGTGGCTGAGGCTGGCTGTGAACCATTATGATGTATTTTAAAATCTAACTCCTAAAGTTAAGTATCATTTAAATTAAAAATTACTTTCAAGTTCTCTCTTTCATACTGCAGTTGGAATCCCTATAATTTGGGGCTTAACATGGTTAAAGAGTAAAGCCCTATGTTAATAAGGATTTTTAATTCTGTAATACAAAAAGCTTCAAATGAGTGTGCAGGTCAATGCAATGTAGAAATAATTCCAACTCAAAATCCTTTTGGCAATGGTCCCAATCCATTCTTCCAAATTAAAATCTTAGCACACTTTTCTTACTTCATCTTCATTTTCCTTATGTCAGAACCATTAACTGGTTTATACGATTGTTCATATTTATGGAGAACTTATATTACCAGGATTTTGGTATGTAACTTGTGTGTATCATCTCACTTATTCCTCACAATGGCCCTCTAAGTTGATATTCGTATTATTGTTATTTGGTAGCTATTTTCATCTTTTTATTAATTTTTATTCATTTATTTTTATTGATGCATTGTAGCCATACATCTTAGTGGGGTACGAGATGGTAGAGGCATGCATGTACATATCACTCAGTTAGCCCTTCCCCATTTCCCACCACTTTTTCTCGCCCATCCTCATCTTTGGCTTAGTGATTTACTATGATGTGTTTGTGAATGTACATCATGTAAATTAGGGAATTTGTATTTTTAAATGAGCAATTAAAAATATTCTCATATTATGGGCTAGTACATATCAGATATGGGCTTGGATTTAGATATTTTTTGGCTCTAGTGCATTATTCTTAACCATTCTGTAATGACAGTATACCAAACAAATTTGAGCAATAGATCAATATACCCATCTATGTTTTTTTTTTGGGGGGGGGGTTGGTGGTACTGGGGTTACTGGAAGCCCTCCGGGCTACACTCCCAGACCTATTTTTTTTTATAATTTTATTTGGAAACAGGGTCTCTTAAGCCAGGGCGGCTGGCTTCGAACCTGCGCGATCCTCCTGTCTCCGCCTCCCAAGTGCAGGGTTTACAAACATGCACCACCACGCCCAGCTACATAAGATATTTTAATATTACTAGGAAGCATATCACTTTGAATTTGTACAGTTTAGCACCAAAAATTCAGCTTTGAAAGACTTTAAATTTACAATTAAACTTTGCAAAATTATGGAAAGAAAAATTGAACATTTATATAATAGCTTAGAAAGTACAACTCAAACAAAGTATCCTAAAAGAAGACTGATCATGAGTGGCTATAAATAGATGTTACAATGGATGAAAATATAGAGGATAGTGATACTACATTCCAAATCAATTTAATGAATGCTTATGAAGAGAAATTAAAGTTATTGGGGAATTTTTATGTTTAGTTCAATTGAATATCAGGCTTTGATTCTTATTCTATGGTGCAGATCAGTCTTAGTTTATACTTTTTCTTGCATTTACAAAGTCAAAGTTAAGTCATTTCAGAGTTTTGTTTTTGTTTGGGGGGTTTTGTTTATCAACACTTTGACCTAGGAGATCAAAGTGAGGATTAGAAATGAAATTTTTAAATTTAGAGGGGACAAATCAGTGTTAATTTTTCTTACTAGAGATTTTCCCCACTTCCCACTTGAGTAGCTATCATATTATGCAAGTTCATCTGCAACTGAGAAGAGAATGTGTACTTTCAAGGAAGCACTGAAATTTACAAGGAGATGCTTTTCTTTTTTTACATAAAAAGAAAAATGTACAAAAAGATGAGATTGGTCATATCTCCTTAGTTTGTTCCACTATTCCTGGAAACATCTACTCAATTGTTATATAAATATGCACATAGTATCCTTTAAAAGATTTGAATATGTCACTTAAAGATGTTGTCTTAATATTTCACCAAACTGGAAATAATTGGAGTACGATGCCTGTAAGAAAAGTCACTAACATACAAATTTTCAAATGGCATCAAACACGTTTTTGTTTGTTTGTTTGTTTATTTATTTATTTTTGGTGGTACTGGGGATGGAACCCTTCTACCTCCAGGCTACACTCCCAGACCTATTATATATACATATTTAATTTGGATACAGGGTCTCTTAAGCCAGTGAGGCTGGCTTCGAACCTGCGTGATCCTCCTGTCTCCGCCTCCCAAGGGCCGGGATTACAAGCGTGCGCCACCACCCCCAGCCAGACAAGTTTTTACAAAGAAACACAAAACATACAAACGGGTCCTGGAGGAGCACCACCAGCAAACTTTAAGTTATAACTCTAACAGGGAAATCTGCTCTGCCATGGGCTGGGAATGAGGACTGGAATCCAATCAAAAGAGAAGAAACATATGTGCCATGGTGAGACTCATTATTTAAATCCTTCACTATCTACTACAGGTATTTCAAGTTCTGTTTTGAAGAAGTCAGGATAGGTAAGCTGTAGTTTTCTTGTTATCAGTTAGGTATGGTGGAGATGAAAACAGGAATTTTTCCATGTGTACTATATGGAGGTGGCTAGGTGATTTAAATATCTTATTTGTTTTCCACCATCAGTGTGCCAGATAAATATTTTCCTTGTTTTATAGATGAAGAAACTAAGCCTAAGAAGAGAGGTTAGGGAGCTATTAGTCACACAGCTGGCTCAGGACTGCAGGTGTATTCTACACATACAGATCAAAGGAGTCTGTATTATCCTTTCTACTATAGTTGCATGATTTCTGAATAAACAAGAGAATGTACCTCATCTGTTGTGCAATCTAAGGTGCTATTAGTTTTGAACTTCAAAAAGCACTAACGTGAAAATGAATAGGGTCTTTTGAATAATTGCTTCCTCCTCCTTATTACATATTGTTATTTCAGAAAAAAGAGAACAATAGGGGAAATGAGATTTTTCAGAGTGGGCGACGCCCAGAAAAAATTTGTAATTCCTCCTCTTAAGCTATCTAGAGCTTTTAAAGCAGTGCACACCAAATTAGCTTGAAGCAAATAAAAATGACAGTGACAATCCACGTTGACCTGTAGCTTATTTTCTATACGTGCCAGTTCGTCACTGACTCGGGGAACCTAATAAAAGTGTATGTATGTGTTTTCCCCTATTTACATGATTAGATCCTTAACAGCATCGTGATTGAAGAGCATCCCTTTGAAGATCCACACCTATTGCTTATTAAACATACATCTCCATGTGTGCGAGAGCAGCCGCTGCAGGGGGACTGACAAGATAAGTGATGGCTACACAGGGAAGAAAAATAGCTCTGCCTCCTCTCCTTGTTTGTTTCCAATTTCTTGGTGTTGCGGAAGCACGTGGCTCTGCGTGGAAAGTCCTGCTTCTCTGAAGTTTTGATTAACCTGCATCATCACACGTCGCCCATCATCATTACACAAGGTGGTTAAGTAAACAGATATAATAGGCCTTGCTCTCATCTCTAGAAATTTACTGCCATGGAAATTCAGGTAGCTGGCCCATTTATCTCACTTTTCAAAGAGTGATTTAAGTGCCACCCACATGGAGAAACAACATAAGCTAAGTTGCTTCGATCATTCATTCATTCATTCATAAAACAGTCCTTGTTCACCATCTATTTCTCAGGCTTTGCACTAGGTACTGAGACTATAAGGATAAACTAATGCATTCCAAATCCTTGCAGTGTAATAAATCTAGGTGACCAAAAAAGTATTATTAAATATAAAATTATTTTCAATTATCAAAGACATACATTAATGTTTACAAAGATAGGGGATAGATGGGTTAATATTAATGACAAAAAGGTATCCTATTTTAAATTAACTAGAGTAAGACTGGTTTGGTGTTTATTAACAAATGCCCCCCCCCAAAAAAAATGACAAAACAATTAGAAGAAGAGGTGTTTACTTACTGGAAAAGGAGCCTGTACAAAGCTCCCTGGTTACATTAGACTTGGTTTTTTACAATGTTTAAAAATAAAAAAAGTATTCAGATATATATAATAAAAAAGAGCTTGTTACAATATATAAAAAATATAAAAAAATTTAATGATAACTTCTAGTTATAGCTTTGACCTTTTCATACAAAAAAATGTTGTACTACAAGTCTAACAGCTGGTCAACATGTGCTGCCAAATTAAAACATGTACAATAATAAAAATCTTAATCAGACTGTACATAAAAATCATTGATCTAAAAATAATAACTTATATGTAAGCCAAAGTTATCCAATAATATAATCAATTTCTTTATACTGTATATATTCCTTGCTCACTACCTTACAAATTACACTCAGATACAACATCCTTGAGTTGTCTGTGTCTGTTTGTCACTCATCGCCAAATCCTTGCCCACCTTCCAAGACCCCTGTCCTAACGGTCCCAGTGCTCTGGCCAAGCTGGTCGTTACACATTATAGTATTGAGTTATAGAAAACAACACAGTCTCTATTAACTATTCTCAGAGTTGGTAGCAATATCATTATTATGTATAGCATATAATTTTCTGCCAGGAGAAAGGAAGCTCATAAATCCAAAATGGCACTGAGAAGTTGTGCGTATCTGTCGGGTGTGTGTGTTTGTGTGTGTGTGCCTGATCAACACCATAGAGGAGAGGACTCCAGTGCGGTTAGTTAGGGATAAAGAATACTTTATCTTCTCAAAGATACTTCTCAAAGATACTTTTACTTCTCAAAGTATTTTGCCTTCTGGTGACCCTTAAGAACTGATTGCTTTGAAAAGTCAAGGAAAATACACAAAAGTTTTGTATGGAAGGAAACTAAATCAAATTGAGACAAATAGTTATGTCTTTTAAAAGATTTTTAAAAGAGTTTTATTGTCGGTGAACTGGAATGTTTGATCTAAATAAAGTTGATTATCGCCGGGTGTGGTGGCGCACACTTGTAATCCCAGCACTTGGAAGGTTGAGACAGGAGGACTGCGCAGGTTCTAAGCCAGCTTCAGCTACTTAGTGAGGCTCTCAGCAACTTAGTGAAACCCTGTTTCCAAAAAAAATATAAAAAAAATAGGTCTGGGAGTGTAGCCTCTGGGGTAGAAAGCACCTGGGATCCGTCTCCAGTACCACACACACACACTCAAAAAAATTAAAGTTGATTATCAGCCATGAACTCTTTTATGTTAGAGAAAATTTTTGAATAAATTTTCCTTTATTCAAGCTAGCAATTTGCACTATTACTAATAATTAAAGCTCTAGCTTAACTAGCAATCGCAGTCATAGCTTTAGAGGAACAATGAAGTTACTGCTCTTAGGTAAGCTTAAGCTTTTCTCTGTGCTCTAGAAACAAACAGCTGCTCTCTGATTCATTTTACAATTGAGAAAATCATGTCCGATTATAATGTAATAACATTTTTAAATCACAGTTTTCCTTCTACTCAGAGAGAATTGACAGCCTGGTGTGCTCTCCCTTCACAATCTCCAGTATTCTTTTGAGCCATTTGCCTTAAAGTAAATCTCACAATTTTCCAGTCAGATAATCTAATCACCACCATGGATAGAACTGAGATAGTACTAATACTATAACACCATGTCAAAAATACAATATTGAAACACATTCAAAGCTTTTTAATGAGTTTATTGAAACAGTGATATTGGATAACACTTGTCAAAGTGCTAACTCTTATTTATTAATGTATGTATTCCTCAAATATGCTTTTTCATCAAAAGAACATTCCTAGAACTAGATATAAAAAAAACAAATAACAACACAAAACTTTCATTGACATTCTGGTAGTATTTGCCAACAGGCACATAAGTAAATGATACTGATACAGGCTCTGTGATAGAGTTTCCTCAGAACCTCAGCTAATAGCTGGCGAAGCTATGCCAGGTCTGTGAACAAATACTGAAGGAAAATCCTATTTTCATGATTACTTACTATCAACCAGGCACTATGTCACATGTCATTTACCTTTTGCAGCAACTTTTGGGTGGGTATTATTATCTTTTATTAATGAAGAAATTAAGTCTCAGAAAATTCTAGGTCTTTATCTGAGATGACAGCTAGCTGCCTTCTCCTCTCATTGGAATATTTCTTTTGTGTAGGTGGATTCTTGTCATCCAGATCTTAGCACCAATGCCACCTACTTAGAGAGGTCTTTCTTAACCACCTTACATAATAGTTGCTCTACACCCCTGGTCCAAGTCAGAGGCTTTCTCATTATTTTATTTTTATAGCACTTATTATAATTTGACATTGTATCTTCTATACACTTACAATTACCTGCATACTTAGTTGCTCATGTATGATTTTTATTCTCTAAAAATGGACTACCATTAGAATTTAGATCTGAGAAAGGAGAACTTTTCAATTTTTGTTCAATTATTGTTGTTTCTCAGCTTAAAAAAGTATCTGGCACTGGGTAATTGAAAAATTTATGGGTTTCAATTTTTCTTGGTGCCTTGTAGTAATGCATTTTAATGGAGTACAAGACAGTAGAGACCTATAGGCACACATCATTCATTTAGCCCTTCCCCAATTCCTGCCACATCTCCCCCATCCTAAGTTTATGTTTATTGAAAAAGGAATAAAGGTGGAGGCTCACGTTTCTAATCCCATTACTAGGGATGCTGACACAGGATGATTTAAGTTTGAGGCCAGCCTTGGCAACTAAGTGCGACCCTGCTTCAAAATAAAAATAAAACTGGGCTATGAAGTGTAGCTCAGAAGTAGAATACAATAGGAACTGAGTGGCAGTGCTTAACCTTCAGAACCAAAGGGGGTTAAATTTTTGTAACTAAACTATTTTTGAATTATAGCAATTATATAGCAATTATAGCCTGACCTACAGCCAGTCATGAAGATGTCAGTAGAAAAAAAAATTCATAGAAAAAAACTAGCCATTCTTCCTGTAGGGTATTCCTCAGCTTGTACCAGAAACTCAAGTTTAGGTGATTAAAAAGGCCAGAGAAGTCTACCAGTAAAAAATCATTATCATTATCCCTTATCCAGTTTCCAGACCTGAGCCAATTTTCAGAGAAAATGAATTAAGGGCTCCAGGAATAAGTATCCCACAATTGTATTGTATGTGTAGATAGGAAGAATCTCTTCAACCCTTCCCCAAACAGGCTATGTATGATCATTTGATTTGAGAAGTTAAATGCATCAATATTTTGATGACTGCTGCACATAGGACCCAAGTGGACATTGGCATGCAGAGACAATAATCATGGTTTCTCAATTACACTGAGGGCATATAGAGATAAGATGAAAAATGAATAAATGGAGCTGCGATAAATATATACTTAGTATGTCTACCATTTTTTTTTGTCCTTGAATGCCTCATCATGAATAATACCTGGCAGTCAGTAAAATATCCCTATTGGATTTCCAGGGGCTTGGGTAAGAGCTATCACATCGTTTAAGTCCAAGAAAAAAAATTCTGAACCTGTTCACTTCATCTTCTCATCCAAAAAAAGAAAACCAAAAGCACTATTTAATCCTAAGAGTTGGGAGGGAGGGTGGAGCTTAGTTTCAGCCTTATGCATCTAAGGAATGCAAGGTTATTTGTTCTCATAATATCACTATTTAATTTACTAGTCTCAACTCTGGAGAAACAGGATGGATCCTGGAAGATAACTGCAAGCTTAACCCAATAATAGTCCCTTTGCAGCTGCCATGCCAGATGTGCTATATTTGCTAGAGCAGACCAATATAGCCTCAGAAACTTGGTACAAAGCCATTATTCTGGAAAATGTGTTCTTTTCTATCTCAATCAGAAAAGACAATCAGAAACAGTTCACATTTACATGGATTTAACAGCAATATTAATTTACAGTGTTGCCCCAGGGCTATGTTAACTCTTCTGTCCTTTATCATAATAGGGCCTGAAGAGATCTGGACCATCTGGACAACCCACAATATTTCATATTAATCCATTACATCAATAATATTGTATTGATCATGCCAGATGAACAAGAGGTAGCTAACATTCTGGAGGCCTTGTTAGAACACATGCATTCCAGAGGGTTGGAGATTAATTCTGTGGAGATTATGGGGACAGCCTGTTCCGAACAATTCAAAGAGTCCTAAATAAAGCATAAATGATTGCATCTTCTATTTCCTTGTGCAAATAAGGAAGCACAATTTCCTACTGGGTCTTTTCATGTTCTAAAATAGCACATATTCTATACCTAGAAATGTACTGATTGACCCAAAAGATTTTTTGAGATGAGTTTATTGTTTGGTACAAAGCTGAGTGAAACCCAAAGCATAAAAGGGCTCTACACAGATTTGGGCTCAAGTCCAATGGTCCCATCACTTGGGTAATACCTTACAGTGCTAAAGCTTTTGATGATGAAAAAGTATAGCACATGGTATCTGTAGCAACCTCTAGTAGAAGAATCACAACACAAACTCCTAGAATTCTGAGGAAACATTATATCATGTTCAATGGGAGAACTACATGCCCTTTGAAAAACCTTTTCTCATGGGTTCCTGGTTCCTGGCATAGACTGAGTTATTCTAATTACAAAATCATGACCCTCGTCCTTTTGGACCAACCAGACTTAAGAATTGTTGGACCCTTGCTACAACCATTATAATGAAGTAGTGTATTTGAGATGGAACATGAACAGGACAAGAAGACACAGCAATCAGATAATCTCCTTAAATAGACCATTTGGTACCCCACTGGCAGCATGCTCGTACAAGCAACCCTTCATCTAGGCCACCGAGGATTTCAAGTACGACCAACTGAATAGAGAAGGCTTCCAGAAGAGTTAGATTTATGTCTGAGCGATTGCAAAAATTATATAGTGAATGCACTATAGACTTATAGTACAACCTTGAAAGATAGTGGTGAGAAAGATAGCCCTGAAAAATTCTCTTCAAGGTTAGGGGCTCTAGGCAGGGCAACTGGTCATCAACTTTGTATGGGAAAAGAAGTGACTCAAAAAGTAGTAAATAGATGTCTTATGCAGATGACCTGAAAGTAAAATAATAGAATTTCATAGACAAGTAATAAGTATGAAGAGGAGGAGCATGGATGGTTCCATGGGAGAGAGCAAAAAGCAAGATCAGCTTTGTATCAAGTGTAAATATCTACTAGAAAACATATGCGGTAGAATAGGCACTAAAGATCAAGGATATTAAGTGATCTGGCCAGTCATTGCCATGCAGCCACTATTATTGGCCAAATGATAATTGATACAACAGGCACATCAATAAAACGGTCATGATGAAAAATTCAGTGACTAATACAAGCGGTTCTGACAGCACTGGCTCCCACTTATCAAGGTTGATCTTGCTCCTTTGCTGCCAAGTGTCCAAGTGCTCAGAGAAAACTAATGCTGAGCCCTCAACATGGAGCCATTACTTGAAAACGTAAGCCCGTTAATTGCAAGTAGACTATATTATTTCCCTTGCATTCTGGAAAGGTCAGTGATTTGTTTCTATAGAAATGAAATACATTCCCTATATATGTTTATGTTTTCTGCACTCAGGGCCTAAGTCAACTTTACTATTCAAAGGTTTATAGTGCAAACTTTTGGGCCACTACCATGGAGTCCCATTCATCAGGGTTTCCCTTGTATAGCAAAAAAAAGAAGCATAAGGGGACCCATAACAGGATTCTATCATATACTTGATTCAGACCGATAACCTTATTTGAGATAAGCTTGCTGAAAACACAGCTGAAGTGGCAGAACAAAGATAATATTTGGGGAAGAAGGATTTCATTGTCAATGCCCAGAATAAGCATCAAAGTAGATTTTCATTTTTTGGTACTAGGGATTATACTCTGGGGCATTAGGCCTCCGAGCTTCATCTTCATCCAATTTTACTTTTTATTTTGAATCAGTGTCTCACTACGTTGCTGAAGGTCTAAGTTGTTGAAACTTCACTGAATTACAGACCTTTATATGGTACTGTGTCCTTGATTAGATGCATACATAGGTATAGAAATCAAGGGGTGGGATTCCTAAACTAACTCCATATAGACATGGCCACTCCTCTTAACCACTGGGATACCTGTCTCAGAATTGGGCTCAAACATATTATAGAGGAAATATTTCCCCCAGAGATCAAATTTCTGCACCATTTTTCACCTCAGATTAACCATTTCTTCAAAGTATCATGGATAGTGAGTACAACCCTTCCCTTCTTGAAAAAAAAAGGATCTCCACTCACAAGCACCTTCTCTTAAATCAGAACATGATCACAGATTATTCCTAAATTGACTATGGTTCATTCTACCATATCCATGATAACCTTGTTATATTCTTTCTTTTATTCTATGTATTGGCAACTGTGATAAAAAAATTTGAAGTTTGGAGGTAATGAAATTTTTAATACTTAGGAAATATTTGTTTCTCTACATAAAGGAAAACAATTTTCCACTTTCAAGATGATTTTTGTTGCCAAACCTAATAGAAAATGAACTTGGCATCCTTTATGGATTATATTAACTGTTTTCAGCATATTTCCCCTATTTCCTAGCATTTTAGACCTGCACCTTTGGTGCAAGGACAGGCTACTTAAATTTCAAAAAATTTACAAATTTGCACTAGAGTTGCAAATCAGTATTCTGTCTCTTCCATATTTCCAGAATTTTTATTTTCTTAGGAAAAGGCTGTACAGATAAAGTGTTGAGAAAACAGTAGCAATGATAGCAGACTCACCACCTGCCCATTCACTGCCTGCAGATTTATGGCCAATGCAGCCTATTTTGCCATCTGGGTCAAAGTCGTATTTTCTCTGCAAATATTTTGGTAAGTTATTGCTGGCATTTTTTACATTGCAGGTGGTGATCACACAGGTTTTATGGCACTTTCATAACTGCATGTCTGACTGAAGTGAACAGAAGCTGATATTTTGTGAATGCCTACAGAACCGATTTGATGAGGTAAAATGTACACTATTCATTACATTTACCAGTATGGGAAGTACTCCTAAAATTTAAAATGCAATTGGGAGAAAGATGCCAAGTCATCTTCTTTGGTTGTTTTTTAGAAGTATAAACTTCAGTACCCAGAAAAAATTTAAATAAATAAATAAACAAAAAGCTACTCTTAGGCACTAAATATAGTGTCACCTATATAAAGAAGATTTCAGAACTGGTGATAGATATCTGTAGAGAACGACACCAATACCAGTTAATTTTGATGCTTTAGTCTCTGCAATTATCTTTTTTCATCACTTTTGTTATTGAAAAAGTTTTCAGTTCATGTGTTTTGTTAATTATGTAAATGCATATGAAGGAGAAATTCATTAGTATAATAAAAGTAATTGGAAAGTGGAAAAAATATAAGACTCCATATTAGGACATCTAGATTCTAATGCAAATTCTGTAAATTATGTAATATTACTCAAGCTCCTTGCTTCTTTTTCTCCTACAGAAAGAGTGGATGATGATTGAATTACTTAGATTTTGAGTATAATTTGATTGCTAGGTATTAAATGTTCAATCAATAATGTAAATTGTATATTATCATATGACCATCAACTAAATCATGATATAGAACATCTGTATCATTCCAGAAAATTTCATCTTGGCTCTCTCCATTAAATCTCTGTTATTCTTTACATAGTGGAGAAGTAATAACTTTTTTTTTTTTTTTTGTGGTGGTACTGGAGGTAGAACTCAGGGGCTTTTCCACCTGGGCTATACTCCCAGACCTATTTTTATACTTTATTTGGAAACAGAGTCTCACTATGTTGCAGAAGACCTCACTAAGTAGCTGAGGCTGGCTTCGAACCTGTGAGATCCTCCTGTCTCAGCCTCCCAAGCGTGGGATTACAAGCGTGTGCCACCATTCCCGGCTGAAGTAATAACTTTTAATTTCTGTTATCAGATGTTAATGTGGGCTATTGTTGTATTTCTTATAAATGGAACCATATTGCTTCATTTGTTCATTATTATGTTCATAATATTTATCCATAATTTTTCATCATTTTTACTGAGTTGTATTCCAATATCTTAATATATAATAATTTGCTTATTTATCCTACTTGTGGATATCTGAGTTGTTTCAGGATGTTTTTTTTCAAATTTTTTGAGTTAAGTTGTAGTGGATAGTTCTCTACAAGTCTTTGTGAATATGTTTTTGTTTCTTATGAGTAAATGTCCATGCGTAGAGTTTTAGGTCATAAGGTAATGGGTTTATAAGAAATAGCCAAATATTTCTCCAAAGAAATGATACCTTTTTATACTCTTGCAAACAATGCTAGTTGTTTCACATCTGTCCTACCACTTAGTAATTTCCATCTCTTTTATTTTAGTCATTAAAAGGGTTTTAATATAAATTCCCCAAAGGACTCAAGAGACTGAGCTTCTTTTTACATGTAAACCATGCAAAATTGAAACATGGTTTAGATCTTCACAAAACAGTCTGATATTATTGTCCTCCTTTATTTTCTCTTGAAATTTTACAATGTACCTCTGTAGCTTTAATAACTATGTTTGCAGAAGCTGAGTGTGGTGGTACACACTTGTAATCCCAGCATTTGGGAGGATGAGACAGGAGGATCGCGATTCAAGACCAATCTCAGTTATTTAGTGAGGCCTTTTGCAACTCAGTGAGGACCTGTTTTAATCAAGATATGGGCAACTGGACTGAATAGACACTTCATAAGAGAAGAGATACAAATGGCCAATAGATACATGAAAAGATGTTCAACATCATTAGCCATCAGGGAGATGCAAATCCAAACTATGCTGAGATTCTATCTAATTTTCACCAGAATGGCAAGGATAAAGAAATCAAATAGCAACAAATGCTAGTGAGGATGTGGGAAAAGAGGAACTCTTTTACACTGTTGGTGGGAGTGCAAATTAGTCCAGCTGTTATGGAGATCAGTGTGGAGATTCCTTAGAAAACTTGGAATAGATCCACCATATCATCCAGCTATACCACTCGTGGGTATATTTCCAAAGGGGTTGAAATTAGAAAACTAGAGTAATATATGCATACCCATGTTCATAGCAGCACAATTTGTAATAGCCAAAATATGGAACCAACCTAGGTCTCCATTAACAGATGAATGGATTGCAAAATTATGGGAAATACACACAATGGAATTCTACTCAACTATAAAGAAGAACAAATCATGTAATTTGCAAGAAGATGGAGAGACATGGAGAACATTATGTTGAGATCAGCCAAGCACAGAAAGAGAAGGGACATATGTTTTTTCTAATATACCCAAACTAGGGACTATTAGGAATACCAGTGGGACTCCAGATCATGGAGGGGAAACCTCAGCAAAGCTAGAATGGAAGGATAGGAGAGGTAGAAGGCTGAGGTTGATTAATGGAGAAGCTACATCCGAATATGTGTAAAAGTATGGATATAGCATGGTTAACCTGGACACTCATTGTTGGGAGGGAAGGAAGGGGAAGGAGGGACAGGGGGAGAGTACACCAAGCACAGTTGGAATGTATGTCATTTTCAATATGTTCCATAGAAAAATAAAAAATATAAAAATAAATAAATAGGTCTGGGGGTGTAGCTCGAAGGTAGAATCCTCCTAGGTTTCATACCCAGTACCGCAAAATATAATAAAAATAAAAAGTAAAACTATATTTGCTTTAGTTGCACTTACATTTTAATTCAAAGGATCCAGCCTAAGGCCTCTTTGAAATATGGTTCTGACTCAAAAATAAAGCATGATTGCATTTCAGGTACCTGTCAGTTATTTAATAATATCAATGTGCTTATTATTTCATGAAAGAAAAATCTAGAGCAGTACCTAAGAATATCAACTTTAAAATAAAGAAGTTTGGATATTAAATCCTAGTCTCATTTGCTGTCTATGAGATTTGGGGCAAATTCTGTATTCCCTTAAAATCTCTGTTTCTTCATTTATAAATTAAAAGTAATTGCCATTCACTTCATAAATTTCTGAAGGAGGTCAACTATGATGATGGATGTCTTCCTACCTCAGCTACTTAGTGAGACCCTTTGAAACTCAGTGAGATCCTGTTTCAATATAAAGAATAAAAAATAGGGCTAGGGTTGTAGTTTGGAGGTAGAATGCTCCTGGGTTCCATCCCTAGTACTGAAAAAAAAAAATAAATAAAGAGCCAAATATCATCATCATCTTCTTCATCAAAGACAATAGCAACAACAAAACACCTAATTTGAGTTTCTATATAAGGCCCTTTTAGTACTACTACTGACCAGCCTAATTATTCAATTCAGATACTCTCTCAATAAACCTCTTTAAACCGGCCGTGATGGTGTGCACTTATAATCCCAGCACTTGGGAGGCTGAGACAGGAGGATCACACAGGTTCGAAGACAGCCTCAGCTGCTTAGTGAGGCTCTCAGCAATTTGGTGAGATCCTGTTTTCAAATAAAATATAAAATAGGTCTGGGAGTGTAGCCTGGAGGTAGAAGACCCTGGATTTCATCCCCAGTGCTACAAAAAAATAAAGTAAAAAATAAAAAATAAACCTCTTTCCTTTATGCAACTTTTATTTCACCCATAACACTCTCATTGTCCCAGGTCTTGGCATTGCTCAATTTTTATGACCCAGACAGATGATGGGTGGTAGGAAATGCACTTTTATCTGCTGTTTATTTTACTAGTGTAAGGTCTCATGAATGAGCTCTGATTTCCTCCCCCAGTTCCCTGTTTCCATCAGATGTTCTGATTTAGTATTACTTGGTCTGAGTTTCTGGATTCTGAGATCTCTTGCATTTCTCTGTGTTCTTTCCATGTGTTTCCCATCTATGTATTTGCATATCTATACCTCAGAAGAATACCCACATGTTATTTTACTTTTTTTTCTTTTTTTTTTTTTTTCGGTACTGGGAATGGAAACGAACCGAAGAGCATTCTACCTTCAACCTCCACCTCTAGCCCTATATTTTATTCTTTATTTTGAAACAGGGTCTCACTGAGTTGTTGCAAAGGGCCTCGCTAAATAGCCGAGGCCTTCCGTGAACCACAATCCTCCTGTCTCAGCCTCCCAAATGCTGGGATTATATGAGTGCGCCACCACGCCCAGCTTCTCACAATGTTATTTTTGATTATAAGAATTAAGTTTTCTTTTCCTACTATAATAATCATGGTTCTAACCTGCTAATCACTCCTTTCACTAAACCTTTTTTTCTTTTTAAGAAAAACTTGTCACTTGAGATTCATTCTGGCTTTTTATTGTTTGTTGGTTTGTTTTTTAAAATTAACTGTACCTATTTAAATGTTTCTTCTTTTAGCTGAATAATGCATAAACATCTTTATGTAATTTCGAAAAAGAGATTCAAGTACATTTTTGTTTACTTAACATAACATGCTAGCCCATAGAAGTAAGAAAGAAAGATTGTTGCCCTTTTCTTTGCAAAAAGGTGTGTGTTTGGAATGATTTGGTTTGAACCTCACAGAATAGTTGTCTGTTATTTGCTTGTCCTAAAATTACATGTCCCAAGAAGGAAAAACAGCTAAAAATTTCTTCTTATTGACAAGGAAAGAGTTAGATAGTTATCTACATAACTATATTTCCTTAATGCCAAAATGCAGTGACCTCCTTCATGGAATCATTTTTAACACATTAGTGAGACCAAGGGATAATTGCAAAGGTGAAGGGAATAGCCATTAAACTAACTAGAGATTCGTCTACAAATAACATTTTATTACTGATGACAGTCAACATCCCTTTAGTGAGGAGAGATGAATACAACCAGCATCCTTTAAAAGGGCCGTTAGCAGGTTATTGCTTTTAAGCTTGCACTTAGGCTCGCAGCACTTGCCCTTACTGGCTTTTCTCCTTTGACAGAGGTTTCCCAAAAGATTAGAGTCATGGTGACATCCAGGTTGGTATAGCTACCCAGTAAACCACCAATAACAGAAAAGCAAGGAAGACTTTATTTTTGTGTTCTATTGTATTCTATTTTATGGAGAAATGGAGCAGAGAGAAAAGAAACAGTCTTTTCTTGAAAAATACATAAAGCTTTTTACTGCTGAGTGATAGAAACAATCCCAACTTTGTCACTGATGGGTAAAATTTGATAGGCTTCTGAAAATTCTCCCAAGAATGACCAGCTTTCCATTTTCCAAGTAAATTGAAGGGTCCACATCACTTACCAACAGTTATTTTGTCATGCAACCTGGTTCAATCAAAAACGAAGTTGAAAGAATGTAGATAATCATTCTTCAATTTCTGATGCCGTCTATTTTTCCATACAGTTTGTGACTCAGTGTTTTCATGGCAAATGCCAATAGAGATCAAACTAGCTATGGCGCTTACTGAATCCCTTTCATCAGTTCCTCGTGCTCTTTTTGCTAGAATGCTTAACTTATATCTTGGGGACAGAAACTGAAAATAAAACAACCAAGTGTTCTTCTCTAAAGCATTTGTTTACAAAATTAAGTATATGAAGACAAAAACAGGCAACACAAAATTTTTCTTTTTGTTCTATCCAAAGTTTTACTCCCTCCATGAATAAACATTTTTATGTAACTATATAAAGAGATAAGCATTTAAAAGATGTTCTCTTTATTCCAGTTGACCCAGATAAAAATATAAATTTCATGTGAACTATAAGGATGTAAAAAGATCAGGGGGAAAAAGACTTGTGGAAACAAATGTAAGGTCAAATGAGCAGTTCAGCAAATAAATATTTCATTTCTGACAGCTTCTATAAGAATTCAGTAATTTCTTCCTAGTACATTTAAAATCTCAGAATCAGATAAAGGGCAGCATTTTCTTCCAAAACCAGAGGGATATTCTAATTATGGGATTCTAGCATGTAAGACTGTGTATTAACTGGCATAAAATGGCAACTGAATATCTTGAATTAATGGAAATATAATAACTAATTGATTGCCATCACTCTGTATTATAATACTTTAGCCTTGCTTCTGCTTCAAGGAAGCTGAAAATTTCAGAACAAGAGTCTTTTTCTTTATTTCCAAAGTATTTAGTTCAGTTTTCTGCTCACTATTAGTTCTCAATAAATAAGATTTTTCTTTGGCCCTGACTTAGTTCTATTTTTCTTGTTCATATGGGGTGTGGGGATAGGGATATCAAACAAAGGAAATGATGTCATTTAAAGAGCAGAACACCTGCGTTTTGGTTCCCCTAGGGAACAATTCAAACCACACGGTTGCTGCTCTATAGGCTGTTGACCTTTTCTTTTCCTCAAACTATAAGAGATAAGTCAGTCTCTCTCTCTCTCTCTCTCTCTCTCTCTCTCTCTCTCTCTCTCTCTCTCTCTCTCTCTCTCCTTTCTTTCCAGATACCATTTTACAATCTATGCAGCTCTTTTCACTCTTCTAAGAATGTTGGTCATGTCTGTGGGATGCAAGTCCACATCACTTTGTCTTTCCCAGAAACCTATGCCTACTGCCATCGGAGACCCAACTCTCAAGTTTCTAACTTTCTAGCAAAGTGCACCTGCTGTCCTGCACTCCACAGGAGTTGCTGTTTGTTCTGATTCCATGTCATTATTTATTGCCTGCAGTGTGAGCTGTGCTCCTTCAAGGAAAAAAGGCTCGGCTTATGTTTTCCTTTCAATCAATGTACGATGAGCACTGCTGATGTCTGAGGGATGAGATGAGACTGAGGGCAGAGAGTTAAGGGGCTGTGTATGTGTTATCAGGGAAGGCTGGTTTTCCAAGGAAAGAAGAGGGAAGCACAATCACATTTAAAAATTGTGTAACATTAACATAGTTTAACCCTCCTTTTTATCTCACAGTGTATTGCTACTATCTAAAGCTTGAATCCAAATAAAGTTGAAAACAAGCCTTTGATGTACTTCATGATTTTTTAAATGATGCCTGAGTTTGTAGGATGCAGGCGTTTTACTAGATTTGCCTATTATGTGAAATCATATTGCAATCAATTAGTATTAAATCCCCAAAGATATTTTTGTCATATTATAAGTTCCTTGCAGTTTTTTTATGAAAAATTAAACTGAAGTCTTCATTTCTTTTGAGGTTTAACAGATATTGGATCCAGCAAATCTCTGGCAACACTAACTAGTAAGTAAAACTCTGTTACATTTCCAGCAATACTCCAAATCTCAATGCAATAAGCTCCTATCAACTTGATGAGGCAGACAGCCAGTCTTTTCAGAGATATCACACTCCAATTATTTCTGGCAGGGGGTGCTGATATGTAATCAGAGCTGCTGCCTGCAACTCTGCAATCCCTTGAGTCTGGATTCAAAGGTTCTGAACACATTTCTGGTCTCCTGACCTCTGCAGTCCAGTCCATAATTTGGTGATCATTTCCACCTAAAAAGCAGCAACCAAAGCATTCCCTCCTCTCCAGACAGAAAATGAAAAAGGAAAGAAAGAAAGAAAGAAACAGAGAGAGAGAGAGAGAGAGAGAGAGAGAGAGAGAGAGAGAGAGAGAGAGAAAGGAAGGAAGGAAGAAAGAAAGAAAGGAAGGAAGAAAGGAAGAAAGCGAGCTTTTTTAAGCTCTTTAGGAGAGGAGAGGATAGTTTTCAGCCCAGTTTCCGGGTCTTTCATGAAATGCCTAGTTCTTTCCTTGATATTTTAAAACAATCTTTCTCAAGTTGGAGGGGCCAAGGAAATGTCTGGCCCATGCTCTTGTTACTCAGAGTATTTTTTTTGCTGTATAGTCCACTCCTAGTGTGCCTAATATTATCAAATTTATATACTCCATGGAGAATTTCTTGTAGAAACTCTATGAGTAGTCTCATTTAATCAAATCTGCAAACATACCAGCATTTAATCTAATCTGCAAACATACCAGGCAATCCCAAAAGATTTATACAAATCAATTTTAAGTGAGAGCTAAATTCTTTTTTGCTGGACACTGTGCCCCCTATAGGTAAAGAAATATGACTGTTCATGTATACCAGGGTCTACAAACATTTCAAGACACACAAAAGACCATTGGAGCCAAGATGGCAAAGTGTTATCTGAGTTTTATCTCTGACTCACTTATTTATTATTTAATTCATTCTTATAGAAATTACTGAATATCTACAGGTGTAAAGCACTGCTCTAGAGTAAGAGTGAAAATACTTTTTCTATAAAGGGCTGGTAGCAAGTATTTTCAGCTTTGTAAGACATATTCTAATTCACAGGTATTCAGTTTGGCCATTGTTGCACAAAAATAGCCACAGACAATAGATGTAATGCTAGTGGTTTTGGTCTACAGAACTTTAATTAAAAACAAACAAAACAGACTTTGGAACAGATTGGCCTGCAAAAGATGCTTCTCTGACCCCTTGTTTTTGACACTAGTGGTAAACCAACAACAAAAAGGAACAGAAATTTCTGCCTTATTGGAGCTTGTATACCACATATGTAAGTAAAACTGTTCAGTCTTCATAAGTGTTGGGAGAAAAATAATGGCACAAATGAGTATAAAGAACATATAGTTGTGAAGAGGTCTAAAACTACCATTTCATTAGAATATATTTCTACTTTTCTCCATATTGATATTTTCTTCTCTCAGCCATTACAAAGTTTTGCTCTGAATTGTTACAATTCAATCATTCACTCAGCAAATATTATCTTAGCATTTACTATCTGAAAGATAACTTGTGTTGGGGAACATATAATTATGTAAGCCCAATCTTGCATCTTTAAGAAAATAATACCATCCATGAAGGGGAGAAAAATTTATACCATAGGAGTTCTGGAGATAGTTCAACCTGTCCAATTAGAAAACATTTCTTTGTGATTTTTTTATTAGTGCATTATAATCATACATCTTAACGAGATACAAGATGGTGGAAGCATAGTGGCACATACCACTCATTTAGCTTTTCCTCAATTCTAACCCCATTTCCTATCCCTTCCTCCTTCTCATGTTTGGCTTAGTGATTTGACTTCGATATGTTTGTAAATGTACATCATGTGCATTTCTAAAGAACCCACTTATAGGTTTCAAAATGTAGCTCTAAGTATGAGTCCACCATATAGAGTAATGAAAATAAAAATTGAAATGTAATAGTCTTCTTTGATATGAATGGTTCGTCCACAAAGATGTAAATAGAAAAGCAGTATGCTGTCTTTCTGGGTTATGTCTTTGTCATGGGGAATCATATGCATTAGAAGCCTAAACATTCAAATCACCAAGTACTCAGTTACTGGTACTGTGATAGTTACTATCAAAGGGTCAAAGGGCTAATAAGAGATGGTCTCTGCTTCTAGAAAGTTAGGAAAAAGAAAACATTTGCAAATGATCTGATTGAGTTAATAAATGATCCTTTAGCCTGGGATCACGCACACTACTCATTAATCCTTCATCTTTAGATACACAGCCTATTGTTAAACTTCTTTCCTGGTTTAAAGGTGAACACTTAAAGAAGGGAGAAATTTATTAAATATTTTGGCAAGTTTTCATTGAAAATCTACTCTCAAATATTTCTGGGAACATGGGGTTACACGGCCGAGTGAGAGAGAAGGTTTTGGGTCATCAGAGGGCTCATTATTGAGTGTGAGAAACAATCATGTCAGTATACAATTATAGCACAGTGTGATATATGTTATAGCTGAAAACATATAGGCATGTGCTGTAGAATCAGAAAGGATGGGGATGTGGGCAAAAGTTGTCATAGAGGCTTGAGGAGGAATGGTATTTTTATTGGTCTCTAAGAACATAGGATTTATATAAGAAAGGGGAGACTGAGTAAATTTGAAATTTAGAATTAAACATAAAAACAATGAGGTAAAATTGAACTTGCTACTTTTAAGAGTAGTATACATAGGGTGTCTCTGATTAATAGAAACTCAGGTTTGAAGAAATCAAGATATACAGTTATTGATGCATTCTGCTAAATGGTAAAAAAAAAAGAAATGAATTTTGGTTGAAAAGAGATTGACAGAAGCAAAATAGGACTGTAGGAACACTGGGCTGGTTTAAATGCACAGGATAGAATAGAAATGTAGAGACTCAAATGAGCAACCCTGCAACAATCACAAGCCAAGATTAATGTGGTGGGAAGGGGAAAGGAGAGGAGAGCCGATACTGAAAGACAGACAGTTCAAAGGGAAAAATGACAGGTCTCAATGACAGATCGAATGCTAGGTTTGAATGAGAGGGAAGAGTAAAAGACAGTCTTGGAAGAACAGTGATACAGTGACAGAATCAACATAGCACTACGAACTGACAACCAGATGATCAAAGTGACATACCACTCACTTGTGCCATATGTCTGAAAGCTCATCATCAGAGATGCAGAGCTGAAAGCAGAGTTATCTCTAGATTTTTCTCGCTCAGGAGTACATGGGCAAATGATGAACTCTTACAAAAAGAAGCCCTCTAAGGCACTAGCTGATGTGACCTCATGTGTCAAACCAAATTAAAGGCCCATAGAGTGAGGGTCAGCTCTGAAGTCTATACAATTTAGAACTGCAAATAGGTATCACATTTCTTCTTGTGAAGTTTCATCCAGGTCACCTATAAACCACAGTACAACATCAAATAACAACACTTGGTAGGCCCTCGATAAAGATTTGCTGAACTGGTCTGAGGATAAAGGGGTTAACAAGTCAGTGGAGAGCGGGTGTCCCCTTTAGCATTGTATACCATGTGAACAGAGTGGAGAAAAAAATAAATCACAGATTCGAGGCCCAACTAGGCACAATGAGATGGCCTCTCCTGAAACTTGTGCATCAAGTGTATTGTAATGTCATGGAAAGTCCTTCTTATCTGGAATCTGATCGGCTTAAATGGACAGTTTTGGCTGAGTGATTTTTACTACCAACAACAGAAAAGGGACAGACAATATTATTGAATAATTACTTATATCTTTATGAAATCAAAGTGAAAAGAACAGGCATTGGGTCCTGAAGCTACAATGATGTGTGCGTGCAGAGTACAGCATCAGAAGAAGCAGACTTGTGAATCCAGAGCTGTGGCCAGAGGGAATGCATTTTCATTATCTCAACCAGTAAAGAAGAATTGCCTGTTTTTTTCCAAAACAGTATTTTTTAGGTACTTAGAAGATAAAAGTTGCTATTGTTTACTATGTACTTACCTACAGTAATATAAATACAAATATATTCAACATGATAAAAATCATTTTTAACTGAGAAAAGTATCTTATACTTAGCAGTGACAAGATGCTAGGATTTTTCTTTGTAATAGGAAAATAAAATAGATTTTGTGAAATTCTGAGTCAGACACCATTGTTTTCTAAAGGCAAGTAACTGTCTGTTAACTCTTACCAATGGTCCTTTTTCAGGAGTGGAGAAAAAAAAAATCTGACACTGTGAGAGAAGAGAAAATATATTTCTACATGGTTGGCCTAGCCCAGGATTTTGTACAGGAAGAATCCTTCTGAAAGAAACTAGTTTTTTTTTTTTTTTTTTATGAGCTGAAGACAATGGAGGAGAAAGCAAGCTGCATATAAAACAAATGGCAAAGCCACTTTGAGGCTTTGAGGTGGAGGCTCTAGGATCCTGGTATCTAGAGTGATTTCCTCTCTGTCTGCAGCAATATATAAAGCTGGGTCTGTAGCTCAGCACTTGACTTGGGCTTATGACATTATAAACCATTTGTGCCAAATTCATACAGTGTTCTCTACAGAGTAGGTTAAATAAAGTTGGTCCAAAGTGCCATTCTTCATATGCTTAATTATTTTGATATTTTTTCGGGAATTTTACCATTCCCCTTCAGATCCACAGTACCTTTACTAAAGTGTAAGAATAGCACTTAAACTAGTTTTTCTTTATGAATACTAATTTGCATTGTTGTGAATAACCTGTTTTACTTTGTCTATTCAGATTAGAGTTGTTTCTGATATCATAAGTTAATTGCATAATAGTGCCAATCACAGGGCCTAGCATATGTCAGACACATAATATAATGTTTGCTGAATAAATAAACGAGTTTCATTTCAGTCTTGGATTTTGGCCTACCTTTTTACAATGTTAACCAAATAAACTTCCTTGTGTTAGAATGTGGAACCATCTTCACTGATATTGGCATTTGCTTCATTAACTTGTTTGATTTTTGTGGTTTAAAGATTTGGACTGGAAATAGAAAGACATTTGTTTCTAGATCTTCATCTGGTGGTATCAAGTTTAATTTCATGTGTCAAACTGACTGGACCCTGGAGTCCCCAGATTAAACATTATTTCTGGATATGTCTGTGAAAGTGTTTGCAAACATGATAGCATTTGAAAACTGTGGACTCAGTAAAGAAGATTGTCTTTCACATTATGGTTGGGCATCATGCAGTCTATCCAGGGCTTGAATAAAACAAAAAGCAAAGGAAAGAGGAATTCACCCCTTCCTCCTTTTTTGCTTCACTTCCTAAGCAAAATATAAAATCTCATCTTCTGTTGCTACTGGAATTAACAGAATCAGCTTCCCCGACTTTCAGGTCTTCAGATTCAGAATGTATTACATCTCCAGCTCTCCTGGGTCTCCAGGTTTCAGTTCCATGACAAATGGAATTTCTTGGCCTCCATACTGTGTAGGCCATACATCTCTCCTAATAGCTCTGTTTCATTGGAGAACCTTGACTAATACAACAGGTAATTTCCTAGCCTTTTTTCCTTTTGAGCAGGATAAGACCTGGGATTGAAATCATATAATTTGGGAATAATAACTGGTATCAATTATGACTGTGTTATCATTATAGAGTTTTATCTTGTTTTACTGAAAGGATAATAATATTTACCAAGTAGTGCTGCCTTATGGATCTTATAACACATCTATAAGAAAGCACTCCAGGCCGGGCGTGGTGGCGCACGCTTGTAATCCCCGCGCTTGGGAGGCGGAGACAGGAGGATCGCACAGGTTCGAAGCCAGCCGCGCGCGCTGGCTTAGGAGACCCTGTTTCTAAATAAAAATATAAAAATAGGTCTGGGAGTGTAGCCCAGAGGTAGAAGGGCTTCCAGGAACCCCAGTACCACCAAAAAAAAAAAAAAAAAAAAAAAAAAGAAAGCACTCCAAATGTAGTGGCCTATTTAACTTTGCTCACAGATTGGCTCAGCTGGGTAGTTCTGCTAATCTGGAGCAGGCTTGGCTAATTTCAACTAAGCTTTCTCATGGACTTTGATAGGTGACTATTATGTTCCCATATTTGACTGGATGCCCACAGGGTGATGGAGATAAAAAGACCACATTCTTCTATCTATCTTTTTATGATATGTCAGTGGTTTAAGACAGAAAAATTATAAAGGCCTCTAATCTTTTTAAACAAATCTCAGAACTGGCATAATGTTGTTTCTGCTATGTTCTATGGTCAAAGCAAATCACAATGGCAGCCAATGGTCATAGACTGGGAACACAGACTCAACCTGTTAATGGAAGAATTGTTAGTTCAATGAAAAGGAACAAAGACAGAGCAGCAGTAGAGAAATCATGCTCATTTTTGTAATCTGCCACATGAAAAATATAGTGCCTGCATGCAAAAGCATTCAATAAATCTCATACATTGCAGTTATTACCTTACAACCCCTCTGTTTTTTTGTTTTTATTGCTTTTCCTTTCATTCTTACCTCTTCCCTTTTATGTCTGCAATTCCACAGTTCTAACAGAAGAAGATGGTCAGTGTTGATTAGGAAACTGCTCTGATTCCCTCCTGCCAGTCCCCCAACCTAACTGCTTTAAGAAGTAATCACTAAGGATTGCTCTTGTAATTTTCTTGAATCCTGTAGTTTCTAAATCTTTCTGTTGCAGCCAAGGAAGGCATAATAGCATAATGACGATATGAGCAATCTCTCCAGTTACACTGCTTTGTTTTGAATTATGAGTCTGTCAATTTACGACTACGTGACCTGTGCTTGTTGGTTTATCTCTTTGTAGCTCAGTTTTATTATCCATAAAATGAAGCTCTTGAGTTATGAAAAAGTTCAATATCTGTGTCAGGTATATGTTAAGTGTGTGTTATTTAATTAATTAATTTGTTTCAGTGAGTTATACAATCATAGTATGCCTTGCCTCTGGTGATCAGAAAAGAAAGCAAAGCTAGTGCTGAATGGTTGACTAGGCTCATTATCTCGGGCTGCTCCCACCTCTCACCTCTGCTTATGTGCTGCAGGTTAAACTTTCAAGTTAAACTCAAATAGATAGAGTCCTGAAACGTCAAATACACACACACACACACACACACACACACACACCATACACACATTATTATGTATATTATATATATATTATTTTGAGAAAAGTAACTTTTGAGTTAAACTCAAATAGACAAAATCTATGAATGAGAAATATATATAATATATACATAATTTAGCAAAATTTATATTATTTCATTTGTACTGCATAATATATTAATATAACATATTAATATATGATAATATATTATTTTAAAAATCCATGGATATTAAATATATATAGTATTTAACAGCTTGCATAATGTTGTTATATATAATATATATAACAATATATAATTTTTTACTTTAAGTTATTTTGGTAGCTTTTATTGTTCATAAAATTTTACTTTCTATATTCATTTTCCTATAAAGTTTTTATTCTGTAACACTATAGAAAGGATTGACTATATACAATTATGTAGCAGATATATATACACACACACACACACACACACACACACACACATATATATATATACATATATATATATATATATATATATATGTACTGATAACATAAGAAACTATGAGAAATTAACTTTCTTCAAGTGGAGTGAAATAAAACATTTGCCAAAATTATTTAAAGTCAATATTCTTAGGGCAGGCACAGTAGATAAATAATGCAGTGTATGAAATATTGTTTCTTCTAGTATATGTCAAGGGTACCTTAAAAAATTGGGCCTATTGAGATTCCCATTCAAAATAAGAAATAATAATTAAAAATACCTATTTGTAAGAGCTCACTTTAGTCTAAATAATGTTATACTGAAAATTTTGCCAACATTTCAATGTAGGCCATTCTCCTTGCTATTGTTACATAAAGAACAATAAACAAAACTTAACCATTGCTTGATTCCTTCTTTGAAACGCATCATGGCCTTCTACCATGCATATCTCTGAGCAAAGGAACATGACCAAGTCAGAGCTGGTGAATAAGTTCTCAGCAAGGACATTAAATTACATTTAGTGATATTTCTAAGAAATATGGAAGAAGGAAGGGATTGAGAGAGGAAGGAGGGCAGAGGAAGAAGAGGAGGAAGGAGAGATGCCTGTTTCCATAAAATTTGAATTCTGCTAAACTCATCTTTGTGTTAGTATTTCTTGCATTCCTCATATGTTTATCACTTTATATTCTCTACCAACACTAACCTGATCATAAGCAACTCTGTGGTTAGCAATCCCAAGAGGGCTCCATGACTTTGCTTTAGAATTGCATATGCCAGCTATCTGGTATATGCAATTCTAAAAATAGTAGAGGCAACAGCTATCATTTATAGAAAGACTTCTATATATGCCCAACACCATTCTAGGCATAGTATTTATGTCATCCTGACTCCTAACAATCATCCAGCAAAGTTGGTATCATTCCTGTTTTGCAGAGAGTAGAAGTCCTTTGAAACGCATCATGGCCTTCTACTATGCCTATCTCTGATCAAAGGAACATGACCAAGTCAGAGCTGGTGAGTAAGTTCTCAGCAAGAACATTAAATTACATTTAGTGATATTTCTAAGAAACTAGGAAGAAGGAAGGAATTTATTATGTATAAATAAATACAATGTAGTACATTGTATTTATACATAATAATGGAGTAAAAAACTTGTGTAGGCATAAATGAACACATCCACCTGTTGATAAGAGGAGGATCTGACATTTATATTCAGGTCTTTTTTCTTTCAGACCTCATTATCCTAGTGCAAAAATCATTGAACTGACATTACATTTCTCCTCAAACTATTTTTTTTTTACTTCAAATACATTCTTCTGCCAGGCGTGGTGGCGCATGCTTGTAATCCCTGTGCTTGGGAGGCAGAGACAGGAGGATCACGAAGGTTTGAAGCCAGCCACGCACACTGGCTTAGGAGACACTGTTTCCAAATAAAAACGTAAAAATAGGTCTGGGAGTGTAGCCCAGAGGTAGAAGGGCTTCCAGGAACCCCAGTACCACAAAAAACAAACAAACAAACAAAAAAAACATTCTTCTTTATCTCATCCAGACATTCAGTCCTGTTTGTCATCCTCTTGCTAATGTTTTCTACAGCCCCCATATCTCTAATTTCAGGCCCTTACTTTTCACTTACCCTATATTAAATGAAGAGCAGATAACCTTATTTCCTACATGAAATGCTCTTAATATTTAATATTACTGAATGTACAACTTTAGCCCCCTCTTATTGGCAGAGCTTTAATTAACATCTATCTGAAACAGCAAAGCAAGGTCCATGATAAAGTTATTGAGTTTTTTTATTGGTGCATTGTATTTATACATAATAATGGAGTAAAAAACTTGTGTAGGCATAAATGAATGTGTCACCCAGATAGCCCCTACCCAGTTCTCGCCCCACTCCCTCCCCATCCCTCCTTCACATACTTGGCTTAGTGGTTGACTATGATATGAATAAGTACATCCTGTGCTTTAAAGAGTTTCCCTCTTCCCGCCTCCCATCCCGACAGTTAGGATGCCTTATTTGTTCCTCTATAGTAATCACTCACAATTGGGCATTCATCTAATTAGAAGAAGCACTAAAATATATATTCTATTTTTCTCTTTTTCTGGATAAATCAATGGGAAGTACATTTTAAAAGTAAAATGAGTTCTGATTCTTCTTGATGTTCTAAAAATATTAATGTCAGGAAAGACTATTAAATAAGACTGACAGGATTTGTTTTTCTAAAAGTTTTATAATCTCTAGATAATACTCCATTTGTTCACATTATTTAAAGCACATTGGTAAAAATATGATCTTATTTTTTAACTTTCTAGGGCTAATTTTTTTCTTTTCTTACCTAAAGATATGTGTATATTTACAATATGTATTTGAAAAATATTGTTAAGAAATCACAAATATATACTTTGAGAAAAATGTTCATTTTCCAAGAAAATCATTTTGTATGATACAAATAACACATAGGTTAGACACTAAGGGGTAAATAGTAGTATCACACAAGTAAATGCAGCATACATTTTTTTTTTTTTTTTTTTTTGGTGGTCCTGGGGTTTCTGGAAGCCCTTCTACCTCCGGGCTACACTCCCAGACCTATTTTTACATTTTTATTTGGAAACAGGGTCTCTTAAGCCAGCGCCCGCGGCTGGCTTCGAACCTGCGGGATCCTCCTGTCTCCGCCTCCCAAGCGCGGGGATTACAAGCGTGCGCCACCACGCCCGGCGCAGCATACATTATTTTTAAAATATAATTATGTAAGACAACACATGGCTTTATAATTTGGGGAGCTATATAATCTTGAGAACGAGTTATAAAAGCATAAATGCAAATGGGCATGGTGGCCCACACTTGTAACCCCAGCATCTGGGAGGCCGAGACAGGAGGATCATGGTTCACGGACAGCCTCAGCTACTTAGTGAGGCCCTTTGCAACTCAGTGAGACCCTATTTCAAGTTAAAAACTAAAAAAATAGGGCTGGGGTTGTAGCTCAGAGGTAGACTGTTCCTGGGTTCAATACCAAGTACAGCAAAAAATTTAAAAAGTATATACGAACTCTTCCTGTAGAAAAATGTATGGATGCATATAAATAAGACTACTATAGGAAAAGTAGTCTTGTTATCATGTCAAGTAAAAAATTCTTAGTTTGAGTCAAGTAAAACCATGGATAAACTAGGATATGGAAAACCCAGCTGGAAAGCATTTAGATCATAAGAGAAGGTAAGATGTAGGTTGCTTATAAACTAAGCTGGGAATATAAAGGCATATTGTGAGTTTTTGACAGTGGATGTGAAGTGTTTTGTTTCATTCAGAGTAGTCTTGAACTCTACTCTGTTAAACATCTTCATAAATGGTTGCTGATAACATTAAATTCTCAGATGAGAGAGAATATCAAACGATGAGATATCATATCTTAATTCAGAAAAAAAATTGGAAAAAAAAGTAGCCTGAAATTAATCAAAGGAGATTTAATCTTGAACTGTAAAGGTCAGTATTTGATTAAAAATAGATCCACTAAATGTTGAAGTAGAATTAAAAATTGGTTTCAATAAAGAGATATATCCAATATAGGAAGTTGATTTGGTATTTTCTAATGGAATTTGAGAAAAATATAAACCATTTCTTACAATAGAAATGAGTTTGAAATCCTTATAGTAATAAGTTAACAAAATTTTCCAGTCATCTTATCTCACTGGGAAAGTTAAAATGCATGGGATGGATTTTTACCTTAGCAAAACATTTCTTTTTCTATTAGGACCCCATCTAAGAGAATAAATTGTTTAGTTTCAGAGGAATCTTTGGAAAACAGGATTGAAATAAAAAATACAATTGGGTTAAATTCTGGATTTGTTACAACAAGTTTCTACAAATTTTTCAAAAGATCAGAATGTTTCTAAAGAGGTAATCAAAATTAAAATTATGGAAAACAAAATCAAGAGAGCAAACAGATGTAGCTTAGATAAAAGTATATAATTTTTATTATGATAAAATAGGCTGGGCTGCTCCTTTATTTGCCGAATTGGGCATATCATTTACAAACATTACACAGGAACTAATTTTAACTAGGACATTTAAATTCTTCTCATAATGGAAAAAAATCCCTTGTTTCTGCAAAGATGTAAACATATTTTTGAAGAAAATATATTCACAAAGGGTTCTTCAAAGTGCTTCTTTTGCAATGTCTTGGAGCCTTTGCATTGTTATTCTTTGAAGGAGATGCTGAAACTCAAGTTACATAATTATAGCTTTACAAAATAAGTCCTCTATTTGGAGGTTTTTAGTGGTGATTTCTTCTTACTAGTATTAGAATAATGGCAACAGAACATAGCTGCAGGTGACGATGTAAAAAGATACTAAACAAGAATGTAATAAGGCTCTTCCACTTTTAGCAAATGTGATTATATGCATTATCTCCAGAGCAGATTTCTCTTTTTCTGTAAATATAATTCCTGGAAGCTCTTGCTTTAGAGGACTATAGATGTATGCTCAGTTTGAGTTTCTCTATCATACCTGATTTAAGTAAATCAGGAAACATTGTACATCAACAACATCTGCAGGATTATGCTCAGTGGGCAAAATACAGTTCAACAAAGCAAATATGTGTAGGGTTCTGGTACTATAAATATTCTAAGATGTTCAGAATCACCATGCCATTAGATATATGTTAAAATCATTACTTTTGTATATTTCAAAGTAATTTTTATTTTATATCTGGGAAGTTTAGAAAATAAATGATTTCTAAGCACAGTCATTCTAATATAAAGTCCATCAGTGATAGTGACAGGGTCTCTTTTCAATGCCATTAGTACATGTCTGTTGTATTTCTGATACAAAACAAAAGCGTTAACTATTCTTTTTCTCCACCATTATAATGAAATATTAAAAATAAATGATTCAGCATTCTGATTTTAATTTTTACATTAAAGTTATTTCTACTACATAAAAGTTATAATATCCATAGTAACATAGCTTAAACAATTATAGTGGATGAATGACCACATTAGGAAATTCAGAATGGGATTAGATAGATAAGTGATACAACAAGAAACTGTGTGATTGTTAATTTTATGTCAACTTGGCTGGGATGTGGTACCCAGATTTTTTTGTGTGTGTGGTACTGGTGGGGTGGAACCCAGGGACTTTCTACCTCCGGGCTATACCCTCAGCCCTATTTTATAATTTATCTGGAAAACTAGGTCTAACTAAGTTGCTGAGAGCCTCACTAAATAGCTGAGGGTGGCTTCGAACCTATGCAATCCTCCTGTCTCAGCCTTCCAAGCACTGGGATTACAAACATGCACCACTACACTTGGCTTGGTACCCAGATATTTGATAAAACATTAATCCAAATATTTAATTTGGGGGTGATATTAACATATAATAGGTGAACTTGAAATAAAAAATGGACCCCATAATATGGGTAGGCTTCATCCAATCAGTTAAAAAGCTGGAATAGAACAAAACATTGACCTTGACAGGCAAGACGGAATTCAAAAGTGTTTGGACTTGAACTACTCAACATGAACTCTTTCCTGAGCCTTTAATCCTCCAGCCTACTGTCAAGCTTCTGGACTTGACGGCCTCCATAATTATGTCAACCAATTCCTTACCGTAAACCTTTCTGTATATATGCATACCCTATTGGTTCTTTTTCTATTTAAGACCTTGACTAACAAAATCTGTATAATCATCAGGTACCCAGGAGAAGAAACAAAGGGTCACATGAGGAATCCTTGGAGAAGAAAATTATATAAAATATGAATATCTCCTCAACTTTTATAAAATAGCATAAACCTCAAAAATTAAGTTTAAATCTATTCTAGTTTGGAATAAATGTGGTCCCCTAAAGGTAGAGAAGAATTCTTACTTGCTAAAATTTCTCCTCTTAAAGAAATGGCTTTTTAAAGAATATACCCCAAACTTAGATTTGGTTTACTGGTTCACTGTACACCATGCTGTTCAGTCCCAAAATTGAAATAATGAAACAGAGAAGAACTTATCCTTTATGTACCAACAATTATCCCCTCACTTGCTTTCTTTTCCAGTTATATTTTTGCTTATCTTTGCTCTGAAGACAAGTCACTGTCCTATTCTCAAGTCCCACTGCTGGAGAAGCTAGGTTGTCACTTAAACTCACAGTTCAGGAAAAATATAAAAAAAATACCTACTGCCTAGGGTCACTATGAGATAATATATACAATGTTCTCAATATAGCATATTGTAGGAGAACCACGCTTGCTTCCAGCCCAGTTTAAAGGAAAATTTCCATTCCATTCCACAGATCACTTGGCTTAGTGTTTTACATGGAGTCCATCAGTTAATAACTACTGACAATCAATACCAATTTGAGTGTGTTTATGATATATGAAGTGAATTTTTAAGATGAAATTTCATCCTGATGAAATTGCTTTGCTGTAGGCACTATTATCCCCTTTTGTGTACAGAACATGGGACCTTGAGAACCATAGCTTTGAAGATCACACATGCCTGCCTAGCAGTAGTGAAAGCATTTCACTCAAATCTGAATCAAAACTACACATGTTGCTTTGCAACTCATTGTCATTGCCTTCTGAATGACAGGTAATAGGAATTTGTTAGTTTGGAAATCAGGTGGGAAGTTGCCATTGATCACAATATCCTGTCCTTTGATTTAGTTCCCACATTGCTTGATGTTCTGGCCATGTCCCACTTTGGGAGCTGGAAGTCCAGCTGTTCCAGCTTGTTAGGCAGTAGGACAGAGTAAGAGGGAAGGTTGTGAAAGTGTGCTCCCTGGTGATCTTTTTGAGAACACAAATTCACTTTCTATTTATTGAGCTTAATTTTTAGATTCATCATGTTTGATCAAGAAACAAACTCACCATGGGCAGCATTTATCCTTCATTGCTTGCTTCTATCAAGCTGAAGACAAATTGTCCATGTCCTAAGGATTCTTCCAGACACTTGAGTTTGAGAATTGATCAAATATAAGGAACTATTAAGAGATGTACCTAAGTTTTAAGAATATTTTATTATAACTAATAAAATCTACAATAACCTATACTGAACAGGTGTTTTCATCTATAGTTTCTAATATGTCTTCTACTTCTCATGGAATGCTTTCTTGCATTTATTTTGGTTATAATATAATTAGAAATTTCATATAAAAGGAAACCTTGAAAATAGTAATCTCACTTTAAATACTACTTCTAGAGCAAAGTGACATCTTCCATTATAAAGCACCATTTAAATTCAGTAGAGTCAAATACTTTATTTTTAATATGTGTCTAACAAGGTTACCATTAAGTTATCTTCATTATCCTATAACTTAATTTAGGAAAAAATGTTACAGAGTCTATAGACTGATCTTTGCAATCAAGAGATTTGTTATTCTCAAATACAGAATTTTGTTACCAACCTAAATATGAAATGACCCCATTATCATTTTGTGAGATAGAGGATTATAGCACTTTTCTGAATTCAGGATAATGTTGCTATTTTTAAAACTGAATTTCTTCCTTGGGCAATATTTTAGTCCTTTTTATTTTGTAAAATTATTTCACATTTTAAGGGAAAATAATCATGGCATTGCCTCAAGTGTCACATCAGGTACATCCAAATGGCAAATGAATGTCATTATACTGCCCATTAGGGAACTCACTTTGATTAAAGAGGACATCCATGCCCAAGGACAGCTGCTGTCATACGTTTCCAGGCTGAAGCAACAGCCTGTTTGTAGCATGGGGACAGGGGAGGGCTTGTACAGTTACACAGAAACATGAACTCTTTAATCTTGGGAGAGAAATATCTAAATACATCAAAGGTACAAGCAAAAAATAAATAAATCAAAAGAACTTGTGATTTGTTTTGGTAGTTTTAAAATAAATCCATTTCCTATTAGGTAATAAAAGGAGAAGAAATCTAGAGTATTGACTCCTATGCACTGAAATGGCATCAGACAAGGTGCTTTTGGTGGTTCATACTGACTGAGAAAACCTGCAATGAATTATCAGAGGCCAGTTTTATATCATCTATTTCTTCTGAGCATTAAAAGGGCTTGATCTCAGAACAAAATAGATTCTCAAACTTAGGTTACATTGTGTTACTGCAAGAGACAGTCGATAACCATCAAGGTTAGAAAACACTTGTAATAGTCTTAAAGACCCAAAGAAAGGAAGGTAGTCTCATTAGTGAGACCCAAAGCCAACTCCAAAGCAGGGCTTTTAAGCATACATTTTAATTCAGCATTTGAAAAATTTGAAATTGGCATATTTTCACATCTCATTGTTTTTCTACATGAAAAGGCAAGCAAAGCACTAGATGTATTATCTATTAGGAACAGAACCACTCCATCAATTCAATATTCTAGTGAAACCTTAACGTGCCTAATTGACAGGAAATGCGAAGTTTAAAATCGGTGACTGTAATAGTACACTGAGAATATTAAATAGTCGCTTCCTATGTTTCTTTCGATCTCCCAGAAGTCAAGCTATGCTTTTAATTGAACTGGTGAGTGAGGAAAAAAGAGAATGTAAGATGCTCTCATTGATGAGTGTCACATCCAATTGCCACCCCTACCAAGGGGAATGAAACTAGGTTAAGGGGACAGGTTCAGTATTTTTAAAAATTACCTGCCATGTATTTTTTTCCCAAATGTCAGGTGGCGGCCTCTATTAGAAGTATACCATTAATCAAACTAATGAGAACTTCAGATGTAGCCATAGCTTAACAAAGACATAATGCCTCAGTGGAAAAAGGAGTAGAACGAAAGAATTTTATGTAGTCGGCCTTCCCTCATGACCACTTGAGTTTGATTCACACTACAGTGTGCAGATCAGGGCCTCCTGATCTTTGCAACCCTTTAATGTTCCCTGAAAGCAAGGGTCATACTGCTGAATCAAGATCAATTTTACATATAGTTAAGGCAAAAAAAAAAAAAAGATCACACTCACCTTCTTACAATTAAGCATTTAAAAACCCATCTTAATGACGTAAACCTCCTTGGTGATGCCTCACATTTTGTAGAAGTTGCTAAGAGAGAGGAAGTATGTATAGAAACTAGGATCCCGCTACAAGTGGGGCCCTGGAAGCTGTCCTGGGCCTTTTGAACATATTAAAACCACACTGGGATGTTCTGCCTTCGTGTTAAATCTAGATTGGTAAAAATGGCATGAACTAGAGATTCTATACTTTAGACTTGGTAAGAAATAAGAAATTCTCCACCAACCCATACACAACAGCTCATGATACACTTAAAATAAAAAGATGCCAAGAATTTAGAGATGAAAGAAATGAGGGAAGTCAGATCACTAACATGTGACTGGCATTGGCCCAAGCAATGAAAAGACAATTTGTCCAACTGGACACCCTAAAGGGCATCTTTAAACAAGCCTGCCACTGTAGACATACTCATGATAGAGCCAAGGAACTTCCATGAGAATTCACATTTGTAGTTAGAAAAGACTTTAGTTTGAGGGATTTAAGAAATATCTATTAAAAATTTTCTTAATATTAGTCAATATAAATTCCAACCAGAAAAAGTTTCAATGTTAGGAATAACATATGATTCCTTTTTTAAATCCAGTTGGTAATCACTAAATTTTCATGAGAATAATTCTAATAGTTACATCACTTTAATTGCAAAGTAAGCAGTCATGCAGAAACATTTGTTATATTGATTTTGAGAGAGTAGCTTAACTTTTATTACTTTTGATAATGAATTATAGAATTGTGTGCATCTGCACAAAATATATTTCATGGTATACAAAGTCATATTGTGCTAAATAAGTAGGCATAAATAATAATAAATTTAGTAAGTAATTGAAATGAGAATTATCATCATAGTTATGAAACTAGAAAAAGGACAGAAAGGAGAAAGTAAAATAAAAGAAATAGCCCCTCCCTAAATGGAGCTCTCTAACTCAGGAGAAACCAGGGCTCTCAATTTCGGCATCAGGTGCCACCAAAATTAAGTAGTGATAACAAAACTAACTACTAATAAGTAATCATAGTTACTATATATCCATTACTTAAAATGCCCTATTCTAGACACTTAATGTTCAACTTTATTTTCACAATAGTCCCAAGACTAGGAACTCTTATCCTCCTTGGTAAACAAGTGAGAAAACTGGCACAGAAAGATATTAAGCTAGCCCAGTTCACACAGCAAAATGGCAAGAGAGCTGGATTTCAGTCATGTACTCTGACCACTGGGCCTATGTCCTTTTTCTCTCTGCTATAGAACTGAGAGCCAGCAATGCAGTTCCCTCTTATCTAGGAAGTTCCCTCTTATCTTTGGAAGCTGAGCTGAATAAATGTAAAGTTGTCTTCCCAACTAATCAAAATTTTTCTCATAGAGAACAATTGAAATCAAATTGCTGCTCTAGTACCAAGTACTATGGAGTACTATTAGCTACATCTCTCTAATACAGCAAGAGGTTTTAACTACTTGCATGATTATCTCTTTTTTTTTTCTTCAGAGCTAAAATACACATACACAGGGATTTATATACACAGACTCACATACACACAACAGTATGCTATAGAAGTTAAAAGATTGCTGACATAGCTTTCAAGGATAAGCTTTCTGGTGGAAGAGCAGGAATTGTGCATGTAGTGAAGGTAGTCACTGGCCACTTCATGGCCACTGTTCACCGTACCTTCTTTTTTACCTTAATTATCTTGATGAATCATTGCAACCCAACACTTTCACATAGATTATAACTAGCTATTCACTCTTTTCAATTATGTCCTAGTATTTTTGTTGTAACAAAATACTTAGGCCAAGTAACTAAACATAAATTTATTTCTCACACTTCTGAAGCATGGGGAGTCCAAGATCAGGGAACTGGCAAGTTCCATGCTGGGTGAGTGTCCAGTTCTCATAGATGGTGCCTTCTCACTATGTTTTCATGGGATAAGAAGGACAAATAAGCTCTTCTCTGCCTCTTTATGTGGATGCTAATACAATCATCTGGGCAAAGGTTGCCTCTAAAAATATCTGTTTTTAAGGATAATTGCATGTGGCATTAAGTTTCTACATAGAAATTTGGGGGAGACACAAACCTTTATACCATAGCACATATCTAAATCCATCTCCTCCAATGTTTCTTCTGCATATGGTACTCTACTCAGAAAACACATTTCTCCTTTTTCTTTCTATATTGTCCCTCTTTTCCCCCACTGTAATCAGGCCAAAACTCGCATCCCTTAGTGAGGACAGTTTGACTAAACTTTGCATCAGATACCAAATCAGTAGCCTCAAGGCCAAAAACATTATACTATCATGAAGAATAATACTGTGGTGTCATTATATCTTTTTGTTAATGAAATTTTCTTATTTATTTGGTTAGTTTAAAGTGACATATATATGCATATATGTGGTGTAAAACAGGATGTTGCATCCACTGTGGCATTACTAAATGAAGCTACTTAACATATCATTTGTCTCACAAATATAGTGTGCATGTGTGTATGATGAGAAGACTTAAAATGTACTGTCTTAGTAGAGGATATCTTAATCATAGTGCAAAATAAACAGCCCAGTTGGAACATCTCTACCAAACAAATCCCTGCTAAGTCAATATATATGTGCCTGATGTTATTTATTTATCTGATTTATTTTGGAGTGAAACTATGAATAATTATATCTAAATGCTTATACTTTTTAGGTTTTATGATGCCTTTCTTGGTAACATTGAAAAAGAGAGAGAGAGTAGTGAAATGGGAAAGGGTTGTCATCACATCATACATTCAGACAATATTTAAAATATAGGATACCTAAAGAATATAATCTTAATTATTATCTTGGAGAGCGATAGTTACCTATAAATATTTCAAACTGGTTTAGGAAAATTTCTTCATATAAAGTTCATTTAAAAATGAGTACAAACTAGGTGCAGTGGTGTATACCTATAGTCCTAACTATTGGAGAAGCTGAGGGAGGAAGATCACAAGTTTGAGGCCAGCCAAGGACAAGTATAGATATCTTGTCTCAAAATAAAATAATGGTTTAAAAAAGGCTGTAGACATAGCTCAGTGGCAGAGTGCTTTTCTACAATATGTGAGGCCCTGGAGTTAATTCCTTGTACCTAAATAAATAAGCCCAGTGATGAAATACTCAAGATTGATATTTCCTTGACACAAGGGCATGATGGATGAAAGCTGATTAGCTAAGGGCAACCATGAAAAAGGGAGAGAGGGAATGAGACAAGATAAATCCTTGTAGAGCAGACCCCAGGACCTACTTCTTCCAGCAATTTGGTTCTACCTCCTAGTAGTCCATTCAGTACCAGTGCATTAAAAAATCAAATGAATTCCTGGACTGAAGAGGACAGAACTCTCATAATCCAATTGTTGCCTGAAAGACCCACCTCTAAATTTTGCTAAACTGTGGGCTTTAAAGCACAGTCCAGATCCAAACCCTAGCATATAATTTAAAGTCATTTCTGATTCAAGTTTGTGGAGAGGGTCTTCTCTGTGAGTATGAGCAGGCTGCCTGTGTTTGTCCTAATCATCCACCTCTGAAAGTTTCTAGATGAGCACCTGTTTCCTGTGAACCTTTCAAAGTGCTGAGTTGGGCTATTTGTGCAGAGAAGGGAGTTTTCCTAACAGATCGCCTTGGCTATCTACATGACAGCCAAGGAATATTTTGGCAGGAAACTATACAACACAGCAGGGTATCCTGGTTTGAACAAAATGTTTTTATGCAATGTGTTACCAGGGGAATTGGTTTGCATGTTGACATTATCGCCCACATACATAAGCTCGGGTTTATTTCCTGACCAAATGTGTTTTTCCTTCCTAATATTTTACAAATACATCCTGGGCCTATTTTCTAAATAATTTAATAAGCCGTTTTGATGGATTATACTAAACCAAAATTTTTAGGAACACCAGCAAAAGGTAGGTTGAAAATGCAAATCTTCTTAAAAAACATTTTGGTTTTAATTAATAATTTTACTACATTCAGGCACAGCACATGCCTTGTATCAGGAAATGGATAAAACTCTTCAATCCATGACTGATTTTTAATTTTTTTATAATAGATGATGGCTTGTATAAATATTTTCATGAGTATTACATCTTTGCAATTTGTAGATTTTGACAGTAAAGAACAAGATGGGGGTCAAGTAAACACAAGGCCTTCACTTAGTATGGATGGTAAAGAGGTCTCAATGCAGAAGTGGTGAGGCAAATAGTTGATATGAAAGTTATTTCTAAGAAAAACAAGAGAACTTTGCTACAATGACTGTGAAATGAAAAAAAGATAAAAATCAAAGTTTGGCATAACTCCAGGATGAGGATGTACTTAACAGAAATGGGACAAACCAGTGTAAAACATTTTTAAATTTTAATCTGAGACATAGTGATTTTGTATAGTTTAATTCAAGCAAATTTCCAATAATCTTGAGTCATGGTAAAAATCTATGCTGACCCTCAAAAGTATTTGGAGCTTCTAATCAATAATAATGAGCTGTGATTCTTCGGGGCTAATATAGAAATATTTTTGTTTCTATAAACTCAGATTTTGGCAAAGAGAATGCCCTTAGCAAAAGTTTATTCAATTAAATTATAGGAAATCTGCATACATTTTTTATCAATCTTTAGAATGTTGGCATATTTGAATGATTTCTTCTCATGATTTTGCTAAAAGTAAAAGATAATGATTTACTGTTTTCAAATCCAGAGTTTAATGAATTTTTAGATACTATACCCTTCTTAATTATTCTACATGAAATGAATATGATATATAGGAATTTAATGAGACTTTGTGGAGTGATCATTATGTGACTCTTAAGCTAAGTTTAGAAGCCCATTGAAAGATACATGCTGGTGTTGAAATTTTGTGTTCAATATAATGAAGTAGAATCCCTTCAAATTGTGCCTGTCTTGAAAATTCTAGGTACTTAATTCATTGTGAACAGCTAAAAATTTAGGGGCTTTTACTAGAGAAAACTGGAGGATAACTGAATATCCCAGCTTTATTTTCTTTAGTTCATTCTTCTTAGTCTCTGAATTCATAGATTTTTAGCCCATAGTATCAAGATCCAGAAATGGGTGAGACACTGAGGAAGAAAATAGCTAGAATATCTGTTATTTCAGAACAAAATTTCTTTATAAAAGGTACCCAGAAGACGAGTGTAATCCCAGTACTTGGCATTCTGAGATAGGAGAATCAAAGGTTCCAGGACAGTGTCTGTAATGAGATTTTCACCAACCTCGTGAGACCCTATTTCAAAATAAAAGTAAAATAGAGCTGGCAGTGTGGCTTGAAGGTAGAACGTCTCTGGGTTCAATCCCCAGTACCACCACCACCAACAACACCACCACCACCACCAACACCAACACCAACAACAACAACAACAACAACAACAACAACAAAAATACTCAGAATGTTCTGTGATGGTGTTTGGAGATGGTTACACTTATAAGCCAGCCCACACTTTGGTTGTTAGAATTGCTAGATGCCTGTTTTGATATGAATGTGCTTAGTTCAGAGCAAAATGAGTAGCTGACTTGCTGACTATATATCACTCCTTCTGTCAGCTATGAATTACTTACGATAGCTATTATTTCTTATAGTGAGAGGAAAAAAATCTACTAATCTCTATATTTCTAAAACCTAGTACAGTACTTAGAATACAGTAGGTACTCAACAAACACAGTGTCAGTAAATCAGTAACTGGGTAAAATTATATTTTGTTGTATTTCTATTTTCTCTCACATATTCTGTCTATATATTTCCAAGAAAGCATCTAATATTTTAAGAGATTAAATAAAAGTATATTAAACTTAATATCATAAATCAATTAACTGAGCATTCAGGAGGTGATTCGAATTATAATTTAAATATCAAAACATGAGTCCAGTCAAGACAGCCCATGTTCACTGCCACAAAGAATCAATTGTGGAACATTTTACTATAGCCCAAGATTCACTACATTAAGTCTTTGAGTTCACCTTGTTCTTGACCTAAGAGTTTTGATGTTTAAACTTAAGATCCCCCACACTTATTTTTAAATTCTCCCCAATGAATATCAAGCTTAGCCATGTAGAAGTTCTATAAATCACTTTCTTGCCCAAAGTCCCTTTCGAAAAATATAACTCAGTTGTGTATTTCCCCATATACAGTCTGACAGGTCAAACTGCAACCTGTTTCATTTTCTTTCAATAACTTCAAATCCCTGACCTGCCAAGTTCCTTGTAAGGAAACATGGCAATTAGAAAGCAAAACAACTTTTATTTAGTCAATATGCAATTGCTGACAAACAACATTTGTATAATCTTTGGTTTTCCCTGGTAGACTGAAGAAACTTCATTCTTTTTCCACTAGTGAAGTTATTTAGAAGACCCTTAATAATATTTTTTTTCTTTCAAAATAAAATAAATGGATTTGGAGGTTCCCTTAGTCTTAGGAGAAAAGCTGTTGATTTATGAAGTGGAAATAGCCAATTTCACTCTGGGGGAAGCTGCCATAGCCATTTAACCTCTAAAAGAAAAAACAAAAAAAGTCCTTTATAAGATATGTTTATAGGCATTTGGAAGATGTTGAAAAGATGTTTAATATTTAGACCAGACTGTATTAAGAACAATAAGCCTGTGATTTTGATTATGCTTAATCATCTTTATGGTACAGTAACCATAACTTTGAGTTATGCATTCTTAAGAGAGTCTTAAAATTAATAACACTCTCTTAAATTTTCATTATGCTTTTCCTTTAAGATACCCAAAGCATTTTAGAGGACACAGGTAATATTTATGCCACCATGGAAAAAATATCATTGTTATAACAAATGATTGAGGAGGCAAGAGGTAAAATTAATTCTACCAAGAAACAGCTGAATTTACAGAAATACATTCTTAATGTCTTACATTGAAATATGTTGGAAATTTAATTTAATTATGAACCGGGATTCTAGCAAACAGATATTGCTGCATTTTAGTTTTTAAGCCCATCACATGGCCCTCCTTCTGGCCTCAAACATAGCTCTTACAATTGGCCTACCACATTTGATGCACCTAGCACACTTCTACCACTACATACCTTTCTGGCTGAAAAGAAGGCTGGAACAGAAAAAGTGCAGATATTTATGACATGCCTATATTCATAATACTGAGGTCAAAATAATGAGTGCCTATTTCAAAGAGGATTTGGACTTGGTTTAGTAAAAATACACTAATTACCTATCCAAATAAGTACCCTAATAAGAAATATGCACATAAAAAGACACATATTCATAAGGAGCTCTCTGTACAGCCTGAGGGATTACAAGGGGTAGCTTCTGCACATGGAAGTGACATCAGAAAAACGCTCATGAGAGGAATGCTCACAGGAGACTCATGATCCCAGATAAAATGCTGCTCCATTTATTTATCCATTGAGTTCATTCATTTTGTCTATTTATTCATTCATTTAAAAAATGTGTTCTTTAGAATGTGCTGGATCTAGGGATTAGCAATATATAGTTCTAGCCAGGTGTGGTGGTACATACCTGTTAATACCAGTACTTTGGAGGCTGAGACAAGAAGATTGGAGGCTCAAAGACAGTCTCAACAATGTAATGATACTCTAGGCAACATAACAAGACCTCATTTAAAAATAAAAATATAGAAAGGGCTGGGGGATATAACTCAGGGTAGAACATCCTGAGTTCAATCCACAGTAACATTCAGAGTAACACACACACACACACACACACACACACACACTCTCTCTCTCTCTCTCTCTCTCTCTCTCTCTCTCTCTCTCTCTCTCAATTAGTTCCTTGTTAATGGAATTCATGGCTTAACACATCTTCCCTTATAGAAAAATAAAAGAACTTGCACCTTACAGTTCTTAGCTTTATCAGGAGATTGTTTAAAAAAAAAAAAGGTTCAAAGAAAGAAGTGAACCAATAATGAGATAAAAAGAATTTTAAACCTTGGAAGGATGAAACAAGAGTTCTGCAGGTTGGAGGCTAGCCTCAGCAATTTAGTGACATCCTGCTTCAATATAAAAAATAAAAAGGGCCATGGGTTTACCCTGAAGGTAGAATGTTCCTGGGTTCAATTCCTGATACAAGAAAAATAAGCAATCAAACAAACAAATCCACCTGTGACTTCTTAAATTTTATTTCCTCCATGAAAAATCAGAATCTAAAGGAATCCCTTAATGTAATGTAAACTATCTTTTTTAAAATCAGTGATTATGTCACTAGGATCTGCTGGTATATCTTTCACATTTTCATGAGTTAAGTCAGGGTGTGTGTGTGTGTGTGTGTGTGTGTGTGTGTGTGCGCGCACGAGCGCGCACGCATGCGTTTGTGTGTGTGCTCGTGCGTGCATGAAGTTCTGACATAATGAAAGAAGTAAAAGATATGAAGTCAGAAGATATAGAATTTTAATTTTTACTCCTGAATTTATATGTCCTTTGACCTTATGTAATTACCTCATATTTATTTTCCTCATCTGTAAATAATAAGAGCAGTGGTATAGCCCAGGGGTGATTGAACCAATGGGGAGAGTGTAAACCAAAAGCCTGTGATTAGTGATTCTTTTCCCTCTAACTTTTGGGCTATGGTAAAAATCCAGTAGTGAGTTTGAATATTATAAAGAACTGACCGACACCAAAGGGCACACAGATGTTTAAAGAAGCCTATATATGAACACTGAAAAACTAGGTTGTCATATTTGTTCCAAAACTATTTGATATTTATTTCTCATTCATAGTTTTCTTAGATAAAAAAATTCAGACTTACAAACTTACTTGATTTCTTTGGAGAATTTTTGTGAAAAAGCTTTATAAATGATATATTTCCATAAGAACAACACAGTACAGTTATCTTTTGATTGTGACAGATTAGTTGTGTCCAGTTTAGTTTTAACAAACTAAATACTCTTCCTCTATCTCAAATGTTTTAAAAATTCTATGCCACCTTAGAAGAATATAATTTATGGATTTTTTTTCTTTTTTGTGTCTTGCTATATAAGCCTTTCTTTTTTCCTTCTTATATAACTAAAGACCTGTGCATGATCCCCTTTCCCTCAGTGTATTCCCTAGGGCACTGAATTTGGCAGGCTTTGCTTTTCCCTTCAACTCTCTAACACTGAGTGTTGTAATTTTGCTTTCACTTTCTTCTGTCCTAATTTCCATTTCTCTAAACATATTTTCCCTGGGGTTCTATTGAAGTGGCGATCATCAATGGTCACTCTTTGTAGCATCACAACACATTTTTGACTAGTTGGTCCCTCCCGTCAACAGCCTGGTGAGCTACTATTGAGATGTCCTTTTCCCCCACCTATCCCAAACTCACAGTGGAATGTGGTCTTCTTATTTCTCTTTTTCTTTTAAAATATCCCTTGCTAAACTCAGGACTCTATTGCTCAGGCTGCATTTTCCCACCTATCCTTGCAGGTAAGTCTCAAAAACCACAATGATTTTGAAATTAGGTTAAATAGACTGCCTGTAGAGCAACACATTTGTATAGCCATCTCTGAGTTCATCATGTAAAACCTGAACTTCATGTATTTTAATGGGAAATTATTATAGTGGAACCTGCTAACACATGTTAGTGATGGGGAATCTTTAAATTGCCGAATTTCTCAGTGATAATTGGGGAAAATGGAAGAATCTAAAGGTATTTAGCTGATCGTTCCCCCTTTTTCCAGCTGCCTGCATATCCATAGTTGACATTCAAATCACAGGCTTCTTATGGAAAGCAAATGAACAAACAAAATTACTTTTAAATATTAATCAGGAATATTAAATGGCTAACCTATTATATATACATACACTGGGAAATATATATGTATATATATGTATATATGAATTTCATATATATACATAAATATATCTAACCTCCTCCCTCTATGTATATATGACAAAGGTTTATTTAAGCAAGTTAGATATATTTATGTATTTATGTATTCATTTATTTATTTGGAGAGAATATACATGTATGTGTATATATGTGTGTGTGTGTGTGTGTGTGTGTGTGTGTGTGTGTATGAAAAAAGTTATATAATAAATGTACATTATGGTCACATATAGAATATCCCTGAGAGAGTACAGAGTTGACATAAGTATATAATGAGGGTTGTAATTTCATCAGTGGATGAATGCACTGTAATGGGTTTATTGGTTGGTAACTGAGGCAATTTGGGTGTGGCTAGAGAATGTGGGTCACTGAAGATGTGGTTTTAGGGACTGTGCTTGTGTCATTGAATACTCTTTCTTTTTCTCTTGCTTTCAGCTTTCATGATGTGAGAACAGAAACTTTAGTCTTTCCCTCTCTCTGCCTTTCACCACCATGACTTGAGCTTCACCAACATAACCAGGCCTGATATGAACTGAACTCCAGAAATCTCCAGAATTGTGAACAAATGAGTCTGGCTTCCTCTAAGTTGTGTGGTAATCAAGTGCTTTTGATTATAGCAGTGAGAATGTTGGCTGGAACAATATACTTACATTAAAAAAGAAATAATACTTAATTTCAAAATGAAATTATTTCATTATTCTAAATAATACAAATAATATTTATTTGAAAATTTGTTCTCTATCAGTTCTCTTTGTATGGGGTGGGATGTTTATTGAAAAACCATTCCAAAATTTAGCATATTTTACCACCTTCACTCCTATTTCTCAAATCACCAATCTCTCATGCCTGTTTCTTTATAACATTTACTGGGTGGTCTCCCCTTCCTATTTGTGGCCTTGCTGTCCATTAGAATATTCTCAACTCAACAGTGGGAGAAGATCTTGCTCATAACCTTCCAAAGGCCTCACAACTCACTTAGAAAACAAGGCACAGAACATGACGTATGATAAGGCCCTGTATAAGGACCTTTATCCATTCCTTGATCTCTGTCCTCTCTTCGTCTCTCTCTTCCACCCACTCTGCCCCAGCAACTCTAGCCTCCATGTTGTTAGCACAGCACTCCTAGTGCTCTGCTGCCTCTGAGCCTGTGAACTTGCTACTCCTTTGTCCTATTGTGCTTCCCTTAAAGGTTGCAAGACTTGTTCTCTTGCCTCTGTGCATTACATATATGCTAGTTTCTCAATGACTTGTGTCCTGGACACCTAATTTAAAACACAACCTGATCCTTTTCCCCTTGCTGTATGTATTTTTATTCATGCTATTTACTAGCATTTAACATAGGAGTCAACAACCTTTTCTGGACAGATGCAGGCCCTATTGTTTCTTTGCAACTATTCTACACTTTCATCAGAGCAATGAATTAGTAACAGACTATATAAGTAAACAAAAGAATACTGCTGTGCTCTAGTAAAACTTTATTTACTAACTCAGATGGAAGAAAGGATTAGACTGCAAGCTGAATTTATTGAACCTATATCTAGTATATAATATATTTGTTTATTTTGCCAATCATCTGTTTCTAGTCACACTTAAGATCTGACTCCACAATGGCAAGGGTCAGGCTCACCATTCATTAGTGTGTATTACTGGGGATTGAACCCAAGGCATTCTACCTCTGAGCTACACCCACAAGTCCTATTTTTATTTTATTTTTTATTTTGAAATAGAGTCTTGCTAAGTTGCCAAAGCTGGACTTGAACCTGTGATTCTCCTGTCTTAGCCATATAAGTAATAGGGTTACTCACCCAGCTTCACTGCCCTTTTGCTGCTGCCTACAACAGTACTTGGAATAAAGCTGACATGCATCTAATTAATTGTCCCATAAAAAATGTTTCATTTATTCATCCAAATCTCAAGGTAATAGTTCACATTCCTGAACAGGGATGGTAGAAGAGAAGAACTTCATTCTATACCCTGTTCTCACTTCCCTTGGAAAATTACCAAGGACCATCTGCCATTCTCACAATGATTAATAAAGGAGGAAGAGCTGCCAACAGTCTGTTTCCAAATCCTTACTGCTGTGCAAATATGACTAGAATTCCTTTCCAAATTCTGCCAAACCAGGTCCTACATGACCCTGCTATCTTTCTGCTTGCATCAAGAAACTCCTAGACCGATGGTGTAGGTGCTCATGTATGGCTGATGGATAGTGGTAGAAATTCCTCTCACTTCTCACTGAAGAATTGTCCATAAACAGGGTTTGAAAAAGACAATACACTCTTACATTCTTTCCTTCCAGCCCTTACTTCTGCAAACATGACTTTACAAGTCTGTTACAGAGTAGAAAAGATCATGGTACAGTATAACCATACTTTTCCCCTATTTTTTCTGTAAACTGACAATTTATAATTGTATAAATTTATGGAAGTACAAATTGATGCTTTAATTTATAAATACACTGTGAAATAATTAAATTGAGCTGTACTCTTTATTCATACCTCTTTACAATGTATTTTCTAGTCATTGATTCCCAGTCTTTGTCCAGTAGGTCTTGGGGACCAGCTGGTATTGTTCATATATGGTGGCAGGTGGTTTTTGGGCCACTTTATATTTCAGTAAATTCTGATCAGATTTAATGTGTGCTTCATTGTAGTCACTCCTAAATCTTAGTATGTAATAAGGATAATGTTTTAAAATGATTAGATTAGAATTTAGATTACCATAGAATACAATGACAATAAGACATTTTAAATTGACAATGTGAAAAATTATGAACTTGTTTGTTGGAATGCATAAGTGCCAAAAAAAGAACAATACAAAGTTTCTATCTCATTCTTAAGGAATTATAGAAGGATTACATTTTATACTTGAAAGTCTTCAGCGATTTTAATTATATCTCTGTCTTTTATGTACAGATGAAAAAAAAAAAAAATGAGCCCTTACCCAGAAAAGATAAACAATCTCCCAAGTCATAAAGCATTTCTGTGGCTGGGAATAGTGAACATATGGGCGTGAAGAAATTGGAGATTATTTCTACAGAATAGCGTATCTGCATAATCAAATTAAAATAGTATAATTGGGTATCCAGTAAAACCAAGTCTGAGAAGAAGCCATTGAGAGGATAAACACTAGTTTGCTAAACATTAAAGCTAAGAAGTTATTCTTTTTTTTAACTATGGCTCATTTTTATTTTACATCAGGGAAGCAGTGGTTACCTGTAAATTGTAGAATGTTTTGTTGACTCTGTAAAGTAATAAGCAAGTCAGTAAAGTGCATCAGATCACAGATTCTGGAAGCCAGCAGCCTCACTGCGGTAAACTGTGACTCTCAGCTTCTTCAATGTTAAAATGAGAATGTTGGCATCTACCTCCTGGAGTCATCACAAGACTTAAGGTAATACTTTTAGAAGACTGCTTTTATTAAGATCAAAGAAGGTCAAGTGCAGAGCCCCTTGCCTGAGTTCAGAGTACTTACTTTCTCTCTCCCTGGGGGCAACCTGGATCCCTTCCCCAGAAAATGCTAGGAAATACTTGGGTATCTATATGCCTCACCAATACTTGAAACTGGAATCAGACTTCCAGGCCCCACTCAGATTTCTGTATTCTTCTTTCCTTCCTGTGTTGCTGTTTCAACACCCAAAAGAGCAGGAGAAATAGATCTGTATGCATCCCCAGCCTTGAGTTCATTAGCACAATCCAGTAAGTAATGAGAAAGGAATAACTTGTGCTAAGAAAGATGGCTAACCTTTATAAATAAACTGATTATTTGCAAGCATAAAATGAAATTAATTTTGGATTATTACAGGGGAGACATGAGTAAACTGCAGTTATTAGGGCATAATGCAGTCACATTAATTCAAGTTAGTGAGTAATTATCACTGTTTCCATTTTTCTTTTTAACCATTTAAGAGGTCTGACTCAACAAAATTGAACTGATTGCAACAGACTTTACTCCAAAAAGAAAAGCTCTGTATTTAGGGAAGGTAGCTTCTGCCGGGACATCATTTATAAAAGTTGCACTATCTCCTCTAGAAAATTATGGCAGTTTTATAGACACAGAGGTAAAAATCTAAAGACATAATCTTGTTATTTAAGACAGAAGATAGGATATATTTCAATATTTTAGAAGGATGTGTTTACATTTTTTTTCTTTCTTTGTGGTACTGAGAATGGAACCCAGGGGCATTGTACCTTCGAGCTACACCTCCAGCCCTATTTTTCAGTCTTTATTTTTGAAACAGGGTCTCACTGAGTTGCAAAGGGCCTAAGTAGCTGAGGCCATCCACAAACCGCCATCCTCCTGTCTCAGCCTCCTGAATGCTGGGATTACAAGTATGCACCACCACGCCAGCACGTTTCCTTTTTTTTTTTTTTTTTTTTTTTTTTTTTTTTGGTGGTACTGGGGTTCCTGGAAACCCTTCTAGCCCTGGGCTACACTCCTATTCTTTTATACTTTTATTTGGAAACAGGGTCTCTTAAGCCAGCGCCGCTGACTTCAAACCTACGCGATCCTCCTGTCTCTGCCTCCCAAGCACGGGATTACAAGTGTGTGCCACCACGCCCGGCTCCACGTTTACATTTTATGTGCATTTTTTCCTAATCAATGTCTTACTTTTTTCCAAATGTAAGTAACAATCATCTGTTTTGAATACGTATCATAGGCAAGCCCTCTCCTAATAAATAAAAATAAACAAACACCTTCTTTAATCTTCCCAACAACCTTCCAAATTACAAGAAAAGTAAATTTGAACAACCACCACCAAAAAAAAAAAAAAATTAATAATACCACTACGGAAAGACACAAGAGAAATTATACTTGGGTGTGCTGACAACATAGCTCACATCCCAACACTTTTTACTACAAACTATACTCCAGTCTCCATTCTGGCCCTATTTCTAATATGCCACCATTCACCCATTTAAAAAATCACGATGGGACAGCTTATTCTCTTTCTTTCATTCCTTCACTTCCTGGATATTTTCCACCAAAACTACTCTGGCCTAACAATTTCACAAAACCACCTCAACCTGCTTAAGGTAAATCTTACATTGCCCTAGGTTCCTCCGCTGGGCACCTCCATTAAGGAACTAGTGGCTTTCCTCTCTCTTCTGTGTATTTTAGAATATACTGCATTTTAGATTATATTGCACTGATATAAATCTGTTGACATTTCTGTGCACTTAAAGGAAGAGTCACACCTTGCTTCATCTTTGGAGACCCAGTATCTGGTACAATGCTGAGCACATTATTTGCCCACAAATGTGTATTTGAATATACAAGTGATTGAAAGAATACTGGTTCTTTCTTTCTCTCTCTCTCTCTCTCTTTACATTATATTTATCACACGTGATTATTGTGTTTCCCAAACAGATGGATTCTTCTACATTGGGAATAGAAAGTACCAGTCTTCCAGGGCTTCCTCAGAGAACAGAAGTTTGAATAGTCTGGCATCCACCCAAAGTGATGGTTATATAAAATGAACAGGAAGACTGTCCATTATTAATAGGACATTAAAATATCATTTCCCAACATTAGTCATGTGCCAATCATTTTATATATGTTATCTTATTTAATCCTTCCCACATTGTGTGTGTGTGTGTGTGTGTGTGTGTGTGTGTGTGTGTGTGTGTGAAAAATAATAGGGACTGAACCAGGGGTATTCTACTACTGAGCTACACTCCAGCCCCCCTTTTCTTATTTTACTGTGAACCATGCATAGTTTCTGTAAGTGACTGAGTACTGGCTTTGAACCTGTAACCCTCCTGTCTCAGCCACCATGGTACTGGGATTGTAGGCATGCACACTGCACCAAGCTGCTTGATAATGTTTTAAGGTGTCATTTTTTCCCCATGTTTTTATAGGCAAGAAAATTGAAACTTGGCAAGGTAATCAACTTGCCAAAAGTCACATAACAGAACTCAGATACTGCCTTGACCCTGTTTTACAAGAAAGTTTGTCCCAGCATCACTAAATCACATCCCTGTGTTGGGAATTTTTCTCCCACAGTCACGCACTGTTGGACTGCCCACATGGCTGTCAAAGGCTGTAATCACCCAGGCCACAGGTTTAGTGGCATCACCTATTGGCTGTACTCATGCTAAGTGATTTAGAGTCATGGAGACAGTGCAGCTTGCTCATTGTGGAGGACACAGGCCTGTAGTTGTTGGTCATCGCTGCATCTAGAGAGATGGGCTTTTCTCATTTTCCATTTCAACCCAGGAGTTGTCGCTGCGCCATGCTCTGAGTGATCTAGCAATGCCTAGATTTTTAAACTTAATAACATGTATAATTTACTGGCCTTCACTACAATCTGATTATGCCTAAAAATTAGAAGGTCATCAGAGGAAAACAAGAAAATAAATTTCTCTGTGAGGGAATTGTGACTAAAGTAATTTTTCCTGATACATTGATGAATGTTGTATGGTAGGTGAAAAAGTGGCAGATGGCATTTTTTATATCCTTAATTTATTGACCCAAGTGCCCTCCAGCATCCAAAGCACCTTCATCTGACAGAAATTAAACAAAATTTCAAAGAAAAGGGCAACACAAGACAGGACCTATTTCCAGGGCTGAAATAGAATAGGAACCATAACAATAAACAGAAAAACCCTTCCCAGAAAGCACACAATAAATAAAACATCAAAAAGTACAAACAGAAGAACTCAATTAAAGTAGAAAAAGTTTTCATTCTTTCCCTGAATAAGATATATATATATATATATATATATATATATATATATAATTTATTATTTATATAGTGCTCTAGATGCACATGGAATTATATACCAGGTTGAATATCATATGAGAAACAAGACATAGTGTCCCATGGAGCTTCTGATTTAGGGACACCTTGAGAACAAGTGTAGCTTACTTCATAAGAAGAGAAGAGACTACTAAAAATAGTTCCATGAGCTACTTTTTAGAGGGAACAGTTTCCAGCAAGTTTTTCAATGAAGAAAAGTTCAAGGTCAGATTAGAGATGGATATTTACATTATTTTGAGAACCAATCCCATGCTGACTAAAATATGGAAATCAGTAGGGAAGGTAAAATAGTTGGAACCTTTCATTGGTGGCCTCCTGATTCCTCCCATCTTATTTATTTTTAGCATTATTTTCTGGCTGGATAAAATCTGAAATGTTTTCCTAGCCATGTCTGGAGGTCTCATGTGGAGCTAGAGTGTAAGCATATTATTTCTCTAAATAAGAAACTGAGTGGTAAAGTGCTTGCCTAGCCCCCAGTTTGATCTCTAGCACCACAAATAAATAAATAAATAAATAAATAAATAAATAAATAAATAAATAAATGTATGTATGTATCTATTTGAGTTTAAAATGTCTTGAGTGATTTCTGTTTTCTGTACTAAACAAAAAAAATTTTGCCAACTATTCCTTCAAAAAAGAGGACTAACATCTAGAATATAGAGTAAACTCAAGAAACTCACTGCTAAGAAAACAACCCAATCAAAAAATGAGCAAGGGAACTAAATAGACACTTCACAAAAGAAGAAATTCAAATGGCTGATAAATATATGAAAAAGGTTCAATATCATTAGCAATCAGGGAGATGCAAACCAAATCTACCTTGAGATTTCACCTAACTCCAATTAGAATGGCAATTATTAAAAACAAACAACAAAGCTGGGCGTGGTGGTGCATGCTTGTAATACCAGCTTTCAGGAGGCTAATACCAGAGGATCTTGGTTCCCAGACAGGTTCAGCTACTTAGTGAGGCCCTCTGCAACTTAGTGAGACCCTGTTTCAAAATAAAGAATAAAAAATAGGGCAAGGGGTGTAGCTCAGAGGTGACTGTCCCTGGGTTCCATCCCCAGACCCGCAAAAAAAAAAAAAAAAAAAAAAAAAAAAAATGCTGGTGAGGATGTAGAGAAGTGGGAGCTCTAATACCTTATTGGTGGGATTGTAAATGAGTGCAACCACTTTGGAAAATAGATCCTCAGAAAAATGGGAACGAACCTACCATATGACCAGCAATACCACTTCTGGGTATTCACCCAAAAAATGGAACCAAATAACCAAACTAATGCATGGGTATCTATGTTCTTAGATGCACAATACACAATTGCCAAACTGTGGAACCAGTCAAGATGTCTATCGACATATGAATGGATTACAAAAGTATGGGATATGTACACAATGGAATTTTGCTCAGCCATAAAAGAATAAATTTACATCATTTGCAAGAAAATGGATGGAACTGGAGAACATTACGGTAAGTAAGATTACTCAGTCACAAAAATTAAAGTATTGGATGTTCTAGAAAAAGGGGACTTGGAGAAACTTTAGATGAAGAAGGAGAACCATAGATGAGCATACAAAACAAGCTAACTGAGGAGGATGAAAGGAAAGACGAGGGGAATTTTCTAATGTACATGAAATGCATTCACAAACATAGCAAAGTCAATTACTAAGCCAAACATGAGAAGGGGGAGGGGGAAAGAAAAGAAGTAGAAATTTGGAAAAGGTTAAATGAGTGATTGTGTATGTATGCCTCTACCATTTTGTACCCCATTAAGATGTATGGCTAAAGTCCACCAATAAAAAGGTAAAAATATTCAAAAAAAGATACATACATATGTATATGTATGTATATACATATTTATGTGTGTGATATCTTATGCCACACACTATTATAATCCACTATTTTCTTTTGTGTGTTGTGTTATTTTAACAATGTCAACAAGTTAAATAGACCTCAATGCTCCTAACTGATGTCATTTGATGTGGTTTTTCCCCTAAAAGTGCATGAGCTGGAAATAGTTTTTAGGTGGTAAAACTTTTAAGAGGTGGGACCAAGTACAAAGTAATCAGGCCCTTGGGAATGGTGCTCTTGGAAGAGATTAATGCTGGTCTCAGAGACTTTGTTATCAATGCGATGGATTATAAAGCAAGGCCATCCTATGTGATAGATTTTTGCATAGCTCTTTTCCTTCCCACTTCTTTGCAAGATTATAATTAAGCTCAGGGGCCCTCGAGAGCAAAACATATGGGGACACCTAATCTTAGACCGTCTACAAACTATGAGCTAAATAAACATCTTTTCTTCATAAATTATCCATTTCAGGTAGTTTGTCAATAAAACAGAATTGACTCAAATGCTAGCACTGGCCTAAAATACTCTTATTTTCTAACATATGAACATACACAAAAATGGCTGCAAACAAAAAACTTTCCTCTAACTTAAAGGAGAATAAAAACAGAAAAGGAGCAAGAAATACTCCAAGGTACACTGTCTTGGGTTTTAAAAAATCTATTTGAATAATTTAAAAATCTTTAATTGAACAATAATTTTAAATACTATAAGAAGAGTAAAATATCCCCTAAGTAGACCATTAGCAATTATTAGAAAGAGGAATTTTGGCTTCAGAGGCAGCATTAGAATTGTTTTTGACATGATGTTCCATAACATATCATAATCATCCATTATAATGTCAGCAAGAATAGGCTAATCAAATAATAATGAAGAGCAGACACTTTCTCAGCCATTTAATTCTTTTAATATTTCAATATTTAAAAATGATAAAAGGCCATAGCTATTGCGAATAATGTAAGTTGTACTTTAAATAATTGCACAAATATATGACCCCACAATGTTTTGTACATTTTCATTAAAGTGATTGAGATATTAAATTATTTTATCAAAATTTCCTCTAAGCCAGGCCTGGTGGCTTTGGGGTGTAATTTTAGTACTTGAGAGACTGAGGCAGGAGAATCATGGGTCTAAGGCCAGCCTCAGCAACTTAGTGAGAACCTGTTTCAAAATGAAAATAAATAAATAGATAAATAAATAAATAAATAAGAGCTGGTGATATACCTCGGAGGTAAAATGTCCCTGGTTTCAACCTCTAGTACCAAAATAAATTCCTATGATCTTTTAAGTGTCCTACAATGTGTAGGAACCCCATCGATGTTGTAGAAGAGATTGGATAATGAGGTACTGTGGGTGTAGTGTCAAATGACTAAGTCAAAGTTTTATACCAAGAGCAATGAATTGGATAAATTACTTAGTGTCTCTGAAGTGTAGTTTCCATATTTGAGAAATAGGAATATACCTATTTTTTGTGCTGTTATGATTAAATGTGAGAGTGTACATATAAATTATATGTGAAGTATAAAGGTAGTATAAATGAAGTTTCAGTATGATTGTGCCTTAGAAAATGGAAATACTAAAAACAAAGATATATTATACCTCTCCCAAAAGGAATTCAAATCTACTAGAATGGATGGAATGAAACTAAATTGTTAGATTGTTATTCCATATAAGGAATAATGAAGAAATTGAGGTTCTTTAAATTAGATAACTTGATTAGAGAAATTTACAGATACATAAAAGCTATCTTATAATATCCAAAGGTTAATCAAATAAAGTTTTAATATTACTTGATTATTACCTCTGGTGGTTTCTCAGCATTCTGACTTCTAACTAAGTGTGGCTTGAAATACCCTCATGATAAGACTGCCTTGCTGACTTTCTGTGTCCATGGACATGGTCTAGCAACAAATGGAGAATTGTCATACATGCTAAAGACAGAGAGGATTGTTTAATATGATGAGACATTTAAGTGCCCTTTCAATGTTAACAGTACAAGATACTTTAAATTCAAGTAATACCAGTGTTTTTGGTTTTTTTTTAGTTCTTGTTCATCTCAAAATGTAATGCCAATTAGTTGTTTTATATAGAAGCACATAAAAAAGTATACAAAGTTTAAATCATTACTTTGAGAAGCCCCATGTTGGTTGGGGTAGGAGCAGGAGTGCTGGGGATTGAACCCAGGGCATTCTACCTCAAAGCCTCAACTTAGCCATATTTCATTTTATTTTAATTTAGAAACAGAGTCTCACTATGTTGCTGAGAGCCTTGCTAAGTTGCTGAGACCAGCTTCAAACCTGCAATTCTTTTGTTTTATTCTCACAATTACTGGGATTTTAGGCATGGGGCACCATGCCCAGCTGCCATCTCTCTCTAAAAATAAAACAATTCTACTCCACTTACAGATATGTTTCTAAAAACCCAAATTATTTTATTTATAAGTAGCAATATTCTAAATCAATTAGAGATGATCTATTATATTTATGATAAATAAAAATTAAGGCTTGTCATTTTCAGAACTCTATGTACTCAGTGAAATTAAATAATATTGGCCCCTGTAAGTTTTCATGTAGAAAATAATTTCTATTCAATACTTTTAAGGACACAGATGCAACTATAGTAATACTGATAAAGATTAATAAGGATCAAATAACCTAACGTATGGGTTTAACAATGAGAAAAAAATCTATAACAAAAATGCCGAGATTTCCTTTGAGTAGAACTGGTGTTTAATTTAATCTGAAATAGAATTTTAAGCAAAGAAGAAAATTAAGTTTAGAAAGCAGTGGTGAAGAGACCAAACTTTTAAGTTATTGAAAGGATTTTGCTGGATTTGGAGAATCTAGAGTTGTGTCTATGAGTTTACAATTGGCTACAAATTGACCAAGTGCAATATACATACAGGCCATAATAGTCCTATTATGAGAAATCAGTGACAACAATCATAGAAATTCATGAAGGAGAGAACACTGGGGCAGAGACAATTAGGAAAGAATCCACAGATATGGTGAATTGACTTAATTTCACATAGTAAGATCTAGTATTTTTGAACTTATCTATTAGCCAAGCAGGGGAGGATTAAGAATCTGAAGGACATTACATAAATTGTAAGTATTTATGTAAGAAAAAATACATAAAGTTAAAAGAACAAAAGTCAGACAAACATGTAATAAATATCATGAACCTCAATATTTTAGGAGATGACATTTATTTTCTAAAAATTAGATGCTCTTTGCCTTTATTTAAAAAGTTACTTTGGTCTGAAGCCAGTGAGACTGGGCCCAGAGCCTCTCGTGCAGCAGGGCTGGGACTGGGGCCAGCTCCACAGCAAAAGGCCTGCGGGTCCCTGCAACTGTGTGGTCAGGAAGCACTAGAAGCTTCTGCTACGTCACCTCATCTCTCAGCAGATTCCCAGATCCAAGTGATCTCTATTAAAAAAAAAATTGGTTGTGAGTGGATCATCTTGTCAAAGTTACTCACCTTCTAGCTTTCAGGATTTCAGTAAGTGAGAATCAGTGTAGAAATTAAAAGAAGGACTTCCAAGGGGGGGGGGGGGGAACTGTAATTGATTGGATGTGGAGAACAAGAAGCTCTAATACATTAATACATTGTTGGTGGGATTGCAAGTTGGTGCAACCACTTTGGAAAACAGTATGGAAGATTCTCAGGAGCAGGAGGATGAACTTACCATATGATCCAGCAATAACACCTCTGTGTATCTACCAAAAAGAATGAAAACCAAAATACCAAACTAATGCATGAGCAATCATGTTCATAGCTGCGCAGTTCACCATTGCCAAACTGTGGAACCAGCCAAGATATTCTTCAACAGACGAGTGGATTTCAAGACTATGAGATATGTATACAATGGAATTTTGCCCAGCCATGGGAGATCAAAATTATGATACTTACAGTGAAGTGTCACAAAAAATAAGAAATCAGATGCTTTTCCTAATGTGCGAAAACTAGGGAGAAATGGGTAACAAGGAGGAACTCTAGATGAAGAAGGGAACCTATAATAGAGGAGCAATTAAGGTGACATATCTGAGGGGATGGGAGGGGGAAGAGGGAAACTCTTTAATGCACATGAAGTACTTAAACATATCAAGTTAATCAAGAATCTAAGCATGGGAAGGGGGCGGGAGGGAAGCGGTCAGGGATTGGGTAAGGGCTGACTGGGTGATATGTGCATGTATGTCTCCACAAGTTTTTTATCCCATTAAGATGTTTGATTACAATGCACCAATAAAAATTTATTAAAAATAAAATAAAAATATAAAGTTACTTTGTAATATTTTCTATAAAGAGAAGAGAAAGTTTATTTAGAATTTCCCTTTGCAAAACTATTAACTTTTGATTTCACTACTGCTAACTTGGAAAAATATGTTTTAGTCATCAATCCATTATTGGTTTTATCCTAAAATTATTTTAAGATTGTTATCAATTTTAAAAAGAAGTCCATCAGTTGTCTGCCACATATAACATGTTTGAAATCAGGTATTTGCTTTTTGAATGGAAAACACCACTAAAAGAATTACGATCAATGTTTTTATTGTAGTGGAATATATGTATTACATATAATCTCTGTCAATGTCATCATTGCATGTCTAATCAGTAAGAAATGTAAATATTTTTTCTTTGCATTTTCAAAATCTATTCCTCTTTAGGAATTGATTTCTACTTAGGAATATTTCTTTGTGTTTGTGGGTGGAGGGGGTAATGGGATTTAACTTAGGGGCATTCTACCTCTGAGCTATACCACCAGCCCTAGTTTATTTTTATGTAAAATCAGTGTGGATCAAGGCTGATTAGACTCTCAATACTTGCTGAAGCTGTCCTAAAACCTGCCATTCTTTTGTCTCAGCCTCGCAAATACTGGGATCATAGGCATGTATCACCACGCCCAGCTTAGTAGGAATATTTCTCTAAAATAGTCTTAGGAGAATAATTAAAATATCTACTATTCTAGAAGTAACTGAATTACCTAAAATTTCCCACTTATTTTTCAATCAAATAAACATTAATCTCAATTTCCTTATAGGTGGCCACTCCAGTTTCCTGTGATACAAAACAAACTACAGGAAGACATAGTCCTCTTAAACAGTTGAGGTAAAATAATTTCTTTTATTAATTAAAATAGATGCTAGATAGATGATAGATGATTGATAGATAGAGGATAGATAGATCTGCTTATATAAACCCATTGCTACAGGCATTTCTAAGGCATTGGAAGCAAAGAAGGCCTCTGAAGCTTAACTTTCATTGACTTCATAGAACATTCAATTCTGTCACCAACCATTGCTCCTAGCTCATCAAAAGATAAAATTTATTGCTGAAACATAATTCTATCTCTTCTTCTCTCTTCTTTCTGAACTCTGTATTCCTCCTTTCTTTTCCCCCTACTTTAACACACACACACACACACACACACACACACACACACACACACACACACACTTTTCTCCTTTCTTCCCCACCCTTTACATAAGTTTGTATTTACTAGAAACCATGCCTTTTGGTTCACTCCATCCTACTCTTTATGTTTTATAATACACATTAATTTTTACAAGGAGTATATCCTTAATTCCAAAATCCCAGTTATAGGCATTTTCTGAGTATTTTAGGCATATTATCATCTCTACACCAAACCAGAAACTCCTATTTCTTTATCTGCATCCATCACCAATTTATTTCCTATAAAGGAAGGATCCTTCCATGTCTTGTTCAGAGATGAGTACGCAGAACCAAGTAGAGCTACAGGATTAAAATATTCCTTTAAGTAAATATTTGCTAAATGAGTGAATAGAAGAGAGGATGAAATTCTAAATGAAATTAGGTGAACTAGTTTGTAAGTCAACTAATACAGGTCTCCAAAACCTTAATTATGTGAAAAGTAAATTGATAGAGACAAATGTAATAAATTCATAAATTAAGGCTATGCTTTCATGAGGAAAAAGTAACGAATAATTATAAAATTAAAATATTCTAATATATTGTTACGAGGTGTCAAATACATCCTAATGTAAAAGGCACTATGAAAACGTGATCACCTTAGAGGAGTTCTGGAAGATAGAATGTCTATAAGGAAAATGTAACTAGTCTCACATTTATTTAATGTGATGGATATGACTACTAGATAATATTGACAGTGCTATATAAAGCTTACTATTTTGGGATAATAAAGTATTATGGACAAGGCAGCTAAACAGACTCGAGGTTGAAAACTTGCCTAGACAATATTTGTATTGGTAAAGATGAAAACATGAAAAAAATGCATACAAAGTTTATAGTCATGTCATTAGAAAACAATGTTTATAAAGAATAATTCTTTTGATTTCCTTTTTCTTCTCTCTTGCTTAATAATATAAGAAAGTTAGCATTTTTGATAATCTATGATATGTAACAGTAATCTTACATTTTAATGAATAACTTATAATTGTTTTCATAGGTTTTTTTTTTTTTTTTTTTTTTTGCAGGGCTGGGGATGGAGCTCAGGGACATTTGACCTCCAAGCTATACCCCCTGCCTTATAATTTTTTTTATTTTTATTTTTTGGAAACACAATCTCACTAAGTTGCTGAGGGTCTAAGTAGCTGAGGCTGTCTGTGAACCATGATCCTCCAGTTTCAGCCTCCCAAATGCTGGGATTACAAGCATGTGCCACCACACTCTGCATTTTCATAGTTTTTATGAAGTTTTTATGAACTATATTTTGAATATACCAAAAAATATACCATCAAACCACATTATTTGCTTTAAGCTTTTTTAGACATAGGCATATGATATTGACAAAGATCTGCTAGAAAGAGATACAATTTAAAATGACTAATTCCAAAGCAAGGAATTAAAATAGTTAATACACAATCATTTAAAATGTTACTTAATTAATGATAAAGGAATGATAAACAAATTCTTCCTGGACATCGGTAAAAGAACAGATATTAGTTTGAATAAAATCACCATTGATCAAAGAAAAACACTTTAAAATTTAGAAATCTGTTGATGATACTAATAAAAAAAGAAAAATGATCTAAATTAAAATCAGACTTTATAGCTGGGTGTGGTGGCACACTCTTGTAATCCCAGCATGGAGGCTGAGAAAGGAGGATCTCAGTTCACAGACAGCCTCAGCTACTTAGTGAGGACTTTCGCAACTTAGTGAGACCATGTTTCAAAATAAAAAATAAAAAATAGGGCAGGGAGTGTAGCTCGGAGGTTGAATGCTCCTGGGTTCCATCCCCAGACCCGCAAAAAAAAAAAAACAAAAAAAAAAACAGACTTTATTTGTACCATGATTAAAGCTGGTGGGAAGAACAGGTAAATATTGCTGACTCATATTTCTAATTTCATAATTTAGTATTATAATGTCTTAAAATCAGTTAATAATTTTATTCTTCATTCTGTTACACTGTGTGAAATTATGTTGGCCTGGAGCTAGGTTGAGAAATCACAAACCTATGAACGTGACTATTATCTGGCTCTGTAAGTGCCTTTTTATTCATTCAAATCTGTGTGCTCAGATTTTAGTTTGTATCACACTCATGAGATGTTTTTTAATGAATGTGCTAACCTGAAGGGGTGAATGTTCAAAACACTGAAGAGACAATGTGCACCCCAAATGCAATAAACTCACAGATAACGCATATGCCTCGCTGATACAGGATTTTCAAAACTCTCCTGAAGGCTAGAATATTTTGTTTGTAAGAATCTCAGCTATCATAGGAATACCTGGAGGTAAGAGAGCTGTGAAAAGCAAGTCTAACAGAAGTTAAATTCTATTGCAGGATTGCATTAAGTAGAAGAGCCATCCAGACGTCTTAGCACTTTTTTTCTATCAGGTGTTACAAATATCAAATACTCTATTTATCATCAATGTTTCAGTGACTTGGGAGTGCAGAATTTATCTTTTAAAATGCCACTTATGTAGGCTTACTAATGTAGGTGATATATTATTCTGAGAAAACAGAAAGACATAGCCTTGGGGTAATCTCAGAAGTGAATGACCTAGTCATTTTGAAAAATTTTACCTTAGTCTCAAATCTCCAAAATTCCAATCATTTTTCAGACTCAAAACTGATAGAGTATTTCTGGTTTACTTTGTGTGCCGGCTGTAGTGCTTGGGAATGATTTTGCTTCGTCAAGGTACCTCTAATAGCACTGCTCTAAGTATCATGAGAAAAGTCAGTGCAAGTGCATCTTAGAACCAAACACTTTTTTGTGTGGCAGCTCCACTGGAGTGGTCATTTAATAGTCTTTATAAACTCACAATACATATTAACCAACCCTGTCAGCTGCCCACTTTCTACATACCTATTACATTTGTTGGCAGTCATGAAGCAGTATGGTTTATATTGACATATCAATGCATGACAAGTTAAACTGATTTTCACTAAACAAATAAGAACTTAACAGATTTTGAATGGCAATAAAAGCTTTAGATCACATTACCTGCACCTTCTTTACTGCCAGTAAAATACTTTCTATTGAGACTCAAATGTATTTTTCTTTTATATTTTTGAAAAGAAACATTTTCTCTACTACCTATTTAGACTCCTTTTTTTCCTTGCTTCTACTATAGTTGATCAATGAATTGAGGTTTCTTCTCACTTAAGCTCAAATGATCTGTTTCTGCAACTAAATAACATCATTTTTGAGAAAAATTATGGGATGTATTAGTCACATTAGTCTTACTTTTCTTTTGCATGGAATCAAATTCGGTAGCATCAGCCTAGCACTTTTAGGTGGTAAGGTCTATAAAGTTTAGTAATCTGGCCAACTAAATAGTGTAAATTACAAAAAAAATATGGAAGTCATAGGAGATATGACTAGTGGAAAAACGAGAATACATTTAATTTTTTAAAAATTTATGAATTAACCTTATGATAATTATATGATTAAATATTGTCTAAAACTTACTTTAAACAGGAAGCCAAGGATGTTTCCTTCTAGATGCAGATGCACTTAACTGGAAGACTGTGATCTTCTGAGATAGTTTTAAAGAATTCGGCTGAATTCTTTAATTCACCCTTACCCACAAGGATATCTTCTGCAATGCACGGTTAAAACCATGGGTAGTATGAAACTTTATCACATAATCCATTTCATTTAACTAAGTATTCAACATACACTGTGCTTGTAACTCATGCAGTCTGAGGTATGATAGAAAAACTAGCACAGATTTCTTTTTTTCTTCTACTCCAGTTTCATGAAAATTTGTTCTGACTGTAGCTCTTAGCAACCTTGATATATGATTTTTTTTCTTTCCTCATTAAGTCAAGAGATTTCACCTTTTCATATAAATAAGAGGCACTCTAGAGCTTCTCTTTGGCATATCCTAATTGCCAGCATCGCTACTCTTGTGCTTTGGGGCCGTTATTAAGTAAAATAAGGGTTACTTGAACACATTGCAATACCACTGAAATATCAGTCTATCTGATAATAAAGAGAGCTACTAATTGACTAAGAGTGGGTATTGTATACAGTGTGTATATGCTGGTCAGAAAGATGATTCATGACATCTTTGGGACAGAGAGGAATAGTGCAAGATTTTTTTCACAGTATTTCAATGATGCATACCCACTGTTTATTTCTAGACTCTTCTATGTCATACTTTTATACCACTATTGACCCTGAATAACTAAAATCACAGAAAGTAAAACTGCAGATAAAGAGGAACTACTGCAACTACTTACTTTTCTAAGCTGTGCTTTGCTAAGTCATGATTCTACAGGCTATTCATAGAACTAAAGCAGTGCTGTTATGCTGTAGACATTAACTCTGTTTGCCATGCATGTCTGTGACACGCCAGTTCCAAGGAGCCTGGAGGGAGTATCATATTTGGAAGTGATGTGGGCTACTTCCTGTTTGGTTGGCGGTTTCTAAAACTTTCTTTCTTTCCCCTCCAGCATATCATGATGTTCAAGAAGGTGAATTCTCTGTCCTCCTGGACCTCTCGGGAAAAATCATGAATAAAGCTTTTTTACTCACCATGTTGGACATACAACATAATGAGCAAAACATACAGTTTGGTTAGTTTAAGCTACAAAAATTAGGTATGTCTCAATACCAGCCTGAGGTTGTATCCATCAGTAAAACACTCCTGGCCACATAGCTGAGAGAGCAGCTTTAGCAGTGGGACAAAGTGTAAGTGACGATATATGGTGACTAAAATTTTGGTTATGATAAACAATATTACCATGAGTGTTCTTTCTTTTTTCTCTCTTTCTATTTCATTTCTTCTTTATTATTCTCCTGTAAATGTTGTAGATGTTTAGTGGAAACTAGAATATCTTTAGACTTTACCGATGCTTCAATATTCAAAGATAAAACAGGCTGCAGTTATGATTCAGATGTAGTTTTCCTTGCTTTGTCTATTTCTTAATTTTTACATTTTAGATATTAAGTCATTGAAACTGAATTTCTAAAAACATAGTAGGAAAAGGATAATTAATATGATTTGAAATATTTATTTTTCTTCTAATTTTAATTATCTATTTCTATAGTACATATTTATAGATAATTGAATAATTACTACTATGTTTATAGAATAATTTGAGCTCCAGGGTTAAAAATGTATTTAAATGTAGAAGCCAGGCATGGTGGTGCATGCTTGTAATCTCAGCATTCGGGAAGCGAAGACCGAGGAACACAGTTCATGGACATCCTCAACTACTTAGTGAGGCCCTTTGCAACTCAGTGAGACCCTGTTCCAAAAAATAAAAAGATTTGAAAAATAGGGTGGGGTGTAGCTCAGAGGTGCAATGCCCCTGGTTTGCATCCCCAGTACCTCAAACAAATTAAAAATAAATAAATAAAATGTAGAAATAAATATAGGACAATTATAATGCCCAATGGCAAAACATAATCCCTGACATTACTTCAAATAATAGCTCAAATATTCATTGATATAAAATACAAAGTTTTTAAAGTTAAAAATTTTATTGTGGCATGGATTTTTTTAATTGGAATATAGGTTAATTGGAATAGGTTAAAACTATGACTTTTAATTAGCTTACTATATGATGCTAGACTAGATAATTAATGTATATAAAATAGTATTCCCTTTTAATTTATATAGGAAAGTGATATCTACCTTATTAAATCATACTATGGTTATATGAAATTATGATACTGCTTATAAAAACACCATGTATTAAAAATAATCTGCTTACACTAATGCAGGTATTTTTATATTTTATTGTTGACATTTTCTAGTTCTCCCTTTAATCCCCTCCTCCCAAATCAGTAGCAAGCCATGAGCAGGATGTGATGAGTGATGCCACCGTGAATCAAACTGTAGTGGGTGTTACTGCACAAGCTCATATTCATCATTGCTATGGTTGAAAATGTGAATTTATTTGTGGTTGAATAGTTCACATCAAAACAAAATCTCATCTGTATGACAGAAACTCTGTTGTGTTGGGCTTTGAATATAATCCAAGGCACTCAAGACAGTAGTAAAATTAGGCATTTGGAAAAATCAGAGTAAGAAAGGCATTTTTCATGCTTATTTGCTTCAAAGGATGCTCTGATTTTGTTAATTGCCTCAAAGAGTGCTTCGATTTGCTATTTTCTGCAAACAGTATTCTAATCTAGTTTATCCTCTGAGTTGCAGCTGTGTTCAAGTATCCTAATAGGTTTGGTGCATGCCGAACTATTCTTCTGCAATTAATTCACTTGGTTCTTCATGTAAAATGATTTACACCTATTTAGAACTAAATTGGAAGCCATTCCACTCTTGCTTATAAAGTCATTAAGGCAGCTTTTAAATGACATTAATTTGCACTTAGGCAGTACCTTTCATCTAAGGATCTCAAAGCACTCTATGTAAGTACATTCTCATTAATGGAAAAAAAGAGAAGAATTGAGCCCTATATTCAGGAATAATTTGGAAAACAGGAAATAAAATTTATTATTTTTGAATATAAAATAGTTATGGTGCTTATTATTTGTATTCTCCCTGTCTAGCTAGGTTTGTGGGTCTCTACCTTCTTCAACCTCAAAACTGGATGGCTATTTTCATAATACATGCAATATTATCTGGGTTTTTTAACCTTATAATTCTCCATTATTGCTTCCTGCCTTTATTATGATTACCAACATAATATAAAAATCTATACTAAAAAGCAGAAAGGCTGTGGATTTGCACTTGCATTAGCTCTCGAAAGACATTTCTAGGTAGTTTATTTCCTTTGGGGTGTAGAGATACAAATTCATTCATTCACAATTCACAATCTGAGGACTTCAGATGTGTGTGAAAATTACCTAGAAAAACAAAAGAACTGAGAGGGTATTACAGCTGGAGGCAAAAGCTCATAGATTTGAGTTGCCTGAACATAGATGGTATATAAGGGGTGAAACAAAATACCGCTATAGTTGTGACATGATCTCATGTTGGGGCTTTCAGAACATATATAATTCATAGGAGATAAAACACATTACACATTAAATTCTAAAATAGGGAAAAAGTGATTAAATGATATAAATCAAATCTCAGTTTTAGAACTCTCATGTTACTTGAATTTTGAAAGCTGGCTAGGATGGAAAGGTACTTACAGAAAGTGTACCCTCCCTTTAGGAAGACTGTTTCAGAAGTCCAGAAGGGAGATGATGAATCAGAGTAGTAACACTGAGGATGGAAATAACATCTAACTCAAGCAACAAAGAATGTTCAGGTTGAGGGGTGGAACCTGATGTCAGTGCCTTGGATCAAAGGATCAGAGAGCACTCAGAGTGGAAGGAAGCATAGTAGAAACAGAAAAGAAAAAAAAAATTGGGTCTGAGGGTAAGAGCCATCTGGAGTGCAGCAAACTAACAGTGTATGGTCTCAGGATAAGGAGTAGCTAATCACTAGTAGTAACTAATAGTTTATTAGGACTTCTGTACCAAAGTGGCACATACTGTGTAACTTCAATAATAAAAGTTGTTATTTTACAGTTCAAAGGGTGAGAAATCTGAAATCAAGATGTGAGAAGGTGCGGTTTCCTTGGAGGAGTTCCTCCTTGGCCTGGAGATTGCCATCTTTGTCTACACAAGGTTCTCCCTCAGTGTTTGTGCCTCAGTTTATTTTCAACCCATACGGGGTCACCAGTCATCCAGGATTAGGACACACCCTAATGACCTCAATTCACTCTATCTTTTTAAAAACCCAGTCTCCAAATAGAGTCACTGAGCTACTGGGGATTAGGATTTTTAACATATGAATGGAGCCACAATTTACAGTTAGAGACCAAGAAAACTGAATAGAGCAAAGATTAAAATTGTCTATGGTTTTAGTAACTTTAGCTGGTGGGGTGGCACATGCCTGAAATCCCAGTACTTGAGAGGCTGAGATAGAAGGGCTGAAGGGCAGCCCTAGCAATTTAGTGAGACCCTGTTTCAAAATAAATAATGAAGCCAGGCTTGGTGGCACAAATTTGTAATCTCAGCATTCTGGAGGCTGAGGCCAGAGGATCATGGCTCACAGACAGCCTCAGCTATTTAGTAAGGTCCTCTGCAACTTAGTGAGACCCTGTTTCAAAATAAAGAATAAAAAATTGGGCCGGGGGTGTAGCTCAGAGGTTGAATGCACCTGGGTTCCATCCACAGACTCGCAAAATAAAAGAGAAAGAAAGAAAGAAAGAAAGAAAGAAAGAAAGAAAGAAAGAAAGAAAGAAAGAAAGAAAGAAAAAAGGAGGGAGGGAGGGAGGGAGGGAGGGAGGGAGGAAGGAAGGAAGGAAGGAAGGAAGGAAGGAAGGAAGGAAGGAAGGAAGGAAGGGCTAAGTTCATTCCCTGGCATATCCTCTCAAAAAAAAAATTAAAATAAAAAAAAGAGAGAATAAGGAAAAATCACTTAGGGGTATTTGCCCTATGCATATAATCCACACTGCAGTATTTGGATGGTTGAGCTGCCCCCAGCTCTCAAAACTGATTCTAGTTCTTAGTTGAGGTCATCTTGCACATTTTATACTATAATTTAAGGACTGAAACAAAATACACCATGTCGTGCCATGATGTGGCCTGAACTTCATTTAGGCTTCATTTAAACTTCATTTAGAGATGTCAGGGTAATGATCTACTGCCTTTGGTCTTCCTAACACAAATTAGAAATGACTTTAAAATCATCTTCTCCTGGTAATAATATCAAACACTAAAAAAAAGCCTACTTTTATTATTTTAGTATTGTTTGGTGGATGAGGAGGAAAGAAGTAATTGAGTATTTTTTTAAATCAATAAGCTTAAATGAAGTCGACAGTCAATATAACTTTTTTCTTTCAAATTTTATATAGTAAGTCTAAATATACTCCTCATAAAATTTTTTAGAAAAGATTATTCACTTTTGCATATACTGCAAGTGCTGCCATTATTTTCCTCAGCAGTGATTCTTACATTTTAACACCTGAGAAACTAGTTTAACTAGCCCCCTCCCCCCGCAGTATCTGCTTCATAGTCTAGGGTGAAAGCTGAGATTTTTACATTGCTAATAAGTTCTCAGTAATGTTGACACTGATAGTCTAGAGTCATTCTGGAAACCTCTGCTCTACACTGATGTTTGTGCTTGTAAAAACAAATTATGTTATTTTGCTTTGACAAAGTATTTTTCTATTATGAAAATATCTAGTTTTAATTAAATAAATTCATTTAAGTCACTCATTATTAATGAGAAATTGCTAGAAATAATCATGAAATGTATATTATTGCACAAGATATGAAATCAGTTGCAATTATCATCACCCAGAATCAATTTCAGGAATTAATTACCCTAGGAAGCCAGTGTATATTAAAAATAGTTGTTACTTGCCCATGCGTCAAATGGCCTTGGCCACACTGTGGTGAGGACAAGAAAAAGTAGCACAGATCAATCACTCTATCATGAATTTCTCTAATAAGAGATATATCTGGGTCAATTAAATAAACATCAATTTACTGATTATAATTTTTTTATATAGAACACAAAACTATAAGCTTGAAAACAGCAAGTATAATACAAGTACATCCTACCTTTTGACCACTAGGTAAATTATAAAGATATGCAAAATATGATGAGTGGTAGGAAGTATTGCTTTATTTGGCCTAAAATCAAGGGTAAGGATAAAAATGAAGATATTAACAATGCCTTTCCTCGTTCCATATCAATGAAAGAAAAAATTGAGAGGACATAGTTTAGAAGCTTGCACAGAATTCAGTATATGAGAAGAGAATCATTTTTTAAAATCTAAGGGTACCTTTAAGAAAACAAGACATATCAGTAAGTTAGCTCATGCCCAAATACTTTTGGGGAGGCCAATCAACCACATATTTATGAATCTGTGGATTAATTCACCCTCAAGCTAATGATATAGGTCAAAAGCTAATGAAATACTCCATGATAAATACACAATAAATTCCAGAGTTAAAGATTCCTAAGTATGCAAGAGTCTAGTTCACCAGTAAGTCAGTTTAATGAATCATTTTTCCCTCTCTAGGAAAAACATTATGATTTCCTTGCTCTTTACTAAAGCATTTCACAAAAATCTTAGAAATGTCAGGTTTTTAAAATGGCATTCACAGCATTTCTTGGGACTACATAATTTTTTGCCTCTATATTCAGACAAAGCACTGATTAAAACTTTAGATAATTTTCTTCAAATTAAAAATCAATTTACAGACAATAAAAGTGTAAAAGTACTATTTTTTCTTTTCTGAATGTCCACTTCAGAATCATTAAACTGACTCATAAAAGTTTTATTATTATTATTATTATTATTATTATTATTATTATTATTATTTTGGTGGTACTAGGGTTCCTGGAAGCCCTTCTACCTCCGGGCTACACTCCCAGACCTATGTTATACATTTTTTTTTGGAAACAGGGTCTCTTAAGCCAGCGCGGCTGGCTTCAAACCTGCGCCATCCTCCTGTCTCCGCCTCCAAGTGTGGAGATTACAAGCGTGTGCCACCACGCCTAGCTATGAAAGTTTTAATATACAATTATTTTCAGCAGTAACATCAGAAACTGAAGCTTTCATACGAGTTTTATAAAGACATAGCAGCAAAATATATTAACCTTAGTATTTCTTCCTTTTAACTATTTCAAGATTATTAAAATAGCTAATTATCTAAAATATTACCTTTTCAATAATATCTTCAGAAATATATCATTTTAACTTTATAATTTCATAATAGACTATTGTGTCCTTCTTTTGAAAATTCCTTAGGTTATCAAAGTGGAAATTTTTAAGGCTATGTTTTAAAAGAAAATTAATTATTTTATTTAGGGAAACCCATATTTTTAATATTTTGTCAGTATCTTTTCTATAAAATAAACTATTCATACTTTAAAAAATATGCCTATATTTTAAAATACCACATTGCACCAACTCTTCCTAGGCTTGATAAAAATTATCATTTTAATTCATTTAAAAGTGTTTTTCTAGAGATAAAAATGGTCATGTCCCCAATTACCCAAACAAATTCTCTGAGAATATATGCAAGCTAGTATTAGCAGGAACAAATATTCTTTGTTGAATTTTTTGTTTGTTGCTCCCTGTTCAAATTTAAGACATCCTTTGGTACTAGATGGATTTTCTTTTTGCAAATATTTTTTTAGCTCCTTTGAAATGAGCTCCAAGCACTTTGATATAGATAGAAAACCTTATACTTTCAATGGAGCCTTTCAAAGCACTTTTTTACCCTCTGGTAAAATATTATTTTGCAGCTTCCTACCAAGATAACCTACTGCCTTCAATTCTAGCTGTATGCATAAATATTTTTCTTCCTACCCATAAATGCAATGCTTCAAAACAAGGTTAAGAGCTTTTTACAAGGGCTTGGTGCTTACAGCTGCTAGCATTTTCTTTAAGACCTCACATCTTGATACAATAAGGAATAAACAGGTGGAAGATTAATATTTACTGAATTATTAATATTGACTAATATTTAGATTTCCTTCCCAGCCTGAAATTAATCTTCCTGGAATTTATTAAGACTGAAGGACAACATATCTTGTAAATATAATAAGAGTGGAAAACTCTCAGAATGGCATAAGATGAGTTGTGTATATGCTCTTATACATAAGCAATTTACTTTATGAACTCGCTGTTATTATTTGGATACGAAACATCCTCATTACAGTTCATGTGTGGGCAATGCAGAAATCTTCAGAGGTGAAATCGTTGAATCAGGGCTTTAACCTCATCAGAAATAAATCAACAGATTAGTAATCTGAATGGATTTACTGGGTTGTAACTGTAGATAGGTGGGGAGTTTTTGGAGGAGACAGGTCAATGGGGAAGTTTCCCTGAAGACTGTATCTAATACCTGGTCTCTTTCTGCCTACCTCTGCTTCACAGCTGCCCATAGTTGAGCATCTGTCCTCTGCTATACCCTGTTGCCACGGTGTTTCTCTCTTGGATGAGCCAATCATGGACTTAAACTCTCAAATAGTGAGCCAAATAAATCTTTCCTCCTCTAAGTTGTTCTTGTTAGGTATTTTGGTCACAGCAATGAAAAAGCTAACTAGTACATTAATCTCCCTTGATATCTCACAATTTTTTTTTTTGGTGTGTGTGTGTGGAACTGGGGTTCCTGGAAGCCCTTCTACCTCCAGGCTACACTCCCAGACCTATTTTATATTTTTATTTGGAAACAGGGTCTCCTAAGCCAGAGCACGCGGCTGGCTTTGAACCTGTGAGATCCTCTTGTCTCCGCCTCCCGAGCGCGGGGATTACAAGCTTGCGCCACCACGCCCGGCTCTCACATTTTTTTTTTTATCTACATAGAATTTTTAAGAGTTCTGTTAAATCCCTTCCTATGTACATCAGAATTCAAGCTTCAAAGAAATTGTAGAGATTATAGGATTACACATATGCAGATGTTTTATAAGACTTTTTTTGTTTGGGACAGTAGGAATCTGATGCAGCAAAGAGTCACACACATACACACACACACACACACACACACACACACACACATATTCATACATACACACAGAATGATAATTAGAAAAATTTCTTTGTCACAACAAATTCTTTTGATAAGAACTCTACTAATACTGCCTGCTTTCTATGCTAGTGACATCACCAGGCCACTTGGCACTTGCTGCAAGTTCCCTAAAGAGTCTTAAATCTTAGTCTAAAATAAATTGTAACTGTTAATTGCTAAGCAATTAGGCCTTTGCACAAATTTCTACCACTACATTTTCCTAACCAATCTTCTATTGTGAATGTCTATTTTTAAAGATACAGAATATTTAAGTATAAAGTTATAAATAAATCATTTTGAACAAAGATTCTGCAAGGTGCATTTGTTTTCATTCGATTATTGACTATTAGATTTGACAGGGTGTGTCTTTACTATAAAAATGTACGTGTGAAAGACGGTTTCTGTAAATATTTTCTGAATGTAATGAATATCACATGACTTTCCTCTGTGAAAGTAATGTGGCAGACCACACGTGAATTCCCTACTGAATTACTTTAGACCTAATATGTTCTTTATTTAAAAGTCTCTTTCCGTTGCCCAGCTGCTGCTTTTTGCTTGTGGTTTTAAGGGTATGCACTTCGTCTTGCTATTTCAGCTATATCTGTGTACTACAGAAAACAGCCAGTTCTTAGCATGGCTGATAAACTGGTTGACCTCTGTAATCTACATTTTAGAGAAATACATTTCAGCTGCAGATGTTTCTAAAGGTAGAAACTTTGTAAAGAAAATTAATCTGTACTGACAGATGTCTTCCCATTAAAGCCGCTTGGGAATATTCTCTATAAAGCACTTTGTCTTCCTGTGGAACTGGAGAGCTCCGTTATCTCCCCTGCCTCTGCTCTTGGATCCTCCAGCATGGCGCAAAGATGGGCCGTCGTCTAAATAAACAGAAACTTTGCTTTGTAGTAGGAGGGTGCAATTTAAATCCATCAACTTTCATATTTGCTCCTTTCCATGTAATTCGGTTAGTTGTATAACTGCTGATAAAATTTCCCTCATTCCTGTGGAAGGTTCAGTGAGTCGCTTATATCGAAACTCGGAGTCAGTATAAACCTTGGCAGAAAATTTCATCCTGTTTGGGCACTTTATAGCATCTCAGGGAATTATTTTTCCCCTAAGGGCTTTATTATTAATGGGAACTGCCCACGTGCTTTGAGGGAAGAATGGACTTCCTCAATTAGAAGACCTTTCAAGAGAGTTAACAGAGAATTTATTTTTTCATTTAGGGAAGAGAATGTTTCCCATAAGAACACTGAATCTTTCATGGCTGACTTTCTTGCAAACACAATGTGTAAAATTTTTAGTTCCTTAAAAATTAAACAGACACTGTGAAATTTAATAAGGCTTAAAAGGGGCCTATCTTTAGTATCCCTGCTTTCTCACCACTCAGTAGTCGTGATAACAGGTTATCAGCTTCATGTACTAAAAAATCTTCACCTTTAGGGGCAAAAAACAGAAAGAAAAAAAAAAAAAAAAAACACATGTTGAGCTCTTTTCATGATTCGGTTTCCAGAGTTCTGAGTCTAGACCTGGATAAGGTTACAGCAATACTTTGGTATTATTCACTAGCTGTGTGACTGTGGGTCATTTCCTTTGCTTTTTGAGGTTCTTTCATTTCATTTGAAAGCAACATTACCTACCCTGCAAAAATTGGAGAAACTATATATAAAATATCTAACCTCTGTAAATACTAAAATGGAGTCTCTGTTTATTGCCACATATTTACTTTTGTTTATCTCAATTCCACATATATACATTCATAAAGCATAATTTCCACTTTGATACTGTTTGGCCTTGAAGCATTTAATATCTTTCGCGGCCTTAGTTTCTCCTGTGCACAGAGCATTACTTCAACAATACAAATCAAACGCATTAGCTCATCTTATCCATACCACTACTCTAGAATTTATTCATTTCAAAAAGTGTACTTTATCTATCATATTTCATTCAGAAAAGAAAACTGCTACTTTAATTTTATAATATTAGGCATTATAAGCAATAATAAAATAATTTTGATAACTTCCTCTACATCGAAATACATGATTTACTGTATAATGTGTATATATAATATATTCAGTACACACATATAGAATATGTACCATATGACATATATATGTGTATATATATATATATATATATATATATACACACACACACACATATACATGTTATGTATACACTAAACTCCCACTGTTGTTTTTTATGCTGTCTTGTTGATTAATTTTGGAAGTTTTGTGAACCAATAGAAAAATAAAAGAGCTGATTTGTTTTTTGCTTAACAAGAAGCTATGCCACCTATAATTCAACACAGAAACCTGACCATTTGGTAAAGTCCCCCCAAAAAGATACTATTTAGCATAGCTATAATCAGAGGTTATTATCCTAAAATGTATTTTACAATAAAATAACATAAAAGAGATTACTTCTTAAAGTTAATTGTGACTCAGCTCGATAAACACATATACATTTATTATCGTTAGACAAAACAGATTTAAACAAGATAAAATTTTTGGAAAGAGTAAGTAGACAACCTAACAATACCCTAGTTAAAATGATTTTCTTACTCTCTTCTACATTATGACTCTTTTGTATCCTTAACCACCACACCATTCTAACTTTATCTTTTCTCAAATCAATGAAATCAAATTTCTCAGTTTCTGCTTAGGGCCCCCTAAATTATCCACTGAAGGTAAGTTGGTTCATTCCCTCCTTGTTCCCTAGCTTTCCTAATGCTGTCTTTAATTGGCTATTGTCTCCTCTACCTTAGGTTGTCAGTAGCTTATATCTTGTTTTGCATTGTTCCTTCTTTTCTTTGTTTCAGAATTGATTTTTTACCTCATTTTTCAGGAGAGGGTGGCATAAAAATTGCTCAAAGGATTTCTGTTGTTCTGAAAGTTACATATTACTCACTGCAACTATACTATACTCCTCTCCCTTCTGCATACAGACTTACTCCTAGCCTAGATTTAGACCATAATTGACCACTGTACAATACACTACTCAAATGTTAGTTTACTTGATCAACTTGTTTATAAAACATTTTTTAAAGTTCTAATTTGATTACTTGCCAGAAAAAAATAGCAAAATCAGATAAATGATTAAAATTATAGAATTTGTAAACTAAGGAAGAGTGTTTCAAAATTCAACTTGTCTAAACTTAAATATATATTCTTCCTACCCCTGATTAGAGGTTTTAGTGTCTTACTCAATATCTGTGGAATATGGAAACAGGCACTTCACATGTGTGCAGTTGAGAACTAGTTCACACACCATTTTCATGAAGGAAGTACATCAAAAAAAACTACATTAAAAATTTAATAATTATTCAAAATAAGACAGGAAGCCAGGCATGGTGGTGCATGCTTGTAATCCCAGCATTTGGGAGGTTGAGACAGAAGGATCACAGTTTGTGAACAGCCTCAACTACTTAGTGAGGCTCTTTGCAACTCAGTAAGACTCTGTTTCAAAATAAAAAAAATAAAAAAATAGGGCTGGGGGTGTAGCTCAGAGGTTGAATGCCCCTGGGTTCCATCCCTAGTACTGCAGAAAAAAAAAAAAAAAAGACAGGAAGACCTGTTAATAGGCAATCCCACCCAATAAATCAAAGGTAGAGGTGTCACTGGTAAAATGTTTAAATTAACCTGAAGAAGGATTAGACTTGTCCTTTATTCTATTTCTTCCTGTAAACATTTCTGTCTATATGTTTCAAATAAGAATGTAAATATGAAACAATTTCTGAAGGTCTCCTTTTTAAAAGCTTTAAACCACTCCCAATGGCTTTCTTATTCTTGTTCATAAACGTCAAACTGGTTTTCGGTCCCACTGCCTTGGTCAAAATGGATTTACATTATGGAAGTGTGAGTTTGTCTCAGCACTAGATACTGGTAATTTTAGCCTGACATCTCCCCACCTGGGTGATTTTAAGGATGTCACAGAATAATGAGCACAATAAACAATTAGCATCATCCAAGAAACAGCCCTCAAATAGTCTGTGGCATCTGTTTGTCCCTAGCTCTAAAGCTAATAAGAGCCAGGATTCTCCAAGGTACCTTTCTTTTCAGCTTCAAGTCTAATTACACTTCCTGCATTTCAAACCAGGGAGGTACTTATGGCTAGGGAGAACACTCACATTATTTTATAGTAGAACAAATTAAGAAATGCTGCTTAAGTGGGAAAAATGCCAGCTTGCAATTCTCCCCAAAGACCTGACTCACATAGCAATGTTTCTTGCAGGATTTCTACTTGTTTTGATTTTTTTTAAAACGATTTTTATTATAAGGAAAATTTGCACATTAGCTCTTTAAAAAATTTCTGTAATAAAACATAAAAGTAGCAATTCAACTGTAAGTAAGGGAATCTGGGTGAATTAAAAACACATGAAGTTTACCATAAAAACTAAAATATGCAATAAAATCTCTAAATTTCCTACAAAATGGTTCACAAGCCATTAATTAATCACATGAACATAATACTTAATATGCACAGAAACACTAGAGAATAGAAAAGTTCTCAATATTTTAGGGAATTATTTTCACTCAATTATACACATTAGCATTATTATGACTTATCCAAATATCTGGTAAAATACATATTTCTATTTATACTCTTACCTGTTTTAGGTTTACTACAATATTTTTCAAAAGAAAACAAATAGGGTTATTTTGTTTACTATGAACATTTATAAAGTATATTTTCACGAGTGTCTTTATGTTATAGACTAAGTTATAGAATTGACTTTAATAAGCCAGTAGAAGACTTAGATGAAAAGATTTATGCTTAAGATGCTAATTAAATCTGCCGATGAAGTTTCTATATCAAAAGAAGACAGCTTTTTCACTTATGCACTTCTGGGAAAAGACTATCAACCATTAATAGTCCTCATGACAAGCCTGAACTCTAATGTTTGCAAGCTTTCAAAGGAGTTGCTAATTATACACAAAGGAACAAAAGGTGTTGAAAACTATAACAAAAGGGTTTAGATTAGTCCAGGGAAATTTCGTGAATTCAAAACCTGCTAAACATGTTCTCTTTTGAGAATTATGATTATTATTTATGCCCTAATGTGACTAGTAAATGAAAATGTTAGTGTTTGCTTTAGCAGTGCTAATCTAAAAACAATCAGACCTAGAGTTTCTACTTGATTTTTCTCCCATAATATGAACCCGAGTATTTCATGAGAATGGCTGTTACCTGTTACCCTTCTTTGTGCCCTTAGATTATATACTAAAATGGTCGTGGCAGAGCTTGTATTTAGTCAAGGTTTATGAAAAAATGAAAGAAGAGAGAGACGGAAATAGGAATTAGCAGTGGGTTCTAGTACTTGGCTCTTAACATATAATCAGGTAATTTATTTGGGTCAAACATTTAGTCTCAGTTTTTTAACACCAGTCAGCTTCCAACAGGGTAGTGAAAGTGGTATGAGACATGTTAACTGTCTCCTCTCACCCATTCTCATGTGGCCTTAAACAGAAATAAATCTCTTCAGGGAATATAACAGATACAAAACCATCTGAATGATATGGATTACAGTTACAATTTTACATTTATTACATTGTTTTGTTTTCTGATATAGGAAAGAAAGAGATACAACATAAAAAAGGAAAGGCTATGTCTCCTATCTTTGTCCCTGGTTTATTTTGTATTGGCCAATGCTAAGAACATGATTCCATTTGTTGTGAAAAATAGGGATTTATTTACCCATAAGCTTGGGAGCTTTCCAAAATGTAAATTTTTTCATTCTTTCTTTTCTTATTTTCCACTGTGGTTTGAATATGTCCCCCAAATTTCATGTGTTTGAAAGAATGATCCAAAATCATATGTTGGTGGAGTTTGGACATGGGCCCTTTCAGAGGTAATTAGGGTTAGATTGAGGGCATGAAGGCGGTGCTTTTATAATGGAATACGAAGCCTTGCCAAGGAAGAGAGACCTGAGTTTGCAAGCACCAGCTCTCTTGAAAAGTGATACCCTCTGCCATGTTATCACCAGATGCTGCCCCTCAGTCTTAGAATTCCTAGCCTCCAGGTCAGTGAGAAATATTTTTTTAAATAAATTACTTAGTTTTAGGTATTCTTATATAGCAATGCAATATGAATTAACACTCCTCATATCTACTCCCATTCTTGTGATAGATTTTCTCTGTCCAAATTTAATCTCACATAGGTACACATGCATGTATGCATGAGTGCATATACACAAATACACACATATTTATACTTAAAGTTTTATAACTTGAATAGTCAAATAATTATTATAGCTTAAAGTATTGCTGTCCCTTTTTTCCATTAAAAAAGTTAAAAAATTAAATACAGAAGATTGTTCCCATTCCCTAATATAATCAGCTAGTAAGAACTGTGCCCAATATAGCACAAATGTCAGATGAGTCAAGAAAAAAAGCAATTACTTTTTGTTAAATTTAGTCTTTTTGTTTTGTTTTCGTGCTACTGAGAATTGAAGTCAGAAGTGTTCTTTGAGCTTGGCCCAGCAATGTGTTTTTCTTTTTTCTTTCTCTAGGATCTCTTGCCTAGTTATCTTATGCTGCTCTGAAAACCTGTAATCCTGTTTCAGCCTTTAAGTGATGGGATTGTTGTTGTAGTTTCTTGGTGGTACGAGGGCTCCTGGAAACCCTTTTATCTCCAGGCTACACTCCCAGACCTATTTTATATATTTTATTTGGAAACAGGGTCTCTTAAAAGCTAGCGAGGCTGGCTTAGCACCTGCGTAATCCTCCTGTCTCTGCCTCCCAAACTCGGGGATTACAAGTGTGCATCCTCATGCCCAACCAAAGTGCTGGGATTTTATGCTTATACCACCACACCCTGCTCTTTGTGGAATTTAGAATCAAAAGTAAAGTTCTTTATCCTCTTTTGGTGGTGCAGGTTTGTAATCCCAGTACTTGGAAGACTCAGATTGGAGGATCGTACATTCCCAGCCAGCCTCAGCTACTTAGTGAGACCCTCTGAAAATTAGTGAGACTTTGTTTCAAAATAAAAGAATAAAAAATAGGACTGAGGGTATAACTTGGTGGTAGAATGCTGCTTGGGTCCATCCTCAGTACCACACACACACACACACACACACACACACAAGTAAAGCTTTCCAGCCAGATATGATGGAGCATGCTTATAATCCCAGTGGTTGGGGGACCGAAACAGGAGGATCACAGGAAGTCTATCAACCTCAGCAGTTTAGCCTAACCAATTTAGTGTGAACCTGTCTCAGAAAGAAAGAAAGAAAGAAAGAAAGAAAGAAAGAAAGAAGAAAAAAAGGTTAAAGGTATAGTATAGAGAAATAAATCTGTTTCTAGCCCAATATCAGAAAAAAAGGTAAAGCTCTTAGATCTCAGCTGAGCATCTAATTATAGTTACCTGCTTCTTATTAAACTTCTTTGTTACCCTTTTCCATGAAAAAAAAATCCTTAAATACCAAAACTCCATTCTGCATTTGTAATCCTAATTTGAGAGGTATTTTTGTATAAAGAATATAAATTTGTATTTGATGTATTTATAAAATACAGATACAAGCATATTAGTCTTAGAATTTAAAAGGAACCTAACTTGTATTTTAACTTGTATATATTACTGCCGAGTACAAGAACTCATAATTAAAACTCAGGATAATTCTAAAATGAAAGGAACACAGAGTACATAAAAACATAAGGGTTGTGTTGATTTATTTGTTCTATTTTTACTTAAATTTTGAACGAACAGTCTTATCTTTTTGGTACTAAATTCCTGTAAAATTTCTGGAAAATGCTCATCTAAAAGTATAGGTTTAACCATACATTCATCTTATAAATTTTATCAACACTGTAAATTCTTTCAGAAAAGTGAGAAATTAAACTTTAGTCTCCTGTACTGACATTTACTGTCAATTAAACTTTGGTTCCCTGCTTTGAAATGTTTGACATCTGCTTAAGTGCTAAGCTAAGGCATTTGTCATTGGTTTCTTTTTTCTTTTTTCTGTGTGTGGTACTGAGGGTGGAACCCAGGGGCTTTCCTACCGCTGGGCTATACTCTCAGACCTATTTTATATTTTATTTGGAAAAAGGGTCTCGCTAAGTTGCTGAGAGCCTCACTAAGTAGCTGAGGCTAACTTTGAACCTGTGCGATCCTCCTGTCTCAGCCTCCCAAGCGCTGGGATTACAAGCGTGCGCCACCACTTCTGGCTTTGTCATTGGTTTCTAAACAACATACGTGGTTATAGAAGAATCCAAAATGTAGATCTTAGATTGAGACCACAGGAAAAGGGTGGGTTCAAGTTTGGGGTGATACTGACCTCTGAATTTCACTGTACTAGGAATGATGCAAGAGAGTTTGAGCAGGAAGATACTGTAAGAAAGGCAATGTGTAGAGAAACTTCTGTAGATGGGATCAACTAATGGAAATTCTTGGATACTAGACCATAGCAAGGAGGCTGGAAAAAGAAGGAGGGAACTTGAGAGATTAATTACTTGAACTGGGTACAGCCACAGTATAAAGGAAGACACAGGGAGGACAAAACTGTTGAGAGCACATACTTACTCTTTAAAATGTATAATGCATTACAAAAGTGAATATTTCAGTTTTCTAGTATCTGCAAATAGCCTCATTTACCCAATTTAAAATAAAATTTATCATTCTAATTAAATATAATATCTCACAGTAGAAACACTTTTGATTAGTGTTGGAATGTATTTAATAAAAGGATATCATTCATAGTTATGAACTGCCCATTCCCTTTGATGGGCAACCATTTCTTTTTTTAGAAAACTTATTTAAAATTTTTCAAGTTTGTCTTTGTCTTTCAATTTCATCCAAATATTAGCAAACATTAAATATTTTACTAAATGTCCAAAATGTCAGTACCATTGGTTGATGGGACTCTCTAGCTGCTGGTAAATATCCTCTGGCTTCTCTAAGTCCTTCTGATAGAATAGCCATTAGAGAACTTGGGACTCTTTTTCAAGGATTTCAAAGAAAACATGGCTAGTGAAGGAAAACATTTGGGGTGTATGCAACCAATAAAATCCTCATCCAATGCCCTGAACTCTGAGATGGTTTCTATTTCTCTACTTAGAGCCACTTAGTGTACCACTGAGTGTGAAATCCTGCTTAAGGAAGGTCTTAGACATTTTCTTTGGTTTGTTACATGGGGATTTTCTCACATGGTAAATGGGAGGGTATTAGAAATTCTTCCAAGGGATGCCACAGTGGAGCTGAGACAATTCAACCATAGCAAAGTGTTGTAACTTATGAACTAGAAGTATAATAACCTCTGATTTCCCCCATTAGTCTCTGCTTAGTACTTGCACAATCATTCTTTATCTCAGTCATGCAAATAAGCACATTACTTATTGTTATTATAAATTAAAATTATTTATTGCACTCACTTTATTATACTGAATTGTCCAATTATTTTTGAAGCAATTTAACAATGTAAAAAAACTCTAAGCATATTTATTTAGTTTTTTGAAACAAAAATAGTTTATTTTCATTTAATAATATTCAAATCATCTTAATTGCCTTCACTGATTCATGTAATGTTTTGAATCTTAATAATTAGAGTTATTTCACTTCCAGGGCAGCCAACTATATACTGGAAAATGAGGGCAGGGCTCCAATTAATGTAGAAAGAATGTTTGAATATTCTAATAAATTTTAGAAGAAACATAAGATTTATTCTGTATTTACAATTACAGATGCTAGAGATGGAAGGTTTATTTGTTTGTTCATCTTATCTTTCAGTCTATATAGAATTATTTTATCTTAAATGTAGGTTTATTTAAATAAAAGTAATTAAATATACTTTTCTAGGTAACCATCACTTATATTTGTATTTTTGTTATACTGACATATTAGCTATGTTTCCTTGAAACAGAAAAAACTATTTGAAACACTGAATTACTGAAATGCTATGATTAATCCTGTTTTCCTAATTTTTCATTTTTAGAGTTGCCTGAGACTTCGTTCTGTTAGGAATTTTTAGATTAAATTAAAATGAAGAAACTTGATGCAAAATATGTATAACTCCTGAGATCTTAATTTTTAAAAAATGAAGTTGTCTTCACATTACCATGACTCAGGCCCACTTTCACCTTTGTGTGCCAGCATAGGCTTTGCTGACTTTTGATAACAGTATTACAGTACCTAACTGCTTTTTGTTTGTTTATTTATTGTGGCACTGGGGATTGAACCCAGCGGCATTTTACCTTCAAGCTACATATTCTATTTTTACTTGTTAACAAGGTTTCACTAGGTTGATGAAAGTCTCACTGTTTTCTCAGGCTGTCCTCAAACCTGCAGTCTCTGTGTTTCAGCCTCCCAAGTCCTGGGGTTACAGGTACGTGGCACCAGACCCAGCTAACCACTTTTTGAAAATGTCTGCTCATATAATTCCTATGTTTACTGAATAAGAAATACCTTTACTTAAAGTTCTTCTCTCAGAAATACTATAGTAGTAATTTTATTTCAATGCTATTTCTAAGTACTTTACTCTATAAAATATTAACCAAACTTGACAAAAGAGTTTTATATGATGATAGCATTTCAACTAAGATATTTAATATGTCAGATATTGTTAACTTAAAATCAATCCAAGAGCACCAGTATGACCTCAATCTTTTATCTAGCTATGTCCTAGAAGTCCCATGACGGAAATGATGTGTTTAATCATGTTACAAGAGTGATCATATATGGATTTTGGTGTGTCCAAATACATTTTTATTGTATGCTTCCCTTATTTTAACATATATCACTAATTTACAATGCCTTCTATATGTATATCCATATTTCTATAATATATGTATATCTAATATCTACATGCATCTATATATCTATAATATTTCTCTCATCTAGGATTCTTTCTCATTTTCTGTCCCTTTCTATATGTTATGCATATAACATTAACTTTCCACCTCTTAGGCAGATGTGTAATATGCATACCATTATTTATGGACTTCAATGTTAATGTACAGAAACAAATTTCTGGACTATAATTTTTATGAGCTTGATCCATTCATTTAATAACAATTGACTTATTACTTTTCTTTTTCTATCTACATGGTATGAAAGCTTTATAATGATGACTCCATGTCATCACTCTGTTACATATTATATTAAAATCCTTGAGTATATCTTTTATCTAGTCAAAATGAAATCTAGTATGAAGCAGAGCCTCAGGGAACAAAAGCAATTGTGATGGTATGGCGAAAGACAGCAACTGCATCTATCAACAGGCATAATGAGAAAAAGAGAGTTCTTGGGCATGTCTATTAATAATTTGATTTCAAATAGACACTGCTTAATAAAATTAACTTATCATTAATCAAAACTATTTTTATTATAAAATGACATTATTAATAACTGTCCAGAATTATTTGATATTTGTAACATGATTTCCAAAAATATTTGAGTTTGCTTGGTACTCAGCATCACTATAACTCTTAAAGAATATAATTGCCAAAGCAGAGGTAAAGTCTAATAAAGTAATATAATCTTAACTCAGTAGCAGTGGTCCTTAAACTTTTGAGCACTTTCATTCAAGTTTTACTTCTATGCCTCTTCCAGTAGAGGATTTTACAGGATTCAGTTCTTTTTTCTTGAGAAGGAAAGTGTAAGTCTATCTTCATCAAAGTGGCTAAGAACAACTTTAGTGTTTGTGTAAGCCAAATACTTATAAAATTGCCCATTCATTCAAGCAGACTACTAATGAATTGTCTTGTAACTTCTACTGATTTGCTACCCACCCACTCAATCTGGTGTCCAGAAAGAACTCACAATTAAGGATGAAAGTGGCATCTGGCAATTTCACTGTTGATGCATACATTTTACAGAAGAGCAGAGTTGTGTGAGCTAACAGTCAGTAGTATAGCTTCTAATATAGTTCAGGTCCAAAATGGCAGCTTGCATGGGAGTCCCTTGCTGCATACAAAGCTTCCCATACAAAGCAGTTCCATCCATCCAAATGTAGCCTTTTAATGAACGCTTTAGTAGCCGACTTAATTTTCTGTATGATTAGAACATTCTCCAAAGATTGTAAAATTTTTTTTTATTTTTTATTTTTATACTGGGGAATGAACCCAGGGGCATTATAATTCTGAGCTCCATCTCCAGCACTATTTTTTATTTCTTTTGTTTTGTTTTGTTGGTGGTACTGGGGTTCCTGGAAACTCTTCTACCTCCGGGCTACACTCCCAGACCTATTTTATATTTTTATTTGGAAACAGGGTCTCTTAAGTCAGAGAGGCTGACTTCCAACCAGAGCAGTCCTCCTGTCTCTGCCTACCAAGCCTGGGGATTACAAGCGTGCACCACTATGCCCGGCGTTTATTCCTTATTTTGAAACAGGGTCTGTTTCAAAAAAATGTTGCAGAGGGCCTTCTAAGTAGCTAAGGCTGCTATGAACCAACAATCCCCATGCTTTAGCATCAAAAGTACTGGGATTACAAGTGTGCACCACCATGCCTGGCTAAGGCTTTTCTTCTTTATCAGAATATTTTTTGTATAATCTAATTGTTTTTACTCATTATATAATTGAATCTTAATTGCCAAGATACTGGATCTAATATTTTATTGAGATATTTGGAGAAGTATTTAAATACTACGAAGAGCTAAACAACCAGAAAGAAATGACGTTTTTCAAATAAATTTCTAATGCTTATTTGTATGCAAACACAAAAGTTAATAAGCATAACTTTTTTTTTTCTTGTATGATACTTGTGATTTAACCCAGGGGCATTCTACCTTAAGCTACACTCCTAGACCATTTAATATTTTATTTTTAAACAAGATCTCACTAAGTTGCAGAGGGCCTCACTGAGTTACTGAGGCTGGCTACTTACCTGTAATCCTCCTGTCTCAACCTCCCAAATTCTGGGATTACAAGTATACACCATCATGCCCAGATAGCTTAATTTTTTCTTCAAATGCTATGCATGGGGATAATTTATTTATTTTAAAGTATAATTTTTTGATGAAATGAATATTTTTGATGAATTAAAATGAAAAATTCACCGGGCGTGGTGGCCCATGCTTATAATCCCCGCACTTGGGAGGCAGAGACAGGAGGATTGTGCAGGTTTGAAGCCAGCCTCACTGGCTTAAGAGACCCTGTTTCCAAATAAAAAGTATAAAATAGGTCTGAGAGTGTAGCCCCGAGGTAGAAGGGTTTCCAGGAACCTCAGTACCACCAAGATAAATAAATAAATAAATGAAACAAAAAATTCCTATCTAAACATGTTTTAGATAATTGCTTTTATTTATAGTTACATATCATCTTATTTACAGTTATATTATATATATATTACAGTTATACATTATATTACAGTTATATATTATTATATATTAAATTTAGTAAGGAAATTTTTACATAGTTAAAATTTTCCTCTTATATTGGAAAACTATAAATTCAATCAATAAAAAATAAAAGTTTTAAAGATTTTTTATTAACATTAAACCTCTCTGGTTACTAATTATTCCTTCAGGATTGTATATTTGTGTTTAAGTGTGTACGTGGTGCTGGTGATTGAAGCCAGGGACATTCTACCTCTGATCTACATCCTCATCCCTATTTTTATCTTTTGTTTTAAAGTAAAATTTCACTAGGTTGCCGAGAGTCTTGCTAAACTACTGAGGCTTTCCTTGAAACTGCAATCCTCCTGTCTCAGACTCCCAAGTACTGAGATTGCAGGCTTGCACCATCATGCCCACCCCTTCAGTATTTAGATGGAACAAATAAAGCAAAATGTATTTGAATCTGAATTTATCAATAGTTGGGGATAATCTTTGTGATTCAAGAAGAGAAACACAGCTCAGAGAAAGAAAATGCATTTAAAAGAGTTGCCAAAGAAATGAAGCCATGTATGTTAAGAGTTTAACACATAAGCCAATTGGAACATTAAAATTCACTTGTAACTTGATAAAATGACACTTGATAGGTTGTGAACATCTCATTTGAAGACCATTACGTTGGGATGGTTCTAGAGCTTTAGATTCATAATAAATCAAACAGAAGGCCAATGTAAATGAGTGGTCACCAACTTCCTTCTATCTAGGAAACTCCACCTGAATATACCCAAATAAGGTAAATGACTAACTGTAGACCATAAAATCATTTCTCAACTTTGCTTCCATGTGCTGCCGCTAAGTGCCTGTGCCTCGTGCTGCGAAAGGAGATCTCTCTGAAAAACTTCCAGTTCTGAGCACTGCCTGATTCATGAGTTGTTCTTGGTCCCAATAAAGTGTCCAATTTAATTTGTCTGAAGTTTTTCTCTTAACAAGCTTCATTGGAAACATCTATTATTTCTTTTCTTGAAAATAAAAATAAGAAATAATAAAACAAGAAAAAAACTATAAGTTATAGTCTAAGGTGAAGGTAGATGGTTGGCATATTGCTAGATTTGATTGCAGAAGGTGGCCCAGGATATAAACCTAAGCTAGCTCTTAGCCATGTCAAGTTCTTACCTACCGTGAGGGACACTTAGTAAAGATAAAGTTGGTGGAATAAATTGGACTGCATGAAGACTCTCCTTTTGTTTAACCTCTGGGATTTTCTTGCTGTATTGGCTGCTGCTACTAGCCCACTGGCTAGCTGCAGTTGGCTCTAGGGGAAGATGTTATGGATCTATCATTTAGTCCTGGTTCTGCTATAGTCTGTTCTATCTGTATTTGTCTTCATTTGAAAGAGATAAACTAAAAGGGGTAGCCAATATTTAAAAGAGAAAATCTCTCTTCTCATTTAATGAAGACTAAAGACATGGCATTTCATAAGATTTTATAGTAATTTAATTAATTTTATAGTAAGATTTTATAGTAATTTCTATATTCTTATATTCATGATTATCTAGGATTCCCCTGGACTCCGACTCCAGGAGATAATATAATTAATTGGCCAAGACATCGAATTTAGCATTTATTAAATACATCAAATAATTTATTTGGAACAGACACAGAAATCAAATGATGAGAGAAAGAAAATTTGTGAAGACACCAGTTAAATGCATATGCAATAGCCATTGGCTCTCTTCTCCACAATATTACCTTGAATCTTTTCCAGTAGAGTTTCATTCTAATTTAATGCAAATGTTTCCAAAAGTTTAACCACAATTGCTAATCTGGATTATGACAATATTTGAATCCAAAATCTGAAACAACTCTAACAAATGTGCTATAGTTGGAAAACTTCCAAAGAAAAGGCCAGAGAGGTAAGGGAAATATGACCTGTTATATTTCCTCTATTACATGAACCCAGCCTGATGTCTAAAAGGCCTCATAAACTTAGGGCTTTCAGACTTCATTTACTATCTCTATGAGCTACCAAAGCTATTAAATTCCAGTGGGTTTGGGCACTTTTATCTATAAACTGAGTCTTAATTTCTTTTTTTTTTTTTTCTTTTTTTCATTTTTTTCTGTAGTACTGGGGATGGAACCCAGGGACTTTCTACCTCTGGGATACACTCTCAGACCTATTTTATATTTATATTTTATTTGGAAACAGGGTCTCACTTAATTGCTGAGAGCCTCACTAAGTAGCTGAAGCTGGTTTCAAACCTGTGTGATTCTCCTGTCTCAGCCTCCCAAGCGCTGGGTTTACAAGTGTGCACCACCATACCCAGCTGAGAGTCTTAATTTCTAAAGATGCTTCTAAGTATATAATCCATTCTTTTCAATTTATATGATAAATTATTAGTTATAATCATTTAGAGAACAATTTAAATTATCACTCTTCCATATTCCAAGCCAATTTTTGTGTTATTTATAGTTACCAAATTAGATGTGAAAGAGTTTTTAGATTATTTATATTTTCCTTTAATCAAATCAGGTAACTAAGCAGACTTTCTTCTTGTATTTATTTAATATGTATATATTTTTAAGTAGTGTTAACACTGTCGACAGAAGGCAAATCATTTTAAATCACTGAGGCTTTTAAACATTCAACTCCCAATATTAATGAAGTTTAAGGGCTCTGGCTGCTGAGTTACTTGGAGAATTCCCTTTGGATTGCTTGTGAGACTTTCAAAACAATTAAATCTTTGCTACAGTACTCAGTGGGCCCAGTTCTAAAGATGAAAGATGCGGTGGTCTGTTTTCAGAGAGTCCGTTCTAGAGAAGGCATTAGTTCACGCTGCACTGTGCCAGGGCATATCAGCAGTCATTCATTTGAAAAGGCTGGTATTTTATTTCTCAAAAAGTATTCCACAAATCAGGCAACATAGGAAAGGAAGTAACAAAAGAATGTGGAGAAACTGGGCATGATTCTGAAAATTCAATATTATTATTCTTCAAAGATATACCCTGAACTAATATAGAATCTTTTAATATCCCTTGTGTCGCATGAACTTGATAGCTTTGTTATTGTTTGGTTAATCTCACTAAACCATTTCCAAATTCAAGAGAATTTTGCTCTTTTTATTTTGAGGTCTGACAAGATGTAGTCAGTGGCTGACACTAGTGAGTTTATCTTATTACCCAAACTGACATCCTACTCAAGTATCCCCAATTTCTTTTTATTTTTATGGTATTGGGGTTTGAACCAAGAGGCATTCTACCTCTAAACTACATCCCCAGCTCTGTTTTATTTTTATTTTGAAAGACCATCTCAATAAGTTGATGAGAGACTCATTACTTTCTGAAACTGTCCTTAAACCTGTGATCCTCCTGTCTGTCTCCCTAGCACTGGGATTACAGGCATATGTCACCAAGCCCAGCTAAGTGTCCCCAATTTGAAGGAGTAATGAGTTGTCAGGTTTAACTGGAAAGGGTTTTTTAATGTAACTTGAGAAGTTTTTGAATATTATTTTGTTGCACTTTATATAAATCTGAATATGATTTATCTTGTAAGTGCCAAATATAAGTCTCTTTGGCCAAATTTGAAAATAATTAGTCTTCTCAAACATTATATAGACTGATTCAATATGTTAATATTGAGGAGGTATTTGAAAAACTTATTAACCACAAGAAGACCACAAATATTATATCAGAAATATTAATCATGTTTAATCCAAGCCATCACTTTGGTTGTCCATGGACTTTATAGTGTAGAGATTTACTTAAATATGTTACAGATCCTATCCATCCTACTGTATGATTATGAAGCTTACAAGAAACAAAAAAGAAATTAAAACAAAAATCAACAGATGGAATAGGACAGCACATCTCTTAAGTTCTTTCCCTCATCATTGATTTTGAAGTTATCCCACAAACCCAGATATTAAAAGCCAGCCAGATAATATTGGGTGAAGGTGCCCAATCATTCTACAAATATTTAATGTGTATCAAAGACTAGACCATATGCTAGTGGTAAAGTTTAAATAAAATATCATCTTAACCTTTAAAAGACTTGGAATCCAGTATGTAATAGGCAAACACGCAACTGCTATAGTAGTGTGAACGTTTAAGCATTTAAAAATTGGAAGACTTCAGAAAGGCTCTTGGTCCAAATCAATTTTGGAAATCTGCAAGCAATTAAATATCTGGATACCTATTAAATGTCGTAACCCTCAAAGACAGACATGATTACTTTTTTTTGTATTGATGAACAAACTGAGCCTGATTAACTTGAAATTGTTTTTTAAAGGTAATAATGCTAATCATGGTGGTATGGGAATTTAAATGCAGGCATTTCAACTTGAAAACCAATTCTACTCCACAGCACTGCCTACCATTCAATTAATGAATAAAATGTCATTCAAAGTTATATTTAGTTTATCCAGGAAAAATAATAAAGGTCTCTAGAACAGGTAGAATGGCCTTGTCTAAGGATCTCCTAGAGACCTGAATTCTTTTTTTTTTTTTTTTTTGGTAGTACTGGGGATGAAACCCAGGGACCTTCTATATCCGTGCTACACTCCCAGACCTATTTTATAGTTTTTATTTGGAAACGGGGTCTCTTAAGCCAGTGGAGGCTGGCTTCGAACCTGCACGATCCTCCTGTCTCAGCCTCCCAGGCTCGGGGATTACAAGCGTGTGCCACCACGCCCAGCTAGAGACCTGAATTCTCATCAGAACTTCCTGCCATACTTTATTTATCATTTTACTTATTTATTTTGGTACTGGCAATTGAACCCAAAGGCATTCTACCTCCGAGCTATATTCTCAGCCCTTTATCTGACTGCTCTCTTTTTTTATTTTTTATTTTTGGTAATTGGAATGGACCTAGGGACATGCTACCTTGAAGCTATACTCCAAGCCCTATCTTTTATTTTAAAACAGGGTTTTTCTAGGCTACTAAGAGTTGCTAAGGTTGGTCTCAAACCTGTGAACCTCCTTTCTCAGACTCCCAGCTACTGGAATTATAGGCGTGTACCACCACAGCTTGTCCTCAAACTCGAGCTCTTCCTGTCTCAGCCTCCCAAGTACTGGGATTAAGGATTGTACAACTTTGCCCCACTTTAAAATATAAATACACAAATATTAACACCAACTTTGTAGAAGAAATATGCTGTTTGCTTTCCTTTATTAAATCATATTCTAGTTATAAATTTTATCAGTCAATATTATATTTCTCCTATGTATTTGATTATTAAAGTTCTCATTTACTGGTTATGTATTAATTTTCAATGATTAGATTGGTATAAACACAAGGCATTCATAAGTATTTTGTATTGTGATATTTATTAAAATGTGATTAAAGGTAGTATAGAGGAAAGAGCTCCTGGTAGGAAACAAAAATCTACTTAGATAAGACTTCTGCTACTTTTAATCTTTTTGATCTAGAGCAAGAAACTCAACTTCTCCATTTCAATTTCTTATCTGAGAATGGAAATAAGATACCTATTCATTGTTCCTCAGAGAGTTGTTGAGATAATGTGAAGCACATTCAACTGTAAGCATGAGTAAGGCTAAGAAATGAATTCTAAGACCCAAGAGAACTGGTACTGTTTGGTGAACATCAGTACCAGAAGGAATTGGGACCAAGATACAAGATTACTTCACCATGAGTATATAAGCATTTGGCAGCAAAAGTGGCTATGCTATGAAGGAACTCATCCTTAGATATCCTAGGTACATTTACTATGTATATTTTAGAGAGGAATATAGTATTCAGAATTTTAAAACTTATTTGACTACCTGTTATTACAGATAATTTTTGAAACTATTAATCCAAAGAATGCACTTTAAGAAATGATATGTTGTACCAGACTCTTTCCAATATATTTGTTTAAAAAAATACTGTCAGGACAGATTGACAAATAGATTGAATAATTGATGTGGATATATGAGCATACATAGATTGATAGAAATGTTTATTATGAATATATATGCACATGCAGGTATACATATGCATATATGCAAATTTACCATTCGGATATGTATTTTTATTTTATATACTTTGTAATAATTCTCAATTTCACTTTTTAAACAATTTTTTTCTTGACATTTCTTTAGCACTAATTTTAATTGCTTGATACATACGATTGAGTAAAATTCTCTGGGGAAAATCCTCATTAGTTTAAATCAGTATAAAGGTGCACTGGATTCTAAATTCATGTATTTCTACTCTCTTATATTCACTAACCAATAAAATCAATCCCTTTATGCAATGCATGTTCCACTTCAGTTTAGTATTGACAACAAAAGAAAAGAATTCTGCATATCACTTCTAAATGCATATTTTGTGTGTACTATTCCCATGATGTTCTTGTTTTTGGATTTCTTTTTCTTAAGGATTAGACTTTGAAGGATGAGAAAATGAGTTAACTATAAAAAGACCCAATGCCAAATGATACGTCTTCATCAACTGATTAGAATTGTCCTCGTATTCATTTTACCCTGATTTCATTTCCAATTATTATTTTTAGTTGTTCAGTGCTTTCTAATCTATAACAAAGGAATGCATACACATAAAAGAAAAAAAAATAGAGCTGCCATTACGGAATTCCATTATTTTAACTCATGGCTGAAATATCTAGTAACACAAAGTGTTTCCTCTGAAGAAAAGAAAAGGAAAAAAAGATTAAAAAAAAAGAAAAGAAATAGTGATAACTAAGTATACTCCTTGGTATACAAAGACAAACACTATTTTTCTCAGCATGCATCTAATCCCTCAGTGGTTTAAACTCCTTTGTGAAGAGTTGATCACAATACCAACATGCTCCAACATTAACATAAGAATGGCTAAATTTAAAACAAAGCCATTCTAATTTGAGCAATAAAAGAAGATTGTCAGATATTTCTTGCCATAGAGATCAGAGTTTTGGGTCAACCTAGGATATGATTATAAAGTTCCAAACCAGAGCAGAAATTAACTCTTTCTGACCCAACCCATGCCACTTTCTGTATCCCGAAAAACACTGGCAGGGAACCCATGAACATAAGGATATATTATTGCTCTTGGTTCAGATTTATCCTGGGGCCAGCCACTGTAGACACATTTTATCCATTATTTATTCCAACAGTCAAAACTGAAGTGATTGTTACTTTAATGCCTAATCAAATTCACCCTTTTTGTGTTTTCTTCCACAGTTCACCAAAGAAGTAAATAAAACACAGATTTGTTGGCTATGAGTGGAGATTAACTAGAAGTATTACTTGCTTCTATATTTCCATAATCTGCCTTCAGAGTAATAATGTCTCTGTGGGCTACCTTTTAGGAAATTTGAGAACTTAAAAACAGTACTCATAAGGGCAGCTGACAACTGAAAAGCAAACTAAACCATACAAACAGGAAATATACACATACATTTTCCACATTAATCAGATTACATAGAAAATGACTCTAGAGACATTTCAGGATCTTTGTATACTAAGTAAATGTATAGTTATAAAATATAGTTTGGATACCTTCCTCTTCCATTAACTTTTCTAGGATGAGAGGGTTATCTGCTACTAATATGGTCCTGGTCCAGACAATGGATGATATGGTCCTGGTTCAAGCAATGACAACTAAATATTCTAAATTATTACTGTTCAATTGATCATCTCATCTTTCATAAGTTTTTAAATCCGATGTTATCTCTTAGTACTGCTCTTCCTGATTACTCAGTATTATACCCTTCTGCATTTTCTACAGAAATATAAGATTGCTGCTTTATTATTCTCAAAGTGAATGCAAGCATCCAATTACTACTGCATTACTGTATTCTGTCTTATAAAAAAAAAATATGGTTTTCCCTGAAAATAGTTTTGCATAGCCTCCTAATGGGAAGTAGGAATTGGGATCTAACACATTCAAGTCAGTTCGTTCTCTCTCTCTCTCTCTCTCTCTCTCTCTCTCCCCGCCCCCTCCCTCTCTCATTTATGCCATAATATCAAAGGAGTCAGGAAACAATGGTCTTTCCCTTTTAAGGAGTTCCACATATATACTCATGCCGCCACCATAAGACTATGAAATCACTGCCTATTGTTTTCACTGGGTGGATTTATTTGCTCTTATATTCTTGTTGTAGCTGTTGGTAATGGCAATCACTTTGTGTATACATGTCTCTTTGTCTGCTATTGTCTTTTCTCTTCCTTTAGTTGATGCTAAGGTTCCCCCCCCCCAGCAATTTGGTCCATAATTATTCTGTCATTATGGAAAATGGAAACTACATATTATCAAGAACCTCAATAGAGAGCCAACAGAATAGGAGAAAAATTTTGCCAACTACTACTTTCCTCTGATATAGGACTAATATCTAGAATATAAAGAGAACTCAAAAAACTCACTGCTAAGAAAACAAATAACCAAATCAAAAAATAGGCAAGTGAACTAAAAAAGAAAAAATTTAAAAGCCAAATAAATTTATGAAAAAGTATTCAATGTCATTAGCAATCAATAAGAGAGATGCAAATCAAAATTACCATGAGATTTTGCCGGGCATGGTAGTGCAGGGTTGTAATCCCGGTGCTTGGGAAACAGAGACAGGAGGATCGCGCAGGTTTGAAGCCAGCCATGCTGGCTTAAGAGACCCTATTTCCAAATAAAAAAGTATAAAAATGGGTCTGGGAGTGTAGCCTGGAAGTAGAAGGGTTTCCAGGAACTCCAGTACCACCAAAAAAAAAAAAAAAAAAAAAAAATTATCATGAGATTTCACCTAACTCCAATTAGAACAGCAATCATTAAAAACACAAGTAATGTTGGTGAGGGTGTGGAGAAGTGACAACTCTAATACATTGTTGGAGGGATTCCAAATTAGTACAATTACTTTGGAAAACAGTATGGAGGATCCTCAGCAGAATGGGAATGAATTTACCCTATGACCTATGATCCAACAATACCACTTCTGGGTATCTACCCAAAAGAATGAAAACCAAATTACTAAACTAACGCATGCATACCAACCAAACTAATGCATGCAAGCTACCAAACTATGCATGCCACACAATTCATAATTGCCATACTATAGAGCTAACCAAGATGCCCATCAACAGATTAATGGATTACAAAACTATGGGATATGTACACAATGAAATTTTACTCAGCCATAAAAAAGAACAAAATTACATCATTTGAAGGGAAATGGAGGGAACTGGAGAACATTATGCTAAGTGAGATTAGTCAGTCATAAAAATTAAAAAATCAAATGATTTCCCTAATATGCAGATGCTAGGGGGAAATGAATCTTAGGAGAAATTCTAGATGAAAAAAAAGAAACCTTAAATGAACAAATGAGGCATCCTAACTAAGGGGGATGGGAGGAGGAAAGAGGGAAATTCCCTAATGTGCATGATATACATTCACAAACATATCAATCCGTAAGCCAAACATGAGAAAAAGGGAGGGGAAAAGGGAGGGCGGAAGTGGAGAAAGACTAAATGAGTTAAGTGTGCAGGTATGCCTCTACCATCTTGTTCATTTTTAAGATGTATGATACATTGCACCAATTAAAAAATACTTGTTCTAAGGCTACAAAATGATTGGCCTAAATTTTTTTAAGAAAGATTAGCAAGAATCTCATTAATTCTAGTAAAGAAAGTGGCTAAGTGGCATTTTAACATATTTACATTTGATAAAATGTCTTTTTGTCATTATAAAGTTGAAAAATGGCTTGGCATATGTATTTTTTATGTTGTGCTACCATCACTAAATATAATAAATAACAGCAAGTCAGAGAGAGGCTGCTAATATTTATGACATTGTAGTTCAAAACATATATTAAATAAGAAATTAGACTGACAAAGAAGTGAAATTGAAGAGTTGAAAGAGGTCACTGATCCTGTTATCTGATTATAAACACATATACAAATTTCTTAAAAGACTTCCATGGCAAATAATCATAATAATCTCATCTATTGAGTTGTGTCCATTTTATGCCTTCATTCTTAAGGGAATTCTATAACATAGGATTCATTTTCCACCAACCTTCAAATGGACAGTGTCTCAACCCTGAGTTCCCACAGCCCCTAAGTGGCAGAGTCAAGGCCCATGTTTATAGTAGTCATGCTCTATCACCTCTACTCTTTCCCCTGTGTAAGCCTGTGTGATGGCTTCATAATTCTGGAAAAGCTCTATCTCCACAAAACATGGTTCTATTAGATGATTCATATAATCTCTGACAGCATAGATTGGTTCATTAAGAAAAACTTTACTGAGAAGTATAGATTGCTATAGTTTGGATTTGAAATATCCCCCCAAAGTGTGATAAAGGTCTAGTCTTTAGTTTGGCATTGTTGGAAGGTGGTGAGAACCTTTAAGAGGTGATGGCTAATGAAAAGTCTAAGGTAATGGACGTCTGTGTTTCCCAGGGAATTACCCCCACCCCTTTCTCTCTTTCTCTTTGCTTACTGGCTGCCCTGAAGTAAGCAACTTGCTTTATCATGGGCTTTTACCATGAAGTGCTGTTTCACAACAAGTTCAAGTAATGGAGTCAATTGACCGTGGAATATAAACTTGAAAACTATGGACAAAAATAAATATTTCTTTTTTTAACTTAAATATTATTATGATTTGGATTTGGAATGTCCCTCAAAACTTCCTATGTTAGAGAATGCAGCAAGATTTAGAGATGTGACCTTGAGGACTACATTGGTTCCTAGCCCTTTCCAATCAGTCTCCTCTCCTCTCCTCTCCTCTCCTCTCCTCTCCTCTCCTCTCCTCTCCTCTCGCCATAAAGTTTCCAACTTGGAGTCAGCTGACCATGAACTGAACCTCTGAAAACATGAGCTCAAATAAATATTTTCTCCTCTAAGTTGTTCTTGTTAGTTATTTTGGTCACAACAATAAAAAATATCTGACTAAATGCACCATTTTGAGTATTTTATTAGAATAATAGAAAGCTAACACATAACCAAACATATTATCTACCTTCATGTAGTTTGCCTCTTGTCCAGAAGCAGACATATTGATTATAATGGATTATGATAGAAGGGTAAAAAGCGTCAAAGATGACTCAGAGAAGATATGTTTCATTCTTCTTTGAAGAAAGGAAGAATATTGAGGAAAGAATACAGATTCATGAAACTTCAGGTTCTTTAAGGGGACCTCAAAATGTCTAGTATTTCCAAGAAAAAGGGAGCAGAATGGCTATTGCATTGGGAGAGCTGGGAAGTGGGGCTGGGTCTCATGTAGTTCTGGCCATACTTCTTCCCACAAAGATGTCTCTAAACTCCAGTCATTTCTTTAAAAGCCCATTTTTATATCAGTTTGACACTTCAATAAATCTTTACTAATTTTCTAATGTAAAAATCAGAGTATAAAGTTAGAAGCATAAAGAGTCTCAATAGAAATGAATTGCTATATTCTTCTTTTCTAACTATTAGGAAAGGAAACAGTAATTTGGTAGCAAGATTCCAGATGACACAGAGATCCTAAAAAAATACCAATGCACTAAGAAACATTGGGCATGTGGACTCATTATGCCAAAATACAAAACCCAGGAATTGTTTTCATTTCCCAATTCAGAGAATGTTAACTCTTCACTAGACAAACTATTTCCAATGATTGGTCTAGAATTTTATTCAACCAAATGAAACGGTTTCTTTCTGGTCTCAAGTAAAAAGGACACATGGGGCAGGAAATGATGCGCAAACTCTGATTATTTGATTGATGAAATAATCAGTCTAGAAAAAAGTGAGAGGCAGGGTGGGTATAAAGTCTCTTCCTTGGCATTGCATGTGTGTGCACACATGCTCTTTCTTCCCGCATCTGTGTCAATGTTCTTTGTTTTATGTAGGAGTCAGAGAGGACTGAGGCCGCACTTGGCATAGCTTGCTGTGTTCTGCTCTGTGCCCATAGCTACTCATAAATATCACTTGACAGTGACAACATGGTATGTTAAGTTCTGCAGTAGGAAAGGAAAGAACTGAAAAAAAAGTGGAGCCTACTAAATCAAACTGGTATATTTAGTTATCTTTGACGAGTAATATAACATTTTAATAAGTAAAATAAATAGCCCTTCTTTTCTTCAGAAGATGATGAATCAGAAATCTGACCCCTTCACTTACCTCAAAGGAAGAAACCAGAAGATAATTTTACACCTGAGATAAAGAGCTCTTCCTCTTTGATTAACTCTGTATTTTAAGTCTGAGGGGTATTCCAAGAAGTCTCTGTGGGTTCAAATGAATCATATATATATATATATATATATATATATATATATATATATATATATTCCTCTCTTTGATCTTGGTCAGGCCACACCAATTTGTTAACTGCATGCAAATGCAAAAAGTAAGCCCTATCATATTTTGGAAGCAGACAAATTGAATAGCAAACCACACTTCAGAAGGCACATATTGCATATGGTTGCCTTTAAGGAAGACCTCACTGCTGTGTACTGTGAAGTTAAAAGAGGAACACATCATACTGTCAGAGACGAGTGGGCTGTGTGAACTGCAAGCTCAAAAGCCTCGCAGTAATCTCCACACATGCCAAGTCTCAGAAAGTGGGACAGTGTCTCCTTTGGAGATGGAAAAAAAAATACTCTTAGGTGCGCAAAGCCGACAACTTTCCACAAGAGATGGATGAGCCTTGGAATGTTTTCTGCCTTCGAATAATTGTTCAGATGCTCTGCAAGGCATCTTCATTAGCTAAATAAATACCTTTGAGAACAATTTTTCATTTGTCCAGAGTAAACATAAAATGACTATTTCCAGGAACCTTTAGTAGGTCAGAAGCTTCAAGGGTGAATACATGTTACTTTGAAAATGCACCTAGCTTTTCTGTTAAAAATGCCCTGTTAGCTATGCTGTGTCTAAATTAAAAAAAAAAAAATCAAGTATGCTGAACATTAAAAAATGTGTTTTCTCTCTTGTTTGTTATCCTGACATTTCATTCCTGGTCACTCAAACCCCAGTTCACTAATACACTCAAAAGCCAGACTCACTTCACTTTATTCCACTGTTTGCTCAGAAGAGATCGTAAAGCAGGAGAAGTTTGAAGGTCAAGTTTATTGATTAAAACCTGCAGCAATGAGGTATCTTTGAAGTCAGGGCTACTCACTCCCATGTGGCTTAAGACATATGAAATTTTCCTGGATAGAATAATTTTGAAAAAAATAGTATACAGTATTATAAGATTTCAACAATACAAAGGATATTACTAGGTATAATTTAAAAATTACAAGTGTTCAAATTCCCAAGTTAAACATCTCTGCTTCATACTCTGCCTTTTATTTCTACAATGTCCACTCTAGTTCTCATTCTCCTATTCAAGAATACACCTATGCCATGGTTTTTGAACTAGATTTTTCTTCTCAAGTCCTTAAACCACCATTTTGACTTACCCCATAAAAATGTTATGCTGAATCTACCTCAAACTTCTCAAAAGATGTAGATCCAATCACCTATACACCAGAGTTTGTTATCTTACATAATATGTGAATTGGCAGGCTCATAGTAATGCTAGATTGTGCTCATAATGATTACATGAACTCTTCAGTTAAACAACAGTGTCATTTTGGATAAGTTGACAGGTGTTGCCAAGTCCTCTGTTGCTTGACTTTATGTTCTGTCTTCTTAACACAAAGTGTCTCAGCCTATTTTAGTATCAGAAAATTTGAATCAGAGAGAAAAATATGTCAAAAGTGTTAAATTTTGTTTATATTCTCATGTGGGTTTTTATGTTTGTTTGTTTTGGTTAAAGAATCTTGTAATTTAAAGTTGAGCCTTCTTGTCTGGGCCAATATAACAGTTCCTTTCCAGGGTCGAATTTTCTTTCAATAAAAAACAGCCACAAAAGGTGGTGTGATATCAGCTTAGGAGTCTTTTATCAGAATTTGAGAAAAGTTGTTAAAATATCAAATCTATTTTGTCAATGTTATCAATATTTCACCATATCTCTATATATGTGAGACTGTGTTTCCACCATTACCAACTGCAGAGATGGAGGAGCTGGATGGATAACTTTAGCTTCCCTATGGAGACAGTCTATAACTGTTGCTTCCACTGGCAGCTTCTTAGTCTGGGGAAGCTCCTAGCTGTGGCTCCCCAGGGCTCCCTGCTTAAGCTCTCTGCATCTGCTCCTCTCAGCAATGAATGGCTCCAGTCAGCAGTGGAATCCAGCAATTACAGCCTCCTACTGCTGCTCCCCAAGAGTCCCATTGCTTCTCACATGCTCAAACGACCTCCAACAGCATCTCCATCTCTCCAGAGATGCGCATTTGAGCGTGCCTTTGTCAGCATTGCTTCCAAAAGATAGGTCTGATCAAGCTATTCCTTCAATCTGAAGGAGTTGTCCTGTTCCCACACCTCCCCCCAATCATTCCACTTTACAGAACAAAACAATGCTGTCTCATCCTTCTAGGGGCTTCCTCAGCACTTGCTGAGACTTGAAGTAGCTTCTCACTCACCTCTGAATGATTTATTTTATACACTGAGGCAACTTTCCAGATTACTGCAGCTAACCATCGCTTCCTCCTTTGTCATTATATTTCAAGCCCCTCTCCCAAACAATTACTTCATCCAAAACAGGTGGCTATGACCCTCCAAAAAGATGATGACTGTGTCCTTATGTGCCCTGCACATATGTCCATTCTGGCCCCTATCCAACTTGAGTGCACTCATTTGCCTTCATGCCATCATTAACCCTCTGATTTGTAAGTTGTTTGAAAAGAAAGGCTAATTCTTATTTGAGATATTTGCTTTTCAACATCTATGACAATGCCTAAGCACAAAGGAATGTATGTGCCTAGGCTGCGATAGAGTTAGTGTTCACTGGTTTACGGGAGAAGAGCATCAAATTGCTTTCACTAGTTTTCACACAAGGAGCAGGTGCAGCTATAAAAACCCAGGCCCAGAATATTGCTGGACCGCTCGTAGCTCCCAGGGAAAATACACTACTGCAGCTCTACATCCTCTCTCTAGGTTATTCTTAAAGTTGCTGTCTGTGTAGATAATGAAACACTGCTGTTTCCACTCATGCCATTGTGTATTTGTGGCTCTAATATTCATTAAAGATGCAACTGAAATGTTAATGATAATTGCACCCAAAAAGCTAATAAAGAGAAGCCCAAGGCTCACATAAATGCCAACATTTAATAATTATGCATACTTTTAGCTTTCCCTCCTAATTTATCTTACTTTCTGATAATTAGTTTAGTAAATCTGAGATTCCCAACATATGAGTAATTAATTTTAAAATTTGTTTTTAAATTTGAGTTTTCAGACTCAGGAATGAGATATATATTTTTCCCAGAAGGTAAATAGGTAATTATCTTGAGATAAAATGGCTATCTATAGAGAGGACAGGGCTAAGAAACAGGCCTCTTGAGAATATGAGTAGGGAACACTTGAAAAGATGGTTATCTGGTATGATCCAGTGAGAAAAACAGAAACTGTTCAAAGTATTTCAGTTCATAGGGCCTACTAGGGGTAGTTGTTTACATACGTGATGAAGAGCTGAGAAGACAAAGCCTATTAAAAAGGAGGCAACCAAGAGACTTGGAACAAGAAGTCTGACATTCCTCCAAGCTGGTACCATCACCAGAGCCTGAAGGCAGGGCTCTTTCTAGGCAGTCCCATCCCCAGCATGGATCTTTCTGGTCTGAGTATTCCCATAGCAAGCTGAGCTGTCCAGCCTCAGCTAGAGTTTAGGAGGAGAACAGCCTAGCAGGAGACACCACTGCCTGGGGCAATGAGGGAGGGGAAAACAGCCTGACCTCCTTCCTCCTCTCTCAATCCCTAGAGATTCTTGCCAAAGTCTCCTACTGGGTAAATCCTGCCTGAAGTCAGAAAACAGTAGGCCAGGAACACACTTTTGGGAGTGATACAGAATATAGCAAGAGAGGAACAAAGAGTGACTTTGAGATCCAATAAGCAAAAATTAATGCACAATAGCTTTTATTTAATTTTAGGTAGCAATTAGTGTTCCTAAAAGGTAAAATTATTTCCAATTACTCTAGCTCAAAATCTTAACATTGGTAAGAATTTATTATATCCTTTTCACATAGAATTTCTCCATGGGAATGGAGCATAATTAATTTTAATAATATTTTACAAATTAACTTTATTGTCTGTAGTTTTAAAGATCTTTTGGAGTCATTTTGAACAGTGTCAGTTATTCTCAATTCAAAGAAAGACAGAGAAGCGGACCTATCTCTACACTATTAGCTCTTTGGAAAAAGAAAGATCATAATATCCATTGACTGCCTACTCTGAGTTAAACACTAATTCCAGGCATAGTTTTAAGGTAGAATAACTTAGATTGAAAAAAAGCAGAGGTATTAGCAATATATTTGTGTCACCTTGCCATGCACTAAGAAAGTGGCTCTGAAATTTATCCTTCTTCATCTTCAGCACCCTATTTTTAAGAGTTGTTAATGCACCATAGCTCAAATCAAAACCTGAAAGGAGCTGGGAATGATGGCTCACACCTGTAATCCCAGCAGTTGTGATGCTGAGACAGGAGGATCACAGGTTTCAGTCCAGTCTCAGCAACTTAGTGAGACCCTGATTCAAAATTTAAAAAATAAAATAAAATAGGGCTGAGGGTGTGTAGCTTAGAGGTGGAATGCTCCTGAATTCAATCTTTAGTAACATGTGTACACACACACACACACACACACACACACACACACACACACACACACCAAAATACCCCGAAAAGATGAGTGAGGTACTAAGATACATTTTTGTTCAATTCTTGTTTCTTTTTAAACTTCAGCCTCGTATGTGGGTTAGACATTAAGATCCTTGGCTATAATCTTTATAACTAACTCTGTGGCATATAAATTATATTGTTTGAAAATACCATTGCTTGAAGAAAAATATTCATTTTGTAAAATGCTGGTATCTTACTTTTTTAAAAAAATACAACATGTAATCACTATTCAGCATTTGTAAAAACATGAGGATTAGCAGAGGATAAGGATGCTATGACCTGGAATGAAAATAAGTAACCTAACTCATGAATACCTAACTAATCCTTTTAATTTAAATTTTTTTCTTGTTATGTCAGCATTCCTGATGTTAGTGCCCCAAAGATAGCATCAATGCATTAAGTCATGGCTTATGCAAAGTGATTGAGAGGAAGCCACAAAGAAGAAAACAACAGCAAACAACAACAAACTATGTACATGTAATCAGCCATAAAACTCTATAGGCTCATTAAGCCGGGCATGGTGGCGCATGCTTGTAATCCCAGCATCTGGGAGGCTAAAACAGGAGGATCTGGGTTCCGGCAAGCCTCAGCTACTTAATGAGGCCCTTTGCAACTCAGTGAGAGCCTGATTCAAAATAAAGAATAAAAAATAGGGCTGGGGGTGTAGCTCGGAGGTAGAATGCCTCTAGGTTCCATCCCCAGTACTGCAACTAACAAAAAAGCTCTATGGGATTATTAACATTTATCAGACACTGGATGCTTGGGACTCTGAAAAGATTAAGCTCAGTCCTCATCTTCAAAGAGTTCATGTGTTTTCTTACTTGAAGTCTATGAACAGATTTAGAGGGTTTGTGAATCTTGTTCTCATGTGAATAAATATGTAAAATATTAAGGGTATGATTATTTTTCTCGAGACAAGGTTGAGAGATGTTTCCTATTTTCACATGAATTCATGACCACAAACTGTTCAAGGACCACTGGGATAAAGGCAAACCTACCATTATTGATCAGAAAGCCAACAGCTTAGGGAAGGTGCAGAGTCGACCTCCCTGAGTCTCTCCACTGTTCTTGTTAGATTAGTTACTGGATGTGGAAGGAATGGCAGGTGAAGTGTGGTGCATATGGGCATTGGGTCGTGGAGCACTTTGATCCTGAAAAGAAAACTCTGCCACTAGTCTCAACTATACTAACTGTACCAAGGGCATGACAGGTTCTTATGTTTCTGTTAAGATCATAAGATAAATAGTATCATTATCAGACTTAAATTTTCTCCCCTCCACATTTTATTTTGCCCTAAATCAAGCTTATAAAGAGTATGTCATTAAGAATTTAGCTAAGGAAAATAGGAAAAATGCTGAGCTGGGTGGCACATGCTTGTAATCCCAGTACTTGGGAGGCTGAGACCAGAGGATAGGAGGTTTGTGGCCAGTCCCAGCTCCTTAGTGAGGCCCTCTACAATTTAGTGAGACACTATTTCAAAATAAAGAATAAAAAATAGGGCTGGGAGCCAGTTATGGTGGCACATGCTTGTAATCCCCGCGCTTGGGAGGCTGAGATAGGAGGATCACACAGGTTCGAAGCCAACCTCAGCTACTTAGGCTCTCAGCAACTTAGTGGGACCCTATTTCCAAATAAAATATAAAATAGGTTTGGGAGTATAGCCCGGAGGTATAAAGCCTCTGGATTCCACCCCCAGTGCCACAAAAATAAAAAAAAAAATAGGGCTGGGGATGTAGCTCGGAGGTAGAATGCCCCGGGTTCAATTCCTAGTAATGTAAAACAAAAAGAAAAGAAAATAGAAAAAACCACATTTATTTCTGTGATAATATCTTAATTATGCATGATTTAGAAAAGAAAATAGAAAATTATTGCATAGACTAAATTACATTACACTGACTTCCTAGAAGACAAATTATTTTACCTGACTTTGATTTTTTATTTTAATATTATTATTATTATTATTATTTTTTTTTTTGCAGTACTGTGGATGGAACCCAGGGGCATTTAACCTCCGAGCTACACCTATTATTTATTCTTTATTTTAAAACCGGGTCTCACTGAGTTGCAGAGGGCCTCACTAAGTAGCTGAGGCTATCCTCGAACCGCGATCCTCCAGGTTTTAATCTCCCGAGTGCTGGGATTACAAGTGTGCACCACCACGCCCAGCTACCTGACTTAGATTTTATTTGCAGTGTTTCTTAAAATAAAGGGGCCAGTTTAATGCTGATTATCTTTTCTTCTAAAGAGGTTTTCATAGTCAGAACACATATTACACTGAGATTTGACATAATGCAGTATTTACTCAGTTGTTTATTTTGTTTTTGTTTTATTTTGTGTAGGGGGGAAGAGATACTCTGTGACAAGTAGCAAATATAGCCATTGTGTAATGCTCATACAAAATAAAAAATAAAAATTAGGGCTGGGGGTGTAGTTCAGAGGTAGAATGCCCTTGGGTTCCATCCCCAGTCCTGAAAAAAAAAATATATATATATATATATACACACACACACACACATACACACATATATATACACATATATACACATACATGTATATATGTGTATATATATGTATATATATGTGTGTGTATATATATACACACATATAGTCAAATTGTATCTTGAAGTACATATTATCAAATGAAGAAATACTGTTTGACTTGATATCAGAATGAATAATATATAATGTTCTTCTTTCTTATATATTCTATTTCCTGATATCTTATTTAATTTTTGCCAAGGTGATTCAAAAGATAAGAGTAATCTGGGCATGGTGTCTCACTCTTGTAATCCCAGTACTTGGGAGGCTGAGACAGGAGGATTGTAGGTTCATGGACAGCCTCAGTAAATAGTGAGTCTCTCACCAATTTAGGGAGACCCTGTTTCAAAATAAAATAAAAAAATAGGACTAGGGGTGTAGCCGGGAGGTAGAATGCTTCTAAGCTCATTTCCAAGTAAACCCCCCAAAAAGATAAATGTAGGGAAAGAAAAAGTAGGAAAAAATTGTTTCTCCTAAATACAAACGATACCACAAACTACATGCGTGTTTGTTTCCTGCCCCTCTTTTTACACAAACTCAAAATACCTGCTCAGGAGCAAGCACAAGGCACTGAAGTGAATCTTTCCTCCTGGGCACAGCTTTCCAGCAGGCAGAAAGGCTAATTCAGATCTCAGCAGGCTGCCCTTTGCTGTAACCAGCTCACAGAGCTCCTGTGGGCAAAGGGGTGACTCAGACACCCATAATGCAGGGCAGCCTTTGATGCTGTTTTTTTTCTTTTTGTTGTTTGTTTGTTCTGTCCAACCTGTCTCTCATTAGCAAATGACAGTGCACTGAAACTTCATAAAAATACCATACACTTGTTTAGTTGGAAGCAGTAAGAAGTATGTGATGGATTCTAGGACAATATTAAGCAACACTAGTGTTCTAATATCAGATCTTACACTAGATAACAAAGAAAACTTTATGTACTAAATTTCATGAGGAAAAATGTTACACTTATAGAGGAAATAGTTTTAGAAGAAAAATAGTACTTTTTGAAAGTTACATTATCTTTCTGCTGAGTTCATTTATATCAATTGCCAAAAAAGAAGGGGGAAAAAATGGGGGGAAAGGAATCCAGGTGGCACATACCTGTAATCCCAGTACGTGGGAGGTTGAGACAGGAGGATTGTAGGTTCAAGGGGAACCTCTGCAATTTAGAGAGACCATGTTTCAAAATAAAATAACACACGCACACACACACACACACACACACAAACAAAAAATAGAGGGTATAGCTCTGAGGTAGAATACCCTGGGTTCTATCCATAGTTAAAAAAAAATAATATGAGAGAGAGAAAAAAAAGAAAGGAAGGAAGAAAGTATAGTTCAATTAATCTTATTTCTTATGGACCATACAAACTAAATCAATTACCTACAAAATGTCAATATGTTTATAGTCCGAAGTGAGGAAATGGTTTTCTAGGCGCTGGCCTGATACACCCTGCCTTGTATCCATAACTACTGTAGCCAGACTAGATTTCATGACAAAAACAAAAAACCAAAAAACAAAAAAACAACAAAAATGCATTTATTTGCTGGGCGTGGTGAGGCAGGATTGTAATCCCTGAGCTTGGGAGGCGGAGACAGGAGGATCGAGCTGGTTTAAATAAAGCCAGCCTCACTGGCTTAAGAGATCCTGTTTCCAAATAAAATATAAAAATAGGTCTGGGAGTATAGCCCAAAGATAGAAGGGCTTTCAGGAACCCCAGTACCACAAATAAAAGCATTTATTTTTAATTTTTTTTCAAAATTTCATAGGCATAGATGAGTGGGCTTTAGTTTATCTGTGAAAGTATTTTAGGGGGAATCATATTGCACAAATGATACTTGAAATATTTATTCTTTCCAAGTTTCACAAATTGGGCATAATTGTCCTGAACTGTTTAGATAGAAGACCAATATCTCTCTAGACCTCAGTAATACTATCATATATTTATTTCAACAGAGTAAATATTTTTTACTAGATAAAGGACCTGGGGAATATAATGACAGTCTTATTACCTGTTGATAAGCTTATCTTCCAAAACGCTGCTAAGTCTCTATCTTCATAAATTGCAAACATAGATATTTCAGACAAACAAAAATAGGAAAATGGAGGTGCTTTTAAGTATGGTTACATTGTAAGAATTAGTATGAGCTTATTCATATCATTTGTGGAACTTATTAGATCTTTGGCCTTGTGATTGGCAGCACCCACGTATTAACTAGATTCTGTGGCTCACACTGGAATCTGCAATATACTGTGAATGGGAGTAATCAAAGGTTGTTTTATAGTAGAACTCCTTGCTGAGGAGTAGATGACAACGAATAGGTTTTCCTGATCAACATTAACTATTATCTTAATTATCCAATGTCATTTTTAATTTCTCTGGTAAGAAAGAAAGCAAAAAGAAATATTGAAAAGTTATCTTTAAGTCATCAAAAGCTTGGTATCAGACAACTGAAACTGTTATGTGAGATTATCATTTTTAATTTTGGATAAATTGCTTTAATATTAGATGTCAACCACTAAGCTAAGCATGGGAGGGAGGGATAAGGAGAGAATGGAGTGGGGATCGGGTGGGGGCTGACTGGGCATTGTGTGCATGTATGTCTACAAAAGTATGTATCCCACTATGATGTATGAATACAGTGCACCAATAAAATAAATAAATAAAAAAAGTAATGACGAATGTTTTCTAACAGGCAAATATCATGTGTGTATCAGCACAGGTAAAGTATTCCTAGAAATTTATCTCTGTTATCTAGTTATGCTATAAATATATAGATCATAGGAAAAACTAAGCATAGTTTGTAAAGAACTTACCTCTAACTTTTATTTGTAGTAACTGACAACTATTTCCTCTTATCTAAGATTATATTTAGTAACTATTTTATCTTATAATCATGCCATAAAGTTACATTCCTTTAAAGCTAAAGGTTATCTGGGCAGGGTAAAGACATAAAACAAAATTATGGGGCCAATTTTATTTTATGTGATTTATTATTCCTTCCCATACTAAAAACATTAAAAGCATGTATAAGAGATCTTTGTCCTTCTCGCTTTTGAGCATGTGCAAAACTTGATGCTTAGGTACAATCTTCATCTTCCTCTCAGGTAGAATAGAGCTTAGATAAAACAGAGTGGGTACCAGTGTGAGGGTCTTGTCCTGGGCTCTCATTGCATGCAGGCAATGATGATTTGACATTTGTGGGCTCTGGGAAACTTTCCTGGCATTGATAATTTCCCTTTGGTTTCATTTTGTTGCTTGTTGAAAATTTTGAAGTGTTCACTGTTGCAGAACAATGCCTTGCGTTTTCTAATGCACATGGTATTTTGACATGCTTTTCTGACCATTGTAGCATTCTTCCCCTTTGGGTCTTTGGGGCAAGGCAGATCAATGTCGTAGGATGTCCATCAGCTCAACCTAGTGAAAATGTGGGGTCTCCCTGTTCTGATATGTATTTTTTCAAGGCTGTATTATTCAAGAAAAAAAAATCTGAACATTAAATTAAGATGTGCTGGTCTTTAAAGAATATATATTTGTATTTGTGTCCACAAGGAATAGTTGCTTTTCTGATACTCGTTGGTAAGTATACTTCTAACACATCTGCATTTGATATGATAAAATGAAAGACTCTTGAGAGAAATTACATTTGTGGAGGTCTGGCTCAGGATACATAAGTTCCAAAACTTATTTATAGACTAAAGTAATAATCAGAAAGCTATTTCTGTGTTATTAGATTAGCATCTTGTTGAATTTATATTTTTAATTTATTTTTGCTTCCATGCACTTTAGATTTTATGAAAAGGTGTTATGAAGGAAAACCTGGTGAGTAAGTGCTGTATGCTTATAACAGTGACTGCTGAGACCCTCCTTACATCAGTGACTCTTTGAGATGCCTCACAGTAAAAACACTTCTCCACACCAAACAACAGGATCAGGGTACTAAGAAAAATGCTTTAACCTTATGGACCATGAAATGAATAACCGATTCTGTTTTTCCTCCCTGTGTTGGCTTCTCGAAATATTAGAACTAAGTATTTTATAGAGCTCTGAAAGTATATGGGTATCATGACATAAAATTTAAAATATAGCTTCACCTTTTCCTTTATTTTTGTCTCCTATTTCTCCTACAGATCTCAGTGTACTAAATACTCCTTTTAAGCCACTTTAAATTCCTTCCAACCTAAAATAAAATGGTAATCATAAATGTTACTTGTCTTGCCTTTCTATTTTACAAATCCTTTTTCAGAACACTGACTAAGACATACTAGAAATTAACAGTGTTAAAGTTTGGGATCTTTGGTAGCAGACTCTGAAACAAGACAGAGTTTAGAGTGAAGGATATTTATTAAAGCATATCATTGTGACCAAACCCTGGGGGAAAAATGAAAAAGATAGAACTATAAAGAGAACAAGAGGTTGAGCTGCAGTCCATGTTGGGTAACAGTCTCAGCTGCCTCAGTGGAGCTTTGGGACTAAAATGGTTCATCAGAGTCTTCCTACATTAGACTACAAAGGAAGGGTTTTTTGGTACCCTCTGCTTCAACTAGTCATCTCACATATCCTCAAGAAGTTATTTTCTTAGACCTATGTGTTCATCAAATCTTTTACTCTGCCCAGAGAACATCTAGAGTATATTTACCTGAAAGGGACTGAGCTGAGTAAAGAATATGTCACATACTCTCGTTTAACATACACAATCATTGAGTGCCTGTTTCATGCTATATGTAACCTTGTCTTTAGACTTTATAGAGAAGTGAAAGTGGAAAGTATTCTAGACATGTATTCATATAAACACAACATATTCCACATTCCCTATCATTCAGTATTAAATTGGGAGCTCTAGCTTCAAAAACGGTTCTCCATTCTTGCATCTTCTTTTTTTTTTTTTTTTTTTTTTGTATGTGTGCTACTGAAATGAGGATTGTACCCAGGGATATTCTCCTTCTGAGCTACACCTCAAGCCCTATTTTATTTTTATTTTGAAACAGTCTCCTTAGGTTGACAAGAGTCTCACTACTTGTTGACACTGTCCTTGAACTAGTGACCCTCCTGTCTCAGCCTCCCAAGTAAATATGCATATTTACAGACATGTGCCACCATGCCCAGCCATTCTTGCACATTTTTATAGTTATAAACAAGAAAGAATGCTCTAAGAAAATGCTTCATCATGTAATTCAAATTCTGAATAGTTAATTTGACTTCCCAGCACCATATTGTGTAAAGGTACTGAAAATTTTTTTCTTTATATAAATATATATGTGTGTGTGTGTGTGTGTGTGTGTGTGTGTGTGTGTGTGTATGCCAGTTTCTGCCATCTGAAAACCAAACTTTACATTATTACTTTCTTTAACTTCTATGAGTACATAAATTTTTCAACTCAATTGCTCAATATGAGTTACGAAATAGTTCTATTTTTTAGCTTAAATACTTAAACATTTTACCCTCTTAAATCTAAAGCAAATAATCACAGTAAGGTGGCCTTTTGTTTTTATTTTCTTTGTGGTCTTGTTCTTTTTGGTTTTGACTTGAGGTTCTCCTGGTTTGAGTGCTCACTCAAGTGACAAAACTAGCATTCAGAAGGAAAATTAAGGATTAAAATTAGGGTTTTCTGACTTTTACTCTAGACTTTCTTTCCCTATTGCTTTATCCATTTATATTAATAGCTGTAAGGAATCAATAGCACCAGCACATTTCCACATTGGCTGTGTTAGAAAGATATGCCCTTTGTTATCCCCTTTCTAAAGTGAGTTTTTAAAAACTAGCTCCCTTGAGTACAGAGTTGCAATAATTGAAGATGAGCTTTGTTTTGACCAATCAATGTATGTTTGACATCAGTGATTCATACCAGCTTCCCTCAATTGCAGAGCTTCTTTATCTTGGTGAATAAAAGACTGACACATTTTTAGTCAAAAAGCTTTATGCTTCACAACTATCCAGATATACCTGAGCACCAGGCATACATACTTAGAGATTGAAGGGATGTGCACATCAGTTTATTTTTGTTCATTGAGAGGAAATGTAGCTTAAGTGGGACTGACTTTTTATGACATTTATTTAGTTCTTGAATTGACTGACAAGCCTATTAATGTATTCCCTGAACTTTATTAATGTAATTGGAAAATAGCCCACATGTCAATCAATTTGAATAAGTAATTATGTTCATAAATGCTGTAAAATTATTAGCTTTTAATTTGACCCAACCACATAATTTCAAAGTAGTAGCATAGATTTTCTTTTTCTAGAAGAATAAAATATACTGACAAAACATTCAATAAGTGCATTCTTGGCTTGCTCAAAAGTTCACCGTTAGCAAATGGCCAGCAGAAATGAGTACTACAATAATAAGTCACATAATAGTTTTAAAAATTATCTAATTGTATTAAACAAATTATGTCACATAAAGATAAAAAAAGTCCTTTGAGAATTGAACATGTGCCTGGATAAGACTTGCATTTCTTATTCTGGTTTAAACATAGATTCATAACATGGAATAAGAGATAATAGTAAACCCGGCATAGTGGCACATGCTTACATCCCAGTACTTGGGAGGCTGAACCTTGGCAAGGTTTTGGCTGGCCTCAGCTACTCAGTGAGGCCCTCTGCAACTTAGTGAGACCCTGATTCAAAATAAAGAATATAAAGAATAAGGGTGGGGGTGTAGTTCAGAGGTAGAATGCCCCTGGGTTCAATCCCCAGCACTGCAAAAACAAAAACGAGAGGGAGGGAGGGAGGGAGGGAGGGAGAGAGGGAGGGAGGGAGAGAGAGAGATAGAGAGAGAGGGAGAGAGAGAAAGAGAGAGAGAGAGAGAAAATAGTAAAAGGAAACTGCAATATATTTATTATTCTGAATATAACATTTAAACTCCCAACTTTATAATATCCAAGGAGGAAAATGTCTGTATCTTAAGTGATGCGAATGTATGACTAAGTACACTTTTTTTCATATGATAAAAATCTTTTGTAGTCTTTGGTCTGGAAACTAAGGTTAAAAGGCAAACAACCAAACAAGAGGATAGATGTGGATAACAAGAAATGTGTGTGTGTTTTATACTCTCATGTTGGGTTTTCAAGCAGGACAAACTCGTGCCCTTGGGAATCCCTGAGTAATCTTTAAATAAAGATGGACTCTTGAAAACTTTATCATAGTGTTATGACAAACTATAGCAGGCAATAAGAAGAACCATCGAGGAAATTCATTAATTTTTTTTCAGTTTATAATTTCCTCCTTAAAACAAATTCTTTACTTAAGCTTAATCATATTACAACATAATATTTAGTGATAATTTAAGTTGTATTTGAATTTAGGTTTACTTGTAGGTAGAAGCATAAAGATCAATCAGAAAAGTTAAATATTAACAATATCCAGAATTGAGCCATGTACTTAACAAAATTTTACCCTTGACTAATTGAAAGATAAACTCAGATATGACACAACAAACTCGTTCACTTCACTTTCCATTTAGTCATTAAACATGCGTATGCTAGCACCACCTTGTTATATAGTTTGTCATTAATCTTATTTAGAAGTACTGCAATGTTATTTTGAGTCCCACAGAGCATAGTATTTCTATAAAACCAACACATGATTAATCTGTAGGTTATAAATAAATAATGTAAAAGGGTAAAAATATATATATTTCCCACTTTACTAGCATTATAATTGCATTTTTTATAAAGTATTTGTACTAGGAGTATGTAAGCTTTTATATTTTAGTATGCAAGTGAAACTAAATAATCTGATGATTATGTTTGTATTTGGAGATTATAATTTAGCTAGCATGATTTATGATACACTCCAAGTAAATAAAAATATAATGCATGTGCACATACCTTCTTTTTAAATTACCCTATAACTTTAAATAAAGTTATTTTAGAATGTTTGCATGCACTTTTAATTGTGACTCAAATAAAAGTAAACAGAAGTTGGACAGAGATATAATATTGAGAGAACATTAAGATAGAGGAAGGGGACCCATGGAAGGGAAGACCAAAGGGTGGGGGAGAAACTGGGAGACAAAACTGAACAAATTGTATTTTTATGTATGTACCAATATATGCCACAATGAAACTTACGATTTTGTGTAAGTAATATATATTTAAAACTACATAATATATATTACTTCAATAACATGCATCAGTATAAGAATTTATCAAAAAATTTAATATTCCAATGAACCTATTGTAGGGTTTTAAATATTTATTTTAATATATCAATTATAGGTTTTCAAGGACTTATTGAAGAGATTATTGAAAGAAAAATAGAAATAAAATCATATATATAAATTATATGTGGTATTACTGAATTTTTTTTATTTTTGTAAGTGGTGATTTCCATAACTACGGTGCCCACTAAAATTGATGAGAACTAGTATTAATTACTTTTGATTCATGTTAACATCTAAATAATAACTATTTAAAATATAGTCCTTCACAATATAGAATTTCTGGAAATGCTTACCTTGCACAGTTAGATGGACCTGCATTGTTCTTGGTGTATGTTGAGTCTGAACAGAACACGTGTAGGGGCCATCGTCTGTCACATCTACATTCTGTATCTGGAGACTGTAATCTCTTTTATTCAATGTTGAAATTGAAACTCTAGGATCCACTGACCACTTATCACCCCCGGCAAAAATAATACTTGACCGGTTCAGCCAGGCACCCTTTGAAGCTCCATCTTCCAAATAACACCTACAAATTACCAGAGATAGAACACTGTTAATCAAAATGAAAATGAGAGACAACATTATCTTTGGTCTGAGTGTTATTCCCACATGCTGAAAAATAGCACAGCATCAAATGCAAACATCAGACATAAGCTCAAGAGGCCTCACATACGAATACATCTTCAATTCTCAATGCAAATGGGAAATAGTACCTGCATACAGTTCTCTTTTTAAGTGTGTGTTGTGTATGTCTGTGTGTATATTTCAACACAGAACCAAATTCCTTTCTCATTCTGTCTGAATGAGAAATAAATCTAAATAAGGTTTTTCATTCAAATAACAATTTTCTACATCAGAACAGATTTCTTTGTTTGAAATTATAAGAAGTAGAAAAGGTCTATGAGTTAGACTTGTTTAATCCAATCCAATTCTGATATAATGTACCAGATATAGAAAGCATAGGATAGTGCCATATGTATTAAATATATTTTAAAAAATATTTGCCTAGTGGGAGCCTGTACACTAAAACCATGAATTTCATTTTATTGATAAAAACAATATACTACTTTTTCTGATAGCTGCTGTAATTAAGTGTAGAAAAGCTAATATAATGCTTTCAGTAGCAAAGTTTTGCTATCTTTTCAATAAATGGTCCAACATTTTTTTCTAGAAAGCATTTATTAACAACCATTAATAAAATACCTGTTTATGGAGTCAAAGGTATTATTTTTTCTCTTAAAGTTTTGTCTAGTAAGGAAGATAGTTGAGCCACCAACTATTATCATACAGAAAAGATAATATTTTGATTAAATCATACACAAGATACATGAGACACAGAAGAAGGTTATTTGATTTAAAGAAGGCCTTAGAGCAGGCAGGTGTGGTGGCACATGCTTGTAATCCCAGCATTTGGCCGGGTGTGGTGGCGCACGCTTTTAATCCCCGTGCTTGGGAGGAGGAGACAGGAGGATTGTACAGGTTTGAAGCCAGCCTTGCTGGCTTAAGAGACCCTGTTTCCAAATAAAAATATATAAAATAGGTCTGGGAGTGTAGCCCAGAGGTAGAAGGGTTTCCAGGAACCCCAGTACCACAAAAAAAAGAATAAATAAATAAATAAATAAATAAATAAATAAATAAATAAATAATAAGTAAGTAAGTAAGTAAGTAAGTAAGTAAATAAGTAATCCCAGCATTTGGGAGGCTGAGACCAGAGGATCGCGGTTTGCAGACAGCCTCAGCTACTTAGTGAGGCCCTCTGCAACTTAGTGAGACCCTGTTTCAAAATAAAGAATAAAAATCAGGGCAGGGGGTGTATTTGGGAGGTCAAATGCCCCTGTGTTCCATCCCTAGACCCCTCCCCCCCACACAAAATAAATAAATAGCAAAGGCCTTAGGGGCTGGGATGTAGCTCAGTGACAAAGTGCCTGCTTTGCAGGTGCGATGCTCTGGGTTCGATCCCCGGTTCCAAAAAGACAAAAAACAAAAAAACAACAACAACAACAAAAAAAAAAAACTTTAAAAAGAAGGTGTTAAGGGTGTAGAGAAAGCCCTCTGGAATAGGAAAGGCTTGAGGGAATGAGTGACAGACACTGGACTATTGATAGAAGTACTACTGTATCAGGTAAAAAGTAAAAGCAAGAGAGCCAGGCATTTCATGGAAGTACAAATAAGCATATGAGGTATATGGCAGACAAGACTGGAAAGATAAACTAAAGCCGGATGTATACAATTGATGTATTTTAAGTCCAATTTTGAAGCCATTTATTCAAAGTCATTTCCTATAACAAGATTCAAAAACACAGCTTTGTATCTAATAGAAGTCAGGCACTTCAGGATTGAGAACAGAAGGCTATGGTCATATGCCAGTGATTTTGCTGAGGCCTGGAATTCTGCGTTTCATCTAAAAAACGTTCTGTTACAAATTAAAGACTGGTTTTCTTAAATGAGTACAAAGCACAGCTACAGAATGAAAACACACATACATCGAAATAGTTTGACAGCATTTCTACAGAATACCTTGGGGGATTGAACACGGTGTTTGAGATTGCTATAAAATTGCAAGCTGAAGGCAACCGGGCAGGCTGCTGCCAACTCTATGAAACTAATCACTGGTTGAAAAAGTAAGGAACAAGGTACACTGCAGAATCTAATTTGCAGACAGCTTCACCATGGACAGACGCCAAACCCCTAGAAGTCCTGAAGGTCATTGTTAATTGAAATGCTTTTCTTTATATATTTTTAAAAAGAAAATGAAACCCTTTTAATGATATAATTGAACAATTACAGTATATTACAATTTTAATAATATGCAGAAAGAAGATAGAGGGGGCATATTTCTCATCATGCAAGATCATGCTTGTGCTGGTATAGGGAGGATTCTGAAATGCCACACCTAAAACTGACAATTCTATGGTGTCATGTGGCATCTGGGTTTGCCAGGTGTTTATGCTGTGACTTCTGCATTCACGGCCTTCACATTTTATCCTATTGGGTGTGCATAACAACCCTGTAAGGTATGGATTGCTATGCCCTTCATCACTGGAAAATAAATGGAGATGTTTAGGTTAAATGACTTTTCCTAGCCCCATGATTAGTGGGTGGTAAAGTTGAATTTCTAATCAAGTCTTCTCTTTCCACATTCAATGTCCTTTCCACTGTAATGCTGATCAAAGACTTTTAAAATGGGTTTCAGAAATGGAAAAATGATTAGAATGTTGCAGTTATTACTGCAAGTAATTTCTTATTTACCGAATGTGACCAACTGCTTAACCTGTCCTTTTCAAAAAGAAGCATAAAATTAATTATTAATGGATATTTTACCATGAACGTCTGATTTAGAGCAGTATGCTGAGCATTTCCGTTCCCCAAGAGACATAAGAGATTTACCTATATCTTGGGGGTGTCAGGAAGACCACAGATATATTAACTAGTAAGTTTAGCATAAGTATTACCTCTCTTTTCTGGAATGTCAGGGACCATCAAAGAAGAATAGACTTTAACTTCTTAACTGTCAGAAAAAAAAGAAAGGAAGAAAAAAAAAAAAGAAAAAAGGAAGCCAAATGTGGTGGCACAGGCTTCTAATCCCAGGATTTGGGAGGCTGAGACAGGAGGATTGCGGTTTGCAGCCAGCCTCAATGAGACCCTGTCTCAAAATAAAAAAAAAATAGTGCTGGGGGTGTGGTTTTAAGGTAGAATGCCCCTGCATTCCATCCCCGGTACTGCAAAATAAATAAATACACAAATTAATTAATTAATAATAAAAAAGAAAAGAAACAGAAAAGAATAAAGGAAAGAGGAGAGGAAGGGAGGGGGTCATTATGTCTCCTTGGTTAGGATAAATAGATTTCATAATGATCACTGGTTCCAATACAAAGTAGTTCAAGATATATATTCAGAAGTACACTTGAAGGAAACTCAGAAAAAAAGTATGCTTTTTCTTGCTTCCTTGCATTTATGTACACTTATTCTCAAGTTGTAGGTATGAGTTAGAACCTAAATAACTCAAGCTACCATATATGGAAATTTCCAAATTGAGAATAGTCGTGGCTTTCTATTTTCTAAATTCATATGATACTTATGTGCTTATAGTTTTAAGGTAAAGTATTTATGAGATGATTATATAAAATAGATGAAATAATCTCTGTGTGTGTCTGTGTGTATTTGCTCATGTTTGACTTATTTTATGATTATTATAAAGATTACTTAAGAATAAAAGGACTGTGCCACCTATTTCTCACCTCCTTTTTGCTCTACACTTCTCCCCTATTTGCTTTTTTCCTTTACAACACAAAGAGACACTGCTTGACATATGTCTGCTATATTAGACAATTGAATAAGGAGAGACAGTATATAGGGCATGATGGGGTGGGGGTGAGTGCCACATAAAATAGTATGAAAGCAATTTGTTTTTCTACTCCTTATGCTCCGAAATCTGTTTTTTCCCCCCTTGGGTTATGAACTCTGGTGTGCACAAATATGTTTAAGTCCTAGTCCACACAGAGTTTATGTTGTAGCAAGAATGACAAAGCATGTTCATGAATAGGGGTCATTTAGAAGTGTAAGTAATATATGTAGTAACTAAACTGCCATTTCCACTGGATTATTCTGAGAGTCTCTGGTTTCTGCTCATGACCCTATATCCAGGTTCTTCTCCCCACAATAAATGGAATGAACCTTTTGGAGTTCAAAGTAGATAATTTCCAGCCTTTGTAACTCATTTATAAGAAAAACACCTATGCTGATGGTGTCTAGCATGCCCCTTTGCAAGCTGGTCCCCAATGCTTCTCTCTCTTACTTTGCTCTAGACTAGACTTTTAGGTTCACTTTCAACCAGCTGGAAATGCTTACTCAATGCAAAGCAACTTTGCATTGACTATTTCTTCCATTGGGTCTTTCTTCTCCAAGAATTATACACAACATTTTCTCTATCTAATTTAGATCTTCAGTGAATTGCCTAAGGTATTAAAAAGCAAAAATAACACCACTATTCTCAACACTTTCATTAGACGCACTGTCTCCTTACTGGATTGATGCTTTTCTACCCCTCCTGGCTATAAGGTCCATGGATATTGTGCATTTAGTTGTTTCTGTATATTTCAAGTGCCTACTCATAATGAATAATAAATACGTGTTTAGCACAGGGATGAAGGCAAAATTCAGATAATTTTCAAGAAAGGAATAAAATAGAAAAGTATTTCAAAATTCCCAAAATGCAACATATTTGGGAAAGCAAAATCCCACCCACATACAATACCATAACATAAAACATAGATGCAAATATGTATAGCACAAACAATAGCTGTTGTATGATACAGATAATGTGCTAAGCCATCTGTGTTACCCCAGAAAGTACTGAGCTCAGCATCGAGCAAACAGAGGAATATGTTAAGTGAGGGGCAGAGGTGGGCATAGCTCAGGGGAATGAACCAGCTGTACACATACAGTCTTGAAATACGAAGAGCTACACCTTTCGAGTTTACTTCAGAATCTCTTTTAAACCAGCAGACAAGCTACACAGTGTGTGCTAGGCACTCTGCTAGGCACTTTCCTTTTACTATCTCATTTAATTCTCACAATACTTTGAGCCAACTACTACCATTATCTTCCTTGTACAGATGAAAAACAAAGGACTAATAGGTTGTGACATGAAGAAAACTGCAGTCACCTGCAGCTTAACCATGGCCACTGACTGCAGCCAACGTGAGAGGCTCTTCTCTCTCCGAATGGAGGCACTAGAGTCCAAGGGAGAAGACTGGCGAGGGAAGAGTGGTCACATCACTCACTAATGCAGCAAGATGAAGCCACCATTCTCTGATTGCAGATTAAGATAATGCCCCCCCACTCTGCACTTCACAATGGAACATTTCAGCAGCTAGTGATCTTATGATCTCTTTGAAGTAGAGACAATGAAGTAATCTGAGTAAAAGTGCTCAATAATGAATATGTTCTTTAATTGAGTATGGCCTGGCTTTTCTTGAAAGTGTTTTTTTTTTTTTATTTCCACTTTAAAAAGAAAAACTTGCTAGACTACCTACTTTGTAGGGAGATGCATAAAAAGTTCCAAAAATATGCTCCTCAGCAGAAGCTGTGTTCACACCATACCAAATATCATGACAAATACTTACATAGTCAGTCAATCATCTGGATGTTTTGTATACATAGTGCCAAACATCTGGCTATTGGAAAATGCACAAAACATAGCTTGAATATTTCATCTTGTTTCGCAGCTGTTAATTATATAAACCCAGGCTGCAGGAGTGAAGTGAAGGCTCTTCTAAGAAGGATGGCATTGCTGCCTCTGAACTCCTTTAAAGAGCCTGTCTCTCTCTACATATTACTACTCCACATTAGGTAATTCCCAAAGCGGGGTATGAAGTCCCATTTGATGGACTGCTAGTTGCTCAAACTGACACTGGCATCACTAACAGACTCTGCCTGTGCTACTACCTCCCACAGTGATTACATTTGAAAGGTGGGCATCAGAGAGTTTAGTGAAAATTAGCCTATTTGGGTTATTTATTAATTTTAAAGCTCTGTTTAGAAAAAAAGTGTGTGATTGTTAAGTACGTTTCTCCTTTTATACTACTAATTCCCTGTAACACATTCCAAAACATGAGACCGAGTGCCATGATGAGCATTCACAGGATTTACTCAGCTTTATGGAACTAGATCAGCTCTTTTCCAGATATACAGTTTAACAAAAGCACCTAAATATTGAAGGCACTAATTAATATAAGAAAGAGAGTACAGTTTCCCTGGCATTGAAAGCTAGTTTGTGTAAAAATGGTGCTTTTTGAAAGGACTGTCCAATTTTGTACATGGTTGTCACTTCATTGCATCACAAAGTCCTAAATTTGGCAGAAGGGGAATCTTCAAAAGCTTATAAAAATTCAGAACCAGGAGTAGTTGCACATGCCTGTAATCCCAGGACTTGGGAAGCTAAGGCAGGAGTATCAAAGGTTTGAGGACAGACTCAGCAACTTAAAGATACTTTCAATGACCCGGGGAGACCCTGTTTCGAATAAAAAATAAAAAGATCTGAGGGGTGGTGTAGCTTGGAGGTAGAATGTCCCCGGGGTCAATCCTCAGTATTTCCCCACCCACACACACTCTTCAGATCCCTGTACAATCTTCATTCTAATTCTGCACACAAAGAAGTTTTAATATCTTAATAGGTCAAAGTGAGGTAAGAGAAGTAAAGTGGAAATTAGATGGAACAGAACAAATTCTACTCCTCTCTCAACTGCTTTTCATTTTAAGTCACTCTGTGTAAATCTACATAAATTTACATAGAATTTATGTATATATAAGCCATATAACATATTTTCTACTTAATAGCATTTTATTTATGTATATGTATTTAAAATTTTTTACTTGGAATTAAACCCAGGGATAGTCTACTTCTGAGCTATGCCCCTAGTCTTATTTTATTTTATTTTAAAACAGGATCTCACTAAGTTACTGGGAATTCCCTAAGTTGCTGAGGCTGCCTTTGAATTTAATACTATCCTCTTGTCTCAGTCTCACAAGCATTAGGATTACAGGCATGTACCACCATCTCCAGATTCCATATTATTAAATATTTTGATTAACCTATTATTTTAAATTCTCTTTAAAAACTAATCTCAAACAAAGCCAGGCATGGTGGTGCATGCCTGTAATCCTAATGCTTGTGAGACTGAGACAGAAGGATCGCAGGTTCACGGCCAGCCTCAGCTACTTAGTGAGGCCCTATGCAACTTAGTGAGACCCTGTTTCAAAATAATGAATAAATAAATGGGGCTGTGGGTGTAGCTCAGAGGTAGAATGTTCCTAGGTTCAATCCCTAGCACCACAAAAGAAAAAAGAAAAAACTAATCTCAGACATCTTTGTATTAGGAAACATTGTCCAGGGTGGGAAGTCTATAATATTAGCAACTTGCCCAATGAGGTTCAATTATTCAATGAACTATTCATCCTTACAGATATGAATTATATTTTTAAATACTTTTTTCAAATAAGACTTCTGGTGAGAAATTCAGTTCTACAAGTATAAACTAAATTCTGTCATGCAGATAATATTAATGATTTACAAACATTACTAAGTGCCAGATACTTATCCAAACACAATATACATATTTTTCAATCAAGCCTCACACAACTATTCGAATAGGTACTATCAAATATTATTATTAGAGGCCGGGCGTGGTGGTGCACATTTGTAATCCCACTATTGGGGAGGCAGAGACCAGAGAATCACAGTTCATGGACAGCCTCAGTACTTAGCAAGGCCCTTCACAACTCAGACATTGTTTCAAAAACAAAGAGACTACAATTTAGGGCTGGGGGTGCAGCTCGGAGGTAGATTGCCCCTGGGTTCCATGCCGAGTACCACACAAAAAGTTATTATTAGGCCCATTTTACAATAATGAACATGCGATACAGAGACATTAAGTAACTTATAGGTGACATGCTTAATTGAAATTTGTAATGCATATAAATAACATTTTTATGACATTATTGCACTAAACCTCCAGGCCTAAGTACCTAGGTAATACTATTGTAACATATACATTTATTTTTATGATAGTGATTATGTCATGTTGATCATATTTTCTTCTTACATAGTAACAAAAAGAAAAACACACTGCACAAAAATAACATTGATTTATTATTCTATAAGGGAAAGAATTCCATTTCTGATATATTTTATTGGAGCACTTATTTGAGATTATAAACCCTTTAAAATATCTTGGATAAAGTATTAGAAGCTATTATCTGCTAGTAAGACCAAATTCTTAAGACATTGTAAATATTTCTGATAATGTAAAGTAGTAGGAAAATTTTGAAAAAAAAAAACAACTTTGTGGTATTTTGTTTGTTGGTATATAAATTTATATCTTATTCTTTCCTAAAAGCTGAAATATTTAATATAATAAAGTGATAGTAGAAATTTTTAACTTTAGTCTTACTGTCTTACTTTAAAACAAAATTTAAGTGTGTGTGTGTGTGTGTGTGTGTGTGTGTGTGTGTGTGTGTGTGTGTTTAATGCCTAGGAAAGCATTACAATTTAATTATGGATTAGTTACATTTTCAAACATTAGACTCACTCACTTTAACTTATAACTAAATCATTTTTTCTTACACTATCAAATTGCTTTATCTCTCTCTTTCTGCTGATATTTAGTTCAAGTTTCCATAGAATAATATATTTTTGTGTTCAGAAGGGGCAAAGTCAAATATTTCAGGTGTTTCAATGGAATATTTGTAAATAATTTGACATACAAATGAGCATTTACTATGTAAAATAAATATGAATAGTGTGAAACTTTCCCTATATTTTATGACTAAAAAAACAGAAAAGTTTGAATGGCAAAATAATTTTCATTTTTGGTCTGTAGCTGGTTTAATAATCATCATCATGTCCTGATAACAATAATATATTTCTCTAGTCGAATAACTACCATGAATCAAGAGGCAAGAAAAACACTTTAGTGTGTGATCTCATTCAGCATTCACAAAAATATTCTGAGTGGCAGGTAGGTCTTATTATCCTCACTTTCAGGACTATGCGTGCGTGCATATACGATTGATGAGTGGAACAGAGAATGTAAAGGTCCTCAAAATAAGGCGGTGTCATGGAGTTGGGATGAGAGTTTAGATAGCTTTGTTCCACAGCTTTAAACTTGGATAGAGTTGGAAATTTCTTTGTCATTTCTACTTTCTAATTTTCGTATTCAACTAAACCAGCTTGCTTTCTCCCACATGGACTTGAATGTGAGATCTTTGGATCTGGAAACGCTTCAAGCCTTTTGCTAACTGGCAGGTGCTCTGAACCGCTGTGGGGAGAGCTCTGTCTGCAGTGCTGTCTCCCTGGCAGCTGCTTCGTGGAGAAATTGGACTTTCACCTCAGGAGCTATAAAGGGAATGAACACTACATTCAAAATACATGCAGGAGGTGTTTAAAATAGCAGTCCCAGGGAGGAGGAGTGCAGTTGGGCCTGGAGATGTGACAGAGATGAAGCTCTAGGCTCCAGGGAAGCCTCTTTTATCCAACCTCCTGGATGGAGATGGTACAGACACCTCATTCCCCAAACATTGGAACAAACAACATAGATTTTCTATTAAAACAGTACCAGCAACTCAGCTCCCTTCCATCAAGCATCCTTTTGTCTAAGTCATGGAAAGTGTTATATTTGCATTTAAGTAAAAAATTATAAAATAAGAAACATAAAATAGATATACAAAAGTATTTTGTATAAAAGTGTTTTATTAACCTAATTAAATCTATGCCACATTACATTATTACTGAATAGAGACATGTAAAAAACAAAATGTGTTTTCTCTCTTTCTGTTTGCTTTGGTCTTCAAACTTCCTGATGCCCATGACTGGATATTTTTCTTTCTGCAATTTTGTTTTGTTTTGTTTTAGAAAGAAGTATTGTGAGGATAAATTTTGTTTTATGAATAAAGAATGGCTAAAGACCAAACTAACTAAAGTTAGCCCTGCAATCATTAACTAAAGTAGCCAGTAATCCATATTCATAGGTCCTCTATTGAGGAAATTAAACCATAATTCAGAGTGTGCTATGCCTTAAAATAAAATCGGAGAATATACCCCAGAGAAAAAAAATGTTTTTTTTTTTTTTTTTTTTTTTTTTTTTTTTTTTTTTTTTTTTTTGGTGGTACTGGGAATGGAACCCTTAAACCTCTGGGTTACATTCCCAGACCTATTTTATATTATTATTTGGAAACAGGGTCTCTTACGCCAGTGAGGATGGCTTGGAACCTGCGAGATCCTCCTGTTTCCACCTCCCAAGCACAGGGATTACAAGCCTGCGCCACCACGCCTGGCTATTGTACTTTTAACTAGTTCTCTACAAAAAAAAAAAAAAAAAAAAGAAAAAAAAAATTAATGAGATTGCATTTTCTCAAAAGACATTAAAAGTTAAAAAAAAATCTCAATTTTGAATCTTTGGTATATCTTATTTTTATTATTAATCATCAGCAAGTTGCATAGTATAATAGTTCAAATGTCTTCTTTCTTGGGTACAAGCTGCAGAATTTTGGGTAAATTAGTTTTCCTTAGTTTTCTCACCCGGAAGGTGGGGTTAGTAAAAGTACTTATCTGAAAAAAATTGTTATGAGGATTAAAAAATTCACTTGGTTTTACATGGTTAGGATGGAGCCAGGCACTTGGTAAGTGTGAAATTAAAGTTACCTCTTATTTTTCTAATTTACTATAGTTAAATTTGTATTAAAAAAGAAAACAAAACTACATTTTTCCTCATCTATTACAGAACTCTGTTCTATAAAATAATCCAGAGAAGAAAAAGAGGCCTTCATCGAGTATGATTAAATACAGCAAAACATTATTTATTTATATTGTCAGGGCAAAGATTGGTTCACAGAATTAATTTTGCAGATAATCAGATTTTACTCTTAAAGTACATCTCCTACTTATCCTTTTTGAACTTCCATAAAAGTCTTAATTTTAAAAAATATTTCCCCATTCTTTAAGAAGAACATGTTGATAAAAACAGCCTTGGTGTTTAAAAATAAAAAAAAAAAATGTTATATTGGGACTCAAAACCCACATTCAAAAACAAACTCCCTGACTTTCTAGCAATTGTTCTGGGCAAATAATTCAGCTTTTACAAAGACTTTATTTACTTATTTGCAAAGGAGAGATAACACCACCTGTACTAAGTGACTACTAATTTGGTATGAGATCAAAGAGTCTGTGCATAGCAGATATGTTTATAAAATTATGAAGTTATAAACTGAACTCTAAATGTAAATAACATAATTATTATAATGTTTTATGGGTTAATACTTTTCATAACTTCAGGACATGGTTTTGAATCTGTATTTGGAGACTAAATGAGTATAATTATCTTCCTAAGTCTACGGAAACAATGTAAAGGTTTAGCAATTTTAAGTTTTTGCATTTATGCCCATAAAGCAATTTCATATATGTATATCCTTGAACTTGACACCTAAAATTTTCATCCTAACCTTTTTAAACCTACATTTTATATTATTAAATCTGTTTATTTTAAAATAAAATTGTAAATTTTCATTTTAAACGTGCCCAAAGAAATGTCTGTAACTCAGTGATTTAATGCTCATTTAATGTTCTTTAAGAAAAGATAGGCAAGTTGTACTTTTAAAAATAAATACATATTTCCTTTTCTCATCAAACTAATACCATCATACCATTTTTGCCACACAATTTGATCCTAATCTAATTTTTATTCTTTATAGTCTTCTGTTGATAAATTTTTTCTGCTATAGATATGTAAATCTAAATAAGTTTTGTGATCACTATAAGTAATTAGTGATTATTTTGTAGTTGTTGATAGCATAAAGTTGATCATATATCAAACATTTTGATAAATATTTATTAAGGATATATTTAACTTTAAGTTGACAATGGATGTGTTAATAATGTGTTTTATGTAGATATACAAATTTCCTTACTCAAGTGAGTAAATTTTTGCTTACATGAAAGTGTACTATATCAATTCTTTCTCAAATTTGCTTTTTAGATTAAAAGACATGTTGGGCTGGTGGCGCTTACTTGTAATCCCAGCATTCAGGAGGCAGAGACCAGAGGATTGAAGTTCCCAGATAGCCTCAAATACTTAGCGAGGCCCTTTGCAACTCAGTGAGGCTTGTTTCAAAATAAAAAGACTAAAAAATAGGGCTAGGGGTGTAGCTCGAAGGTACAATGCCCCTGGGTTCCACCCCGATACCACACACACACACACACACACACACACACACACACACACAGAATTTTTTCATAGATAAGTCTATAAAATGGAAGTTTTCCTGTTACACCAAAGACACTCAGTTCTTCATAAAGTGATACGTCAAAAATTACTATCACCAGAAATTATTCCTAAAGCTCTATTTGTTGAAGAATACATTATATCCTTCATTGATGTGTTGGAAACTCCCATATTATAGAGGAATTTGCCAAACTCTAGATATTTATTATCTCAGCAAGAATATTTTACTTAATCTCTTAGTTTCCTTTTACATTTGGGGTTTTACTCTGCACATTGAAGAAGTTTATTGGAGGAAGACAGTGAAAGCAGATAATAGGAAGAGGAACCAGTCAAACCCTAAACATACTCACAGGAGGCTAATCTTAAGAAAGAAAGCATATAAATATTTAAAGTAAAAACTTTTCTTAGAACTAGTGGCTCCTATATAGCCCTTACAAAGGCTATGTATGATGTAACTAAGTTGATCAAATACGTGAAATGTTGTGGTTTTTCTACTGCTAAGCGATCAGTATATTTACCTCTAATTTTGCCCCTTTGAATCTTTGGTGTCTGTTTATCAAGGAGTAAGAAAAAAAAACCTACATACATATGAGAATTATTAGTTTAAATATTTATGGCAGTACACTGAAGACATTCTTTAAGAAGGAAATTGACTATTCTAATACAGTTGCTTTACAAGTCTTTTTATTTCATTCTGAGTTAAGACTTTAAAGTTAGCTAGAAATGTGTTAAAAATAAAACTGGAATAGCGATATATTGTAATATATCACTAAGTTAATATTTATCTTACCCCTTGAAATTACTTATAGTGCAATATTAATTTTCCCAAATCTTCTGAACTTGATTATCCTTTGAATTTACCTCAATAGTGAAATGCATTTGAAATTTTAAGCCAATTTTCATACATTTAAAATATTTACTTTTAAATATATGATAGTCTTTTTCATATAAGAATTTTTAAATTTACCTTTTTCTGCAATCAACTATTTAGCTATTGAGATATGTGTGTGATTCAAATAGGGTGTGTGTAATTTGGCATGGTAGTGCACACCTGTCTTTGGGAATCTGAGACGGGACAATGGACAGGTTAGCACGTGGTAACTCAGTGAGACTTTGTTCCAAAATAGAAAATAAAATACATCTGGAGTATAACTCAGAGGTAGAATCCACCTGAGTTCAACCTTCAGTAACACAAAAAGAAAGGGTGTGTGTTGGAGGTATAGAGGGCATGTGGGATAGAGAGGAATCTATCATGGTGCAAAAATGAACAGAAAATAAAAATGAATATGTATGAGCATACTAAAAATAAGCAAAACTTGAGTAGTAACCAAGATATAATGTAATTTTAATCGGAATTCTTTCCTACAGAAAGTAGTAGAATCTTTCCAAATATTGATCCTTCCCCTATAGCAGACTCACCCAGCAGCAGCATCTAGTGGACAGCTGGACCTGTCATATCTCAGTGCCTAGCTAGCTCAGGGAAGCAAGTGCCTCCAAGGGATGTAAAATTCCACTGTGATTTAGGAAGAGCAGAGATTTCATCCATGAATTTTTGGCTGGACCTCTCTTTATTAGATTGCTGCCTTTCCCTATCCCCATGACTAATCATCTCTCAAGGTCAGAATTTTGTGATAATAGTCATTAGTTCTCTGAGTCACTGGAAAATATAAACCCGAAGAACAAAGAAAACATCCATAACGCTAATGATCTGAAATCAGGTGAGCCAGAATCTAAGAGAGATTGATAGAGTTTCTCCAAAGATGATTGGACTCTGAATTCAGAACAACCTTGGATTGAATCACAACTCTTTCTGCCATATACTAGCATTATGGATTTGGGGTCGAAACTTTTCTGTCTTTACAGCTGCTTCTATAAAGTAGGGATAGAAACATACTGAAAAGGACTAGTTTGTGAGGATTGACTGAAATGTCTCATGTGATAATATCTAAGCAATTAACCCTACCCTTCATATTTTTGAGCAGTTCTCCCTGGCATTTCTATTCCTTGCCTCTAGGTTTGATGAAACTCTCCTAAAACTTGCATTGCCAAACTATGTTAGGTACTTAATTACACTGTACTGCAAATCGCTCATTTAATCACTATTGTTCCTGATAAACTGAAAAAGAGTGTTAGACTTATTCATTTTTATGCTGAGTATAGTTTTTTTTTTTTTTGTCACATGGTCGATGTTGAAATATATACAATGGAAACTCTAAATTTAATTTTCTTAATTTTTAAAAAATACTTGGTACTGGAGGTAGAATCCAGGGTCTTTTCTACCTCCAGGCTATACTTCCAGACCTATTTTATATTTTATTTGGAAACAGGGTCTCACTGAGTTGCTGAGAGTCTCACTAAGTAGCTGACGCTGGCTTTGAACCTGTGTGATCCTCCTGTCTCAGCCTCCCAAGTGCTGGGATTATAAGCGTGCGCTACCACACCAGGCTCGAACTCTTAATTAAAAAAAAAAAAAACAAACAACTGTGAGGATGATAAATAGAAGACAAGATACATTCTGCTATAAACAAGACTGGGTGGGAATAGGTCAGGGCAGGGTCAGTACAGAGGCAGCATTGATGTCCGCCTTCCTCTGGTGTTCACATCATTCCCTCCTTAAACAGAAGCACTTGATTTCCTCTTGATTTCCTCTATCCTTCCAAAATAAAACACTGAATTATTTGAAGCATTTGAGGTAAATAGGAATACTCACCATCTACACAGTTTACTTAAACCTGCTTGTTAATATTATTCTAAATATAAATTCGTGCTGTTAAATTCTCACTTTGCATACTGAAAGTAAGGTGAACTGTTATTTGTCTTAGAAAAAATAAGTGAACACCACTCATATGGTGATATCTTGTTTCTTATGTCCCTTGAAAATATGAAGAGAACTCAGAGGCAAGGTTCAGTACTTAGGGAGTGAGGAGAAGAGGAGTTGATTAATGAACAGGTATTTTGTTTGAATTTGGGGAAACTTTATTCATTGGTTTTCATTTAAATCAAACAATATGAGTCTTAATTTGCCATTCTTACTAGTGCAAGCATTGGATTTTGTTTTGCTTTCTTCTGATGATCTATAAACTTGGTGTTAGTGAAATGTGAATGCTTTTGATGTAGATCACAATTTCTACCTCATGGGTAGGTGTCTTTCATTTATTTGTTTATTAATTCTAGTTATTTTTTATTTCAAAGAAGTTATTTTTATTATTAAAAATTTCTTTCTTTCATTTATTAGAAGAAGGTAAATTAAGCCAAATGTGGTAGCCCATACCTGTACTCCATGACTCAGGAGGCTTAGAAAGAAAGGTTGCAGGTAAAAGACCAGCCTTAGCAACTTAGAGAAATTCTCAACAACCTAGTGGGACAATTTCAAAATAAGAAAATTAAAGGGGCTGGGAGTGTAGCTTGAAGATAGAATGTTCCTAGGTTCAGTCTCAAGTAACACACACACACACACACACACACACACACACACGAAGGTAAATCTGTCATTCACTGTACTCACGTTTACCTCCATTTTCTTGTTAAGCATACTTGTAATCACTTTTAATGTAATTATATAACAAATGTGTGGTAATTATAAATTAGAGAAGGAAAGAAAGAAGAATGGAAACTGAATGCTTTCTAAAAATTAAAAATAGAAAATGTTTCTTGCCCTAAATATTGTAATGGTTCCTACATTTGAAATTCCTTTGATATGTTTTTTATCCTCAAATTCTGTTTTTTTTTCTTGAATTCTTATTCTTGGTTTCCTATAAGGAACTCCTTGCTGTGTTCTCTACAATTTTCTACCTCAGCCATTAATCTCTCGTGTGAAGCTGTCAAAATCTTTTATGAAAATCGAAATGTACTATATCCACTTTTCTTATCTTTCACAGTGCATTATTTTCAAGCAGCCCAGCAAGTTAGTTAAGCACAAACTGCCTTGTAAAATCACGTTAGGAATACAGCCACACTTTCCCTAGCTTTTATTCTCTTACTAATATTTCACAATGGTCTTTGGCAATCAATACCAAACACACAGGTCTATTGTTTCTGGCTTTGTTTGTCTCATGAGCTCCTTAATTCATTACTCGCTTTTAATTTTTAAGGACTTCATGGATATCATACTATCTATATACCCCTCTTCTCTTCTCTTCTCTTCTCTTCTCTTCTCTTCTCTTCTCTTCTCTTCTCTTCTCTTCTCTCTCTCTCTCTCTCTCTCTCTCTCTCTCTCTCTCTCTCTCTCTCTCTCTCATTCTCTCTCCTCCCTCCCTCCCTCTCTCTTTGGCCTCTCTAATTACAAGCCTTTGAAAGAAGCTATCCTATTTTTCTTTTTGTTTTCTCTAAAACATTAGTCTATCATGTATATGTTTTCAAGATTTCAGATCAATAGTGTACAGTTCTTTAAAGGACTAATTTCTTTTTCACGCACTTAGTAACAAAAGAAAGAGATGGGATATAAAATAAATATAGAGCTTTATGGACAGCTAATAGATTTTAAAGTGGCATTTTATTGAGTTATAAGCAAATGAATATATTAAATTTTCTTTGAAATACACACTGCTCCAATAATTAGAGGAAACCATTTTTGGCAAAGCATACTTTTGATTTTGCCAAACACCAAATTGTCTTACACATAATGAGAAACATTTGTCTTTCATCTTTAGCAATGGCTGAAAGTCATCATTATCTAACAGATGCTCAGTGACCCTCATGAAATGAGCTGGTCATTCCAATGAGCTATTAATGCACAGGCAACTAGAACAGGCGAATCACTGATATTACCCCTAATTAAAGTCCACTTTTGTATTTAAACAGAGAAAACAAGGTGAAACTGAGAAACACCTACCTATTTTTACTGAGAAATAACCATATTACAAATGAATTCAAGATTTTTATGTTGAGCTAGAATCTGAGTCAATTCCTATTTCAATTCCTTCAACAAACTTTTTAAAAATTTCTATGTAAGTATACTAGGAAATGCACTAAAAGGACAGAGAAGTGAAATATGAGAAGTGAAATATATCACGATCACCATGGCACACACAATAAAAGCATCATAAAAGAAACAAATTTTTTCTACCTCCGAGTTACACTCCCTGCCCTATTTTTTTATTCTTTATTTTGAAACAGCATCTCACTGAATTGCAAAGGGCCTAAGTCACTGAGGCTGTCTGTGAACCCTGATCCTCCTGTCTCAGCCTTCCAAATGGTGGGATTACAAGTGTGCACCAACTTGCCTGGCTTGGCACGATGTTTTATAGAAAAGAGCATACCTCACTGTATTAGAATTAGGAAGATTACCTGGAGAAATACTATGTGAGATGGTCCTTTACTGACAGAAATAATTTAGAGAGTTTAAAGGGGGCATAAGTAAGAGCTGTCAACAGAACAATTCTCAGTAAGAAAGACAAGAGAAGTACTGAGAAAAAGATACAACATAGGGTTTAAAGTTGTATAATCATGTGCAACCTGATATAATGAATAGGAGTGAATGAGAGAAGTGAAAGTCTGTAAAGTCATCTGGAAGTGAATGATAGATGATTTCCATACCATGGGCATTATTCTTTTGTGTGACTAAAAAGGAAGGTCCAGAGCTGGCAATAACTATCTCAAGGTCCAGAGCTGGCAATAACTTTCTTTAGGTAGGGGAATCAAATCATAAAGAAGCAGTTTTAGATCTTTTCATTCATTTCATTCATTCATTCATTCATCCATTCTTCCAATTGTTATTTTTACCATAATCTTTTTTTTTTTTAGTTTTGTCTTTTGGGCTAAGTGTACTGAGTTGTAATGATATGACCCTAGAAATACAAGAAATTTTCTAAATATTGAGGCATATGTGTAAACATGATAAAAACACACTGGTATAAGTAGTATAATATAGGTAGATTAAAAAGTCCAGAGAGATGAAAGAGTAAATGCACAAGTCCTTTTTTGTGTGGTGTATGTTGAAATAAGTATTCTTAAAGTAGACAGAATATGTGGATAGAAACAAGCATGATCATCTATCTTAGAAGTCACAAAAACTTGAACTGATTCATCAATAAAGAAAATTCAGAAAAGAAGGTAGATGGGAGAGTCATGGTCAAGATTGCATTGTTAGTCTTCAAAGATGAGAGATCGGATACCAAAAGAAAAAAAAAAAAAAACAAAGTGAATAGATTATACTCTTTATAACTAAATAAACTTGTTGTTTTAAAAAATTCAAGTACTACTTAAGTCTAGGAAAATTAATTAGATAATTATTTTCTTTTAGTGTATTTGAGGTATAGGTAATATCAGAAAGAGGAGATGATCAACCAGTAAGTCCAAATTAAGTTGTTAGGAAAGAGATATATTGGGAAATTACTTGCAACAGATGTCAAGTAGGTTATAATATGATGCATTACACACAGAGAACTATCTTAAAAACAAAATCTTGTAGGTACAGCATATTTTGGTGTTGCAAACACAAAGGAAGATATTTTAACACAAAATGCAAGAAAAATTTTAACAAGAAGGGGTATTCTTTTGTGTGTAACATTGCAGGGATGCCAAGGAAAAAGACTTGGAGTCATTAACTGGAGGATCACTTCTCAGTGTCATTATTGAGAGCATTGTTGGCAGAGTAGGGGCAATGTGAAGATGTGAGACTTTAAAGAATATTTAGGGAAGAGATGGAAGATCATCAGAAACCCCACTTTCATCAGTGCTCAATCTTAGTCTTATTACCAGAAGGAGATTCATGTAAAATTGAAACTTTTAATAGCTTTCCAATCCTCTTCCTTTTTGAACTCATTGCATTTTAATGTCTCTAAGTTTACTTCCCTTAGCTTACTACTTATATATAGCATGCTTTATTTATAGATAAAACTGAGCAATTAGATGATCTGTATGGTCTGTAGTTTCTGAAATTACAAATCACAACCTGCTTATTTGGTTGTTGTTGAGTTGGCAAGCATCATTTAATTGCTGACAATTTTATTTAAAAATGTATTCAAAGTCTCTCTTCAGCCAACCAACATTTTTGTACTAAACTTTCTTTAGAGTCTAATCAATATTGCTGTCCTTAAAATAATATAATTGCTGGATACTTTATTTCAGTTTCCTTTGACTCATTTGAATAATTTTAAATGTATGGAAGCAGGATAGAGTCTGACACTATTTATTATTCATTCAGGACCTTGGAGGAGTAATAGAATCATGGTTAAACATTTCATCCATTCTTCTTTTTTTGTAACTGGGGACTAAACCCAGGGATATTTGAGCTATACCACTCTATACCCCATTTCTTTTTATTTTTTATTTTGAAGCAGAGTCTCACTAAATTGCTGAGTCTTAGCCTCCCAAGTACTGGGACAATAGGCTTGTACCATCACCATTCATCATTACATTTTTAATTAGTATATAAAGGGTTTTTTTCAACAGCAAATAATTATAAACATAGTCTATGCCCATAAAGATGCTACTTCAAATCTAGCCATTCTGTGTATATTTGGAGAAAACCAAACAAAGAAGAAAGAACTCATTCTCTTTAAGGAAAAACACTTCCACACAAATTTATTTATTTTAAACTATCATGAGTCCAACTTTTACATTTTGATAGACTATGCACTACATATTATAAATTCAGATGTTGAAAAGTTGAATGAAAACATATTAAAGTTGGTTGGATATAAACCTTAGTAAAATGGGAGATTAAAAAATATTCTTGCTGACCTAAGCAATTACAAGGGTATTTCACACATATAGTAGCCTCAGAATTATTGAGAATGAGGTGTTGGAATAATTATCATTTTCAATAATTGATACTTTTCTGACTTCCAAAAAAATAAGATAGGGTAATCAAGATATTAAAAGTAAAAAATCAAACAAGCACATTCCTTAGAATACAAAGTATAATCATACAACCAATTGTAATAAAAGTGTTGCAGACTGGTAGCTGTTGGCCACATACATTAATGACCAAATGAGAAATACCAGCAACACTGAAATGACTTATCTTATAAAAAGCATTTAGTGATATACATTAGTCAAAATATGTAAAAATATAAAGTTATATTTATAAAGTTAGTGCTATTTCTAATTTTTTCACAAAAAAAGGTGCATATTAAGGAACTTAATAGTTCAGAGTAACAAAGTAGATATAGTTGGAATTGGGATTTGCACATATTTACAACTGACCCCACTTCCTGACCCTTTCTACTATACTCTTCAGACTAATGCAAAATTATCACTTGGCATGGACCTTTGTTCTGTCTAAGCATTAAAATTATAAATTTTATTACTTTTATAATTTGTACTTTTACACTTACTTTTCCCAAAATAACTCAGCACTGGAAATTATTAGAGCAATACCTGTTAAAATTTCTCAATTATAGGTCAGTAGTGACACTGACCATGATACACATCTTTGTTGTCAATTCCTTTTGTGATTTTGTGGCTGAGAGCATGAAATTTAGTTTTCACAGAACCTTCAGCCTGATTCAGTTAACCATGCTGCTGCTGAGGAAAGGCAAGGCTTATAAACAAATCATACTTCTCTGTGGAATCTTATGTCCACGCCTTGTCTGTAGAAAACATTTGCTCTTTTTTTTTTTTTCTTGTGGTACTGGGGGTGGAACCCAGGGGCTTTTGTACCTCCAAGCTATACTCCCAGACCTATTTTATACTTTATTTGGAAACAGAGTCTCACTAACTTGCTGAGAGCCTAAGTAGCTGAGGCTGGCTTTGAACCTGTGTGATCCTCCTGTCTCAGCCTCCCAAGTGCAGGGATTACAAGCGTGTGCCACTACGCCAGGCCATTTGCTCTATTTTAAAACTGAAGATATGCTGATGATGGTGGCAACATTAAGTTGGGTAAATTTAATTTCTTCTCATTTGTGTTTCTAGAAATATAGGTATATCTCTAGTACATAGATAAATATTTTAAAATGACAGACGTAGTACTGATTATTTTGGGTAACCAGATGCTATTAAAATGAACTAATGTGTTGTTCTCTGATTTATTTCAATTTTAAACATACTTCAGTATGTCAACTTATTTACAAACTCTTTAAGTACAAATATTTTCTTGAAGCCAGTATAGTCACAGAGCCTACCAGTGTCTGACATCTATTGAGTACTGAAGATTTACTGGTTTGATATAATACTAGTTGAATAAATTAGCTTCTACCATGACTATTAATGCTATAAGTGAGAAATATATTCAAGTGTAATAATGGAACTTAAGAAATTGTGAAACCAAATGAATGATAATGAAATAGCACTATTTTGTAAACCTAAATGCTAACTTCTCTTCTTTCTCCTTTTTTCTTTTCCTTTCTTTTCTTTGTATTCCCCTGGTGCTATGAATCAAACCTAGGGCCTCATTCATTTCAGACAAGTGTTCTACCACTGAGCTACACCCCAGCCTTTACATCCTAACATTTCAATTTTCTTTCTTAAAAGTATTTATTGCCAAAGCTTTAGGTAGTCTGGGGAGTAAAATCTCTATACACAATGAAAATAATGAGAAATAAGTAACATGATATTTGATTTACAAAAATTTGCTATCAAAGCCAAGGCAAGAAGTAAAAATCAATGTTTTTAACACTGATATTTTTAAAGTTATACCATATTTGTGAAATTTTCTGTCAGTACATACCAGTCATATCAGCAGGGACTATTCCTATTTTACCTTATATGTACGCCAATGGTTATATAAGTATATTTGGTCTAAAGTCTGTTGAGAATGTGGGACTTTTGATAACATTACTTAGTATAAGAGACTAAAAAAATGCATCTTAAAGAGTTCTAAAACTTATTTTGGCACCAATTAATTCATAACTTAATGTCTATAGACCTATGTACCTTATCAGTTAAATAGGATTTTCCAAAGTGGATATGATAGAACTACTTCCCTAGGATGTTGTCAAGTATCTCTTCACTCCCATGGGCATATAAATGGACTAAAATAATGATATTTCTTCACTGAAGCAATACTCAGACCATTCAGTTTGCTTATATTCATGAGAACTCAGTAAGAGAGGATTAATGTTCATATATTCCTAAACTTTTTTTTTCTCTGCACATGGTATCCAAAGTTAATCTTCCAGAATTAGTATTTCAAGTGGGTAAAAAAAATGCCAAAATCAAAGTCATGCCTGTAATCCAGTGCATACTTCAGAAAGTCTCATTTCTTCCATTCTGACTCATTTAGAGATTTATTCTATAGATCAGAAAACTAAATGTTGGTAGTCACAGCACTAGGATTAAATTCAAGGGTATGAATGATATCATCAGCTATTTGCTCTACACAGGTAATTTGAAGCTTAAAAATCCAGTTTTATAAGCACTGAAGGTACTTCAAACCAATGCTAGGCTGAGAATTAGTTCACTCCATATAAAAAAGAACTGAGCTCGATTGATATATAGTTGGTAGTTTTGTGAATAAGTGCATATCAATATAAAGATTTATGATCAGTATATACAAAATAGGGCTGGGGGTGTAATTCAGTGGTAGATCCCTCTCCTGGAATACATGAGGCTCTGGATTTGGTGCTCAGTGCCACACAGAAAAGTAAAGAAGGAAGGAAGGAAGGAAGGAAGGAAGGAAGGAAGGAAGGAAGGAAGGAAGGAAGGAAGGAAGGAAGAAGAAAGGAAGGAAAGAAGAAAGGAAGGAAGAAAGAGAAAGGAAGAAAGAGGAAGGGAGGGAGAAAGAGAGAGAAATACATTCTACATAAAGAAATATAACATAAATTAAATATAAAATATTTGAAGGTACTAGTTTGTTTAGCATTTGCAACGCTCTTAGTTTGATTATCAGCACCAACCACCACCACCAAAGAATAAATACAAAAGTAATGTTACTGAATTGAATAGAAGATATTTGAAGATGAATAGCCAGAGAGTCCAGAGAATTAAAACATAAACTTAAGTTCTTTGTAAATGATTAACATTCTATGTGACCAAACTGGTTCTCAACGATTACTCTTAAATAATAATCATATTAAAATATTTATTGGATTTGAAGCCATATATACTAATCTCTTTTCTATTATGAGTTTGTTTAACATGCCTCAAATGTCCATATGAAGAAAGACTTAATACTGGTAAATCAATAAGTAGAAACAGAATGCTGTGACTGGCTCCACCAAATGCAAGGGGAAGACAGTGAACAAGGCATAGAAAGTCCCTCCCTTCAGAGGACTTACATGTAACCTTACTGCCTCATCTTCATTCTACCCACTTTTATCTGATTAACTGTCCTGAAGTTCTGGTTACAGTGTCTTGTTCAGTACCATTAAATGACTCCTCATGGCCCACAGAATCAAGTCTGAGGAGGCATTACTCTGGAATCAAAGATATTTTACAATTCAACTTCTATTTATTTTATAAGAAACTTTTAATATAAATTTTTCATACTAGGCAATTTGGTCTTTTTTCTCTTTTCTCAGTAGTTATTATTGAGCCATTAATGGTAGATTTTGCTGAAATATCCTCATTCTGTTTATCACATGTCCAGCTTCATTTATCTCTTAACATTCCTTTTAAATATCCTCTGTAAAATTCTTCTTTCTTACCATCCTGCATGGACATAATTTCCACTAAAGTATGTGCAATTAATACAGGCCATGGCAAAATATCTTTCTGTTCTCCCACATCCACTAAGGATACATATAGCATTTTCAGGAGAAAAATATGAGACACATTTTTCTGCGTGTAGTCCTTCCTTTCTACTACATTTCTCCCTTAGGGAAATCCCTTCTTTTAGCATCAACAGCTTCCAATTTTTTACTTTCCCTAAAGTAGGAGTGAACAGATTTTGAAACATACATTTATTCACATCAGTATGTTAACCAGACATTTGTTGCTTAAATGTAATTTAAAACCAGAAATGGAACTCTACTCTCTAAATAAAGGAATCCAGGTTAAAATTGAAATACAGGAGAAAACAGAAAGACTAAGGAGAGACTTTTTCAGACTCGAGGACTGCCAAGAACAACAATGAATACAACACTGATTCATTATTTTCAATATTTTGATAAGTAGAACACTTTATTCTGTCTCAAAAATGTCACTGGCACCCACTCATGTAATATGGTCTTTCCCATCAGGACTACTCTACAGCTGCTAAGATCTCATTTATCTTTTAAGATTCAGCCTCTTGGTCTTAATGTTGTTATCCTGGGAAAGCATCCTTAACACTGCCTCCTGACAGATTAACTTTTTTCTTCCTTTTTTTTTATAGTGGGGATAGAACCCAAGAGTATTGTACCTCCAAGCTACACTCCCAGCCCTATTTTTTATTCTTTATTTTGAAACAGGGTCTCACTAAGTTGCAGAGGGCCTCACTAAGTAGCTGAGGCTGGCCATGAACTTGGATCCTCCTGTCTCAACTTCACAAGTATTGGGATTACAAGTGTGTGCCACCATGCCTGGCTCAAGAACAGTTTTGATAAGAAAGAAAAGAAAAAAAGCAAGAAAGAAGCTGGAAATAGCATCATGAAGAGATGACTAGTCTAGATTATATCACACGCTTTTTATACAAGACGAATTAAAAAATGTGAAACATACAAATGGAAATAACATACATGTACAAAGACTTTTCTCTAGCCCTCGACTTACAAATTTAAATATTTCATGGGCTTGAAGGAAATAATGTATTCACTCAGAATTGTATAAAAATGCCATTAGTATTCATGCATGGTATTCTTGTAGCAAATAGACTGTAAAACTTTTTTAAAGCATAGTGTATTTATAGGTATCTTTTATTTTTACATAAAAGTTAAAAAAACTCCTGCATATCTCTTTCAATCAATTTAGGTCAACAACATTTACTCATAACTTTCTATGTAAAAATAAAATAAACATTATGTTTGCCCTATTAACCTTTTTTGAACTTATTCTTGAATAAAAATTTCCTTATAATTACCTTACTATGTCACCAGTTTTTGTGCTTTGTTTTATATCATACTGCCAAAGTTATATTGTTATTTGTTAATTAAGTAGATCCTTTCAAAGGTTTATTGTCACAAGAATTTGAACTGATAAAAACAATTACATATGATTTTGCAAAGATTTAAAAAATCTAAAAAATTATCATAGCACAAAATGAAGATGTAAGTTTCCTTTATTTCCTGTTAAAGTTGAATCTTTAATGCCCAGGACAGATCCTCATATTAATCATTTTGTTGCTGTTAGGATTTCATTTCTTGTATCTATCCCAAACTTTGTCCAGCATTCCCCTGAACATTAGTGGCTCATTAAGAGGCTCACAGTTAATCCACAGGGCTAAACATTTGTTTCATCATTAAGACCTGATTTCCTGGGATTTAGAAATAAGCAGAATCTAATTTTCAATAATTTCATTGCCTAGGTCATAGTAGTAAATTTAACTCAGTCGGTTCTTATAAAATTATCTTTTATGAAAATGAGCTGTATGCTTTGTAGAAATGCAAAGATGCCCCCAATGAGAGAAAATTCTTTAAAAGCCATAATACAAAATGAAATTATGCTTATTTTCCTCAGGTATCATTTAGTATGATATTAACCCCATGGTGTATATAATCCAATGACTTTTAACTTTTCCACAAACAAATTATTATTATGCCTATAGATCAGACTTGTCAAATACACACATGGGAATATTCTACCACATTCTTGAATTGCCCAGGCAATTATCTAGTCACATTTTCAGCTCAGTAAGACTCATCACTCCCTTATGAAATCACCAACACTACCTGTGGGTGGACCAAAGGCCATGTCCAAGTCTAGGTAAGGAACAACCTTGAATACTTATATTCCCAAAGTTTGGTTCTGCTTTCAAGTCAAGTATTCCCTCTTCTAGTTGTAATTCTAGATACAATGTTACAATCAGTTGGCATGCACCTTCTTGAAAGTAGGATTAAAAAGTAAAATTCTATAGCTTTTATATATCCGTATTGTGTTTGCTGAGTAAAATGCCAAAGAAATGAGGCTTAAGTAAGCAGAGGTCTTGTAGGAAATAATTTTGGAGCCAGTAGATGTAATATCTGGCCCCTAGGACTGTCACTTACTATTTCTCATCCTTAATCCTTCAAAGCATCAGATTTCCTAGGACATCTGATCATGATTACAAAGTCTGGGTCTGAGTAGGCGGTAGTGAGTACCGAATTAGGTGATACAGTAGGCGCAAGAGCAGTAAGAGAGGTGGGTCACAATAGGCAGAGTCATGGCGAATGAGAGGACTAAGTTTACATCCCAGAGCTAATACTTACTGTCATGTTGGACATCTCTCTCCATTCCTCAGTCCTTTGTTTTATACTTCTTTAGAATGCTCATATTAGACATTAGATTTCAGAGCTGTTTCTTGACTAAATAAGATGATGGTTATGAAAATACTTTGTAAACTGTAAAGTACTTTGTGAAGATATCATCCTTATAAGGAAAGCATGGCTATCAGTAGAGATTTGGAGTTAAACAAACCACGGAGATTGAAATCTCATTTTGCCACTGATTCTTAATGTGAGTTGGGAGTCACTATCTTCTCTGAGCTCCAATTAGTTTCAATTGTGTATACAACTGCAACAACCCTGATATCCATTTTCTAATAAAATAACCTCAAGTTTGGGGGCAACTTATTTTTATTAATATTCATATTCTTAGGATTCTTAATAAATTCTTATAAATGTGAGAAAATGACAAAGTTGACTATTATCAAGCATAAAATAATGCTTTCAAGAAAAAAGTCCAAAGCAGTCTTAAAAAGTGATGAATGCCAAAATGTCAGATAAGACAGAGGGAAAAGGATCTATTATTATACCCTATTTCCTGAAGACAAGAGTCCAATGTGCACTTGTCAACACTAAAGGTCAGTACAATCGTGGGCATCATTTAAAAGGTTATTGGAAACAAATCAGAAAACATGATTTATTTTTGGCTTTACACAGATATGTCAGGGGATGCTGGTAAAGAGAAGTGTATAATTATTGTGACAAAAATCCACATCATTTGCTTTTATATATTCTTCCTTTAAAAATGATTTCTTCCCTTATTAAACTACCATTTTACTTGCTCTCAAGTAAAATGAGCAGGAATGAACATTTACAAAGGAAATTAAACCCTCTTGATCTAGCATGGTCAGTGGTCAGATTGTATAAGTGGAGAATTAGCCTGCAATCACTGGTATAATGATATCACATTATAATAAAAATCTGCCCTAGTTGACTCTATTCAAGATACTTAAAAATCCTTTAGAAATTAAGTTGCACCTATCTTTTAGATAATGATATGTTAAAGCATATCTGATTATTGCATTTACAAATGCTAATTTAGAAGAATAAAAATGTCTCCTGCCAAAAGATGCACCATTTTAAAACTTGAAGTTTTATTCCTTCCAAATTTTTTCTCTCACCTCCCTTCCTTTTTCTCTATTCCTTCTCCTTCTCTTCCCCCCCTCTCTCTCCCTCCCTCCCTCCCCCCTCTCTCCTTTCTCTCTCTCTTTCTCCCTCTCCTTCTTCTCTCTCTCCCTCTCTCCCTCCCTCTCCCTCCCTCTCCCTCTCACTTTCTTTCTGTGGAACTGGGAATAAAGCTCAAAATTCTACCTCTGAGCTATATCCCTACCCCTGTTTATTTATTTATTATTATTATTTTATTTTTTATTTTTGGTGGTACTGGGGTTCCTGGAAACCCTTCTACCTCTGGGTTACACACCCAGACCCATTTTTATACTTTATTATTTGGAAATAGGGTCTCTTAAGCCGGCACGGCTGGCTTTGAACCTGCATGATCTTCCTGTCTCTGCCTCCCAAGCGCGGGAATTACAAACATGTGCCACCATGCCCGGCTATTTATTTATTATTTTTGAAACAGGTTGGTGCTACGTTGCTGAGACTGGCCTCTCTGCTTTGATATCCTGTCTCAGCTTTTCAAGTACTGGCATTAGAGGCATATGCCACCACACCCAGCTTCCAAATTTTCTCAGGATTATTTTTGTATGCATACTTTTTGTTTGCTTTTGCCTAAAAAAATAAATGAGTTACATTAGTTACAGTTGTTATCAACCCTAAATGAATATTAAACCACCTGTGAAACATTATAAGCAGTATAAAAAAGAGCCTTGCCTTCTGTTTCAAAAGTAGTGAATGCTAAATCACATAGAAATATGCAATCTTTACTTCATGCCTTCCAGTGTCACTCTTCCAAGGAATTGTTTACTATTTTTTGCATGTATTTCTAGAAATTCTATAAGCAAGAATATTTTTCTGTATCTATGTGTTCACATTTTTAACATAAATACTATTATCCTGTACATATGTTATAGCTTGCTTTAATTTCCAATATATCTAGTATATCTTTCTATAATGCCCACATGTAGGTACAGCTTCCTTCTTTTTCAATTCCTGAAGATTCATCCACACACTGTATACAGGAGACCTGTATATAAATGATCTGTTAATCAGCATGAAGGTATACTAAAGAGGAAGAACCCTACTAGCTTACAGAGTCATCAATAGTCATTCTATTTTATAGAGAGAATACAACACACTGTTAATCTTTATGTCTTTTAGGTGGAGAATGGCTAGTTTTCTCCTAGGAGATATTTTGATAACACAATGATGCAGTTACTAGTCTTAAATGTAACAACCTAAGTAGAGTTCATAAAGGTAGAACTGCTGGCTCAAAGGCTATGAGCTCCTTTAATTTTGCCCAATTAACTTTTCCACATTGTGTTGGTTGTAAAGAGAGGCTATATAATACATAATTACTTTTAAAATTTCTATGACTACATCTGGTTTCCTTAAATGCTTTAAGATAGTATTATTAAGCATATTTAGTAATCACTGTTTTAACATTACTAGAGTTATTATACAAATACATATCACAGAAAATGTTCACTAAAATTTGTGTTGTAGTAAATGTGAGTCAAAATATACCAAAGTATATATGATACATCTCTCATGTGATTTACACAGCTGTGCTCAGAAAACCTGCCCTCTATTACATCAGAGTCCACTGTGCTTTAGATTCATATAAATGCCAGATGATGAGAAGTGGTGTTTCTTTCCCAAAATATAACTTGAAAGCAGGTATTTAATAATCATAAATTATCAAATGTGAGAACTGAAGTAATCTTTAATGAAGTGTGCTCAACACACATAAAATTAGATAATTACATGTATTACTTGCAAAAAAGGAAGTTCTAGTTCTACAAAATTTACATCTAAAATGTTTAAAATATCATCACACAGTGCCATTGTCAGTGCTTTTCCCACTTTCTCTCACCTCCATCACCGGTGACCTATGGAAGACAGTTTTTAAGAATGGCCATGATCTTTCTCTACTTCTTCTACATTAAAATCTTTATACTGAGCCGCTCCTGGTGGCACACGCTTGTAATCCCCGCGATTGGGAGGCAGAGACAGGAAGATTGCGCTGGTTCGAAGCCAGCCATGCTGGCTTAGGAGACCCTGTTTCCAATTAAAAAATATAAAAATAGGTCTGGGAGTGTAACCCGGAGGTAGAAGGGTTTCCATGAACCCCAGTACCACACACAAAAAAGAAATCTTTATACTGATTTAAGTCGGAGTACATGTTCCTTTCTGAAATGTATATTTGCCTGTAACCAGTGAAACAGAATTGAAATAATAAAGCATGAATTCTGTAGCTAAGTCAAAACAAACCCTGTGGATTCTAGCTGTTTCCTTTGTAATGCTCACTCTGCACATTATTTCACTCAGGATAATTTTTTTCTTGGAATACAGTTGCCAGGGAGAAGTCAAGTACAAATGCCCTGATATGACCCACAGCCCTAGCTGAGCCTTTGATTCCTGCAACTAGGTGTCTCGTATGAATGAGGAAGCCTCTAGTTAATTTCAACCTCTAAGCCACTCTTGCCTCTTCCCATAGCTCTCCCTAGCTAAAACCCCAGATCTTTCTGAGTGTCCTTTCAGTGTGTCCTGAAAAATTTCATGATCCACCATATATATGAGCAAAATAAAATGATTGCTATCTTATGACACAATATTTGTAGTAGTTTGTTATGTGAGGGTGCACAGGTAAATCACTGCAATACTGCTTTATATTTTTAAAAATGAAAAATATTTACCAATTATATTTATAAAAAGTCACATTAAAATAAAACAGTCCCCAAAGTGTATTAAGGATTGGAAGTTTGTGAAAAAGGATTCCATGTCCAACTTTAGGAAACATGGGGTATAATAGGATAGTGGTCCACTTAATAACCCCAGATGGTGATTAATAAATGATCTGGGTAAAGCAGGGTATTCTCTTTGTTGGTTATTGGTTTAACAGTGGGTTGTATCCAACCAAAGAAAGCAGAGCCTAGATCCAATGGCAAAACTAATTGGAATACCTTCCTTCTCTGATTAAATAATCAAAGTTCACACAGTTATTTTGCAACGTTCTTGGCCATCACCACCTTAATACTTTAAATTTTTGCCATATGAAGACAGTGGGGGCCAGTGAGTAAATGTAAAGGCAGGGTAAAGAAAATGGTAGGAATTCTGGGCCAAAGTGTAGAGAGGCATGGGATCCTTGAGAATTGGGAAAAAAAATAAACTCCCATAATAAACCAGGAGTTATGCCAATATGCCTATATGGTTTAATTAAACTCTGGTCACGTTTCCTGCTACTTCTTGCTTACTGTTATAAATACATCATTGTGTTTCAACAGTTAGCCTTCCCACATAGCCATAGAGTCAACGTTTCATGATATAGGATGGGAGTAATATCACTGGATTGGTACAGTGCAGTAGGCCTGTAATCTGCAATCTAAATATTCTTTTATTATTATATGCATTCCTAATAGCATGCCATCTAAGCAATTAAAAATCATTCCTTTTAAGTCAAGAGTATTCTAGGTTTCTAAAATTATTTAATTATGGAGCAGGTAGCCCAAATCCAGTACTGGAGATGGATGGAAGCCAGGGGCATTCCACTACCTCTGAGTTACACCCCCAGCCCTATTTTTCTAGTCCTTATTTTAAAACAGGCTCTCACTGAGTTGCAAAGGGCCTCACTGAGTAGTTGAGGCATACCCAGATCCTCTTGTCAGCCTCCCAAATTCTGGGAGTACAAGCATGCACCACTACGTCTGGCTCCCAACATTTATATTTTTGGTGAATCATTCTTTTTTGAAAATTATTATTTGGGAAAGTGCTTTGGAGTCTTTTTTTCCCCTAACTTCTATAGTTATAGCTGATTTCCCTTAAAATTCCCAGATGGTGTATATATCCTAGTCCCTGGCTTTTTGCTTTTAATAGAGTTTTTAGATCAATGATGGGCTTCATAGATACATGGAAAAGTGTTAAAGAAAACCCAAGTTGCACCTCTTCCTATTCTTTTACTTTGAAATTTTGCATGTTGCTTCCCATGTTAGTATCTAATGGCTCACTTTTGATTAGGAAAAATAATAAATTAGAATTAGGAAAGTTATGTTTGGGAAATTACTTTGAACTCAGTTCTATTTCATTTGAAAATATATGAAGAGGTTAATTTGTATCCATGTCTGAGATATCATTTCCATTTTTGTCCAGGTAATAAAGTACAGAAAGAAAATAAAAAATATATTTAGCATTTTTAGAGTGTAAGTGGTTATAACTGTATCAATGTTTTGCTGGGTTTATGTATTTTTTCATGTGATATAATAGTCAATCTAGGAATAAGTATATTATTCCATCTTCTGATTTATTCATTCATTAAATAACCATGTGCAAACTTTGGTGTTGAATGTTAATATTATGCCACTAAATTTAATAATTCACCAGTCATTCAAATATTTGTTAGTAGATTCCAAGAATAATGTTCCATGCTTGAAATTATATATATATATATATATATTGTTAATTTTAATATAACTGAAGTTCATAATTTTTAGAACTTTATTAAATGCAGATTGCTACAGCATCTCATGCAGATCTTGAGAAAGCTCGATCAGGGGATCCACAAACAGCGTAGATCCCCCATGAAGTATGTGTAGCATTCCTTTCTTCAGAAAATTATTTTATAATTATTTGGATTAATATGTATAATTGGAATTTTATGTATAAGCATTATAACTAAAACTGATGGGCAGTGGCTTGTGAGAGACTCAGGCAGCAAAGATTTTTTTCCCAAGGATAAAGTTTGGGACAAACATTAAGTTCAAACTGACCTTAGTTTGAGCCACTGTATAAGATTAGGTTTGAGTCAGCCTTGTGAAGTGAGACAAAGTATACTATGATTATTTAAATGTCTGACACCCTTGCCCTAAACTCTATATAAAAAATAAAACTTTTCTGTCCTTGGAGATCCTGCTTGCATGGCTATATGCCCTTGCTTTTCTGCCAAAAAATAAAGTATAAAAGTTGTAACAAATCCTGAATAAAATGGAGAAGATTAAATCTGATTTCGTGTGGCAATTCTTCTCTCATTCGACCTCAGCTTCCCTCACCAACACACGAACCTCGACTCTGCTAGGGCTGGACCCCGGCAGCAGATATCCTTTGTTTCACCACAGTACAACCATCTCTTTAAATAATAGCTAGTTAATAAGGCAGACTTACTTGTTAATGTTTCACTCACTTATTATACATGTTCTCTGTATATAGCAATAATTTTTATATGTACATGTATCAAAAAAAGTGATCAATGCAATGGGCAGAAAAATAGAATAAATCCTAATGGTCCTTCAACCAAACTGGGTAGACGAGTGTTTATGATGCTTATTCTTATCTGAACTATGTACTTCTTTTCCTATACCTATCAATGGCTTCCGTTTTTTACAAAATTCCTCAAAAGTAGGTTTTAAATGTGAGCTTATAGTTGGATTTCTAAAATTTTACTCATTTATGTTTTTCAAATGATGAACTTCTATTTTTTTCTAATATAGAAACAAATCAAATGGCATATTCCTGTAATCCCATTACTTGGGAGACTGAGAGAGAATTGCAGGTTTGAGGCCTCAGCAACTTAGACCCTCAGCAACTTCAGAAGACTCTGTTACAATATTGTTTTAAAGGGCTAGGCATCTGTCAACAGATGAATGGATAATGCAACTATGGTATATTTACAAAATGGAATTTTACTAATTATAAATTATGTCATCTGCAGGAAAATGGATGGAACTAAAGAATATTTTGATAAGTGAGACCATTCAGTGTTAGAATGTGAAGGTGGGTATGTTTTTCTCATATGTAGAAGTTAGAAAGAAATTAGGAAACAAGAAACTAGTTAAGTGCGGAGCGATTCCAGCAAAATAGTGGGAAGATATTAAAGAAAGGAGGAAGGGGGAGGAGATTTGATGAAGGAAATAGTTCAAACAATGCTATGTACATATACAAAATTATCAAAACTAATTTCAATAACATGTATGGGGAATGAAAACCAGGAGCGTGAGGCCCAGAGGGAAACATACCAACTGCTGTGCGCACTGCACATATGTTCCTATCACTCTGAGTCTCACTGTGATATATAAGTAAAATTTACCAATAAAAGAACATTTTTAATAAAAAGGCTGGGGTATATCTCAGAGGCAGAATTCCTTGTTTCAAACCTCTGCTACCCCACCACACACACACACATACACACACACAATTCACAATTGTATGGTCTTTTAAAGAGTTAGAATGTATATAAGACCTCATCTACTGAGTTTTCAGTGAAACAAAGGCTGTTTTTGTAGCACACAGAAAATCAACCATGCCTCAATCACATCAGTAGGCAAATCAAAAATTTCTGCAGGTGATGACAGCCAATACAGATGGCAACTTCTCCCCTCTGATTTTCTGTTCTGTGGCAGACAAACAGAAATTAAAGGGGTTAAAAACATATGGTTTAAAACCATAGAAAAGTAGTTGCTCATGCCTAAAAACAAGAAAATCAACAGCTCTGAAAATTCTTCATAATATTTCACATGCTCATGCTTGGAAGAAGGGTGCAAGTAAATTTCATTATAATTTTATATTCAGTAGGCTAAATTTGGGCTCAACCAGCTGGGTTGCTAATACAGGTCAAGGAATAATTAGCTGCATTTGTTTCAGTTTTAGAAAACATAAATGAGCTCTGAGTATATTCAGGGCTAAGAAAGAAACAAAGATTTCTTCACTGATGTAATAGGTTCTGACATAAACAGGAGAACAGAGAGCAGAGGATTATTACACTAAGATGCACTTATGAAAAAATAATGAATGGAGAACTGATATTATACTTGCAAAATTCAAATAAATGCCACATCTCTGTAATAAATGGCTTATGATGGTGGGAAAATTCTGTGCCGGGTGTTCCTACTCATCATAAGCAGCTCGAGGAAGAAAATAGAACAGTTCAATCCAACCACCCTCCAAAGGCACCAGACACCAATCAGTTTTCTTCTAAGATGCTCTCACACCATGCTGCATATAAATTTTATATCACCACAGGCCTTTGTGGAGAAGGAGGAATTACAAGCTTGAGTGTTAAAGACTATGATCTGATCTTACACCGAATCTATTAAAAGGATGGACAGATACAGTAACTGGAAGACATACATGATGACAATTTTATATTTAGAGTTTTATCTTGAAGCAAAATTAATTTGCTTTCATAGTTATGCATATGATGAATGAACAGTATCTCTGTATAGTCAGCAACTCTAGCTTGATACATTCTCAGGGAAACAAAATATATAAATGAATTTATCCAGGTGATAACACTGACCATTATTTCTTGTTCGCCTACATGTTTTTACCTCAAATGTATTTAATTCATAACATTACATTCCTTCATAAAACATATAGTACAAATATTTGATGATATATATATATATATATATATATTAATCCTAAGAGTGGAAAAAACTCTAAATATATGTGTCAAAGTGGTTTACATAGTTTCAGAACAGTGCATATGTGTGATGTTCTTTATATTGTATAGTGGCCACATTTTGCTCATAGATTCGTGCAGCAAGGAAGGAAAACACTTTATAACAATGATGGTGATTAGTCACTCAAAACACTTGAAAAATAGCCAGTTGCTCCAACTATGGATAACAGCTCCAAGAGAGCAAAGTGGATTTCTCAGATTGTCATGTTTTAACAAATATGCTTTCAAGGATCTCACTCACTCTTCAGTCTGCTAACATTTCACTCCAATTGTCTTCTTTTTTCTAATAACTCTGAAACTTAATCAACTTTCCCTTCAGAATCTAAGTTTTTTCTTAATTATAAGAAAATGGACAAGTTTCACTGGCAAAAAGAAATAGGCAGGTGTTACTTAGACTTTCCATATCAATCTTTTACCACAACAAAGCCTTCTGAAAAGAGTCAAATAAAAAAAACAAACAATAAAACAACACCTCACTGGTGTATGTAAAGGTAGTTAACTTAATGACCATCACACCGATTCTGGTGTTAATATAAAAAATAAAGGTTTTTAAAATGGCTTTGACAAGTTATGGAACCAACCTAGGTGTCCATCAACAGATGAATGAACAACAAACAGGTGGTATATAGGCAAAATGGAATTTTACTTAGCTCTACAGAAAAAAAAAAACATTTAATTTGCAGAAAGATGGATGGAACTAGAGAATATTATTCTAAGTGAGTTCGGCCAGTCTTAGACGTCAAAAAGCAAATGTTTTCTGTCATAGATGGAAACTAGAGAGACAATAGGAAACAGAAGGGACTTTAGATAATTCAGGAGAGTCGCCAGGAAAATAGTAAAGGGGATTGAGGGGGAAAAAGAGGGGAGGGAAAAGGAAGATGTAGCGAAAGGAACAGTTCCAACTATGTTCTGCTCCTGTATGAAGATGCCACTACCAATCTCACTATTATGTTTGGGGAGAGGTGAGTAGCAGGGTGGGACCTGAAGACTTATGTGCCTATTGATTTGTATGATTTTAAACTCAGTAAGATGTATAATTAAAATGTACTAAGTATAAAAAATGGCTTTGAGATATCATATATTTTGCGGTCAATGAATGAGTTAAAATCATAGCACATTTCTTGAATATTTGTTTACTTTTCAAAATCTTTTTTGAGTACCTATTACATACCAACTCTAGAGGTTCCATCCACAAGTTTCTAATTCACCTTACAAGGAGAATAATATTTACTGTGCTTCTTAATGTTTTAGGAAGAAAGTTTCACCATATAAAAATAGTACAAGCTGGGTGAGGTGGTGAATGCCTATAAGTCTAGTTCCTGGGAGGATGGGACAAGAAGGTTGCAGGTTTAAAACCAGCCACAGCAATTTAGTGAGACTCTCATCAACTTAGTGAGACCCTGTTTCCAAGAAATAAAATAGTGTCAGTAGCATAGCTTAGAGGCAGAATGCTCCTGACTTCAATCCCCAGCACCACAAAAAAAAAAAAAAAAAAAAGAGAGAGAGAGAGAGAGAAAGTATAGGAAAATTTTGGAAAAGTATAAAAATGTTTTACCTTTTTGTGTAAAAGTTTTACAAAGTATAATGATAACTCAATAATCAATAACACTTCATAGGCTTTTGTTTATATATATATATATATATATATATATATATATATATATATATATATATATATTTTAGAAATGTAAGTTGTCCTGCCGGGTGAGGCGGCGCACGCTTGTAAACCCAGCATTTGGGAGGCTGAGACAGGAGGAGCACAGTTCACAGCCAGCCTCAGCTACTTAGTGAGGTTTTTGTAACTAAGTGAGACCCTGTTTTAAAATAAGAATAAAAAATAGGGCTGGAAGTGTCACTTGGAGGTAGAATACCCCTGGGTTCCATCCCCAGTACCACACATACAAAAAAAAAAAAAAAAAAAAAGAAGTGTAAGTTGTCCTTTTATAAAATTGATGTATTTTTTAAATTGGGACAACTAGGCTTTAAGCATGTGAAAGACCACATGTTAGAACTACAGTCAATCTACATGCTGATAAATGCTATTTTTTAGCAAAAGATGGATGAACTAGATGCTTTTATGGACACTATTGTTTCTCATGGAAAAATCTGTTTGTGGAACTGATGTTTTAGAATCGTGCTCTCTGTCACAGGGGAGGTGTCTTCCTGATAAGTTATTTTGATTGAATTCAAAGTGAGAGCTCCCACGCTTTGGGGCTGTGGCTCACCCACACATCTGACGTTGCAGGTGGGATGCATCATCACGTTCTCAGAATTCAGATTCTTCAACTTAAATACTGTTATATGGTTTCTCCCTGCCTCTGGCATCATGCAATTTTGGTGAGTCCTGGGAAAGAGTGTATGGGCACATTTAAGCTTTGTGTAACCTCGGGGTATAGAAAGGACCTTGATCAAGCAACTCCATCCATCACCCCTTCTACCATGACTGTTCCATCATGAAAACATTACTGCATGCTTTTCTTACAGGGCTTCGACACTTACCATGCAAGAGTGGGTGCAATGGGTTTTATTCTAATTTTTATGATTAGGAAGTTCTAGACTCATGAAGCAACAGCAGGAGTAAGTGAATCCACAAGTGACTCTTGATTTTCAGCTGTTCCCTGGAAATCCAGATGTGTTTCCTTCTTGAGGAAAACTCAGAATAAGCCCTTTTGGAAAAAGATGAAGACATTGAATCATGTACTCCTAGGCAATTTTCTGCCTCTGCTTCATCTCCTGTATAGAGATATCCTGGCTTCAATTTTTCTTTTATTTTCTTCATTTTTTTCATTCAATATATAATTTAGCATCAGCGACTATTCTTTTATAATAGTATATATTGAAGATGTGCTGTATAGCTGTAGTAAAAGTGCAGCTGAGAACTATTAGTTTTGGTACTTCCTCCCACAAAGTTAAGAACTAATAAATAAGCAAACTTTGCAGAATGCAATGACTGTTAGGTTAGAGGCTTCCTTGATTGCTTTTAAGACCCCAAAGAAGGTTCACCAAATCTATTTGAGACACAAGAGACAGTCCCTCTAAAGTGACAACATGAGACCAAAAGAGTAGCCAGAAGCAAAAAAGTGTCAGGTATGTTGTAGGGAGAGGGGACAATATGGAGAAAGCTTGTAGGCCAGATAGGTAGAGAACACAGAGGTACTGGGAGAACAAATAGACTTGAGCAGGCAGGGACCAGATCTGGATGGCCCAAAAAATTACTTCAAGGAATTTAATTTTTATTCTAAAGATAATTGTAATGCATCAAAACAATTAAGCAAGAGAATGGCATATTCTGCTTTAGATAAGTCACTCTGAATCCTAATGATGCTACTTTGAGGTACATGACCTTGTGTAATAGTATATGTACATGAGAGAGAACATTTCCCCACAGCGTTGGGATGGTTAAGTGAAATATATACTGAGCTCAGTTCCTGGCACAACCACACACATTTCAATGAGCAGACTTTGGAGTCTGTTTGTGTTTGAGTACAGCCTCCAGCTCCACCACTGTAATGAGGTAGAGTGCACTCCAGACTTAATTCTACTCAGAACCTCAGAATGTACCTTTACTTGGAGATAGGTTCCTTGAAGGTATAATTGGTTACGGATATTGAGATGAAATCATCTTAGATTGGCCCTAAATTAAAAACTGGTGTCCCTACAAAGAAAGTTGAGGACACAGAGACACATAGAGGGGACGTGGACAGATGCAAGTAGAGAAGAGTTTCTACAGCAACAAGCGAAGGAATGCCTGGCACCACTGGAACCTGGGAGAAGCAGGAAAAGCTTCTTCCCTAGAACCCTCAGAGGTAGCATGGCCCTAGCAGGACTTTGGTTTTAAATTTCTAGTCCCTAGAAATCAGAGAGTATCATAAATTTCTGTTTTTTAAGCAAACCAGTTTGTGATACTTTTGTACAGGAGCTCTACAAAATTAACACAACCATGTACTCTTGAAGAGTCTACACTCTTATACTTCATTTCCTTGTTTGTAAAATTAAGATGCTAATACTTTGTAAAATTAAGATGCTAATACTTATTTGTAAGGTCACTCTTTGAACTATATGAGGTTATACCTGTGAAATACTTAGTGCCTTACTTTGCTTAACACAAAGTAAACAATTCGTTAGTTCTTACAACTATTGTGAAAGTATTAGGCAGATAATAAAACAAAATATTTGAATGATTAAAGTATTTTGGATTTGACACAACCCAACCCAATTGATTAATACTTTTTGATTTTTCCAATGATCAGTAAACATCCCATGATGTTTAGTGTTGAAATGTGTGTTTCATTGTCATATTTCTTTGTAGATTATGTTCAGATTTTAATCAATATGTAATCATGCAATGTTAAAGCAAAATTCAAAGCAAGTCCTTAACGTTCCATATTTGACTTTTATCGGAGTATTTTCAAAGGTGTTTAACACTAAGCCTGTTTCCGTCTTAAATGTAGTTTTCTCTTCTTCTTGTAGGAACAACATTAACCCAATATTCTTCTTTAAAAAGGTACTTAAACTTCAATATAATTCTCTTGAGACTGTTTTTAGGGAAATAATAGCGTAAATGACAGAAATGAACTATCCATTGCAGTACAATTTATCATAGAGTGTTGCATACCATTATCTCAAAAACATGCAGTGTAGTAATCACTTGGAGTAGTGATAACACATAATTGTATGCTAGTCATAAATTATAGGTGAATGGCAGTTTCAGCTAATGAGTGCCAAATAGCAGTGCAGGCGCTGTAGTGATTAGAGAAGATGTGGTTATGAATGCATTTATTACTGGTGTATGACAAAGCTTTTCAAATTAAAAATGACAGGTTTATAAATAGGCACCATGTTGGGACACCTATCTCTACAAAGTAAAATACTTAAAAACCAATGACCACCCCTGCCTCCCATATTTAAGTTTAATATAATAGAGGGGTGGGTGGGTAGAAAAAGTGAATGGGATCAGAAACTAAGAACAAAATGAATCCTTCTGCACGTGGACCCTTTCTTCAGAAATACTTCTATCAAACTAAATTATTTTATCTAACTTTAGGAAGAACCTAGGTATATATAATCTCAGCTACATTTTTATCCTTTCCTTTTTACATCTTAAATTTTATTTATATTGCTTCTCTGATGTGTGAAAAAAAAGTCACTTTCCATTGTCTGGTAGTCAAACAAAAAATATTTGCTTCTCTAAAGAAGATTTCAAAATTCTATAAAATAAGTACAATTTTATTCCCTGTCTCACTGATATTACACCAGCGATGTTTCTTTTAAAGACAATTCTTTACATCAAGAGGTATTCTATATATTTTAGCTTACTGTTGTATTTTTACTTGGTAGGTAGAAACATAATAAATGTATTTTTAAATAGTAAGACTTAAATAATAGTGTTTTCCCCAAAGTCTCATCTTGAGAGCGATTATAAGATTTATTTGCACAGGTGAGTGAACATAGGAATACACAGGAAAAATAAAAATACAAGACCGCAAAAATTTTAAAATAGAAGTAACGTATTTTCCTCTTACAATAAAACAAAGTGAGAAATTATAAACTGTTAAATTTTTAATTATTCTGACTTGCCTATTTGGCCTACAGTTCTTGGGTTTTATTTTGATTTTCACAAACCGCCTTTCTGTTATGTCTCTGAATTGGTCTGGTTAATATTAGGACAAAGAAAATATATGTGCCAAAGTAGTAATGGCTTTTTCTGGGAAAGCTTTTTATTTATGTAAATTACCTTAAAGCTATTTTATTTGAATGCTGGAGATAGAACCCAGGGCACACTCATGCTAATCATGTGCTCTGTTTCTGATCTGCACCCCTCTCCACATCAGACTTCTTCCTAAGAAATCAATTTTTGGCAGAAAAAAGACAATTATCTTTTTAAAACTTATTTAAGCACTTTTTTGCAATACTACTTTGAATTAAAATAAAATTTAGAAATTTTTTAAAAATTCAATATTTCTTTGCCTATAAAATATATAAAAAATGCTACAGTATTGTGATTTTTATGTATTTTAATTTCTAAAATTTAAGTGATTTTATATATTTTAATTTCTAGAAACTATATGGAAAATTTTTCCTTTTGAATTTATGCATATAACATTTCTGTGGCACAAATCATATTTAGTTCTCTGTCTTTATTAATGTATCTCATTTTTCATGAGTCTCTTGCAGAGACTATGTGTCATCTACCTGTGTATATATAGTTCAACATAGTATTTTCAATAAGTTACTTCACAATTTTTATAAAGTAAATCATTTAAATATATTTAATATCTAACAAATAGAGATTTGGCAATAGCTAACATTTGATGAGGTAGAATTCTGCTCTATATTTGTACCTCTCAAATGATTTGGCTGAATTTCTTTCTTGTGTGTGTATATGGTACCAGGAATTGAACCCAGGGTCATTCTACCTCTGAGCTACATCCTCAGCCCTATTTTTAATCTTTATTTTGAAGCAAAATATCACTAAGCTAAGGAAAACCTAAGTAGCTGAGGTCAGCCACAAACCTGTGACCCTCCTGCTTCAGCCTCCCAAGTACTGGGATTACAAGCACGGGCCACCACTCCAGGCTGGTTGATGGTTTTTTGTTTTGTTTTGTTTTGTTTTGGTAGGTCTGGGGATGAAACCCAGGGGCATTTGACCTCCGAGCTACATCCCCTGCCCTGTTGTTTTATTCTTTATTTTGAAATAGGGTCTCACTAAGTTACAGAGTGCCTCCCTAAGTAGCTGAGGCTGTCCACAAACCATGATCCTCTGGTCTCAGCCTCCCAAATGCTGGCATTACAAGTGTGCACCACAAAGCCCAGTTTTGTTGATATTCTTATATATTTAATGAACTCATCAGCAAGTTTGGCATGGTTACAAGTGCCTGTAATCCAGGTATTTGGGAGGTTGAGACAAGAGGATCAAAGGTTCATGGCCAGCCTCAGCAACTTAATGAGGCCCTCTGGATCTTAGCAAGAATGAGAATCTGTTTCAAAAATAAAATAGGGCTGAAGGTATAGCTCAGAGGTAGAATGTCCCTGGGGTCAATCCTTGGTATGATGTGTGGACACACACACACACACACACACACACACACAGGCACACAACTGATCAACAAATACTGATTTTTTTCCTCTTACCAAAAGAAGTGTAATACAAATGTTAAGTCATACTAGCAGCATGTTGTCAAAATTATGTAGTAATGTTTTTGAATGGTTTAATAGAAATTCAAATATGAATACTACTATGTTTATGTTAAGCACTCAAATATTTCTATAAGTAGATATTTTGCATCTAAATATGGTACTAAGTACTTCATATTATCTCATTTAATTTTACCAACAATTCAATGATATGGTACCTGGAATAGTAGGGTGAAAGGCTTATTCTCATGCAAGTCACTTCTAGGGAAGTTTAGATATGAGAATTTAAGATCAAACAATTGCTTAAAACTGCACCTGAATGGTCTTGAAAGTTATCATGTATCCATAGGTATTTGAATCATAGTTCAAGGGCTTCAGACCAAGTAATGTGATGCCTGGACCGCTCTACTCTGTATCTTTATCGACTTCTTTACCTGATGCTGCATAACTAAGAGGTGAAGAACATTATAATCCAAACCCGGGTTCTTCTTGAGTCTAGGGCTGATGTTTTCAGCATTTTGCTTACATGCCTCTTATGGGTATATTGATTATATCTTCTTAAAGAAAGAAATATTTTTAAATAATATAATCCAAAATCCGATCCCCAATAAGATGTATTCACCCACTAATTCTTGGAATTTAGGAATGTAACTTTATCTGGAAAAAATTATTTGCAGATATAATTAAACTAAATATGTTGAGCCAGGTATGGTGGTACATGTGTGTAATCCCTAGACTTAGGAGGCTGAAAGAGGACAATCTCAGGTTTATGGCCAGCCTCTGATAACTGTAAAGCCCTCTGTGATTTCATGATAACCTGTTTCATAATAAAAAGAATAAAAAGCAGGCTAGGGGTAGAGTTCAGAGCTAGAATGCCACTGGGTTCAATCTCCAGTACCACAACTAAATACACACATACATACATACATACATACATACGTACATGCATACATGTGTAGCTCAGATGTAGAATGTCCCTGTGTTCAATCCTCAGCGACCCTCCCCAAAAGGATTATCCTGAACTATGGAGGTGGGCCTCAATTCCAGTGATAAGCAGCCTTATTAAAAAAACACACACACATAGGGAAGATCTGACAGAAAGTAGAGGTGGCAGTGTGATTAGAGACAGAGACTGGAGTGATAGCACACTGACCAAGAACACAGGGGCCACTGGGAGGTGAAGGAGGAGAAGAAAGAGTCTCCTATCTGAACCTGGAGTTCTGGCCTCCAGGCCCCTAGAGAATAAGTTCCCATTCCTATACGACACTATGTTTGTAGAAATTTGTTAGAGAAGCTTCAGGAACCCAATACTGATTTTCATTTTCATCCAGAAACCATTTCCAGTTTTTATCTACCACGCGGAATAGAAGGGATAAGAGAATTTACTTGAAACATTTATCTTTTGACCATATTTAAATATTATGGAAAGAAAAGAGAAGAATGATCATCCTCTTTTTCCTCCTACTAAAATGAGTATCACAAGAGATGATAAGAAAGTAGATGCTAAATATGTCCTAAAAAAGTAAATGAAACTATTTTTACCTTTATTTAGAAAGGTAGCCACAAAGTATAAAACAAGAATGTTAAAAACCAAGAGTATGTCCTGAAGAGGCTGCCTGGGTCAAACCTCTGTCACTTGTCTTATAGATTCTTCTGCTACCTCCTTTTCTGTCTTTTTTTTTCTCTCTTCTTCCTCCCCTCCTTCCCTCTCTTTCTCTCTTCCCCACTGTAATTTTCATTTATACCATTCAGTGTGAAAAATAAATTTTACTATGGGAATTTAGCTTTTTATAGACAGCGGTCAAGGAAGCAGATTCCTTAGCAAGCTATCATCTCCCCGAGCCTGGTGCTCTCAGCTTCTCCTGCAGATTCTCACAGCATGGCCTCAGTAACCCAGCTGAAACCTCACGGCTCATGCACATTAACCACAATACCTCAAGGTATTCATGACTATTGATTTGACATTGATTTTATTAAATTGCTTACTATCTCTTTTTTTCTACCGTATATATGTGAACATTTTCCTATTCTAGTAATATTTTCACCAAATTAGCTCCTGATTAATAACATGTGTTCATGTGTAAGTAAAGAAGTAGAATAATCATGCTTCTACACTTTTAGAAATAATGACTACTTTTTATATAGTTTCTAAAACTACATTATTGAATACTTTTCTTTGAGTTGTTGTAGACTATTAAATGTAACTATTTGAATAATCTGATTATTCAAAATAAAAATATTCCACATATTGATGATGTATACAATTATAATTAAACATACCATTTATTAGTGTTGAATATAGCACTAATGAGATAATCACTAAAATTAATAAAAGTAATAGTGGAGTGTTTTGATCTGCTAGCAATATTTAAAAATTTAAGGGCAAGATATTTCTGAATCTTATATAATTAATAGTTCTTTTTATTTTAAGAATAGCCTGTTTTATATTCAGTGGCAGGTTAATTATTTTTGTAAATGTCTACATCTGAATTCATTTACTCAACACCAGAGATTATCATTTCTTGTTTATTCCATAAACATGACAAATTAATATAGGTGATCTATTAAAAGGTATATACCTTAACCATGGTATTATACCATCTTTATTCAAGTTCTCTTTAAAATTAATGAAAGTTTTTAACTAACTCAAGAGTAGCACAAGATAGAATGTACATTTGTATTGATGTTGCCTTGACTAATGCTTTTCAATGTTCATTTTGGTCTCATAGACAAGATACCATGATAACAGAATTCTAGTGGAGGAAACCTGACAATAGGCGAGGACATACCAACTGTTTCCTTCAGTTACTGTTCTTTATTCTAGAAAGAGCTATTTCTATCATAAATATGTGGAATAATTTATTCAATAAGTATTTTAAATATGAGATAATCTAGATTTTTCTAAAGATGCACATAAAAGATTTCAAATATATTTCTTTGGCAAGGTAGAATATAGCTTATATAATCTCAGAAGTAGAAACACAATATGGCCTTTTTTGACAAAGTAGCAGGGAGAACATGGATAGTGGCTATTTTCTTTATGGTACATTTCTGTTGATTTTCTTAGGCATCTTATATTAATTTTCTCATTCTCCATAGTCTTCCATAGGTATACCAAGATTTAAGTCTAAGTACCTTAAGAATACTGCAACCTAAAGACATATAGAAAATTAGATTAGGAATGATGTGATAGGAGTAGTATTATGCCCTCAATCATCATCTCTCCCACCTCTATAGGTTCCTCTCTTTTCCTTTTCTCATGCAAAATTTGGAAATTTGAAAATCTGTGGTATTTGTAGAGTGAATTCTGGCACTACTTTTGCAGAAGCTCCTTAAGCCTGTGCAATAAAATCAACCTGAATATGATCTGATACTACCTATCTATAATCTTTCATAAAATGGAGTCTGTAGAGCAGGAAGTACACTTGACTCTAGCCCATACCCTCTTCACTACAGATGTGTGAGCTGTTAACCCAACAACTGAAGGCACTTGCCTGTAGCTTAGATTATTCTCTAGAAGACAAAATTTTAAAATGAAATAATATCCAAGATCCCTTCTATCTCAAAACTGTTGATTCCTGGGTACATTTTTACCATGTACCCGCATCAATTTATCATTTGGGAAATAGAGTAGCACTGAATTTAATTATGTATTTTTGGAAAAAGAAAACTACTTATTTGTAATTTCTCCTGAATGCAAAGCCTTTGCCTTCGCCATGCCATGAAGCATGATGCTTAGTATCCCATAGGTTCTCTATAAATATTATTTTAGACAACTGAGTGTTTGTTAGTATACTACTTCTGGGCTCCATAATCATATTTACTCACATAAATAGAATAGCATAAATGTAAAACTGATATATAACCACAAAACATTGAATAAATTAGTAAAAACTCCCAAAAGGAAAGTTTCTATTTTCAAGATTTTTAATTTCATTTTTTATTTGTTTCTGCTTTCCTCCAAGTACCCACATGACTACAAATTGACCTTGTAACACAGTTAAGTTTCTATCCCAATGATAGAAAGCACAGTGGATCTCATAGATTCACGTAGTATGTATATGAGCATGTGTAGGAGTAATAAGGTCGGTATCTTTGATATTGTTCTGAAATTTTGGTGCTACTATTTGATTTTGTGCTTTGCTATAAGATTCCCTGAGAAAATGCAAACTTGGATAGCACTGGGTTGAGCCACAGGGTTTTCCTATCATTTATTTATAATACCTGGTAGGTGAATCTAATTGAGGGAGATGGGCTCATTATTATAAAAGATGACAAAATGTATGTGTGTATATGCATGTGTGTGTGTGCATATGTGTTTTAACTTAACTACAGACAGTTACTTTTCTTTCAGTATTGAGGATTTGGAAATTTTTATAATTTTATTGGTGCATTAGAGTCTTGTATCATAATGTTAGGTTATAGTGATAGGAACATACCTGCTCACAGCAGTCGGTGAGTTTTCCCCAGGTTCCTTCACCGCTCCTTCCCCATACATGATTGATATTCCCACATATGTCCATAATGTCAGTGGAAGCGTTTCCTTCATTAATTCTCCTTCCCCCCACCCCAGACCACCTCTTGAGTTTCCTACATCATCTAAAGTTCCTCTTACAGCCCAGTTACTCCTGAGCTTCTTCATACAATAGGAAACATATGACTCTTCCTTTTCTCTGACTTTTTAATTTTAAAAGATACTTTTAAAAAAACATGCTTAAGCGTGGTGGCACACGCTTGTAATCCCAGCATTCGGGAAGCTGAGACCAGAGGATTGTGGTTCGCGGACAGCCTCAGCTACTTAGTGAGGCCCATCACAACTTAGTGAGACCCTGTTTCAAAATACAGAATAAAATGGGCAGGGGGTGTAGCTCGGAGGTCAAATGTCTCTGGGTTCCATCTCCAGACCCACCCCACCCTAAAAAAAAAGTAACATGCTTTCTGCGTTTGTAAGTAAAATTAAAAAAAAAAAATGATTGCGCTAGTTTCTTTTTATAAGTTGCTTTTGTCTTTGCAGTAGGGTTTTAAAGCAGAAATCTTTCTTTCCAAACACTCTAATCTTACTGCCTCTAAAAGTAATGGATATGCTTCGAGGGAAATGTCACAAAGGAAAAAATATTTTTGTTATGTTCTTCAATAGATTTAAATGTAAAGTTTATACATATTGTTTAAAAATGGTGATGCAACATTTAACTAAGTCGTGTGTCTTACAATCTATTTCATCTATTTAGAGTTTTTTATAAAGCAAATTATTTTCTGGAAAATTTATAGAATGTTAGGAATTATGAAGTAAAAAAAAATGACTAACATTAGAAAGTATCTGTCTCTGGATTTCAAAGATTATAAAATTCTGGAGATCCTATTTGTTATTGTTGAGGTAAACTCTCTACCTGAGGAGAATGCAGGCACCTTAAAAATGGTCTAGCTGGGCGTGGTGGCGCAGGCTTGTAATCCGAGTTTGGGAGACAAAGACAGGAGGATCGCGCAGGTTCGAAGACAGCCACGTTGGCTTAAGAGACCCTGTTTCCAATTTAAAAAAAAGAAAGTATAAAATAGGTCTGGGAGTGTAGCCTGGAAGTAGAAGGGTTTCCAGGAACCCCAGTACCACACACACAAAATAAAAATAATAGTCAAAAGGAATATCTTGGTACTTACTATATATATATATATATATATATATATATATATATATATATAATCTAGTGGTACTGGGGTTCCTGGAAGCCCTTCTATCTATCTCTGGTCTACAATCCCATGGGCTACACTCCCAGACCTATTTTATACTTTTTTTTTTTTTATGTGGAAGCAGGGTCTCTTAAGCCAGCACAGCTGGTTTCGACCTGCTGGATCCTCCTGTATCTGCCTCCAAAGCGTGGGAATTACAAGCCTGCGCCACCACGCCCGGATTGGTACTGATATTTTTTAGGTGAACTCTTTAGAAGTTATAATAAATGAATCTAAGTATATTTATTTTTTAGCTATCACTAAAAAAAAATTTATAGAGCATGCATCAGTTTACATACTTTCACTGTACTGGCTTCATTATAGTTTTTACCATAAGTTTTTCTTTCCCAAAAATCATACTGGACAAAACACTGGGAAAATAGTGGTGACATAAGAGGGGGATGGGAGAAGAGTCTTGTGGCATAGAACAAAGAGAAGGAAAAAAAAAAAGTGAGAGAAATTAGTCACATCCTTTGAAGGGATAATTCACCATCCAATTTCACTATCTGCCGGAACAAATTTCTCTCCAAGCAGGGTCTCCTCGGTTGCTGCTGATGTTGTTTAAAGTAAGATGGGAAAAAGTCTGAGAGATGAGTTCAATAGGACAGCACAGGTAAGCTAGGTAAACTAAACTTGTTGGTGATGAGCATTTCTCAGATTGCGAAAGCTACATTATCAAAGGTGTGTTTCAGAAAGGATGAGGTCTCCTGAAAGTCTTTTCTATGAGCTCTGGCACTTAGATAATAAGAGCCTTTTGTTTCAGTAATCAGGAACTTCTTCAAAATGGTGAGAGAGACACAGGTCTTGCTAAACTGTGTCGTCCAAGTGCTGCCTAAAAAATATATGAGATCAAGTAAGAACCAACACGTTATTTAAATACGAAAAATGTTTTGTTCTCTTTGAATATACCAGAATTAAATACAAATGGATTGATCTTTTGATTTCAAGGCCCTTGTGATGATAAATTTTTATTTTTCTATTTTCTATGCTTATTTATTTCTGAGGTTCTAATAATGCCCCCATGTTTTCTACACTGGACTCCATGATATACTATAAAGAGCTATAGTGATAAAAACAAATCACAGTTCTGAAAATTCTAGCCTACAACTACTAAAATCAACTTGAGAAACCATTTCCACAACTGATCAAATAGATATAATAACCATTTCACCTGTCAAACATCCCAAACCATGGTGAGACTCAAATTAAGAGGTCTGTGTAAAAGTATTTTGTAACTATAAAATGTGCTGAAGTTAAATTTCCAGATTGATGCAAAAAAAATAATTAGAAAAAAATAGAAAAATAATGACTTCATAAAGGGGGCGTTAGATTTTATAGCGATGGATAAGCAAGTGTTACTGGAGAGCGCTAAGATGCTAAAAGAATCATTAGAATATTTAAATACTAAACTGAAATACCTTCAGACACTTTAAGTGCAGACATACAAGGAACTATGCAAATGAAAACAGTATGCCTATTAAATATAGTGCTTTTAAAAAGCTATAAATGAAAAATGTAATCATATTATGCTACATTTTTTAGGTGCAAATGATCTTTATAGCAGTTATGTTAAGGTCATTGATTATTGATTTAACCCCTAGATGTAGCATACCTCTAAGAGATGGATAACAAAAGAAGTAGGCAAATAAGATAGTAGTGGAGAGGGGGTAAGATAGTCAAAATTGTGACGGGCATGGTGGCGCACGCTTGTAATCCCCGTGCTTGGGAGGCAGAGACAGGAGGATCGTGCAGGTTTGAAGCCAGCCGTGCGCACTGGCTTAGGAGACCCTGTTTCCAAATAAAAATGTAAAACTAGGTCTGGGAGTGTAGCCCGGAGGTTAGAAGGGCTTCCAGGAACCCCAGTACCACCACACACACAACAAAAAAAATAGTCAAAATTTCATCTTTCATATCTGGAACTTATAAATACTTCAAATTGAAAAATCTCCAAATAACACAATATGTATATTATGTAGAAAAAGGGACATACATGCAGGAAGAAACAGAGACAAGAATTATCTGCGAGGAGCCAGACATAGTAGTGGAAATGCTTGTATTAATCTTTGACTTTTGAGCTATGTATATATGTTAATTTGATAAAAACTAAAATTCAAACTACAAAAATAAAGTTTGAGTGTAACTTGTTACTAGTTGGCAACGCCATGAAACACAGGACCTCTTATGCATAGGAGTGTGGCTTACTCAACAAAGATTCCTGTAAATTTTCCACGCACTTGAGTTTAGTTTAAATCATGAGAAAAACAGAACCTTTTCTACTGGCACAAAACCAGATACATAGACCCATGGAGCAGAATATAAGACCCAGAAGCAAGTCCACACACTTTCAGCAAATTGATTTTTGACAAAGGGGGCAAAAACATACACTGGAAAAAAAAATAGCCTGTTAAACAAATGGTATTGGCAAAACTGGTTAACCATAGCAGAAAACTGGAAATTAATCCCACTTTCTCACTCTGCACAAGAGTCAATTCAAGATGGATCAAAGACTTGGAAATTAGATCAGAGACCTTGAAACTCCTTGAAGAGGGCATAGTTCCAACAGTGCAACACATAGGCACAGATAAAAACTTTCTCAACAAGACCCCAAAAGGCACAACTAACTAAAAGGAGAATCAGTACGTGGGGTTGCATGAAACTGATGAGCTTTTGTTCAGCAAAGGAAACTGTCAAGAACCTCAACCAAGAGCCAACGACTGGGAGAAGATTTTTCCACCTACCCCTCTGATAGAGGAATAATATATAGAATATACAGAAAACTCAAGAAACTCAACACTAAAAATCTAGATAATCCAATCAAAAACTGGACAAGCAAACTAAATAGACACTTTATGAAAGAAGAAATTCAAATGGCCAATAAATGCATGGAAAAATGCTCAACAACATTGGCAATCAGAGAGATGCAAATCCAAACTACCCTGAGATTTCACCTAACTCCAACTAGAATAGCAATCATTCAGAACACAAACAACTGGATGTGGAGAAGTGGGAACTCTGAAACATTGTTGGTGGGATTGCAAATTAGTGCAACCACTTTGAAAAACAGTATAGAGAATCCTCAGAAGAATGGGAACAAATCTATTATTCGATCCAGCAATACCACTTCTGGGTATCTACCCAAATGAAAGGAAACCAAATTACAAAATAATGCATGCGTATCTATGTTCATTGCCGGAGCCAGCCAGCAAAAGTACTGGTTCTGAAGAGAGGCGTGAGGATGAAGAATTCAACTCTATGAATTTGATTCTCAGAATACTTAATTTATTATAATGTGTGGGGGACCGCCAGCCTACTATCTCTACTGGCCGACCCCTGCCCCTGGGTCAATATTTTCTACTGGTCGCCGACTACTCCTGGGTCAGTGTTCTGTACTGCACCAATGCTGGATTTGTTTTTCTAGAGGTATTTATACAGTTACAGGTCAATCGATAGCCTCATGCTACCCCCACCGGAATACAATACAGACCAATCCAAAGCACTACATTATAGATAGGTTAATCAGTACCCTCATGCCATCACCATCTGATCCTCCCTCAGACCTTTTACTTTGAACATCACCACCTGATCTTCTTTCAAACCTTTTACCCTGAACTCTCCATGATCCCAAACCTTGTTGAATCTGGGTGAAGGACAGTCAGCTGAGTCAGAAATATTCTTTTAGGGGAAAGCCTTAATGGCTCCCCACAGTTCATAGCTGCACAATTCACCATAGCCAAACGATGGAACCAGCCAAGATGTCCATCAACAGATGAATGGATTACAAAACTGTGGGATATGTACACAATGGAATTTTACTCAGTCATGAAAAAAATAAAATTGCGGTATTTTCAGGGAAATGGATGAATCTTGAGGACATTTTGCTAAGCGAGATTAGTCAGTCACAAAAATAAGGAATCAGATGCTTTCCTTAATATGTAAAAGCTAAAGTGAAAGGGGTCATAGGAGAAATTCCAGGTGAAAAAGGCGATCCTATAGAGGAGTAAATAAGGCAACCTAACTGTGGGGATGGGAGGGGAGAGGGAAACTCTTTATAAAGCGCATGATATACTTATTCATATCAAAGACAACCACTAAACCAAGCATGAGAGGGAGTGAGGTGGGGACTAGGTGGGAGCTGGCTGGGTGGTATGTACCTCTATTATGTCTACAAAAGTTTTTTTTTTTTTTTTTACCCCATTATGCTATAATGGGGTAAAAATACAATTCACTAATAAAAAATTAAAAAATAGTATTCAGAGTATGTGATGCCAATATTATCTCATTTAATTCTTCTAAAATGATTGAATGTTATTCTACACATTTTACAGATAAAGAATGCCTCCCTTTTTTTACAGAGCCATTGTCAAAGTAGGAATATAAATATTTGTTTGTTTTAAAAGTCCCGTTGTTATAACCAGTCCCCACATTATATTTTTCAGTGGCTTCACCTATAAATTGAAGTACAAGCCCCATGGTATTTAACATAATATCATAAGGACCAAGCTCCATATCACAAATACGCAACCCAAGGTCCAAACTGTTTAGCTTATTGTTGGTCATTTCCTCTCATATTAACTCTATTAGTACCAAACCCTCTCTACTCAAGCCTCATGTTCCTGTAGTCCCAAGATATTCCCTCTGCTTCAAATGTTCTTCCCATCCTACTTTATTCAGCCTTCTTTTAAAATTCTACATAATTTTGTCTATGTGTGATCTCTTCCAAGAAGCTTTCAGAAATTTGGAAATTGAGTCATATGTCATTTTATGCCTCCTTAACAATAAAGTCCTCATCTACCATATCACCTACATACAAAATGCCTATTATTTTTCTGTTTTTATGTGTAAAAGATTTTGTGAAACTGGGTATACAAATGGCAACATTCTGTACAGAGTACTTAGAACCTAATAGTAGACAGAGCCAAGACAAACTGGAAAGCTATAATTATATGCAGACACTAAGAAGTGACATGAGAAATACAAGTTTCTCATTCTTTGAAATATTCAAAAAAGAAGATAGGAGTTATTGGAGGGTTTTTTATGTGAACTATTTTGATAAGGCTTTTTCTGTAATTTAAGTAGAGGATAAAGTACCCAGGGTAGGATACAAGTAGGCACGGGCATTAGAAAGCAAGAGGACTAATGCAGTTTTACTACTATGTAGGGTGGAAGGTTTAGTTCCATAACCTGGCGGAACTTGAACATCACGAACAGAGTTGATATTTGAGTCAGTATTTTGACACGTGGGGATGGGAGGGGAGAGGGAAACTCTGTGAATGAGAATAGAGTAAGTAGGGAAAATTAGACTTGAAAAAACAATTGAAAAAAATGTTTTCAAGGTAGAATGGCAGAGAACAATGAAGTAGAATAACTGTGGAAGACCAGCCAGGTGATAGGTTTTCCAAGGTTTGGGGAAGTGTAATGTTAGTGAGACAGAGATTCATTATGGATCCAAGGTTTTGAATCTCATTGCCCAAGACATACAGCACTTGGGCAATAGTATGATTTGTGTCTGATAGCCTCAGAATTACCAGTAAGTATAAAATGAGGTCATCTACTGAGATTTAGAAGGGTAAAAAAGGTTAGAGGCTCCATGCATCAGAGTTAAAAGAGGGAACACACCATGCCGTTTATATTCATGATGTGAATTATTTAAGCACCTTAAATTCACACTCAGATTCATTTGGCTTTCAATTTGAATAATATATTAGGTATATTAGTATTGTATAGGTTCTGGAATTAAAAAATAATGTTTAATATCTGCTTTGTTTCTTTGCATCCAGTGAGAAAGTCCTATAAAAATTAATTTGTATCATGTTTACTGTTTCTTTAAATTTATAGAACAAAATAAGAGTTTCAAGATACATAAGTTAAACAATTCAATAGTGCATAAGATCCTAATTTTCAAAATTGAAGTCTTTTTTTTTCTTTAAGCTTCATAATTCAGACTAAAGTCAAACTATAAATAGCACCTTATGTTAAAACTTTGAGCTCCTAAGCTCAATATTAAACCTATGAACACTTACATGACAGATTTTCTTCTAACCAACTTTTAGCACAACACACGGGATCTCTCATTAATCTTTGCCAGTTCTAGTCACCTAGGAGTGGGATTCCTTTGTTCTTTTATTTGGCATAGAACAATAAACACAGTACCTTTATGGCATAGTACAGACAGACTAGAATTCTAACTTTTAAAATTTTAGTTAAACTTGCCTTCGCAAATGAAATAGCATAACTAATCAATTTCAAAACATCTGAATCCTCTTTTCCATTTGGTGTTCCAGTTGCATAAAGAAGGAAATCTATTATTTCCTTCCAAGAGTTCCACAATTCTTATTTCATTGCAGTGCATGTAGCAGTAGTTCAAATAAATGTTTCCTTGGAGCATGCTGCACAATGTTTGGATATATTTAAACTCCAAGTGGATTCAGATACTCAAATAAAGGGGCAACCAAAAGGAAACAAAATTATTTAATTGAATGTATTTCAAATAGAGAGTTCCTGCCACAAAGATTTCTTCATGAAGATATCAATAAGTACAAATGAAATACAATTCCCAAAAGTGTATTTCAGAAGAAATTTTTGAAGGAGTAGACATCCAGCAATGATGAGAATCTTCCCTGGGTCAGCACAGATGGAAGCAGAGGTGCTTCCTACTTCACACCTGTTTAATTATTTGCCCAACTTTCCCTTCAGAAACTGTCTTGGTGTTCATGTGGCCTTATCATTACAGTTTTTACGAATCCTCTGCATGAAACAAAACCCCTGCACGTGCAAGCTGGATTTGATAAAATTTATGATCATAACTGTTCTTTTCAAACTATGTTTAATAGTTTTGTGTAGTCATATAGAAAACAGCACAACATGAATCATACTCATTTGTTAATCATTAAGCACTTTGCAGTTTAAATTATTTTGCCTATAGTAGGAATTGTTTGTAAAATCCAGGCAAAAACTGTAATTGAAAATTAAATTCTATATTGTTAAAACTACTAATTTTATAAAAAATAATAAAAAGTTAAATGTGGCAATTTCACTAATATTATACTGATGAATAATTCTATACAATAATATCAGAAAAAATGAAAATAATATACTTATCTTTCAAAACAGGAAAATCAGATCAGATAGTTTTACAATCTAGTTGCAAAGTAAAGTAAAAATGAGATTTTTTTTACTTCCTGAATTCATTTTTTGGATTATGTCATGAGGGGCTACTTTGTTTTTTTTTTTTTTTTTTTTTGGCAATTTATTTATTTTTATTTTTTTTTTTAATTAATTTATTTTTTAAATTGGTGCATTGTAGTCATATATCAATCACATTGGAGTACAAGACTTGAGAGGATATACAAGCACACATCATCCAATTAGCCCTCCTCCAGCCCCCGTCCCATTCCCTCCCCCTCCCTCCGTCCCACACTTTTGGTGATTTACTTTGATACATTTGTTTATGTACCTCCTGCGTTTTAAAGAGGCTCTGTCCTCCAGTATTACATACCCTCTGATTGGTCACATTAGTTGCTTCACTATAGGGCCCTTTCTATAGCTCAACCTCTTCCTGTTGCCCTTTTCCTCCTAGTTATTGCTGATTAAGAGAAGCGTCTGATTTATATTTTCTGCGATATTTCTCTGTGCATGCTGCATTGCAAGTACCAATCCCACTCTTGATGGTCCCAGTAGTGGCCTGGCTACTCAGTGGACTGATCCAGAACTCGCTGGCTCAAGCAGCGGCCTTGCCTCATGGGAGGACCCAGTTCTGGTCTCGCTGGCCCCTGAACCGGTCAAACCCCTAAGCTGGCTTTGGTCCCGACCTTGGAGGCCCCAACACTGGTAATGTCTCACAGCAGGCTCCGATGACGGCCTCACTGGCCCCAGCACCGGCTTAACCCCTTGGCAGGCTCTTATCCTGGCCTCAGAGGCCCCAGTACCGGCCTTGCCTCAAGGCAGGCTCCGATGCCGGCCTAGCTGGCCCCAGCACCGGCCTAATCCCTCGGCAGGCTCCGATCCCGGCCTCGGAGGCCCCAGCACTGGTCATGCCTCAAGGCAGGCTCCGATGCCGGCCTCGCTGGCCCCAGCACCGGCCTAACCCCTAGGCAGGCTCATATCCTGGCCTCGGAGGCCCCAGTACCGGCCTTGCTTCACGGCAGGCTCCGATGCCGGCCTCGCTGGCCCCAGCACCGGCCTAACCCTTCGGCATGCTCCGATCCCGGCCTCGGAGGCCCCAGCACTGGTCATGCCTCACGGCAGGCTCCGCTGCCGGCCTCGCTGGCCCCAGCACCGGCCTAACCCCTCGGCAGGCTCTTATCCTGGCCTAGAGGCCCCAGTACCGGCCTTGCCTCAAGGCAGGCTCCGATGCCGGCCTCACTGGCCCCAGCACTGGCCTAACCCCTTGGCAGGCTCTTATCCTGGCCTCGGAGGCCCCAGTACCGGCCTTGCCTCACGGCAGGCTCCGATGCCGGCCTCGCTGGCCCCAGCACCGGCCTAACCCCTTGGCAGGCTCCGATCCCAGCCTCGGAGGCCTGAGGGGCTACTTTGAACAGAGAATAATTTGACACCTTCCAAAATTTTCTACACCCTCTAGAGAGGCTTGGACTTTAATTGCTTTTACGTCCAGCAAATAGAATCCGATTAAAACCAATTCAGCCATCTTCAACAGTTCTTGTTTCAGAAGGTTCAAGCTGTGTTGCGGACCACTAGGGCCTCACAAAGAAGAAAGAAAGAAGAAAGAAGGAAAGAAAGAAAGAGAAAGAAAAAGAGAGAGAAAGAAGGATTTAAAAAATGAACTGCACAAAAAGAATTGGACAGATATATACAAACATGTGTAATAGTGCATGTATGTCTGTAGCCATGGAGAAAATTGATCATAATAGGAAGTTAATTCAGATAAGGTATATTGAATTAAGCTCTACTCTTCTTTCTTTTCTTTTACTGGTGCCTTGTAGTCATGCATCTTAATGGAGTACAAGAGGTTAGAGGCATATACGCACACATCACTTTAGCCCTTATTAGCTTTTTATAAATTCATAACTTAAAAAATTAGTAATCATGGATTTTTTGCTGAAAATAAATATTCTTCAAACAGCTGTGACTTAAAACATTCATGAACGGTCCTGAGTCATAGAACTACTATGTCAAGATTGTCGATACTTTCATTAGTCTATCAACAATGACACATGTCTTAGAAGCATTTTGTGCCATTCTATTCTGTGATGTAAATCTAGCTCCTAGTAAATACTTTGAGAAGCTAAAGTTTTCCACTTCAGTTGCTGCCAATCACCGTTTGATTTTCTTTTCTTTCTCTTCCTTCTTTTTTATGGCCACCTGGCCACCTGCATACCCATAATCCTACCTTCTGTCTCCATAAATTATTGCCAATTATGGACAATCCTCTTAGGCTTCTACCACTTAAAAAAATATTCTGTTGAAAAAACTTTTAATATTCACTTGTAAAAACTATCATAGATCCATTAAAGGAAACCACAAAAGTTATAGAGAAAAACAATAAAATTAAATATAAGCTTAGAGTTATGCATGCTCTGGGATTAGGTTACTTTTGTTGGAAGTTTGTTGGCCTCAGGCAAATAGTTTAATCTTTCAGTCTCAGTTGGATAAAATGGGCATAATGTCTTATCTCACATATCTGTGGCAAAGAATAATTAAAATAAATCATATAAAGTGCATACAAGAATGTGCTTGAGGTATAGTGAAAGGCCACCAAAAAGCCCTTTTGTTATTTTTCAGAGAAATTCATGATATGCTTATAGAGGTAAAGCATGATTTAAATAGTGACAATTATAATATCAAAATAATAACGAGCCATTGAGGAGTAAGCCAAGCACTACATTTGAGCCATACTATATATAAGCTAAATTAATACTTCTAACAACCATAAAGAATAAGTATTTTATTTTATATTTTACGGATAAACAACTTGAAGCACAAAGATGTTTAATCAACCAAGATGCCCCTTTTAAAAATTTCAAATTCTGGAAAAGTCAGAATTTGAATATGTGTTATTTGTCTCTATGATCTGTGCTCTGAATCTCTGTATCACATTGTATTCGTTCCTGTCAGCTTTGGATTCCACTTCTGTATTACAAGAATGATAATCTCCTCCTCATAAGCAAAATCATGATCGTGAATAAAAAGGAACATAAATCATAATAATTTTGAAAGTATCACACATATGAAGGTGTTCAGAATACTGTGAAAATGTGAAGAGGCGCTTGATAGTCTTTGAATCCTTCCTCTTCATTGTACCTTTTAAGTCATGAAAATATCCCTGTATGTCCATATAATATGTTCAAATTGTTGTGGTAAGCACTTTATGTGGAATAGCTCATTTAACTTTCATAGGATTTTTATGAGAAAACAGGAGTGTAGAGAGCTTAAGTAACTTGCTCAGGGTTATACAACAGATAAACTTTCCAATTGGGACTTACATGTGAGCAGCCTAATGTCAGAGTCCATATAACTGCATGTCATGGTTTATATCGTTTCTAGGGGAAGAGGATAAGAATATTCATATACTAGGCTTTTCATATAATACCATTGGACATGTATGGACAAATCTGCTAAATTACATATGTACACAGTTTTATGGTTTCTAAAAATGGTAGCCATAGAGTAATGTAAAGGAAAGAAGCAAAAGTACTTTATCTCTTTGAATCCATTATTTGTTCCATTTATTTTACATCAGCAGCTCTCCAGATTATCTAGAGAGTGAGGGTATTTGTTAGACTTGCTTATTCATTCCCTAATTGTTGGACAACTTGCAATTGCTTTAGCATACTTGCAAATGCATCAAACTTGATGAAATAATTTTTCTCCATCCACCAGGGATTCTTATGTTTGAAATGATGATAACTCTGCTCATGAGGAGAAAATTGGAAAGAAAAGTAGTTGAAATATATTAACTGAGAAGGTATACAAACAATACTGAGAAAAGAGCTAGGGAGGAAACTCTTTAGTACTGATGATTCTGAAAATACATATATTTATATTTATTTGTTCTCCAATCTCCTCTGGAAAGATATAGCTAATTAAATTTTGTTTCAGTGTGGGAGAATTCTATATGTGGTAGAGTAATTGTTTTTATCGTTTCATAAAATATAGCCCAGCTACAAAAAACATTTAATCCTCCAAATCCAGGATATTTATCACTAGCTTAAATTTGGGCTCCAGGCCTTCACCACAGCTGGTCATTAATCTACCAGATATGTTCCAAACAATGGTGCATTATGAGACTTTAAAAGAAACATTTGTCTTGGCTGAGTGAATATTTAAGTTTTCTTTTCTACTTTTTTGGGTGCCATGACTTTGGATGCTACAAGTCAGTATTACTGAGATATCCTTTTGGCATGTCCAACGCAGACCTACAGACTTGCCTTCGATCTGTGCTTCTTCTCCACTACTTTTGCAGCTGTCCTGTTCTACCACTTAGTCCTGCTCCCATATCTTTCCCCCCTTTAAGTTCTCCCCTGAGAACATGTACCAAATTTGAGACACATGCAGATGGGCTTCATGATAATTACCAATGAAATCAAGGTAGTCTAAGAAGAGGGAAGGGTATTCTAAGAGAGGTCAGTCAGAAATCTCTGACTTTTTGAGCTATCTTATTTTTTTTTTTTGCAGAAATGGGGATTGAACCCATGGGGCATTCTACCTCTGAGCTACACCTCACACCTATTTTGTTCTTTATTTTGAAACAGGGTCTCACTAAGTTGCAAATGGCCTTACTAAGGGGCTGGGGCTAACTGCGAACCTGTGATTCTCCTTTCTCAGCCTCCCAAGTACTGAGATTACAAGCTTGCGCTAGCATGCCCGGCTCTGAGCTGTCTTTTAATAAGACCTTGATCCTCCCTTGACACCCTGACCTGCTACAGGGGCTTCACTGGACTGTGTCAGATCTGCAGATTTTAAAAGTCCACTCTAACCATCATCTCTGAAGTGCTGATATCTCATACTATAATTCTCATGTCAGAGATGACTGAAGAGTCTTTCTGACTCTTTTCCCCAGAGCAAAGGTCATGAGTGCAAAAAGGGAATGGCAATTTTGCAGGAAGGAATTGTACAACCTAGAGGTCAAAATAATGATCCATAAAGTCAAAAATTGCAATGTCTACCTTGATATTGGTATTTTGAAACAGAAACATTTAACTCAGAGATTCAGTGCTCTACAAGCTGAATTTTGAGTGTTGTGAGCAAGAGATTTCCAGAAAGGGACACTTTTTTTTTTTTTTTTTTTTTTTTGCTGTCCCTGGAATCAAGGTGATTAGAAAGTAGCGAGATTGCTTTTTCAGCAGGATGGCCTTATCGGCCACACTAGAATTCCTAAAGAGTTAATGTCCAATTCTCTCCCAGACCTGCTTAATCCTGTATGTTCTCTAGCCTTCACTTACTGAATCCAGATAAAAGAAACAAGATGTAGGAATAGCAAGTACTGAAAGAGCTACTCGAGGGTTTCAATCAAGGCCTGGTGTCAGCTTCACATCTGGCACACAAAAAAGAGATAAAGAGACAGGCGGGAGAGAGAGTGGGAAGCAATGGCTACCAGGGAGAAATACAAACCACTCACATGGTAGTGATCTGTGGAAAGGGTAAGCAGAGGGGGAGACAGTGCAGAAATAAGACTAAATAATGCCAGCCAAATAGTACACTGCTGAGCAAAGAAAGAAAGGGGCAGGAACAGAAAGCAGGACATTGACCCTCTCACTTACTACTGCGGGAACATGAATGCGCCCAGTGGTCCTCGATGATCCAATTTATTTGATTGTACAGGCACAGAGCACGTTGGAGAAGATACCACGGAAGCACATTCCCCACAGCATTTTAACTACTATTGAGCAGGAAGAAAATAAACACCCCCGTTTGTGGCACAAAAGCGAAAATTGCATCCATTCATGGCCAGGGGAAAATCTCTGGAATATTATGAAGAATTGAAGAAATCGAGGGATTTTCATAAAAAAAAAATCTCTTTTATCAAAGCCACCTCTTTTCTGTATCTTTTCTTAGTTCCTTTCCTATACAATTAACTCACTGAAAGGATGTGTATAAAATAATCAACTTTGCCACATGCAATTTCGAATAGTAGTCCTTCATCCAAAAAGGATGAACTGGGGGCTGTTTATAAAATCACTTGGAAATTCTTCTCCAGCCCTGAGGAAGTATTTTGTTTCTTGTTCTCTATAACCAATTGTTCTGAGGCTATAGATGAACAGACATAAAAGGGACCCCTAACTCTTGGGACCCCCTGACTCTTGGAACCTCTGACTCTTGTGGTTCTATTGACAGCAAAGGGGACTCAGGATACCGCTGACATCTTTTGGTCACTAAAGTACCCTCTGAGAACTCAATTCTCCCCTGCAGTGAAACAGATACACAAAACACAGAGTCCAGAGACATCTATGTAAAAGGAAGGAGAAATAATGTGTCATGGCATGAAATGAAGAGTAAGAGGATAGAAAATAAGAGGGAAAATAGAAATAATTTTTCAGGTAAAGCCAATATAAAATGAAAGGTGGTATAAAAAGTGGAGAGGCTAAATTAAAAGAGGGGAGCCAAGTACTAAGTTTAATATATAGAGAGATTCTATCTACAATGTTAGATGCACAAAATATGTCTATTATAAAAAAACTACATGGCTAGAAAAATCAAATAGAATAAAACATTGCTATATTAATATATGATTTAGTTAAATGATGGCTATGGCCATGCCAGTGGACATATATGGTTTAGGCCATGAAGGAAAGTGACATATCATCTCATAGGCTTAGATTATCACTGACACTTGAAATCACATGAGACATTTCTTGTGCTAAGCATCATTTCCTTTGGGGTTATTCTTTTTACCATTTCAGAGATTTTAAGTGAGTTGTATGGAAAAGCTAACAGCCTGGTGTAAATTAATATGAGAGATACTATTGGAATTAAAAAAGAGAAATCAAATCAAAGTGGCCAGTGTAGGAGCAAAAACACGCTGTGGAAGTAGTTGGAGTTCTTTTATATATATACATACATATACATACATACACATACATACATACATATATATATACATATATACATATATATACATATATACATATACATACATACACACGCACACACACACACACACACATATATATATATATATATATATATATATTTTTTTTTTTTTTTTTTTTTTTTAAACAGGGTCTCTTAAGCCAGTGCAGCTGGCTTCGAACCTGCACAAATCTCCTGTTTCCGTCTCCCAAGCGCGGGGATTACAAGCGTGTGCCACCATGCCCAGCAAAAGATTTTTTTTGGGGGGGGTGTTACTGGGGTTGTTGGAAACCATTCTACCTACGGGCTACACTCTCAGACCTATTTTTATATTTTTATTTGGAAACAGGGTTTCTTAAGCCAGCGTGGCTGGCTACGAACCTAGGTGATCCTCCTGTCTCTGCCTCCCAAGCACGGGGATTACAAGCATGCGCCACCATGCCCGGCTAGTTGGAGTTCTTAACGTAAACTGTCCTGTGACAAACAACTGGCCTTCATCCTAGGACTCCCATGAAGGAGACACTGAATCTGTGAGGTGGGGCTTCATGATATCAAGGCAATGGGTTTCACTTTGCTGGGTAGAAAAGAAGGTTTTCTTTGCCCAGGACAAGATTTGGGGAGAATAAAAAGGCAGAAGAATGGTATTACAAAAAAAGAAAAAATTCAACTCAAGCATCCAAAATACTTTTCTCTGAGACTAGCAAGTGGCAAAAAGAACAAAAACCAAATGTGGAGGAGGGGGTGGGTGCTGAAAGAGAAGGGAGAATAGAAAAGAGGTAAAACATTGAAGACCTGTTTTGCCACCTAAACAAATTTGCCTAAGTTGATCCTGTAGGAGTGTACACAGAGGTGCTATGAGTCCCAAAGTACATGTAAACCTAAACACTTGTTTACCAGCTTCCCACTCCCACAGATGTTCAATGAGAACAAAATAAATTAGACCAACATTTTAAAAATGCATCCAGTAACAATTTGCCCAGGGAAAAAAGACAAGTGGCTATTTCAAAAGCTGATACTCTAGGTCAGAATACTCAATATATGATAAAAATTAATGAGCCAGTAAGTGATCCAGCTGCAGATCTGATCAATCCAGCAACTGCATTTTGTGTTGCCTAAGTAGAACAAATGAGTAATGGCATTTTATGGCTCAAGCTTACATACCTGCAAATGTTATTAATGATTTTAATCCGTCTTTAAAAATGACCCAAGTCCATTAAATAAATTCTACCAGCATACTTGTGTTGTGAACTTTGGAAAAATAAAGCTTATAGCAGACCATAAATTGAATTGATAAGTATGTTACTAAGAATACTACTAAGTGTTCCCTTTAAATTATATTGCTTAGTACATTTCTAATGAACTCAACAAGGGGCCTCTATTTTTTATGTAATGAAATAAAAAAACACAGGGATAATTTTCTAATGTCAATTTCACATTTCTGACTCTAAATCAAATCTTCTTTTTTCATTTGCCTATTATTGTAATTGTTGTTTCTCCAATTGCTCATTATCTGCAAATCTGAATGTACTTCTGACTATCCTGGCTGTTTCCTCTGAACATTCTTGATCTCTGATACACATCTTGAAGTAAAATAATTTAACATGGATCTTGTACAACAAGGGTACATCATTTGATGGAGTCATTATGTTAATTTACTATTAAAGAGTTTCATCTTCTTGCATAAAACACTTTTATAATTAACTATTGAAATAAGATCAAAATTAGTTTTCAGTGTCTGTAATAATATTTTTCTCACAGTCCAAATGGTTCCAAAAAACAGTTGCACTATTTTTTATCTGCAAATAGCATTTTAGCTTTACAGAAGTTGTTAATTTTGCATAGAGAAGTTTCATTCCATCTGTCTTGGTTACCAGAATTGGTTAAATAGGCTGGAATATCTCAGAAGTTTTGATTTCTTTAAAAATATTATTATTTAGTACTGAGAAACACATACACTACTCTTGTTTATTGTTATATACATGTTTTTTATTCAAAGATGTATGCCAATAGTACAGTTGAGGGTTATAGTTTGGGTATCCTTTAGATAAGTCCATCCTGTCTTCCCATTCATCTTTAAAGATCATATTGATATGTGATATTCACATCAACTATGGCATTATGGGAAAATTCTTGGACATAGCCGTAAAATGTGTGCCAAATATATTTTATATTTGATTTGCATAATTTTGAATAATGGTTCTCATCACTCATCACTGGTAAAATGATGATAATTTAGTGAAATTATAAAACAGCTGCCTTTTAGAATAGTCCTGACCTACCAAAGCCACATATTATGTTAATTTAAAAAATGTATATAAATCATTTCTGGATATATGTCTAATATTTACTACTTTTCATCAAAAGATACAGTTGTTGGCCCCTCTTATTGTCTACTTTGAATTTTTCTTTTGAGAGAGCATGGAATTCACATTTAAAGGAACTATTTATTAAATACAGTAATGAGTCCCCCAATATATCTCTACAGGATATATATATATATATATATATATATATATAGAGAGAGAGAGAGAGAGAGAGAGAGATTATATATACACACACATATATGACAGATGCTCTAAATTCAGTACGTTCAATTGCACATTCACTCCCTGAACCAATCTTGCCTGTTCCTTCTATTTACTGTATTTTAAAATGTTTCGTGACCCAAACTAGAAGCTGAGTGCCTGTGGAGTCCTCTCCTAGATGCTCTCCGGTTTATTTATTCCCCATAGTACTTCTCCTAACATAAACATTCCCTGGTGAAGGCGATTATAAATGCCTGTCCAGACTTGCTGTAATGACCTCCTAAAAGATTTCCTCACCTCCATTTTTCCACTCTAGCATCCACCCTCTACTCTCCTGTTAGAGTAAGTCCTGAAATAGCAGATTTCCCTCTATAATACTCAATACTTTTCAATGGATTTCATATTTAAGAATCGCATATTGATCCAACCTCAGCTCTTGCCACGACGCTCTTCCCTTTCGGCTCCCACTTCCTCTCACCAAGCCCATACTTTGTTTGCGGAATAGAAATTACATTTTCTGGCCAAACCGCATGTTTTATGCTTCTGTACCTTGGCTAATGCTGCACCTGGTGTGTTTATAAATCTTTATTTTACGAACACTAATTTGTCTATGGAGCTCCGCAAGCACATCTTCCCTTTGGAGTAGATTTTCCTATCTACGCTCCTTATGACTATTATAGTCATTAAATTTCATCTTTTTTAACATTCTCGCTAACATTTTCTTACCTCTTTTATCTAATAGATTGCAATTTATTTGAAAGCAAAAACCAAGTATCCAACTTACATTCTAAATCTAACCTGTTGTGCTGTTTGTGGAATATCAGTAAACTAACAAACGAGTATGCAACATTATGTTCTAATATGGATATAAATGACTGTGATAATTTGGGGGAATAATTATCATCACAGGTATTCTTATCTAAAATATATATGTATACATATTTATTTCAATATGTAAATTGAACTAAAGGTGAAAATTCATAAATATATAAATATTAAAAATGAGACTAAAATAAATATTAAAAATAGTACATGACCCCAATATTGAAACACTAAAAATTTCTTAAATATTTGAAGGGGTTACCAACATATTCTTGAAAGTGTTCATAAGAGAATATATGGAATACCACTGCTTAATAGAAGTACAATGTGATCCTACATGTAGTTTTAGATTTTCCAGTAGATATATTTTTTAAAAATCAGTAAAAAGATACAGGCAAAATTAATTTTCAAAAAATATTTTTAGCTCAACATATGCAAACTATTGGTATTTCAACATATAGTAACTTGAAATTATTGAGGTATTTTACAATCTATTTTATTTTTATTTATTTTATTTTATTAAATTTTTTGTGGGTCTGGGGAAGGAACCCATTAGACCTCCGAGATACACCAACTGCTCTATTTAAAAAAAAAAAAAAAACAAAAAAAACAGGGTCTCACTAAGTTGCGGAGGGCCTCACTAAGTAGTTGAGGCTGTCTATGAACCGTGATCCTTGGGTCTCAGCATCCCAAGTGCTGGGATTACAAGCATGCTCTACCACACCCGGCTCACAACTTATTTTATATTAGGCATTTAATATATCTTCTGAACTTTACAGTTATAATCTAGTTCAGTTCTGAGTAGTCACACTTAGAGTATTCAAGGGTCACATGTGACTGTGGTGACTCTACTGGGAACTTCACATAGACAGTGCAAATCATGTAGTGATTAAGTAAATTACACTTTATCTTTGAAGGAAATCTGAGTTGTAGCTAGGAAACTGAGTGTTGCCTTTCTCTGTTTTCAGTATCAATAGTGCTGACCAAAACACAATTCAAATTACTTAAAAAGACATCTTTAGGATAAAAAAAGTGACTCAGGAAATATTACATAAAATTTCTCTGTTATCCTAAATTATACCAAAGGACCAATTATGCTGAGTGTAGACTTCCAAACAAGTTAGAAAGAACCATCTTCCCCTGGGAGAGCTTTCTGGAGGCAGTGTATAACAGCAAAGGTGGTGTATTCTATAGGGACAATTGCTCAGCTGGTTACTTCCCAGACAAACTGGTGAAGGACTTTGGCAGTTCACACTCTTCTCAACAGAGCTAAGCCAATTTCTAAATGTTTAGGATGGTGTGTTATTCCCTGGCAACTTTCTTAGAAAGCCTGAAAGAATCTTCCAGGTGTAAAAGTAATATTTAAGCAAGCAATGTATGATATACTGGGTGCATAACAGAGGAAACAGGGTTAACTTGTGGCTTCAAGTCATTTATATTCTCTGTGCCTCATTCTATAAAAAAACTAAACTTTTGAAAACAATGTCTTATTTACTATGCTGACAGAAATCACTAATAAAAATAATGTTAAGCCATCAAGGTTAAAATCTCTGGCAAGCCAAATATTATATGAGAATGGATTATTTTACTAAGATGAGCTTGGATATTATCTTTGCTTAGAGGAAAATGGCACTTCAGCAGTAATAGCAGTGCAAATGATAATAGCTACATATTAAGGGGTTAGCATGTGCTCCAAAATGAGTTAAATGCATTATTTTACTTAATCTATGTGGCCACACCAAACAGTAGGAATTATCATTTTGTCTCTCAGGCAGAGACTAATAAACTAAGGTAAGAGAGAATAAAGAACCCCCTTCAAAACAAATTACCAATTGGCAGACCTGGACTTAATTATATCACTCCAATGTCATTATCTTACCTATGGCTACTATATAAGAGGCCCACCCAGAGATACAAAGAACTTTTCAAATCTTACCAGTATTCAGAAGAGTCCTTCTTCTCAATTTAGGCATATCCTACCTGGTCCCTGGGACTGCTTTTTTTTATTATTTTTCATTTATATCACCTACAGTGTGATAAAGTCTCTGAATAGTAGGAATTTGCTTTTATATTCCTAATAGTTTAGGGAACATCCAATGTGATTTTCTGAATATGTGAACACTGAATGAATAAGGGCTGTCATTTAGAATATATTGTGAACTCACAACAATGGCAACCTTCAGTTGACTGATACAGGAAAGTCAAATGCAGCAAAACAGCTAACATTTCATATAGAATTATAAATTATAGGCCACAGGCATTAAATATGAGGCTCACACCCTTGTCATGAGCACTCAAATGCTGAAATGTCTAATCCACTAAAAATTTTTATCATTATTTCATCTGTTCAAATCCAAGAAATCCATATGAAAGTATTACAAAAATGGTGGTGCATACTTGTAATCACAATACTTGGGGGGCTGAGACAGAAGAACTGCTGGTTCTAAGCCAGCTTCAGAAATTTAGGGAGGCCCTCAGCAACTTAGTGAGACATTGTTTCTAAATAAAAAGTAAAATAGGGCTGGGGTATATCCCACAGGTATAACATCCCTTGGTTCAATCTCCAGTACCAAATTATATATATATACACACATATAGTAATACATATTTTTTGTAATACATATTACAAAAGTTTTAGGGTCATTGTTTATTTTTCAGATGCCATCTACCTGCAACACTTTGGCAGTAAAGGAAAGAAAGTTTTTCAGTAAGATCCCTCCATCCTTAGACTGACTGCTTATTTCAATTCTCAGGACCTAGAAACATGGTGTTACTCTGTGAATTTCCTGTGATAGTGTCAGTCTTTCCCAGAGTCAGATGGCATCAGGACTTGTTACTTTCATCCTTTCCTTGAATTGTGCAGTAATATCAGTAGTTACCTAAAACTTTTGCCAGGAATTTATATTCTAGTATATGTGTCAACGTAATATAAACACTGGGAGAACCTTAAAACTGCAATTTTGGCTGGGCATGGTAGTGCATACCTTTAATCTCCACACTTTGGGGGCTGACACAGGAGGATTGCAGGTCTCTGGCATTTTAGAGAGACCTTGTTTCAAAACAAAACCAAACAAAACAAAATTTTAAAGGGCTCGGGTGTAGCTCAGCGATAAAAGTTACCTGGGTTCCATTTTCAGTACCACAAGGCAAACAAACAGCCTATAATTTTATAATTCAAACCTAATTCATGAGATCAAGGATAAAATGAACAAGTCCCAGAAGAACTTATACCCTCAGAGACGACCTTCATTGTAAGTGGCTGATTTAATCCATATCAGAAAACTTCAGAGTGTGTATCCAACATTGGTTGGTAAGGGTGATCACCGACATTAGAGGCTTCTGTAGGATACCCTGCTTCCTATTGTCCAGTTCTGCTTAATTAGGGATAATTGATGATTGAAACTACTCACCATGTGCATGGATAAGTTGAGACACAAGCCTAGGCATTTCAATTATACCATCCGAGAGAGTTTTTAGAGAAAAAAATCAAGATATGAGCATATATAGCAGAAAAAATAATAGCAGGCAAAATAATTATAGGTCTGAAAAAGGTGGTGATTTTTATATTCTAACCTTTGTTCTTTGCCATCTTCATCATACTTAAGGACTCACTGAAATTAGTCTATTCAGAGTGTCTTGGTACAAGACTTAAATGAAACTTGATTTGCTTTCTCTGTTCTACTTCATCATTCAGGCCTCCAACATTTTCAAGAAAATGCTGAAAAGATACAGCTTGCGCTTTCTATGTGTGGGTAATTATGGCAACAAACTTACACTCATTTTTAATGCCACAGGCAATCAACATTTTCTTTCTCTGATCACTTCATCAGTCACCAATTGCAACTCAAACATAAGATTCCAGAACAATTTTCTAAATGAAATTAATTGAAGTTTTCTTTTTAATGGCATTCATGAACTTCTATAAAAATCCCCTTTGCTTTGTTAAAGATGTTTTTAATGATTTGGCATTAGTTTACATAATAAATTTCCTTCAAAATTAGGACTACCTATGTCTGTTAACTTTGCAATTGCAAAGAGGAATAAGTATTAACTTGATGAAAAATAAAAATAATGAATACTACTTCATTGCCTTTCTAAAGAAATAGCTATTTTATATGGTCCCCTACAGATTTCTTAGACATATAATAAATGTGTATAATAAATATGAGTGTATTTTCAAATTGATCCAATTTATTGACATTTTATAAAACAAAACACACTTTATATCTCTTAATGAAATAATTAAGAACATGCATTCACTCATGTTTATCCAAACAGAGCTATGAGAAGAAGTCACAAGCTTATTTTGAGACATGGTAGGATCTTGTTGTCTTACCGCAAAAGAACCCTTGCTATTTCTTCTGTTTATTCATTTGTGTCTATTATTTCCTCACAATAATGTCTTGAGCCCTTTCTAAAACCCCCGAGGGCCTAATCAATTCCATCATTTTTAATAGACTCCTTTTTCAATGCCACAGGGGAAAAAAATCAAAGTCATTACACTGGCTATTCTCACAATTGTTCTAACCCTCTCAGAAGTATGTCTGTCTTTCTACTCCACTTCCCTTCAGGGAACTGTCCTTACATCCAGCACTACCATGATCTCATTCCTTCTTGCCTTTTCTCATCAGTCCTCACCTCAGGAAACCTTTCATCTTTTCTTCCTACAAAGTCCCAGGCACTATTGAAAGGATCGGGAGACATAACAATAAATAAGATTACCTTTGCGTTAAAAGAGCTCACCTTCTTTGTCATACACACATCTTGCTTTTGAGCTTTGACCCTTATGTTCTGAGTGAAGTGCTTTCTAAAGTTACCCGTGATCTCTCAATTCACCCTTTTTACAGACTTTGTTTTCCTTGAGCCCTTTGGAAACAGGCTCCTTCTTTGTTTCTGTAAGACTGTTTACCAAATTGCATTTGCTTGCTGTTTCCATCTCCCTGCTAGAGCTCTCCAAACAGAAATTTTCCCTTCTCTCTTTTTCTCAATCTTGTCTAGATAATACAGTTGTATGCTATTAATTCTACCTCTATTAGATGTCTCCTGAAATTAAATATTCAGCTGATATTTCTATTCTCAGCTTTAGTTTTTTCTCAAATCAGTGTTTAATAACTTGCCAATTGTCTAATATTCAATATGTCTAGAATCCAAATTCTCATTTTACCCTTAAAATTCTCTAAATACCAATAAAGTTATCCAAGTCGACCAACCTTGACACTGTGCTACTGTTCTTGAATTCTATTCTACAAGGTAATTATATTACAAATTTCACTTTTTCATGTTTCTTTTGTCTCATACCTCAGGATCTTTTGAATTCAGGTGTATATTAATTTAAAATCCTTCCAACTGATTTTTAAAACTTTAATATCTTCTTTTATATTATGATTCCTATACCTAGAGACAAAGTAATTATCCTAATTCTTCTGGTCAGGTGACTCTGAGTTCAAACACCTATATTATCCATACAACCACAATCTCTATGGAATAAGACCTAAACTCTTTATTTTTGCGGGGGGGGGGTTGTTCCTGGAAATCCTTCTACATCCAGGCTATACTCCCAAACACCTATTTTTTATATATTTTTTGGAAACAGGGTCTCTTAAGCCAGCGAGGCTGGCTTCGAACCTGCGCGATCCTCCTGTCTCCGCCTCCCAAGCGCCACCACGCCTGGCAAGACCTAAACTTTTAAGTTATTTTAGGGTTTCCATAATCTGTCTTCAATTTGCCTTTTCATATTTAAATTCCACTACTATCTCCCCCTTATACTTCCTAAATCATAGCCTACTTCCTATGGCTCAATCTTTAAACTGTTACCAAAGACAGTACGTTGCCCTTACCCCCAACAAGTGTGCAAATACAACTGTCATCTAAACTACAATGTTCTTTTTCATGAAGAATCATCAAATACATCTTATAACATTGTCTTTATTTTTCTAATTTTTTTTACCAATTTCTCTCCTATATTATGTCTCTTTGTTGTAAATACAATGTTTTACTCTCTTGTGATTTTTTTTATCACAATAGACACAAGATTTTTATTTCTAAGAATCCATTACAGTACCTTGCAAAACTAAGTTCGAATTTTTATTGGATTAATTTTCTTAAAAGTAGCATGAAGACAGGTGTGGTGGGGTATGCTTGTAATCCCAGTACTTGAGAGGCTGAGACAGGATGATTGTAGGTTCACAGCTAACCTCAGCTATTTAGTGAGGCCCTCCACAACTTAGTGAGACCCTGTTTCCAAATGAAGAATTAAAATATAGGGCTAAGGGTATAGCTTGGAGGTAGAATGCCCCTGGGTTCAATCCCCAGCACCACACACAACACACAAACACACACACACACACACACACACACACAGTAGCATGAAACCAGAACTTACATATGAATACAATATTTATGTTGAATATTCCTTTTCCCCTTGCATAAATTACTTATTTCTCAATTAAGTTGGTAATGTTCAGTGACCTTAGTTTCAAAGCCATTGAGTTAGGTGCCTAGTCAAATTAATCTCTAACAGTTTCATTAGTCATAAATTTACAAATTTTTCTGGGTGTGGTGACATGCCTATAATCCCAGTATTTGGGAAGTTGAGACAGGAAGATAGCATGTTAAAGGTCAGCCTCAGCAATTTAGTGAGACGCTTTGCAATGTTAGCAAGGCCCTGTTTCAAAATAAAAACAAAAAGGATGAAGATATAGATCACATGTAAGATTACCTTGTGTTCAACCCCTAGTACTATATAAATAAGTAAAGTAAATAAATAAATTTTATGGATTTAATTAACATTACTAAGCTTTGCATTACCATTTCTTAGCATTAATAGATTTATCTTTTGTTTGTAAAAATGAACTATATGGAAATGAGATATTAGTTTCCCCTAAGAATATAATTTTGAGAAGCTATAATTAAAGATAAGAGGTCCTACATGAGGGATAAATACTAGTCCATTTTTATTTATAAAGTTTTCGGAGTGCTGAGGATGGAATCCAGGGCCTTTTGAAAACTAGGCAAGTACTCTACCACTGAGCTGTATCTCCACCCCACTACCAGGTCTTTCAAATAAATAACCTATATTTGAAAATTATATAAATTTTCTTTCTGGATATATCTATTAAGTGGGGCTAATCATAATACTTATAAAGGTTTGGGAAGATTAAACAAAATAATGTATATAAAGTAGTTTCCATGATTTTTGGCATACAGTTCAATAATCCACATATGCTTTTTGCTCCTTCTCATCTTCTAGGCAGGGGACTGTTTCAATGAAAATAATTGTATTATATAATGTTATAAAAAGCCAGTTTATAAAAATTCATATTGTAGCAATTTGTTCTAGTTTTAAATTTAGGTAAAGCCTCATGTATATATAATGTGTGACTATCACATCTAAGGGGCTAAACAAGCTGGAGCATCCAGGTAACCATGCAGGTCCCTGTATAACTGTGAATTCTTGTGATCAGCAAAGGTCTATTGTTAAAAGGGAAAATATGTTTATAAAAATGAATTTGATTTTCAATTCTGGGGATTTCACTCTTCCATTCATATTATCAGAACCTCAGTGCAGGCTACTATCATCCATAACCTGACTTACCAAAATAAATTTCTAGATATGTCACTCCAATCTCTTCCATAATTGCCACAGTTATCTTTCTAAAACACAGTCCTGATCATGGCTCTCCCCTGCTTACAAAGTTCACATGGCTTCTTACTGCTCACAAAATAAATTTCAAAATTGTAGGCACAGAATTCAATACATTTCATAGTATGAATCTAATTCACCATTCCAGTCTTGTAATGCTATCAATAATGTTTATCTTACATATAGTACGCGGAGGCCACATAAAAGAAATTTTATGTACTTTAAAGCCTAGTGAGTTTTTTCTCTCAGCTATCCTCTTCCCGGGTCTACTCCCTTTTGCTTCTTGTATATTTTCTTACTCATATCTCAGAAGACTGCTTAATAGAAGGTCACTGTTTTCATGACATTTTCATTTTTTGTGTGTGTGGCACTGGGGATTAAACTCAGGGATAGTCTACTTCCAAGCTACACCCCCAACTCTATTTTAATTTATTTTATTTGGAAGCAATGCCTTACTAAGTTGACGAAAGTCTCACTGCTTGCTGAGACTGTCCTTGATCCTGTGATTCTCCAGTCTCAGTCTCCTAAGAACTGGGATTATAGGTGTGCATCACCATGCCCAGCTTAACTTTTTCATGTTTTATCCTCATATAGACTTGCATTTTTGCTCTATAGGTATTATACATTTATATAATCCCTTCATATATAAGAATATATAGTATATAATATATGATACCAAGTATATACATAAATGTCTGTATATAATATAGATATAAAACATGAGTATTATTTAACATTTTATTATATACACCAAGGATTATATATATATATATATATATATATATATATATATATGTGTGTGTGTGTGTGTGTGTGTGTGTGTGTGTGTATATACACACACACACTTATATATTAAACTATATATGTAATACATATAAACACTTGGAAACATAAAATTCTAGCATTTAACTTTCTCTTCTACTACATAATAAGCTCTGTGAAGCATATACCTTAGTACAGCATCTGACGCATATTAAATGATCAAAGAGGCTCCTTCCACACAAAAATACATGACTGAACGAATTGGTTTCTATTCCATCATCTATGAAACACAAATGCCAGTCTTTTCCTCTGGCTTTCAGTTTTGCCTCACTGACAGATATCAATTTCTAAAATGTACTTTCTGAGTCCCAATTATTTTGACATCACAAAATTGTAGGGCTGAAAAGGAATACAAGAATGCCCACTCCAGGCTTCAATGAGGCCATCATTACTTGGGAAAATATCTTCTATTTTAAAAGAGTTCAACTTTGAATGCGATTTTATAACCTGCCCCATTCACTCAACCCTTTCATGTTTAATAATGTCCATTATTAGCTCCTGCAGACAGTCTCAAGATTATTTTTCACAGTAATTGAACCATTATCTCCCCTCCCCCACCATTTTTTTCTGTCTGGGAAGATGACATAACACCAGAGATTTAAAGAAAGTTAAATACATCAGAATAAGCAAAGACTTTGACAATTGGGTATAGTCTTCAGAATTGAAGCTCTTCATCCATTTTTAAGCATCTATTCTCACTCAGTTCATTGAGTCTGTCTATGGAAAGTATCTAAGATCCTTTTTCTTCATCCCGTGATTCTGGTAAATTTGTACTTGATCAATATGACGTTTTCTCCCTCTGATCTCTGGGCCTTCGTCTTTCATGGCTGTCACTTTTAGTAACTAAAACTACATAACTTTAAAATCTAGCCTCAGCTATGTTTAGTGCTTTGCTTACTTTGTCACTAAGTAATTTGCTTTCATTTTCTTTGTCTGCTTTGGCTGTTTCTCTGAAAAGCTCTGAGATATAAAAGCGGCATCCACAATTGAGTCTCTATTTTGTGTTGGTTATTGTATTGTGAGCTAAATGTGCACTGTCTTGTTTAGTTCTCATAATAACACTATGAGATTGATGCTAAAGCCGTGGCTGAGGAGGGCCAAGCAACATAATGAAGGTCCTAAATGTATACTCAAACCTAATGTCAAAGCCTACATGTAAAGATTTTCAATTTACTCTGCCAACTTGAATACTGTGCGACCACTGTTCTAGAAAAGACATTAGATAGGACATTTTGCCTCACAAATTCCCTAAATTTCTCCTTGAGTTTTGACTTTGGACAAAGGAAATAATCATGAGTATAGTCAAAATGAGTACTATTTCTTCAGTACTTATCATGTGCTAAGAATATTGCTTGTAAAATCATATTATGCATTCTATATATTCTTTCCACTTTACAGATGAAGAAAGAGTTGAGAAAAAGTTTAATGTGGTTTAAGTTTTAGTAACTTCAAAACTATAAATGCTTTAAGTATGTAAATGTAGAAGTATATAAATGCTCTAAGTATATAATTTGAAAGCTTATTTCAACTTTTAAAAATATTTGGTTTTGTCAATTTATTTTTTAATTAATTAATTAATTTGCAGTACTTGGTGGAACCGAGAGGCATTCTACCTCTGAGTGACACCCCAGCCCTATTTTTTATTCTTTGTTATTTGAAACAGGGTCTCACCGAGTTGCAAAGGCCTCACTAAGTAGTAGCTGAGGCTGTCTGCGAACTGCGATCCTTCCTGTCTCAGCATCCCAAATGCTGGGATTACAAGCGTGTGCCACCACGCTCGGCTGGTTTTGTGAATTTAAAATCATGATTTTGTTTTATTTTAGTTCATGGTTACCACACTGTATCAGAAGAAAGCAATGCTTTTATTTTTATTGCATTTCATATTTGTAAATGCACCTTATTAAATTTTCTAACACTCATGCTACAAAATCCTTTTTCTATTGAAATAATACCTACAATGGACTCATAAACAATTTATCACACTATCCCGAGGTGAGGGTATTTTGCAGCAACCCTTGTTTATCCTACCACTTATTTTTGCCATTTACTATGTAATCTTAGGTTCTAGATAATTTAAAACATTCATCACCTGGGATCTCATTTGAAATGAAGAATGAGGTTTCTCATTATCTGGAGTCCCTTTTGTATCCCAACTACTCATCCCTTGCATGTGAATATTAGTGAAAAATATGACCCTTCATTTTCTGTGGCTGGCTAATCTCATTTAACATAATGTTAGAGCCCGGCATGGTAGTGCATGCTTGTAACCCCAGTGCTTGGGAGGCTGAGACAGGAGGATCACACAGGTTCAAAGCCAGCTTCAGCTCTTTAGTGAGCCTCTCAGCAACTTAGTGAGACCCTGTTTACAAATAAAATATAAAAAATAGGTCTGGGTGTATAACCCAGAGGTCAAAAAGTCCCTGTATTCCACCCCCAGTACTACAAAAACAAAACAAAACAAAAACAAAAACATAATGTTCCCCAGGTCTTTCAATTTTCTTGCAAATGACATAATTTTGTTCTTTTTATTCCTAAGTAGAATTCCACTGTGAGTATTTCCTATAATTTTGTAATCCATTCATCTGTTGGAGGACACCTAGGTTAATTCCATAAAGGGAAGGGGAGAAGGAAGACTGAGGTTCATTAATGGAAATACCCACCACTGACTATGAGTACATTTGTGAATATCCCAACATCAATCTCAGTACTCTGTATTAGTACCGAGGGGGGAATGGGGAGTGGGGAGGGCACCAAGTTCTGTGTTCATATATGTTATTGCCGACGTGATTTACATTATGATGTGAGACTATAATGTACCAGTAAAAGCACATTATAAATTATTTTAAAAGTCCATTGAAAAGCAAAAAAAAAAAAAAGAAAAAAAAGAAAAAAGAAAAAGAAAAAAGAGACAGAAAGAGAGAAACAAAAAATGCAGAATTAGCTCCCTCGATATTTACATGCACATTAATACTGGGATCAAATTGGAATGATAATCACAATATTACATGAATGTTCTGGACATGAAAGAAAGAAAAATGCTAAATATTAAAATATAGGACTTAATAGTATATGCTATCTAGGAAAGGCAGAATTAAACAAAATAAAAGATAGCTATTGAGGCATTCGACTCTTAAAATTAAAAAGGGCTTTATAAATTTTGTATGCTATTTTATGGTATGAATTGGTTCAAAAAGAGTAGCCCAGTGATGACTCTGAATTCCAAGGGATTTGAAGAGAATGGGAAAGTGATTGCCAGTAAATGTCTTAGAATGTACCTTCTTAAGAGCTATCCCGAAAGAAGTATAATTTTTTTTTTTTCTATTAGGGATTAAACCGTGGAACATTCTATCTCCAAGATACACTCCTAGCCCTATTTTATTTTGAAGCAGGGTCTCAATTAGTTGTTGACAGTCTTGCTAAATTGTCGATGCTAGTCTTGAACCTGCAATCCTCTAGTCTCAGTCTCCCAAATACTAGAATTACAGGCATGTGCCACCATGCCCAGACTCCCAACCCTTTTTAACTTCTATTTTTTTGTTTTGTTTGTTTTTTGTTTTTTTGTGGGTCTGGGGATGGAATCCAGGGGCATTCGACCTCCGAGCTACACCCCTTGCCCTATTTTTTCTTTATTTTGAAACCGGGTCTCGCTGAGTTGCAGAGGGCCTCACTAAGTAGCTGAGGCTGTCTGCGAACCACGATGCCGGTCTCAGCTTCCGGAATGCTGGGATGACAAGCGTGCGCCTCAAGCCAGGCTTGAAACAAAGTCTTTTTAAGTTGAGAGTCTGACTGAGACTGTTGAGGTTTTTGTTGAAGCTGACCATCCCAACTGTGATACTCCTGTCTCAGCCTCCCAAGTACTGGGATTCCAGATGTTCATCACTACCCTGGGCAAAAAATAAACTAATATCTAAGAATCCCATTCCAAGGAAGTTATCTTTTTATGTTACACACACTATACATATACTTTTTTTCCTGAGTGCTCTCAATCATCTTGATTATAAGTTCAACAATTTCCAAAGGAGTTTATATGAATTTGCAGTTTTTAAAATCAAGTTTTTTTTTTTTCCCAAAGTTTAGGATATTAAAAAAAAAAAGTCTTGGGAGTTTTTCTTGTCACAGCTTTTCGAAGTTCAAATATTTTTATTTTTTTTTACTATAGTGAAAACTATTAAGCTGTTTTAGAAGAAAATTAACTTGAATCTGGACTTAAACTCATTTCTTTCTTGCCTTTACGTTGACTTATGATGCAGTACAAGTAGACAGTGATTTGGAAGTCTACCAATGGTGTTACCTTTATTGATTGTAATCATTATTATTATACTTTTATTGCTGCATTGCATTTACATCATGGAGAAGTGCAGCATGATCTAAACAGGACACAGGTGGTGGGTTTTTCTTCATTCCACCCGTTTACCCAGCATACCTTCCCTTACATGCTGGTAATCATATATTCACAAATGGACACAACATTTCTTGAAGTGCTTTCTTCCTCAATCTTCCCCTATTTCCTTCCCCACCTCGATCCTCCAATCCCCTCGCACTATTTTATTAATCTCTTTCCTCATTTATCCGAGGTCCCTTTTGTTCCCTACTTTCTTTCTAGCTTCTAAACATGAAGGAAAACATACAAACTTTGACTTTCTGAGACTGAATGATCTCAGCATAATGTTCTCTAGTCCCATTCATTTTTCTGCAAATGACGTCATTCTGCCATTCTTTATGGCTGAATACAAGTCCACTGCATGAATATAGCACGTTTTTGTCATCTATTCATCTGTTGTCAGACACTTAGCCTGTTTCCATAATTTGGCTATTGTAAGTTGTACTGCAAAAAACATGGATCTGCATCATTCACCCTAGTATTCTAATTTTATTCGCTTAAAAAGATATTAAGGTGTGATATAGCTGGGTAATATGATGATTTCATTCCCAGTCTATTGAGGAACCTCCATACCGATCTCCATAGTGGTTGTACTAACATAAATTCAACCAACAGTGTATAAGATTTATCATTTCCCCACATCTCTCTCCCAGCATCTATTAGTGTTTGTTTTGTATTCTTGATGATTGCCACTCTAATTAGAGTTAGATGAAATCGCAATGTGTTTTTCTTTCTTTCTTTTCTTTTCTTTTCTTTTATTTTATTTTATTTTATTTTTTGGTGGTGGTGGTACTGGTGTTCTTGGAAGCCCTTCTACCTCCGGGTTATACTCTCAAACCTATTTTTACATTTTTTTAAATTTTTTTATTTGGAAACAGGGTCTCCTAAACCAGCGCGCACGGCTGGCTTCAAACCTGCGCGATCCTCCTGTCTCTGCCTCCCAAGCGTGGGGATTACAAGCCTGCAACACCGTGCCCGGCATCTTTTTTTTTTTTTTTTTTGCGTTGTGGGTTTGGAACCCAGGGGCATTCGACCTCTGAGCTACACCCCCTGCTCTACCCCCTGCTCTATTTTTTATTATTTATTTTGAAACCATGTCTCACTGAGTTGCAGAGGGCCTCACTAAGTAGTTGAGACTGTCCGCAAACCGCAATCCTCCAGTCTCAGCCTCCGGAATGCTGGGATTACAAGCGTGCGCCACCACGCCCAGCTTCACCTTGCCTGGCTTCAATGTGGTTTTGATTTGCATTTCTTTGATTGTTAATGATATTGAACATGTTTTCATAAATTTGTTGGCCAGCTGCATTTCTTCTTTGGAGGAGGATCTATTAAAATAATTTTAATAAAATTTTAATATAAAAGGCATGGGGCATGTATAATAAAACCATAAAAATATGAAATAAAATTTAAAATATAGTGATGTTAACTATTGTTCCTTTTTGAGTTAAAGACTCTCCCTTAATTCCCCCATTGAATAGCAGTGTCAGACTGTAGAAAACAAGTGAAGCACAATTCACATTACCTGGGAAAGTAAAATGATGATTCTAATACCAGCTAATTATCTGAGGCTTTTCAACACCTGGGCTGTGATTACATTGTGATAAAATCTGCAGCCTTGAGGAGCCCATTCTCCAGTGAAGTGATAGATAAAGTCATTAGATAGCAGTAAAAACAAGCATATAGTTGTTGGGCAGAATTTTCTAATATACTCTATGAACTAAATGTTCAATAAGAGTTTAAAGAATAGGGTAGAGGTATGTTGTAATAACAAAACTATATAGCAGGAGGAAATGATATAAAAAATTTAGTATTCTTATTACTAATCAATAATGTCATATAGATTGTCTACTCTTAAGTGTAAATCAATACTAGCTTTCAAAAATGCAATTCAGCAATTCATTAATTATTCTTTACAAATTGCACCAAAGAGTTTACCACAGATCTCTCGTGATTTCCTTGAATCAATGCAGACACATCAAATGAAAAATGTTGTATACATCTAAGCTTTCCAAAAGTAATTGCTGCTAATGGGTTACAATTTAAATATCATAAGAATAAAAACATCTTGAGAGGTTACACCTGTTATTAACCTGAAAAGCGTCTTGAAAGTAGCACTTAAAATCCGGTAACTTTCAGATAGGCATTTTCATGGCTAGTAAATTGCAACCAAAAAACTGTAGATTTAAAGAAAAGATAGAAACTGAGGTTTGTGTTCAGCTAGGCACATCCATTAAAACTTTCTTTGATTCAGGGAAAAAAATTAACTAAAATAATTTTTTGTTTCAGTCAGCATTCTCACTAATAGAACCTAAAACACCTGATCATCACAACTTAGTGGAAAGATTTGCTTACAATTCTGGAGAGATTGGGTTCAGTCCATGCTAAGCCAGATGATGTCTGTGGCACTTAGAGGATGGTGTGGGGAGCAGAGAGACAAAAGCAAGGGTCTTCTCTCAACTCACGGAGGAGGCCAGAAGCCAGAGAAAGAGCGAGGGGAGGAGGGGCCATATATAATCCCCATGCCCACACCTCCAGGAAGCTTGCTTCAGCAATCAAGCCCTTCTTCAACATGGCTGCCTCATCTCTACAAGGTCTAGGGGATAGTCTCAGTGCAGACTATAACAATATCCAAAGGCTGGAGGTTTCTTTTCACTCTTGAGCAGTCCTATCTGAGTGTTGGGCTGGCAGATGTGGCTCAATAACCCACTACTTTTCTGATCTGTCTGATTCAATATTGACTTATACAGACTGCTTTATAAACATTTTTGTACCTGAACTCGAGCTGAAGCGACACAGCAAAATGTAGCCTGCTAGCAACATGCAAGGCAACTGGAAAGATCTGAGTAGAAAATTAAATAGCCAAAGAGGAAATATTGATAGAAAACGAGACCGCCAGAAAAGTGTGCAGGAGGGCTTAGCAAATAAAATTGAAAACATTAAAAAAATAAAATGCTTACCTTTGGGTACTCTTAAGTAGGTAGAAAATTGGGAATATGGAAAATAAAAGGCCTAAATGGAGAAAGCCATAAAATTATTGAAAGATAAGGTTAAATTTTGTTTGTAGACCATATTAACTGAACTTAGTTATACTCAGGGACTCTCCTAGTCAAGTTAGTCTTATGTAAATAAACAGGGCATAAAACTGATATAAAATCTTACATAGAAAAAATTAACTTGAAGAAATACACACTTTGGACTTTTTTCCACAAACAATTTAATATAAGGATCACCTGAAGTATTGGAATTAACAGAACTAACATGTTTTACTCCATTTTGGAATACATTTATAAAGCATATAATTTATTTTTGTTATAGCATTGTGTTGTTAACACATGCTATGACAAATTTACATGAGCCACTTTTATGATTTACATGAACCACTTTGCATGGAATAAGAAAAAAGAATGGTCAATAATGAGATAATTATAGGTGGAAAATAAAGATACACAGTTCTTCACAATTTTTTAATTTTGTTTTCTTTTGTTCAGTTTATACACTTTATTATAGTTATATATTTTAAATACTTAATATATATGTATATATGGAGAGAGCTTATTCTCAAAAAATGAATAGAAAAATTATTGTAACAATAGAGTTTAAGTCTACATGACAAGTTATATAGAATATTTTATCCAGGCTATGGTCCCCCATACACACATATGTACCATGATGTCCTTGGTCTGGTAAAATAAAATAATTGACACTTATACAATTTCTTTTTAAAATATATGTATTTACTTATTTTTGTGGTACTGGTGATTGAACCCAGGGTGTCACATATGCTAGGCGAGCACTCTACTACTGATCTATATCCTAGCCGTTTTTATTTATTTTATTATATTTATTATTTTTTTTTTTGTGGTACTGGGGGTGGAACCCAGGGGCTTTCTAACTTTGGGCTATAGTCTCAGACCTGTTTTATATTTTATTTGGAAACAGGGTCGCACTAAGTTGCTGAGAGCTTCACTAAGTAGCTGAGGCTGGCTTCTAACCTGTGTGATCCTCCTGTCTCAGCCTCCCAAGTGCTGGGATTATAAGCGTGCGCCACCGCGCCCGGTGTTTGTTTTATTTTGAGACAGAGTTTTGCTAAGTTTTCCAGGCTGGGAAGCTCCTGGCTCAGACTTCCCAAGTAGCTGGAATTACAGGTGTACATGATTGAACCCTAGTTAGTTCTTTGTATCGAAGATCAGGAACAAATATTTTGAGTTGGAACCTGATACTTAGAAAACACATTGCCTAATTCATTTCAGTGTCCTGATGATTCAGGCTTCATTAAGTCTTAAGAACTTTTAAAGTCTGAAAAGAAAAGCTGGGCATGGTGCACAAGCTGGTAACCCCAGTAATTGGAAGGCTGAGAAAGGAAGATAGCAGGTTCGAGGACAGCCTCAGAAATAGTGAGGGTCAGCTGGGTGTGGTGGCTCACGTTTGTAATCCTCACATTTGAGAGGCTGAGACAGGAGGATTGCACAGGTTTGAAGCCAGCTTCAACTACTTAGTGAGGCTCTCAGCAACTTAGTGAGACCCTGTTTCCAAATAAAGTATAAAATAGGTCTGGGAATATAGCCCGGAGATAGAAAACTCCTGGGTTCCATCCCCAGGACCACAGGGGGAAAAAAAATAGTGAAGATCTCATCAACCTAGAAAGACCCTGTTTCAAAATAAAAAATCAAAAATCATAGGGCCAGGAGACTGGGGGTGGTGGTGGCTCAGAGTTAGAATGTCTTTGGGTTCAATCCCTAATAATAAAGATAGAATAAAAATCTTACAATTTAACAACTGTCTGTGGAGCACTTCATAATAGATCTTATGGTGGTCCTATTTTAAGATTTACTGTATTAATTTCCTTCCACTTCATGGGAAATTTGGTGTACCCACATGCCATTTCTTACTATACTTATTTAGCAGTTTGCCTTTTTTCTTGGGAAAAGCAAGCTAGGCTTTGTAAGTCAAGGCCATACTGAGGTATGAAATTTATGCTTCTATATATTGAGAACCAAATAGAGATAGATCAGAGCAGGCAAAATAAGGGCACAACAATACCCCAATATATCATGAAAATTGAAAGAATAGTAGTTCAAACAAAGAATGTATAAGCAAAATCAAGAAGTCAATAAACAAAATGCATGTATGAATCAAAGTCATCAATCAAAACACATATTTTGACTATGATGAGATAGTCAAAATAAGACTATTTCTTATTGACTTTTTTGTATATTTGTGACTTTCTTGTATATTATTTTTCTCATTGTCATTTATAAAATTAAAATATGAAAGTATCAAAGCTGATAATAATCTTAAAAATTAAGTATTCTTGTTTCTTAAGTAAACAGATACAGATTTGTCCTTATTTGGAATTTACACAGGACTATTTTAAAAACTTGGTTTCAAACCGCTTTTGATCATTTTAGATGAGATAGGTCTTTAAACCTTGGTCATCAAAATACATGTTTGCTTTATAAACCAATTTTCCATTTTTTAATTTAAAAATAAAATGATCACCTGTAAACTGTTTTTAGTGATTTTAATATTTCAAAATATTTAGCTAAAGACAATCATGCATAGATTCAAAGAAGAATATTTAGAAAAAGAAAACCCCTTAAGGAAATCAACTATATAGTCAGCTATATTTTCATTCTATATATCTTTTTAGTTTTACATGTAAGAATAGTGTGTATAATTATTACCAATATACCTTTCAGCTGTCCAACCTTTTCCAATACAATTTCACTCACTTTTAAAGGACAGGTATCTTTTTAATAAAAAGTAACAAATACTTAAATTCCTATGGATAGGAAAATTCATGATGTGCTACCAGGTTTGCCATTGTTATGTCTATCATTTAACCATGGCATTTATTTAATTTCAAACCTTTCTCGGTGTAACTCAAATATATTTGAAATAAAATATGCAAATAAATTCAGTCTCTAGAGAAGGGTAAATTCAAGCGTGAAGCAGAATAGATTTCCATTTTCCTAATGCACTTTGGCACCTCTGTGTGTCCACTTACATTAGTCTATGAAAGTATCCCTGGCTCTGTCAGCCCCCAAGAATGTGTTAAAACGACACGGCAAATTTAGAGTTCTGAGAGTAAATAAGCCTTGTATAGAAAAGGCCTTCTGAACCACGTAGGTATCGCAGAAACATTCCATGCATCTTAAATGCCTATAATCATAATTCTCCATCACAGAATGTAATGTATGTTCCAGCAGAATAATTATTTCCCTCCATAAGCATCACTACCACCAAACCAACTGTCCAGCTCACATTTTCTAATGGTCAGAACCCAGAATAATGCAGCTCAGGGTATTGGAAAGAACGAGCTCTAAGTGTCAGGTACATTATGCATTTTGACATTAAGCACACTGTAATTAGCCAAGTTCCTAACTGCATAATGTGATGAGGGAGAACATGACAATTACATTAAAAGAAAAGCATCTCAGAAAAGTTCCACTAAAAATATTAGCATTAGCAACCCAAATAATGTGGAGGTGAATCTCCATTTCTTAAGGATTACCTTGACTCACTCCAGGAGGGAAAAATGAAAAAAAAAAAAAAAAACAGGGTAGCTTGCACATACAAGGTTAGACTGTCTTTAACAAGTCCCTGTGACCCAGAGTTCAGTAGTCTCTGCAGCGCCCTACCTTTCTCACAGAGCACAGTGGGGAGTACAATGTTAACAGTTTTTTGATGAAATTGTAAAGTGAGAGATCAAGGTCAAAGTTAATGGTGCAAATGCTTTTGTTTGTTTTTGCGTGTTTTAATAAGCCTATATTTCTCCATATATTTCTTTACTGTTAGTAGGGTCTATTTCTATTCCTATCAAAGGCAAAAAATCTCTGTCTAAAATAATCACTTCCTTTTATTAAAAAAAAAAGTAGAATAAACATTACCAGGTGGGTATTTTCTTCAAGGTGTCACTTAAATACCTGGGTTCACCCTAGAAGGAAACATAAGAATTCATGTACCCTAGTAAATGTCTTTGGGCGTATGTGTAGGATTGACTGTTTCTTTTATTAGTTTTCATATATGTTTCTCCCAGTTTGGAGATCTTTTTTGAAATAAGCATCCCAGAGTGAATTCAGGCATTAAATCCTTCTAAAAATTTTTCCCTTCTGCTAAGTCCAAGGGATAATACACACACACACACACACACACACACACACACACGAAGAAAAAAGAAAGAAATTTCGTCCTTTCCTATCTAAGCTGACCAATTTTCTGGGTCAAGCTCAGTGTGAGTTCTGTGACTGGCAGCAGGGGAAGCCAGGGTGCTCCTCTAGGAGGTCACTGCTCTCCACTGGCTCTGGCTTTTCTCTGTCACTGCCATGCTAAGTAACCAATTGTCCTGTGGCCACCAGCTGCAAGGCTGCATATAAAAATCAACATTACAGCCAGTTTAGAAAAAGAAGGGTTAACAGCTAGAATTAAACAGGTTCCTCAATAAAAGTGAACTAATTAAAAAACATTTATTTTTTTGTTGTTGTTGCTGTTGTTCAGATGTTATGTCCTTGAGGTTTGGGGAGCTGAGGGTAAACTGAATTTAATTCTCCAAAGTTTTCTATGAAGATAAAGGCAATTTTCTATCATCTATGAAAATGTTAGCTCTATCTTCAAGTATATGAATATAATACCGTGTCCAGGTTTTAAATCTTATAATTTTCTTCAAGTAAAATACGCCAAGTGAGCTATGCTATGTGTAAATAGGGAGACTTATAAGGACCGAGGTACTAGTTTTAGGTTATAAAGAAATATTAGCGGGGTGTGGTGGTGCACGCTTGTATTCCCCGCGCTTGGGAGGCAGAGACAGGAGAATTGCACTGGTGTAAGAGACCCTGTTTCCAAAAATAAAAAAGTATAAAATAGGTCTGGGAGTGTAGCCCAAAGGTAGAAGGGTTTCCAGGAACCCCAGTACCACCATAAAAGGGAAAAAAAAGAAATATTAGAAGATCTATTAAAATTTCTAAATTTTTAAAAATTAATCTTTTATATCTCCATATATGTTACTATTTAAATAAATGGGGCTTGGTTTCCCTGAAATTTTAGTTACCCCAACAGAAACACTGCTTTTAGTTACATGAGGAAGTAAAGATGGTGTGGACATAAAACTTTGCTTTTGGTTTGAATGGATGCCAATTTTTATTATCTACATTTAAGAATAAAGAAAAAGTTTAGCAGTCATGATGTGTTTAAGGTCACATAGTTACAAATAGGGATAGCAGTGGTACCTACCACACTGGGCTGTTTTAAGAATTAAATGAGATTCCATATATAAGAAGCTTGCTACCCGGGCATGGTGGCGCACGCTTGTAATCCCCGCGCTTGGGAGGCAGAGACAGGAGGATCGCGCAGGTTCGAAGCCAGCCGTGCTGGCGTAAGAGACCCTGTTTCAAAAATATAAAATAGGTCTGGGAGTGTAGCCCGGAGGAAGAAAGGCTTCCAGGAACCCCAGTACCACCAAAAAAAAAAAAAAAAAAAAAAGCTTGCTACAGGGCCTGGGAAACAGTAAATGGTCATACACTTTAAATATTATTATTCTAAATTTCCATAACTATCAATGATTGTAAACACACTGAAAGTCGAGCCTTAACCTATATGGTTATCTTTGTTCAATATTGTGCATAGTTCCCTGATTAATGCAGTGCTTAAAGTAACTTGCCCTGGATGGGAGGCGACAGATTGATGGTCAAGCAAAAAGCAAATCAAGATTTTAGCGTAGTGTTTCGCCTCTGCATCATTTCCATTAGAATCACCCAAAGAGTTTGCTAAGGGTATACTACTGGGCCAATGTTTTAGAAAGCATCTTCAAAACTGGGCGTGGTGGCACACAGTTGTAATCTCAGCATTTGGGAGGCTGAGACAGGAGAATCACGGTTCCCGGCCAGCCTCAGCTACTTAGTGAGGCCCTTTGCAACTCAGTGAGACCCTGTTTCAAAATAAAGAATAAAAAAATAGGACTGGGGGTGGATCTTGGAGGTAGAATGTCCCTGGGTCCCATCCTCAGTACCAAAAAAAAAAAAAAAACACAAACAAACAAACAAAAAAAACATCTTCAGCAAGTACTTTAGTAACAAACCTACAAACCTACATTAAAACAAACATACATAAATTAAAAGCTGGTCCCAATACATACCATTGTTAAGAAAAATTAATCCTACCTGAATTTCTTGACAAAATACTTTATGCAATATTATGTAGTGGATTATCAACAAGTTTAATATTTCTTTCCTAAACCCTTTATCTTTCATAGAAAAAATAATGAGAACTCAAATGATTTCATTATTAAAGATAGAAAATCAGATGCACCAAGCCATTTCATTTCCCTTGACAAGTCAGGGACAGTTCCTCTTCTCAGTCTATGCTTTTGTGAAGGTTAACATATGGATTCTTATATAATATTCTAATTTTGATTTCATTTATATCCAAATTTAGCAGTTTTACCAAACATGTTTTTTCTTCCATATTTTTAAAATCATTCTGCTTTTAAATGCAGTTTTGCTGTGTTTATAAGAAGCACAAGCTTAAGATAAAAATACTCAGGACAAAGCAGTTCTCAAGGACTCTACTTGTTACCACCTAGACATAGACAAGTAGCATCCTAACATTCAGGGCTGGGCATGTTCTGTGATCCTTCACATGTAGCCTATGGGGATATCCATTCAAGACTTCCAGTATTGTCTCTATCTACTATACTATTTACATCCAGTCAGCCATCACATGCTGAGCTATTCAGTAACAGGAATCATGAGTTATTCATATCTTTGGCCCCAACATCTGAGAGCATCAGCATATCATAGGCATTTGCATTCTTAGAGAAAGAAGCAAATACCATGTAGATATTTGTAACCATGGAGAAAGCTAATTATGGAGGTGAGGCAAATTCCATCTACTACTAGTTAAATCTGAGAAGGGAAAAAATTAAATCTTAGCTTTTAAAAGCAGCAACTAAAATACACAATAAAGCTAATCTCAGCTGTCAAAAATATACATGGATGAAATAACAGAAAGAGAAAACACTGGGAAAAAAAAAAGATTTAGAAATAATTTGACTGAAGACAAAGTCCCCCCTGCCACTGTCCAGCCAGCTTGTCAGTTTAATTTGCCATCAGAGAACAGGAAGAGACAAGAGTCAAAACAGGTGTTCCTTTTTTTTTCTCTTTTTAATGGGGGGAAATCAGGTGAAAGCACAGCTCTGCCAGCTGTGAAGAACTGCTGACACCTGTGGTCACCACATCACCTGCTTGTGAGGTAGATCAAAAGCAGTTAAAGACAGTTGGTAAAATGAGAGTAGGATCCAGGGAGGGGAAGAACTCAGACAAAAAGTAGTACTGGGTAAAAACAGAAGGAAAAGAAAGAACAAATGTTGCCCATAGAATGTCCAATTTCAAAATGCCTATTTTATCTTTATTTTTCTAATTAGTAGGAAGTCATACTCTTTCTTTTTCCTCCTTCTGTTCAGCAAAGAATATGTGATGAAAATGGATAAAAATGAAATTTCTGCCTTATGTGCAGTAAACAAGTCTATGTACCTGCCAGGCTCAACTAAAGCATTGCAATATTCTCTCTTAGCTATTTATATTTCTTTTTTTTCTCCCATAGTTTTCTACTTTCCCATCCCCACCATGTTGATGGAAAAAGCAGGATGTATTCCGTGAAAGTAGGATGGTATGGTACTCAAAGAATTTGCCAGTCTAAGGGGCTTGCCAACAAGTGGAGAAGGATTCAGGCATTTGCTTGCTGGTAGGAATCTAGGATGGACTTGGAGGGATGGAAGTGGTTTCTCTGAGCCCAAGATGCCATGATGCCCTAGTTAGATTTCACAAGAGATATTAAAACAGATACACATGATAAACCATGGCCATGTGCCCTAACTTCCATTGCTGCCTTCATCCTGAGATCCCTTGCTCAAAAAAGGCCCCAGAAGTAACATTCCAGTGCAATTGATAGTTGAAAATGGAGAGTTGACATCACTAGAATTTATTCAGGCTAAAAAATAAAGTAACAAGAGAAAAAATTGAGTACATATTTAAAATTAAGCATTCCTTTCAAGTTCTTGTTTCCCTTAATTACCTAACATAGTATCCTCTGCATGATTTTGGTCATGTCAATGAAGATCAATTTGGGCACTGTGGGGGCTGATGAACATTCTAAGACTCTACCCAGAAAGGAGGCTGAGAGAGAATATAAGAATTCACAGGATATTAGTGGGCTCAGCATGTCTGAGAAGTTCATTACCAGCAAGTGCCTGAGTAAGATGTGGTTGGCATTAGAATAATTCAGAAAATCAGTGGGTGAGCTGATATCTTTGGGAAAGGGAAGTTTAGGGTTTGAAAGGATGATCTTTCAATGCTATATAATAGCTTTCACAGTGAAATATTGATTTGTCAGATTGAATACTCTCAGATATTAGGTGGGTAACTCGGAGGGTTCACAGATTTTTAGGGTTAATCCATCTAATGGAAAAGTTTTCTAACAATGAGTTCAATTACAAAAATAACCACAGATCAAGAAAGATACCACAGAGATGCTAGAATTTAATGAGCCACAATATTTGCTTTCAAAAAGCTGACAATTTGGGGAATAAAATGGTACTCAAACAGATTATTATAGTACAGCATAATCTCTGCAAATAGTAGGAATGATAATGAGAAATGGGTACATAGTTGAATGACATTACATCTAGGTTTTGATTCAGGGTTCGAGAAAGCTTTTAGAACTCCAATGTCTATATGGAACAATGAAATTGGAGTTAGCTGCTAATAAAACCAATATACAAAAGCATAGTGGTGAATCAATAAAATAACACAAAGTGTACAGACAAAACCTAAGTAAAGAGAGAATATAGAGATAAAATAGAGTTTTGGAGATGATAGAGAGTGAGATACAGTCAAGTCTGTGGAGAGTCAAGTTTGTATTAAAGAACTTGAGTCATATTGAAGGTAAAGGCAATCAGCTCTTTGTGTATCCCTTTGGCCAATGTGGAAGGCATATTTTTCAAAAGAATAGACAGACCAATTAGAATAAATGTAGCAAAAGCAAAGACAGTAGTTGAGATTTTAACATGTAATCTTCAACTTGATATACTATATCCAGTGACTTATTCTAACAGCCTGAATTTATAGTAAATTATATTAGGAATCAATTCACTTTTTCAAGGGTTCCATAATAATCAACTTACATTTCTTAGTTTTTATAATTCTTCCTTATAAAAAGATAAATTGTTTAAATCTAAAGAGAATTATGACAGTAAATAAACAAGGAGTCCAAGTACTGTCACCCTTCCCCAAATATGACTCAGCATGCTGACTGTTTTCAGTTAAAGAAAATTAGAGAATATTTGAGGCTGGAAGATGTTATACTTTTCTATTTCATCCTTTGCTTATGGTTTGGCCTCAGAGGAAGAAAACAAATTCTTTTGGTCCCTTCCTAGAGTTTCTGTTGACTAAACTCATACAAGAAGAAAGACTAAAGTCTATGGATAGAGCTAGACAGACATTTGTCACTATCTTCTATTTTTGTCCCAAAGAAAATGATATATAAGACATTGTGGATTATGTGGGCCAAACTGATTTTTTCTACTCCTTGGTATTCAAACCGATTTTGTTACCCTAAAAAATTATTCACTGTTTCCTGCTAGTCTCTGTTCAGCTCATTCTCTATAGAAGAAGGGGTAAGTTTCTAAATAATTTTGAGCTAAATGGTAATCATGCTGGTTAACTTACTGTCATATATATGAATAAGGTTTTATAAACATTCCCTACTCTAATATTTGATGCTTATTACTTAATTTTTAAAAAATGTATGCCATTGAAAACCTAAGCAATATGAATTTTGCATGCATTATGATTAATAGGTAGGTGTTTACCTAAGAAATTATTTAAGAAAGCATGTGGGAAGAATATTAGTCCCAAGAGATGTGATGTGAAATAAAAAAGGAAGGCTGCTTCATAGTTAATTAAGTTTGAGAACTGTAGAATTTCAAGAGATTCACAATGTGCATTAGCATTTAAAAAGCTCTAGGGATCACTGAAGAAAAAAAGAGCTGTTCAAACTTTTCCTATGCAGCAGTTCTGAAATGATTTAAAGATATAACATCTCTTGTTTTAAACCGATACTTATTATCATAATACTATTATTTTGTTGAGTTATTATTTGCTGCTTAGTATTTTGCAGCAGAAACAATCTTGTTTAATAATTATGTTGTTCACAGGCTATTATACATCTTCTCATTGGAGAAACCCAGGCCTAATGTAAGGAACTACCTAAAAATTCAGGTGGAAATAACAGAGCGAAGTTTGGATAGAAAACTACTGAGTTTCACAGCTATATTTCTTGCCTGTAACTAAGACCATTTTACTTACAAGAATTTTATGTGTTTTGATTCAATTGAAAAATTATTTGTGAGATACTGATGTAACACTTCTATTTGTATTATTGTTATTTCTAATTTATCTTTAAATTTACATTAGTGAATGACTTTCTATGCCATACTAGTATATATTCATGTACCCAGCATACTATGTAAAGTTCATTAAAATAGGCATGAAACCTTTAAATCAATGAATTTCTATAATCCTACCTATAATCCACCTACCTATTAATCATAATGCATAATAATTTATATTTGAATATCAAAATCTGGTTAAATAACACATTTAAGTAATTATGTCCAGTTCATGAAATGAGTATTAACATATTATATTCTCATTAAACCAGAGTGGACACTGGGTTTTAATGGTTGCTCTTCATTTATCTATGCTTTCCTCCATTAAACCAGAAATGTCTACTACTTTTTTATATAGTACAATGAAGATAGTTTTATACAGACAAATTATTCCTAACTCATAATTTGAGCATAAATGTGACAAGAAGATTCTGAAATAGGCCAGAAAAAGGTATTCTTTCATAAAGTCAAGCACCAAAATTTAGGCATTTAGTTGTTATTAAGATTTATTTATTTGTGTGTGTGTGTGGTACTGGGGGTGAAACTCAGGGGCTTTCCTACCTCCCGGCTATACTCCCAGACCTGTTTTTTATATTTTATTTGGAAACACGGTCTCACTAAGTTGCTGAGAGCCTCACTAAGTAAGACAACACCTATTGGTTCCAATTATTGTTAACTCAGAAGAGATTGTTCATAGAATAGCACTAATATGAGTTAAACTAGAAAATATAATTTAATATATATGTCTATAATTAAATAGTTGAAAATTTTGAATTTATCATACAAATAGGGATTCTTAGAAGAAACATATTGAATGACAAGATGCATTGTTACTATGATGCTTTTACAAACATTAATTAAATTTTGTTAGCCAGGTGTCGTGGCACACGCTTATAATCCCTGTGCTTGGGAGGCGGAGACAGGTTCCAAGCCAGCCGCGCTGGCTTAAGAGACCCTGTTTCCAAATAAAAATGTATAGAAATAGGTACTGGGAGTGTAGCCCAGAAGTAGAAGGGTTTCCAGTACCACACACACAAAAAAAATTGTTAGCTTTTTTGTCTTTACAAAAATTTGTCTGTCTTCTTCAAAAAAAACACATAGATGTGCTAAAATTCCATATTCACAAAAAACACATTTTACCATTCTGTATGTGTGAGGATCCATATCTATACTATTCTACTAAAGTCATGGTGGGGGCAATAGCAGACCTATAAGTAATGTATAACCTTCTCCTTCAGAGTTTACTAGGGAAAACATGACCATCGACATTTCTGATGTGTTTTGGATTTTATTACAAAAAAATCTCAACAAGTATCAGAGAAAAAAAAAATATGCCTCCAAAGTTGAGTCAGTTCAAAGTATAAATAACAATCCAGGATGACATCTTGTCTCATCTAAAGAAAAATAAGAAGAGCAAGAAGAATGTAGTGACTTTTATTTTTCAATTTATGAAATTGTTCTTCATTCAAAGATCATTCCATCTTACATATTTGCATCTAAATGCCCTCTTAAATAAATTTCTTGATTAAACACTGATCGATATGAGTAACCCAGACTAACCCAAATGAGAAAAAAGATTAAAGTAATAATTGATGAAATGTAGAAGCAAGACAAACATAAGAGAAACTTTGCATTTTCTATCTACTATCCTTCACAAAGATACTTAATACAATCATTAAAATGACCCAATGTATAGTTGAATTAAGCATCATGCTATTCCCCATAAGCATCTACAATTATTCTGTGTCAATCCAAGTAAAGCATAACAAAAAGACCTTGTAAGATATAAAAATAGGTCCCTATTTCACATATAGATAACTTTGAAATTAGAGAAGTTAACACTTCTAAGGTGAGAAAATAATGAGTATGATAACCAAGTTTAACACCCAGGCCTTTGGAAGCCATCTTCTCTCCTACGATAAAATAAAAAGTGCTAGATAACCAAGAGTTGAAAATCAATTATAAAAGGCAATCAATTATAAAACGTATGCTTTGTGCAATTACTTTAAGTAATTGCATGATAAAGTTAATAGGACTAAAAGGAATGGAAGATGTTCTACTCTTAAATGCTGATAACTTGCTTTTATGTATGGAAAAAAAAAACTATAAGCTTAGAGGCAGATGGAAAGCAATTTATAAAACCCCACATTCTAAGAACTGAGATGTTTGGGTTCACTTCACAAAACACTGCTGTGTGTCCTTATCTGAGAAATAACGTACAGAGTTTACCAAATTGTATTTGACAAGCAGGTTGACCTTTCTAGAGATCATGGTTTTGTATCTACTTAATTACAACCTCTGGATTCTGTTTTATACCTGAATTATAACTACAGTTATTCATATGAATTTATCTAGTTTCTTTGGCAGCCTTCAAGCATAATGTTATACATTTTGACTTTTTGAATATTGCTCTAGCTGTTTATGATACTGACTATAACCTTGTTTAGTGATTTGAAGTTTTTATATATTATTTGATAAAAATATATGCATTCAAGGAATATGGCATACAATACAATGTGAATCCATATACATGTAAGTGTAAAATACATGTGTAAAATATAATACATATATGTGTAAGTTAAAGGGAATTTAAAGGGCTAGAAAACAGAATCAGATAAATAACTAGAATGAAATCAGACTATGTCAGTCAACAGAAAACAAGGTGAATGCTACTGAATATCAACAGAGAGACATATTTTGTGAGTTTAAGTGCAAGGCAATGTCCAACTATGTGTGCTTCTTTGCATTGTGGAATCTATAGTTTATATTAACCTCAGAATAATATTTATCATTATTTTCACATAAAGTCAGGCTTCTAGAAAAAAAAGTGAGGTTCTTAAGAGTATGTCCTTAAGACATGTAGTATAACTTTAGAACTTGACAAAACTCCTGATGTTTTTTAGCATTTGAGGATGATTATTGAATGACTGGATAAAAAAAAAAAAAGAATGATCAGTTTTTCCCAAACTCAAACCATCCCAAGATTTGTACCATCTAGTATATACCAAAGCTATCATCTCATCTGAATTTATACTGCAGACTATGCACTTTTCTTAAGGCAGATATAATGGGTCTTTCTTGTAAATCTATTACAATCCAATTATTTTCTTTTGCAGAAAATTGGCTTTCTTTTAATTAGTCATAGTTTAAAAAAGAATCTTCTGAAATTACTTTAGAAAGTTGTTTTAAGCATTATCACAAAAATAACAGTTTCAGTTGTACTGAATTAAGGAGAGAGATTCTTTAAAGAAATTTTGCAACTGGTCCCAAAGAGGCTTAGATATTCTTATTTTCAAAACTATAATCTTGTATATAACTTTACCACCAGGAAGGGAACTGAACATGAAACCCCCACATAACAGAGATACTTATTTATTTCTCAACTTGTGTTATTTCATAGATTAGAAAATGAGTTAGAGATATAGATTTTACTAAATTATGTATGGCCTATACTAATGATACATATTTAGGTGGCACGGGCCTAGTAGTTGGAGGTTTGCAAGTCTGTGGCCAGCCTCTGCAATTTGCTTAAGCTCTCTGCAACTTAGTGAGATCCTGTTTCAAAATAAAAATATAATGCATGGGTGGGGACATAACCCAGAGGAAGAATGGCTCTGAGTTCAATCCCTAGTATTCCCCTCCAAAAAAGCCTACTATAACCCAGATATTATTCAAAGGGCTAGGATTATAGCATAAATAAAATAGATAACATTATTGCTTTCATACATGTCTTCTATATTAAGTGAAGAAGAGCTAAAGCCAAAAATTTTAAAAAATATGGTGTTTTTAGGCTCTTGTTGAAGAGTTTATAAAATTTATCAAAGCCTAGGACTTCTCCCTCCCCATTTTACTGAGAGATTTTTATTGAATTTATCTGGGAAAAGGATCTTGGGTAATTCTAATATATATATATATATATATATATATATATATATATATATAATTTGATAACTTCTCAAATATTTCGGATATGTATTTTAGGGCACAAAACATCTGGAATAAACATAAAATCACAAAATATAATATCAGATTCTAATGACTGTTAGGTGAAAGGCAAAGCATTGCAGGGGCTGCAAGAGAGCACAGGGCATGCTCCAGCATCATCAAGACAACCTGTGTGGTTATAGCAAAGCTCAGTGAGGCGTGGCGAGCAGTAGTCAGGGTCACTGTGAGGATTCTGTGCTTTCATTTAACTGTGGTAAGAGGACATCGGGGACTCTTAGTGTGCAGCACAATCTTGCATAGGTCTCAAATGCAACCCTCAAGCTCTTCAGAGAATGTGCAACAAGAGTGGAAGCAGCATCGACCCGTTAGGAGACAAGTCATAATGGCACCTCAGAGGGCATGGTGGCACCGGAATCAAGAAATATGACTCGATAGGTATTTTGATGTTACAAAGGAGAAAACAGGCTGGGCGTGGTGGCACATACTTGCATAAGGAGGAACACAGGTTTGAGGTCAGCCTCATAAACTTAGCAGGACCCTCAGAAATTTAGTGAGACCCTATTTCAAAATAAAATTGAGCCGGGCGTGTTGGTGCACGCTTGTAATCCTAGTACTTAGGAGGCTGAGACAGAAGGTGTAGCTTGGAGGTAGAATGCCCCTGGGTTCAATCCCTAGCACCACAATAAATAAATAAATAAATAAACAAACAAATAAATATTACAAATACTATAAAAATAAACAGTAAAAGGAACTGTGGGTGTAGCTCAGAATGTTCCTGGGTTCAGTTCTCTATACCAAAGAGTAAAAAAGCAAATGGCTGCAGGCATGGTGGTGCACGCTTGTAATCCCCACGCTTGGGAGATGGAGACAGGAGGCCGCAGGTTCGAAGCCAGCTGGCTTAAGATACCCTGTTTCCAAATAAAAATAATATAAACTAGGTCTGAGAGTGTAGCCCAGAGGTAGAAGGGCTTCCAGAAACCCTAGTACTCCCACCCACAAAAGGTGAATACATTTTCATGGACTGTAATGTTTTGATGTAAGGGAAAAGGAGAGAAGTTGAGGTTAATTCCAAGAGTTTTAACCTCAAGCAATAAAGTGAATGGCAGTGCGGTGCTCATCACTCTTGGAGTTATGTGCTTATGTGTTTCCATCTAACTGAAGTGACAGAACAAGGGTCCTAGTGACTTAAAATACTATGGTAAGATCATCTATTTAGAGCTCTCTTTTTATTTCCAATGTATATATATAGTGTTAATCATATGGACATGACATACACGCGTATTTGCATAATCATATGCACAGCTATAAAATGCTCCTAAATCAAGAGTTTTTTCTTGTTCCACGTTAGAAAATAGTGACAGAAAAAAAGAAAATAGAGGACAATACTGTATTACAATGCATCTGTGCCATATGCTGGTTCCATCAGTATGAACCTGGAAATTCTTTAGCAGTAATAAAAGCTAGGAAAAACCTCAGTGAGAAAAGTACCATGAAGATATAAATGAAGCCTTGATCAGATCAATGAATACATTCAACCCAGTGGAAGCTTTGTGACGGGGAAGGCAATTTTTAAATTGGCTTTGTCTTAATTTTAAGTTGCCACTTCTCTTTTGATGAAAGCTGAATAGTGGTCGAGCTTCATTACCATACCTAATTTGCCATAAGATATCACATTTCCCCATTTGGTTCCATGCAGCTCTGTAAATTTGAAGCTATATGTGTTAACCTAAAATCATCCATATTGTTACTGACAGTTTGTCTCACCATAACCACATTTTTTTAAAAGTCATTCTTTACTTAAATATTCTTTTTACTAAAATAAAACGTTCTAATTATTAATTATCACATATTGAGTACTTATATAGGTAAGTGTGAGCCAAAGACTTCACAGGCATTTATAAGTATCAGAAATCCTGTTTTATGAATGATAAAAACAGAGGCATTCAACAAATTAAAATGTTGGGAAATTTACTTCTAAGAGTCTGATTTTTATATTACATAAAAATCTGTTTTTGAAAATAAATCATCATAGATTGTTCGAAAAACTGTATGGGTCACCTATAAATATTAGATGTATGGTTTTGCTGGTAGAAAATTAAGATAAGTAAAATTCCACTGTGTACATAGCCCATAGTTTTGTAATCTATTCATCTATTGATGGACATCTTGTCTGGTTCCATAGTATGGCAATTGTGAATTGTGTGGCTATGAACATAGATATGCATGCATTGGTTTGTTAGTTTGGTTCTATTCTTTGGATAGATACTCAGAAGTGGTATTGCTGGATCATATAGTAAGTTAATTCCAGTTCTTTTGAGGATCCTCCATACAGTTTTCCAAAGTGATTGCACTAATTTGCAACCTCACTAATAATGTATTAGAGTTCCCACTGCACATCCTCGCCAGCATTTGTTGTTGTTTGTGGGTTTTTTTTTTTTTTTGGTGTGTGTGTGGTACTGGGGTTCCTAGAAACCCTTCTACCTCCGGGCTACACTCCCAGACCTATCTTATATATATTTTTTTAAATTTAGAAACAGGGTCTCTTAAACCATAGAGGCTGGCTTCGAACCTGCATGATCCTCCTGTCTCTGCCTCCCAAGCACGGGGATTACAAGCGTGTGCCACCACGTCCGGCCATTGTTTGTGTTTTTAATAATTGCCATTCTAGTTAGAGTTAGGTAAAATCTCAGGGTAGTTTTGATTTGTATCTCTCTGATTGCTAATGATGTTGAGCATTTTTTTGTACATCTATTGGCCATTTAAATTCCTTTTGTGAAGTGTCTTTTTAGTTCACTTGCCCGTTTTTTGATTGGGTTATTTGTTTCTTAACATTGAGTTATTTGAGCTCTCTGTATATTCTAGATATTAGTCCTTGATCAGAGGAATAGTTGGCAATTTTACTCAACCATAAAAAAGAACAAAATTACATTGTTTACAAGAAAATGGATGGAACTGGAGACCATTATAAGTGAGATTATCAGTCATAAAAAAGTAAGAAATTAAATTAGATGCTCTCCCTAATATGTGGAAGCTAGGGATAAAATGGGTCATAAGAGAAACTCTAGATGAAGAAGGAAAAATTATAAATGAGCAAATAAGGTGACCTAACTGAGGGGAATGGGAGTGGAAAAGAGGAAAAATCTCTAATATACATGATTTACATGAACACATATCAAAGTCAATCACTAGGCCAAATAGGAGAAGGAGGAGGGAATGGAAAGGGAATTGGGGAAGGGCTAGATGAGTGATGTGTGCATGTATGCCTCTACCATCTTGTACCCCATTAAAATGTGTGACTACAATGCAGCAATAAAAAAATTTAAAAAAGAGAATTAAGATGAGGGAATATTCAGGAAGCAAAATTTCCAGAATGTCTAAAGTAACAGAGATAAACTCTGATACTCTTTTAATCTTCAATAGCGTGGTTTGTGTATTTCATGCCATTTCTGAAGGCAAGAGACAAGACCTAGGACGGGAAAAGAACCAAGAGGTTGGCAGAGTTTTCTGCCATAATCCCCGAATTCTATAAAGTAGTACAATCATTAAATATGCCAGAATTTCTTTTTTCCCAGAAAAAGGAATAGTGGAGATACTTGCTATATTAGGCCCTATTAATAGACCAAACAAAAATTTGTGACTAGATAAAATAAAACAGCCCAATCTTATACTATTTACTAGAACAAATGCATAGAACATAAGTATTCTAGAAATTAGAAGTTAAAGGTCAGAAAGAGATGTCATGCAATTTCTGAACAAAATTAATCTGATATAATTATATTGATATCAAAGTAAATTACAGTGAAATAAACCACCACTATTACCACCGACCAAAAAAAGAAGAGATAAAATAATTATAAGCTATGTATTTACATAAGTTTTAATTCTACAGAAAATACTTAAACAGCCTAATTTTGGATGGACTTATAACTACTGCATATTTAGACCAAAACTGATAAAATTACTGGAATACAATAACAAAGCTATCATTATAGCAGTGAATATTAACACAATTCTTTTGGTCATTGTTAGATTAATCAGATTTAAAGAGAAAGAATTCAAGCCAGGCGTGGTGGTGCACACTTGTAATCTCCGCACTTGGGAGGCTGAGACAGGAGGATCTCACAGGTTTAAAGCCAGCCTCAGCTACTTAGGCTCTTAGCAAGCAACTTAGGGAGACCCTGTTTTGAAACAAAATATAAAATAGGGCTGGGGGTATAGCCTAGAGGTAGAAAGCCTCTGGGTTGCACCTACAGTACCACAAATAATGATAATAATAATAATAATAATAATAATAAGAAGAAGAAGAAGAAGAAGAAGAAAGAATTCAGAAAAGTATACAGAAAATGTGAACAAGTTAATTAGTAAAACTGAATCAATATATAACTGAACTGTACCCCAAAGAGTTGAAAGAAACATATTTACAAGAGCCATTGAAATGTTTATAAAAAATTAAACACATATCGTTGCTGGTATGCATAGAGTATTGGTAACAGAGAATCCTAGCAGACACCCAAACGTGCAGATGATCAAGTCGGTTACATAAAACTGTGCAGTGTTTGCATATAACCTACTCATATGCTCAATATACTTTACATCATCTCTTGTTCACATATAATAACAAATACAGAGTAAACGCATGTAAATACATATCCCTGGATTCTACATTTGCAAATCCAAATGACTATGAGCTGAAGTATTTGAAATAAAAATCCCAGAAAGTTCCAAAATCAAAACAAATTTGCTATGCTTCTAGAAGCAACACACATGAAGTGATATGTAGACATACTCTGCTATAGTCCCCTGCCAGCAAAGAAAGAAAATCTCGTATAGTAGTTGTTGATGTATACCATAGAGAGAGATACTATGGAATGGATATCTGTACTGAGCATGTAGAACTTTTTGTTTTTGTCATCATTCCCTAAACAATTTAGTATATATATTTACAAAGCATTTAAATTATATTAGGTATTATAAGAAATCTAGAGAATATTTAAATTATATAAGAGGATGCATGTACACTAGATGTAATACTAAACTATTTTATGTAGGATTTGAGCATCCATGAATTTTGGTGTTTACATGGGTTTTGAAGTCCATCTCAATAAATAGGCGGGTATGACCTTAGTTGTTATATTCTATTGGTCCTGTTCAGTATAGATATAAAGCAAAGACCAGCAGCAATGTTATTTTCTTTTTTTCACAGCAGGTGGCTATAGCAGATGTGTAGATGCCCACACATTTCTTTATTTATATATATTCAATGTAGAGCCTAGAGCACAGAAAATTCAAGTTTTGATGTTTGAAACTTTCTGGAATATTTTTTACTAAAGATTTTTTTTTGGCAGTATTTGGGACAGAACTCAGGGTCACTCTCCCTCTGAGCTATACCTCTAGCCCTATTTTTTATTCTTTGTTTTGAAACAGGGTCTCACTGAGTTGCAAAGGGCTTCATTAAGTAGCTGAGGCTGTCCATGAACCATGATCCTCCTGTCTCAGCCTCCCAAATGCTGAGATTGCAAGCCACCATGCCTGGATTTCCTGAAGAAAATTTAAGTTTTAAAATTTAATTGCTTTTGAAAATAACAAAAATAATAAACTACTAAATAATATATGGATTAAAAATAAATAACAATGCATATTTTAAATAACTGAATTCTAACAACAATTAGATATACTACATCATAAAACTTGAAGAATGTATGCAAATATATATGTTTATTTTTTATTTTTTATTTTTTTTTGTGGTACTGGGGTTCCTGGAAGCCCTTCTACCTCCGGGCTACACTCCCAGACCTATTTTATATTTCTGAAACAGGGTCTCTTACGCCAGCGTGGCTGGCTTAGAAACTGTGCAATCCTCCTGTCTCCACCTCCCAAGTGCGGGGATTACAAGCGTGCGCCACCACGCCCGGCTACTATATGTTTAGTACTTAAAGAAAAATATAGACTATTATAAGAGGATAAAAATTGATGCACTCAATAACTAAATATGTAAACTCGTAAAAGAATAAAATAATAAGTTCAAAAAAGTAAGACATAATATTAACAAATATCTAGCAAACTTAGTAAAAGAGAAAAGCCATAAAAACCATGTTGTAAATAAAATGGTACACAAAGATGTGGGAGAAATTAAAAAGATAATAAATGATATTCTGTAAAACTTCTTGTTAATATATTTAAGAATCTAGGCAAGGGGCCAGAGATGTAAGTCAGTTGTAAAGTTTTTGCCTGGTATATAAGAGACCCCTTGGATCAATGTTCAAAACTGTAGGAAAAAAAAAAACTCAGACAAAATGATCAATGCCCTAGAAAAGTTGGCTCAAAACTTGCCTGAAAAGTTTAAGGAGAAATTTAATTGTTTTTGTTCACCTATTAAAGAAATTAAATCATTAGTAAAACATTGCACTCTAAAGAAAATCAAGCCCTGTTTTTATAAAGGAAATTTGAAGGATGATTTTCTTGACAAAAAGGTTACATTTATGAAGGATATAAACTGAAGACTACAATAGGTATTATTAATAGTTAAAAATTAAATATTTTTGGAGTATGAACCAATATTTGCTATTATCACTTCTCTTAACATTTTAGAAGGAGTTGAGCTACAAAGATATGACTCAACAAAAAGGCTTATAGAATTGATCAACAAATTCATCAAAATCTCTGGATACAAAAATCAATCTTAAAATATTTAGAAGCTTTTCTGTATGTCAAACATAAATATACTGGAGGGGAAAAATATCCAGAAATCACTTTCATTCATGATATCCCTCCCCAAAATAAAATACTTTGCAATAAACCTAACCAAGTAAATAAAAGACCTCTACAAGGAAAATAATAAATCATTGAAAAAAGAAATCAAAGACCTTAGAAGAGGAAAAGACCTTTTATGCTCTTGGATAGGCAGAATAAATATCATCAAAATGGCCATTTTTCCAAAAGTTATATACAGTATTGATACAATACTTCACATTACCAAGGTTATTCCTCACAGACATTGAATAATCAGTCCATAAATCCATTTGGAACAATTAAAAACCAAGAATAGCCAAGTAGATCTCAGTAACTAGAACCATGCAGAAGGCATCACAATACCTGACTCCAAACTATAGTACAAAGCCATAGTAATAAAAACAGCATGATATTTCCACAAAACACACACATAGACCAATGGAACAGAATAGAAGACTTAGAAATTCACACACAGCCAAGTGGCTTTTGACAAAGGGCCCAGAAACATATCCTGGAAAAAAAGATAGCCTCTTCAACAAATGGTGTTGGCAAAACTTATTAATTATATGCTGAAAAATAGACATAAACTCCACTTTCTTACCCTGCATAAGAGTCAATTCAAGATGGATCAAAGACCTGGAAATTAGTCCACAGACCTTGAAGGTACTTGAAGAGGGCATATATGGTCCCAATACTTCAACACATAGGCACAGGTTAAAAACTTTCTCAACAAGATCCCAAATACACAAAAAATTAAAAGACATATCAATATATGGAATTTCATTAAACTGAAGAGCAGAAAGCTGACAGAATGGGAGAAAAATTTTCCCTGCTACTTGTCCATTAGAGAACTGATATCTAGAATATACAGAGAAATCAAGAAACCCACTGCTAAAAAAAAAACCCAATCAAAATAACCCAAATCAAAAATGGACAAGTGAACTAAATAGACACTTCACAAAAGAAGATATACAAATGACCAATAAATGTATAAAAAAGGTTCAACATCATTAGCAATCAGAAAGATCCAGATCAAAACTACCCTGAAATTTCACCTCCAACTAGAATGGCAATCGTTTAACACACAAAGAACAACAAATGCTGGCGAGGATGTGGAAAAGTGGGAACTCTAAAACATTGTTGGTGTGATTACAAATTAGTGTAATCACTTTGGAAAATAGTATAGAAGATCCTCAGAAGAATGGGAATGAACCTACTATGTGATCTAGCAATTCCACTTCTGGGTATATTTACCTAAAAGAATGAAAACCAAACTACCAACCTAATGCATGTATATCTATGTTTACAGCTACACAATTCACAGTTTCTAAACTATGGAATCACCTCAGACATCCATCAGCAGATGAGTGGATTACAAAATTGTGAGAGATCTACTCAATGAAATTTTACTCAGCCATATAAAACAAAATTATGCCATTTGCAGGGAAATGGATAAAACTGAAGAAAACTATGCTAAGTGAGAGGAGTCATAAAAATTAGAAAATTGGATGTTCTCCCTGATATGCAGAAGCTAGGGAGAAAATGGGTCATTAGAGGAACTCTAGACAAAGAAGGAAAACTTTTAGATGAGTAAAGAAGGAAACTTAATTAGAGAGGAAGAGGGAAACTTCCTAATACACATGATGTACATTCACAAACATATCATAACCAATCATTAAGCCAAAATTGAGAAGGAGGAATAAGGGAGGGAATGGGGTGAAAACTGAGGAAGGGCTAAATGAGTGATGTGTATATGCAGCCTCTACCATCTTGTACCCCGTTAAGATGTTTGAGTACAATGTACCAATAAAAAATATATGACAAGAAAAGAAAATAAATGCTTTAAATTCAAGTATCTAAGTTGTCATTATTCACAATTATCTAGATGGAGTTACCAAAACAATATACAAATTTATAATTAAGTTCAATAAGTATTTAGTAGAATGCTGCATATAAAATCAATATAACAAATAGATTCCCTTTTTGTGCAGTAGTAATAGATATTTATAAAATTTAATTTTAAAATGATACCTGATATAATAATAAAAAGATATAACCTTTCTGAGAACAAATTTGAGAAGATATCTAAAAAACGTGTTTAAAGATTTTAAATTAGACCTGTACAGATGGCCTCACGGGGCCCCCCTCAGCCCTTTTCCATGGGCTCCTATTGGTCCAGTCATATTCTACGTGGCATCATTGAACCTGAGCATAAACATGCAGTGCTCACCCTGGGCCTCTGGGCCTTCAACCTGAAGGCTCCTGTATTACATCAAACCATAACAAACAAATCCATATGCTTTCGCTCCTGCTTAAAAAAAAATTAAATTAATCAAAATTATAAACCCACTGAGTTTAAAAGCTCTCAAGGCATAATGACAATTTCTAAGGTCATAATTTAATAATATTTAAGAGGAGAAAAAGAGTCAGGAGGAACTCTAGATGATGAAGGAGAAACCATAGATGAACAAATATGGTGACTTAATTGAGGGTAATGGAAAGAGGGAAGAAAAAAAATTCCTTAATGTACATTATGTACATTCACAAACATATCATAGGCAATCACTAAGCCAAACATGAGAAGGAAGGAGGGATAGGGATTCGGCTTGGAATTGGGGAAGGGCTAAATGAATGATGTGTGCATGTATGCCTCTATCATCCTTTATTCATTAAAATGTATATGCTTGTAATCCCCATGCTTGGGAGGCTGAGACAGGAAGGATTGCACAGGTTCGAAGCCTCAGCTACTTAGTGAGGCTCTCAGCAACTTAGTGAGACCCTGTTTCCAAATAAAATATAAAATGGGTCTGGGAGTATAGCCCAGAGATAGAAAGCCCCTGGGTTCTACCCCTAGTACCACCAAAAAAAAAAAAATAATAATAATAATAATAATAAGTATGACTGCAATGCACCAATAAAAATATAAATAAATAAATAAAAGGTGATAAGGACTCATGAAATAAAACAATAGAAATATCTAAAATAGTAAAAAAAATTCTACTCTTTTCACTAAATATTATTTCCTTTCCACAAACTATGACATTATTATACAATGAAATGCCCTGAAATGATAGGAACACATGAAGAAGTAAGAATAAAATTTATAAAGATTCAATTATTTTATTACATAGAATTTTATGTCTTAAATTAATTGTATTTCTATGTTCTCAATATGGCCATGTTTGGGGTGGAAGTTACTGAAAAGAAAGTAGACAGAAGTCTAGCTCCTTTTCTGTCTTTTCCCATGCAGAGGTTTATTGTTGTGGTTGTATTGGAGCCTGAGCAGAGCCCTTGACACTTGTCTGATTCAAATTAAGCCCAAACCCTTTACACAAATAAAATTACCTCATTTTAATTGCTCGTGTATCTGTAACCACTTAGCTAAGTGTTTACAGTTTCTCTCCACACCTATTTGCTGGATGAATCCTAAAAGCTGATTTATCAGGGGAATATTAAAAAGGCTTAGTGCTTTAAAATGCAGATGCAATTTTTTCTGCACAGAGAGGCCAACAGGACTGTTTCTGTGTAAATGAGAGTTATGCTGCTAAATCCTCCATAATGAGATTAGAAAATATCTTGTAAATTAAAGCGAGAGTTTTTTTAAAGTTAATATCATGCCTCCATACTAGATTACATTCCATGTTTAAAACATTTCGATGAAAAAAGTCTTAATAAATAACACAAGAACAATAATTACTAAAATACGAATTAGAGTTGAGCTATGTAAAGGCTTTCATATACACTGGGGATCAATGAACATTAAAGTGGAAGAGAAAACCGTTTAATGAACTAACAAAAATAACATAGTAGGAGTATTAGGGACTTGTAAATGTCATTACATTTTATTATATTCTCCTATCAAATTTTGCTGTGCTATCCCACCCCAATGTAGTGTATTACCTACAAGAATAACCACAGTCATAGACAGAGACATAGTGAACTGAGTGGGTTGTTTCAACTAGGGTGCACATTTTTACTTTCATTATATTAAGGATAATCCTTAAAATAATTAAATAAGCTATCATATATCCTAAGATCACCATTAATAACTCAGTTCTAGTGTGAAAGACATTAACTTTCTTTAACTCAAGACATCACCCTTGCTAAAATTTAGATTAAAATGTTTTACACAGGTGATTTCATCTAGTCATCTGGCCACACGACTCATCACTGAATAACAACCAGACATTATTTGAGAAAAATACATGTACTAATGTTTAAAAGTTTTAACCACATCATTTTTCTTTCACTCTATCAAAAAATAATAATCAAAAAGTCTATCATATGTCGTATGTATCTATATAATTTTTTCTTAGTTTTTGAGATAATTAGAGCATCCTAGGGTGTTTTGGGGCATCTTGATAAATAGGAGCATTAGCAGAATTTACTTTTGTTTACTCAGTTTTGGAAGAAATTCTTCATGTTAGACTATCTGATGAGCAATAAAATAAAATAAAACCCTTTGGTAAATTGTGTCACAAAATTACGACAATATTTTAAGCCATAAACTATATGCCCTAGGAAAAATTATGTATCCACTAGTTTATTTTATTAGGCAATGCAAACAAAACACTTCTCTACTAAGCTCTTAATGAGCAAATTTTCAAATAATTTTCTTCAGGTTGTTAAAACCATCACATAAAGATGCAAAAGCCTTTTCCAGAATGCTTCCACAGACATGTTATATTTAATCAAGGTTATCACTATATTCTACTTTGTATTTACTGTCAAAGGAATGACTCAGTCATTATTATAAAATGTAAGAATGCTTCAAGCTCCTTAAACCTGACAACTGCAAATCTTTAAAACCTCTCTTTATTGCAAACTTGACAGCTATAAGCTTACCTCTTAAAAAGACAATATACATTGATGTTCTAGAATGGAAAATTCAGATTTCTGAACATAATATGCACATTAGCATAATATAATTGGTTCTGCCTTTAGGGTAGCCAATCAGATTGTGCAAATGTGCCTATTCGTAGGACTCTTGAAATGATTTGCCACTTGGGAGATATAGAAAAACAATTCAATTTCACTTTTTCTACAAATGAATTATGGTCCTCAAACCAAAAATGTCTATTAAAATTTCAAAGAAAATGTTTAAGTTTAGACACCAAATTGCTAAGTTTTTATGTCTTATGTATTATAATCTTCACACTGACTGACTTTAACACAGAAACAAGAAATTGCTCAAATTCTTTGTTCTTACAACATTTAAAAAATTATATTATAAAATAATAAAAATTAAAAACAACACTACAAGTATAGTGTTGATGCTGAATTTTCAATGCTGAATTTTTTACTGAACCAAAATTATCTTATATAACATGCCTGTCATATTAGAGACTAGGCAGTTCTAAAGTGCCTGTTGACAATACAAAACATTTTTAAAAATGTTCATTTTAACTAGCTTACTACTACGATATAATGGTACATGTAAGTCTTCTTTAGTAATAAAATAATTTATTGTTTGATTCAGTAAGCCTAGAGGACATCTTCCATGTTTCCAGGCCCTAGGAATCAAGAGCTGAGAAAGTATCTTCCAAATTGAGCTCACAATCAATCCCAGGAAAGTGAGTAGCATCAACACTGGAAGAGTCACTAAAGATAAACAAGCCTGAGATCAAACTAGGAATGCGGGAGTTTTAATTCCTGTGCTCTACCTTGAATCATCTGCCAAATCCGATTTTTATCTAGCAGCATTTAAGTATATTGCTCACAAAAGAGGCAGTGTAATTTTGATCTTTCTTTCTGCCAAAAACTAAGCTTCAAATCTGAAGGGAGGCCCACTTTCAAGGAGTGACATGACTAAAGCAGATAGTTCATTGGGTCACATAAAGTATTATTTCTGCTCCACCTGCAGAGTGGTTCTTATCTCAGCTGATTTACTGCTAAGAATGGGAAGATGGGGAAGAGCTCATAATGCAGTATTCGGATTGGGGAATTCCAACATTTTCTAGTTCTATTAAATGGATTATTAGTGGTGAAATAGAAACTAAAACTCTTGTCTCTGATCCAAGACTATTTCTTTTCCTAAGTTATGGGAATGTCCACATGAAAGAGAATAAAAGTTGTCAGCAAACTTGAACTTTTAAATTAAAATATAATATTAAAAGAAGTTGTATGCACGGTTCCTTCCTCTTTTATATTATTCATAATAACATTCCTTTTTTTAAAAAAATGAATTTGCCCTTATTCCTGCTAATTCCTCACTTCTCATCCAATACTTACATTTCAGAGGTTTGGCTTCTTCTGACCTGTCTCTACTTATATAATCCTGGAAACAACCATCAACTGAATAATGCAAAAATCAAAAATCGGAATGCAAGAGTCTTGGATCATTTTTTCCCTATCTTTTTTTGATTTAGCTATAATCGTTCACAAATATTATAGTGTTGATAAATTCTCCTTAATGTCCCTTTTCTTTTGTTTTTAATATTTGATTTGATTAATTTCTAGCTTTATATATTATTTGGCAATCCTTCACTTGCTTATCTAGCTATTCTTTTTCTACCTACTACTCAAATATTCTTGCTTCATAGGGAATTCATCTTTGGTTTTATATTTCTTTTCATTTTATATATTATCCCATATTCAAGTACTTTTGTTCTGAATTTTTGGGTTTCTTCATTTGCCAGTTTGCTTTTTTGATATGTTGAGGAAGATTTTTATCTTATTGATATAAGAATATTTAAATAAGAGTTAAAGTTACTTAAATTATTTTAAAATGTCATTATATTTAAGTAAGATTCAGCCTTTACTGATTGCATAGAATAGCTCTATTAGCTTTCCAGACTCCATTTAAAAATATCTATGGATTTCTTCCTAAATAAATTACAAATAAGAGCCACTGTGATTGATAGGCTAAATGAGTAAAAGGTAGAAATCATCACAAATTATACTTTGTGAAATCTTAAAATTTAAAAAAATAGAGTAATTTGAAATATAAGTTTCAAATTGTCTCTCAAATTCATCTCTCAAATTTTGATTTTACATGAAAGATTTCTTAAAATTATTTTAAACTTTATACAGAATCATTAGCCCGGCATTAGCTGCTACCAAAATGGCAAGAACTTGTCAATTTTTATCTCCAGCTTCTCGTACCTCTTTTCAGAGTAGTAAATTCATCTATGTTCTAGATCCTGGCTTCTAAAAGTGTGATCTAGACACAGTTACATGGCCATCTCTAGGGTTATTTACCATAACTGCAGAACTTTGTGACCCATCTCAAATTTAGTGGAAAATCGGCATGTTGAACAATATTCTAAAGTAATCTGTTTTTACATTAAATCTTAGATTTTTGCTGTGCTTAGTGGCCCAAGCTTGTAATCCCAGTACTTGGGAGGCTGAGACAGGAGGATCACAGGTTTGCAGCCAGTCTCAGCAATTTAGTCAGGCCATTAGAAGCTTTGTGAGACCCTATTTTCAAATGAAAATCTAAAATAAAATAGAGTTGAAGGTATAGCTCAGGGGTAAAATGTCCCTGAGTTCACTCCTCAGTACTACAAAAAAAAAAAAAAAAACAGATTTTTCTACCTATGTTTTCTATCAACACATCATATAATACTTCAATTTCAACAGATTCAAATTATTAAAATATTTCTCAATTATCTGGAGTCCTCCTCATCTGACACATCCTATTCAGTATCTGATCCTACTAGATTGGCAAATTTAATGGACCTCAAATTTGTTTCTTCCTCTTTTTATTCCAGTACAGCAGTAATCCAAATCCTCATTGGTTCTTTCTCTCACCATTGCAACAACTTTCAAATTAACTCTACATCATACTTATTTTATCTTTCACACTATTTTTCAGAAACATGACTTTTATTTATAATCCTTTGATATAAGGCTTTCACATAAAATATTAATTTTATATAGAAATACATAGAATCTATATGAAAATCATATTTTGATATACTAAAACATTTGACATATGAAAAAAATGTATATAAAATTATTACTTATTTCTGCCTATAGAAAAAAGATCAAATAACCATCTCCTCCACCTCTCCCTACATCTCTGACCACTTCACCCACAAATTATAGTTTCCTGGGCACATCACACTGAGTTCAGAGCACTAAGTGATTTCTTGTCACTGTCCTTGTACACACTGATACCTTTACCTACAATGATTTCTCCCACCCTTTTAAATGCGGAATATGCCTACTTAACCTTCAAGAATCTGCTCAAATAGTTGTACCTTTGTCAACTCTTCTGACCTCTAGACAAAGTTCATCATTTTTCTTTTGCTTTATATGCTCACTGTAGCCTATGTATCTCCTTATTATAACAGCTTTAAAATTATGAGAGTTTTAGTATTTATGTCCTTTGTGAAAGTCTGAACTCTTAAGAGGAAGAACCATGTCTTCTTGCCCTCACTCAGAGAGTGATGTTCATGACATATTTTTACAAAATGAATGACATAAAATAGAAAAATTGAATAAACATAAAAATTGGAAAATATAAGTATGGATATCTCCAACATATTCATGAACAAAGAAAATGAATCAACTGACAGATTGATCAGACAGATTGATCAGATAGATTGATTGACAGGGTCAATCTTCCTGAAAGGAGACACCTTGGCAGAAAAGTAAGGGGAGGAGCTTTACAGGGAGTTTTACTACATCAGAATTACAGGAAACAAGATGGAGGTCATGTATATAAAAAGTCTGTTCCATGGTTTTTTTCTTTTGGTGGTTCTGAAATTCCTGGAAGCCCTTCTACCTCTGGGCTACACTCCCAGACATATATATATATATATATATATATATATATATATATATATATATATTTTTTTTTTTTTTTTTTTTTTTTTGAAACAGGGTCTCTTAAGCCACCGCATCTGGCTTTGAACCTGCACTATCTTCCTGTCTCCATCTCCCAAGCGTGGGGATTACAAGTGTGCACCACCACGCCTGGCACTGTTCAGTGTTTTGTACTTCGGTGATTTTGCTCGAAGCACCCTCTCTTGGGTAATATGAGGCGGTAACTGTCTTCTGTATTTCTATCTTTTTAATAAACTCCTTTAAATCTTCAAAAAATATTTGAAATACTGGAAAAATTTTATACTTTGTAAACTGGTAGTAAAATATACAAAACAAATTCTCATGTACCTGCAGAATATGTCTAATTAGCATTCTCTAGAGTTCACTTGGTATAAATAAAAATCTGGAATGTAATATTCTCACTTGTAAGGTGACAAGTAGGAATACTATTGAGGTGCTACCATCTGTTTAAAGCTTTAGAAATATAATAGCTAATAATCTATGGGGGAGCATATTTAAGACAGACTGCCATATAATGCTACCTGGGGTATAAAACTCTCATTAGAAAAAAAATTTTATCAGTTAAAGTTACGGTATTCTATGCAATGTGTTTTCTTTTTTTATTCATGGAGTAATAGAGTAATACAACAACTATACAAGTAAGATGAAGCAAACAGGATTCCTGTGATATGCAATCATCATAATAACAGAAAAAATAATTTCTGTTCAATGAAGAAAGATGGTAATATATTATATACAACTGAATATGCACTATGAGGCTTTGTTATTAATGACTAGGATGACCAGTTCTTTAACATGTAAGAAAGAAGAAAACATAGCTACCTGCATCTCCATGGAAACTGGGCTCTTCCTGTATCTTTAGTACCAGCAAAAGGGGATGCTTATCTCAGTTTTCCAGAGAAATGGAAGGAATCCCTATAAAGGCCATCACATGGCCTAAAGCAGTATTGTAAAATTATGTTTCATGAAATTGAAAGTCTCCATGGAACTGCTTGAAGAACCACTGATGATGGAAGAGGTACAGGTGGGATGTACCTGAGTCTAAAAAGCAAAGAAATCAAGCAAGTTGCACTCCTTTTACCTAACCCAACTCCACTTTGTCCAGGTATCATTTCACTTTACATGTATTGGCTATTAAAAGTCCACCTTAAAATTTTGTTTGAAAATTAAATTCATTTCTTACCTGAAACATAATCATGAAAACTGTCTCTTTAATGTTGATCCCCAAAACGACAGGGTTGGTTCAGAAATAAAAATACAAAATTGCATGCACATTGAGCACAGCGTCACAGCTTATTGAGTGACAAGTGAGAAATATTTATACATAAAGAGCATACAACTATCACCAAATTTTATAGATGAGAAGAAGGAGACAATATAAGAAATCCTTGCATTTTAAGGTGAGAACAGTGAAGACAGAGCTGTTCTGGAGATTGCATGAGGTTGTGTGAGTCAGAGGCCAAACAGGACCTAGAGGTGAAGTAGGAAAGGGTAGAAATGGTCTGGAGAGTGACATGCCTGGTCCTTAGCCATCTGTGGAATGCACTGCTCAGAGTGTGGTATGTTTTCTACCACTGGGAATCCTTTAGAAGAGGATAGGGAGGGTCACTTATGGAGTATGTATGAAATACTGAGTGATTTATGTGCATTAAAATAATTAATGCACAGAGCTCAGTGAGGTAGACATTATTTTCTCTGGATTTAAAGATAAGAAAATGAATTTGGATTGATGAAGTAACTTACCCAAACTCCCAGAGTTAAAAAGTCGAAGAGCTGGAAAATAAACTAAGATTTGTCTGACTTCAAAACACTGCTTCCACCTTGCCTCTCACATGTCTAAGGTTACTTATTTCTCATAGACATTTGTGTAACTGACTCCACCAGGTTCAGATAGCAGAGTGTACCAGTTCTCAGTCTCTTAACAAGTGTATTCTATGAGCAGGGGCTTCATTGGGGCAAGTTCTCATAAATATCCTAAAGAATTAAAATCACATGGAGAAGACTCTACGTTCAGGAACAGAAGGATTAGGAAGCAATGAAAATTTAGTGTGCAGAGTAATAGAACTGGGTGCAGAAAGGGACCCAGGAACACATGCCAGCTTTAAAATCCAACTCAAACTATCCTGGCTGATTGACTCTCCAATCTTGCAATGGCATAGACAAGACTGGACCTCACGGACTTATAGTAAATTCTTCAAGTTTTCTGTACTCTGATCAGCATCACAGATTCTTTTTAGACTGTATGTTATGTGTTCTAAAATGCCATACCAACATTCAGCACAACAATTGATTTTCATGTTTCTTTCAGTTTATTCACATTCAAAACAAAGAGGACATTTCATACCCATAAAATGCTTTTGCAAGATGGTATTATTCACACAGTCTTAGCATTTGCACATACGTATGTTTTCGTGTGTGTGTGTGTGTGTGTGTGTGCGTGTGTGTGTGTGTGTGTGTGTGTGTGACTAGCGGTTAAATCCAGGAGCATTCTAACTCTGAGCTACACTCCCAGCTCTATTTTAATTTTTATTTTAAAGCAGGGTCTTGCTAAGTTGCAAAGGGCCTGTGCCCAGTTGCTGAGCTGGCCTTGAAATGGCGGTCATTCTGTTTCAGCCTTTCAAATACTGGCATTATAGAAATGAAACACCATATACAGCTATATTTTTCTTTAATAAAATATCCTGCTTACTTGATAATCAACTTCATGAAATAAATTTTAGCAAGTAAGGACATAAGATACAAATTCTTACCACCTTGACTATAATACTGGCTATCACTTCTTACCTGGGTGGTTTTGAGTGATATACTAAGTATCCTCATACTTGATCTCCTAAGTTATAAAATGGGAATAATGAAAAAAAAATTGTCATATAGGTTTATTGCAAGAATAAAAAGGTTCAATATCTTAAAGTACTTAGAAAAGAGCCTAGCTCACAATAATTCCTAGATAAACATTAGCTATAATTATTATTAAGAAGATATTTTAAAATTATATCATTTCTAGAAATATTAAAAATATTTCTCCAATTTGAAATGTAAGTTTTCAACAGTTAAATTGTCACAGAGCAAGATTTTATTACAATCTCCTAGAAAAGTCAAAGTATAATAGCAAGAACATTTCTAAAAGCACAATATTAGACTTCAGGCTTTGCCACTATTATAAATTAATATATTTACTTAACTTAAGCAACTATAAAATCTGTTAATATATGTATGGGATATGCCCGGCATGATAAAAGGGACTGTACAATTTCAGTAATCACATATTTTATTGAAGAGCCTTTGGGCTATTTTAATATTCAAATCAGCTGAATATTTAGCAGTAATAATGTGAGATTAATATTTGTACAGGCATTTGCTTCTTTAGCAGCAGACATTACAGTCAAGCTATTACCCTGCAATAATAGAAAGATTTTTTAAAGCACTGTCAAAGGGGAAATTTTTATACAGGTATTCTGAAGCCATGTATTTCCTTAAATGATGCTATTTCTTTTTTCTTTTTTCTTTTTTTGGTGGTGGTACTTGGGTTTCTGGAAGCCCTTCTAACTCCAGGCTACACTCCCAGACCTATGTTTTTTTACATTTTTATTTGGAAACAGGGTCTCCTAAGCCAGCGCACGCGGCTGGCTTTGAACCTGTGCGATCCTCCTGTCTCTGCCTCCCAAGCGCGGGGATTACAAGCGTGCGCCACCACACCCGGCAAATGATGCTATTTCTTAAAATATAGAACATTCATCATTAGCTTTTGCAGCATTTTGTGTTCAAGTAAATTCATATATCTTAAGACTTTTAAACCATATTAACATAGGCAATCATCTTATAACTATCTAGTTTTAATACTTTTATTGGTTTCAATAAACATTACAGACTTCTGCCACTCTTTATTTCATTATTTTTCTTTTTGCATTGATGGGGATTGAACCCAGTGCCTTTTACATGCTAGGTAAGTGCTCTACCACTGAGCTATATCTCTAACACTAAACCTTTTGATACATCAGCAGTATGAGATTTCTAATGGGGTTTATGAACAAAACATCTAAAAATGTGGATTTCAAAAACCTGTTACTGTTTTGCAATGTATATATTACCTAGTAAAAGCACAGTTCTATATGATTTCCCTTTTATGTGTGAATTCTATTTTATGACATTAAACAACACTTTGGCAGTGCATTTCTGGGGTATTACTACTATTACTATTACTATTTATCTCTGAAATGGAAAAAGCCTCTGGGACTCAGGCTTTAAAATACCCCCTAAGGTGTGGTATAATCACCCAGAAACATTGGCCTGCCATGAATTATTGTTTAATTTTCATATTTTTTTGCTTTAAACAGGAAAGCCAAAAAAGGCTGCCCTTTTATTGAAGAATGAAATCTCAATTACTGCCTGCATTTCAGGAAGTTGGAACAAACTGAACTGAATTATTTTCTTGTACCCTTTCTTACTAGTTTACAGGGTAACCATATAGCCAAGGCACCCTTGAGTAATATGTGTAGAACCAAATGACGTTTTGAGGGTTTTGTATAAAATTAACTTCAGAATACTCTTATTTAAAAACATTTGGCCCGTTACAATGCACAATGATACTAGCCAAAAGCACACAGGTGTGTTACTTCTTCCGGTATTGTTTTATTTCTTTGGTCCTTGGAAAACACCAGAAGGGGTTCTATTGTACATGCAGGTGTGATCACCCACTGTGGAGTATAAATTGTATCTCTTTTTAGGTGAGCTGGAAAAAAAAGAGAAGTATGTTTTCAAGTATTTACTCTCTTGTTTACTACTAATTTACTGGGTGGTCCACTTTAGCAAAAGCACAAGCTCTAAATCTCAGTTTCTCTCTTCTGTAATCCTATTCTACTTCCTTTTCATCCATAAAATCTTACTTTGTGACAATATGTTAAACAGAATGTCAAATAGAACAGGTAGGAAATAGGAAATATCTCTTGTCTGAAAGAAACTAGAAAATTAGTGGATGACTGCTGCTACTTCCCTGGTTCAAAAGGCCTTTTAGTAAGTTAGGAAAGGTGTCTGTTTTCTCGGTCCTTAACTACAGTAAGAAATCGCAATAGTTGTTTGGATGGTGATGTATGCCTGTCATACTAGTACTTGGAAAAGGGCTGGGGATGTATCTTGGATGTAGAATGCTCCTGGGTTCAATCCCCACTATGAAAAAAGATAAAGAAAAAATAAAACCAAAAAGAAAAAAGAAAAAAGAAGAGATTAGGGAAGAAAAAAATAAGAAACCATAATAGTTAATGATAGTTTACAGATGATTTTTCACATTATTAGGACTCAGGTTTCTAACTCCTCAAGATCCCACTGGGCTAAGCATCATTTCCCTTGTTCAGAGATAAAGATATAGAGATTAGAAAGCTTGAATATTTGGCTTAAGTTTGAATAGCTAATGAAATGGAGTGCAAACTCAAAGTTCTAAGTTTTAGACCGTGGGTCTAGAGCTATTTCCATATGGTACACATAGATGTTTGAGAATGGAGCAGGGCATGGTGGCACATGCATGTAATCCTAGCACTTGGTAGGTTGCAACAGGAGGATTGCAGGTTCGCAACCAGCCTCAGCTACTTAGTGAGGTCCTGCTTAAAAACAAAAAAATAAAAAATAGGGCTGGGGATGTAGTTCGGAGGTAGAATGCCCCTGGTTTCCATCCTAGAAACAACAACAACAAAATAAGTGAAGAAGAAGTTTGAGTATGGATATATGTATGTGAAAGGGACAAAGAAAGAAAGGGGATACCAGTGGCTCCTTTGTGAGAAGCATCTTCATAAAGGTAATGTTTAAAGGGGTTAAAGTGTTCTATAAAAATGAAAAACATTAACATGAATTGATAATGCCTAGGAGCCAGATCCTGTTCTTGGCACATTATTATTTTATTAATTCATCACAAAACCTTTATCAGCTATGTCTTTTTATAACCTCTATTTTACATATGAAAAAAATTAAAGACTCAGGAGTTAAAATAATTTGGGAAAGCTTACCTGACCCTGAAGTGGGTGAAATTATAAGTGCTTCACATTTATCCTTTTTTTTCATTGAAGAGAGATCTTGCCCTATCCCTACTCACTGTATTGTAGTAGTTTCACAAATCACAGATGGATAGATTTAGACATAACTTTGAATGTAAGGAATTGCATTACAGCTGAAAAATTTTAAAGACACATGATTCAAAAGTTGTCCTCTCAGATACCAGAAGTGTTTGATTCCTTCAAATACCCTGTCAACAACTCAGAATTTCTATGACTGCATTCTGATTTAGTGTAAGTACATTTTAGTGAGTACTGATGTGAAGCTGTCAGGAGAGAACTCACTCCAGCAATCTATCTTCCTAGACTGCTTAGATATCCCATATAACTTATTTATATGGATATATATGAATTTATTCTTGAAATGTAAAATCCCCATGGAAAAATGTGAAGCATTGCTAATAAGCATTTAACATTTCTGAATGTCACAAATGCTTATATGGTTCTATGCCCTCCTAGGCTATGGTAGAATAAAACATGTGCACATTTACAGAGTCACCATTAAAATATATTAAATTACACAGATGGAATATTAAAGATTCATATTGCTTTGAGACATGTTTTCTATTATGCTAGTATATTAGGATGTTTCAAAGGACACACACACACATGTATATATTTCTAAATTGTTTCTTCAGCTGTAAGACTAGGAGTAAGATGATTAAAGACGGTGAAAGCAGGCCAAATAAAGGTAAATAACCAACATGGCTCTAAGGACTTCAGATTTTAAAGATATGTGGGAACACATATTAAATAATTGAAAAAAAATTAAAATACAGTTTCAGACCATGTTTCAAAAGAAAATTGCTACATTTATTGGGTACTTATTATATTCCTGGCATGACTAACAACTTATTCCATAATTATCTCATTTAATGTTTATAATCTCATTATGAAATCGATATTATTATTACTGCTTCGCAAATGAGGAAACATGTATTTGAGTCATACACGTAACACCCGATAGAACCAGCATATAAACCCAGACAATTAGCCTCGTCAGGGTTCCTTTTGCCCTTTATTAACCAACTGTGTTATAGCAATTCTTTAGACAGTATCTTGCTTTTCCCACTTAAACTAAAAATACTTTATTATTCTTTGGCATTAGTTTTACTTTAACTGAGAAACAAAACCATGGAATTCATTCATTTTATACTTATAAGCTAGCAATAAACTATTTCCTGTATTTCTGTGTATAGGATTCTTACTCCATCTTGACCATTGCAAACATCTGAATGGAATTCCATCATAAGCTGCACAGATACAATTTCATTATTACATATACTACAAAATATGGAACAATGTAACAGAACTCCATAGGTACTTCCAAGATATATCCTTGCTAGGTCATTTATTTTATTTGCTCCCTTAGCCTTCAGTAATTAACAAACTCTAAACTGGTGTTTATGGCCAACATTCAAACTTGCTGCCACCTGCTGGTAGTATTTTCTTATACCCAAAGAACTAAAGTTTCTGTGGCTAAGAATTTTTCTGGCATTGGTGAATTTTGCCCAGTTTTACACATCAGGACATAGCAAATATGTCACATAACTAGTCAGTAGGAAGGCTTAAAAGTTTCAAGTCTGAATCTAACCAAAGATGTTAACCATTATGGTACAGTGGTTTTTCCTTAGAAAAATCTTTAAGCCTGTTAATACATCCATACTATTGAATGTTCAGGTGATAAGTAAGGATAAGTAGTTCTACATGTACTAACAAGGATAAAAATCCATGATGTAATATTATATAGTATCAAATATCCATGATAGTAGAAAAACATTATTTACATAATAAATGATTACATTTATTAAAACAAGTTGTAGATTAGTATGAAATTGGGTTATTCCAATTCATATTTCCAAGGGAAATTTATATTCCTTTCAATATACCATAATTTTTCAATTAAAAATATTTTTCAACATCAAGGAAACTCCTTAGTAAGCCAGGAGACAGCTGAAATACTACATTTTGCCATTAAGTGTAGAAGCTCATGCATATTATTTTAAAATCTTTCACATAACATTTCCATTTGAAAATGATGTCTGCTCATAAAACATCAGGATTCAAAGGTGAAACAGATAAACTCTGTCTTCCAAAGCTTATAATCATTTAAAACAATCACTTTGTCACTGAGCAGGAATGAAAACTGAGCTAAGCACACAAAGATCTTTCTGTTCTGGAAAAAAAAAAAAACATGAATTAGGAACAGAAAAGGTGTTAGTATGGATGTTCCACAAATCTTAATAATAAATGGACTCCAACATAGCACCGTGCACAGGCCCTGAGCACAAGACTTCCTTGAGAGATGCATTGCCTATTCATGAGGATTTCACTATTAAGCAGAGCAGAACATTCACATCTAATAACAATAGGTCAGATTACGATGACTTCTGTATTAGGAAAATAAACAAAACACATTGTGAGTACATGAAAGAGATATTTTTCTTAAAGGGGGGGAAAAAAAAGGACAGAAGAAGCTGACTTATACTTTGAAGAATTAGTAAACTATCTCCAGGTAGCAATGTAGGAAATGGCCATTTTAAGCACTTATAAAAGAATGTTTCGTGATAGCGAGGTGAGGTAGACTGTGGAAAGCTTCAGGAAACAAATTGCACAATGTGATGATAGCTCAGTGCATATTAAGGGGACTATAGATGATACAATGATGGTTGTTTGGTGTGAAGGCATGTGAATACTATGCTAAGAAGGTTAGCTTCTTCCTGTAAACACTGAGAAGCCGTTGGGGTTTCTGGTCAGGGAAGTTATCCAAATCACTAGGTAAGCAAGGCAGAAGATGAATTAGTGGACTTGGAGACATCATTGCGGGAGTCCAGGCATGACTCTGCTACCACAATGAAAAGGTAAGCTGGAGATCATATAACATACTTCAGAAGCAGTATCCTCTAAAAAGTAATAAAATGCAGAATCATATTTCTTCAGGTTTCTAATATTCCAGCACTAATATATTTTGCATTTAGTAGTAAGAACCCTCTGAGTGTTGGAGAGAGAAAACAATAAAAGTCTTAGTGTTTCTGGATAGCAGGCTCAATATTGTGATCAAGAGAACAGAGAGGATTTTGGAGTTTTTACTAGACAGAATCCCTGAAGGATATAAAAGGTAATAGAGAAACTCTCAGCAATTTGATAAGAAGAATGACTATGATATAAAGGAATAAATAAATACTCAAGGACTATCTTCTGGTATTAAGTGCAAATACTAATAGCATGCCCAGAATGTAGAGAAGAGACTTGTAGATTCACAAAAATTTGGAATTCTTTTATGATTAGAGGGGCCTAAAGACTTATTCCAGTTTTATTTACACTGATAACCATTGGTAATTCTGAATATGTATTTAAGAAGTGTTTCTGGTGAGATCAAACACTGGTTATAAGCACTTTACTAAAAAATGTATTTCTCACATAGTCTGAAATGAAGGACAGAAGTACATAGCTATGAAAAATAATGTGTGTCTAATATTCAGCTGAAAAAAATAAGTTATTAAGAAATTCTTAAGCCTGGTATGGTGGCACATGCTGTAATATAAGTACTTGGGAGGCTGAGATAGGAGGATTGCAGGTTTGCAGCCAGCCTCAGCTACTTAGTGAGGCGCTCCGCAACTTAGTGAGACCCTGTTTCAAAATAAAGAATAAAAAATAGGGCTGGTGGTATAGCTTGGAGGTAAAATGCCCCTGGGCTCTATCCCTAGTACTGAAACAAACAAATAAACAAATAAACAACAAAAAAGAAATTCTTAAAGCTCTCAATTTAGTTTTCTAAAAATTTAAATACTTACTACACATATTATTAAACTTAACTATTTATTATATAGCATGTATCTCTATCTCTATCTAATCTGCATATACCTATTTGATATATAATTGTCAGGCCCCAAATGTATTTAGTATACCTGGATGCCAAAGGCTTTGTCATAGTCTTCTCCTGAATCCTAGAGCACATCTTGCAAAGTGCTAGAGGTAATACTAGCCAGGTAAACACTTGTTACATTAGAGGAAAGGAAATTCTCTGATGAATCTGCAATAGAAATAGACAAGAGCCTCAGATCACATGGAGTGAACCATTCTGCAGTATCACTCCCTAGGATGACTGCATTCACAGAGCACAGAAGCCAGCACTTAAGCACCACTTAAATAAAAACACCTTCTTGAATGAATTGGCAACAATAGACCTTGAGTACAAAATGGAAATGGAATAGATGCTGATTATGATGAACTTGTCAGCCTGCGAACCCTCGGCAGTTAAATTGGCAAGTGCAGTAGGAGCACTGACAAAAAAAAAAAAATATCAGAGAACAAGTCCATCAACTATGAATCTTAGTGAAAGGAAAGAAATCAGGAGTGCCGGCACATGTGTGCACGTGCAGGCTTGTGTGTGTGTGTGTGTGTGTGTGTGTGTGTGTGTGTGTACATGGGCATGTGCATGCAAGAAAATAGGAAGATGTAATGATCATTACAAGATTCTTGTAATAAAATCTGTGACTAAGTGTAGCTTGTGATGCATATAAAAGACAACTCCAGTGGAAGTTGTGAAAAATGGCACTTTAAATGTGGCTAAAAGCAAAATCTAACTCAAATTATGGCTTGCAACTATTTCTAGGATATCAATTTGATAATCTTTAACATTTATCTTTCCACTAAAAGCTATGAGTTAAGGGAACCCCAGTCAGAAACTGTCTATCCCTCTTTTTATTAGACATTAAGCCAAGCTTCTTCCCAGTTTATTAGATAATAAAACTAATAATCTAGTCTCTATTTAAGCTCATCCATATGTCAGTACTGTATGTTCAAAGCAGCCGATGATAATGTTGCTTAATTGAAATGTGCTACAAAAGATAAATCTGCTTGAGATTAACAATCTCCCAACAAAGTATTACTAATTTAATCTAAAAGTTAAATTAAGCATAAAATAATTTAAATGTACCTCATGCATGTCAGTTTAACTTTGACTAGTATTTTTTTTTTATATTTGTTGGTAATAGATTGAGTTCCAATCCTAACACCCTAATTATTTGTCCCTTTACTACCTTAATTCCTATAGATTCTTCTAAAATATTTTCCAAGTGTTTACAAATTTCTTTCTCATGTGACTAGCACCTGCTACTATAGACTTAGAATACTTTATTATCTTCATTAAAATTTTCAGGATTCTATGCTTTATTTTATATTCCTTTTAATCTATAGTTTGTTTCCTTTTGCAGTATTTTTTGTCCCCTGAAGTTAATAGAAGTCCCCTTCTACTAAAATGAGAAGTTTCCTCTCTTAAATTGTTTGTGTACTCAAAGACTAAGCACTAAAGCATGTGGTGTACCTTCATGTCCCCAAACGAGGTGTTAATGAAGCCTCTTGATTCATACTTAAGGATACAAAAGGAATGATGTGAAGAGATTAGGGCATTTTTTTTTTTTGTTTCTTCATAAGTGCTTGCATGTCTACATGGGTGCATCTCTTTACCTCGTGTGAGGGCCTTCATTACTCATACAGCAGACTCTGAGCCACAGACACAAAAGACACTAGGTATCACTTTTGTGTTGGCTAGTTCCTGGGGTTGCCAGGGCAAGAGGGGATGAGTATTTTGCTTAGACCATTTGTAGATTAGATATAGAGAAAGCCAGCCGGAGATGATTTAGGGGCATTCCTCCTTAGAAAATTGCCTGTGGCATCTTGGAAAACGTGCACAAACTGTAGCATAAGGGGAAGCCAAAGTAATTCAGACAGAGAATGCATATCCCAAACAAGTTCAGTGGCATATGCCCAGCCCAAATAGGTTCAAGGAAAATATTAAAGAATGTATGAGTTTTGAATATCTGACAAACACAGATCATCAAGTTCATAAAAGCACAAACTAAAATTAAAAAATAACATTTTGCTTCTTATCTCTCCTCAACTAGAAAAGGAGAATACAAGGTCACCTACCTATTCTACCTTTTTACAAAGACTGCAAGCTTGAAACAAGCCAAAGCTATGAGAATAAAATTTGGAATTTTGCATATAACACTGCATTCTGTACACACTAGCTATGAGCATAGGCATGTTTTCCAACTAAATATTATCTGCTCTTATTATTGTAAACCAACCAGGAAATCCAAAGATACTATAGTAGGTATCATCTAATATTTCCCCTTCTACAACAGTTTTTATTTTTATTTTTATATATTTATTTTTGGTGGTACTGGGGATAGAATCCAGGGGCATTCTACCTTGGAACTACACTCCCAGCCCTAATATTATTATTATTATTAGTCTGGAGATGGAACCCAGGGACATTCTACCTGAGCTACACCCCCCTGCCCTATTTTGTATTCTTTATTTTGAAACAGGGTCTCACTAAGTTGTGGAGGGCCTCACTAAGTAGCTGAGGTTGTATGTGAACCGTAATCCTCTTGTCTCAGCCTCCCGAGTGCTGGGATTACAAGCGTGCGCCACCATGTCCGGCTACTCCCAGCCCTATTGCATTATTTTTTCTTACTTTGAAACAGGCCTCACTAAGTTGTGGACGACCTACGTTTTTGAGGTTGACTATGAATCTGTGATCCTCCTGTCTCTGCCTCCCAAGTGCTGAGATTACAAGCATGTGCCACCATGCCCAGCTTCTATAGCAGTTCTAAACAGACACAGAGATAGGAATGTGATAAAAGTGCTTTGTGCTACACTTTGCAAAGTTTTTCTTTTAAAACACCTACTTAGTTATATATTCATGGATCTTTATTTCTCTTTTTGGGTCAGCCTACCAGGTCATAACCCTAAGAACCAGTACCAGCTGTCTAGTTCAATATCTTATTTAACCTGCTTCAATCAGAAGGACTATTCCACTAAGGCATCCAGGTGGAAACAACTGTCCCAAGTTTTCCTCTGAGTTTTCTTAACAAATTTTGCCCTGGAATTAATAATCTGTATTTTCTCATTCTTAGATTTATTCTCCTGCAGTCTTTCCAATGTTTCTTATAATTTCTTCTATCAAATTTTCTCTGTTTAAAACAGTCAGCCTTGCTTTGTGTACCTAACAAAAGCAATATAATTATAATTCTGTGTTATATAGCATATATGAATGTGTGAATTTAAATATAGATGTTGGAGAATATAGTTGAAATAAATGTTGACAAATTTTTATTCATTTACAAATAAATTTAAAGTGACTTTGCAATAAATGTTAAGAAACAATTTTAAATCAACCCCCAAAATTAAAAGTCAAATTGAACACTGGATTCTTTAAAATGAACTACTATATATTCTACAGATAAAAGCTAGTATAATTGTGTTGGCATTACCCAGAACTATACTGTTAGGTGTTTTCAATTACATGCCATTTGTGGTTTTTAAATTCAGGTTTTCTGTTGTGTTCTAAAATGGTCTGAATTATATTGGGATAAATGTGCCATATACTGACTTACTGGGTAAGGGCACTTGGAATAGTACAGTGGGAATTACACTGTTCAGTGACTCATGTTGCATAAGTACCTGCAAGGATAATACAGATATGGAAGTTGGACTTTCACAATTGCTGTTTAACCATATCCAAAAGAAAAACATGTCAGAAAAAATATCCCTCATTTCTCAAAGATATAAGAGAGAAAATTAAAATTAAAAAATTAAAATTAAAAGGCAACTGTTAAAACAAATATGTAAGTAAAATACTCTAGAAATAAAAGGCTTTACCACTGTGTATTATGAAGCCCCTCACACGGATCTATATGCAGACATTGTTTTTGCCATTGAAGTTTTGAGAAACATTTGATTTATCTGAGCTTAATTACTATTCATGAAGTACTGAACACAGTGTTTAAAATATAGCTCCTCCACATATAATAGTCAATAGTAGTAAGATGTGATTACTAGTGAATTAATTGAAAGAATTGAGAAATGCCTACTAAGTAAAAAGCCTCAACCAACACCTCATACGTTCAATGGTAAATCGAATTAAACAATGTTAGTGAAAAGGTTTTATTTAAAAACAAAAATGACAATAGCAAAGAAAAAGAACAATACTTCAAATTTGAGACTATGCTTTCTTGTGGGGTATTTTCTATTCCAAAAGTCTATCTACTATTACTTGAATAAATAGATTTGGGTAACCCAAAATAGCAAGTGTACACCCACTATCTTTGTAGCCATATCCTAACTACAGAGCTTTGGAAACATCCAGGTTTTATTTAAGAAACATACAATGTTGAGAACAATTAAGAGGAGTTGTACCAACTAAAAGTATTGCATAAACAAACCAAAAAAATCATGAACTCATGATCTCATGCAATAAAGAAACATAAACTGTCTTAAAAACCAATGCTTCATAGTCCCTTGAGAAATCTACGCCTTGATTTACCACTAAAGATTAATCATAAATAATATATAGCATTGTTTGGAGCAAAGGAAATTATCAGATGTATGTTGGCCTTTTCTTGTTTTTGACAAATGGCTTGCAAATAAAGCTACACACACCTCAGAGTTTTCTCATTTTCTACCAGAAAGAATAGAAGTAACTAATGCATTACTTCATAACAGTACATATCTGAGATTATTTTTGTGGTGCTCAAAGACAAGGACCAGAAACAGATGTACAGTTATGGGTTCTCACTGCACTCTCTGACAAGGAAAAAAATGTGGTCAAAAACTAACAATGTTTATGTCCCCATACTCCTTCTTGCGCATAAGGAATTTCTCGCCCTACCTTCCTATCATAATTCTGACCTCACCCAGCTTTACATGGTTGCATTAAAATTCTATGAGACTGAAAACTATTCATTTCATAATTAAAACATGAACGTTCTTTGAAAATCTCCTTAGTAGTTTAAAAATAAAACAAAGCAAGAACTGAGAAACATAAATGCATAAGCTTATAATTTTAAAAATATTTTTTTCTAAGGAAAAATATACAAGGAATAATGAGCTAACTCCACGGAGATGGATCTTTACTCTAGTTCAATGACATCGAATTTAGAGCACTGCAAGCCTTTGAAATGATAAATAAATTATAGGTTCAAGAGTATAGCCAGATAAATGGCATGAAGCAATCAGCTATCTATTTTAAAACAGATTAAAGCAGGTACATGATTAAATTTATTTAACAGCAAATAACATAATCTTTAGTTGTTTAAAAAAAAAGAAGTCTTTTTTTTTAATGCTAGAGGAAAGTACATTTGTAAAACTTTTCTAAAGTTCTATGCATGTAATATCTTTTTTTTTTTTCCAGATGGAACCCTTCTACCTCCGGGCTACACTCCCAGATCTATTTTATATTTTATTTGGAAACAGGTTCTCTTAAGCCAGCGAGGCTGGCTTTGAACCTGCGCGAGCCTCCTGTCTTCGCCTCCCAAGCGCAGGGATTACAAGCATGCGCCACCACGCCCGGCTTTTATTTTTCTTTTTTCTTTTTTTTTTTTTTTTGGTAATATGCTTTATTTTATCATAATAAAATCTCAGGTATGCAAGTTATAAAAGAAGATAGTAATTCAAAATAAAAAACATTTTAAGAAATCAGTTCATGTATAGAAGATAAATCCTAATAAAATGGTCAGAAGTTCTAAAACAAGAAACAAAAGAAAAAATTGCAGGCAAAAATATGGGAATGCTATCTTCCAGGCTAGTTGGGATGCAGTTAGTATAACAAATAAACATCCATTTACTTTTTTTTTTAATTTTCTTTTTTGCAGGTCTGGGGATGAAACCTAGGGGCATTCGACCTCTGAGCTACACCCCCTGCCCTGTTTTTTTTTTTTTTTTCCTTTAATTCTTTATTTTGAAACAGGGTCTCATTAACTTACGGAGTGCCTCACTAAATAGCTGAGGCTGTCCACAAACCAAGATCCTCCCGTCTCAGCCTCCCAAATGCTGGGATTGCAGGTGTGCGCCACCACACCTGGCTTAAACATCATTTTCTAATATCTCTGATTTTCAAATAGGCAGATTGGTACACAGATTGTAAGAAAAGTTTAACCACCTTATTCACACTTAGCATCAAGAATGCTCAGTCTTTTAAGTTGAGCATCCTCTTTTTCCTGGCCTCTGCTCAAGTTTGTTTTAAAGATTAGTTTTTGCTACTTATTTTGTACCAGCAATCTGTTTTTAGCTGAATATATATATATATTTTTTTTTCATCCATTTCAGAAGCATTTCAAGCATATAGGGAAAGGATCTGCTTTAATATTATTAAGAGATCCAAAGTAAAATCCTTAAAAAACCATTTCAAATTTACAAATATCTCTTGTTATCCAGTAATCAAGTAAGTGATACTGTAGAGCAGAAAAAAAGTCATTAAAAAAAAATCTAAATAGAAATCATTCAGGTTTTCTTTTTGTTTGTTTGTTTTTTTTGTTTTGTTTTTTTTTTTTGGTGGTACTGGGGATGGGACCACAGGTTCCATACCTATAAGCTACACCCTCAGCCCTATATTTTTATTCTTTATTTTGAAACAAGTCTCACTGAATTGCAAAGGGCCGCACTAAGTTCCTCCTGTCTCAGTCTCCCAAATGCTGGGATTACAAGTGTACGCCACCATGTCCGGCTGAGTCATTCAGTTATAAAGACCAATGATGCTAGATGGTCTATTTTTTAAATGTGTACTCAATATGTGGTTTTTACATTATAAACCTGAAAAATAAAAAGAAATGTGTGCATTTTAATATAAAAACTAATGTAAAAGTTTTATATCATACATCAGTGAGATACTAGTAAACATGAATTTCACGTATTACAAATAATTCCCTAAAATGTTAAATAAATAATTCCTTATAACAAATTATTCTGAAACAAACTTAAAAATTCTTCTTGAAAGGTTAATTTTGTTTAGTATTTATTTTAAAATTAAAGGAGTGTTGCTACTGTAAGCAATCATTCAATTCTCATGCACCAAAGACAGAAAATCCAAAAATAAAAAATCTTTACTTGAGAAGTTTGTATTTATTTGCAAAGGTTACTGTTCGGATTATGAGCACTTAAACTTGTCATTTTTATAGCACATTAGTGGACATTCAGTTTTTTTCCCTCAGCAGATGAAATATATAAAAACTATAGTACCAAGTATAAATTTTATGTGTACAGAAAGAAAATAAAACTTGCTTACCAGGCCTTGAAGGCCTCCAGAATCTACCTGATAGGTAATGTTGAAGACAAAATGGAACAACTACTACTTTGACTTCACCTTTCCCTTCTTGTGTCCTTCCATCCATCTGCAGTTTTCTTCCCTGCTTCTCACTTTTGACTTTTATCTCTAAGTGTTCAAAATCTAGCCCACTCTTTATATACTTGAAAACTCTACTGAAATGTAATAATTTCTTTCTTAAAGTTTTTTCTTATTTTCCTGTCAGACATGATACATAAAGCACTGAATTTGAATTTCCATATATCTTCTTCTTTATAACATCTCATATTGTAATATATAAACAACTTTAGAGTTCATTTCACCCATGATTCTTGTTTTCTAAAGAACTTCAGAAAACTGAAATCTTTTAACAGGTCGTAAGTAGATTGCTTAAAAGCACAACATTAGAGTCAAAACAAAACAAGGACTAAATTTCTTCTATTTGTTCACTTTCTGTTCTGCCTTGTATTTTGAACAGGTTCTATATGTAATTCATTACCATTTTAAATGTATAATATTTCTTCAAGTTTCATAACACCTTAATATATATTTACACAGCAACATTTTTGTATGGAAAGACAATTGAGTATTTGACGAGTGGAGTTAGATGGAGGAAGGAAGGGATAAGCAAATAGGGAGTAAAATAATTTTTAATGATCTGATAAGAAATGATATTGCTTTTAACATGGTTATCCTTTTCTAAACTATGGTGGTTAATCCTATGCCATATTCAAAGGGAAGATGCACTCATTCAAAAGGTTGACTTTTTTTCTTCTATAAATTTGAGACATTCTGAAAAATTAAATCAAACTATTGAATAATCTTAAAGGAACAAAAAGAACATCCCAAAGTAGGGATTCTCCAAGTATCAGCCTTATACCATCTGCTCCAAGTCACATGGGACAACTTTTCCACTCTAATGCAGGAACCAACAAAGTAATAGAAAACAATCAAGATACTTATTCATATTGTGATTTTTATTAGGAAAATATATGTTTTAATGAAGTAGAAAATGCTTTGAAAACTCACTCAGATAGAAACTAAAATTTCTTTGAGGAAGTGATATTTAACTTGAGAATGAAAGATGAAAGCATCAGCCTCAGAAGGAATCTTAGGAAGGTTATTCAACGTAGAGAAAGAAACCAGGATGTGCAAAGGTATGTTCAAATGATCACATTTGGCAGCATGGCTTATTGGTAAGAAACTGGATTTTTCCATGGTTTAAAATGCAACAAATGAACCAGAGAAAGTTATAGAATGAAATGCTATGTGCACACATTTTTCATTTGTATGCTGAGCCTCACAGTGCAGAGGATTTAAACTCAAGCTCTTTTCTCTGTTCACTTGGTCAAATCCACACAACCTTAAACTAGGAAGTGACCTAACTGAGAACATACTCTTTTCCCCCACTGTAAGATGAACTTTTTCTTGGCAAGCACCACCTCTTACTTTATCATACTGTAGAACATTAGTAAAATCTGAATTGTGTTGCATTACATCTAATTTTACTCTGTTAAATAGACTAAACTCCAGAATGGTTGAAGCTTTCGAAATAGCCATTTTCAAAGTCTATGGTAAGATATCTCAGTTTCTGGTTTAATGTGGAGAAAAGTATTTCTGATTTTTGTTCTAGGTCTTTTGTTAATTCATAGATAGAAGTATTTTCATTATGATGGAGAAAAATGTATCCTAATATAGGGTAAAAATTCAATTACATTATAATATTTGATTCAGTTCAAGGTCACCGATTTTCTATATAGGGTATTAATATTTTCTATTTTAAAAGGAAAAAATAATATAGCTGAAGAAAATCATAAATTTTATAACTTTTTAGTACATGTGATATAATATATTCCTAATGATAATGATTAATGTTAAAATTATCTCATAAATAAAATATTTAATTAATTAAATTATTTGTAAATGAATTAGTTACTACGCACATGCATTCACTGATATTGACAGGTATTTCTATAATGCAAATAATTAATTTTATCTAAGTTTATTTTTAAACTGCAAATTGTGACCAAGAATTGTTATGAGATTATATAGTCCATGCAATTTAAAAAAGAAATGAATAATTATTTGGGTTCTGAACAGAAATTTCACTGAAAGAACTTTTTTGAGTCTATTAGCTGCCATACTTGGATACTTTCAAGGGCTTGATGAATCACTAAACATTTTGTCCACTTCAATTATAACTAATATAAAAAAGGAATTTTAATACTTATCTATGCATGAGTCTTTCAGATATTCTATTGTGTAATGCCACCAGTTGTGTATTCTTAGATGTGCCAGTCAGCCTCCAAAATAGCTCTCAATAACATTTGCCTCTTGGCATCCTTGCCTTCATATAGTTCCCCTGGCTCTCTGAGTGCTGACTGTGTTACCAATAGGATATTAGGGAAATGACTACATGTGACCTTTGAGGTGAGGTCAGAAAAAACACTCAGGAATCTATCTGGATATATGAAATTGCTTACTCTGGGAGGAAGCTAGTGCCATAAACATACTTGAGCAGCTGTATAAGGAGGTATACACAGAATAGATGGAAGTCCTCTAAGAATTAGCACTAATTTGCCTGTCACATGAGTGAGCCTTCTTAGATTCAGATCCTCAGTCCAACCAGGCCTTCAGATCTGAACTTAAGTAGTAATGACCCTTGATAATCAAAAATTATATACAGTGGAAGTGGAATAACTCGTTTAACACAAAACTCATGTAACATAAAACTTGCATTTAGTATAAAACTACTTTTCTTAATTAAAGAAAAAAATGCCCTCACTTATGATTTCTTGGTACTGGCTTCAAAGACCTCAGATTCTTGCTCATTGACCCTTGAGTCTTGCATTCTGAGATTCCCTTGTATCTCTTCCCCAAATAGGCTAATCTTCCAGCCCACTAAATTTCCCATTCTCCTTAAAATCCCATGTGTACACTCAACTCAACTTCATGTTTTTTTTTTGTTTGTTTGTTTGTTTTTTTTGGTGGTACTGGGGTTCCTGGAAGCCCTTCTACCTCCGGGCTCCACTCCCAGACCTATTTTATATTTTTGAAACAGGGTCTCTTACGCCAGCGTGGCTGGCTTTGAACCTGCGCGATCCTCCTGTCTCCGCCTCCCAAGCGCGGGGATTGCAAGTGTGCGCCACCACGCCCGGCCTCAACTTCATGGTTTTGCATGTGATGGTTCCTAAACATTTTAAGCCCAACCTTTCTCTGAATGGCTGATGACTATCTATTCATCAGTAAATTTTAGAGAACACATAATTAGCATTAATGCACAGTAGGAGTTTCTAAAAACTAACATTTTTGATGAAGCATTTTCCACCATCAAAGTATACAGTAAAATCAAAATTAACGTCATGAGAAGACAACTTGATTTGAAAAGGATTAATTTGTTCTTTGATTTGGATTTTTCCAATATAAAGATATCTTTATTCTAAGCATTATATTAGCAAGAAAAAGAAGAAATCAGTTCTTTCGGAGTGATCATGGTAAGGCTATGAACCCTGGAAAGAATCCATCTCATTTGTGGTTTGGAACAACAACAAAAAAATATCTTCAGTGATTATATCTAGAAAATTGTTGGCACTTCTATAATGTTGTATTGTTTTATTGAATTGAGAAAGATTTTGTATTTTCTAAGTCCTCTTTGAAAACCAGAAGGACCAATAACATCCATGAGAGCATGAAAAGTGTCATTGCCAAGGAAAACTTAGCGTGGAAGTAAAGACATGTAACTCAGTGCATAGAAAAACCAACTAGGAGCCTTTGCAATCTCTGCTGCTTTGTTGAAGAAAGGAGTTGAGCACAAGATGCTGACTCAGTGCTTTCTAAGTTGGCATGCACTGGCATTAAAGGCACAGCCAGTAATCATCAGAGAATTTCCTTCTACTGTCCTTAAGATTGTCAGCCGGGCGTGGTGGCGCACGCTTGTAATCCCCGCGCTTGGGAGGCAGAGACAGGAGGATCGCGCAGGTTCGAAGCCAGCCGCGCTGGCGTAAGAGACCCTGTTTCAAAAATATAAAATAGGTCTGGGAGTGTAGCCCGGAGGTAGAAGGGCTTCCAGGAACCCCAGTACCACCAAAAAAAAAAAAAAAAAAAAAAAAAAAAAGATTGTCAACTTTATCAGAGCTAGGATCTTGAAACACTGCCCTTTTGGGAAACGTGTCAATAACATGGAACAAAAGTATTAAGTTTGTCCCAAATAGAAGTTTGCCAGCCGGGTATGGAGGCACATGCTTGTAATTCCAGCACTTAGAAGGCTGAGACAGGAGGATCTGGGCTCTCAGGCAGCCTCAGCTACTTGGCGAGGCCCTCCACAACTTGGTGAGAACCTCTTTCAAAATAAAGAAAAAAAATTGGGCTGGGGGTGTAGCTCGGAGGTAGAATGCTCCTGGATTCAATTCCCAGCACCCCCAAATCAAACAAAACAAAACAAAAAAGAAGATTGCCAATTTACCAGAGCACTAATTCCAACTTTCAATCAAACTTCAAGCTAGAAATCATATTCTCAAAACAATTTGGTAGAACTTTGTGGTTCCTTGACTTATTTAGGAGGGTATCTCTGTAGTTTATAGAGAGCTCTGATAATAATGATGAGCTCTTGTGTCTAAGCTGCTAGTTGGAGATAGAAATTTGAAGCTGGACAACTATGTGAGCTTTTCAATGCTATAAAAAGTGTTTCTTTGGGGTCAAGTTTATATTGACAAAAACATGCTAAATTCTTCCAGGTGAAAAATGCCTTTATATCTCAAAATTACAACATAACTTTATTAGTTTGTTCATTTTGTGGTACTGGGGATTGAACTCAAGGGAATTCTATCTCCAAGCTATACCTTCAAGCTTTATTATTTGAAGCAGGGTCTCAGTAGTTTGCAAGAAGTCTCATCGTGGTGCTGAGGCTGTCCTTAATCCTGTGATCCTCCTCTCTCAGCCTTTCAAGTACTGAGATTACAGGTATGTGCCACCACATCTGGCACATCAAAACTTGTGATTATTCTTCCTACTGAAATGGCTTTAAAATTGAGTACAGACTGAATAATTTTAATATTGATATAGGAAATATTAGTAAACTGGTCCTAGCCAAATCTGACCGCAGTAGTTTGCTCAAATGAATTCAAATGAAGACTCTGAGAGAAATCTGTTGTAGAAAATAGCTTACCCCTCATGGATATAGCTGGCATTAGGAGTCCTAATTTTCTATTACAACTGTTAAAGGTCCCACATTTCCAGTTCAAAGGAGGATAATCTCAACTGATGTCAAGCCATCAATTGCTTGTGTGTGTAAAACAGAACACACACACACACACACACACACACACACACACACACAAAGAAAGCACAAATTCAAATTTGTATTCAAGCAGCTATCTCATCAAGAAAATTCATTTTGAGCAGAATTAAAGTTTAATTTATTTTTAATTTGTACAAGTTTGATTTCCTGTTCTTTATTCTTGTTTTTAGTACTGGACCATTAACTTTTAACATACAAAGAGTGAAGGACTTTATGAATAGTTAAACTTGGCATATGACTAAAATACATCCTAAAGCATTACATAGATTTTTGTCATCTGTTTTGCATCTCTGTTGATGTTTGCTTTTGCTAGTGTGGGGCCTCTAGCGATTTCATCAGATCTTTTATGGATTTGGTGTCTGCACTAATTAAAGGCCATATACTTCATCTTTTGGACGGAGCTTCCTTTAATTTTTCTAGGCTGAGTCGATGTTGCTTCCCTTTGCATTCTTACCCCTCACCGTTTCTACTTCTATGATCGTGTATCTGATTTTATTGTCCTTTTCTTTTCTCTTGTCACTAGATAGTTGTATTATTCAGGAAAGAAAGTATATATTCATATTCAGTGTACATATTAATTAGTAAAGTAACTTGGAAATACTACAATATCTTGATGGAATCACTAGAGGCCCCACACTAGCAAAAGCAAACATCAACAGAAATGCAAAACAGTTGATGAAACATTTCATGAGCAAATAAATGCAAATGCAAATAAATACAAGTCTTCCTTTGTTTTGATACTTGAGGGGCAGCCTGTTTTGCAGGACACATGATTTTATATGTGAAAATACTTCCTCAGCCAAAGTCTTTCTTTAATTAGATAACTTATTAAATAAGTTATAAAAAATTAGAAAATTATATTTTTCTTAGTTATTACAAGTTTTTCATGCCTTTCTTTCTTTTAGAACCTTGTCTAATAATACACTGGTTTCTTGCTTTGTATTTACCCAAAATATAATGTGAGAAGACTGCCACATATTTGGAATTGTTTAAGAATTTTTTAATACCTCAGGTATATTATGACCTCAACTAAATATTTGTTAAACCTAACTTAGTACTTCAAATGATCAGAATGAAACCATTTTTTTTCTGGCAGAAGACATTGTTCAGGCAATTAAAAGAGTATAAAGCCATAGGTGAGATGAGGGAATCTAAACCTGCTGAAGGTAATTAGCTCTGGGAAATAATTTTAAAATAATAGGTACATTTGCTAGAGAAAATTACAGCAAAATATCTCCTGTATAAAAAAAAAAAAACAGCTGTGGAAAAAATAAAATTGTAGGGAAAATGTGTTTCTTCCCTAGTGTAAAGTAAATCATCAGAGATTTTTCACATTAAATCAGAAACCCTTCAGCACACATGGAAACCCCTTAGGAAGTTCTCTGTTACTGAATAAATAAATGATGTGTCTGAATCTGTGAATATTCTTATGTAGAGCTCTGTTGATCTTTATATTTTTGCACTCTCCATCTATCTTTGTCTTTTCTTCCTTGGCTTGATCAATTTGCTGAACTTTCAGTTGTAGACAACAGATTCTTTGAAATAATAACATCAGTGCATAATTTCAAGCAATTAATTATTGTAAGAGAATTTTATTTAAAAATGATCCCCAAGCACATCCAATTTGTGACATATACACACAAACTATACATACATATGTAATTATATATAATTATATATATGTAAGTTAGATGTGCTTGGGATAATTTTACATGTAGATGGTATGTATGTATGAATGTATGTATGTATGACTATGATAACCTATTTAGCAATGAATGTTTATTTATTTGTGTTTTGATGACAGATTTATTTTATAAATCTAGAGCTCCAAACTTTGCATCTTGTTTTAATGTTCACCATAAGCAAATGGTATTTCATCACCAATTTTACCTAATATTTGACTTACCATCTATACCATTCATATAGTTAAAACACTACTGTTTTCTCTACATAACATATATTTGCCCTAATATTCATATATGTATATATGAATATACACAATATACACAAAAATTTTCTATCTGCATTAGTAAGCTGTACTTCTAATATAAATTTTGAAGTTATGATTTATAATTTCAGAAGAGGGCAGAATCCATTAATTGGTGTTAAAGATAAAAAGAATGGCATTTTAATTGCAAATACATTCAATTTATTTAGGCTATAGTACACAAATAATATTAACACATGTAGTATAGCACTTCTCATATTTAAAGCCTTTTCCAAATATTAAGTTTTCAGCAAGATTACATATTTGATAAGTGACATGTGGACCAGATGTTTTTCTTGATAAAATAGTTAATGATAACATATATACTTATTTTTCACTCCTAATATCAAATATTATATTTTATCTCTACTATCTATATCTCAAGTTTGAATAATGTGTAAGAATATTTGACAAAGTTTATAGGTTTACATTGGAGATAATGCTTACATCATCTTTATCCTTAGGGTAATGGACTAGTCCTTTTGAGAAAGATATTCACAGTTAGTTTCAACTAACAAATAGGATGAAAGCCTTTCTGTATACAAAACCAAATTATCTTCATTTATTTTGTCAGTTTTCCACTGATTCACAATGCCGCTTAAGGAACTATATAATTTATTGATTAAACATGTTATTTTCCTAAGTTTTTTGGAAATAAAATGAAACCATTTTTAAGTTCATTGAAATAAAAATGATAGTCAGTGAAAACAGCATACCACACAGATTATGCCTTAATTTTAAACCTAGAAACATCAAATGCTATATGTATACATGTGTGTGTGTGTGTGTGTGTGCATTGTGCATACATATATGCAATATATAATTTTACTTGAAAAAAATGGCAGTATTCTTTTTTATTTGATTAAAAAAACAAATACAAATTTAGAAGTGTTTGGGAAAATAGAAAATATAGTTTGCTCAAGATCTTATTTTAAAATAATTTCATACTCTGCATGTCATTTCCATAATCTTTTTATTTAGCTCTTTTGAGACATAAAGAACAAGAAAACAAATTAAAAATGTCTAGATATCTAGATGTTAAATGAGTTTCACTTCCATCATTTCTAAAATTCTTGAGTTAAATTTATGATCCACTCAATTTAGTTCCTATTTCTTTTCAATTTGGTAAATTAGTAATGTTTTTGAGAGTTTTAACTATACAAAACCTGAAATATTCATCTCTAATGGTTCCTAAAAGAGTAATTGTGTTTAATGAGCACAAAAGCACTATTTTTATTTTGGCCAGTAATGTAGTACTTTCTTTTCTTTTCTTTTCTTTTTTTTGGCTTGGGAATTGAACCTTGGAATATTTTTTTTTCTCCAAACCACATTTCCAGCCTTTTTTCATTTTTTATTTTGAAGCTGGGTCAGACTAAGTTACTAAGTCTGGTCTCAAACTTGTAATCCTCCTATCTCACCCTCTCAAACACAGTAACTACAGGCATGCACCACCATACCTGGCAATAACCTACACTCTTAAAAAACAGTAAATTAAACATTTGTTTTTCTCTTGTGCAAATCTTTCTTGGTTCAGGGAGAAGGTGAGTAAAGAAAGAAGCTATAATTTGTGCATTCTAAAACTTGAATATCGAGGCAGAAATTCTTAATAAAAATCTAGCACCTGTCCATAGTGGCTCACACCTGTAATGCTTGTATTTGTGAGATTGAGACAGGAGTATTTCAGGTTTGAAGACAGCCTTAGAAATTTAGGAGAACTTCAGTAACTTACTGAGATCCCATTTCAATAAAATAAAATAAAATAATTAGGGCTTGGAGTGCAGCTTGAGATTAGAAAGCTCTTGGGCTCAGCATCTAGTGTCCCTCACCAAAGAAACAATCAACCTAAAACCCTACAGCAAGAACTAGCAATTCACACTCAAAGTCACATCAAGAAGATTGTGCATCAAACCAATTTGGCTTCATCAAAGGAATGCAAGGTTGGTTCAAAATACTCTTGTCAATAAATGCAATTCAGCACATAAATAGAACTAAGGACAAAAATCATAGTATTATCTCAATAGATACATAAAAATCCAACACCAATTTATGCTGAAAACATTAAAAATAATGAAGGAGCGAGAAAATTTATTTCAACATCATAAATACAATAAAGGATAACCAAAGCAATTAGCATACTGAATGGGAAAAAACTGAAATATTTCCTCTAAAATAAGGAAGACAAGGATGTCCACTATCACACTCCTAGTCAATACAGCACTTGAAATTTTAGCAAGAACAATTAGACAAGAGAAGAATATTAAAGAAATACAAATATGAAAGGAAAAAGTAAAATTTTCTTTGTTTGTAGATACTTAGGATACCCTCCCAAAAAATTCAACCAGAAGACTTCTAGAGGTAATAAACAAATTTAGTAAAAACCAGATACAAAATAAACTTACAGAAATCAATAACTTTTCTCAGCTCCAATAACAAATCCACTGATAAATCTGAAAACCAATAGCCTAAAAAAATGTACTTAGAAAGAAATAAGTCTAACCAAAGAGGTAAAAGCCCTTACAGTGAAAATTATATAACACTAAAGAAAGAAACTGAAGAAGACCTTAGGAGATAGAAAGACCACCCATGTTTTTGGGTAGGAAAAATAGATGTACTACCAAAAGCAATCTATTAATTCAATCAGAAATCTATTTACTCATTATTGATTTTTTTTCTGGCAGCACAAGGAGGGTCATTTTATTCACGTCTACATAGAGGATGAAAGGGAAATTTTTGGCTGAATTTGGGTAAGAGTATAGAGAATAGCTTTTTGTTGTGGATGCCTTAGAAATAGTGTCCTTCCAGATTCTGTGATGGAAATTGAAATTAGAATAATCTAATAGTCTGGTAGGTGAAAGCCCTGCTAGGATTATAATGGTTTAGTGTCGAAGCTCATCAAAATAATAAAAACAGCAATAGATTCTCACTAATTTCCTATTTTAAGAAAAAAAAGTCTCCTTATGCTCATTAATATTATTTTCACTGATCCATGTCTTTTGATTACATTTAAAATGCAGTACAAAGCCAGCAGTTTATTTTTATTAAATTAGTTTCATTTCATTACACATAACAGTGTTTTAAATAAGAACTAATAGAATGTGAAAGTTAACTTTTGTTTTGAAGTCTATTTATACCATATTTTCTTTACTTGCTCATTAATATATCCAATGCATGACTAATTTCTATTGACTTCCTTTGAACTGTTTTTCTGATTCAATATGGGTAGATTTCACAGGTTCCTCAATGCCCACTAACTGTTAGGTCATGTAGGTATATTCTTTGCCCAACTTCTCAGCATAGAGGCAGGGACAATCAACTCCCCTGTGACCCCATCCATAACACTCCATACACAGTTTCTATCTCAAAAGGTCTTATTCTGATTTAAAAATCCCCTTACTCAACAACTTCTTAAAGGATTAGCAGTACCGTATGAGTCCTCCTAAGTGTGTAGTATGACTGCTAATGCATAATGTTTTTATTTAGTGGATGAAAGGTTGAATAAAATAATGACACAAGTTGCTTACAGCAGTCCAAATTAAAGAGGAAGAAAAGTCCTTAAGTTTCTTGGCTACAGAATTCAGATAACATATTATCAGACACATCGACATTCAACTTTACTTGCTTTTTATGCATTTATTTAGCTTTTATACCTTAGATTGGAATGGATAATGCCCTGTACTGATTCACGTGGCTGGAATCGACTCAAACATCCAAAGGCTTATACCTGTCATGGTTTTACAGTTTTCTTAGATCATGGCTATAAGCAAGGTTCAGTTTTGCAATTTACTTTATTTAGGATTTTGCAGACCACTAAAACAAGATGTTTTTCCATTCTTGACTTCCTGGCTTTAGGTGTGCCTCAATACCTGAAGGACCTAAAGAACATGAGGCATCCTTGCTAGATCTTTATAATCTAAAGGAAGACTCACAGCCCACCATCCTGTATGTCTGCCCAGATAGTCACAGCAAATAACATAAAAAATATGACAATAGAAACCTTAAACAACAAATGTTTATTTCCTCACGGTTATGGAGACTGGAAGTCCAAGATGAAGGTGCCAGCAGGGATGGCATTTGGTGTCTTGGAGAGGCCACCAAGGGCTCTATCTTTGGATTGCAGGTGCTACTGGCCTGCTTTATCTTCACTTGCTCTAACCTGCTTTATGGCAGAGACAGAAAGCTCCAGGGTTCCTTTCTATTTTTATAGGTTCACCAATTCTTTTGGATCAGGGCTCTTCCTTGCTGACTACATTTAGCCTTACTTATGTTCTAAGGGCATGATCTCCAAATACAGTCATGAAGGGGGTTAGGACCACAAAAGATGAATTTAGGGAGAACAAAATTTAGTCTACAGAACACAAAAGACATTTGTTATTGTGATGTAATTTGACACATCTGGTATTTTCAATTGAACGTGCATGTTTCTTCTGATACATTTTCTTTTGAGATTCAAGGTCCTGTTACTCCCTTCACATGAAACTTCACCATGGCCACTATAAGAAGGATCCTTATGACTCAGTTTGATAACTTCAAAAGAAATGACAAAATATCATCAATGAAGCTAACAACTTTTTTTTCTTTTCTTTTTGTATTTGAAAGTGCCAAAAGTAAAGAAAGTTGGCAAAGAGAACTAAAAGAAACACTCATAAAATAATCTCTAATTCAGGAACTCAAAATGCTCTCATTAGATACTACTATATGATATCTGGCATTTTACCTGGTTAATAGCAAGTTAAAGAGTTTAAGACTTTGGGTTCTATTAAATGTTTCTGAGAATTCAAGTGGTCTATAATAAGTACAGCAATACATTTTGAAATAAAGTGGATTAGAAGGAAAATGTTAAGTGGTAGGTTTAGCTCCATCTAGTTCATTTCTTATGTATACCTAAAATGACAGTGACTAGGAACCATGCCATTACAAGGATATTATGTTGGCAGCTTAGAAATCTGCTGAATCTGTCCTTAAAGTTCTATATTATTTGTAAGCAGATGTTTTATTTATGGAAGTTAAGGTTTATACTTCAGTGCCATTCCCTATTTATTACTCTAAAAAAATCAGTATGTATTTTAAATTACACATATAATTGTTTTGTGTTTTGGTGCCTAATTCCTCTCCATGAAATGCATGAAAAGAATTAAAATGTTCATATTGTTTCTTTTAATTCCTTTCATGCACTTTTGTGGGTGGAATTAACCTCTATACTCCAAAATGATTGTATGTGTAATATTAAAAATGGAACATCTCATTTCCTTTTTATTTCTATTGTGGGGATTGTAAACACCAGAGGTATCTAATGAAGACTTTATTTTTACAGCAGCACAAAATAGAAAAGGCACATTGGAAATTCAACTAGACTCTTGTTGTTCAGATTGGTCTTCTGATCTACGGAAACATGTCGATTTCTTCTTGTTTTTATTTTTCTTGTTGTCCTTCTCTTCCAACTTGTAGTGAATTTAATGTGATAAGATGTCAACAATGCAGCTCCAGAGGCGAGCATCTAGTTGCAATGCAAGCCTTCTTTATTGGTCCTCTTGATTTCATAGTTTTAAACCAAGAGGAGAGGATTATGTGCATCCAAAGCCATAAAGTTCTATCCATAAAGCTAGTTCACACTAACATTAAAAACCTTCCTTTTCTTTTCTTCTTCTTCTTCTTCTTTTTTTTTTTTTTTTTTTTTTTTTTTGCGGTACTGGGAATGGAATCCAGGGGCATCCTGCCTCTGAGCTACACCCCCAACCCTATTTTATTCTTTATTTTGAAACAGGGCCTCACTGAGTTGCAGAGGGCCTCACAAGTAGCTGAGGCTGAGAACCACAATTCTTCCGTCTCAGCCTCCCAAATGCTGGGATTACAAAGTACACTACCACACCCAGCTCCTTCCATCTTTTTTTAAACCTCTTCTACTATAGACTCAAAACCAACCAACCAACCTTCCTTCCTTCCTTCCTTCCTTCCTTCCTTCCTTCCTTCCTTCCTTCCTTCTTCCTTCCTTCCTTTTTTCTTCTTTTTCCCTTCCTTCTTTCTTTCCTTCCTTTTTGGTACTGGGAATTGGACCCAGAGGCACAATACTCCCAGCTCTTTTAATGTATTTGTTTTTTTCAGATACTAAGGATTGAACTCAGAGGCATTTTTCTCCATGCTACAATCCCAGACCTATTTTGTTATTTTTTTTTAAATAGGGTGTTGCTAAATTGCTGAAGTTGACTTCAAAGCTATACTTCTCCTGTCTCAGCCTCCCAAATACTGGGATTATAGGCATGTGCTACTACTGTGCCCGCTACAAACCAGTTATTCTTTCTTGAGGGTGGGGGCAAAGTTTTTTAAATTTGACATGTCAAGTTACTACTTATCAGATACAGATACTCTTTTAAGTAAAATTCTGTCTACTTGCTGGGCGTGGTGGCGTACGCTTGTAATACCTGCGCTTGGGAGGCAGAGACAGGAGGATCGTGCAGGTTCGAAGCCAACTGCACTGGCTTAAGAGACCCTGTTTCCAAAAATTAAAAAAAAAAGTATAAAATAGGTCTAGGAGTGTAGCCCGGAGGTATAAGGGCTTACAGGAACCCCAGTACCACCAAAAATAAATAAATAAATAAATAAATAAATAAATAAATAAATAAAATTTTATCTACTTGAGTTTGGCATTGTTTCTTTTTTAAGCATTGCTGACTTTAAACAAACACTCAATATACAATTCTAAATAGACAATCGGACAAATAATTTTTAATGGTTGAATGATGATACAAACAGTGACAAAGTGAGAGGGTAATCTCTATTTGGGCTGGTTTTATTCACATACTGGGCAAGTTCTCAGCTTTAGTCCATAGGAGATTGAAAATAACCATGGGTATTCATTCAACAAAATGCTTTAATAATCAAGAAAGCAACAACTTTTAATACATTTATACACTAGGCGTGTTAAATCCTAAATCAGCTGATTATGGTGGTATGTATTTATAATCTCAGGACTTGGGAGGCTGAGATAGAAGGATCTTGGCTTAAGAACAGCCTCAGCAACTTAGTAAGACCCTGTTTTAAAACAAAAACAATAAAAAGGGCTGGAGGTGTAGCTCAGAGGTAGAATGTCCCTGGGTTCAATCCCCAGTACCACATACACACAAATGCTAAATCACATTCTTATTAATAGCTGTTTTGCAAACACAAAAAGAGTAGCAGGGGAAGTCACATTTGGAAAACAATGGAAACATTCCTGCTGGACCTGTAATCTTTGTTTCACACACAGACCAGTGCTCTCTCCAGGACTGTGCCTTCAGCATTTCAGATTTCAATATGATTTGGTTGGAAACTCTGGTTTTAAAGAATCCATCTTGCAGTCCTCTGACAAAGTAATTGGCTGGAAAAATTATAATAAAATTTTCATAAAGTTCATATTCATGAAGTGGCAAAAATTGCTTTTAGGAAATTACTGTATTAATAATTTACACTCATGTCAATAGCATTTCCAAAATAACTCAAGCTCTCTACCTCCAAGACTATGAACCTACCTTGAGCCCCCACCAACCCACACAAAGAAAGTTAAATATGCTGAGACACATTGAGATCTAGATACAGATTATTCATTTAAGCAGATAGCTCCTTGTTTAATTAGAGATTTATCATCTTAACTAGCTGTACCATTGCTCTGAATTAGTTTTCCTGGGTTTGCAGAATTAAAGATGGTAAAAATTGATGAACCTTAGCTGTATTTCCCCCCGAAGGGTACAAACTTTTATTACATTTCAGATGCAAAACACAATTAGCCTCTAACCTAACCATGTTAATCTCCTTGAGTTAAGCTTGTGTGTTTCTGCTTGTGTAGAAACTTTTAATGAAAGATCTATGTCTTTTACAGCCGGTTTTAATAACCTCTTTATTTGCATCTCTGCCCTTGTTTAGAGGAGGAGTTAATACGATAAGCTCCTGGATTACAGAACTCTCTTTTAAAATTGGGGATAAATAAAATTCTGTGACAGTCAATTGGAGCAGTACTCAGCAGGAGATGGACATCGACAATAAACATTACTCAATTTCCAAAACTTTCCATGTAATTAACAAAGATGGATACATTACTGTCACCCATTATGCTTCATTCTGTAAACTCCAGACTTCTGGCTATTAAACAGGGCTATTTTGACAAAACTGGATTTAAGAAATTGATTTACTTCATGGATAAATAATTATTTAGAGGATACTCCTCTACTCACCTCAGCAATAGATCAGTTGAAACCTATTTAAATGTTTTCCATTATGCATTTTGAAATGCTGCACCCACTCTCAAATTATCTTCCACTGGGGGAAAAAATAAAGGCTTTGGTGGCTTAAAGAGAATCTATCTGAAAATTGAAAATAAATGATTATTTGTGGGTTTCCTTACTGAGGGCTAAGATCTATGACACAGCCCCTTCTTCAACACCTATGAAATGTTTGAGGTCCATTATGATCATTGGAGTTTTATCTATTAGAAATTACTTATGGCAAAAGAAAAAGAAAAAAACAGAAAGAAACATGTTCTTTCCTACACTGAACTAAAGATGTAAAGACTGTCTTCTGTGGTCCAGAATTTACTGATGTACAATAACACAGTAACATGACTAACCTCTCATTGGTTTTATGGTCCAGTTCAAGGTCATCACTTTTATTACTAACACTGTGTTATTATTTCATGAAGTATAATGGAAAAAATGTGTTCTAAAATTATACTTAAAATGGATGTATTTGGGACATTTAATTGGAATTTCCACCAGAAATATCAATTTTAGACATGAATATTTACTATGTAATTTTATGAGAGTACCAACTACATCCAGTACCAGCAAAATTTACTAGGTATTATATCTTTGTATTGCATTCATTTTTGTCCTTCCCTCTTCTGAGAAGAAAAAGGCTATTCTTACTTGATTTTAAATGCCCAGTATCCGGAATAGTATAAAGAAGTAGAATTATTTCAATAAATACAAATAGAGCATGAAATAAAGTAGTGATCAAAAACTTTGGGGACATACATATTTTGCTCAGTGACCAAACTGATGAGCTCTCCAAAGACATGTGCATCTTGTTGTACTCTTTTCATCCCTGGTACCCAGTGTTTCAATAGCAAGCTTACTTCCTGATAAGTAAGCTCAGAGCAGCTGCTCCTCCAAAATTCAGAGCAAGAGCTAACTTGTCAACTGAACCAACCCCATGGTCCTTGATGCCTGTGAAACTGCAAGTGGGCATATCTACCCAAGATAATTTATCCTGGAAAGGAAATCAAGATCTGCCAAGATGGTGTTATTAACCAATCAACAAATGTTTGGCCACTTCCAGGGAGAATTTACTTCCAGCTTCTGTCTTCTTCCTCTGTTCAGAAGGTAACACATAGGTATTATATGTGGAAGGAAGCTCTGCTTATCAATGGTACTAAAACTAGTGGAAGGAAAGAAAAAGAACCAAGCTTTATGTATGTTGTAATATTATGGAAGCATTTACCAATAGATCACTACTATATTGAGGGTAAGTCATTTATTTTAAAACAAATAAAATCTATCCAGATCCAAATTATTTCTTAAATGGCATTAGGAAAAGTAGCCTTGTAGTGTAAATGTATAAATTTTGAAGCAAATATTTTCTCTGAAGAATCTTTTATCCCAGTAAACTAAGAGATGTTGTCTTTTACATGCATATTCTCTAATTCTCTAAAACTCCCTAAGAGTCCATGAGGATTCTGGGGCTCAGATATTAACACAATTTCTCTAGCTCATAAATGGTTGAGGGTCACACCCAGAATTTGAAACTGATTCTCACTTATTTAAAACCCACTTTTATTTCTAACATGCTAGGAATATAAGGTGTATCTTGTATTATGAATGTATAGACTTAAATATATAGATTAAATCTGTAAAATATATAGATTAAATATATAGACTTAAATATATAGATTTAATCTATAAAATATATAGATTAAAATTTTAGCAGCTCACAAATCTATCCCAAATGATATCCTCAAAGAGGCATCCAGGGAATTACACACCATGCACATATGTGCACAGTTGCAATCATGATTATTAGCCTTCAGTGTGGTAACTAGCTGCAAAGCCAAGATGGCTTGCTTGATCACCCTGGCTATGTGCTATCTCTAAGACATAATGCTCATAGAATCTCCCTGTAAGATGTAGTCTTCTAAGTTTTAGATTTAATGTTAATTTTTGACAACTACCATCCTGTAAAATAATGCTCAGTGATGAGATGGCTTACAGACTCAATTTCTGCTTAAAGAACAATTCAAGAGGTACATTTTATAAGTTATTTTATATTGGTGCAAAAAAGAAATATCAAAAAGGTACCAAAAATTCCCTTCCTTCTTGCATTTGTTTTACTCAAAATTGTGCTAGCCAGAAAATAAAGGGATTTAAGTTGAAGGCAGAGAAGTGATGGGTAATTAAGTCTGTGTCATTTATTTTGTAGAAAGAAGCCTTTATCACAAATCGTCTTGCCTTTCCAGTCTCTCAGAAAGAACATTCTCACTTCGCCTTTTTCTCTTCAGTTATTAAAAATAAGCCCTCCAAATACTGAAACCAGACACAGTTACCTAAAGAAAAGAAAGCCTCTAATCCTCTCTCCAGGCATGTAGAGGAGCTGAGGATCCTTTACCTCTGCGGCTTTGTTAGTGCACCAATAACTGGAGCAAGATAAACTCTGACTGAACAAGCAATATGTTGATAGTGTCTGAGCAAAAGCTCCTGTGGTTTGGACAGCTGGGATCAAACCAGAGCGCAGTGGCCTTGAGCCCCAACAGCTTCCTTTCTGCTGGCCCCATTCTTTGATCAGCGGTGTCCACACAGACATTGTTGTCAATTTATAGTGTAAATTTCCTTTCAGAATGGAATTTTGAATATAATTTGTGTTACCAAAAAATATGCTCTACAAAAACAAAGCAAAACAACCAACCCAAAATCCCCCAAATGTAGTAACCATTCCTCGACTCGGACGAAAATCATCTTTATTTTTCTTATTGCTACAAACCCTAATACCTAACATTTAAGTTGTTCTTTCAGCACTGTAAAGTGTTTTTTTATTTTTCATCTCAAAGGATTCCTACAGCAATGTTGAGATAGTGAAGTTGCATTTTCTTGTTTGCTCTCCATAAATGAGGGAAATAAGAAACACAGAGTGTATACGACTTGGCTTAAGGTCACAATATTTAGGTACAGTGTCTGAATTGTAAATGATTATGAACTCCAGGTTCTGAGGGAATGTTGCTATAATTATAGTTACATTCTCATCTAACTCTAGATCAAATATAAATATTCTTAAGGAAAAGGAATTCTAAGAATCCCAAGATCACCACTGTTAGGTTGGCTCATGTAGATACACGAAAATACAAAAGTGTATTTTCCATATATGTACACATTGAAAGCAGGCACACAAACATATACAGACTGTAAACTACCTTTTCCTTTTTTTTTACTGAACATCTTTATATTTATATATATTTTTGTATACTTGTCCTATTTTTATTATCATTATTTGTAGGTTATTGGGGATTAACCAAGAGAAATACTATCTTCAAGCTATACCAGCCCATTTTATAAATTATTTTTATTTTGAAACAGTGTATCACTAGGTTGCTGAGGTTGATACATTGCTATATTTTAAGAATAAATTACAAGTTTGACATGATGGTACATACCTGTAATCCTGGTACTTGGGGGGCTTAGACAGAAGGATCACAGTTTAACTCAGAGATTGAATGTCCCTGGTTTCATTCCCCAGCACCATACACACACACACACACACACACACACACACACACACACACACACAGAGTCACTAATTAAATAAAATAAATTACAAGATATTCAACTTCGGAGTCAAAAAGACTATTTATTTATTTATTTATTTATTTATTTGGTGGTACTGGGATTCCTGGAAACCCTTCTACCTCCGGGCTACACTCCCAGACCTATTTTTATTTTTATTTTTTAAAATTGGAAACAGGGACTCTTAAGCCAGCGAGGCAGGCTTCGAACCTGCGCGTTCTTCCTGTCTCCGCCTCCAAAGCGTGGGGATTACAAGTGTGCGCCACCACGCCCAGACTTCCTCTAAATCTGTATATTTTTATAGAGGACTTTACTGCACTTAGATAAGGTATTAAATGGGGTAAATTTGGATTATAATGGGAATCAGTTTCTTTCTCCCAGATTTATATGTGAATCATTGCCATTGCTTATTTATCCAAACTTCAAAACAGATGAGCAAACAAAGAAAATCGATTTGCAGTGGCTGCTTTGGTAGCTGAACACCTTCTCCACATGCCTGCTCAGTTCTGTACTAAAAAGTAGAAGTATTTGAACCACCGTAGTGGCTAATGAGAAGAGTGTGGCTTATTGTTTAGACTTGGCTGAATTAAAACCAAACAACAAAAAATGAATGAAGTTTACTTCTAGCAAAAACTTAAGTTGGGGGTGTTTTAAATATTAATAGTTGCATAAGTAAATAGATATTTAAAAGTAACTCTCATTTTGTATCAAGCAACACTCTAAGCATCACATTTTCATTATTGCATTTGATGCCCACAAGACCACCATAAGACATTATTTCAAATTCTAGGTTTTTCTGTCCAGAAGTAAAATAGTACTTAGAAATGTTGAATGACTTGTCACAGGGCATCCAGCCTGGAGAAACACAACCATTGCACAAACCAAGGAAGCCTGTGACCACAGTCTACACAATTAATCACCATAAATTAAAAACATTTACAATTTCCCCCTTCACTTTACAAAGTAATATGAGTATACTTGTATATAATCAGGAGAGACAGAAAAACACTTAATAACTAATGCTTATAAAGTATTTACAGTTTGCCAAGAGTTTTAATTCTTTATGGATTAACTAAAAATGTAATTTTTATTTTTTTTATTATTTTGCAGTACAGGGGATTGAACCCAGGGGCATTACCTCTGAGCTATACCTCCAGCCCTATTTTTTTATTCTTTATTTTGAAACAGGATCTCACTGAGTTGTAAATGACCTCACTAAGTAGCTGAGGCTGTCCACAAACCACAATGTTCCTGTCTCAGCCTCCCAAATGCTGGTATTATAAGCATGTGCCACCACACCCAGCTTATGGATTAACCTTAAAGCATAATTTATATCAATTTTGTACAGGAAAAGACTGAAACTCAGGGCGGTTAAGTAACTTACCCAAGAACTCTCACTGATAAAAGCTGGGATGTAAACTCAGACAGCCAATCCTAGATCCACAGACTTAACAGCTAAGAAACACTGCTTGCTATTAGCATCCATTTCAATGTATACATTTTCCCTGACCAAAATAATCATGTATATTAAGATCCAAATATTCAGAATTACTGAATATTCAGGACTACATCCTCTGGAGGCCTGAACTAGTGATCAAATTTTATCTTTTAGAGCAACAAATGGAATAATAAATAGTGATTGACCATTATGCACTGAATTGTATCCTTCCAAAATCCATATGGAAGCCCTGAACACCACTGAGATTGTGTTTGGAGATAGAACCTTTAAGGAGGTAATTAAGGTTAAATGAGAACAGAAGTTTGGGGCTCTAATCCAATACACTGGCCTCATTACAAGATGAGAGAGCGGCACACCAGGGATACACAGGCACTGAGAAAAAGGCTTTGCTAGGACACAGAAAGAAGATAGCTATCTACAAGCCAAGCACAGAGGCCTCAGGAGAAAACAAAGCCTGCTTACACTTTTTTTTGGAGGGAAAGGGGCTCTGGAGATTGAACCTAAGAACATTCTACTTCTAAGCTATTGTTTCTGGTTTTTTAATTTTGAAACAGAGTCTTGCTAAGTTGCTGAAAGCATTGCTAAGTTCCGGAAGCTGGCCTTGAACATCTTCCTGTCTCAGACAGGAGTCACAGACAGGAGTTACAGTACTGTGATCTGACTCTCACAGCCTAAAGCACTATAAGAAGGGAATTTTTTTTTTTTTAATTGGTGCATTGCAGTCATACATCTTAATGGGTACAAGATGGTGGAGGCATACATTCACACATCACCCAATTAGCCCTTACCCAACTCCTGCCCCATTCCTTCTTCCTCCTTCTTTCTCATGTTTGGTTTAGTCGTTGACATTGATATGTTTGTTAAAGTACATCACATGCATTAGAGAATTTCCCTCTTTCCCTCTTCCATCTCCTCAGTAAGTTGCCTTCTTTGCTCATCTACAGTATCTCCTTCTTCATCTAGAGTTCCTCCTGTTACCCGTTTCTCTCTAGATTCTGCATATTAGGGAGAACATCCAATTTCTTTTTTTTTGGTGACTGACTAATCTCACTTAGCATAATGTTCTCCAGTTCTATCCATTTTCCTCTAAATTACATAACTGTGTTTTTCTTTATGGCTGAGTAAAATTCCATTGGGTACATATCCCACAGTTTTGTAATCCATTCTTCTGTTGATGGACATCTTGGCCGGTTAGCCACCCAGTATGTGACATTTTGTTATGGCTGCCCTAGCTGACTAAGATAAATTTTGGCCATAAGCAAAATAGCATACATTTTAGTAACTAAAGAACATTTATCTATGGTGAGGATGGCATGAGAAGGAAGTTTGTAAAGTAAGCCGAATGCTAGTGAAATATTTTGAGAGTAGGGAGGCACACACTAAAATTTTTGCTATAAATCCCAATATACATTTACCTTACATTTATTGCAAGCTTAGTCTATTGCACCTGGCTAAAGCAGTAAAGAACTACCTTACTAGTTAGAGTAACATTTGGTAACAAAGTAGTGAGTTCTATAAACATGAGGAAGATCGATTTGATTTGTAAACCAAATTATATATCTTTTAATTTTAAGATCCTAACTCAACTCATGAATCTTTCATGTTTGGTAATATCCTGTACATTAGAGATTTAAATTTTGTTGTGGTGTAACAGAGTCTGTATGTGTTCAATTTGCATTACTCTTAATGAGTGTTCTGCTCAGGCTGGTTTGTGAGAAGTTCACAGTATGAACTGCATTTTGATTTTATGGAAAGATGAGATTCATCTTGTCATACCTGAAGGATCAAACAGGAGATAAAATGTGTATTTTAGCCCTATACCCATTTTTCACTTCAGGAAAAAATACCTTGACTAGATGTCTCATCCAATTTTAGGAAGTATAACTTATTCAATTTATAAAACTTTGAAGATAAGGTACCAAAATTTACAGACAATTTGCTTGCTACAAATCCTACTTGAACTGTAGTTTTATACTGGGTGATTTTTCTAATCTTTTCTCTAGCTTGTCAGTTTTGTTGTCCATCTAACAAAAAACATAGTAAGTGATGCATAATAATATCAGGTTTATGGATTTGAATAGATTTCGCATCCTGAAGAAAGCAATTCTCAAAATGTGTCATTTACATAAATATGTTAAATGATTTATTTACCTTAGGACATAGGAATAAATAGGTGGTATCCATTTTTAAATTTGGCTGAACTGAGTATAATTTCAATTATAATTCTATCATTGCTGAAAATTATATTTTAAAATATTTGTGGGAATGAACCAAAGTGTTGCTACTTTATATCTTATATATAGGCTTGAACATTCTGTTGTGAAATATATATTGGTAAGTTCTTCTTTGACAGCACAATGTACAGGAAAAAGATCTAAAGGAAAATCATTTCTCTTCAGTAATCACAAAATAAAATTGGAGGCTCTCTGATTATTTTACAGTACAATAGATTTTGTGAATGGACATATGGATGGATAAGAGAATGATGGGATGGAAACACTCATGAATTTTTGCACATGCTCGTCTACATCCATGTTTTCAAAGGTTGCATAAGATGACAGAAATTCCTAAGCTGAGGGTGGTGGTACACACTTGTAATCCCAGTATTTGGGAGACTGAGACAAGAGGATCACAGGTTTGCAGCCAGACTCAGATACTTAGTGAAGCCCTTCAGAACTTAGTGAAACCCTGGTTCAAAATAAAAAAATAAAAAATAGAGCTGGGGGTGTAGCTCAGAGGTAGAACTCCCTTAAGTTTAATTCCCAGTACCACAATAAAAAAAGAAGAAATTCTTGAAGTAAATAAAGCTTTATCTAAACCGACTCCTCCAATAGAGGACTAATATCTAATGTATACAGAGAACTCAAAAAACTCAGCACTAAGAAAATAACCCAATCAAAAAAGAGGCAAGTGGAGTAAATAGACACTTCACAAAAGAAAAATTCAAATGATCAATAAATCTATGAAAAAATTCTCAAAATCATTAGCAATTAGAAACACGCAAATCAAAACTAATCTGATATTTCCCATAATTTCAGCTAGAATGGACATCATTAAAATTATAAACAACCACAAATGCTGGCGAGGATGTGGAGAAGTAGGAACTCTAATATATTGTTGGTGGGATTGTAAATTAGTGCAACTACTTTGGAAAACAATATGGAGGATCCTGAAAAGAATGGAGATGAACTTACCATATGATCCAGCAAAACCATTTCTGGGTATCTACCCCAAATAATAGAAACCAAACCACCAAACTAATACATGTGTATCTATGTTCATAGATGCACAGAATTCACAATTGCCAAACTTTGGAATAAACCAAGATGTCCATCAAAAGATGAATGAATTACAAAACTATGGAATATGTACACAATGGAATTTTACTCAGCCATAAAGAAGAACAAGATTACATCATTGGAACAGAATAGAAGACATTATAAATAAACTAAAAATATCTTGCCTAAATGAATGTGACTATTGGTAGTTAATGTAATACCAATTATAAAATAGTTTCCTTAAATGATTCTCTTGCTATTCAGTACTCTTCCCCAGTAGGTTTCCCTAAAGATGTACTCTTCAGGGCAAGGAAATTGGCATCTAATGAAGATAAATTCATTTGTATCTGTAACGAAGTCTTCTGTTAACACTGAAACTACTTTAGATTAGACTTCTGAATACTGCACTGATCATACATGTGAGGTAACCTGTGATACATTAATGATCCGTTCATATCAGAATTACATGTTTCTTGCAGTTTTGACATGTAATTATAGTTTTTCATGGACATATAAAACTCACAAGTTAAATTCAAATATGTCTGCCTTTATTTCTTTGTTTTATCAAAATACCTTAATTATTAATCTAGTGGCTTCTTATGATTCTTATTAATAAATTATAATTTATGTCATAATATATAATCCAGGATAATTATGATATAGACATAATTTTAATATTCATTTAATTCTACAGAAAACAAAAATTTATTTAGTTTTTAAGTTGTAGATTACCAAATTCCATAAACTTTAAAAGCTGGTACTCAGAGTACTTATTTTTTTCATAATGTACAGAGGAAAGGAGATTGGTTGCATTAATTAAATTGGCTTGAAGCTTTCTGGCGGTCTCCAATAACTTTTTTTTAATTATAGCTTAATGTTTTCTTTTTGCACTTGCAAAATTGAAATTTCTTTCCTAATGGCTATGTTTCTTGTACTTGTTCACTCGCTTCCCAAAAGAGTCATAGGATTCTCATTTGAAGTTCTTGTCAACAGTAGCTATCAGTTGTGACTTGGTCAAAAAGATTTTATGTTTAATATTGTAATTTCCTGTGTTTCAATTTTATTGCTTCATGTAGTAGAATTCTGTGAGATGATAGAGAATAAATAAATATATGGCCCTTTCATATATATGTGAATATATATTAATAAAAACAGCTTCCAAAATCAATATCTAAATATTTAAATATAAAACATTCAAATATCAGGTAATTTATATTAATTTTTATGACAGTATGACTTTAAAATGCAGAAAATGCCATGGTTATGAACATTGGTAATGGTAGTACCTGACTCCCTATAAAATAAGGAACAAAATATAACAATTATACAAACTCATCTAATTATACTTTGGTTGCTATATTTTGCCATTTGCTACCTTCTAAGGATACTAAACAAAAGTCTTGTTAAATTTATAGCATATGTGGTGGCATATTGCAATCTAAGATATCTCAGAGTTATATTTGTATAGTAAAAATATTTGATGTAAAGGTTTATGCTACTTTCTCATACAAAGTGCATTTTTATTTTATATAAACTTATCCATCCTGAATTTTTTAAGGCTCATAATCTTCCAAACCCAAACAATGTTTTAAAATTTATATACACAACCTGAGAAGAATAAGTGAAATATTCTTTTTGTTAACAACTAGAATAGCACTCAGAACTTGAACGTAAAATTTAATTCTCTAAGATCCCAAAAGCAACAATGAGAAATGAAGATCAGAGCGATGGGTGGATCTCAATATATTTCTTAAAATAAAAACTTCACAAATCTCAAATATATTCAATATCTCATTAAACTTAGCTGTTGAGAAAATAGGCTAACTGAAAAGCTAGATCTAAAATAAAAAATTACCCGGTGAGCAATAAGAAAAAACAAGGAGAAAGAAAATATTAAAGATAAATTGATATAAAGAGAAAATTCAAAGGAGCTAACTATTTATTGTATCAAAATTGTATTTAAAAACAGCATAGCATGCAATTTACAAGTAAGGCTTTTATTTATTATTTATTTATTATTTATTTATTTATTTATTTATTTATTTATTTATTTTACTTATTTATTGTAGTACTGGGGTCTGAATCCAGGGGCCTTCTACCTCTGAACTACACTGTCAGCCCTATTTTTTATTTTGAAACAGGGTCTCACTAAGTTGTGGAGGGCTTCACTAAGTAGCTGAGGCTGTCCATGAACCCATGATCCTCCTGTCTCAGCCTCACAAGTACTGGAATCAAAAGTGTATGCCACCAAGCCCGGTCAAAAAGTAAGAATTATTTGCACAAAACCTACATAAAATGTGGATACTAAAGTGGCAATAGGATCACTTTTCCTATAGCCATCAATTATTTTGGTGAACAATTTCTTAATTTTTAAGAGGAACAAATTAAATATTTCTGCATACAATCCTTTCCTAAGAAAAAGAACAACAACAAAAAAAGAACAATAGATATTAGCTAGCTTCTCAGGGAACTCTATTGGGCTTTCTGCATAACACAAAGGCTGAGAGTCTTGGTGCTTTTCCCTTCCAAATCCTTATCTAAGTACTCTCAAATGCATCAGTGAGCTCATTTCTCAACTCCCTATCCATTGGTTTATAGAACAAAACTCCCTTTTTGTTGCTACTAGTACAACTATTAGCAGTCTAATTTAAATGTTGCTTAATAATTGGTGAGGAAATACATCTTTTATTCTCTCTCAAAATATAGACAATAATCTCAACACATCCTCACCTTGTGTTTTATATCCCTGGCTGAAGAGAACATTTATGTGTTCTATTCATAAATTTTAGATTAGCTTGTTCTTGTCCATGTTTCCCTAGATGCAGATTATGAGATAGAGATTTGTAGATAGGTTATTTATTAGGAAATTTTCATATGTTTATTTTATTTCATTTTATTTGTGATAATGGGGGCAGAACCCAGGGGCTTTTCTACCTCTGGGCTACGCTCCCAAACCTATTTTATACTATATTTGGAAACAGGGTCTCACTGAGTTGCTGAGAGCCTCACTAAGTCGCTGAGGCTGGCTTTGTTCGAACATGTGTGATCCTCCTGTCTCAGCCTCCCAACCCCTGGGATTACAAGCGTGCACCACCAGGCCTATGGAAGCGTGGGGGAGGAGGCAAAAATGAGAGATTCTGAGCAGTGATAAAGTGCATAAAATGATCTCAGTCAACCGTACAGAGAGCTTTGGAGCCATGGCAGACCTTTCTTGGTTATACTAATTTGGGTCAAAAGCACGATATCTTTACATACTCCGTGATGCTCAGCCTTTGGTTGCAGGCTTCCATAGAAGGATGCCTGACCTTGCATAAGACGGTTTTCTTCTATGAGCTGACACTGAGGAATCCCAGGAGTTCTAACAAAAATCCCAGGAGTTAAGGCAACAGGTTTTATTCCTAACATGATCTATGTTAATACTTGGCCATAATCACTCCATTTTTTTTGCTTCCATTACATGATTGTTTCTTTTATTATTCATATTTTTATGTACCCATGTATTTTCTTTAAGGTATATGATTAGAAACAGAAATTTATAGTAAAAAAAACCCTTAACAATAATATTATAAGAGGTTCATAATGATTATAAGGGGTATAGAAATTGATATATCAATTACAACGGCCAGGCATAGTGTTGCAAGCCTGTAATCCCAATACTTGGGAAGCTGAGACAGGAGGATTACAAATTCTAGGCCAATCTCATAAACTTTGCAAGATTATTAGCTACTTAGCAAGACTGTTTCGAAATAAAAATAAAATAGAGTTAGAGGTTTAGCTCAGCGTTAGAATGTTCCTGGGTTCAATCTCAAGCAACATCCCCAAATAGAAAGGCTAGTTAAGTGTCTAACTAAACAACATTTTATTTATTTATTTATTTATTTATTTATTTATTTATTTATTTAGTGTGGTACTGGGGTTCCTGGAAGCCCTTCTACCTCCGGGCTACACTCCCAGACCTATTTTATATTTTTGAAACAGGTTTCTTACGCCAGCGCGGCTGGCTTCGAACCTGCGCGATCCTCCTGTCTCCGCCTCCCAAACGCGGGGATTATAAGCGTGCACCACCACGCCCGGCCAACATATTTATTTAATGTTAAGTTCCACACATATATGCATTTTCTAAAACATTATATTTTGATTAAAAGAAGTATTGTGGAGAAATATGTCTGGATTGTCTTTCAAGATGTAAACCTAATGTCAATATATTCTCACAAATAAACTAGATCACTGCTGAAGATTCATTTTTAAATGGACATGTAGACTCAATTTTTCCAAAGTTGCACTGCAGGAGATGCTCTTAAGTTTAACTAAAGGGCTGCTATAGTACAATAAAATAAAAATTTGTTTTATAAACAAAACATGGCATGAAAAAAGAACACAAAATTATGGCACATCTATAGGATTTTATTTGATACATAATAAAAAAAAGAAAAAGAAAGTTACAGAATGGCAAATAATATCAGGTACTGTATCCTAGATTTATAAAAACATTTCAAGTGGAAAATGAGAGCTTAAAAGCAATAGATAGTATTAAAAATACAGGATAAGACTATATCAATTCTAATGATGTTCTTGTTCACCTTATGCCATCTTTGAAATTAGAGGTAAATTTAGCCAGGTTTGGTGGCACATGCTTGTAATCTGAGCCTTTAGAAGGCTGAGATAGGAGGATCATGGTTCGCAGCAGCCTCAGCTACTTAGTGAGGTCGTTTGCAACTAAGTGAGACCCTGTTTCAAAATAAAGAATAAAAAATAGGGCAGGAGATGTAGCTCGAAGGTAGAATGCCCCTGGGTTACATCTTCAGTACCACACACACACAAAAAAAGAAACTTTAGAGGTGAATTTAGATTCAAGGGATGGTCATTTAATTGGACATTTTTTCTTTCATCATGACAGACAAAATATATATTAAAATATATAACATATTGAATTTGATGAAATATGGTGAGATCACAAGGTCATATGTAAAAGAAATAAAAAAACTAGATCAAATGGGTCTGACATATGTATGAATGACTTTTTATTCTCCAAGCTTATTAATTGGCCAGTCTGTTATAAACTAAGTTACATATATAAGAATTAGTACAAAACAGTTGATAGTTTTCCAAGTATCCAAGCTAAATTTATATTGCTTAACTATACTACTATAAATACTATTCTTCACCATCATTTTGCATACCTATGTGTAATGTGTCACATATATCAGTTGGGAAGGAGAAACAATGTCTTTCCACTTTTCTTTCAGGTTCTAGAAGAAACCTTGCCATCTTTCCTCCAGGTTTGCAGTGCAAAGGAACATCTGTGCTCCTAGTCTTATAGCACTAAAAGAGCATTAGCATTGTGAAGTGAGGTGCTATAGTTTGAATCTTGAATACCCACCAAAGCCTTCTGCTTTAGTCGGCATTTTCACCACTATAACCAACACACCTCAACATTCTTTCCTCTTTCTCCCTTCCTTCCTGGCCATGAGGTGAGATGTTTGTTCTGTCATGGGCGCCTCACCGTTGACATCTATCATCCCCATCAAAGGCTTGATGCCATGAATGTACATGATCTCTGGCCGGAACCTTCAGAACTGGGAGCTAAATAAATTCATTCTCTTACAGGGGCATTTTCTCAAGTATTTCATTATAACAATACAAAGATGTTAATATATAAAGAAAAGTTATGTTTGGCATTTATTATTTGAGCATTGTATGGCAAAATCCTAAATATCTATTATAGCCTATTAATTTGCACAGATTTTATTAACATTATTCAATACTTCATGAACTCTTCCAAGATGCTTTTGTTTTTACTTCATTCTGTATTTTCAAATAATCTTCACATATGATATGGAATTTATAAAGATAATCATTCTCATAGTAAAACTAAAAAATTATGTTTTCTCTATTTTTACTTATTCTCTATTTTTACTTACTTAATTATGTTTTCTCTATTTTCATTCTAAATTACAGATTTATTATTTCAAACAGGTTTTTTACCTTAACATATGTACATACATACAAACATACATACATACATACACACACTAAGGGAAATGTATATATAAACACATTTTATCAGACTTATTAAAATTCAACTCTAAGGACATGAGTTTGTACTATCTTGAGCTTAAAACACTAAAGCTTCAACTAATTTTATCCCCATGGCTCTCTTCCACTTTTACCATGGAAGAAAATGAGTTAACATTTTCATCTATAAACTTCTTGAAACAACTTTAGATATTTTTGTAAATGTTACTATATATAAGATGCCAAATAGACATAGTGAAGCTTAGCAAATACTATTTTTACAAGTTAGAGACCCACATGATTATAATTATGTTGAAAAAGTATGTAGGGAGCAAATAGGAGTACAGATTTTATAAATTCTTGAAGTAAAGCTGCTTTCTGTCTACTGTTTAAAAGTATAAGTACCTGCACAGTGTTCCAGAAAACAGTCTGGTCAGTTTGATGAGGCAGACTATTTTTACTCTAAATTTTTATTTACCAAACAAAGGGCTTAAAAGTTGTATTTTAAGCACTGAACAATAAAATATTGAGATTATGTACTGGAATGAAACCCAGTAAGGTTTAAACTGAGGCTTTTCTCTGTTTCAAAATAAGAAAAAGTGAGCTTTCAGCCACAATTAAAAAAAAAAAAATTCAGCAGTGTCAAGCTGTGAAGCATCTACATCTCATCTGCATATCCTAATTTCATCCAAATTTTTATGGTGCTGACCATCTGGATGAATGAACGCTACAGATGATTACCCAGGTCCTTTCAACAGAGCTAAAGTTATGCCTGCTGCTATGGAAAAAGATATTTTGGTTGAGCCTCAGGTAGTCCGCTTGTTAACATCCTGCAAGTGGAAACATGCCTGGATATGTTTTACATAGGAATTTTACTCTCCATATTAACTTATGTTTCTGTTAACAGTATAAACAAAATTAATATTTCCTAATTATTGGTAAAATGATAAAGACTGGAGTCAGAGTGCCTTGGTGTGACTTGGGATTTAACAGTGTTTCTGATTATTGTTATTGATTTTTACAAAAATCAAACTTTCTAAACTGCCATCTTCTTTTAAAGGGGACAATAGTGCAGAGTTAACAAAACCATTTTACAGATCAAATCGAACAGTGTGAGTATAATAAAAGCAGAAGCTGTTTTTTTAGAAGACTAACAACACTGATAAGCTTTATAGGACTTATTAAGAGTAGAAAAGGCCAAACAATTAAAGATATCTACTAAAACGCAAAATACAGATACATAGCCGGGCATGGTGGCGCACGCTTGTAAGCCCCGCGCTTGAGAGGCTGAGGCAGGAGAATCACACAGGTTCGAAGCCAGCCTCAGCTACTTAGTGAGGCACTCAGCAACTTAGTGAGACCCTGTTTCCAAATAAAATAGAAAATAGGTCTGGGAGTATAGCCTGGAGGTAGAAAGCCTCTGGGTACCACCCCCAGTACCACAAAAATAAATAAATAAATAAATAAATAAATAAATAAATAAATAAAATAAAAGTAGCATTGTTTAAAAGCATAAGTGCTAGAACTAACTCATGCAAATAAATAGGAACATTCAAATAAAGTGGGTAATATTTTAGAAAAATATGTTATCAAAATTGATTTAGGATTAAAGAGAAAACCTGACTAATGCTACACCACTCAAATAATATACATTTGATGAAGAAATGCTGATAGACATAAAAATCTCCAGAGTTTTAGCAGTAACAAGGAAAATATAAATAAAAATCAAAGTATCACTCCACAGATAATAATGTCTTGAAACAATACATATTAATGAGGACTTGTAGTAATGGAAACAAACTTGTAAGAGTGTAGAGTGTGTAACCATCTTGTAGAGGAAGTATTTTAATGATTAGTAAAAGTAAATAATATGTATTTTCCAAGGCAGCAATTCCACTTTCAGGCTTCTTCCTTAGAGAAAATCTTATACTTGAGTACAAGGGGACATAGATTGCTTTATTGAACTCCTTTAAATAAGAGAAAATAGCAGAAACATTTCTAACAGCCTCTTAAGAGATACCTTCACAGATGAAAATAGATAACCTATTTATTAACTTAATATAACACAGTATGTCAATCAAATCACATCTTCATTTTTACATGAGCAAATCACAACTAAAGCCGGGCGTGGTGGCGCACGCTTGTAATCCCCGCGCTTGGGAGGCGGAAACAGGAGGATCGCGCAGGTTCGAAGCCAGCTGCTGGCTTAAAAGATCCTGTTTCCAAATAAAAAATATATAAAGTACATCTCGGAGTGTAGCTCAGAAGTAGAAGGGTTTCCAGGAACCCAAGTACCACACACACACACACACACACACACACACACACACACACACACATATCACAATTAAAGCATGACTAAAAATCAAGTTGAGAAAATATGGATCCCTCTTATTGTTATTTCTGTATATTTTAAATACAAAACACATTAATTTTAATGTTTATAATTCACATCAGATTTTGGATAGTTACATTTGTATATATCATTGTTTATAAGTTATAATACAAATGAGAAATATTACAATTTTTTTTTTTTTGGTGGTATTGGGGATGAAACCCTTCTACCTCCGGGCTACACTCCCAAACCTTTTTTATATTTTATTTGGGAACAGGGTCTCTTAAGCCAACGAAGCTGGCTTCGAACCTGAGCGATCCTCCTGTCTCTGCCTCCCAACCTCAGGGATTACAAGTGTGTGCCACCACGCCTGGCAAAATATTACAAAATTTTAATATTGGATTATGTGTGCCATATTATGGCAACATTTTTATTTGAATACTTGTTATATAATTTAAATAAAAGATATTTGTATAAAAATAGAAACAGTACACAAAGTAGTTATAAAACTCATACATTTATGAATATTTAAACTAGACTTAGAAAAAATCTTATTTAGTATTTCATATTTAGAATTACTTATTCTGGTTTCTAGTTATGACTTCTAATTTCATTTCCTACTAAAATATACCAGGGCTCCTTTGATAAATTATTTATTTTAGAGTCTGGGTCAAAAATTGTAGATGGGAGTCTACCACGCCTTATTAGATGAGTTAGAAAAATAACAACCAAAGGGTACAAGATTCATTTGATAAATGAAGGCAAAAATTTGTCTTTTATAACTATAGATATAAACTTACTGTGGTCAATAGACATTGGTTTCAATCAACAGGCTAATTTGAGATTTGCCCATGTTAATATGAATATATGGTTTGATAGTTATATAGTATTATATTAAATTAATAAATAGCCATTTTATTATATTTACCTATTTGATTAAGGTTGCTAGAGTAGATGATTTCATCTTTTACTTTTTTGTACTCTTCCACCAGACACTTAAATAATATTCCAAAGAGAAAGGGAATTAGCTAACTTATTTTCATTCATACCAAAGTATGTCTTCCAACCTAGTACCTCTCTAAATTGTGAACTCCTTTTACCTTAATTTTTGGTTCATGCTTTTAATTGGTTAAAACTATATTTGTTTGTCTCCCTCATATTCTCTACTAGCATGTGTTGGCTGAGGCAGCATAAATAAAATGTCATTTTAAGAATGACAGCCAACTCTGTGTAAGTAATCCAAACACAAACAGCTTTGTCAGTACAGGGGTATTTTTCAATTGGGAAGGGTGGCTTGTGATCATGCCCAACTGCTTTCTCAATCATGATAGTTGTCCTCATGGTAGCCTCTTGATTATCGTAGCAAAAGCTTAAACTTGAGAAATGACTTCATTTTAAAAGCTTTACTCGGCATGGTGGCGCACGCTTGTAATCCCTGCTTTTGGGAGGCTGAGACAGAAGGATTGCACAGGTTCAAAGCCAGCCTCAGCTACTTAGTGAGGCTCTCAGCAACTCAGTGAGACCCTGTTTCCAAATAAAATATAAAATAGGTCTGGGAGTATAGTCCATAGGTTGAAAGACCCTGACTTCCACCCCCAGCACCACCAAAAAAAAAAAAAAAAAAAACCTTGAGTAAACTAAAAAAAGAAGACAAAGATTCCACCTTTGAAGATTTCCTGTCCTTGTCTGGATTACAGCTTTTCGGAGTGGCAGCTCTTCTCATTTAGGGATGATCTGTGGCAGTGCGCCCCAAGAAGCATCAGCTGAACCCATGGCTTCAATAGGATGTGTCCTTCACAAGATGACTTATCTCACATCTTTTACAAATACTACAAATGCACAGTACTACTATCACTTCAGGTCCTGTTGAATTGTACCACCATATCAGTGTGATGGTCAATACTACTTTAAATTAGCAGACTTAGACATTATACCAGTGACAATGTTTTAGTTTACTGAACCCCTGTGATCATAGCAAACAGGGAGGTTAATGAAATACCCCACCATCCTACATTTTCAGTAACTGAACTCACTGGAAAGGAATATCCTTTCCTATTTGACTTACATGAGACAGGGCCAGATAAAGACTATAAACTTCTATCCTTTGTCCCATTAAAGATTGGATAAGTGGCCTGTCTTCTGATCATTCAGAAAAAAAAGGTATTTTTGATCAAACATTGGTTATGTTTCTTTTCCCCAGACCCCTCAAGTTTGGTCTTTGCTTAGCCTGAGTCAGAAAGTGACCCTTTCTTAAAGGTCCTTCCAGACAAAAAGCAGGTCTCAGGATAAAATATTCTCTCCTCTGTTGTCCATCTTTACTCATCACAATTCCCAATGCCGTTATTTCTAATTTTTTTTTCCCTCTGAGATGCTTGTATATCCGATGGTTGGAGGACCCTGCAGAAGCACCATCTCTCTATTGGACTGTTCATTTCCCTCTTCTTCCAGCAATCTTTCTTATTTGTATTTCTTTCTTTAAGTCCTAACTTAGTTTTTGATTGGCATTTTTAATAATACTTTGAGGAAAAAATTGCTAGTTTTCTCCCAGTATTCATCTTCCACCTTGTCCAAAGTAAAAAGACCTGATTTTCAAATTGGAAATACAGTTCAGTCTATATTTTCAGGCATTATTTTGAAACTAGCTTTAGCCATATGCTATGGATTGAATACTTGTCTCCCCCAAGTTTACATAATAAACCCTTAATCAAGCGTGAAGGTATAAGTTAAAGGGGCTTTGGGGATGTCATAAGTTCATGACAGTAGAGCCATCATGATGGAATTAGTATCCTTATAAAATAAACCCCACTCCCCAAATAGTATCTTACACCATGTGAGGATACTAAGAATACAGCATCTATGTATCAGAAAATAGCCTCTTTCCAACCAAAAAGTTCTCCTGGAACTTTGATCTCAGATTTCTCAGCCTTTAGAACAGTGAGAAATAAATTTATGTTGTGTATAAGTGACCCGATTTATACATTTTTGTCCTAGTAAACTGAATAACTAAAACAGAATCTTAACCTGCTCCCCACTCCTCCATTGACCTCAAGTTTGAGTTACATAATTTGATGCTCAATTCTCCAGTTTGCTGACTTGCTGATGGCAAACTGGGATTTCATGCCTTCCATAATGGATGAACTAATTGATATAATAATATAATAAACCTCCTCATATATAATATGTGTTCATGTATGTATATGTATATATGTTTGTGTTTTTTGATATATACATAAATTTTATTGGGACTGTTTCTTTGTTGAATCCTGGTTAAGTTACCATATGAGAAACTGTGGTAAATGAAATATAACCAAAATCTATAGCTAATTTCTAGGCAGCATAAATTTAAAAATGTGCTTTTCTTATACCTTTTTCTTCTACATGTTAATGGAACATTAATGTGATATGTACAGTTGAAACAGCCATGATGGGCAACTAGGTATTGAAGGTGGTGGAAGAGAAAGATCAAAGGAGTGCTAGTATTTCTTTTTTTTTTGAGGGGGTGAGGAAGTTGCTCCATTGCTTTTAGATAGACCTAATAGTAAATGGTAATATCATTTAAGCTCTCTTTTTCTTCACATAAGACCTTTACAAAAAAAAGTTATAAAGAAAAAATATAAACTCTTATAACAATCTCACTTACTTAATAATCTTAAAAAGGTTTTTGTCAAATCCAGCATGAAAGAAAAAAAGGAAAGAAAAAAGAAAAGAAAGAACAAAAGAAATGAAGAAGAGAAAGGAAGAAAGAAAGAAAGATCTAGAAAAGAATTGTGGATGGTCTTTAGATATTAGGATAAAACATATATTGGTTTACATCTTTTTCTATAGATCCAATACAGAAAATAATTATCAAAATAAGAACATGATAAAAATGGGAAACAACTAATGATTGCCTTGTTGAGAAGATGCACATCCCTTGTTTATTGGCTTGGAACTAACAATGTCTTGGTTCAAGTGAGCATACTTCTGACATCTCTGTCCATTAGACAGGCTATCTTTTCATTTATGATAAACTATGAGTATTAATTTATTGCTCTTTAATTTAATCCAAAGAGTTATCCAAGCCACATAGTATTAAAACAGACACAGTAGAGATGTCAAATGTGTTCAGTGGTAACATCTCAACCAGAACAAGCAACAATAGCATTCCAACAACTGAGTTTACTTCAATATAAAGCCATAAAAATGACTGAAAAAAATCTTACACACCATCTCTCCACCTTTTACAGCTGAGGTAAACGTCCAATTGAAGTTCATACACAGTATTTTTGGAAAAGACATGTACACAAATACCCATATGCATAGGTGAAAACCATAACCTTGAAGATTGGATACTCTAAAGATATAATTTTGTCCTCGAAACAATTTTAACAAATTCGACTGATATCAGTAAGAAGAATGTATACTTACTTATTTGTGTGAGGAAATTAACCATCAATATAAATTAAAAGAATATGAACATTTTAATTTTTATATTAATTTGTTATATATACTCATTTACTTACATATTGATATTATTTAACTTTTTTATACTTCAAAATATAATTCTTCTGAATTCAAATTATAAGAGTTTATATGATAAGAGAGGTTATAATATGTATAATTAAAATAAACTCATGATACTAATTACTTCAATCATAAACATATATTTAATATATATTATCAATGATACTTCATGTTCATGGATAACATACAAGATTACTTTCCCAGAGACTGTAAATAATAAAAATAAGATATGTAATATGAGGACTGTTAACAAGAATTTCATATTTAAATGATATTCAAATGATATTTAAATTTTGAAGAGCATAATGAAATAAGTGCTAAGAACTACATGTAGACAATGAACTAAATGCTTAGGAAGGGGAAAGAAGACAAGGGTGATGGTGAAGAGTCAAGACTCTAGAATTATATGCCTATATTTATATTCTGGTCTAACCATGTTCCAGCTATGGCTGCATTTTCTTCATTTGTGAAATAAGAAGTAACAAGGAAATACCATAGTACTGTTACAAGGTTTTGATGGAATAAACACAGGCAGAATGCTTATCACAGAAACCTAGGCATGGGCAACCTTCTATAAATGATATTTATTTTTTATTTTTTTATTGTTGCATTATAGTCATACATCTTAATGGAATACAAGATGACAGAGGCATATATGCACACATCACCCAATTAGTCCTTACCCAATTTCCACCCAATTCCATTCCCCTTCCCTCATTCTCATGTTTAGCTTAGTGATTGATATGTTTATGAATGTACATCTTGTTTATTAGGGAATTTCCCTCTTTTCCCCTCCCATCCCTCTCAGTTAGGTTGCCGCATAGGAATAATTCTAGATGAAGAAGGAGATACTATAGATGAGCATATACATGGTATTTATAACCAAATTTTCCAGGAGGAATCAGTAAAGGCTTCCTAAAACTCTCAGCATCCAGTATGGACATTATGACTGGAATTTGTGTATATATATATATATATATATATATATCAACCTACATATGTATGAATGAATGAATGAAAAGATTTATCAATCAATCTCTTGTTGAAAAAAGCTAGTTAAAATTACAGGATAGGTTTCTTGAGTTCTCTGTATATTCTAGATATTAGTCCTCTATCAGTGGTGTAGGTGGCAAAAATCTTCTCCCATTCTGTTGGCTCTCGATTGAGATTCTCGATAGTTTCCTTTGCTGAACAGAAGCTCTTCAGTTTCATGCAATCCCATGTATTGATTCTCCTTTTAATTTGTTGTGCCTTTGGGGTCTTGTTGAGGAAATGTTTGTCTGTGCCTATGTGTTGTAGTGTTGGACCTATGCTGAACTAAATAGACACTTCACAAAAGAAGAAATTCAAATGGCCAATAAATGCATGAAAAAATGCTCAACATCACTGGCAATCAGAGAGATGCAAATCAAAACTACCCTGAGATTTCACCTAACTCCAACTAGAATGGTCATCATTCAAAACACAAACAACAACAGATGCTGGCGAGGATGTGGAGAAGTGGGAACTCTAAGACATTGTTGGTGGGATTGTAAATTAGTGCAACCACTTTGGAAAACAGTATGGAGAATCCTCAGAAAGATGGGAACAAATTTACCATTTGATCCAGCAATACCACTTCTGGGTATCTACCCAAAAGATAGGAAGCCAAACTACCAAACTAATGCATGTGTATCTATGTTCATAGCTGCACAATTCACCATAGCCAAACTATGGAACCAGCCAAGATGTCCATCAACAGATGAATGGATTACAAAACTGTGGGATATGTACACAATGGAATTTTACTCAGCCATCAAAAAAAACCTCAATTACATCATTTTCAGGGAAATGGATGGAACTGGAGGACATTATGCTAAGTGAGATTAGTCAGGCACAAAAAATAAGAAATCAGATGCTTTCCCTAATATGTGAGAGTTAGGGAGAAAAGAGGAGCAAACAAGTCAACCTAAAGGAGGAGAAATGAGGGGGGAAGAGGAAAATCTCTAAAGCTCACAATGTACTTAAACATATCGAAGTCAATCACTAAGCCAAGCAAGGGAGGGAGGGACGGGGAGGGAATGGGATGAGATTTGGGTAGGGGTTAAATGAGCGATGAGTACATGTTTGTACACACAAGTTTTTTACCCCAATAAGTTGTATGAATATAATGCACCAATAAAAAAAAATTACAGGATAGGTTAAACCAAAAGGACAGGGAGATGAAAAAGTAAGTTCAAAGACAGAGAAGATCTGTGAGGCTGAACTGTGAATAGGTTCTGGCCTTTTAAGTTACAGTAGTCAGAAAAACATAGGCAAGACTTGGGTTCCCTTTAGAAGATACCAGGAATTGATGACACGAAGGACAGTGTGATCATAAGTCCCAAACTCAGTATATCCTTGAAAAATCAAATAAAACTGCACAGTGATTGAGCATAACTGGTCCTTTCTCAAGCCTTGCCCTGCCTGAAGGCAGAAGTTTGTCCAAAGAATGGAATGAGTAAATCTTGAAGTGTCCCCCCTCCTACTACATAAATGCATCTCCTGCTGTAGCAAGTGTTGTGTAATTATTGTTCTGTAATGTTTTAAAATCTAAAAAAGAGAATCCCCATCAATTATGTAACCTTAGACGTCACACAGCTTTTAGTTACACATCCCTGTAATTTCCCTCTCAGCGCACTTAACCACATTTTAAAGTCATTTTTGTAAATACCGATTAAATATCTGATTCTGTGTACTAGTCTACTAGTGATGGCTATTAACACACACACACACACACACACACACACACACACACACACACACACACAAACATGCCCTGTTCAGTAATTGTTTAATGATTCTTAAAAAGATGACAACAAAAATTGAGATTAAAATAAGGAATAATAATGATTGTGTTAGCTTCCCTAAGATTACTATACTATATACATGAAAATATCAACTTGTAAAAAGAAAAGGATTGTTTTGGCTACAGTTTTTGAGCTGCCATTCATTACAATGTGTTGTCATTTAGTTTGGCCTGTGATGATGTAGATTACGGCTAAAACATTGAGTAGAACAGTGCTGTTCATCCCATTACTAGGGAACAAAGAAAGAGCTCGGAGGTAGCCAGGCTCCACTGACCTTTGCAAGGATATGCCTTCAGTGACTCTCAGAACTCCCACTAGGTCCCATGTCTTAAAAATTCCACCACTTTCCAATAGCCCCATCCTGGGAACCAAGCTTTTAAAATATGGGCCTTTGGGGAACATTCAAGACCAAGCTACAGCATTGTTACTATAATTCAAATGTTATTTTAATGAATAAATTTATGTTCCAGAAGTTACTTATTATTCCTTGTATATATAAAGGAATCCACATTCCATATAAAGACATTTGTTCTTCTTTTAAACTACAATTGCATCTTAGCATTAGAAAACATTGTGTTATCTAAGGACACACAAAAAGAAAAACTGGCAGAAAATAAATCTTCAATCTATTATACTGGTATTTTGTTTCCTCAGCAAAGCTTCTCCCTGGGTTATTCACAGATAAGAATAAATGCTGATACTATACATGATATAATTTTATGCTTACAAAACAACAAAAACAAAATAAAACTAATGGATCATACTAAAAGGGACTTTAATCTCATTTAGAGCCTTACTGTACTGTCATATAAAATATTGCTTAATTAAATGTTTTCTTAACCAATTTTTACAATTAATTTCAAGCTTAACTTCACTTACAAACAAAAAATAGTAACCAAAGTCAAGCTATAATCTTGATACTTAATTGTATGCCTCAATATTGGAAGATGGAATTATGGAGTGCATATCATTTGCTTCATTATAGTGATAATTTTAGTCAAAACACAAAATATGCTATATTTTTTTTCTACAGCATGAAATAAAATCAATTAAAATATCAATAGTCCATGATTTAAAAATCTTGGATCAACATTTTGTATTAAAGAACAAGTTAACTCTACCTACATATATTTAAATATTTTATATGGATCAAAAATTAAGATACATCTTTATAAAATTGTAGAGCCTATGTTTGTCTTTAAAACAAAGTTTAAAATTTGGCATAATAACAACTTCTAGAATAAGGTTGAATAATAAAAATATTGTCCAACTTTATTTTAGTAATAGTGGCCATTTGTTAGTCACCTCCCCATAAATATTCCCTCTCCTCTTATAAGCATTATTTTTGAGGAGAAAACCAGAATTATTCTATGATTTGATTAAAGAGTAGTTTTAATTTTGCAACAGAATCTAGTAGAAAGCCCAGAGAGTTTTTAAATTAGTGTTGTCTCTGCACATGAACAGCCTCGCCCAAAGTGGTGCCCTTGTTAGATTCCATGAACCTGCACCATCATCGTTATCAACCAGAAAGCATATTTTACATTGGAGTACACTGTTGGTGTATATTCTGTGAGCTATCAGAAATGTTTTGTGATATGTATCCATCCGTATCCTATAACTACAGAAGATTTACACTGTTTTAAAAATCCTCTGCTCTGCCTGTTCATTCTCTCTCCCCATTTAACCTCTAGAACCCACTGAGAATTTTTATATGCTTTTATTGCTGCATTATAGTTTCACATCATAATATAAATCATGTTGATAGTGATATTCATGCAGAGTACTTGGTGTCTTCCTCATGGCTCCTTCCCCATTCCCTTTTTCCCCATATAGACTACTCGGATTGGCAGTGGCATTTTCACAGATGTACACAAAGTTGAATTTTATTGTTTCTATAAGACAGTGAAAATTTCCAAAAACATAATTGGAATCATACAGTATGTGTTTAGATTTTCAGTATTATTCTTCCTTTCTTTGAGAGATTTATCCCCCCCCCCTCCATTTCAGCTACAGGGTGACACCTTCAGCTCCATGAACAGCTTCTGATGCTTTAAACCAATGACCTGATCCCAGTGGTCATAGGATCATACCTTGTTCACAGTAGCACAAGCTATTGATCCATCTCAACATATCAGCCTGGCCTTCTTCTCAGAGTTATTTAAATCTTGCCCTCTTGTTGAAACCTGCTTTGGACATTCCATCTAAAATATAAAGATGTAAATATTTCCTTAAAGCTTTAAAGGTTATTTTACTCATAATTCTTAATTATAATTATTAATCAAAATACTTTACTTAATTTAACATTTTTGTCTGTATCTTTGCACTTGAACGTCTGAGAAGGTTTAGAGTTTTGTCTAATTGTTCATGACTATACCCTAAAGTCATTTTATTGCTTAATATTTAATTTGCTTAATAATAATGCTTTAATAAAGGAATTAAATATTTACAAAAAACTTAATGCAGTTGAAATAGTACTTTTAAGAAAAGTAGGATTTGACCACATTTTTTAAATTAATGATACTATCTCAAGAGGAACCCACAATGATCCTTTGAACACACACACACACATACAAATCATATATGTGCTAAAATATATGTTAAAAGTCATGTTAATAAGATCACAAAATGATAATGTAGCATATTTGGAATTGTGGAGAGCAATTATAATAGGGGATGGCAATTAAGTGGAATCAACACAATGATTTAGATCAAGACCTTATGCAAATGGCATGATAGATTTCCAGTCAAGATGAGCATGTAAGACACTTGAGGGTTGAACAGATTTTAAGAGTTTCATAGATAAAACTCATTTTAGGCAACTTCTAGATAATTGTTCAACGTGGCAACACACACACACAATTTACATCGGATGATTTTGTATTAGTAGGATTGCTTTAATAAACATAACCGTTTATTAAATGAAATGTGTGCAGTGTATGCTTTTTAGTATCAGTTTTGAATAAGTTTTAATCAATTTTTTCTTAATATCCTGAGTTGCCATTGTCAGATTGTTTGTATCCTACACACATCTCTGAACTACATCATCTGTATTCTTTCCATATTCCTTCTTAATAATGCTACTGAACACTTTACAAATAAGGAGACCAGAAACTAAAATAAATTATAAACATCAATATCTCTCCCTTAAATTTTACATTTCCCAATGAATTTATTTCTGGGAAATAGAGTTCAGAGTAAGAGTCTATACCAGCAATACTAAAGACTTACAAGAGCAAATTGTCCCAGCTAATAAATTCAACACAGTAATTTCTCATAAATCACTTATAAAACCAGTGCACAGTTAGCATCCATATGATTTATGGTAATTTTTATATTGAGATGAAAATATTTGAATGACCAGTTATAAGTTGATAAGAATACATTTTGACTTGCCAATATGATCTGTTAATACGCTTTTTCAAGAGACAGTTGTTATTTGCTTTTACATCAGTCTCACCTACATTTGCAAGTGCATATGTGACACTGTCCTTAAATTTTACACTATCTGTATTTCACTTTATGTTTTCCTGATATTTCTGATAAGCATCCTTACAGTACTTTTTTTTTTATTTTTGCGGTTCTGGGGATGGAACCGAGGGGCATTCTATCTCTGAGCTACACCCCCAGTCCTAATTTTTAGTCCTTTTTATGTTTGAAACAGGGTCTGAGTTGCAAAGGATTAAAAATGAGAGAGATAGAGAAATTAAAAACAAGAAGAGCTCAAAACTTTGCTAGACTACTCTCTTTGTTGTTTAGAATACTGAGTGCCCAACTTTATTCATAATATGAATTCACATTTTATTTACTAAATGAATTAAGGTAACCTGTTAGACTTATTTATATCCATATTTGTGCTGTAGAAATGTTATACTAAGAAGGTAAAATAAGGTTGTTCAAGTTATTTGATAATTTTTTGAATCTTGAATTTATTCATAGAACAATATAAAACATAAAATTATGGTAGTGATCTTGATGTAAGATGACACTATATTTGCTATAAAAATATTCCTAGTTATATTTTGTTTGTCTAAGATGTATTAATCACCAATATATATGATATTGCAATTTTTATTTCTATGCATACTTATCAACTTAAATGAATATTTTATGACAATAAGAACAGGTAATCATTTAGTACAGTAAACTATATTAGAAAACACATGGTAAAGTTTAGAAATCTTGGTTTATATTTATTTTGTTATATTTAAATAATATCATGACTTAGTTATATGTTTTTTATAAGATTTCCTCTCTATATTTTATTCATCTTATATATGAACAGTTAGGATAGATACATTCCAAGGATCTCAAAATTCTATGACTCTACACATACTTGGAATATTTATGGCTTAACCTTATAATAAAAATAACACACATGATGGAAGGGCTATGTTATGTATAATATTTAAAAACAAAATAGCATTTACCAATCAGAATCAAAATTAAACAATCAGTACAACTTTATAAGAGCACATTTGCTTAACATGAGAGATAAAGTGGATCACTGAAGAGAAGTATTAAGTGTATATCTCCATAATACTAGGTGGTCCTCAAGTGCCCAGGAGGTTGACCGCAAGAGGCGTTAAAGTTTACCCCATTTGGAAGACTTATTTCACTGAGTTTCTACCACCAGTGCTGTTTTGTGTACAAGAAGATTAATATAGCCTAGAGACTTCTTTAATGGCTAATCACATTAACTTGGGAAATGCAGTTGGTGATCAATATAGATAAAACCAGAGAGCAGCAAGGTGACTTTTAGTGTTATCCCTGGACAAGCTATAGAAGCATCACCTATGATTCATTAGAATTTGAAACTTTGGAGCTCATTCCGAACGTAATGAAATCAGAAATTTGGGGGGAAGTGAAGCAATACTACAGTCCAAAAGAGCCCCATGTTTCTCAGAAAAATAGCTTAAAGAATGACTAATAGAGATGATCAAAGTAGGCTATCATTATGAATAATAAAGAAGAGGCTCCCCATGTGGCATATTTTTGAAACACTGGGCATAATTTGTATCAAATTTCATACCTTTGAAAACAAAGTTTAGGTTATTGGCAGTCAATCAGCAAGAAGTAGAACCCAGATCTTTGTTCGGAAGGATTAAAATGTATACTTATCAATCTTCATTACACAATATGATCAAGAGTATTCAAATAAGTTCTTGTTCAACACCTAGGCCATATCTTTGAATTGATATAGATTTTTTTTCTTTTTTTGGTGGTACTGGGGTACCTGGAAGCCCTTCTACCCCCAGGATACACTCACAAACCTATTTTATACTTTTTATTTGGAAACAGGGTCTCTTAAGCCAGCGAGGCAGGCTTCGAACCTGAGAGATCCTCCTGTCTCCACCTCCCAAGCATGGGGATTACAAGCATGCGCCACCATGCCCGGTGTGAATTGATACAAAATTTGAAGAGGCTAACCACAGGGAAATTTCGTGTTCCTTTAAAAAAGTAAAAAACTGGGCATGGTGGTATAGGCTTTTAATATCAGACAGAAGAATCACAGGTTTGTGGCTGGACTCAGTTACTTAGTGAGGTCCTCTGCAACTTATTGAAGGCTTGCTTCAAAATAAAGAATAAAATATAGGGCTGAGGATGCAGCTCTGAGGTAGAATGCCCCTGGGTTCAATACCAGGTACCACAATTTTTTTTAAGTGCAAACATATAATTAAGGATTATAACTATATAACCATATATAGTATAATTTTAAAAATATAAACCTGGAAAGGCTATCACTACTCACTATTTTATTCAGATGCCATTATCTTAGTAAAGTGTTTTCTTAAGGTATATTTTAGAATTTCTCCTGCAAAACAGATCCAGCTATAAGATAGTGTCATTGTTTATATTTCCCTCTGATAGACATTTTCTGTTTTTTTTTTTTAATCTATAATACCAAACTCAGGCACAGACAAAGACTAGACATTTTTTCTTTAGTGTTTGGGGTCAATGTATCCCACAGTTCTAAAAGATATAATCTAAGAAGGTACTATTGACTTTGGCAAATAAGGAGTTTTTCCAATGTGAAAGACAGAGGAGAAAAAAAGCATCCTTTTAATTTCTCTCAGTGCCCTGAAGCACAATGTTTAGGTACTGAACTTAACTCCTATTCACCCATGGCCATGGGCAGAACAAGTCTACTGGATTTATTCATGGCTACCAGTTAACACAGAGTCAGCACCTTTTTCCAACTGCTAGTTACATAGGTGTGCACTCATGGTTGTTGCCAGCAAGACCTAGAGTCAGCACTTGTTTCAAATGCAGGTCACATATAATCTATAATAGCTGCATTTCATCTTGCTGCCTGTCTGTGACTTCCCTTTGTTGCAAACCGGAAGGTCCGTATTCTATCTGTGTTCAGTTTTTGAGTATGCTGGCCAGTAAAGAAGTAAAGGAATGAAACTCAGGATGGAAAGCCCAGTTACTGACAATCAGTGTATTTCAGCATCTGGACCAGTACAATTTGGCCTTTTTTTTAAAGAGAGTTTAAAAATATTCATGCAGTTCTATCAGCTAAATATTGTTCAGGAGTGCTTTATTGGTCTGATCATTATCTCCAGATTTTTTGGGTGCTCAGGTAAAAGAATGGATAGTTGTCCCCATTAAAGCAATGGACACAAAATTCCACATTGATTGAACATTGGTTTTCAGTAGCCTTTGCTGTCTTTTAGAAAAGACCCCAAAACAAAGCCATCCCACAATACTGTTTTTATTTAGAAGTCAATTTAATAGGCCCAAATGTTGTTATAGATGCTAAGAAGACGGCACGGTCACGTACCACTTCATGATGGGAATGAACTCTGAGAAATACATCATTAAGTGATTTCAACATTGTTCAAGCATCACAGAGTGCACTTCCACAAGCTAAGAAGACTACAATATCAGTATGTGATATAATCTCATGGAACCACTGTCATATAAACAGCTCATTGTTGACCACAATGTCATTATATAATTTGTGACTATATTCAGATATTGAATCACTGTGTTGGGTCTGGGTTCTGCTTTTCTAATAAACTTGCAGAAAATGCCAATCACCCAGTGGACCATAGTGTATATCGGGCATATAGAGACTAATAGGACCATTTCTGGAGCCAGAATAGAATCACCTGCTTCCAATCCTAATGATGTACACCTGAGCAGGTTAGTAAATCTTTCTATGTATAAAATGAGAGTAAAAAAGTGTCTACCTCATATTTGTTGTCAGACTAAATGATTAAATATATACAACATGCTTAAAACAGTGACTGACACATAAAAGCACATTAATTTTAGCTAATATCATTAGGAAAAGAAATTCTCTCTCAATAAAAGTGAATCAGTCATTTTAAGCATGATTTCAGCTAAATAATTAATTCAGATAAAGCAACAAAACTATTATACTTGAAGCAACAAATTCTACAGCAGAAATGACTAATTTTAAATTAGTAGAAAAAGAAAGTTTATTCTTTATGAAATATCATTTGACTAGCACAAATCATATATACATAATAACATCTTTCTCCATCAATGACATTACCAGTAAGTTTTAAATAAACCTTTCATCTTTCTGATAGTCTTAATATCATCTTTAATACCATCTGATTTGTTATAGTCTTATGTCCATTTGGGGCATTTTAAATAATTTCTTGCCCTGAAGACAGAAGATTAAATTATGGACTATTAAATATATATAACTAATTAGTTCAGTGATTAAGTTTAAATTTGGTTGAGATAAGAAATACTGAATTATATTTAACTTCAGGGACTTGTGGAATGGAGATTCTTGTAATTTTTAAATAGAAAGATGATTACTGTTATATTTTATAAGTCTTTTAATCCTGTAAGTGGCCAATCTAGAAATTAATGTTGTTAGTTAGGGATTTGCAAGATGATCAAGAGCTTGACATTATATATCAACCTCTATCAAAAATGTAGGAAAAAATATAAAATCATTCATTATTGCTCCAAATAACTAATTCACATCTTTTTTTTATTAAGAAGATAGTTGTATATTTATTTCTATAAGTATACCTATGAGCAGGAGTGCCTAGAGATTAAATCACTCCCCAGAATTTGCCACTGAGAGTCCTTTAGGTATTTTATTAACATTATATCACAGAATGCCTTAAGGCAAAAAGCTCATCAAAGAGTAATTATATATCAGATTCTGAATCCAAAGAAGATCAAAAGGGAAACAGATTTAAAATACTCCAACTCTAGTTTATAGAATTTTCCCTTAAAAATATGTGCTTTCATCATGGAAATAATGGATAATGCAGTGAGGCTTTATTTCATAATTAATATGCATGGGAAATTTACACAGTTAATTTATGTTCACATTTACAGGAATTACTATAACCTACATATTGACAGAATAGCTTCTTTAATTTTATGAATCCAAGAAACATATCTAAGTGCCTAATTTTTTTCTCCATTGCCTTTAATTAAAATAACTCCAGGATCATCTACCTGATAATTTAGATAATTTTTTTAAACAGGAAGCAAGCCTGCTCACTGAGCACATTTGCTAAGCTTGCCTAACGACAAGTCTGGATTCATGAACATTAAAATACTCACATTCTCAGCAGGCAATTGGCCCACTCAGAGGGAGTCAGGACACTTGCCTGCTTGTGCTCTTCTTGAGTAGACTAGAGAGCTCTGGGTCTTTGGTAAGTCATGCAAACCTCTGGAACTTGTTTTCACATTTGAAGAATAAGAGATGGGGCTAATATCCAAGGCACTATCAAACTGAGATTCCATGAAATGCTGAAAGAGTGCTTACAATATTTTAGGGATTCTGTTTGAGTTGATTTTAATAGCTTTCAGGATCCATGCAGATGTAATTTCTTACTATGAAGTTTGTTGAAAATAAATATCCTTCAGTGCCTCTGATATGTTAATACATCTCAGATTTATTGGATAATCCTCTTACCCACAAATTGCAAAAGATGGTTTCAATCAAACTTTTATATCCTTCTAGAAACCTAGAAAAGTTTATCTAGAGAGGAACATCTTAACACACTTAAGATGTTTAAAATATATTCTCTTAGATATATTAAGGTATTCATTATGATGCACATTAGAAATCTATGGCGATGGCGTTGATGATGATGTTATAGATTTATCTATTAGACTCTGTTTCCTCCTTTCCCTTCTACATTCCTTTTTCTCTCTCTTTTTTTCCTGACTTCTCTCCTCCCCCTTTTCAAACTTTCTTTTATTCTCCTTTTCTTCCCTTGTGCCAGATTGTGAGCTTGATGTATTCAAAGATTAATATCTTTGAATAACACAAATGAATAAAATTATAATAGTATACATTTATTATCATATTATAGTTATATTCAAATCCCATTGGAGTTTATAACTTTGGGTGGAGGAGAGGGTAATTTTGCTTTGTTTGAATGCAGGGAATACTTAATACGTTTTACAAAAAAGTTTAACTTTTACTTCTAAAGAATCACCAGATCAAGTGTATTAGTCTTCTTGGACTGCTATAATACTATAGATTGAATGGAGGAATTTAACACCAGAAACAGTTCCAAAGGATGAGAAGTCAAAGATCAGCATGTCAGCAACGTAGGTCATTCTGAGGCCTCTTCTATGATCTTGTCATAGAAGATCCCTTCTCACCATGTCCTCACATGATACGTGTAGGTGTGTGTTCATGTGTGTGTGTGTGTGTGTGTGCAAGGACACTAATCCTAATGGATCAAAGCCTCATCCTTATTATCTCACTTAAAATTACTTCATCATAGGCCTACTTTTATAATATAGTGACTTCAACATTAGGACTTTTGTAAAGAAAAACTTTCAGTCCATAAAACCGATGAAAAAATCTTGAGCCAATCTGAGTGGTGGCAGAGGTTGTATTAGTGTTTGCTAAGTTGTAGTCAATAACATGCCTTTAGAACAGCTAGGGGGCAGAGAGAGTGTCAGGAGTCAAGCATTAAAAGAAAAAAAAAAAAAAAAGAAAGGACAAGAAAAGTGGGGACAAGTTTGAAATGCTTTCCTCAGGATAATGGAGGGATCCTGTACCTGTCAAGATTCACAGCCAACACCACCAGCAAGCTTCTTTCTAGTCAAGTTGTTTCTCCACCAACCACTAAAAAGTTCAGCTCCCTGGCTTGAGAAGATTCACTTCTTATTAATAGCGCTACAGGAGATGGAGATGCACTTGGGGAAGATCTTTAGCTGTGCAAAAAACATGTATTCATTTATTGTGTTTTTTTCTCCACTGAAAGAAACAAGCTTTTGGAAAAGCAGGTTGCTCTATACTTTTTATTTATCTATCAAAGTTTTACTTAGTACAAAGGATGCAATCCACAAGTGAAGTGCAATCATGCTTTTCCTCATTTTCAAGCCATAATGAATCCATTAGTGATGAGATCTTCCTTTTTGTTGCACTATAGTGTGCAATTTTCTTAAATTCTTATCATTATTGGTGATTTTTTAATTTTACTTTGGACAGTTCCTTAAAAATGTGAAGCCCGGAAGTTAAAGGGAAAAGCTAAAAATTTTATTTAGAGTTATAAGTCTAACAATGTAAAAAAAATCCTTACATACTTGGGTCCTGAGTCTTCACAGATTTGGGGAAAGGTATGTGAAAGTCATATTAATAATAATCATTAGATTACAAATGTGTTCTTGCAAGATAATTCTATGACCATTATTTTAATGTTGGGTATTTATTATTCCAAATGCAAACTATATTTACATATCAAAACCTAATGAAATATGAGAACATCCTAACACTGGCTTATATTGGTAAAATGCTTTTCTACTTAGAAAGAAATTTATTAATATGAATCTCATTTAAACCATTTCTAATAAATCAGCATTTTAATAAAAGTACAGCTTGGTTAGATCAAATTTATAAATCTTGTCAGTAATATTCTCAATTCAATGTTCTTATTTGTTTGTGAGCCTCTTACAATAAAAAAGGTTAGATAATTATTATGTTCTTTTTCAACCAGAATACATTCTAGCATTTCTGGGAAGATGACCATCTAGCTTCCAAGTAGAAAGGGCATCACAGATGTGCTTAATTCATGTCTTAAAGAGGAAATGAGTAATACAATGTATTTTGTAGAAATTTGTTGCTTAAAAGTCAATATAAATAAGGCATCTAGTTAAAAGTATTTTGACTTATTTCAGCTCTTTTCCTTCCTGTTTAATAGTCAATTAACTAATTAATGATATCATTTTTTCATGTAAGTAAAAGATCATACATAGCCTCAAATAATTTAAGATAGTTTTCTCAGGCAGTCTGAAAATCCCCTGGTGCTCACAAATAGAGGAGAATGACTTTTAAATGAGCTCTTGAAAGTATCCACCACCACTACAAATTAGGGAAAAGGCTATGAAGCACAGTATCAGACAATTAAGTGAGAGAGAGAGAGAGAGAGAGAGAGAGAGAGAGAGAGAGAAAGAGAAAGAGATCCAAGTGGTGGTACAATCCTATAATCCTATTATTTGGGATGACAAGGTGAAAAGATTTCAGGGTCAAGGCCAACCTTAGCAATTTAGTAAGATCCTGGTTCAAAAAATATGTACGATAAGTCTGGGAGTCTAGCTCAGATGCAGAATGTGCCTAGGTCCAATCTCCAGTATGAAATGAAAAATAAAAAATAAAAAAAACTAGAAGGAGGAGAGGAAGAAAAGGAACAAGAAAAGAAGAAGGAGGAGGAGGAGGAGGGAGCTAGAGATAACTAATTTCTGTGTTGTTGAAGAATAAAAAAAAAAGACAAAAATCTCAAGAATCAATAAGGAGAAGCTAGGAAAGAGGGTAGAATGTGTCAAGCAGAGAGAATAACTTGTGCAAAGGCCCTGAACTAGCTAAGAAATTAAGTTTCTGCTCTGTCTCGTGGCATCTTCAGTGAGCTCACATGCTTCACATATACGGCAAGCTTTTATGTGAATTGACAGTAACTGGACCGGTTAATTATGGAGCTCAATGTTCATTATGAAGGTATGTTGTAACCCTCATCTAGACTAACAGATGAAAGCCCCAGACACAATGAATTAGGCTGGCATTATAATTGTGTTTAATGGGTGGTTTGTTGTGGTTTATCAGCAGCAGAGATTTTAAGAGGGACTTATATAAAGATGCTGCAGTTGTAAGAAGGAAAGAAAAGCCACACTTGAGGATTAGTCAGATCCAACCACAGACTGAGTTTTTCCATGATATATATTGCCTAAATCTACATTTGTAGCTTTTAAATACCTTTATTTCCAAAATTCCTTTAGATCTCTCTTACTTTTCTATTGCAATTCTGAAAGTCTTTGGCTGTTTTATAATTCCATTTTCCCCACTAAGACGATTGTGTCTGGCAGTAAATTTTAACTGATTTCTTAGAAACACAGATATATTCATTTAATAATGGCATTCAACCTCAGAGATAACTTCTCTTGAGCCAAATACTCTACTTTCTGTTTCAGACACAAGAAACCTCCCTAAACAAGGGCTAGCCTGATCCTCATCCTTCTTCCAAAATAGTCTAAGCTATGAGTACCTAATCATACTGTTTTAGCTTTAAATCAAATACCTGGCATTCACTCTCCGTATTTAATCATCAACTTATTTTAGCATCCTTTTCTTTTTTTTATTTTCTATGGTTTTCTGTGCTTCTCTTTTCTTTCTTCTTCTCTTACAAAATTTAGAGACACTTCTTCCTGTGCCCTGGGATACACAGTATTTAGATATTAGATGATCTGTAGCTACTGCACTGGGTGATTAGCTCAAGATACCATTTTTTCCCCTGATGGAACTCAGAGGCATTCTATTTCTGAACTACACCTACAGCCCTTTTATTCTTTACTTGGAAACAAGGTCTCACTAAATTGTGGAGAACATCACTAAGTAGCTGAGACTGGCTGTGAACCTGTGATCTTCTGGTCTCAGCCTCCCAAGTACTGGGATTACAAGCATGCACTACCAGGTCTGGATAAGAAGTGATAATTTTTTGTGTGTGTGGCACTAGGGATAGAAACTGGGGCTACAATTCCAGACCTATTTTGTATTTTTATTTGTAAACAGGGTCTCACTAAGTTGCTGAGAGCCTCACTAAGTAGCTGAGGCTGGCTTCTAATCTGCATGATCCTCCTTTCTCAGCATCCCAAGTACTGGGATTACAAGCATGCACTACCATGCCCAGTTAAGAAAAGATTCTTAATACTTACCAAGTTCTATATCTCTCACTCAAGTGTCTTCCCCCAGTTTTCACCTCATATAAGCTATTCAGATTCAGGATATCTCAGTAATAATTCAGATTCACTTTATTCAATTTAATAGTCGCAGTAGTTAAACATGTTTAAAAAAAACATAATGGCCTTTTAATGAGGACCAGGAGGTTTTTTCCCCTATTTTCTTCCTTCCGAGTATACTGAAACATTTTCAAACTAATAAAACCAGACAAACAATATAGCTCAATTATTCAATAACAATGTCTCCATAAGAATCATTATCTAACACATAGTAACTTCGAAAGTCACAGATACTTAAATAAAATTAATATGAAAGATCATCTTCACCAGGAATTGAAAACATTTATAATTACAGTGAGTGGACCCGAGGTAACATGGGTAAATCAGTGCAATAAATGAAACATTAAATTATATGCTTTAAAAGTATTACAATTAACAAAGGATAATAGCTAGTACTACATCATGACTCTCAAAAATGTTACATATAAATTTTATGCATATTTTCATGGTTTTCTTCTGAATATAGCAACTTTTACTATCTCCCAACCTTCACCATACTCAAACAAAATTATTCTAAAACTGAAGATGCTTGAAAGATAAAACCTAGCAAGTTAAAATTAATGAAATTACTTAAGTATGTATATGAAAGATGATACTCCAGTTTTCCATCATAGCCTTTTACATTATTCATGTAACTATCTATAAGATTTACATTTTAAAATGCATACTTAGATTAATGGTGGATTTAGACAAAAATAAACCCCAAATTGTTCAATAATAATTCATGTTTACTTTTGCACTCAAAGATAAATATTACTTTGAAAATCTACAAGAAATCATATTCTCTGATGCCTGATATAATGGAATGCAGTCATATTTTTCTTATTTTATCAATGATTTCCTATTTGGTATTTTTTAGGCAAAATTACACTACCTTTAAGAGTTTAATTCATTTATGGTAGGAATCAAACAGAAGATTTAAGAGCACTCCTACTAATTGATCGGTGTAGTATATTTCCTTGGAATGCTTTATATTAATTAATTAAGCCTCTGCCCTCTATTTACCCCCTTTTACTAAAAAATCCTGTTTAGATTAAGTTCTGTTCTTTTGTGAATGCTAAGTTTAGCACTCCGGTTACATTTTTCAAAGTCAGAACATGTCTTCCCAGTGTCTCACATTGTCATTATTTTATAATTAGTACTTAAAAAAAGAAGCTATTGTTTTATGTCATTGTCTAATATTTTGATTCTTTTGTATAAAAGTATTTCATAAGCTATAAAATTTTAAAATCCACATACTCTAAAAGCACTGTTATTATGAAAGCAAATCTTAACCTAATTCAATCTTGGTTGAGGAAAGTTTATGAAGGCTTATTTATTATTTGATTAACATACTTTTAATGGTGCATTAAAACTCCACATTATAGTGAGGTTCAAAGTGATACAACCACACATGCACAGGGGTCTTGGTACGAAGGTTTATTTTTAATGAAAGTAGAATTGCTCTTTCTCTCCAAACGAGTCATGAAATTATCTTTTTCTTCCCCAGTTTTCTCTCCCACATCTTAACTCTGCTACCCCTACTCCCACATTTAAATTTAATAACCAAAATCATGGATTAGAAATGTCCTTTTCTTTAAGCTTTGATCCAGAGCATATGATTTTTAAAGTATGACTAAGCATCTCACTAAGACTTTTATAAGGCCTCAAAACCCGTTTGCAGGAACTTTCTTCTCTCTGTGGATCACATTTCTTTACACTTCAAATACAAGTCTTAAATGATCAATTTTCCAATTAAGGTTGAAAATACACCAAATAACTAGAAATGATGTTTGATGTTTCAAGGTGAACCTGAACTTTATTTTGAATGTTCTTAAACAGACAAATGCCCCAATTGATTTCATTCTTGGGTTTGAACATTTCCTAGAATTTGGGCATGCAAAAATTTGAGTAGAAGAAATAATAAAGCCAATAATTATTTCTGCCTATTTTACTATATGAAAAATCTCAAAATAGATAATTGGTTGAATTAAAAGCTATCAAGAGAGCACCAAGTATAATTTAAATGTATACCACTTATGTTCAATAAAGAAAAAAACTAAATGAAAAAAATAAAAAAATAAAAATCAAAGATAAAAAAGCTATCAAGTTTTGCATAACTTTGATTTATTTTCATATGAAATGAACTCAAAACAACTAATATAAAACTACATATTAAAATATTGTTTTGTACATAAATTAGAAAATTATAAATGAATTCATTAATAACCTAATAATTACATTTTCATTTCTATCTGCAGTTAAATATATCTTTAAAAAGAAGGCAAATATAAGAGAAAATTTAGATTTTCTTTTACAAAGATCTTTTTAAAGTTCATATAACCAAGTAAAAGTTTTCAATTTTTAGTGTTAAATTTTGATACATTTCTGTAAAGTCTTATGCAGGTTCTTAAATTTTAACTTTATTTTATCTTAATGTCATGCTAATTTCTGATAGGTTATATTTTTATAATGGTCAAAAATAAAGACCCTGGAGTGTGTCTGAGTTTAAAACCTGCCCGCCCCCCGGGCGTGGTGGCGCACGCTTGTAATCCCCGCGCTTGGGAGGCGGAGACAGGAGGATCGCGCAGGTTCGAAGCCAGCCGCGCTGGCTTAAGAGACCCTGTTTCCAAATAAAAAAAATATAAAAAATAGGTCTGGGAGTGTGGCCTGGAGGTAGAAGGGCTTCCAGAAATGCCAGTACCACCAAAAATAAATAAATAAATAAATAAATAAATAAATAAATAAATAAAACCTGCCCGTCACCACCTAGATTAGAAGCTAAGTGGAAAGTGGGGGGTTTTTCAACTTCACTCTATCTCAGAGATAGAGATTGTAACAAAACCTACCTCTCAGGGTTGGTGTGAGGATTAATATACTAAATAAAAAGCAGCTGCAACATATGTGATTTTTACACAAATGTAAAGTACTAAATATCATTAATAAACTCTACAGATTATTTTATAATGCAGATTTCCTAAGGAAGGCTGCTAGGCTTTCTCTGTCCTGCCGCATTATTCTCCATGGCCTGCACCTCTGAGGTCCCCTGTATAACAGTGCCTTGTATCGCCCAGGCTCCATTTTTAACCAACTAATTTCCCTTTTTTAGAAAAGGAAATCATAAATGGCTTAATAGAAAATGAAGTAAGCTGGGCCTTAAATTGAGTTCAACATTTTAACCACTGATTGACATTTTGAACTGTATTCTTTTGCTGCTGGAACTTCCCATGGCATGCTTTATAAAACAACACAAATTAGGAAGGATAGTACCTGCTTTTGTTCAGAGAATAGCAGGAGAACCAGGCAATTTCACTAAGACCAGACAATTTTTTGCCTGCGAGTTTCCTGATATAGGACAAGCTGCTTTACATGTAATATTGGTCTCACATGTTCACTCATCCTTACAGTAAGAATACTGTTCTCACATGCTTACAGAAACCTTTTAGATCATTGAGATAACTATGGAAATGGCCAAAGAAATTGAGAATGTAGGTAAACGTGTTAGTAGTGCCACACATTTTTTTTCTGTGTAAACTTTGCATTGGAAATGGGATCTGTGCTCCTTCTTTACTTTGCCAAAATTTGGCTGCTGGCTTAAAATTATTATTATAATCCTTCTCTTAGTATTCCTCTGTGTTATATGGTCAAATGTGACTTCCAGAGTTTTAAATGCTGTTGTCATTCTACAAAATGGCAGAATAAACTCTCTTTTGACAATAAAAAGAACTAAAAGTGAAGAAAACTACCCGTAGATCATCCATCTATGACTGAGACAGTCAAACAACTTTGCAGGCCTGGACAGATTGTTTTGGAAATATATTGGTTTATTATTCTATTTAGGCTGAATAATAACCAAAAGAAGAGACTCAAATCTATGGCAATATATTTCCTTTTATCTATAAAAAAGAATACTGGGGCTATTCATACTTTCCTGGCCCTGTATTTAAACATCCAATTTCTTTCTGCTAAAGATGGGGGCCAGTTAAAAAAAATTATAGGCACTTACCCTAGGAAATAATTTTTCCTTTGAGATAAAACTGGTTTCTTATCATGAATCACATCAACATATTGCCACTTTTTAACCAATAATCCAAAACTATTATGTTAGTGACTTAACTATTTGTGAAACCTGTTTTAAATCACCCAACCCAGATACCTTTAAATATCCTTTCTGATTTTTCTGTTTGGCGTATCTTTTAGGAATATATGAATTAAATCTAAACCTTGTTTAGTAAGTTTCTTTACTAGTATTTGAGAATGCTCCACCCTTTAAGAACTAATAATAGCAAGTAAGTTGAAAATAAGCAATTACAAAAGAAGTTTTATTCTGAAGATGGCTCATTATAACAAAAAATTCCCCAAAATACAGCAACAACAACAACAACAACAACAACTCAAGTCACAGGACAAATTCTTTTTTTAAACCAACCTAACATACACATACACAAAATTTATAGGTCTATAAAATCATCCACAAAGTTTCAGCTATGTTAGACTGCAGTCCCTATGGATAAAATGTCATTTTTCTCTCAAAAACATACAAAAAATTAAAAATAAAACTAAATTTTAACTTTAGTTATTAAGGTTATAAAATTTACTTTACTTTGAAATTAGAAACAATGTAAGATTTGTAATTTTAAATTTATATTTTTAAAATACTTTCAACTTGTTATAACTAATAAAAATATTATATTTAATTACAAAAAGTATCCTAATCATTAGCATTTATTTTGAAATAGACTATAATTATTAAAGAATGTCTTTAATTTTATGTAAATATTTTGTATTGACGTTTCATAGAAAAAATTCAGGAAGTTAGAGCTGTTCTGAATAAAGAATTTTCATAGCATTTCCTATACATTTTGTTATTTTTTTCAAAAAGAATTTAAAATTTCTTGGTTATGAATAAGTATGATTTTATTTCAAAATATAGCTTTCTTCTAACATAACATACATGCATTGTATATTAATTCTACTTTATTTTTTAATGTGAGGGAGATGCTTAAAGAATATGTTTATTACTCATGAAAGTTTTGAGATTGTGGTTTTCTTCTTAAGTGGAAAATGCAAAAGGACAGATGTTTATCTAAGCTTTGGTGTGCTAATTTTTAACGTGACATTAGCTTTACAGAATGAATAAAACTTTTTATACTTATAAATTATATTCTTTAGGAGTAAACATAAATGAGTTATCATATACATTGGGCTTAGTAAGTAAACTTGGTGGAATCTTTTCTTTTTACAAGTCTAATATTTAGCTTAATTTTTATAGTGACTTATTCTACTTCATTTACATAAGTCGTCTGACTTTCTAGACAATTTAAATCTTGCTGATAATAGCATCTGAATTGGTTTATAAAACTTAGATTTTATTTTAAATATGGTTTGTCTAAATTTATTATCTTCTCTAAAAATACAGAAGGCTCTTACTATAGAAAAATACAGAAAGTTAACAAAAAAATTAACTAAACAAAATTTGAGTATCTTTTTGTAGGTATAGCACTCTAGAATTGGATTTGAGGTGGCAAACATTCTTATATTTAACCATGACATGCTAGCTGAAATATAAATAAAACAGAAATAGTGATCTTGGCGTTGTCAGCATAAAAGATTGAAATTTAAATATGGTAATGCCAAAAAAATAAAGTCACTTCATTTTCTTCTAAGGACTAAAATAACTTTAAGAAATATACTTATAAGTTTTGTCTCATTGATTCTCTATTCTGAGAAATAAAACGAGACTTGAAACTATAGCTATGACCAAGGACCCAAGAGTATAACTAAAAACCAAATCAATACTTAATTTTAAAATAACCACCAGGAAAGTTTTAGAAATACAGCACAAGAGTTCTATACTAATAACTGCTGAGAAAACCACGTAGAAGCATGTTCAACTTTTACTTGATATTGATTTTATCTGATTTCAGTTCTTTTTTCTTTATTATTACAATTTCATAACACTATCAACTTATTATACCTCAGCTCACAAAAAGAGCCAGTCCAAGACCTAGTTAGCCACATATTTATTCAGGGATTGGCACAGTTCAATATATTGGTACTGTTCTAGGACCTTGCACTTTAGTAGGCAGTTAAACCTACTTAGTGTGACCACGTCAATTTCAAGTGCAATTCGTCGAGTTGCTCCAGTTTGTGGAAGTGGTCTCATATGGTTTCCATCACATTCACAAATGAAACAGTTACAATTATTTAATTATTAATTACTGAGTGAATGTCTTTTATGATGTAGAACTTCTCTCTCTTGAGAATGAAATTAGCTAATAATTACAGAACATGTGTTTGATATTATGGTGACACTGTCTGTTTTATCATTTGCTCAGGTTTCCCTAACAAAATACCACAGATTGGGTAGCTTGCCAACAGACTCCAAAACCATGAGAAATAAATTTTATTTATTTATTTATTTATTTATTTATTTATTTATTTTATTGGTACATTCTATTCATACATCATAATGGGATAATAAAAAAAAGACTTGTGTAGACATACATGCACACATCATCACCCAATCAGCTCCCATTCAATCCCCACCCCCTTCCCTCCCTAGCCCTACCTCCCATTCTTGGTTTAGTGATTGGTTTAGTGATTGTGCCTCAGAAAGCTTTTTTCCCACCTCCCCGTCCCTCAGTCAGATTGCCTCTATAGGTTCTTCTTTTTGCCTGGGGCTTCTCCTATGATCATTTCACCTTAGCTTTCACATTTAAGTGAAAGCATCTGATTTCTACTTTTTGTGACTAACTAATCTCGCTGAGCATAATGTCCTCCAGTTCCATCCATTTCCCCGAAAATGCTATAATTGTACGTTTTTTATGGCTGAGTAAAACTCCATTGTGTATATATCCCACAGTTTTATAGTCCATTCATCCATTGATGGACATCTTGATTGGTTCCACAATTTGTCAATGGTGAATTGCACTGCTATGAACATAAATACGCATGGAATAGTTTTACAGTTTGGTTTGCTTTCTTTTGGATAGATACCCAGAAGTGGTATTTCTGAGTCAAATAAAACCCAGAACAGCCAAAGTAGTTCTCAGCAACAAAAACCATGCAGGAGGAATCGCAATACCTGACTTTAAACTATACTACAAAGCCACTGTAATAAAAACAGCATGGTACTGGCACAAAAACAGATACAGAGACCAATAGAGCAGATTAGAAGATTCAGAAATGAAACCACACACTTACAGCCAACTGATATTTGACAAAGGGGCCACAAATATACAATGGAAGAAAGACAGTCTGTTCAACAAATGGTATTGGCTAAACTGGTTATCTATATGCAGAAAAATGGAATTAAAGTCCACCTTATCACCCTGCACAAGAGTCAATTCAAGATGGATCAAAGACTTAGATATTAGACCAGAGACCTTGAGGCTCCTTGAAGAGGGCATAGGTCAAACACTGCAACACATAGGCACAGATAATAATTTTCTCAACAAGACCCCAAAGGCACAAGAAACTATAAGGTGAATCAACACGTGGGACTGCATGAAACTGAAGAGCTTCTGTTCAGCAAAGGAAAGTTGCTAAGATCCTCAAACGAGAGCCAACAGAATGGGAAAGATCTTTGCCACCTAGTCCTCAGACAGAGGTCTAATATCTAGAATATGCAGAGAGCTCAAGAAAATCAACACAAAATAAATCAAATATTACAATTTAAAAATGGGCAAGTGAACTTAATAGACACTTAACAAAAGAAGAAATTCAAATCACCAATAAATGTGTGAAAAAATGTTCAACATCATTGGCAATCAGAGAGATGTAAATCAAAACTACTCTGAGAGTCCACCTAATTCCAACTAGAATGGCAATCATTCAAAACACAAACAACAAGTGCTGGTGAGGATGTGGAGAAGTGGGAACTCTAAAACATTGTTGGTGGGATTTCAAACTAGTGCAACCACTTTGGAAAACATTATGGAGGATCCTCAAAAGAATGGGAACAAATTTCTGTTTTTAAACCCATTATTATTTTGATTTATCCAAATTAAATAAAATTAAATTAAATTCATCAAGATTTCAGGAAGTTTTGAAGAGTCATTTTTATCTTTTGGAATTAATAAAAAAGATATGGCTTTTTTAAAAGGCTAAAAAAAAAGATATGATTAATAGGGAATGATGAACCCCATCATTGAGAGTCCTGTTTCAGTTTGTTTCAGAAATAGCAAAATTCTGGTTTCAAACATAGCAAAGGCTGAGACAGTAAGATCACAGGTTCACAGCTACCCTCTGCTACTTAGTGAGGCCCTCCTCAACTTAGTGAGACCCTGTTTCAAAATAAAGAATAAAAAACAGACTAGGGATGTAACTTGGAGGTAGAATGCCCCTGGGTTCAATCTCCAGTACCACAAAGAAAAAAAACAAAACATAGCCAAGAATGTATGCTGTGAAGTCTGGCCATATGTAGGATAGGTGGTAGAAGGACCACGTAATATAGAGGCCTATTAAATTTTAGAAATCAAATTATGAATGGCAACAGTTTTTACAATGAGGTGTCATGATATTCTGTTTCCATATATATTGATTTTGAGGTGTTTTTTTTTTTTTTTTAGCTGGGCTTGGTGGCGCATGCTTATAATCCCAACTTTTGGGAGGCTGAGACTGGAGGATTGTGGTTTGAGGTCAGCCTCAGCTACTTAGTGAGGCCCTCTACAACTTAGTGAGACTCTGTTTTAAAGTAAAAATTTTGAGATTTAACAATATTATTTCGTCCTTTTAAATCTATGTTAGATCTTTATGTGTGTGTGTTTTTTATTGGCTCATTGTAGTTATACATCTTAATGGGGTATAAAATGGGAGAGGCATGCATGCACACGTCACTCATTTAGCCTTTCTCCAATTCCCAACCTATTCCCTCCCCCTTCCCTCCTTCTCATGTTTGGCTTAGTGACTGACTTTTATACATTTGTGAATGTACATCATATACCCTAAGGGATTTCCCTCTTCTCCCACCCATCTTCCTCATTTGGGTCATCTTATTATATGGTTTCTGCTTCCTCCTCTAGAATTCCTTTTATGAACATTTCTCTCCCTAGCTTTCCCATATTAGGGAGAGCATCTAATTTTTTACTTTTTGTGACTGGATAATCTTACTTAACTTAATGTTCTCCAGTTTCATTTATTCCTGCAAATGACATAATTTTGTTCTTCTCTATGGTTGAGTAAAATTCTATTGTGTACATATCCCATAATTTTATAATCCATTCATCTTTTGATGGACATCTTGGCTGGCTCCATCGTTTGGCAATTGTGAATTGTACAGCTAAGAACATAGATACACATGCATTTGTTTGGTAGTTTGGTTTACATGTTTTTGGGGTAGATACCCAGAAGTGGTTTTGCTGGATCATATAGTAAATTTGTTCCCATTCATCTGAGGATCCTCCATACTGTTTTCCAAAGTGGTTGCACTAATTTGCAATACCACCAACAATGTATTAGAGTTCTCTCTTCTCCACATCCTTACCGGCATTTGTAGTTGTTTGTGTTTTTAATGAATGTCATTCTAATTGGAGTTAGGTGAAATCTTAGGGGAGTTTTGATTTGTATCTCTCTGATTTCTAATGATGTTGAGCATTTTTTCATGCATTTATTCACCATTTGAATTTCTTCTTTTAGGAAGTATCTATTGAGCTCAACTTCCCATTTTTTGATTGGGTTATTTGTTTCCTTAGCACTGAGTTTCTTGAGTTCTCTGTATATTCTAAATATTAGTCCTCTATTAGAGGAATAGTTGGCAAAAATTTTCTTCCATTCTGTCGGCTCTCTCTCGATGTTCTTGAAAGTTTCCTTTGCTTCACAGAAACTCTTCAGTTTAATGCGATGCCACATATTGATCCGCCTTTTAGTTTCTTACGCCTTTGGGATCTTGTTGAGAAAGTTTTTATTTGTGCCTATGTGTTGAAGTGTTGGACCTATGCCGTCTTCAAGGATCTATAAGAGCTCTGGTCTGATTTTCAAGTCTTTAATCCATCTTGAACTTACTCTTATACAAGCTGAAAAAGTGAGATTTATTTCCATTTTTCTGCATATGGTTAACCAGTTTTGTAACATCATTTGTTGAAGAGGCTATCTTTTTTTCATCATATGTTTTTGCCCCCTTTGTCAAAATTCACTTGGCTGTAAGTGTATGGATTTGTTTCCCAGTGTTCTACTCTCCGTCATTAGTATATGTCTCTATTTTTGTGGCAGTACCGTGCTTTTTAAAATTACTATGGCTTTGCAGTATAGTTTGTTGTTCTATATTGTGATGTCCCCTAAGAACTACTTTGGCTATTCTGAGATTTTTTGTTGTTCCAAATGAATTTAAGTACTGATATTTCTATGTCTGTGACACAGACAGAAATTACCTTGGTAATAGAAATTACCTTGGTAATTTAATGGGTATTGCCATGAATCTATAGGTCACTTTTGGAAGAATGGCCAATTTGATGATATTTATTCTGCCTAAGAACATGGAAAATCTTTCCATCTCCTAAGGTCTTCTTCAGTTTCTTCTTTCAATGTTTTATAATTTTCTTTGAATATTCTTAACCCTCTTGGTTAGGTTTATTCCTAATTATTTTATTTTTTTGTGGGACATCCTGCATAGAAGTACTTTCTGGATTGTTTTTCTCAGTGGATTTATCGTTGGAATATAGAAAAGCTTCTGAGGTTTTAAGATTGATTTTGTATTTAGATACTTAGCTAAATTTGTTGATCAGTTCTATAAACATTTTGCTTGAGTAGGCTTGGTCTTCTAAGTTTAGTATCATGTCATCTGCAAATAGGGATAAATTTAGGTTATTTTCCTATTGTACTCCTTTGATTTTATTCTCTTGCCTTATTGGTCTGGCTAGGGTCTCAACTCCTATATTGAAAAGAAGTGGTGATAATGGACATCTTTGTCTTGTTCCTGTTTGTAGGGAGAATTCTTATAATTTTTCCCTATTTAATATGATGTTAACTGTGGGCCTATTGTATATTGCCTTTATGATGTTGAGATATATCCCCTCTACTTTGATTCTCTGCAATGCTTTTAGCACAAATAGGTGTAAGATTTTGTTGAATGCTTTTTCAGCATATATTAAAATGATCGTGTGATTTTTGTTTTGGGTTCTGTTTATGTGATGAATTATATGGATTTTTTTTTTTTGTATATTGAACCAGACTTACATCCCTGGGATGAACTATACTTTGTCATAGTTTATGATTTTCTTGATGAGGTTTTGAATGTGTGATACTAGTATTTTGTTTAGTAGTTTTGTGTCTAAGTTAATCAGTGGTATAGGCCTATAGTTTTCTTAAGCTGTTTTCATTTTATTTTAGTATTAATGTGTTGTTTATGTGTGTTTTGAAATCCCTCTATTAATCTTCCCATTCATTCTCTCACCTTTAATCTAATCTTGACAAACCTAAATTGCTACACTGACTAATAAGAACATCTGATCATGAGAGGAACGATTAGAGAAAATACTATTATAAAAGCCAAAAGGAAACTTGGGTTTTTTCAATGATTCTCAATCAAACCTGCCTTACACAGAATCCTAAATCGTTTTCAAAATAAAATCATATTAGTTGGTGACAATGTCTCATGACTGTAATCCCAGTACTTGGGAGGCTGAGACAGGAGGATCACAGGTTCCAAGCCAGCCTGAGCAATTTAATGAAAACCTCACCAGTTTAATGAGATGCTATTTCAAAATAAAAGTTAAAAGGGCTAGGGATCTAGCTCAGAAGTAGAGAACACCTGGACTCAATCATTAGTGAAGAAGAAAGAAAGAAGAAGAAAGGAAGGAAGGAAGAAAGGTGGGTGGGTAGGTAGGTAGGTAGGATGAAAGAAAAGGAGAGAGAGAGGAAGGAAAGAAAAAATCTAGCATATATTTATAAACATTTTATTTAAATGATAAAAATAGTCTAATATGACAACTTAGATGAGATGGTTGATATTTTAATCTCCACTCCCAATTCAATTATGCTCCCTCCAAAAAATTCAGAAACCTAAAGGTAAAAATGCTCTATGAATTTTATAAATGTGACCTTCAAACTTAAAATGCTAAATTCAAAAAAGTGACAATTTGCATAAATATGCGTCCCTGCTATTTTACCAGAAACATGATAATATGCACCATTCTATGCTATAAATGTGCCCTTGCACCTATAAAATGAAGAAAAAAATCAAGTGTAATGAACTACTCACATTTGGAAGATAATAAAATTAGCCTAGCTCAGTAAATATGCTAGCTATGTAAGTTTTTGCTAATGAGAGGATAACTGAAAAGCTTTTAAAGTAAAGTTTTTGCATGCTTCATCCTCACAAAGCAAGATGAAGTGTCACGTCTCGTTATGTAACAAATAATATATCATATACTTGCATATAAACACATATATTCACATCCATATTTATTATTATGAATATATTTCTACTTATATAGTTTTAAATATATTCATATGAATTATGAATATGTTTATATTGCTTTACATGGTTATTTTTACCTAATTATTGCATATTTTATTTCTGAGGAAATAATACAGAATATGAAATGAATCCAAATCTGTCTCAGTAAGTGAACCAAATATTTAAGAGGTAGGCAAGCAGCTTCAGCAGTCAACCTACTTTATGAAATGATTTTTTAAATAAAATTTTGCTTTGTTAGCTTAGTGGCAATTACTTATAGTAAAGTATAGTCAATATTAATGGAGAAAGTTTACATATGAGCAAACCCTCTACGTGATCTCATTGGTCTGACAATAAGCCATCTTTTTGTTCTTGTGGTACAATTCTCATAATTGTTTGCAACTGTGGTTTTTATTTGTATTTTTCTTCCTTCTTTTTTGTCATTTTTGGTACTGGGGACTAAATCCAAGGGCATTTAAATTTCTAGCTACAACCTCATCTACTTTTTGTTTTATTTTTTAATTTGAAATAGGGTATATCACTAAATTGTTGAGAGCCTCCCTCAACAACAAATCCCAGTTGTTGAATCTGGGATCTGGGATCCTACTATCTAAGCCTCTTAGTTACTGGGGTTATAGATGTGTACCACAAAGCACTGTTTGTTATCTTCCTTTTAAAAAGTGTTTTTCACGGGGTGTGGTGGCACACGCTCTTAATCTCCGAGCTTGGGAGTATGAGACAGGAGGATCACACAGGTTTGAAGCCAGCCTCAGCTTGTTTAAGAGACCCTGTTTCCAAATAAAATATAAAATAGATCTGGGAATGTAGCCTGGAGGTAGAAGGACCCTGGATTCCATCCCCAGTACCACCAAAAAATGTGTTTTTCTTTATTTTATTATTATTAAGTGTGTGTGTGTGTGTGTGTGTGTGTGTGTGTGTGTGTGCGTGCAGTGCTTGGGCTTGAACCCAGGGACATTTTATCTCCAAACTACACCCTCAGCCTTATTTTATTTTTTTTTAAATAGGGTCTGGGTATGTTGCAGAGATCCTCACTTAGTAGCTGAGGCTGGTTGCTAAGCTTCGATCCTCCTATCTCAGCCTCTCAAGTACTGGGATTACAGGTGTGCACTACCAAGTATCACACATGTCTTTTGTAGTTGCTACAAAGTAAAACTAAACTGCTAATAAACTGTACTGGTCATAGATGCTTGACCAGTAAAATACTGAGATTCTGAAAGCTTGGATTTTTTATTTTATTTCATGCTGTGCTGTACTGAGGCACTGTGAGCCAACACAGTGAATGAAGAACATTTTAAATATATTATTCACAATTCCTTTGTCTGTGGGCCTGAGCTTCCTTTCCTAATATAGCAAAATGACATAACATAATTAGTAATAATTAAAAAGCATTCATTATGTAATCAAAATGCAACTTTAATGTTTTGTCTAATGTACTTATTCCATCAGACTTGATGTATGAGGACAATATTTCCTTTCATGGGTGAAATACCCAGCATGTTGCACACATTCTCTGTTCATTCATAGATAATAGTCATTGGGTCATCATCTCAATTTGCCAAGAATGTCAAACGCAAATATTAATCAACATTCTGGACATGGTTTAGTGCTAAAGTCACCTCCAGCCTGGATTTTGGCCTGTCTCAAGCTGGAATAATTCCTGCAGTAGAGCATGAGAGAGTAGTTAGTTTCTCCCTCATTCTCAGGTCCCCTTCCTCCTACTGTCCAGGAACTGGGCCAGTCCTGGCGGGGAGTAGGTGTGGTGAGAAAAGTGATAATGAAATAGGGAAACTCTTAACAAAATACTCTTACAGCCCACCCTCTGCATCTAGCAGCTGCTTATAAGTCAATAGGTATAGCTATACCCCCAGCCCTATTTTTTAATCTTTATTTCGAAACAGGGTCTCGCTGATTTGCAAAGGGCATCATTAAGTAGTAGTTGACGCTGTCCTTGAACTGCGATCTTCCAGTCCCAGACTCCCAAATGCTGGGATTATAAGCATGCGCCACCACGCCTGGCGAAATGATTGTTTTAAAGATCAAGTTGAGTAAATTTTCAAAAGTGTGTAGCTGGGCATGGTAGAGCACACCTGCAATCCCAGTTCTTGGGAGGCGGAGACAAGAGGATCACAGGTTCAATACCAGCCTTGGAAACACAGAGAGAACCCTCGCCAACTTAGCGAGAACCTGTTTCAAGATAGATGTATGAAAGAAGAAAGAAAAAATAAACAAAAGAAAAGAAAGCATGCTAACAAGCTATAGCATGTGTGCATTTTGGTATAGTACTGATGGCTGTGAGTCTTTTATGTGTGTTCTAAGAATTGCCATTTCCATCCCTCCATTTCTCCTTTCCTTTCTTCTTCCCTCTATTTCTTTTTCCTTTCTTTTTTCCTTCTTTTCTCCCTTTGTTTTTTTCCCTCTTTCCTTTTCTTACTTTATTATTTCCCTCTTCCTCTTTTTTCTCTTCTTCCTCCTTCCTTCCAACCACAGTATTATGTATCTCTTTTGTTTATACATTTGGTTTATTCCCGGTGGAATTTCAGGTTAAATCCAGATTCCTTATAATTGTGTTTATCTCCTCATGATAGGCCCTAACAAAAGATGTTCATGCCCTAATCCTTAGAACCTGCAACAGAGAAAAGTAACTTTGTGGTCATGACTAAATTAATGATCTTGAGATTTGGAGATAATCTTGGATTATTTGGTTGGCCCCCATGTAATCACAGAGAAGGAGGCAGGAAGGTAAGAATCAGAGAAGGAGATAAGACTACTGAAACCGAAGTCCAAAGGACTGCCTTTCTTTGAAGATGAAATAGGGCCACAAGCCAAATAATGCAGAGAAATTTTAGAAGTTAGAAAAAGGAAGTACTATATCGCCCTTTCTCTCCTGAAGAAACTTGGCCTTGTTGACAACTGATTTTAGACCCTTGATACTAATTTTGAACTTCTGACGTCCAGAATTATACAATAATAATTTTTGTTTTAACCTAATACATTTGCTGCACTATATACAGTAACACTAGAAAACTAATAGATCCCTCTCTCCAGTATCTTCTATGATTATGGCATCTTCAACTAATTTGGTAGAATCAGGAAATTTAAATTTCTAATTATTATATAATCCCATTTAGTTTTATGAAATAATGCTTTGTCTCTTTTGTCTTTGTCTCTTATTTCTTAAGACAACACTAAATTTTCTAATTACAAAAACAAGTTGTCATTTTTTAAATAAAATGTAACTATTTATAAACATACAGCTCAACCAATAGGAAACAAACTCTCTCCAGCTTTTCTCTGGAATACAGTGTATACTAATAATTTGCTGGAGCTCTACAGTCTCCCAGAACAAGTGTTGATTTACATTATCTTTTCATCCTATATATCTACATAGCTACTGTTTTACCCATTGAAGCTCATGTTAGACTTCCCTTATTCAGAGCATATTTCTGACTTCCTCTGTGAAATGTTTAGCAAGCCTGGACCCATGATCTTCCCTATCATTATCTGTTAATTTCTTCTATAATTACATGTAGAATGTCCCCTGAAAGAGTTCATGCATTGATGTTCAGAGTTGATATAACTAAATTGTGGAGGTTGTAATCTCATCAGTGGATATGTCCATTATAATAGATTTATTGGGTTGTAATATGAGCCGGTGAGTGTGGCTAGAGGAGGTGGATCACTGGGGGTGTGGCCTCAGTGACTGTGCTTGGGTCTTTGAATCCCCTTTGGATCTTTGAATCCCCTTTGGGTCTTTGAATCCTCTTTGCTCTCTCTCTGCTTCCAGCTTCCACAATGTGAGAGCAAAGTCTTTATTCTCTCTGTCCCCCAGTGTTATTCCCTGAGCTCTGCCAATGTAGCCTGGCCTGAAATGAACTGAACCCCTGTAATCTCTAGAACTGTGAGCAAATGAATCTTCCTGCCTCTAGGTTGTATTTGTCAGGCTTAATTGAGTCATAGCAGTGATAATGCTGACAACAACTTCACACTATTCCTCACTTTCCTCCCCACATTTAAGGAGACCATAAAGTTCTCAAGGTTGGAACTAATAGCCACATGTGGTGGCCCATGCCTATAATCTCAGTATTTGGGAAGCTGAGACAGGAAGAACTCAGGCTACAGGACTGCCTCAGCAGTGTAGCAAGGCTCTTAGCACTCTATCAAGATCCTGTTTTAGGACAAAAAAATATAAAGTTCTGAAAGTAGTTGGAAATTGCATTTGGTTCACATCTTCCCTCGGGGCCTATCCAAGTGTCTACCACTTATTATTATTAAATATTTAATTCAGTTTGTTTATATAAAATAAGATATGTTTAGATAGATCTAATATAGATATTTGGTGAATTTCTTTGAAATGTGTTAACCATCTAAATAAGTATACAAATATTTGACAGGCTTGTTTTTTTCTAATGAAAATCGACATTGTAGCTTTTTTTTGTACTGGGGATTGAATTCAAGGCATTCTACATTTGAGCTACACCCCTAGCATGATTTTTTATTTCTTATTTGGAAGCAGGGTCTCACTATGTTGATGAGTCTCACCACTTGCTGAAGCTGTCCTCAAACTTGAGATCCTCCTGTCTCAGGCTCCCAAGTACTAAGATTACAAGTGTGCACCACCACACCCAGCTAACATTATAGCTTCTAACTTTATGAAATTATACAATTTCTTTGTGGGAGTTTATTTAATTGTAATTATATTGTCTTTAGGTTCCAAACAAATGAATTTATTTAACCCATGAAAATGATTTTTAATGAATCATTAACTTAATTAATTTATTCTTTTTATACATGAAGAAGTATGCTTATTTTATGTAAATAGTTACACAGGACGTAGAATACTGAACAAGTTTTAAAAATTAGGGGTGGCAATTTCACTGTGCAAAATCATTCATTCATAAATATATGTTAAACACTCATGGGAGATAAATATCACAGGGAAAGCATACCCATTAAGAGAACTGACAGAAAGCTGTTGGCTTTTTCTATCTTTTATTTACCTCATCTTAGGATATAATTAGCCAAACTTACAGCAACCAGGACATAATATATATTGTATTGTTAAGTAAATAGCAACAACAATAAAACCATTTATCCTAATATTTGAGAGACTTTATGCATACATATCCCCTGCTCTTGAGATAAATGTACTGTGTAAACTAGTAAATAATTCTTTCTCAAGGTCAATTCAACTTGTGAACCAAAAATTATTTTATCATAATTTTACTATAGATTATAAGCTAGAAGTATTGACTAGTCCTTTCCTATCTTTAAAAATATTTGTTTCTTTGATTTGTGACTAATACACAATAACTGCAATTTGAGACTGCACAAGGGTTGCCAAGACTAATACAAGAAGTTTATGTGCCCTTATATTTAATCAAGAAAATTGCTTAGTACCTCATATTCTAGATGAAGAAAACGAGCAGAATAGTCACTCTTGTCGCTTCAGAGTAAAACAGCACTAACATGTATACTTAAGTTTTATATATCTTAAAAATCAGCATTTCTTTTCAAGCTAAGTAACTTGAAATTCTAGATGGAATTTAAGATTATTGAAATAGCATTGTTTTGTAGGACAAAAAGATGTCAGGAAATAATTTATTCAATGAGAGAAGATTTGGGATTATTTTAGCAGTCCCCCAGAGTAGTGATAAAGCCTTGAATTAAGTTTGGGGTAGAAAAACGTTAGCAGAGAGTATACTGAACATTAATTGAAGACAATTTAAAGAAATAGGAATATATAAAATTTAAGTAATTGTTTTGTCTTCAAAGGGTGATGTCAAGGATAATAGTTCTTAGGTGCTGATAAAGTTATAACAATCTTAGAAAAGCAAAGTTAGATTAAAAAATATGGACATCTACTTCATACAAATGGTAGTTGAATTATTGAGATGACAAGTGGGTCCAAGGCACAGCCTTAGGGAGAGTTTGCATTTCAGAAATAAATGAAGAGCAGCTAAATTCTATTGAACAGGCCTGGTGTGGCAGAGGCGGGGATCACCTAACCTTCCATTTGCCTCCTCAAATTCTCAATTTCCTGCTACACAAACAGGTTCACAGGACTAATTCTGGATAGCGGACTGCAGAAGAAGTGGCATGAATCCATTTAAAAGCATGTAGTAAAGTTCCCATGTCTTTTCCCTGAGACAACTCCTGAAGTGCCACATATGGCAGGTGATGAGGCTCTCGGATAATGAACCCTCAGTCAGCCTGGACATGTTAGTGACAGCGTTTGATAAAGTCCTGCCAACTTCAGTACAGAATGAGTAAAAATTAAACCTGACTTTGGTAAGCCAATGCGATTTGGTGGTATCTGTTACTGTAATGTAATGTAGGATGTCCTCAAAAATACTATTGTACAGAAGAATCACAGAAGTACATGATGTAGGGATTTTTTGGAAAAGAAAGAGATTCCAGTGTTGAATGTCTTGGAGACAAGAGCTGAGTAGAGAACAAGAGATATGTGATGATTATAAAGTCATCACTGACGGAACAGAACAAATCCAGTAGAAGTCAAAGTCAAGAATCTGACTGTAAGGAGTGTTTAGTTAGAAAATGTTGGCAGAAATATTACTTTAATATAAAGTTTTTAAACTGTGGGGGAAATAAATGAAAGAAATTAAAACAATAAAATAAATATTAGGATAAGGAAAACTTGGACATATATTAAATATGGAGAGGAAAAAAAGGAGAGACCATGGGAGGGAGGGGAAAAAGGAGAGAGAGAATTGTATAAGTATCCATCACAGAAAAGGACTAAGGGCATGGATAGAAAAACAGAATGAAGGAGAGAGGTCAATGTTTTATAGCCAAAAATGGGAGTACTGACCTGGTTGATAATAGATGTCTTTTAGTATCATAATCAAGAAAGTTTTTTTTATAACTAAAGGGAGGACAGTGTGAAGTTTATTGAGAACAGAAGACTTTTGGAAAGGCTTAATGGAAAATAGAAGATTCATCAGAGATGCCAGATGGCAGTGAAAATCTAGTTATAACTAAGATAAATATGACTTTGCCCTAGAATAAGTAGGATCTAAACTTAATTTTTTGAGCAGGAGAAAACAATATTAGAAAACTTCTTTTCTAGAGTTATTGCATTGGTTTGAAGCAAATGTAAGTATGTGAAATTAATTCGCTAATGTACATGATGTATGTTTACAAACTTAACAAACCCAATCACTAAGCCAAATATGGAAAGGAGGGAGGGGGAGGGGATGGGGTTGAACTGAGGCAGGGATAAATGGAACAATGTGTGCATTATACTTTTACCAACTTTTATTCAGTTAAGTTATACAGCTACAATTCACCAATTAAAATAATAATGTAAAATTTAGTAATAGCTGATAGACTGAGTTTATTTTATTTTTATTTTATTTATTTATTTATTTATTTATTTATTTATTTATTTATTTATTTTGGTGGTACTGGGGTTCCTGGAAGCCCTTCTACCTCCGGGCTACACTTCCAGAACTATTTTTACATTTTTATTTTGGAAACAGGGTCTCCTAAGCCAGTGCGTGGCTGGCTTCGAACCTGCGCGATCCTCCTGTCTCTGCCTCCTAAGAGCAGGGATTACAAGCGTGCGCCACCACGCCCGGCTTAGACTGAGTTTAAACTCTAAGAAAACAGGAAATGTAAGGTAGCATAGAAGACTGATGCCTTAAAAACTACATAAAAAAATCACCAGAGGAAAGAAACAGAAGTCCATTCTCAGTTATTTTCTGTTGCACTTTTCAGCAGCACAGTGGAAAGCAACCTTGAATGCTCAAATTCACTTTGAGGAAGCAGTGACCCAGGATGATGATAGGAAGATTTCACTGTATGCTTCACCAAAGACCTTTGCTCTTAGGCATGCCTCATTATATAGAAAAAGTTTAGTAGATATTGCCAAGTATGTTAGCTTAAGTTACTCATAACATATTTCAGATATCAATTCTCAATCTCAACTATGAAATAAAGAGGCTAGGAAAGAAAAAAATGGACATGAATAATAAGGTTTTGATTTCTAGGATGATAGGATTATACCTCTAAAATGACAGGTCATACATTTCTTCCCATTGCCTGTATGAATAAGGAAGACAGCCATGCATTTAGAATAAGAACTCCATCAAACTTTTCAACAAAGAAGAATTGACTGACCTGGAGCAATGGTAGATTAGAGACTAATTTACTACCTTTAAATTTTGGATTAATCTTTAGGCACAATTGTGAGTGAAGTATCATTAAGATTTTCAGTGTTCCTTCACAATTGGAAATCACAAGTGCCATTATAATATACAGACTAGATATTTGAGCATTTCTTATTTTCTCTTATGGTAACAGGTCAGATACATTCAGGACTTGGCAACAACTCATGAAAATTAGAAGCCCTAAAGGTTCAAGCTTGGTTTATAGAGCCTCTTCAAGAAACCAATTTTTCTGATAAGCAATTTCTCCTCTTATTAGGTCTGTATACAATGATATGAATGAAATATTATTAGGGTAGAAAATAATCACACATCTTCTGAAAAGTAGGTTAAAATGAATCAACTGATTGCAGCACTGCTTTGCAATGATAACATAGGAAGGAAATGAACTTACATTGAGAATATGATAAATTTCATTATGTTAAATTACCACATAAAGTTGTGTGAAACCACAGTTATTAATAGAATAATCTATTCTCGAAATTTCATGGTAAGTCCAATATAAAGTGTTGCCTTGCTAATAAAAAAACAAGATCTTACTCTGAAAAAAATATTGTATTGAATAACAGTTAAAAAAAAAGGATGGGAAACATATAGCAGATACATAAAAGTTTTTTAGGAGATTTTACATTAAATGTAAAATATGCTAAATATATTTACCTATTTAAAACCAAATTTGATATGTTTCTTTTGGCTAAGTTTCTAGTTGTAGTCAAAGAAAAACTAATTTTAGCATGTTTTAGGCAAAAAGATGTCATATTCATTTTTCTTTTTACTATTTTTTCTTTTTTATATATAAAATCTCTAAAACTAGTCATTTTCTTTGAAGTTATTTTTCTTTGCTTATTCAAATACATAATTATGCCAATAGAATGTAAAATATGTGTGTGTATGTGTGTGTATGTGTGTGTGTGTTTGTGTGTGTGTGTGTGTGTGAATGTGTTTGTGACTTAATAAGTCTGTACCATTCCATACATGAGACATTTTTTCTTTAAAACTAACAATATGCTTTTGGCTAAGTTTTTATTCTACTTCATTCCTTTTCTGAAATCAGCAGTTAAGTCTGCTGAATTACTATTTTTAATGCAGCAAGGATTTCTAGAATAGAGAATACAGTTTTCAGTACAATTCAGTGCTTTGAGGAAAATTTATATGTGAACAATTTCTAGAACACCTTAATGTGTAAGTTAAACTGAATGGGTGATTGCAAATAACATTTTGCAAATCATCTTATATTATCCTCTCACGTACTTATGAACTCATAAGTTCAAATGTGTCATGACAAAAACTTCAGAAAGATTCTCTCATTGTTACAACTTTGTGTTCATTATTTAAGGGATGATTTTAATATCGTGAATTATTATGTTCTCTACTAAGTTCATTAGAAGAATCCAGAGAGACCCTTTGCGATTGTTTTATATATATTTGTTATAGGGTAATTTGTGTATTTTCAGAGTCATATCATTATAGTGGCAGATATGATAAATAAGTATAATATGACTAATTTTTCTGGAGCTACATAAATAATACATATTTATACCTATGATATGAGTGTAGTATGAGTGTATATAAAAAAACCCAACATTATTCATCCCTCTGTATATAAGTTTAACAAAAGAGCTATTTCATATCAGTGCAATGACATAACACTTGTTTATAAGAATAAATAATAATTAAAATATTTTACAGACTTCAAGAATATATAAACAGTTATTTGCTAAGAAAAGCATAATCATGGTAAATTAGAATAGATCTTACAAATCATATATCTGAACCTCCTTAGTAATCCATAGACATAGCCCAAGTCTCAGAAGTAAAAAATAGCATAACTAAAATGAACTGAGTTTCCTAAACTTTGGTGTGCTACTATTTTTTGAAAGATCTTCCAGCCTGCTGTATTGCTTATTCATTTTAATATATTTTATAGGTAAACAGAAGTAATTTCATTTTTAACCTTAAAATATTTTCCCTCTTAATATAGAAAGGTTTTTCATAGATTCTAATATTAAAGTCTTCTCATGTTGGTTGTAATGAGTCAATGACTTCCCAAGTAAGCAAGTGACATTATCAGCAAAGGTTGTCATAACTAGAAAATGGGTGACATTCTATTACTTTAATCTCATTTTCACATAAACACACTTTCAAGTAAAAAATAATTTAGTAAGCAGATTAACTGGACAAAATTCCTTACTCTGACAGCACTAAGCATAGAATTACAAGCTTAGAGAAATGTAGTGGTGATCTTAAATTTTAAAAATTGTATTAAATACTAAAATACAACTCCAAGATGATTTAAAAACTTTTCAGTGTATGGTATTATCATTTTGCTTTATCTGAATCCTTCCTTTCATTCAAAGGAAGACAGAGGTTAATGGATCAGAAAAAAATAAAGGGCCATAAACAAAAATACTTTAATTATAAACATGTGATAAGCACAATAAGCATATCACCTAATCTTTTAAGACCTACAGATATGAGCATTTTAATGCATATTTTCCTAAAAAGTAGCTAAAATATATTATCCTTCAGTTGATTTCATGGAGCCATTCTCCGGCAAATGTTATATGTATATATGTATGTATGTATGTATGTATGTATGTTTGTATTTTAATTTATTGTTGCACTATAATCCTACATCTTGATGAGGCATAGGATAGAAGCGGCATATGTATACACACCACTCACTCAGGCCTTCTCCGATTCCCACCCATTCCCTCTCCCCTCTCTTCTTCTCATGGTTCCATCCGTGACTGATTTTAATATGTTTGGGAATGTACATCATGCACATCCCCGCTTCCCCTTCCCATCTTCCTGTTTGGTTGCCTTCTTTACTCATCAAAGGTTTCTCCTTCTTTGTCTGATTACTTATTTTTGAAGATCCTTTTTCTATTTCAAAACTATACATAAGTATCATATTTTTCATCTTTATCTTTGCCTGAGAGACTTCATTTGTTCTTACTATGAGCGTAATATGTTGAGAATTATCTTTAATTCTTTCCTAAGACCAAGAACACTGGAAGAACATTAAAACTCAATGACTTTACTTATCAGTTCCTAACTGACTTTAATTATCCAAACCAACATTTTAATTGACAAAGAACATATTTAGTACTATGTTTTGCTATTTTTGAATTTATTTTATTATATCATTGCAATTATACTTTATAGTGAAGTTCAATGTGATGAAAACATATATTGATATAGTTCTTTATGTATTTTCTCCATAGTCTGCCCTGCTTCCTGCCACTCCCTCCTCATACAAGTTAGTAAGATTAGTACCAATACCTTCACAAATTGCCATAGTTTTATTTGTACTGTTTCCTTCTTCATATTATCATATTTTCAAAGCAAGAAACTGGGACAATAAAACAATGGTAACAATCAAACTTCTTTATGGCTCTACAAAAAAGGCCATCTATATTAATAAAAATTCTCAAATTTTAATTTGAATTTTTATAAAGTTATTCCACACACACACACACACACACACACACACACACACACATCAAGCACATAGATAGGATTAAAACACTGATTTCATTACGTAGAACTCCACAGGGTGGAATTTCCATTGTTTACCTTGATGAAAAAGCAAAAGTTAAAGAATGAAAACCTCTGGAATTTGTCTGTTCCTTGTCTTTGAAACCATGAGATATGAGACAATTGCAAAGTACCAGGCAATTAATTTTCACTTCAATGTGGAGATAAAAGGAAGTAATTTACTCACATATTTTTACCAGAAATTTAAAGGTGTATGTGTACAAAAAGATGTATAATGCACAAGATCCTTGCTTTCTGGTAGGAAAGATTCTGCATGCCTGTCTATGATATGTGAGAATAATTATTTTGTTTTTTATGTGTAGTCACTAAAATGAATGCACATGATAATGTGGTAGGTTTCAAATATTAACAAAACACTGAAAGAATGGAAAAGTTAGAAAAATTTCTCAGGATACTTATTTTATGGTATCCATAGGAGAAATTACTTTTAAAAATTATCTTCTTTGTGATGCTTATTTACTTTAATACACTTTAAGCCTAATTTAAAAATATTATAAACCAGAAAAAGCTTTCTTCTCCAAAAAAGATATAGAATTAATTCTTAATTTCTTCAAAGAAGATTTCTATTAATTTAAAAAGTTAGGTGTATTATTTAACCTATGAATAGAGATAAGACACCTTTGCAGACTGTAAAGAATACTACCTGCCTGATTTTTACAGCTTTCCATTCTACTTCTATTCTTAACATTTTTATATTATAGGTATAAAATTTGTTATTTTTAATAATAATATGTACCCTAACAATTCATAGCAATTAAGATATAACAAACATAATAAAAATACATGTATTACTTATTGAAACACAAAAATGGAGAAGAAATATAGTCATTTTATACTATTACAAACATCATTTAATTTTATGACTTTAATTTTGATTTGTATAGTAGAAATCAAAGCTAGTAACAAATTTAATAGTTTTAAAATGGGCTCTGTGATACATGCCTATAATATAGTTCTTGAGAGGCTAAAACAGGAGGATTGCAGGTTAAAGGCCAACAGTATGTGGTAAGTGAGAGAGACCCTATTTCTACAGAGACAAAAAAATAATAATAAGGCTGGGAGTGCAGCTCAGAGGTCAAATGCCCTTTGGTTCAATCCCCAGTACCACATACAGAAACAGGATGGTAATTTTATATATCAGTATGGAGATTTCTCAAACTCCACTATATACTGAACATGAGTTGCATGGCCTGAGGCTATTTATCAGCCTTGCTTTTTAAATATTTTTTGGTGCATTGTAGTCATACATCTTAATGGAATACAAGATGTTAGAGGCATACATGCTCCTATCACTCATTTAGCTCTTACCTAATTCTTACTAGATTCCCTCCCCCTTCCCTTCTTCTCATGTTTGGCTTACTGATTGACATTGATGTTTGTGAATGTGTATTATGCACATTAGGGAATTTCCCTCTCCTCCCCAGTCACTCTCAGTTAGGTCACCTTATTTGATCATCTATAGTTTCTCCGTCTTCACCCAGAGTTTCTCCTATGACCCATTTCCCCTAGCTTCCGCATATTAGTGAGAGCATCCTATTTCTTATTTTTGTGACTAATATCACTTAGCATAATATTCTCCAGTTCCATCTATTTCCCTGTAAATGATGTAATTTCGTTCTTCTTAATGGCTGAGTAAAATTCCATGTGTACATATCCCATAGTTCTGTAATCCATTCCTCTGTTAATGAACATTTGGGCTGGTTCTGTAGTTTGGCAATGATGAATTACGTGGCTATTAACATAGACATGCATGCATTAGTTTGGTAGTTTGGTTTACATTCTTCTGGTAGATACCCAGGAGTGGTATTGCTGGATCATATAGTAGGTTTGTTCCCATTCTTCTGAGGATTCTCCTTACTATTTTTCAAAGTGGTTGGACTAATTTGCAATTCCACCAACAACTTCTCCACATCTTCCTCAGCATTTGTTGTTGTTTGAGTTTTGAATAATTGTAATTATAGTGGAGTTAGATGAAATCTCAAGGTAGTTTGATTTGCATCTTTCTGATTGCTAATGATGTTGAGCTTTTTCTATACATTTACTGGTCATTTATTTATTGGTCATTTGAATTTCTTCTTTTGCAAATTATCCATTTAGTTCACTTACCCATTTTTAATTGGGTTATTTGTTTTTTTAGCTGTGAGTTTTTTAAGTTCTCTATATATTAGCCTTTTTAATTTTTAATTTTCTCCTCTTTATGGTGCTGGTAGTAACAGTAGTTCCTACCTCATGGATTTGTCTTGAGAATTAAATCACTAACCCATAAAAATTAGGTAGCATTTGGCCCACATGTAGATAATACTAAAGAATACTAGCTGTTATAATTACTAGATTTATTTTAACATTTCATTGTAGGTGTTAGAGAAATTAATAATTTGGCTTTATTATTTTTCTCCCTTCTCAAAGTAGAGCAGAAGTGATATTATGGGAAAATGATTCATTAATATAATTATAGCAACTTGCATAAAACACTATTTATTAAATCATTTTCTTTCACTATTTATTAAATCATTAGGCACAGTGTTCCATAAAGTATGATATGCAAAGATGAGTAAGATACAACATGGGTATTCAAAGACATTAGCATTTAATGGCGTCTAAGGGAAAAAATCTCAATACGCTATGTGTTATATCACAATATTGTGATATATGCTATGTGTTATAATTAGGACTTGAAATAATTACACAGACAAAAATAGATTCTGCTTTTGGTAGACATTCTGAAAAACACCACATTTTTGTTTTTAAGGAAAGGAACCAAGAAAGGTATTATATCTCTCTTAATTTCACATATTGTCTGAAAAATATTATTTGGTATTTCAGCCTGGTTTCAATAGTGTGGGTATAGAATCTTTCTAGGGCTAGTGGGAAACTATGACCAATGACTCAAATGGCATTACTTGTACCAGAAGACCTGTCATCAGCATGGCTTCTGAAGAGAGTCAACACAAGACAGCAACCTGACAAAGGAAGCCAGTCACAAGAGACTCACATTAGAGCAATACCTGTAAAATCTCGACATACAAAGTTTTTTGGATGGCTGTGGGGGATGTTGGTATGATTGACCTGACTGGATAGCCTTCTAAGCACTTAGTGGTCCAGCAGGGATGCTACTACTTCTGCCATATCCAGGATGAGTCCAGGTGATACACCAACAAGCCTGAAGTCAAGTATGGGACACTCATTCAAGGGAAGGAAGTTTCAAATCTAGAGTGTGAGTGTTGATGTTGATGGTACAGAACCTTTTATTTATTTATTTATTTATTTATTTATTTATATATTTATTTATTTATTTATTTTTGTTTATTTTTGAAATAAAGTCTCATTAGATTGTTGGTGGGCTCGACCAGTGATTCAACCTCTTCTCTCAGCCTTCCAAAGGGAGCAGGCCTTGCTTATCGTTTCTTCTGTGATGGTATTATGATGGTACAGTAGGTGATAAAACCATTCTGATACCATAAATATAGTCCAATTGAAATATAGAAAACAATTACTGTTCAATAATGGAACTTTATTTAAAAATATCTGGGTAAAAAGGAAATAGCAATGCTATTTGTATTTTAACCAAAAATCATGTGAAAGTTGATCAGATCCTTTAAAACAGATGGGGCATATTTTATAAGCTAGGGAGCCACCTGCAAGATTTTATAATAGTATTTTAAGTTTAGAAGTTCAAAAGAAGGATAATAGATATTTTAATTCTCAAAACATAGACAGCAAAAGTCCCACTCTGGGGAGTAAAAAGAGAGGTGTGGTAGGGAAAGACTTTAACTTTTTATCTAATAACATTCTATACTTTTTGATTTTTTAGCTTTGTACACTTTAAAAGATATTTTAGAAAGAAAGTAAAGACATAAACCTCACGTTAAATGTATCTATCCATCAAATCTCTTTGAAAAGTACCTATGATCTGTAAAGCAGCAAATGCATTATCCATGGCATTTTAAAAGAATTGCTTTGCCAGGCAAAGATCCCTTTGAATCATGAACAATAACACTCAATTCACAACCCAAGCTTTAGAAATTTGGATATTTTTAAAGTCATATATAGCCTTAATGATTTAACTTCATGATCATTAGCAGAACCATTGTACATACAGCACATAATCAATAAATATTTGTTATATGAAAATAAGCAGAAGTGGTTCTAAGCTAATCACAGTTGATTTAATTCCTACTTAGTGAAAATAAAATATCCCAACATGATTTCCACCCTGCAACCCCTTACTGTTGTTTTAATTAGTTTGCTTTATGTGAAGTATTTATGCTGACTTTCAGATAATAGCTTAATTAAAAACACATTTTAATTGTATAAATAGAGATTAACATTTAAATCTTTAAATAAAAGAGTCTTTAAAAGTGTTTATATTAGTTATTTATTTCAACCTATTTCTTTAGAAACAAATTTGCTAACATTAAATGTGCTCATAATAACTACTGTAGAAAACTGTTTTCAATGATTTTGATAAGAATATTAGCTGAAATGTTTTACTAAGTGATATTAAAATAGTTCACTAATAGCTTAGAATTCTATTTGTCTAGGAATACATTTTAACTGAGGCTATTAGTGCTGATCTGATAGCTCAGAGGAAAGCTTAAGTGTTTTTCTGAGAATTTTTGCTCAAAAGGAAAGGAAAGATTGTATAACACACTTTGTGTTTCCTTGTTTCCTTCTTTCTATCTTCAACACTTTATTTCTAATTGATAAATTATACTAATTCATATTAAAGGCAACAGATTATTGAAAGCTCATTTTTTCACATACTATAAGGCATGTTCTGGGACATCTTATGTGTGGTTTATAAAGGATTGTGCAATTAAGTCTGTTACTTCTATTGAAAGGAGAGTTATTTATGCGTGGCTTCTTTGGGTCCTCAACAATTTCTCCACACAAGATTCAGTGACTACATTTGTTCCTCTTGTGTGTATCAGCAGCTCTTTGAACAAAACAGTGAATTATCTCTTTAGGATAAAAGATTTAAGGTAAACTAAATGTAACAGCACAGACAATGATTTCTGTGCTTTTAATCTGTCAGTGTTCCAGACACAAAGAAAACATCTATAACCAGATTTTCAACACTGTTCTATTTGGAGGAGGGGAGGAAAACAAATCCAGTGGTACTGGGGCAGATTTCCTCTCCACAGTGAGATCCTGAATTTGGGACAGCATCTTCACTTATACTCACGATGACCCTATATTGTTAATATTCCTGGAACTTACTCTTCTCGCCAATCCCTGCAAGCCAGAAATATATTCCTGGATGAAAAAGAAGTATCTCTTTTTGGTTTGTAGGCAGAATGCATCTGGGGGTGGACACCTGCTAGTTTAGCATTCTTTATATAGGCCAGACTCTAAGCAGAGGGATGTTCACTTGCTTCAAGGTATTTTTGATTCTCAAGTGCCACCTGCTCTAAAAACTGTAGCCAAATGTTATTTAAGAGAAGAGGCAGAAAGTATGGCAAAGACATCTTGTGACTACGCAGGACTGTCTAACCACTGAAGCTACCCCCTCGAGAACACTGTCAGCTTTGCTTTTCTGAAGGTGGGAAGGAAAGAAGCCACGGAGCCATGCTAGGAAATCTTATTGAGCTCAAAAGCACTTTCTTGTTCTTGCTTCTTAAAGCTAGAAACATTTTGGGAGAGCATGAAGTTATCACTCTGTGTGCCCCAAAATTTGTGTCTTTCATAACACTAAACTGAGTGCCCTGTCTACAAAAGTGTGTGGACTTGATTGAGGACAATATTTTTTTTTTTTTTGGTGGTGGTACTGGGGTTCCTGGAAACCCTTCTACCTCTGGGCTACACTCCCAGAACTATTTTATATTTTTATTTGGAAACGGTCTCTTAAGACAGCAAGGCTGGCTTCGAACCAGCTCGATCTTCCTGTCTCCACCTCCCAAGTGGCAGGAATTACAAGAGTGCGCCACCATGCCCGGCTAAGGACAATAGTTTTATTTTTATGTTTTGTGGTACTAGGAATCAAACTCATGACCTTGTGTACACTAAGCATACAATCTAAGACTGATCTATATCCCCGGCTATTTTACTTTTTTGTTTTATTTTATTTTATTTATTTAGCTACTTTGCTATATTTTGTGGTGATGGGGATCCAACCCAGGGCCTCATACATGTTAATCATGAGGTCTACCACTTGGCTAAACCTATATTAGTTTGAATTGACAAATAACAATTGTAGGTATTAATAAAGTATAATGTAATAATTTAAATACCTACACTCATTGTGGAATGATCAAATCATATTAATTACTATATCTATGACCTCAAGTATTTATCATTATTTTGGTGGGAATATACAACATTCTCTCTTTTAACTCTTGAAAATATAATACATTATTATTAACTATAGTCATGTAATATACAATAGAACTCTGAAATGTATATCTTAGATCTACATGTACCTTGTATTTGTTGCCCAGTATCTTCCCTCTTCCAAACTGCTCACCCAATCCCAGCTTCTGGAAGCCACTATTGTATTCTGTAATTATTATTATTATTATTATTATTATTATTAATTATATTTGCCACTTGTTTTATTAACCATTAGAAAAATTTTGAAAAAAAACATTTTAATAATGAAAGGGTACATTGAAACTCATCAAGAAATACTTTTTCCTGGATCAGGAATCATTCAGGGGTAAATTCGTAGAAAGAAAGTTTAATCTTTGTGTCTACTTTATTAAAGGTCTTATTTATTCAGCAGAGATCTTTTTTCAATTTGTATGAAAGTTGATGTCTTTTTCCTAAGTATAAAATATCATTGCAAATATTTTTGGTACTAAGTATGACAAATAAATGTATAGTTATAATTTATATATATTATATGTGTGTATGCAAAATAAGGATAGTTTAAAAAGAAATTCCAGAATCATTGAACTAAGGATTATTAACTTAAAGAAATAGCTAATGATAAACACTAAATAAAAAACAATTATAATATTTGGTTTATGTTGTCAATCATATTTAACAATAAAGGGACACATGAGGTTTTAGTGAACAGCTATGAATAAGAACAGTATGTGTGTATATTTGGGGGAAGGGTAACAGTACTTTGACACAGACATAGTTTAGAGTCAGAATTGCCTCATTTCATGACTGTATGCTTTAATGTTTATATGAACAATACACTTGCTGATGTAGAGTAAAATGTTGGGAAGCTGAACACTATAGTAGAGAGACCAAAGTGATTACTATTTACTTAAATTGCTGAATTTGATTCAAGCACAGGTATTAAAACAAATTTGGTCAGTGATGTGTTTGAAAGTCTTATTTTATAATTTTACTTATTTTTATTTTTCTAATTTTTTATTGGTGCATTGTAGTCATGAATCTTAATGGAGTATATGATGGTAGAGACATACAAGCACACATCACTCATTTGGCCCTTCCCCAATTCCCATTCCATTCCTTCCTCCCTCCCTTCTTCTCATGCTTGGCTTAGTGATTGACTTTGATATATTTGTTAATGTATCAACATATAGATTAGGGTGAGATCATATAACATATGTCTTTCTGTGCCTTGCTTATATTATGCTTAACAGTTAAGATTCTCAAGAAATAACTAGGTAATTTGAAATGAAAACAATATTATATTAGATCTTATTTTATTAGAAATAAAATGGTCTCATTTATAAATTAAAAAGTCAAAGATTTACCAGAAAATGTATTTAGATTACAATATATGAATAACTTTCAAGAATGTTCTTTTTTAAAAAAATAAAACTACTCTTTCAAAATGGAATACATCTGGAAGACTGGATGATTTGAATACCTCAATATTAAAAGACAGGTGGTTATGAGGCTAGACAATATGCCAAATTGGAAGAAATACTTGCTATGTCTTCGATAAAAGAAATTACATGGAGTATCTCCTGGGAGAAATATATCCAAAGGTAGTATTTATGTTGTGAATATTTGGATATATCAATGGATCTCAACTGGGTATGACTTTGTACTCCTCTGTTCAAAATGGACATTTAGCAATGGCTGAAGATACTTCGATTGTCACAATGTGGCAGAAGATTGCTTTTGGCCTGTAGAATATATAGGACTTGGATGCTGCTATAGGACCTGCAGTGATCCTAACAACAAAATGTGAGGAGCTCCAAGTGTCAATACTTGATAAATTCTAGTTGAGAATTCTTAGAGCATCATCAAAGGGAGTTTTTCTCAGTGAACTTCAAGAGAAATGACAACTTGGTCACATTCCCATTTCCCGAAGTATCCCGTTATGCTGGAAAAGAACAGTTTCACTTAACTGGGCCTCATGGTGAGTTTAAAGTTAATCAGGTATGAGTGACTAATTAGGAGAAATGAGTCACATGGATATGACACTTTAAGCCATCACCTAATGAGTTCAGATCCTTTGGGATTTTATATAATCTTAATCAAATAAATCTTTAAGGTTGTGTCATAACTAAACTATTTCCCGAGGAATATTATTGACAAAACATAGAATCTAGATCAGTGAACTTTGGGGAAATGGTAGAGTTTGAAAATAACTTTCATTAATGGGTGATGGCAAAAAACATATTAGAAAAGCAGGGTTAAAATATGTTTCTTTACATCCAACAAGTATTTAGCTTCATTTTAAAAGAGAAAAGGTCAACCTCAAAATATATTTTATAATGAAAAGAATGGTTTGCTGATGAAGTAGAATCTTTTAGAAAAATATGTTATTCAAGAGTATATCTGAAAAGATAGGAAATTGGAATGGTTCCATGTATCCTGTAAATAAACTCAGTAATTAAGGACAAAATTAGCTACTCAATACAAATATCCTATTAAGGTTTTACATATCTGTACATAATTAACACTTCTTAAGATGCTCATTTAACAAACTCTATTTTTCAAAAGATGAAATTAACATCTTTTATAAATTCATTTCAATTTTCCCCTTATACTTTGCACTTTTCAGTGAATGATGCATCATCCTGAAGTTATGTGCTTTAAAATATTTTATACTTCACTTTCATGCACAGTGTTGTCATATAATTTTTGTTTTAAAAAATGGTTGGTGGCAGAGGTGCCAACATTTGATGAAACATAATTCACTGGAGGAGCTTAGAACATATTTTGGCACATTTATATATGCCAAGACAATCCTCAAACTTTAATTTTCAGGGTGTGTAGAGGTAATTTTTCTTTTACATTCCAGTCTTTTTTGTGTTTATGTCATTTATTTTATATAAACTACCTTACCCAAAATTATACTATTGTATTTTGATCTATCTTTTACATTGACATTTGTAAACAAACCTATACATATAATCCCAAAGAAAAGGTCAATATACTTTAGATATAGGCTAAAACTATAATAAATACATAATATCTTTTTTCAAAATACTTTTATTGGTATATTTTCATCTCACATCATAATGAATTTCAGAGTGATAGGAATATACATGTATGCAGCACTTGGCATCAAGTTTAGGCTTTCTTTCTCTATGAGAAAATAAAGGTATCTTTAGTTTTCCATAAAGGCATTAGTAAAAGTTTCTTAAAAAGTAAACGTTTCAGGACTATGAAAAAACCAAAATTATAAAAAAGGTACAGAAAGCAAATTATGTTGGCAAGTAATTCAGTAGAATTTACTTTACCTTCTTCCTATTTTGAAAAGAAAAGTAATTAGTTTTTGGCTATTTATTAAAAATCTATCATAATGGATGGATAGTTTTAAGAAGAGTGTGCGAAATTATCTATAACAATAAGAAGTACTAATTTCACACATTTTAAAGGGACAGTGCAAAAGATTTGTAAGGTACATACACAAACTCTAGCATTTTAATATACTCTTCTCCTATATTTCAAATTGAATATCAACTGTTTCCCTGAAGCTATGTTTCTTCTAAAATATGCAAAATTACTTATTCAGAAAGAAGTTGTAATTATCAATGACTTCACTACAAAACCTAATTTCCTATGTTCATTCAAATAAACAACAATGCAAGCCCACAGAATTCTCATTCTAAACCAGCTCCTAACTGGATTTTACTACAAATGTCAGAATATGTTGTCTTCGTCTATTTTCAGAATATGAACATGTAAAACATGGCTCTCAACAAGCTGTTCTCAGTTATAATATAATGCACTTGTTGTGCTGGCAAAGTGGAAAATCCCAGAACAAGTGAATAAACAAGAAGCATCATTCTGCAACTCTCCAGGACCCTAATTGTAAAGAAATGGCCTTTGTAAGAACATGCACAAATGTTTCATACTAGGCAAAAAAACGCAACTTGTGAATTGTACTCCCAAACCATTAAGTAACTTTATGCTTTTTCACATACAGAAACATGCACAATTTTGTGATGTTGGGTGTATTTATGAAGATACACACAAACACACAACACACACACTTGTGTGTGTATATTTATATATATATATGTGTGTGTGTGTATAATATATGTGATACATTTGTATATATGCAGGGATTCAACAGCAATTCTTAGGGCATGTAAGGTATAATGAGCTCTTTAGTTAATAGAAAAGACGAGTGTGGCATGAAATAGAATGAAACTATGCTTGGTAGCAGATTCATTGGCATGGCAGAAATTTTTAGAAGATGTTATCCTTTTAAAATACTCTTTAAATATCAGAAAATGACAACTATTTCATATGTTGGAGTTCAGTTCTTCTCTGTAGTTACATACTCACCCTAACTAAAAGCAGAGAAATCTAATAACAAACTATTGAAGTTTGATTACACAGCAACATAATACACACACTTACAGCCAAATGATATTTGACAAAGGTGCCAAAAACATACATTGGAAGAAAGATAGCCTGTTCAACAAATGGTGTTGGCTAAACTCATTAACCATATGCAGAAAAATGGAAATAAATCCCACTTTCTCACCCCACATAAGAGTCAATTCAAGATGGATCAAAGACTTGGAAATTAGACCAAAGACTCTGAGACTCCTTGAAGAAGGCATAGGTCCAACACTGCAACATATAGGCACAGATAAAATTTTTCTCAACAAGACCCCAAAGCCACAACAAACTAAAATGTGAATCAATATATGGTACTGCATGAAACTGAAGAGCTTCTGTTCAGCAAAGGAAACTGTCAAGATGCTCAACAGAGAGCCAACAGAATGGGAGAAGATTTTTGCCATCTATTCCTCAGATAGAGGACTAATATCTAGAATATACAGAGAGCTTAAGAAACTCAACACTAAAAAAACAAATAATCCAATTTAAAAAATGGGCAAGTGAACTAAATAGACACTTCACAAAAGAAAAAATTCAAATGGCCAATAAATGCATGAAAAATGTTCAACATCATTGGCAATCAGAGAGATGCAAGTTAAAGCTACCCTGAGATTTCACCTAACTCCAACTAGAATGGCAATCATTCAAAACACAAACAACAACAAATGCTGGCGAGGATGTGGAGAAGTGGGAACTCTAAAACATTGTTGGTGGGACTGCAAATTATTGCAACCACTTTGGGAAACAGTATAGAGAATCCTCAAAAGAATGGTAACAAATTTACTATTTGACCCAGCAATACCACTTCTGGGTATCTATCCAAAAGAAAACAAACTACCAAACTAATCCATGTGTACCTATGTTCATAGCTGCACAATTCATCATTGCCAAACTATGGAACCAGCCAAGATGTCCATCAACAGATGAATTAATTACAAAACTGTGGGATATGTACACAATTAAAAAAACAAAATTACATAATTTTCACGGAAATGGACAAAACTGGAGGACATTATGCTAAGCGAGATTAGTCAGTCGCAAAAAGTAAGAAATTAGATGCTTTCCCTAATATGTGAAAGATAAGGTGAAATGAGTCATAGGAGGAGATCCAGGTGAAAAAGGAGATCCTATAGAGGCACAAACAATGCAACCTAACTGAGGGGATGGGAAGGGAGATGGAGAAAATTCTCTAAAGTACATGATGGACTTAAAGAAACATATCGATGTCAACCACTAAAGCAAGCATGGGAAGGAGGGATGGGGAGGGAATGGGGTGGGGATGGGGTAGGCACTAACTGGGCAATGTGTACATGTATGCCTACACAAGTTGTTTATCCCATTATGATGTAAGAATACAATGCACTAATAAAAAGTTAAAATAAAAATAAAATAAAATAACTGTAGTCCATAATGGCAACATGTGAGTCCTAGATATACTTTCAATATGTCTGATTAGAGACACTGAAGACATATAACAGCTTCTGGAATAGTTATTTTCATTTCAAATGTTATATTTTGGCAGCATGATTCAAACTCCTCACGAGTTTCTTATGTTAATACTAATATTCTTATTTGGAATTATAGATTCTAATATTTTCTATTTTATTTGCTATTGTTTATTTCCATGCACCTTCTGTTATGGTGAAATAATGGTTTGAGAGTGATTTTATCTATATAAAAATTTATGAATAAAACACCGGGCATGGTGGTGGACGCTTGTAATCCCCACACTTGGGAGGCAGAGACAGGAGGATCGCACAGTTTGAAAGCAGTTTTGCTGGCTTAAAAGACGCTGTTTCCAAATAAAAATATAAAATGGGTCTGGGAGTGTAGTCCAGAGGTAGAAGGGTGTCCAGGAACTCCAGTACCACAAATATTATGAATAAAATAATTCCTGTAAAAATTTTAATATATGCCGGGCTTGGTGGTGCACACTTGTAATCCCCGCACTTGGGAGGCGGGGACAGGAAGATTGCTCAGGTTCGAAGGCAGCTTTGCTGGCTTAAGAGACCCTGTTTCCAAATTTTAAAAAAAGCATAAAATAGGTCTGGGAGTGTATCCCAGAAGTAGGAGGGTTTCCAGGAACCCCAATACCACAAAAATTAATTTATAATGAGTAATCTTTAGATTAAATTTGTGTAATTCATGTAGTTGTATACAAGTAGAAAGACAAAATTCCTCTAGAAGCATATAAGTAGGATAAGAAATATCTTTTGCTTGATACCACATGATACAAAGTGCTTCATAAATGCACTAGGATCATAATGATGATCAATTCTAGTTAGAGATTCTAGTTATCTCTATAGAGATAAAGGCAAATGATTAGAGAATGGATGAAGAATTCAATGCTAGATGATGAAAAAAAGTAAAATTTCAGAAATACAAAGAGTTCCCATAGGCTTGGTCTAAAGAAAAAACCTATAGTGAGACACTTTATAGGTAGACAGATTCCTTTTGTATTCTCTTTTTTTGTTAATGAGTATACATATTTTTAATCCATGTACTCATTTGTATTTCTGCTTTAGCCATGAGGAGAAATAGATGTTCTGTTTAAGTTATGTTTATGTCATCTCATTGAAACTAGAAATTTATCCTTATATAGTTTATATAATCGGAGGTATAATATTTGAAGTATTGGAAAGGAAAAGAATAGAAAACATATTTCTCCTTACAGCCAGAAGAGTGTGAGATTACAAAACTCTTGTCTTGGAGTTTGCTGAAGATTACTAAAAAGTGAAAGCCATCACCAAGGAGATTTGTAAGGCTTCCGTAATTTCCAGAATTTTCCCTAATTCTAACTATATATATACTTAAGTAAATATAGTATGCCTTCTCTATTAACTACAGATTTAAGATAAATTTCCTAGATGGCCTCCTTCTACCATTATGACCATCAAAACTTCGCAATCTGCTCCCAAAGAATATTGAGGAAGCCCCTGGAATAGAGTTGAAGAGAACTGAAGAAAGATTGGACCAAAGCAAATCTAAGACTTTAATAATGGGTTAGGAAAAACAAAAAAACGAACAAACATTCAAAACATGAGAAAACAATATCAAAAAATCATTGAGCAATGCATGCATAAAGAAAGATGACTGTGACTTTGTAATACATAAGCACATAGAAGTAGAAAATAAATACCACATTTGGAATTAATTGAATTAAAATGAATTTAGGTTGTCTTCTAGAAGTAAAAGATTAACAAAGCTAATTCTATTGGCCTTTCTTTGTAAGGTTAATAACTGTCTTCATGTCTGTTAAACATTTTAGATGTTAGCTCATTTTTAGCATTGATGTTAAATTAATTTTTTTTTTGCAGAATTTGGGGTGAAATCCAGGGATAGTCTACCTCTAAGATTCACCTCCAGACATATTTTTTATTCTACATTCTTTTATTTTTTGCAGTACTGAGGATTGAACACCGAAACATTTTAACTGAGTTACACCCCCAGCGCTATTTTATATGCTTTAATTTAAAATAGGCTCCCACTAAGTTGCAAAGGGCCTCACTAAGTATCTGAGGCTGCCTGCAAACCTGTGATCCTCCTGTCTCAGCCTCCAAAGTACTGAGATTACAAGTGTGTGCCAACAGGCTTGGCTGATGTTAAACTAATCTCTTGAGCTACCATTTACACTATAAAAATATTGATATAAGTAATTACATTTGTAAACACAAAGTCATATTAATGGTTAATTTATTTGATACCAGGTCAATTAAAATTTAGAATGAGTAGTAATTTTCTCAACAAATATTTACTAATGGTAAAATTTATAAGATTTATATATAAATCATAAGTTAATTTACTTAGCTCTCAATTTTTATCATTGCATGTTACTTAAAAACTAATAAAATATAAAAGTTGTATAAAACTGTATAAAAATATATTTCTAAAATATTCCATGACAATCACTCCAATTTCTACCTATCTAATAAAAATAGGTAGAAATATTACTGTGCAGGAAATACAAAACATGTATTCTAATCATGGATAACTTAAAATCCCAAATAATAGTCTACATGAGCAAATATATTTTAATAGCCCCTGCTTTTGTAAGATAAAAAATAAATTTAGTCACATTTTTTACACAGCAACAACAGTAGAATAATACACTATTCATAGCACTATCATCATTCAGTGTCCAATGTATATACTGTACTGTTATAAAGTATAACACAAATTAGAATTAAAAATTTAAATTCAGCTCATAGTTTATATTTTGGATTAAATATACCCATTATTTATGAGTTACTTATACATTGTATAATTCAGAAATTTCATTACAAAATACAATGGCAGTTTCTTCATACATTTTCCTATTTTTATTGGTGCCTTATAATTATACACCAGTTAGTTTCGAAGTATTATAAACATACTTACACACAGCACTTGGTGTGTTTCCCTCCAGATCCTACACTGATTCTCCCTCTTATTATTAAGAGATTGTAAGAGAATGGTAGTGATACATTCATATATGGAAAGAGCATTATTTGAACATCCTTTTCTTTTTTTTGGTACTGGGGACGGAACCCAGCGGCATTTGACCTCTAAGCTACACCCCCTGCCCTATTTTTTATTCTTTACTTTGAAACAGGGTCTCACTAAGTTGTAAAGGGCCTCACTAAGTAGCTGAGGCTGTCCGCTAGCCGCAATCTTCCAGTCTCTGTCCCCCGAATTCTGGTTACAAGGTGCACTATCATGCCCACTATGACATCCTTAATCAATTCTTTTCCCCCTTCTTCTCCTCCATGCTCCAATCTCCTAACACCATTCTACTGGTCTTTCTACTCATTTTTCTTAAGTTTATTTTGTTCTTTATTTTTGCTCTAATTTCCACATGTGAGAGAAAACATATGACATTTCTTGACTTTCTGAGACTGGCTGATCTTCCTTAGGAAAATATTCTCCAGTTCTGTCCATTTTTCTGCAAATAATATAATTTTATTCTTCTTTGTGGCTGAGTAAAATTCCATGATGTGCATATACCACATTTTCTCTAACCATTCCTCTATTGACACCTAGGTTGGTTCCATACTTAGGCTATTGTGGATTGTGCTGCTGTAAACATGGATATGCACGTGTTGCTGTGGTATTCTGTCTTAATTATCTTGAAAGATACGAAGGAATGGTTGGTTCAGTTGGTCCATATTCTATGAAAATAGCAGATATATTATCACTATAAATAGAAAAACACAAGCCGGGTGTGGTGGCGCCCGCTTGTAATCCCTGCACTTGGGAGGCAGAGACAGGAGGATCGTGCAGGTTCAAAGCCAGCCCCACACGCTGGCTTAAGAGACCCTGTTTCCAAATAAAAATGTAAAAATAGGTCTGGGAGTGTAGCCCGGAGGTAGAAGTGCTTCCAGGAACCCCAGCACCACCAAAAAAATCCAACAACAAACAAACAAAAAAATAAATAGAAAAACACAGAGCAAAGGTAATTATTAAATATACTAATGTTATATAACTAATTAAATATAACAGCTAATGCTTATTTTATTTAAAGTATGAAGAAATGCAGTAGGATAATGAGAACTCTGATCATTTTGAAAGTTTTTATATTTCTCATTGAAAATTAAAAAAACTTAGAATTTTAAAATTGAACAGATACTTTTAAATTCTTGAAAGTAATAACCTTTCATTTCCCCAGCAGAACAAAGTAAAAAGTAACAAATTTAGAAGATCTGGCAATGACCCCATAGCTAAGGACACAGGTGTGATTACAACTCTGGTGTCCAGATTTCCAACTCAAAATTTATATTAAATTTTGTTGTTTCTCAAAGACAGCTTTCTTGATTTCGTAATGAAGAAATAATTTTGGTTTGTAAAAGCAATAATGCACAATCCTTAGAAACTAATAAGCTTAGTAGGGATAGTCTGCTATGTGATGTAATTTTCTCTTGAAGTCATCAATGAATACTTGTGTGTGTGGCTATGTGTGTACATGTGTGCATGCATGCTTCCATGTGTGTTTTTTTGTGTGTGAATTAATGAATGGAAAAAAACAGAGAGAGAGAGAGAGAGAGAGAGAGAGAGAGAGAGAGAGAGAGAGAGAGGAAGAGGGAGGGAGGGAGGGAGGGGGAGAGGGTAGAGAGGAGAGAGAGAGGAGAGAGAGGAGAGAGAGAGAGAGAGAGAGAGAGAGAGAGAGAGAGAGAGAGAGAGAGAGAGAGAGAGAGACACCGAGACCAGAAATGGTGGCACAAGCTTGTAATCCTAGCATTTGGGAGGCTGAGTGAGAAAGGCAGATCACTGTTTGAGGACAGCTTCAGCTTCTCTGCTTAGTGCAGCTATTTGCAATTCAGTGAGACTCTGTTTCAAAACAAAGAATAAAAAATATCATTGGGGGTGTAGTTTGGAGGTAGAATGCCCCTGGGTTCTATCCCCAGTACTGGAGAAAAAAAAAAAAAAAAAAAAAAAGGAATGGAGGCAGTGTTAGAAATGAGTTTCTTTATTAATACCTCCATATTATACTCTGACATTAGCAAATTCCAATAACACATTTTAAAACCAAATTTCAATTATGAAGTTAAATCTACAAAAATCTGAAACAATAAGTTTAAAAGTTCTTTCTACTTTTCCTTTTTAAAGACTATGTATTATTTTATCCATTCCTGATTAAATATGCACCTATAAAAACATGTACTACTACAGAGAGTCCTAACTCTATTTAGCTTCATTTACTTCTAAAGAGAGAATAAATTCAATAATTTTGGCTGAAAGAACACTCACCAGAAACAGCATCACATTATGAATTAGCCCAGGGCTAGAGTTCTAGGTTCTCTATTCGGAGTCACTAAACTCTTAAGCTAGATTTTCACTCTCCCTAAACCCACTTCCTCTATAAAATGATGGTCCTGTCAATTAAAGTCAGAGATAGTATACTATTTGAATGCTATTATTTCAATCACATTTTCATAAAACCAGGTAATAGATTTAAGACTCTTGATTCATTGACAAAGGATTTTATTATTTTTGCATGAACTTCGTATTCTCATAAACTAATTTCCCACAAGCCAGAATCATCTCTAGGGTGATATGGAATAGCCTAGGCAGATGTTATACAATAGCCTTGTGTAGTAGTTGAGGATCACTGCACTTAGCAAACTCAAAGTTTATAAGAGGTTTTTCAAATATTTACCCCAGATGAATCAGTATCTTGATTATACAGGTCTGTAAGCAAATCTGCCTTTTGCCCTGAAGGGAGAAACTTACTCTTCTCCACTAAACTTGCTAGAAACATCTTGAAAAGATTGTTAGGAAATGGACAGAAGTTGTTCCAAGATATGTATAAATGTCATGGAAAAAAAAGCCTTAGCAGATAATAGTAACATCTTTGTGACTATTGGTAGTCTGATTACTGATGTATGACTAATGCCACCTAAAAATGTGAACATTGCAATTTGTTATGTAGTATGGCCACTTTATAAAATGTTCCTGTTTAATGAAATGTGGAAAAGTAAGAGGGTTCTATAAATGACATAAATCTAATTTGTTAGGTATTTTTAATAAAACTTGACATACCTTGAACATATTTCATTATAAAATAAATAGATAAATAAGTAATTAACTGTCCTCAGTGCACTCACTTCTTAGATAAAACAGACTGTGAAAGACACACAGTTTATCATAATCAGGGAATAACTGGCTCACAATGATTCTAATTCTAAAAGAGAGAATATATTTACATATACACACTTTTATTTAGACTTCTATATCATCTTTTCCATAAGTCCAAAGAGAAGGCAGAAGCAAATATTATTTCTAACTTATTGTAGGACAAAACCAAAACAAAACTATGAAACAAAAGTAGATAATATACATTCATATATTCAAATATTATAGGAATAATATGGAATGAAATTAGAGGCAGAAGGCAAATGGTAAGGTAATATATATTATAAACATTACTAGTAGGCATAATGAAAGTGAAAAGAAAAACTAAAGTGAAAGAAAAGTGAAATTATACACTCATAGCAAAATCTTAAAAGTACTATAAAATCTGATCATTAAATAATCTGGACAAAAATCATATCTTCTTTTGATGGCCATACTAAGTAAGCATAGGATATTTTTACACATGATATAGTATAAAAATATAAGAAGCTAAAATACATTATACAAAATAATCACATTGTATCATGATAATATGTTACATAAAAGGTTTTAATGGTGTTAAATCTCTTTAAAAATAACACATATTCATAAAGAATAGGTGTGGAAGACTTGAACAAACAAGAAAGTATTAAAGTGTCGCAACAAATCAGGAAACCTGCTCATCTAAAAATAAATCTCTATTCAGAGTGTGAAATAAAATAAATACAGGTACCATAAAGTACACGTATCTGAAAGTTATAACTTGAAATTGAAGCATAATAACAGATAATATATATGTGTTAAAAATGAGATTAACTTGATCTGCAAATGCATATGGCAGTTATATAAAACTGAGCATTCACACTAAATACTAGAGTCAGAAATCACACATATATTTAAATAGAATTGTCTTTAAAGGTATAAAAATTTATTAAATTGTAATGGTTTCAGTATTATGATATTCAATTCATGTATAAACTTAGCTGAACCAAAAATGTCCAAGTGTTTGGTTAAACTTTATTTTCAGTTGTGTTTTTGAAAGTATTTCCTGGTAACATAACATCTAAATTGGTATATTGAATGAAGTGTATTTCCCTTCTCAATGTGGTAAGGTAAGTATAAAACATACAATTTGAATACAACCAAAATTTGGTAAAAGGGCAAATTCACTTAAATGTCCTGACTGCTTGAGACTGGACATTGGTCATCTGTCATAAGAGTGGGACTTACATCACTAGTGCTCCTGGTTGATCAGAAATTGGACTTGTATTGGAAATTACACCATTGGCTCTCCTGGGTTTTTGGCCTTCATACTCAGGCTAGAATCACACCCCTGGCTTTTTTGCATCTCCAGCTTGAAGACAGCACACTGTGGGACTCCTCAGCCTTATTAATACAAGAGCCAGTTTGTTAAATTCTGTCTCTGTCTCTGTTTCTGTCTCTGTCTTCTATTCTGTTTCCCAGGAAAACCCTAATGAAAACATGCTCAATCCTTTCAAATGCTACTATTAAATTTCTTAAATAAGTGTAAGAGCTTCTGAAGGCACATTTATATACTTCGATTAATATACAGTTTAGCAATGTCTCCAAAATGCATTTACTTTTATGTATTTAATCGTGTTAATCACAATATATACCTTAGAGAAAAATAAAATAGACTATCCAGATAATAGTCTACAATATCCCCATTTATTAGTGGTGTATAGTTTTTAAGTTCTTTCTTGTGGCATATATCAAAATAAGTGGAAGATACAAGTGTAAGGTGAGAGAAAATACAAAGCATACACACTTGGGGCAAAAAAAAGGATAAAAGTAGTGATCTTGACTTAGAGAGAGAAAATCCTTTGCTAAGGGATCAAAATAATACAATTTTGCAGGGTAGGCAAGTAGGAAGATATTTAGAGGTCTAATTTATTTGAGTGTTTGATGTAGAATCTAAATTGCAAGGTCCACAAGAATGAATGAAAAGGAATGAAAATAGATAATATCGACTCTTCTGTCAGATAATGATACTTCTAGTCTCTTGAAGTTGCTCAGGAGAAATAGTTTGGAAGTGATCCTTTCCACCTCTTTTTGCTTTCACACTCCATATTGAATTCATCAGAAAATACCGTTATGTTTTGCTTTAGAAACATATACATAATATAACCTCCTTTTCACTATCTGTACTGTTGATGTTTTGGGCCAATTCACCATGGCCCTTTGCCTGATGACAGCAATGGTCTGTCATTTGTACTCTCACTTCAGTGGTTTCTTCACTCATGAATCCTCTTCTCAGTCCCACCTCCAAAATAATCAGTGATACAGATAGTTACCCCCACTGCTCAAATTCTCAATGCTGTCCCATCTCATTTTTACTCAAAATATATGTCCTTATAATGATGGACATGGAGCTTCATTTAGTTTCCCTCAATTGCCCATGCTTGCTTGCTTTGTCCTGACAGAAGAAACAGCTTCAAAACTGTCTGTGACCTGGTTAGCTGCACGATTCCCTGAAGGCTTGAACCTATGCCCTTGCCTTGAACATTCCCACATTTTCACATGCACTGATAAGGCTGTTTAAACCGTTGCCTCAAATACTGAACAATCAAACATGTTGCTACATATGTAGAAATGAGTATCCACCCTGAGTCAAAGTCTTTAAACATTCCTATGAAGCCCATAACAGACATTCTTGGGTACATCTTTTTTTCTCATTGTCTGCTATGAAGACATCACCGCTGCAGCAAGGAAGGTCTCCTAATAAGTGCTTTGGGCTGACCACCCTGATGCTTAGCGCTTCTTTCTTTGGATTTTCAACTGAACACATATTTAAATTGTTTGGGACAGTCCTTTGAAGGAAGTCATTTTCTACCACTTTTGTAGTGACTTTAGTATTAGTACGTTTGGCTAATTCTAATACCAATCCTGGACTCCTCAACCTCTATTACTTCTGGAATTCCATTCATTATGACATTCTTGCTATTTTTAACTATTCTAAAATCATCAGCACTCCCTAAATAACCCCAAATTCTGCCATGCATGCCCATTATAATAGAAGCTGCATTAGGTTAAGAATCTGTGTGCTTTATCTTTAGCACCTAAAAAGGCTTCTAGCAAATAGTACATAAGCATTTGTGAGATGTGTGACGGAAGGAAAAGATAAATGGACAGACGAATGGATAAATAATTAGATGAGAAATAAACAAAAGAAAATTAGATAATAAATTTTCTTGAGAGGGAATTATGTGTTTATGAAGATCTGACTTTTAAGAAAATCATTTTTCATTGCTCAAGGATATTTACTCATATTTATATCAATCTACAAGAATATAATAAAATATATATCCATCAAAACTGATTCAGAAATAAAGGATATTAGAATTTCAGGCAAGTGTATTAAAATAATATGGTTGGATTTCATATGTTTAAAAAGTTGAATAGAAACATAGAAGATATAAAAACATACTGCAATATTCAAGGTAAAAAACAGGCAAGGTAACATTACTAGTAGACTAGACTTTTCAGAATAAATGACCAATGACTTGAAAAGATAGCAATGGAACTCTCCAAAGTGAAATATATGACAAGGAAGTTTTTTTTTTTTTTTTTTTTTTTTTTTTTTTTTTTTTTTTTTTTTTTTTTTGCAGTCCTGGGGATAGAACTCAGGGGCATTCTACCTCTGAGCTACACCCCCAGCCATATTTTTTAATTCTTTATTTTGAAATAGGGCCTCACTGAGTTACAAAGGGCCTCACTAAGTAGCTGAGGCTGTCTGCACACCACTATCTCCCTGTTTCAGTCTCCCGAATGCTGGGATTGCAAGCGTGTGCCACCATGCCTGGCTTGAGAAGAAATATCTTAAATGAGTTTGGGAACAACTGCAAGTGCCTAAATCCAAGTTGGTGAAATCTCCAAGGAATGGAAAGATGAATACAAAATTTGAAGAAATAATGGGTAAAAGATTGCCAAATCTGATAAAATTCTAAGTCCATAGGATCAAATTAAGATATAAAGTAAAAGAAAACAAGAAAAATAGAATAAAACAGAAATAAGAAACAAGATAAATGAATGTCACAGAGCAAAAAGATAGATCTAAATGTAATTGTGTCAGTAATCACATTTGACATAGTATTCTAAATACCCTAACCAGAAGTTAAATATTGTGAAACTGAATTATGAAGCAAGAGCCAATTCTATGCTGTCAAGCAAAAAGATACTTTAAACATGAAGTCATTTAATGGTTAAAGGTCAAGGGATAGGCAAACATATGGCATGCAATTTAAGTTGTGAAAGAAAAAGTTGGAATGGTTGTATTAAAAACAGAAAAAAATAACTTTAGAGCAAAATATAAAAGAAATAGAGGGTTGTTTTATAATTAAAATGGGTAAATTTAACCTACTATTTTTATCTAGTTACAGGGGCACAAATACATGAATGATAAATTGCATATACTCCAAGAACAAGTAGGCAAATCCACAACTGTATCCACTTATAATTGAAGATTTGGGAACCCATCTTTCAATAATAATAGAATTTGAAATAATATCATCAATTCTATGAAATACTTGAGAAACACTACCAAATAACTTGGTATAATTTTACATTTGTTGAATATTCTGCCAAACAACAAAGCTGTGCATTCTTTTCAAAAGTGTATTAATTATTTATCAAGGTCATTTATATTATAGGTCATAAAAATGTCTCAAAATTTAAAAAAACTTCAAGTAATTGAAAATATGTTCTCTTGCTACAATGAAATTAAATTAATATTCAGTAGAAGGAAGCTATCTGGAAAATAAATAGATAATACACCATAAATAACTCATGAAATTAAAAAATTATGAGGAAATAAGAAACTAAAGTAGAAGTTAGAAGAATTTTACTGATCTGAAGGCCTATTTATTTATTTATTTTTGTGGCACTGGGGATGGAATCCTTCTATCTCTGGGCTATACTCCCAGATCTATTTTATATTTTATTTGGAAACAGGGTCTCTTAAGCCAAGAAGGCTTTGAATCTGCGAGATCCTCCTGTCTCCACCTTCCAAGGATCCTCCTGTCTCTGCCTTCCAAGAGCAGGGATTACAAACTTGTGCCACCATGCCTAGACTGAAGGCCTATTTAAAAATAAAGATCTCAAGCCAGGCATGGTGGTACACACTTGTAATCCCAACATTTGGGAGGCTGAGACAGGAGAATCTCAGGTTTATGGCCAGCCTCAGCTACTTAATGAGGCCCTTTGCAACTCAGTGAGACTCTGTTTCAAAATAAAGAATAAAAAATAGGGCTAAGTATATAGCTTGAAGGTAGAATGCCCTGAGTTCCATCCCCATTACTGAAAAAAAAAAATCTTAATCTAATGAATTCAGTTTTCTCTTTTTAAAAGTAGAAAAAAGGGAGAAAATTAAACTCAAATTTAGCAGAATAATGGAAATAATACATACCAAAGCAAAAATCAATGAATAAAAATAGAAAAACAAGAGATAAACAGAAGTTGGTTATATAAGAAGAATAATGAAACATTTAGACTTCTGATCACAATGACCAATAGAAAAGAAAATATATAAATTTTTATCATTAGGAATAAATGTTAGAACATTATTATATATTCTACAGATATTAAATTAAAGAAGGGATAATATGAGTAGCTTTTGTTAACAAATTCAAAGATTTGATTAAATGAATAAACTCTTTTGAAAGATACAAACCATCAAGGCATACTCACAAATAACTTGAATATTCTTATGTCTATTAAAGTACATAATATAAGGAATTATTTATGTAAAATTCTAGTAAATAGAAATTAATCTATGTACAGAAATGAGACCAGCATTTGACTGAGATTGGTAATTTTAACAATGAGAGATAAAGGGGAGAGATTAATAGTGAGGCATGAAGAAACTTCAGGGGATTCATGGGCTTTTTATTATGATGAGTGTAATGACTTATAGTTGTATATATTCATTCAGATACACAAAACTGTTTACTTTCAAATGAAATGTTGGTCAGTATGCCTTAGCAAAAACAAAATCTCCTCCTATGAAAAAGCCAACAATAAATGAATGCAAGTTTGACTGATAGCTAAAAGCAAAGCTGAAGCATCTACTCCATCTCTAAAGTCTTTTAAGTATAACATTAAGCAATTAAGAATATTCCAAATATGTATTAAACATAACATTAAAAGAAGAATATAGGAGTCTGATTTCCCCTCCCTTCTTCACAAGTCTTTATTTCAGTATAAATAAGCATTCAGGGAATTTTTCCAAGAGCGTATTTCTGAGCACAAGAGCTTTGATACTGATGATTAATTGAACTAGTAATCTAAACCCAAAGTTTTAAATATATGTATTCAAAAGGAATATTCAAAACATTGATCTAAATGTACACTCATTCAGAAATAAACACTCATGTACTAATAAAATATGACATAAAGCTCAGGATCTCATATATACCATGTCACTTGCCGTGGTGACAAGAATTGTTCAGTCAGTGAAGTGGGCATTATACTAAGAGGTAAACTGTAATGTGGTGTACTTAATGGCATGACCTTCTTAGCTGATATGGCATCCTTTCATATTTCAAACATACAGAAATCCTAAACTTTTTTTACACTTTATTTTTTATTGGTGCATTGTAGTCATACATATTAATGGAGATGGTAGAGGCATACATGCACATATCACATCATTTAAAAAATTGTGCTTAACTTGCAGAAGCAGAGGAAGTATGAACAGATTTTTTTATTATTTTTTATTTTTATTTTTAAAAATTTTTTATTGAACATAAATGGTATACATTTAAACTATACTTGGTGCTCTCTCCCCCCTGCCCCCGTTTTCCCTTCCCCCCTCCCACCAATGATTGTCCAGGGTAACCATGCCATATTCATAATTTTACACATATTCAGATGTAAACCCTCATTAATCAAGTCCAGCCTTCCTCCTCTCCTATCTTTCCAGTCAAGCTTTGCTGGTATTTCCCCTCCATTATCTGGAGTCCCACTGGTATCCTCTACGTTCCCTAGTTTGGGCGTATTAGAGGAAAAATGTACCTTCTCCTTCTCTACACTAGCAAAACAAACAACCCAATCAAGAAATGGGCAAATGAACTAAATAGACACTTCACAAAAGAAAAGATACATAGGGTCAATAGATACATGAAAAGATGTTCTACATCATTGGCCATCAGGGAGATGCAAATCAAAACTACACTGAAATTCCAGCTAACCCCAGTCAGAGTGGCAAGCATAAAGAAATCAAATAACAACAAATGCTGGCGAGGATGTGGGGAAAGAGGAACTCTTTTACACTGTTGGTGGGAGTGCAAACTAGTTCAACCACTATGGAGATCTGTGTGGAGATTCCTAAGAAAGCTGGGAATAGATCCACCATACGATCCAGCTCTACCACTCCTGGGTATTTTTCCAAAAGGGTTGAATTTAGAGAACTACAGCAACATATGCATACCTATGTTCATAGCAGCACAATTCATAATAGCCAAAATATGGAACCAACCCAGGTCTCCATCAACAGAGGAATGGATTGCAAAATTATGGGAAATACACACAATGGAATTCTATTCAGCCATAAAGAAGAACAAAATCATGTCATTTGCAAGAAGAGGGAAAGTCCTAGAGAGCATTATGGTAAGTGAGATCAGCCAAGCACAGAAGGAGAAGGTACATATGAACAGAAGTTTTAATTCCCATACTTGGAGGGATGAAAAAGACTGAAAAGAAAGAAAGAGAACTTTTCCCATCAGAAGGATCTAGGAAATTTTCTCTACCTATGGCTTGTATTAGAAAGACAGTGACTACCTTTCTGGAATACACTTAAAAAATCCATGGTGCCCAGTTCTCACAAAGAAACAAATAAGCAAATAGAAAACAAAGTAAAATACTGGTCATCATTAACTGAATATCTAAAATCATGTAAAAGACAATTAGTATGAGGAAAATACAACAGATTGTGGCTAGTTGAAATAATTTACATTTAAATTAAGTATATGAAGAAAGTATACAACATGATAATAAGACAAAATGAGGAAATTCATCAAATGAACTAAAAGCATTGAAAGAAGAATAAAGCTAAATATAAAAATATAATCATTAATATTACAAACAAAAAAATTCACCAAGAGAACCAAGGCACTGAAAGAAGGAAAAGTTAAAAATGAAAAAAACAGTCTTATTAATATTATAATTCAATAAAACAAACAGCATACCAATATTAATAATTTATATTATATTAATATTAATAATTGATATTAATATTTCAATTTGCAAGTAGTTTGAGATTATCTATGTTATAGAAAATAAATGTAAAATAACAGCAAACAGTCAAGGAATGGCTAAAAAAAACAAAAGGGTAGCATAAGACATCATAATTAACATAATATATATTCCAGAATGTGAAAATAGATGAAATGGGGTCAGGCAAATAATAGAGCAGATCTAGAATTAAAAATTAAGTCTTTAGGTTGAAAAAGCATATTCAGTCAAAAGTTAGATTCAAAAGGAAAAAAATCCATGCTGGACAGTCTCTCGTGTAACATTGGCAGAACACCAAGGACAAAGAGGGATGGAAAGGTCAGAGCACTGATAGTAGAATAATTAGATTAATGGTGACCTTTAATCAACAGCATTAAAAAACAATATACTAAAAGGTCATTTGCAAGGTGCTTAAGGTAAATGTGACTACTGAATTCTAGACCCAGCTGAACTATCATTTAAGAGTCAAGATGAAATAATGGCTTTTTCCAATGAATGAGGGAAGGTTATCCTTCACGTGTTCTTGTAGAAGATATCATAAAGGTTGGAAGAAGAAATGGGGAAATCAAAATCAGGAGAGAAAGTGGAATGAAAAAATGATAAGCAAAGACATTCTTACTTCTTGGTAAATCTGAACATGTGTTATTGTCTGTAAAATTATCAAAAGAGGAAGAAAAACAAGGTAGAATTAAAACAATACAGAATAACAACAGGGCTTTCCTGTGTACCTGCCTGTTAAGTGTTCAAGTATTCTGATGTTAGAATTTGCAGGTTGGAGCCCCTGATGAAGTTTTGTATATTAATATGAAAAATCTACTAAAATGATTAACTAATATGATGTCAAAAATAGAACTTGTAATTTAAAACTGGTAGTGCAGGAAAGCAAACAGGGATAAAAATTATTTCATTAAATGAAAAACAGCAACAAAAATACACTTTTTTCAAAAATAAAGAATCTAGAAAATATTCATACAATTCTATATATTAACCTACTAATATATTAAATAGAAAATAACATGAATGTTATTAAGTATTAGTATTAAGCCATCACTTTGAACATAAATGAATAATCAAAATAGCATGTTAGGGAAAATTAAAATGTCTAAAATAAACCTATTTATGGTATACTTTATGTATATTTTTAAAAGCACATTAAATAGTTTGTACTATACACTATATTGAAAAGATACACTCTAACTTCACGTTGCTTATGAAATAATTCTAAGTAGGGGGAGAAGGAAATTAGATGAATTGAAATGTTTCTAGCATCATTTATAATATTGTATTCTTTATAATCTTACAGCTATAGGTTTTATTTCCTTATCAACAAAGGATATGAATTAAATATTGCAAAGCAACAGTTGCTTAATCTGTTCAGCAGGTAGAAATTTTATTATTTTAATAGTTTTCCTTTTTTTCTAATAATCAGAAAAATATTTTAATCTGAACCATTACAGCTTAAACATTATATAATTATTTTTCAAAGTCATGGCAGATGTGACATAACAGGTCTATCTTTAAGTCGCAAAATATTTTGCTTCAGCAACCCTTTCCCCAAGAAAGTAGTATCTCCTACTTTGGTAATCTGTGGTAGAATAATGCCATGATTATGGTCATTTGGAGAGAGACCTCTAATTCTGAAAACAAATACCAAAGTGGTCTACATAGAGAAACTGTTTGTTGAGGCAGAAGTTCATTTCTAAACTCATAAGCCACTCTTTCAATTCCCACTGAAAATTTTTTCTGTTGTTCTCTGAGCTCCAAATGACTTAAGAGGACTATGTTTTAGGATAAATAGCAAAAAGAATAGAAGGAGTATGTCTTAATATGCTTTGTGCTGCTACAACAGTACCTGAGGTTAGGTAATTTATAATAAATAATTTTATAATAAGTAAATAATAAATAAAATTTACTGGCTCATAGGTCAGAAGGCTAGAACATCCAGTATCAAGGTGTTGACACATAGTGAGAGATTTTTTTTTTGTTGCCTCATCAAATGGTAAAGAAAGAAGAAGGAGGAGAAGGAGGAGGAGGAGGAGGAGAGAGAGAGAGAGAGAGAGAGAGAGAGAGAGAGAGAGAGAGAGAGAGAGAGAATGAAGAAGGAGGGAAGAAGAAAGAGGAAGAGAAAAGGAGAGATGGAGAAAGATTTCTAGATCAGGGTTTCTAAAGACATCCTTTTTTTTTGTGGTGGTACTGGGGTTCCTGGAAGCCTTTCTAACTCCGGGCTACACTCCCACGGGCTACACTCCCAGACCTATTTTTTACTTTTTTATGTGGAAACAGGGTCTCTTAAGCCAGCGAGGCTGGCTCCGAACCAGCGCGATCCTCCTGTCTCAGCCTCCCAAGCGCGGGGATTACAAGCGTGCGCCACCACGCCTGGATAAAGACATCCTTTTATAAGGGCACCAATCTCACCCTTGAGTATGGAATTCTCATAGCTTATTAAACATGCCTCCCTTCAATACTGCTACAGTAGCAGCCAAATTTCAACGTAAGTCTGGAAAGAACAAACATCCAAACCATATCAAAGTAGTTGAGGGCCCTCCCTACTGCCTTTATTGAGAAACTAGAACGTTCTCATCTACTGGAATTTTTTCTATATTTTAATTATGAAAGGCATATTTTTGCCTAAAAATGATAAATCTCTTTTTTAAGTGATGGGAGTTTAAATTGTCACTTCGTATATGTACTATGGTAGAGAGTATGAGATTAACACTAAGGTTATATAAAAATGGAGTAAGTTTTAAGGCAGGGATCTAACCCCAACTGTGAAAAAAAGACATTTATGTTTCTAGTAATAATATTTTAGGGATAATTTATAATATATGTATACTTAAATAGAAAATTTGGTTTTATACCAAGTAGAATTAGTAATATAAAGCTTTCCTTCTTTAAACAATTTTTGACTGTGCTTAATGATTAAAGATGAAGATCCTACCATGATGTACAGTAGTATTCTATATTTATGACATAAATTTAATAAATCTTAACATATCATTAATGTACAAAGTACTTGGGAGCATATTATGAATTGTACATTATAAAATGGGAATAAAATAATTTTCTTATTTTATATTTATTTTATATTTTTGTTGGTGCATTATATTTTAATGGACTATAAATTAATTATTTTACTAAAGAAATAAACTAGACTTTAAGCCTTAAGTAAATAATTAATTATGCATTAATTTACTAAAGACTGTAAAGTCTTATTTTATTAAACTTACATTATAGTAAGTATCAAAATCATATTAGTAGATATCACATAAGTCTTGGTATGATTTTATTCAGGTCCCACCTCACTACCTACTCTTCTCCATACATAACAGCTAGACTGGCAATATCTTCATACATGAGCACAGCATAATTTAAACTGTCTTTTTTTCACAAGTTCTTCCCTTTTCCCTCCTCAGGACCCTCCTTCTGTCACCTTTCACTATTTTAATGGACTCATATGTATAACACAATAGATTCAGGGAGGCATAAGAAGTTTGGTATTATTAATATACAGTCCATTAATATCAAAGATGTAATTGGAAACACATCAACCCATCCTCTGGAGTGGAAAGAGTGTTTTATAAAAGGAGTAAAATTTATGCACATGTCATTTTCAAGGAATTATGAAAATAGAAAAGCTATAATTTATCCATATTTTCTAATGTTGACATAATATGAATTTACACTAGGGAGCTAGAACAAAAGATATCAAAGTTGTACATTCAATAAGTAGAATCAGTCATGCAACCTTATGGTCTATGCCATTCTGAACTGTATTTAAAAGTTGATTACTAAAATCTGAATAAGTTATTCCATAAAGTTAAAACACTCTGCAATCAATTGGAAGTGTTTTTCAGTTTACTGTTACCTTTTATTAAACTTTATTTTAGCAAATCAGTGACAATAATATTGGTCAAAAGGTGACAGCTTAATTAAAGCAACACATTTCTCTAAGATTCTATTGGAAGAATCTTTTGTTTAAATGATGGTAACTATACCTGCATGACAAAATATACAGGGCCCTCATAAACAATTTATTTATACATCTGGAAACATACACATCTCCCTGAGCTGAAGGCCACAAAAGCAGAAAAGCTTTTCTCTAATACATTGTGCTTTGTGGTTTATGACTGTCTAGTATAGTAGGAGTTTAGCAAAAAGTAAATCTCCATAACTGCTATTCAAACAGTGACAGTTAATAGAAGTTTTACCCAGTGTCATCAAGGCAATAATTAACTATTTATAGCAAAAGGGGAAAGTACAATAATAAAAAAGTCAGTGGCTAATAAAGAAAAGTAATGAAGTAAGTGCATGAACACTGTACCCAGGCAACCTTATAAATAAACTAAAAGAGTAACTACCCTTTAACAATGCCCCTCTATATCAGAGAAGCACTTTAGGAACTGGAAGGGACCTGTATTTCATTATTCATTCTACTTCACCACACTCCAGCTCCATGCCCTCTTGCCCAAGGAGGTAATTGGTACTTAGATTTTTATAATTTAATGCTTCATTAGGAAGGTTCTACTCTGTCAGAGTGTGATTTTTTTTTTCTTTCTAAGCAAAAAAGCAATTCTGAATGATATCACAGACTCATTGAAATAAAGATGTATGGATATGAAAAATGTGAGGCTGATCTTTAACATAAGTAACCCAATTTTCACTGGCTAGATGGTAGGTGATGCAAGGAAGTTCACTTTTCAAAGTAAAGGACAGATTTTCCTATAATTAGCATGTTAGTTTGCAATAAGACAAGCCACTTTAGACACTCAAATATCTGATGGATTATGAGTTTGACAAGGTTAGGTTTTGGACCAGTATCTCTCCAGTGCTCATGGATTAAAGGGTTTGTCCTCAGCCCTTAACACTACTGGGAAGTGGTGGAATGTTTAGTAGAGCCTAGTAGGAGGTCTTTTGGTCACTGGGACATTCCTTTAAAGACAATATTTATACCCAGCCTTTTCCTACTCCTCTCTTAAACTTCCTAGCCATGATATGAACATATTTGTTCTCTAAGCTCCCTGCTATAATGTGCTGTCTTGCCACAAGTCCAAAATCAATGAGGCCAATAAACTATGGACTAGAAACTTCACAACTGTGAACCAAAGTAAACCCTTCCCCTTTATAAGATGCTTATCTCAGGTAATTCATTACAGTAAAGAAAAACTGACTGACACAAAAAGGTAGATAAATACATTCATACTTATAAACTATATACTATAAAAATATATTATATAGTATATAAATATATAAATGTATAAGTATGCAACCATGTATTATATAGTGTATAAGTATATAAGTTCATTTCATGCATATTCATTTACTATATATTATATATACTGTTATAAAACTATGTATATATTTTCTTAGTTTAAATATACAGTTGTCTCTGCATATTTATTATTAAATATAAGTAAACATAATAATAATTAATAATATGTGGAGGATGATTTCCAGGGCCCCCACAAATACCAAAATCTCTAGATACTCAAAATCTCTAAAATGAAATATATACTATTTGCATATAATTTATGTATATACTCTTGTATACTTTAAAACATCTTTACTTCTAGTACATAATACAATATAAATCATTGTTAAACTGGATAGTTTAGGACTCAATGACAAGAAAAAATGGCCTTTCCATGTTCAGTACAGATTAAATTTTTAAAAAGTACTTTTGATCCACACTTGATTGATCCTGTGGGAGTGGAGCCTGTGGATACAGGTAGACAAATGTATTTTCATGTATTTTGTCTCATTTAAAAAATAATGAACTTGAGACTATTAACGTCCAGGCTACTTTATATATGTAATTTCACTGAATCCTAATAGCATCAGTAACTCCATTAATTAATGAGAATTTAAATTTGTCTCTTTGGTCTAGATCTAGTGATTTTATTTTATTTATTTATTATTATTGTGGGTTATTTTTGGTGGTACAGGGGTTCCTTGAAACCCTTCCACCACTGTGGTCCGCTCCCAGACCTATTTTATACTTTTTAAATTTGGAAACAGGGTCTCTCAAGCCAGCATGGCTGGCTTCGAACCTGAGCGATCCTCCTTTCTCTGCCTCCCAAGCGTGGGGATTACAAGCATGCGCCACCAAGTCCGGCATTAGATCTAGTGATTTTAATGAAATCGTATTCATTTTGTTAAAGTCTACTTTCACCATGCCTATTCAATATAGTACTTGATTTTTCAGTCGGAACAATTAGGTAAGACAAGAAAATAAAAGCAATATAAATAGGAAGCAAGAAGTAAGATTATCCCTATTTCCATGTGGTATGATTCTATAACATTATTCTATAGCATTTAGAATATATATCCCTACACATAGAAGACTTTGATGTTTCTACCAGAAAACATAAAGCTGATAAATTCAGCAAAATAGCAAGATAAAAAATGAACATACAAAATCGATAGCTTCTCTATACACTGATAATTAATTCACTGATAAAGAAATGAGAAAAACAATCCCAGTTGCAAAAAATAAAATATCTAGTAATGAAACTATCCATGGAGGCAAAAGACTTCCACAATACAAAATATAAAGCAGTTAAGAAAGTGAAGATGATAGTAGAAAATAAAAAAGACCTCTCATGTTCATGGACAGGCAGAATCAATGTTGTTAAAATACCCATATTACTGTAAAACAGTCTATAGATTCAATACAATCTCCATGAAAATACCAATGATAGTCTCTTCTTGACAGAAATCGGTAAAAGTCCTAAAATTCATATGGAAGAACAGAAGAGCCAAAGAAATCCTGAGCAAAATGAGCAAGGGATACCAATGCCTGATTATAAATTATACTGCATAGCCACAGTAACAAAAACATCACCATAGAGGCATAAAAACAAACACACAGACTGATATGCAGAATAAAAGACACCAAGAAAAATCAAAACAGCCACAGTCATGTGATTCTTGACCAATGTGCCAAAAACTTATACTGAAGAAAAGACAGCCTCTTGAACAAATAGTGCTGGGAAGTCTGTATATCCATATGTAGGAGAATGAAACTTGATTCCTATCTTTCATCCTCTACAAAAGTCAATTCAAAGTGGATCAAAGACCTAAGTTTAAGATTAGAACCTGCAATAATTAGAACAAAAAATAGGGAAGTGCATCAGCATGTAGGTGTAGGAAAAGACTTTGTGAACTGAACCCCTATAGCTCAAAAAATAGGAAGAAGAATCAGTAAATGTGATTGTATCAAATTAAGAAGTTCTGTATGGTAAAGGAAATAATTGAGTAAATCGAAATCCTACTAAATGAGAGAAAATCTTTGTCAGCTACTCTTCTGACAGAGAATTAGTATTGAGAATATATAAAGAATTTAAAAACATTAACACTAAAAACATAACTTGATCAATAACTGATCAGATGCTTATCTGAACAGATGTTTCTCAAAAGAAGAAGCATAAATAGTCAACAACTGTATGAAAAAAAATGTTCACCTTTTAAGCCATTACAAGAATGCAAATCAAAACAACTCTGAGGTTCCATCTCACTTCAGAGAGAACGGCAACCACCAAGAATATTAATGGCAAATACTAGGGAGGATGTCTTCTACACCATTGATGGGGATGTAAAGTAGGAAAGCCACTATAGGAAGCAGCATGGAAGTTTTTCAAAAAGCCAAAAATAGAATTACCATATGATCCATATATATCATTTCTTGGTATTTGTCCAAAAGATTTAAAGTCAGCATGCATTACATACAGATACATGCATATCCTATATATTTATAGAACTGAAATTCACAACAGCCAAGTTAGGAAATAAGCCTCAGTGCCTATCAAAAATTAATAAAAATGTGTTATGGAGCCCTAAATAAGAATGAAATATTGTCATTTGCAGGATATGTATGGAACTGGAGATCATAATGTTCAGCAAAATAAGTCATAAAAAGAAAAGCATCATATGCTTTCTCTCTTTTGTGGAAGATAAAGAGGAAAGAATAGGAATAAATTGGGATGTAATGAAAGTAGAAGGAAAGCTATTAGGGTAGAGGAAGAGATTCAGTGTAGAGGAGAAAGGTAGGGTAGGGGAGGATTGGGAAAATGAAATTTATCAAATTGTGTTTATATATATATACACATATATACATATATAATCAAATAGTGTTTATATATACATGAATATAAATACATGTATACATATGCATATTAAAATGAATCCCCCTCTTCTATATATAATTAGTATGCACCAACAAAATAAATAGGTGACTGATAAATAAAGCACATGATACCTAAGAAAGAGAGATCTAAGGTCTATTAAAAATTGTATGACTAACACATTCTGATTAATTATTATTCTGGTTACATATTTTCTATAAAATTTTCCCTGCCATGACTGGATGTGTAGGGTCACTTATAACACCTGAATGTGTGCTCATATATATGCATGTGTAGATACTGTATTTGTGTCGAGAAAAAGAATAGAAGGTAAGGGTTGTCAGGAAAGCACTGATGAGCAGAGAATGAATTGGAAACAGGTGGCAGAGATGCTAGTGGATGCTATTACTGGAGACAAGGGTTATATCCATCTTGTAATATTTGTTTTATTTCAATGTCTGGTGCAGTAAAGAAAATATATACTTTATGTATATTTTCTAATGAATGATAGAGAAGTCAGTATGAAGGTCACTACATAAGATTAACTTTACTAATTTTACTATCCCTGCATCATACAGAATGAAACTGCACATATTATTACATTTTGTTTTATTTTGGTTTTATTGACTTTGATAATAAAAAAACCTAATGCTCTGAATATTCCTTAGCTCTTAAGTTACTGATGCTTAGGCACCTTTCTTGTTCTGCTTAATTCATATCACAGAGACGAATGCCTGGGATGTACTTGGTGAGTGAGAGAGTAAAAATACATGGACGAATACAACCTGAAGACAATTACTGCTAAGTATACAAATACCTCTCATTATTTAGAGACAGATACTTTTTTATTACAAAGAGTAGCAAAAGAACAGAACAGAAACCATAACAACTACAAACCAAACTGTCTACAAAGAAAACCGAGGGATCATTACTCATCCATGATCACAATCACATATTTACTAAAGACCTTTCAGGAAAGTAGTACTTAGTGTGTTAAGATCACAGATTTTAGACTAACAATTACTTCTACAAAATATATGTCAACTTATTAACTTCTACATGTCTGCATTTCTCTTGTGTGGATTAAGACAGTGCCCATTTTATTTGGGGATTACAATAGTGCCTACCTGATAAAAATTGCAGCAAGAATCAAAGTAATATTGCAGAGAATACATATTTGGATACATAAATATTCATTCAGGCTGTATATAAAATAAAGTAACATCTTTAAAATGGTCCACTTGTGAGGCTATTAATTTTCAAGTTGCAGGTGATAAACATTTTACAGTTTAAGTGAATTAACAGAAATATAAAGTTAGCTATAGATGAACATGCTGTGATCCTTACCAGATTTTTTCTATTTTTTGAAACTTTATGGTGACATGTAGATTTTAGTTTAGCTGAATTTTCACCACTCTTACATTCAGATGTACATAAATACTATGATAGAAGATGATGGATTTGTTTTTTCTAAAACAAAAGTGTAAATGCAAAACACAAAAACATCTGCTATAGCAATATCTTTAGGCTTTACTTTTAGGGTTGTTGAACTGGTGATAGGTTTATTTTCTTCTCTCATAAGTGCTCATGAAAATATCAGAGTTTAAAAATGTATTTATTTTATATATTTATTATTTCAATAAATATGTACTGAAAGCTTATCATGTGTCCTGAAGCATGGAAAGCATTTTGTCAGCATTTTGAAACTATGCTTAGCAAGATTTTATCAGCTCTGCTAGACAATAATAAAACATGTGTTCATATATTTAACTCTTTATGAAAAAGGAATATGATTTTGGGAGGCATAAGACCAGGAGGTGATAAAAAGGGCAACATCATTCAGTAATATTATTTCAATGCAGATTTTCCATTCCCATTGATCAAACTGGAGATCAAGACAGCACACAAACACACATGTATCACAAACGTTCACACCACACATGTATATCAGAAATGTTTTGCTGTCTGTGCATATTTTTCCTTGAGATCAAAGGAAAAAACTTTTATTGAAGTTTAATTAAAATTTAAATATCTGAAGAAATCTGACTGAAGTAAATTTTTTTTTTTTTTTTTTTTTTTTTTTTTTTTTTTTTTTTTTGGTGGTACTGGGGTTCCTGGAAGCCCTTCTACCTCCAGGCTACACTCCCAGACCTATTTTATATTTTTGAAACAGGGTCTCTTACGCCAGCGCCTCTGGCTTCGAACCTGCTCGATCCTCCTGTCTCCGCCTCCCAAGCGCGGGGATTACAAGCGTGCGCCACCACGCCCAGCGTGAAGTAAATTTTTTGAAATTCATGAGCAATAGTGGTCTGATTAAAAACAAATAAACAAAAACAAATCCCTCTCTCTCTCTCTCTCTCTCTCTCTCTCTCTCTCTTTCTCTCTCTCTCTTTCTCTCTCTCTTTCTCTCTCTCTCTTTCTCTCTCTTTCTCTTTTGTACTGGGGATTGAACTCAGGGGAATTTTACCTCCAAACTAAACCCCCAGACTTTAAAATTTTTATTTTGAAATAGGATTGCTAAGTTGTTGAGGGTCTAAATTGCTAAGGCTGGCCTCAAACTTTCAATTTTCCCAAATACTGAAATTACAGAAATGTGTTATCATGCCTGGCTATTTCTCTTCTTTTGGTGTATGTGTGTGGTATTGGGGATTGAACCCAAGGCATTGTACCTCTGAGCTACACCTCTGGCGCTATTTTTTATTCTTTATTTTGAAAAAGGGTTTCACTAAGTGTGGGGAGCCATTAAGGTTTTCCCCTTATCTTTACTAAAAACATACTTCTGACTGACCTCGCCCAGAGTCCACAAGGTTTGGGGCCTTGAAAGCTTCAAGGTTACTAATGCTAATGATGATATTGTTCTGTCTGAGTCTGAGCTAAGACTAGGTTTGTGTTGCATCAGGGTATTCTTTGACCTGCCCGGACATTGGAATTTTCCCTCCAGGGTAACCTAAAGCAAAAAACTATAAATACCACTAGAGAAGAAGCCCCAGTGTCGGCCAGTAGAGATATTGACCCGGGAGTTGACTGGCGATCCTTCCATGCTTAGGAATAAATCACATTTGGAATTTAATTCTTAAGAGTTATATTATTTCATCCTCACTCCTCTCTTCGGAACCCATACTTTTGCTGACTGGCTCCGGCAGGTGGTGGCCCCTATGGGGAGATTCTGAAACTGAGGGCCCAGTGAAGGACACCGCTGAATAGAAAGAGAGCGCGCTCGAAGACTCGTGGTGGCGGTGAGTAACATGAAAGTTGTAATATACAGTGGGTCAAAGGAATTAGTTTTTTGCTTTTTGTACATATGTTAAAAGAGATGCTTTGTGCTAGAGAAACTAAGACAGAAAATAAACAGAGAAACTAAGATAGAAAATGAAGGCGCCTAATGTGTGAGTTGTAATATACAATGGGTCAAAAGATTAGATTTTTGTTTTTTGTACATATGTTAAGAGTTATGCTTGGTGTTAGGAGAACTAAGATAAAACAGGAAAGTGCTTTGCTTTCACTTTTTAATGTAGCACTTGCTAAACAAAGTATTGAAAATCCCAGACCTTTTTCTTTACTATCCCTGCTTCAAGCCGCTATAAATTGGGCTGCAAAAAACGGAGAAGATACTAGAGGGTTTAGAGTTTTCCTGGTCGCTGAAGACCCTGATGGTCAATGAGGTGTTCTTAGAGGACACAGACCCTTTCCTTTCAAACAATTCAAAGAATTAAAAACAGCTTGTGGCTGGTCGTGGTGGCGCACACTTGTAATCCCCGCACTTGGGAGGCTGAGACAGGAGGATCGCACAGGTTCGAAGCCAGCCTCAGCTACTTAGTGAGGCTCTCAACAACTTAGTGAGACCCTGTTTCCAAATAAAAATGTAAAAATAGGTCTGGGAGTGTAGCCCGGAGGTAGAAGGGCTTCCAGGAACTCCAGTACCACACACAAAAAAAGAAAAAAAGTTTAATTATGTAAAGATAATTTAAAAACCTTAAATGATTTTCAAAAACTTTTAGGAGATATTAATTGGCTAAGACCGTCTTTAAATATTACTACTGGAGAATTAAAACCTTTATTTGATATCTTGAAAGGTGACTCAGACCCAACTTCCTCTCGGATCTTAACAGAGGAAGGACGTGCTGCTCTTAAAAAGGTTGAATTGGCTATTGAATGTCAAAGAAAACAGTACATTGATTATACTAAAGCGTGGGCTGCTTATATTTTGACATCGGCACATACACCCACTGCTGTTTTGTGGCAGGATGGACCATTAATGTAGATACATTTACCCACTACTCCAAGCAGAGTCTTAATGCCATACTGGGAATTAGTTGCCTGCTTGGTATGTTCTGTCAGATCAGAATCTATAAAATATTTTGGGAAAGAAACTTCACTTATTAGTGTTCCTTTTACTAAACAGCAAGTACAATGGCTTTTTCAGAATGCTGATTCATGGGCTATTGCTTTTGCATCCTTTATTGGAAAAATTGACAATCATTTACCTCGTGATAAATTATTACAGTTTGTTAATAAACATGCTCTTATATTTCCTAAGATAATTCATGCTACTCCCATATCTCAAGTGGTTCTGGTATTTACTGATGGCTCCTCAAATGGTAAGGCATCCTATGTAATTAATAAACATAGTACTACAATTCAGACATCTTATACGTCTGCTCAAATTGTTGAATTGCATGCAGTAGCGGCTGTTTTTCAACGTCTATCTGGTACACCTTTTAATTTATATACTGATAGTTTATATATAGCTAATGCCATTCAAGTATTGGAAACTATACCATATATTGATACGCATAATAAATTGATAGGTAATTTATTTCTTCAGATTCAAACTCAGATCTTATCACGGCAGCATCCTTGTTTTGTTGGGCACATAAGAGCACATTCTGCCCTACCTGGTCCTTTGGCAGAAGGTAATCAAATTGCTGGTGATGCTACAAAATTTGTCTGCCCCTCTCAATTGGAACAAGCTCAATGATCACATTCTTTACATCATCAAAATAGTGCTGGTCTGCATAAACAGTTTCAAATTACTCGAGAAGCAGCACGACAAATTGTTAAACAATGTCCTGTATGTCCAGAGTATTTGCCTGTTCCTTATTTAGGTGTAAATCCATGGGGATTGGTCCCCAATAATCTATGGCAAATGGATGTTACACACATTTCTGCCTTTGGTAAGCAAAAATATGTTCATGTGTCTATTGATACTTTTTCAGGTTTTATTATGGCTACAGCCCAAACTGGGGAAGCTGCTAAACATGTGATTTCCCATTGCTTAAAATGTTTTTCTTTCTCAGGACTTCCTACCTGCATTAAAACAGATAATGGTTCAGGATATACTAGTATGGCTTTTAAACGATTTTGCAATACATATAATATTCAACATATTACAGGTATACCCTATAATCCTCAAGGACAGGGCATTGTAGAACGTGCCCACAATTCTTTGAAAACAACACTTTTAAAAATAAATAAAAAGGGGGAGTTATATCCCTGTTCACCACATAATTCTTTAAATCATGCTCTTTTTATTCTTAATTTCTTAAATGCTGACAAAACTGGTCGCACAGCAGCAGAGAGATACTGGCATCCATCCTCCAAAAACAATTTTGCTCTAGTAAAATGGTAAAATCCTTGCAGAGGAATTTGGAATGGTCCCGACCCCGTACTAATATGGGGACGAGGGCATGTTTGTGTTTTCTCACAGGATGAAGATAATGCACGGTGGATACCTGAGCGGCTGGTGTGACATATGGATCAAGTAAAAATGGAAAACCCTCGGATTAATGCTGATGATGCTCCCAGCTCCAATGATGACTGAAACATGGACTTATGTTCCAGATCATCCCATACTTCATCCAGCTGTTTGGGAACAACAGGAGATCACTGTTTTCAGTGACAACTCAAGATTGCTGGGACTTCTTGCTTTGAACTTTACACTCATTGTGGAAACTTTTAATTATTTTGGACAAAGAATTGGTACACTTATGTTTTTTCTAAAAATGTCAAAAAGATGGGATGTCTGCAGTTGACGCCTGTGGTATTGGAGACAAGTACAAAAAGACTGATAGTAATTGTGCTATTAAAGGTGTAGTATTGTGGGGCCCTGGTTACACAGAGAAAAAAGACAAAAATGTTAGCCTACCAATAACTTGTTTACCCTGTTAAGCTGATTTAACATGTAAAAATCCTAGTGTTAATTGGAGGAAATGTCTTACTGAAATACCTATTTTGCATAATATTGCTAATATGGCTTTGTGTACATTGACCCCAAGTATGACCTTGTTTATTAGTGACTCGGGACAAAGTGTGGTCCTTGGACAAGGTGTGAACATTTTTATTCAGCAGAAGTGCACAATCTACATTTGAAAAATACCCCCATTTAAGAGGCTGATAGTCAATGATGGGTAAGATTTCCTTAGGACAAGGAAACCTAAGACAGGATAGTATAGCTTAGCTCTGTACTATCCAAAGAAGGGTAATCCTTGAAACCTGAAGGAAACAACCTAAGACAGGCACAGTCTTCTTTTGTATATTATAAGAAAGGGGGAACTGTGGGGAGCCACTAAGGTTTTCCCCTTATCTTTACTAAAAACATACTTCTGACTGACCTCGCCCAGAGTCCACAAGGATTGGGGCCTTGAAAGCTTCAAGGTTACTAATGCTAATGATGATATTGTTCTGTCTGAGTCTGAGCTAAGACTAGGTTTGTGTTGCATCAGGGTATTCTTTGACCTGCCCGGACATTGGAATTTTCCCTCCAGGGTAACCTAAAGCAAAAAACTATAAATACCACTAGAGAAGAAGCCCCAGTGTCGGCCAGTAGAGATATTGACCCGGGAGTTGACTGGCGATCCTTCCATGCTTAGGAATAAATCACATTTGGAATTTAATTCTTAAGAGTTATATTATTTCATACTCACTCCTCTCTTCGGAACCCGTACTTTTGCCGGCTGGCTCCAACAACTAAGTTGTGGAGGGCTTCACTAAGTAGCTGAGGCTGGCTGCGAATCTGAATCCTCCTGTTTCAGCCTCCCAAGTACTGCGATTACAAGTGTGTACCCCATGCCCAGTTCTATTTCTCTTTAAAACAAATTATTTCTAAGTTTTAGAAGAAAAAAATTTGTTGGTGGCTGAGAGGCCCAAACCCCAATGACTGACTCTCTTTCTTTCTCTCTCTCTCTCTCTCTCTCTCTCTCTCTCCCTCCCTCCCCCCCCACACACCCTCTGGTCTCTGATGTGAGAACAGAGCCCATGCTCTTTCTCTCTCCACCTTTATCTGCAATGCTCTGAGCTCCATAGACCTGGTTTGAAATGGAATTCACCTCTAAAATCTACAAAACTGTGAGCAAATAAATTGTCCTTCCTCTAAGCTGTGTGGCAGTTTGTTTTGAATTACATCACTGAGAATGTTGGATGAAACAGATAAGACATGTCTTTTATTCCAGCTGGAACAGGATGAAATAGGAGGTCTCCACATTCTCTGCTCAGGGAGAACTAGCTTAGTATAAAATGGCCGAGCAAGAAAATCTGCATGGGATTTTCACACAGGACTTCCAAGCAGTGGACAGTCCCTATTCAATTTCTATATCAAAGCAGAACAGAAGTGGCAATGTGCTGAGGCACTGAGTTGCTTCACAGTCTTCACAAATTCCCATTTTCTGCAAATGCCCTGTGTGAGTTATTAGGAGAGAGAGAGAGAGAGAGAGAGAGAGAGAGAGAGAGAGAGAGAGAGAGATAGAGATAGATATCAAGGACTCAAACTAGGCTGGAGGAGAGCTCTGGAACACTGCGTCTCTCATTCACACCATGAACTCTTTATCCTCCAGTCTCCTGGCGTCTAAATTAAAGATGACCTTTTTTTCATACCCAATTCTGTACCGCCTAGTCAGGTTCGCATAACTTTGGCACTTAATTGTGTAGTAGCCTGAGAGATGCCCTACATTCATCCACATGATGTGAACAGTTGCCAGAAACCAATGGAGTAGAGAACGATCTCCCTCTTGGTACTAACGGCTATTTTTCAGCCTCTTTCAGGGATGGGTTGTCACAGAAATGAGCTTCTTCATCTCCTCTCACTGAGAACAATGTCACCCACTCCGACATCCCGTATTCTCAGCAGCCAAGCAGCTGGTGGTGTGGTGAGCTTCTGATAGAACTGCCTGCCAATCCCACAAGTACCACCTACATATAAAAGTGGTACATCATATATTCTACCATGAGGTGAGAAGGTCTATGGGTTTCCCCTTGAACCTGGGGATGCTGGGAATTCAACTTTTGCATGGCCACATGCCTGGCATGTGGGATAGGTCACCATCCTCCTCCTTTTCTGAGGAGTCAGAAAACACAACCGACTAGCAAGAAGAGGCTGCTTGTGCTGAGTGCACCTATTTCTCCAGTAACCATTTGGTTTGAAGGACAGACACAGGTACTTCTCTGCTTTCACCCCTTCTTGGATTTCCACAGCATAGGGGTCTTCTTGCGCATTCTGCTTCTTTCAGTGTGGGACCCACTAGCTCGCTAAGGGCTGTGAGAAAGACCTATTCCACAGCCCCAGCCTCTTCCAGGGCTCTGTGTGTACCTAATGTCTCTCCCAAGCTGGATGTGGTGGTGCACTTCTGTAATTCCAGTTCTTTGGAGGCCAAGACAGAGGATTGCAGGTTCAAAGCCAACCTCCGCAATTTAAGGAGACCCTTAGCAACTTAGAGAGAGCCTATTTCAAAATTAAATATAAAATAGGGCTGAGATATAGCTTGGAGATAGCTTTGAGTTCAATATCCAGTAATACACACACACACACACACACACACACACACACACACATCTCTCCCAGCTACTAGAGAGTCTCTTCAAGTTAGATGAAGGCCCTGGCCACTTGAGGTTATGGCTGCAGGGGTACCCCTTCCCTCAGAAGGCTGGTCATGGAGTGCTACTCATTTGATCCTGGCCAGTCCTTCCACAGCTGAAGGGTACAGACTAGACAGTGCCTTATTCTACCAATTATGCCATGTGTTGTGCAATCTAGATTGGGGGGGTTCATGTTAGGTCCCGTCAGTCTGAAAAAGAAGCCAGGGCTGAAGAGGATGATACATGCCTTTTATTCCAGTTATAGAGTGCTGAAATAGGAGGCCGTTGCCTCCTCTACTCAGTGATGACTAAGGACAAAAGACTCTATAAGACTTCGGCATAGGACTTCCAGGCAGTGGACAGCTTCTGTCTAGTTAATATATCAAAGCAGAACAAAGGTGGCAATGTGTGGGGTTCCAGTTAACAAAGTTGGCAGATAGCTGGAGCAATATAACATCCTAGAGGACATGCTTGGTTATTTTTCATATAACAGTGGCTTTTATAAGAAGGAGAAAAAGAAGCCCAATACCATGTTTTTACTGTCCCCACAATGCCGGAAGAAAAAGAGTGAGAGAGAGAAAAGAGTGAACAAAGAAAGGTGCATAAATCAATGTTCCTCCATGCTGGAGGAAACATCATGAATGGAAAATAAGAGTTAATCTGGCAAAACATTATTAAGTCCACAGATTTAGTAGGAATTTCCAATAAAATGAAAATCATGTTAGTTTTTAAAATTTATGTAATTTGTAAAGATCTTGTTACTATATTATTTATCTGAGAAACTATTTTGCAGGTGTTGTATCTTATGATTAAATATCCACATGATTAATAATACTCTCTAATGTAGCCATTTTCCATCTAATAGTGAATGCATTTTAAATAATTATAAAAAGCAATATCTTGTCCTACATACAAATTTTATTGAATATGTACAGTTTTTAGTGGCTCTTTATATTGTAAATTGAGGTCACTGTGTCTTTATTTAGAAAAAAATGTCTTGACAACTAAGAAAATGGTTTTAAATGTATATATTCATTAACTCACTGCTTTTCAACTGGGGAGGGACTTGTCAGAATAACTTCATACTTTCTCATTGCCCTTTCCCCTTCTCCATCAATTCTATTATTGATGGAGAAGTATTGTATCTCTGGGGTGTTTTGGAGTAGAGTTTTTTTTAAAAAAAGAAAATTACTACTTAAGTGAATAGAGTTCTGAAGAACAAGTGAATAATCAACTCTGAATAGAATATTTCAGAAACATACAGGATCCTCTTGTTAACTCTAAACTATCTTGTTGGCTCTAAAGCTTATAGGTCTTTAAAGCATTCTAAATAATATCTCATTCATTCATGCATGCATGCATTTAAAATTATTAAGTAGTTAGGCATATACTAAGCTATAAAACACATGGGAATATAATGGTTAATGAAAAAACTTAATTACTTAATATTATCTGATTTTTTTTGTGGAACTGGGATTCCTGGAAACACTTCTACCTCCAGGGTAAACTCCCAGACCTATTTTATACTTTTTAAAATTTGTAAACAGGGTCTCTTAACCCAGCGAGGCTGGCTTTGAACCTGCGTGATCCTCCTGTCTCTGCCTCCCAAGCATGGGGATTACAAGCTTGCACCACCATGCCCGGTAATATTATCTGATTTTTAATACCATTTGCATCTGAGGTATTTTCTACTGATGTGAAGAGTATGTAATCACAAAACTACAAGAAGCATTGTGAAAAACAGACCAGCAATTAACTATATATATGCTCATATACTGTAATTGCTAAGGGATGTGAATTGGCAATTCAAAACTAGAATTTATATGTGCACAGAGCATTCACGCCCATAATCCAGTAGCCACATATTTCACACATGAGGGAAGAAGAACAGAAATGTTTTATAATTTCACCACGGTTGATATTCCTCAATAGCACACAACATATAAACAAACTACAGATTTGAACCCTTTTATCAAAGAAAGTTTCTCACCCTTCTGATGAACGTCAAATTTAAGGAAAAAGAAGAAAGCATTAAATTTCTAAAGGTGCCTATTAAAAATTATACTTTAGAAGGTAGTAACCTGTATTCTTTAAAAATATATTCTTGTTTCTTGTTTCCTAGAGTGATCCTCCATATGTTCATATGTCTGAAATATTTATATATATATATATATATATATATATATATATATAATTTGATTTCTTCATACTAATTATCTCCTTGGAAAATTACAAAAGAAAACTTGATCTTGTCTTTCATGCAAATATGATATACAATTCATTCCTCAGGGCTTGTATTGTCTTTCCATTCTCTGTATATATTGCTTAAATACCTACAAAATGAACTTATGTTAAAAGTATGTCAGTCACACCGTTTTCAGATTTAATAAAGAATTCCGTGAAAGACATATAAAGTGTTTCCTTAACCATAGTAAATCTGGGGTTTCACTGAGAGGTAAAAAAATGTATATGTAGTACACAGATGAATAAAAAAATGATTTAATGAGAAATAAAAGTTATTATGAGAATTTGTTCAAATATTCTAGACAAAATGATACTAACATCTCAAGCATTTTTAATAGTAAATAGAAAGAGATATTAAAAAGATATACTCAGAGTCAACTACTAAAAATGTATATGTCTTCTTCTAACATCATTAAACTATACCTATGTAGTTTTATTTTTATTCCAAGTACATTAATCATTGAGAGTTCAGTTTAAGTAGAGTTGTTGTACAGCATTTTTATTGCCTGTGAATGCTAAATATAATACCAAAAGATAAAGTTTGCAATGTGTTATGCAAAGGAGTTCTATTCAGGATACTGAAGCAGCAATGTGCAAATTTCAGGCTGACAGGTGAGTATGTATACATCATGATTTTTTGAAATTTATGTTATTTTTACCTACAAGATGGGCCAAGTGCTGTGCAATTTAGTTTAGATAGACTGGGATGGTAGATTGCATTTTGTCTCTTCCTAGGTGGACGGGAATCTGGAGGTACAAATCACACTTTATAAAAGAGTTCATTGTCCTCAGAAGACTGTTTTAACTGTGTATTCCTGTGATTCCCTTCTTATTTATAAAAACTACTTTCATTATTTCACTTAATCCTATTTTCCTTACTTGTAATTATCATAAAGCAGACTCTAAAATATTATTTCATTTTTAAACAATAAAATTACCCCTGCTGATTGCCACTCTTAGTACTAACTCCATCCAGTTTTCTCTTTTTGAATAAAAAATAAAATACTCAACTTGATTTTCTGATCAAATTGAAGAACTTCCTCTCTATGACTTATATTATTATTATTCTGGAATTGAAGTACAGTATTTTTTTTTGTAAGTTCAAGTATACTATTGAGAAAAATTTGTCAGAGTTACTTTTGTCTTCACATGTTATAGGATTCTCATTATTTCTATTTAATATTGACTATGGTGGTGGGGGAGTGGGGAGTGAGGTGTCTTCACAAACCATATTTTAATTCCTGGCAGAAGAAAATTATTTCATCAAGTCAATAGTAGTACTGTGTCTGTAAATCTGTTTTAAAATGATGTTTCAACAGTTGTGGGTAGGTGGCATAAATGTACAAAGCAAATGCCATTCATATGCAATCACACAATTCAGAGACTGTAATTATAAATGGAATATACAGTAGAATTTTAGGGAAAGTTGAATTTCCTACTATGTCATGATGTAAAATTGCTTTCAAATTCTCAGGGACTTTATAGGCACTATTCATTGACCTATAGTCCTAATAAATGTGTTTGGAATCTGGATGACTTACAAAATCTATTTTTTTTACTCTAAAGAAACAGCACACATGAATGTGTTTCTGTTTGTATGCATAAGGAATATACCATACTTAGTAAATTAAATCTTCATTTTGGAAGTCCACATTTATTTTTTAAAATTTGTATTGAGTCATTGTAGTCATACATCTTAATAGAGTACAAGATGGTAAAGGTATACATGCACACATCACCCAATTAACCCTTATTCAATTCCCACCCCATTTCCTCCTCCTTCCCTCCTCATGTTTGGCTTAGTGATTGACTTTGATATGTTTGTTAATGTACATCATGTACATTAAGAAATCCCCCCCCCATTCTCCTCAGTTAGGTTACCGTATTTGCTCATCTATAGGGAGAAAATGGATTATAGGAGGAATTCTAGATGAAGAAGAAGTCCACATAAAATAGATAAATAAATAAATAAATTAATGTAAATGAGTTAATAAAAAGATTTTTAATTGAGAGAATATTCCCAAATGATCTTACATTAAATATAAAATAGAAATTGAGAAATGACATATTTTAACTATGTTTCTTAAGATAAGGGGAAACAAATAACTCAGTCTGTAAAGTTGGTATTTAAATCCACTAACTGCTGGGCATGGTGTCGCACGCTTGTAATCCCCGCATTTGGGAGGCGGAGACAGGAGGATTGCACTGGTTTGGAGCCAGCCTCGCTGGCTTAAGAGACCCTGTTTCCAAATTTAAAAAAATATAAAAAATAGGTCTGGGAGTGTAAACCGGAGGTAGAAGGGCTTCCAGGAACCCCAGTAGCACCAAACAAACAAACAATAAATCCACTAACTACTAATATCTTTACACAACAACTAACTATAAAAAGAGTTTGTAACTTAAATATCAGACATATTCAAAAGCCTATTGTGCGTCTTTGTGTTATTCCCTTTACATATTACTACTCTGAATCCCCTTGTACTATGCCAAGTTGCAATTCATTTTCATGGGCATTAAAATAGGCCCAAAGCTGAGTGCCTTAGGTTTCTGCAGATTCTTCTGCCATTCATTTATTATTATCTATTATTAATTTGCATCACCAGTGATCCTGACACCTGTCACACGAAGTACAAGGCTTTCAAGCTACAAAGATACTCTGAATTTGTAACTGACACACTTGGAAAGAAGAGACATTTATTGTTTCTTTTAAAAAGGAATACATAATAAGAAAGGAAATATGGCAGAGATTTCTTCATAAGGGTGTGAAATTTAAGAAGCTATAATGGGATATTTTGCTTCTACAATGAGTACATGTACTGTTGAGAAACTGAACAGAAATAGATTTGAAGATGATTCTTCATTATCAAATTTGGGGATTAACAAATAAACGAATTTTCCTGAGATGTTTTTAAATGTAATAGATGATACACCAAGTTATAGTATATTTATTTTGAATCTTAAATTTTGGAATAGTGATATTTTGGGTGGTATTTGGCTATTTGTAAAATATTTGGATATGATTGACTATTATTTCTTGATAACCAGGGCTTCTGCAACCAAACTGGCCAGAAAATAGCTACAATTTGTTGGTAAGTTTTACATTTTTAAAATATGCACATTTAAGCTGGGCATGGTGGCACATGCTTGTAATACCAGTACTTGGGAGGCTGAGACAGTAGTGAGATAGGAAGATTGCAGGTTAGTGGTCAGCCTCAGCAACCTAATGAGGCCCTCCACAACTTAGGAAGATCCTGTTTCAAAATTTAAATTAAAAAAAAAAAAAGGCTGGGGTGTAGCCCAGAGGTAGGATGCTCCTGAATTTCATAGTCAAGTTCCACAAAAAATAAAAAAAATTACATGTATATATATATTTATATTTATATTTACAAAACATTTTGAGGTATTTTTACTTGTTCACATATATTTTACAATGTAATTCAACAACCTGAACATTAAAAATACATTAGCACGAAGCTTGCTAAGACACCGTCTTTCTGATTCTCCAGTCTTCTGATTGATTGGTCTAGTTATTGGTCCATCAATAACTCCTTTAATTCTTTTAGCAAGTACATAAAAAGAAAAGAAAGAAAAAAGGAAGGGAGGGAAGGAAGAAAGGAATAAACAAAAAAGAAAAAGGTAGTAACAAGATTTCCAACTAGACAAACATCTCTTTCACAAAATAAGAATTTTAAAAAGCAGAAAAAAGAATTTACCATAAAACCTTCCCAAAATAAAGATCAGTGGTTTACAAATATTATTTTTGAGTACACAAACATTTCCTTCTGAAAGTAAATTATTAATTTATTCATTTTTAAAATTTAATAAATATTTCTGTATATACCAGGTGTTCATTATCATACTAGGTAATACAGATATAATAGGTTTTAAAAGATTTGCTTTTATGAACTTTACATCTTTATTGCTTGTTGGAAAGATAATGAAACCAAGCATTGTGGTACATGCTTGTAGTCCTAGTACTTGAGTGTCTGAGAAAAGAGGATCTGAGGTTCAAGGACAGCCTCAGCATCATAGTGAGGCCCATAGCAATTAAGTGAGACCGTTTCAAAATTAAAAATTAAATAGGAATGAGGATGTAGCTCAGAGGTAAAATGGTAAAATGCTCCTGAGTTTAATTCCTGCGCACGCACACACACACACACACACACAAAAAAAAAAAAAAAAAAAAAAATTAAAAAGAAAATAAAGATTATAATGACACATAAAATTGTATTCATTCACAACCCAGTGGGTGCACATATGCAAATAGTACATGATATTTGATGGTAAGAATATTAAAACATTTCAAAATTAACATAAATATTTTAAAAAGGTAATGATAAGCTATTATTTTTACTATATAAAGCATATTCTAAATTTTAGTTAATACAACAAAAAGTAAAAAGGAGAGAATTGTAATTACGATAAAAGACAAATTCATAACACAAAAATGAGGAATATCATAAAAAGTATGAATGTTATTACTATACAAGAACATTTATGTAATAATAGAAGGATCAATTATTTCAGAATTTTTGGTAATCCCAAAGATTTTTAAAATTAATATACTAGCCAAAATTTTACACAAAAAATTGATAAAAAAGAATAAATATATGTAATAAATAAAGTAAGAGATAGGAATATATTTATGTCAATATAGATAGATCATGTCAAGAAACAATATAGATATAAGATGCTTAAAGAATGTAACTTAGAGTTTAGATTTGATGGCCATTGAGGGAATACAATATAGTAGATTGATTAAGCTTATTTGAAGCAATTATAAAATTATTATATACAGGACTGAAGCATAAAACTTACCTAAGAAAATGGCATAGAATCACATTTTGTGACACTGAGCCAATTAAATTTAAAAATATAACAAAATAAATGTTAAAACTATTACATATTTGGGAATGAAATATAAGTATGAAATAAACATCACCAAAGAAATCACAATAGTTTTTAAAGCAGAGAACTCAATATTAACGATCAAATGTTGAGGAACTTGCTGAAAGTGGTACCAAAAATTATACATATATTTAAATAAATAGAAAAAAGGGCAAAGAAAAGTGAACTAGTATCCAACTTAATAAATGAGAAAACAGTAATATCTACTTAAGAAAACTACAAGTATAGAAAAGCACAAAGAATCTACAATAAAAAATGCAAAGAAACTAAAAAGATAATAGAGATGATCAAAGATCTATTGAAAAGCCCTCATTCAACAAACAAATGTATAGTGAGATTTTTAAGGGAAAGGGAGAAAAGGCGCATGCAAACAATTTTAGGAAGTAAGAAGATAGATGTAAGTCTAACATAATACAGATAACAGATACATCATTTGGAAACTGAATGGTGATAGTAGTATTTTTAAATATATTCTTCTGCACTTAACTTTATTTAAAAAAATTTTATTGGTATATTTTAATCATACATCTTAAAGGAATGCAAGATGGTAGAGGCATATATGCACACATCGATCAATTAGCCCTTACCCAATTCTGGCCCCATTTCCTCCCCCTCCCTCCATCTCATGTTTGGCTTAGTGATTGATTTTGATTTGTTTGTTAATGTACATCATGAACATTAGAGAATTTCCCTCTTTCTGCCTCCCATCCCCTCATTTAGGTCACCTTATTTGCTCATCTATTTTATCTCCTTTTTCGTCTAAAGTTCCTCCTTTGACCCATTTCCTCCCCACTTAACATAATGTTCTCCAGCTCGATCTATTTCCCTGTAAATGACATAATTGTGTTTTTCTTTATGGCTGAGTAAAATTTCTTTATATACAGATCCAATAGTTTTGTAATCCATTCAGCCAAGATGAATATCTTGGCTGGTTCCATAGTTTGGTAATGGCGAATTATGTAGGTATGAATACAGATATGCATACAATAGTTTGGTAGTTTGGTTTCCATTCTTTTGAATAGATACTTAGGAGTGGTATTGATGGATCATATGGTTAGTTCATTCTCATTCTTCTGAGGATCCTCCATACAGTTTTCCAAAGTGGTTGTACTAATTTGCAGTCCCACCAACAATGTATTAGATTTCCCACTTCTCCACATCCTTGCCAGCATTTGTTGTATATAGAAATAATACAGGACTTCCGAAAAGAATTTAGATAAGTATTATTGTTTGAGGAAAAGATCTAATTTGAAAATCAGAGTTTGAGGAAACATTGTTTTAAATTTGGATAAGTAAAAATTGGATTTTTATTCTGAATAAGGATTTCAAAGAAACAGTTAACTATATAGAATTAAAGGTCAGAACTGATATAAGGTATAGATATGGTGATTTATGACAGTTTAAGTATAATAGATAATAAATGTATATATGTGCATATATATGCACACACACATATATATGATGTATAAACAGCAATTAAAATTATTCATAGAAATGAGGCCATTCATAAACTATCCATGTTGTAAAGTGATAATATGAACTAAAAATAAAACTTGGTTGCATAATATTTTAAAATATAGGTGATAAAAGATACTGAAGTACACTAAGAAGAGTGGAACTAAATTCATTAAAAGACTATAGCATAGACATGAGAATAAGAGTTCTAAATATTAAGGAATGTTTTATATAGACTTGTTAGACAATAGATAAACTAAATCTGAAGAGTGTTCACTGATTTGTGTTATAGAAAGAAGATAGTATTCTTATCAAGTAAGTGTCTGGGTAGTAGCCAAAAGAAATGCCATCTTGTAAAACTTTGGCAAGTGAATGTGAGTTGAGTGGGTGGGGACATCAGGTGTGAGCATCTTTTGCTAGATGAATGGGCACCAATAAGGTAGCAGTTGAGTATCCAGTATAGATTTGAACTCAGAAAAGATTAGTGGGTAAATCTGGCTGAATCTAAATCTGCTGAATCCAAATTTAGCAAGCCGTGAGCACATGAACATGCCAATGGACTGGATGCAATAAGTTTAAGTTTTGGGAGAAATTTAAGATGTGGGAGTATACAGTTTAAAGGATAAAGAATAGCCAGATGTGTGTGGTAGCACATGTCTATGGTCTCAATAATTGGGAGACATAAAACAAGGATTTCAGATTCTAAGACAACCTCAACAACTTAGCCCCTCAGCAACTTATTGAGATCCTGTTTCAAAATAAAATCAATAAATAAAATAAGCCTGGGGGGGGCTAGCTCAGTGGTAGAACTGCCCTGAGTTCAATTCTTTCTCAATACAAAAAGGAGGAGGAAGAGGAGGAGGAGGAGGAGGAGGAGGAGGAGGATAATGTGAAATTATAAAGTCTTTTAAGCCAGGAATTTATATAAATGAAAGTGACTTTCAAATCAGAACTTCCCCAATTTTCTCTGTGGCTTGTAGTCTCTGGCCTCTTGGTACTGAACCTGTCGCTTAGAGCCTAGTTCAGTGGGGATTGAACTAGAGGAAAGCCCCCCAAGTGCTGTGTTCATGTATGTCACTGTCACTATGATCTATATTGTGATGTGAGACTATAATGCACCAATAAAAGTATAAAAATTAAAAATAAAATAGATATAAAATAACAAAAATATAAATAAAAAGTTTTTTAAAAATAATTTGTTGTTATCATTAGTGTAACTCAGAAAGTTATTCATTACCACCAGGCAATGAGATATATACTTCTCTAAAGCAGAATCCTAACATATATCCTACTGGGACATGTTTGGGGAATGCCCAACTCAAGTAGAAATATATCACCAAATAACTCACCAAATCTGAAATATTTTTGAACTGGTTTAAACATCAATGAATTATTAGAAATTATGCATTTCATAGAAAGTTTCACTTTAGCTAAAATGCAAAAATGTACATTCAAAGTGGAAGTAGTATTTTACAATGACATCTTAGGGTTACATCCTAAGATCTTCATACTTTTAAATTAATATTTTTATATATGACTCACAGGACAAATCTGAATCTTGCTGCTTTAGCTATTATTAGATGTCCACAGGTCACTGGGTACATTAATACATTAAAAATTATGCTTCAGGATGAATTTCAGCATGTCATATTTTAGTAGGATGGATTAAAAATGAGACTATTATATAGGGATGACTATGAGTAACTAGTATTTAAATATAATAATAAATAAAAACATAGTACACATAATGACAAATATAAAATAATTCTGCAAATGCCTGGATGCTGGGAGGAAATACATGGTAGAAATAATAGTACTTAAATGAGCTTTGTGTATTAAAATTAGTTTTTTATCTTATAAATTAAATTCTTCTTTTTCTGAAAGTCATTTAAAACTGTTTCATACAGATGTACCAGAAATTTATATATCTCAATTATGTGATGAGTACTTTCTAATTGTTCTAACCTTTTTATCATTTCTAAAACCACCGTGACTCTTATCCCAGTAGTGGTTCCAAGAGCCTCTCTCCTTAGTAATAAAAATGCTCTCTTCAAATGTTAGCAGTTAAAGGACACTGTAAAATTAACTATCAATTTCAGCCAAAGAAGCCCATCCTTCATAATATTTCCAAATCACAATTTAAAGGAAGAAATGCCATGAGTACCCAAGTCACATAAACTAGTGGCTTAGTCAATTATCCTAAAATAATCCGCTTTCCATTTTGAAATAATTAACATTTTGGCAAGGATCATATTTCTTTATAGCTAGCCACTTCATCACAACTCAAATTCTTCAAAAATGATATATTATCTACAAATTAGTTCACAAGAAATTTGAGGGTTTTTTTTAACTTATTCAGGTTATTAGTTGAAAATAGAACATTTTAATCTTCATTTTCATATTATACCAATATCTTAAGATATTTGCTAATCAGAAATAATCTATTCCAATATCTGTAGATACAATTTAGGTTTTCAATCTGTATAAGCATAATGCTGTGTTAAATAGAAAGGCATGGCTGGGTGTGGCTGCACACACCTGTAACCCCAGTACTTGGAAGGCTGAGACAGGAGGATCACAGGTTCAAAGCCTGCTTTACCAATTTGATGAGGCTCTCAGGAACTTAGCAAGATCCTATTTAAAAATAGAAAGTAAAATAGGGCTGGAAATGTAGTTCAGAAGTAGAATGCTCCTGGGTTCCATCAACATACAAAAATCAATCCATGTAATTCATCACATAAACAGAACCAAAGACAAAAATCATATGATCATTTCAGTAGACACTGAAAAACCATTTGACAAAATTCAACATCCATTTATGCTAAAAGCACTGCAGAGTATCAGAATAGAAGGAACATACCTCAACATCATAAAAGCAATTGATGTTAGGCCCACAGCCAACATCATATTAAACGGGGAAAAACTTTGTAAGTTTCCCCTAAAATCAGGAACAAGACAAGCATGTCAATTATCACCACTTCTTTATAATACAGTACTTGAGACTCTAGCCAGAGCAACAAGGCAAGAGAAGGAAATCAAAGAAGTACAAATAGGAAAAGAAAAACTCAAACTTACTATTTGTAGATGATACTATACTTAGAAGACCCAACACATTCAACCAAAAGGCTTATATAACTGAACAACAAATTCAGCAAAGTGTTTGGATACAAAATCAATCTTAAAAAATCAGAAGATTTTCTGTACACCAACCTAGTACTTTTTAAAATAATGTTAGAACTTGGACAAATTCCTCATCTAATCTAAGCCTTGGTTTTCTTATTAGCAAAAAGGAAAAAAAAAGATGAGGATAAGTATTTCACATATATAAAATGTGGTCATAAAGGTAATAAAACCTTGGTACCTAACACATAGAGCATACTCAATAGTGGGCAGCTACTAACAAAACAGATTGAACATTAAATTGACAGGAAAGATGGAGAAAATGCGAGGAAGCAGACATAAATTAAGTGTCACATTTAATTTATCCAAGAAACAAGATACCTTCAACATCACTGGGAAGTAGTGAAAGTGTACTTTTGATATTTCTGCATTTAGCACTGCAGATCTTCTACCTATTCATGTTCATTTGGATATTCCTTGCACAGTTAACTAAAAAGACTCCTTGTCTCTACTGTTGCCTGAAGATTTTCTAATGGTGGAAAAAACCTTTAGAACTGACATCCATTTATAATTGTATTTCAATGACAGGTTGCACATCCCTCATTGGAAAATCTAAAATTGAAAATGCTCAAAAAATCTCAGATGTGGGAACATTTGGGTTTGTATGTTTTCCGATTAGGAATTCACAACCAGCAATGTTTATGAACATATCTAGAAAAGCAAAAGCTATGAAATCTGAAATATTTTTGGTCCTAGGCAATTTGGATATCCAAAATGCACATTCATGCCTGTAGTATTAGGTATGACTTACACATACATGGTTCTTACTTGTATAAATCTTATAAACTTAAGTGATAAATATTTATTAATGCTAAGTAACTATTACCTCTCACACAAATCAAATCAAGATGACTAAATAAAGCCAAGTCAAATAATCAACTAAAAGAGAAACAGAATTCTTTAGAGAATGATGACTAGGTTAAAGCATAAGGGTATTCTTATTTATAAAAGACTTTCACATGGAAGAAAAGTAACTTAAATATACTAATAACTGCAACCTTCTATAAAAATTAACATGAAGATTCTGCCAGAAACATACTATATTATAGCATATTATATTACAGGTGTACAAGATTTTAGAAACCAGCACAGATATATTTTGACCCTATATGTTGGAATTATCATTTTTATGCTATGCGTGTTACATTTTCAACAATCTTTCAGATTCCTGTTTTAAATATCAAACTAATATATAAATTACTCTTATACCCTTGGCACTATATGGGAATTTGGTGCCAGTAAAGTCATATAGCTCCATTTCACAAGGTTTTAAAGCAATTATTCAACATATGTCTTAGACAAGAACAATAATCACATTTTTTTTGCAAGCAGTGAAAGAAATCATCTCATTTCAGCTAAATTAATTGTTTTATATTTCAAATTGATTTTGTTATTAAGTAATTAGACTTTTCTTGATAGAACTATACCATATTTATGGCATTTGCTATACATACAGGCTTTTTACAAAAGTTACATTTGTGATTTTTTTTTTTTTTTGCTTTTGCCTTTGCTGTTACTACCATAGTCTTTTTGTAAATCAAGAAACCACAGTGTGTCTGTGATAAGAGCTTTAATTTCATCATTTCAACCCAAACTGAGAAGGATTTCATAATTTCCACCCAAATGAGACATCATTAATATACTAGACCATGAAAACAGATAGTTACACACAAATAAGTAAGCCTAATGAAAAGTGGTTTACTTTTTTTGTTCTGAATATATTTTTTTATTATTGTCTGTTTTCTAGGCTTTTGATAATAAAGAATTTTCTATATCTCAACTGATGTAAAATTTCTTACCTTTTAATTACCTGTTATACTCCATATGAAGACTTATCTGTTTGTTTTTATACGGTTTTGGATATAATGAAATATCTCACACTGATATCCAAAATTGAAAAATGTACTTTCACTCACGTACTAATGATAAACATTATGATAAAGAATATTTAATGTAGATGTCAGTACAAACCCTAATTATAGCATTCTGATTACTATATCTCATGATAGTGAGTTTAAGTTTTTACATATTATGACTCTCACATAGTCTTGTTAAAAACATATGTGAATTCAATATCAGAAGTTTAACCATGTGGCCATTGTAAGGCAACTTTTATACTTACAGCTCATATATAATTATTAAAGCACTGTTACTTTATGAAGATGGTATTTTAAAAATTTAAGCCAGGGAAGATTAAACATTCCACCTGATATGAACATGTCAGCCGGGGACCATGATGATAACATAAACCAAGGGAGGGCAGTGGGATCTTGACTATGATGACTAATTGCTATGGTCCATAGCAGCACCCCCCTCATCATGTGAGGACTGAGATTCCTCACAACTGACATACATGATGCTTGATTCTCTTTGAAAACTTTTCTAGGCCTTGTACAAGTCAAGCACAGAAGCGAACCCAATAGACACAGTTGCCACATACCTACTTAAGAACCAAGATACAAACATGAGACCCTGAGAATAAAAAATGCAGTCATTGTCAGAACAAATATCAAGGGTTATTTACTTGAATAAACCTCTCCCATTTTCACCATCAGACCACAGAAGTATGGAAGATAGAGTCCTTGGCTCCCTAAAAGTTACCATGTAGGTCTAGATGAGAAACGTATGCTGGAATTACCCATGGAAGTGGCCGAAATTTTGGAATATTCCTCTAGTAGCACAATCGAGAAACTCTGCACAAATATCAGACATTCTTCACCACCTGAGAGAGTGGGGATGCTGTCATCCATGAAAGATGGATACTTTGAGTGTCTAAAGTATTGGCATTGGACCAAAAGATCTCCTGGGGATGTGTTTTATGAATATAATATTCTGTGATATTGGCAAGTCATAAAGTATCTTAGATAACATACTACAGGAAATAGGAGTCATTGGATATATGCTCTTTCATGTAGATCTCAAGGTCTGATGTAGGTAACTCTCGCCCACTTACTACCTTGCCCTGTAATCAGACTTGGGCAACAGGCCCACAGATTATGATGGAGTTGAAGGAGCTGGTGCCAGGGAGCAAGCTAATGTTTTCCATGTGACCCAGTGGCCCAGCCAACCCCACCTGTTTATACACAGCCAATTCCATGGCCCGTACCATCTACTCTTCTCTTTCTTTTTTCTCTGCCCCTGCTTAATGCATTTGCTTCTAAAAATTTGTGCAAAATTGAAAATCAGATGGAACTGGAATAGAGCTGTCTGTATAGAAATACAGTTGAAGACTATTTCTTTGTCACCACATTCCAGATTGGAAGACCATTTGTACAATAAACTGAGATAGCATATGGAAATGAATAATAAATCATACAATATATAATAGATATTATTTGAGCAAGTGTCTCACATGTTTTAGATTGATTGAGCTTAAAAATGTGATAACTATAATTAGAATTGATATAATGCTGATTTTTTAAAATCATCAATAGTCTGTGTTGGGAAAAGTTGAATTCAGTTGATAAAGATGAGATCTAAGATAATCTAATTCAACATGTTAAACTGAACTTGAAGCAAAATCAAACACAGGTGTAAGGTCCTCGTGAGGCTGAAAAATACATCTGCTGCAGCTGCAGGTGGTGAACACTTTGCCTAGATAATGTGAAATTAGTGTAATGGATCCTAACTGTCTACTAAAGGTTAGACAAAATCATTTCCTTGTGTGTTTGTAGATATCGCTTGCTATGCCAATTTTGGTGTTTTGCTTAAACCAAAGGGTATATTCTCAGGTATAAGGTTTTAATTCTGGTATATATTGATAGTATTTATGAGTAGGAGGAGTCTGCAAAAGTCTCCTTGCTCTTCTGTAACCTCTATCCTTCCTAAATGAGAAGAAACTCTTATACTAAGAAAACTCCAGACCAAGCCACATAGTTCCTGGCTGATTAAACACACACCTTGAATATCACTCAGAGGTAAAAACATGTACCGCAGAGCCTGGGGCAATATTGAGTTCACATTTGTAAGTAAGTGGGTCACTGAATTCTGCACAATACAAAACCTCCCACGGATTTCAAGGACAACTCTAAGTATAAAGTGAAAGAGAGCTTCAGTAAGGAACACAATTGCTGCCAAACTTCAAACATCAAATACCCTAAAGAAATGCCAAATACCCATTCTCTGCAAATAAAATTTTGTGGTCTCCAGTAATTTAAATAATGTGGAAGAATGCAAAACTTTATTGAGGCATCGTGCATTCCAGTTTTCTTTGTGCCTGATACCACAAATTTTATTTGAATTCATTTATTTCCTTTTATGATTATTTTCTAAGCATTTTGAAATATTTGGGGGAGACTTAATTTGGGGCAAAATTTAAATGAGATGTGAGAAGACATATATGACCACAATGAGCACATAAATATTATGAATAGAAAAACATTTGGGGTTTTATATTTTGCATATTTTACTTAATTTAACATTATAATCAAAACACAAACTTTATTATAGATTAATCTAAAGTTAAGGTGTTTTATAATTGCCTAAAGTGTTTACTGACTCATTGAAACAAAAATATTTTATAACTATAGTTAAACTTAATAAATTCTACACAAATTATTTATTCATTTTTATATAAGTTGTCTTTATATTTTTTGTAGCTTTTGTTTTCTTTTGTTTCAATGACTGGAGTTTCTGCAGGCAATGTCTAACTCCAGAAGATAAGAGGGATTTTCAGAAGCTGACTTAGCTCATTACACAGTAGTACTGAGTGTGAAACTATCAAGGTTTCATTCCTTTTTCCAACTCAAACAGCTGCTACCATCTCCGAAGAAGCAGGTGTTGATGCGTGAACAATATTAGCACTAAAAAGAACAGACCATTTGGTGATGACTTTTCTCACAGGAATATTATATCAAAATACTTTTAAATTCCCTAAAGTGCCCAAGTGGGAAGGCAAATTAAACTTTAAAATGCCTAAAAATATTTCAGTAGTTTCATTACTTCTCATTCTTTTATAAATCTAAAGTGCAATTTTGAGAATAATATTTTAAGGAATTTTATTGTTTATATAATTCTGTATAAAATATTACAAAATAAAAAAGATTATTTTAATAGTAGATGAGAGTGGCAGAAGAAACAAGTAGAATAATTAAAGCATTGAAATCAAAATTTGAAAGTTTAAAATAACCCATTTTTCAGTAATATATATATATATATATATATATATATATATATAGAGAGAGAGAGAGAGAGAGAGAGAGAGAGAGAGAGAGAAAGAATGTACCATGACACTATCACTGAAAATACTAACAAAAAGAAATTTTACTTGTATTTTTTTCTGGAAAAGTTAATAGAAAGGCTCATATAAATGGAGTTTTCTCAGAAAGTTAAAAAATTATCACTTTATGGAGAACAAAATTTCTTTTAAGGCTAGAGTTTAAGATTATATGAATGTAAAAAGTGTCATACTAAAATATACAAACAAATTCTCTCTTCTAAAGCTAAGACTTGGATTTTTAAAAATTTTTATTATCAGCCCCTTGGTTCTTAGGAAAACAAAACCAACATGGTATAACTATTATTTATATTGTTACATATTTTAAAAATCTCTCCATTTTTCAAGACAAATTGAATTCTGAAAAAGAAGCAGAAGTTGCTGTGTTTAGTAATGTCAATTTGGTGGATACTTTTGTCATATGCTTCCAGGATTCTATGTGCAACTTTGAATTTTGTCTCAGAAACTCCATAGCTTCCAAGCCAATGGAATATGTAGCCCTAAAGCATTTTTATCATAATCCAGGATAGTGTCTGAGAGAGACTGAATTTGGAAAACTCAAGGATACTCCTGTTCACTTAGAAAGAGCCCATTCCTGGGAGAGCAAAGATAGTAGATAATGGTCCTAAGATATGTGGCAAACCCTCTCTGTTGTAGAAGCTTGTGTAAGGTTGGCTGAGATTCCTAGGTGTTTGTTGCCTTGGAGTAGTTCAGGTGTTATAGGTAAACTGATCAATATCTCCTATTGAGTGGGTTTTAATGCTCCAGAAGGCACTTCAAAGTTATTGCCCTGAGACCTGTTTCAAAATAAAGAATAAAGAATAGGGCAGGGGGTGTAGCTTGGAGGTCCAGTGACCCTGGGTTCCATCTCCAGACCCACACACACAAAAATTTTTGAGGGCATTTTTGCTTATATTTATTTAATATGTTTTCTTCTTGTATTTATTTAATATGTTTTCTTCATGCCATGCCCTGCATCATAAACACACAAATACGAAAGAATTAATTACTAAAAATAAGCTGAAAGTTTAAAAATCATGCTAACCAAATGGATACATAAAAACATACTTTTAGGACAATTAAGTTATTAAGAAGAACAAAATTGTGTAATTTGCAGGAAAATGGATAAACCTTGATAATAGTGTTAAGTGAGATTAACCAGTCACAGAAAGTGAAGGATAATGTGTTTGTTTTTAATATATGAAAGCTAGGGAGTATTTGGGACACCAGAGGGAATCCAGATAATGGAGGAGAAACATCAATGGAGCCAGGGAGGTGGTTCATGGGGAGGGGGATCAACAAAGGAATTCATTCCATTGATATTGTAGATATATGAAAATACCAATGTCAATCTCAGTATCCCATATGGGGAAATGAGGAGTAGGGAGAGAAACAGGGAAAAAAATCTTCCGAGTGCTATGTGCATGTATACTGCTATCACTATGACCTACATTTTGATGTGCAGTTATAATGTCTCGATAAAAGTAAAATAAAATAAATTGCTTAGTTAGGCTCAGTAAAGATTGTGAACATTTTACCTTATTTAGCTAAATTATCTAAAGATTCTGCTTATACGAAATCCAGGCAAAGATTTCCAAAAATAAATTTTACCCTTCTGTGAAACAATGTTAAAGCACATAAAACAATAGACTTCTTGGCACATAGATATGGATATAGATATGGATTTATATAGAGATATATTTTGATTCAAAAGATAGAGCATAATATATTATTTAATTGTAATATCATAGATTATATTTTCTACTAGAAACTGAAATATAAACTACAAAATAAGAATGGCACTATAGAAGGTCAATAAATTTCTGTAAGTAAAATATGCTTTATATGTTCAAAGATATGGAATTGGATTCTCCCAGGATATAAGGAGTATAAATTGAGAATTGCATAAATCTTCAAATTTACATTTTATAAGGTAATAGTAAAAGCGCAAATACAGGCACACAGACCAATGGAACAGAACAGAAGATAAAGAAACAAATCCATACACTTATATTCAATTTATCTTCAACAAAGGGGCCAAATACACACACTGGAGAAAGTACAGCTGTTTCAACAAATGATGCTAGGAAAACTGGCTCTCCATTTGTAGAAAAATGAAACTAAATCTTCTCACCCTATACAGGAATCAACTCGAGATGGACTAAAGACATGGAAGTTAGACCAGAGACTGAGAAGCTATTAGAGAAGGGCATAGGTTCAACATTCCAAACTTTTTTCCAGGTAAAAACTTCCTCAACAAAGCCCCCAAAGCTCACAAAAAAAATTAATAAGTGAGATGGCATCAAACTCAAAATTTTCTGCTTATCAAATGAAATCAAGAGTCTAAAGAGAAAGTCTACAAAACGGAGAAAGATCTTTACCAGGTATTTCTCTGACACAGTACTAATATCTAAAATATACAAAGAACTTAAATGACTTCAGACTAGAAAAACAAGCCAATGAAGAAACTGGCAACTGAATTGAATAGACACTTCATAAAAGAAGAGATAGAAATATCCAATAGATACATGATAGGAACTAGTTCAGCCACCATGGAGATCAGTGTGGAGAATTTTTAGAAAACTGGGAATGGATCTACCATATGGTCTGGTTACAGCACTATGGATATCTTCTCAAAGGAGTTGAAACCAGAGGACTACAGTAATGTTTACATACCCATGTTCATGGCAGCACAATTCACAATAGCCAAATTATGGAACCAACCTAGGTGTCCATCAACAGATGAATGTATTACAAAATTATGGTAAATACACACAATGGAATTCTACTCAGAAAGAAAGAAGAACAAAACTACATCATTTGCAAAAAAAAAAAAATGAAAGACCTGGAGAACATTATGTTGGTATTAATCCATTATAGAGAATGAAGGGTCATATGTTTTCTCTAATATGTTCAGGATATGGAGTAATTAGAATACAAAAGAGACTTCAGATAATGAAGGAGAGATCTCAGTATAGCCAGGGATGAGGTTTAAGGGTAGGGGAGGAAGAAGAATGAGATACTTTAATGGAAATACTACCATCAACTATGTGTATACATGTGAATATAACAATGTCAATCTGACTACTCTGTGTTGGGAGAGAGGGAAACGGAGAGATGGGGGACACCAAGTGTTGTGGGAATGTAAGTCATTGTCAACATAATTTATATTATGATGTATGACTATAATGCACTAATAAAAGGACATAAGAATAAAAAGAAACTAGAGGACTTTGTTGGAAAGCAAACGTCCATCCATATGTGTGCAAGCCACTAAACAAGTGGTTTTTTTTGAGTTTTGGGTGGATTCTATAATTTTATTTAAACTACAGTTTACCTTGGGATGAACTAATGTCACCCCATAAATGACTAGTAAAAACCTAAATGAGTTCCTATTTCTCCACATCTTCAAAAGCATTTACAATTGTTTGTATTCTTGATGAATACAAATCAAATCCTAATCATAGATTTTTTTCAAAAGAATTTAAGCTAAACTACTATATCAATACATCAATATAGTTTTTTTTCTGTGATATAGGAATAACCTTGAACAGTTTAAGAGAGGGTATTTTTACCTATTTATCATCCCTATTTAATTGTCTCCACCAACTTTCTTTACTCTTATGATTCATTCTCACTGGAATGTGTGAATTAATACAACCTTTATGAAGATCAGTATGGAGGTTCTTCAAAAGACTTGGAATGAAACCACCAGTAATCCAGCTACACCACTCCTATGTATTTTCCAAAAGAATTAAATTTAGAATACTATAGTGGTACATGTATCCATCCACAATTCACAATAGCCAAAATATAGAACCAACCCAGGTGTCCATCAATAGATGTATAAATAAAGAAATGTGATATTGACAGCCAATTGGATTCTACTCAGCCATACATAAAAATGAAATTATATCCTTTGTGTAAAAAATTGCTTATAACAGGAGACCATATGCTAAGTGATATCAGCCAGTCTCATAAAGTCATGAATCATATGTTTATTCTCATATGTGGAAGATAGAAAATGGGAAACACAGAGGACTTTAGAGCCATGTGGACAGAGTTCTGCAGAATAGTACAAGGGGATTAAAGAAAGGAGGCTTGATGAATGAAACAGTTCAAATAACACTATGAAATATTCAGGTTTTACTATAAATTTCACTATTGGGAGAGAAGAGGGGATGGCAAGGTAGGATGCAGAAGGAGGCACACTAAAAGCATATTTGCATCACATTGAGCCTTACTATGTTGTAAGGATCAATTACATCATTTATTATTATTAGAACGCACTAAAAAAAGTATAAAATACTCCAAGAGCCTGACACAGTGGCATGCACCTATAATCTTAGTACTTGGGAGGCTGAGATAGGAGGATTGCCAGTTCAAGGCCAGTGCACAATAACTTAGTGAGACCTTGATTTAAAAAAAAAATGGGCTAGGGACATAGCTTACCAGTACAACTTTCCTGGGGTAAGTTCCCAGTACAAATAAACAAGTAGGTAAATAAATTGAAAAATGTCTAATGAAATTCTGAGAGGAAGAAGCTTATATTTGAAATGTAACTCATTGAACCTGAATGTTTTATTTATTTATTTACATTTCTGCGATAGGTATAGAGTAACTTTGAACACTCTAAGAGATAAAGTATTGCTACCTGTAAATCATTTCTATTTATCATCTACACCAACTCTCTTCGACTGTAGGTTCTACTCATCTCAAGCCCTGCCTCACAAATATCTGAAAGCAGCTCAGAAATTCCTCCAAATTTTTGATTTGTACTTTGTGTTTCAGCTTCAAATAATAACCATTTTTGCTTTTTAGTTTCCAAATGTCTATCATTTTGCTAATATGTATGTATACTTTATGATCAAACTGAAAATCTCATGAAACTTATGCTATTCTATATATTTTTTAGAATTTTACACTTCTTTATAATACCTGATGCTTATAATTATCTAGACCATGAGTATGTCAAATGTTTTTATTCACAGCTTTTAGGTTTTCTTTTCTTTTCTTTTTCTCCTTCCTTCCCTACATCCTTCCTGTCTTCTCTCCTTCCTTCCTTCCTTCCTTCCTTTTTTTTTTTTTTTTTTTTTTTTGCAGTACGGAAGGAATCTAGGAGCATTCCATTTCCGAGCTCACCCCATCCCTATTTTTCTCCTTTATTTTGAAACAGGATCTCACTGAGTTACAAAGGGCCTCACTAAGTAGCTGAGGCTGTCCTTGAACCACGATCCACCTGGCTCAGCCTCCCAAATCCTGGGATTACAAGTGTGCACCACCACACTCAGCTCTGTTTTTCTTTTCTTGCTGTATTTTTTTCTTTGTTTTAGCTTATGGAAAAAAAAATTAAAGTAAGAAGAATACAATGAAATGTTTTGGAGATTCTTAAATTAATGTATTGGTTACATTTATGGTTATAATACTGAAAACCTTATAAAAAGTGCAATGCTTTAAAATTATTCTTTGGATATGCTAAGTATCATCATGAACAACAACCAATAAGATGTGAATAAAATATTTTTCTCTTTTCTTAAAAATACCTCTTAAAATTTGTATATTTTTAAAAAGTAACTAGCATGACCATCTTTTTTTGTCCTTTAGGCTATTACAATCTTGACATAGTTCAATATGTTGAATTTATTATCATGAGAATCATATTTAACAATTATGCTTTATCAGAACAAATTTTTTCTAGAAAATAACCATTTTCAACAACAATACAGGAAAAGGAAACGACAGGGTATCAGCAGGTGTCTACATGTTGGAGTAGAATACAGCATTATAAATTTTAATTTGAAAGGTCACTCATGTTGAGATAATAGTTCTGGTGAAACAATTTTTTATATATAGAAGACACATTTTTTACATAGAGGCAAAATAGTCAAAACAAATATTAATACATAGGTTAACATTAATAAAGAACTTTAAAAAGACAAGGCAGAAGGCAAATATGCGGAACCCGCCAACAGAGTTTCAGAATTGATGATGCTACTAAAGCTGTGCCTCCTGTATTCCAAGATCATCACACAGCATGGCTGGGAGTTCTAGAGAGGAAGTAACTGGGAACAGGGTATCTTCCTTCCATCCTTACCTTGCTACTTATACCTGGTTGTGCTGTTTTTTATGGTGTTTCCTTTTTGTGTCCATTTGAGAAAAGGATATATTTCTTCCTATTTTCTGGCCAACTATTTTCTCTCTCTCTCTCTCTCTCTCTCTCTCTCTCTCTCTCTCTCTCTCTCTCTCTCTCTTCTCTCTCCCTCCCTCCCTCCCTCCCTCCCCTCTCTCCCTACCCCCTGTAGGCTTGTTAAGAAGTCTAGCATATTGTAAGCTTGAAACACATTTTTCTAGCAAGATGAGATGAGCATTTGAGCACCAATATATTTATAAAACTAGTCATAGCACTATAGTGGTTGAGTGAAACATCTTCTGTACTTTGGGAATTATCCTTCATACTGTTCTTAAATTTCAGATGGCAGTAGCTGAGGAGATAGCCTGATAGATAATGAGAAGGAAAAGGAGAATTACGAATAATTACTAAATATTTATTGCTCCTTCCAACTAGTATATCATGTTTGGTATGAATGAAAATTTATGGCTGTTCTAAGGCTCTTTTGATTCCCGATGTCATATATTCAATTTTAATTATGTTAGTCAAGACTGGTTTACTAGATACAATCAGGAAAGGCAAAGGTATAACCAGAGTTGACTGAAATTAGAGACAACATACTTTTATGTTTTTTCTACTTTTCTCTGTGCACTTCTTCTCTCAAATAAGATATCTCAAAATAGAGATTTATCTTCAAATTATGGAGACAGGAGCTCTGTACTAATACTTTCACTAACAAAAAGAAAAGGACTCTTATTGTCAAATTTAAGGTTAAAAAAATAACATCATCCTGCATCTGTCAGAATGGCTATTATTAAAAGATGAAAGATAACACTTCTTGGAAAGAATACAGAGAAAGGGAGCAATGGAGGGAGGGAGAGGGGTGGAAAAGAGAGAGAGAGAGAAGAGAGAGAAGAACTCTTCCTTTTGTGCTGTGGATAGGAATGTAAATTCATACAGTCATTAGGGAAGAATGTATGGAGGTTGCTCCAAAAACTAAAAATAGAAGTACTATCTAGTCCAGCAATCCCACATCCTGGTTATATCCAAAAGATTTGACACTGGTATGTCAAAGAGATATCCCCATGTTCACTGCAGCACTATTCACAGTAGCCGTGATTGGAATCAATCTACATATTCATCAACTGGTGAATTGATTTAAAAAATGTGGAATTTAAACACAATGAAACCTAGTAACCTTTAAAAAGATGAAATTTCTGTCATTTGCACAAAATGGATGAATTTGAGGGGCATTATGCTAACTTAAGTGAGCCGGCACAGTGAGATAGCATGTGAACCCATTTACATGTAGAATATAACATATTTGAACTCACAGAAGCAGAGAGAAGGAATTGTGATCACCAAAGGCTCGAAAATGGTGCAGGGTAGAGAACTGTTTATTAAAAGGTACAAATTTCCGTTAGACAGGAGAAATAACTATTTTATGTGCTTGTATGTTTCTACCACACTAAACGTCATTATGATATGATACATGAATAAAAGTATATTAAATTTTGAGAGGAATCTATTGCATGGCATGGTGACCATAGTTAATAAGATACTATGTGTTTCAGAACTATTAAGAGTAATTTCAGCTGGGCGTGGTGGTGCACACTTGTAATCCCAGCATTTGGGAGGCTGAGACCTGAGGATCCTGGTTTGCGGACAGCTACTTAGTGAGGCCCTCTGCAACTCAGTGAGACCCTGTTTCCAAAAAAAAAAAAAAAGAATAAAAAATTGAGCAGGGGGTATACCTGGGAGTTCAAATGTCCCTGGGTTCCATCCCCAGACCCACACACACACAAAAAAAAGTAATTTCATATGCTATCACCATAAAAATAATAAATTAGTGAAAAGATGATTTTTAATTTTCTTTAATTAATATTCCACATCTAGATATCCAAACATACAATCACATCAGATCTGAAAATACATCAAATATAAAAATTCTAATATGTCAATTAAAAATAAAAATATATTTTAAAATAATGTCCAAGAGAAGACTTAAGTGCCTTGCTTTTCATGACTGACTCCAGAATAAATCTTAATGGCCAGAAATGGCCAATAGCCATGATTAATCTAGACTAAGTTAGAAACTATTGCCTTGGCCAATCACTGGTGATACAAACATGGGGTCTTATAAAATCCAGGTGGTTATCACTCAGATGATACTGTTAGCTTCAGGTGGAAAGCAATGCTTCAGAATTAAAAATGCTATTCCAAGCATAAGAAAGGCATTTGGCCAATCTACAACAAGCCAATGAACCACTTGTCATAAGCCAAGTCTCTTTCTAGTCATTTTATTATTTGCTTAGATTTGTCTTGTTATGGTAGAGAGATGGAAACTCACAGAAAAAAAATTTTGAAAAAACTACTCTCAACAATTTTCAGATAAAGATGTTAAAAACACCTCAGGAATCAATTTGAAAAAAATTATTGAATTGTAAATCATAATTGTGAAATGAATACTTTTACACAAGGTAACTATATTTTCTAAGTAAGAAATTTGTAAGTACAATCAATAAAACAGATAAGCTTAATAAAAATCATTGTTATTTTGCAAACAAAATATTTTATTGAAAAGATGTGAGAAACACCAAAAGAGAGAGCAGCTTTACAGTGAATACAGCTATTCAAAAGAAAAATACTTAAATCTACACCCTTTGCTTTAATTATATTAATCTAATTATTATATACCATTATATATTATACTTCAAATTAACCACTTTATTACATGTACTAAAACATTTGCTTACTTAGAAAATAGAGGGGTTTTGTTAAAATTCTTCAGTTCTCAATTATGATTCAGAAATAAAACAATCAGATGAATATCCCTAAAGCAAATGGGGTACATTTAAATGATAGTTTTCTTTTGAGTAATTTATATTGTTCTTGTAAAACTGCATTCTAATTTGGGGTTTCTTATATTTTCTCAACAAAATTTTTTGTTTGCCAAAATCACAGTTGTTTTTAATTAAACTTTATCTATATAAGGCAAAATATTATGGATTATATGTAACTCTCACATTTAGATCAATCACTTTTACTCAAATAAATGTGTTGTTCTATATTTATTGTTCTATATGAATTCATCATAAATGTGACACGAATAAATAATATTTAGCAGAAATTTACATTAAATTTTGGAAAGAAACTGATGAAAGTTAAATTGGTGTCCTTATTTTTTCTTTTTTTTCTCTGAACACACACACACATACACACACACGTATACTAAATATTGGTTTAGGTAAAATTAGTGAGACAAGGGAAGAAAGTACCCCACACTATTAGCCTTACTCACTGGTACAACATTGACATCCTAGAAAAGGACAGTAACTGCAAATTTTATGAAGAGCTTTGGAAACTTCATCAAATGCACTGTAGCTCAAATGGAATCACTTGAGAATGATGGAAATGAGAAAAAGAAGATGACATAAGTGTTTTTAAATTAAAAATAAATATTTTTCATAAGAAAATATATCAAATAAATAACAATATATAAAAAAACTCTCCACAATAAAAAAATCAGGATAATTAGGAAGTTGTAAGGCGTCAGATACTCATACATATTCACTAGCTCACCATGAAAGGACATTAAGTGTTGAGTAAAATTCTTTTCAGGTCTATATTAGCAAAGTATTAGATATAAATCAGGACTTAAAAATCATTCATATTTATCACATAGCTTAAGAAATTTCAAGGTAAAACATTCAGCGATTCTATTAAACATTGTCACACTGGAATTTTGAGGGGCTTAATATATCTCTAATAAACAACTTATTAAATCATATGTTAATTTAATACTAGATAGATTTCTCTATCGCATTTTAATTCTGATTTTAAGTTAATCATCTATTCTAAGATATTTTGCCTCAAGCCTAGTCTTAGTGTGTAATCTTATAATTTAGAAATTAAGTATATTGTCTCTACTGAATTCTCCTTTATGGTTTTTAATATTATTTCTGCCTCTGACCTTTTACAAAATTCAACAGGTTAATGAAGTATAAATTCTCTAATGGCTCTCCTTATGCAAATAATGCCTTTTTTGTGAGGCTTTTTATGTGATCAAGGATTTATGCCAAACTCTCCATTAAATGGATATATACTGATGAGGCTTCCCTTTCTGACCCATTGTTTTTAACATAAAATTATGCCTGACACTTCCTAATCCTTGAAAATTGCTTCCAAATTTAGTGAACTTTAACAAATGTCAGTTAAAGGTTCACTGACAAATTGGAGGTGAGTAGAAAGACAAATGAAAGACTTTAGCACAAATGTTCAGTTGAGGAGAAGACAGAGCTCTTGAGACCTTCAAACTGAATAATTACAAAACCATGGAACCAGGAATACCAGTTTTAGGAGCAAAAACTTAATCAAGAAAATCAAACTTAGATTTATTTATGCTCAGTAATATAAATGATTTCATTTAGACACCTTCAAAATTAATTTTTCAGACCTCTTTTAAAATCTCTATTGCAAAATGCTATGTTATACACCCTGATAAATGGTAAACCCTTCAGGGTTTGGAAATCTTTTTCTAATCTCTGCCTTAGAGAGTTCTGTGCTCTTCCATTGTGCCCAGGACTCCTGTTCCCAGGCACTCAGAAGATATTTGTTGCATGCATCTAAGAGTGTATGTTTCACTTATATCTTTGTTGCCTTTTAGTTGACAGGCATCTATATTCTAGACACATCCTTAAATATCTTTTTAGTAAAAAATTCCTTGGCCAATCTATTTAGAATTGCAAGCTTACTTTTTTCATTGTTCCTGATTGTCTGTCTCCCTGGATAGGAGGTAAGGGCCAGGGCTTGGGCTTCTGTGTTCTCTGCAATCATGCCAGCGTCTGAGACATGACAGGGCTTCAAAATGAAATGTGGAATCATCAGATAAATGTAAGCTTTATCAGTCTTGGAACTCAGAAGCTTGGGGGGTTGCTGCTACATCCAGAAAACATTTTATCTTTCCACTGTAAAACCTTGAAAGTCTAATGCTTATTTCCAACAAATACTGGGAAAAATTCATTTGTTTACAGTTTTCTATGCAAAGTTCTCAGATTGCTAATTCAACATGTTTACTGTTTACTCTAGCTTTAGGTATCAGGCCAATATTTCCTCTGATGTCCTTGTTTCTGTACTCCCTGTTGTCATTGGGCTTTTGAATAAAGTCTGAGAAATGTAGTTGTTATACAGGGGCCCTATTGGAGTGTTGGTAATGTGTGAGCAGGTAGAGTCATGGAGTCTTATTAGGATCTCAGTCTGTTAGTGGGCTGTGTGGCTCTGGGCTTTGATCTTAGTAAAGATTTCTCACTATACCCTCTCCTCTACCCTTGGTAGATAAGATGGGAAAGCTATTGTGGTTGACTTTGAGCACTTCCTTTTCTTTTTAGTTTATGGTTAAAACCTCACATGAATAAACTCTGGCAAAACAGTTTCACTTGAGGAAAGACCTTCTTAAGAGAAGCAGGATACTCTAAGCCTACTTAAAAATCACTGTTTTGCTCCTTCCTACCAGAGCAGGTGGAATTTTTTTTTTTCTCCCGAGTTCAGAAAAAAAAAAAAAAAAACAAGTAACATGACAGAAGCAAATGCTAATGTTTTCTTTCAAACATTATTACAATTGCAGGAATCTCAGTGTAATGTTATTAGAATGTCATTTCTATCTACAACTGAAAATATACACTGAGCATCAAAATATCTATGGGGTCATTATATAAATATACATTGCAAATACACATCAGCCATTGTTTAAGACATATCGGGTAAGGATAAGTTCAGAAGCCGAAATATCACTGGCAATTACATGTTCTCTGTCGGCTGTAATTCTAAGGACTTTTGTAGTTTAGTCATGTTAACTTTGCTGAAGTTCTTTATTTGCTCTTAATTTAATTTTTTCTAATGCATTGAGTTTTTTTTTTGCCACAGATAGAATATTATACATTACTATTTTAAAGTACTAGCACTATCTTACCTATATAAAGGACAAAGGTTATTTATGAAGACATCAATACTTGAATGTTACCAAACTTGATTAGAAACAACTTTAGTTTTCTTACTTGATAGAGAAAAGTCAATGTATGTCTAAGAACTGTTTCAAGAGTAATAATATCTCTATGAAGTTCTATAAATACCAAAAATATAAGATATACATATTAAAATTATAAACTATTCTTTCAGTAACTGAACATTTTTATCAAGTTACCAAAAAGCTGATTTTCATGTGACTCTTGCATTTCCTATATTTAAATTTTTGTTTATGGTCAAATGACTTTTTTTAAGGAGATAATTTCAGGCCATGAATTTTAAAGTGAAGTTGTCTCAACAGGAAACAGAAAAAAAAAAAAAAAACTTGTGGATTAAAACAAAGCACTTTCAGATAATGAAATAATCACAAGCAGTGGGTGGCAGAATAGAGCAGTCACTGGGTTATAAATTATAGAACGTTAGTGATTTAGTCTTTTTTAATTTAACCAATATTATTGTCTTACAATATAAACATCCTCAATAGAATATTCCCACATTAATTGCACAATAGGCAGGTCTAGTAAAATACCTATACTTGTTCTTTTTCAATATCAAGTATTTTAATATTTTATCATGACAATGAAAAAGAAAATCACATTTGTTTTCATCTGAAATAATTTACTATTTTTCAACAAAACATGAGATAACATTAGCAGAACAACATGAAACGTTAAAAAACACTTTAAAAATTTTCTACTCAGATATAATTAGTAAATATAATATTAATAGTAATGAGGATATGATTGCCTTTTTGATAAATAAAAACTCAGCATCAAATCAATTTGCTTAAATATTCCTTTACTCCTCACACTGGGATGGAAAATCTGTCATCATAAAAAATGATGGAAAAAGATGTTATATTCTTCACTTTTTATGCTCAGCATATTGTATGGTTCCAACTGTTGTAGTAACAATTTACCTCAAACTTAGTGGCTTGAAGAAGAATGAATTTAATACAGTTATGGAAGTCTGAAATCTAAAATGATTCTCACTAGGCTAAAATTAGCTACACTGATCTTGGAAGTTCTAAGGTTACTTCTGTTTGTTTGATTTTTTCTAGCTTCTAGAGGCATCTGATTTCCCTTAATTCATAGATCCCTCTTCCATTTTCAAAACCAGAAATGCTAAACCGAGTTCTAACAGAAAGATCTCACTCTCTCTGGTTTTTTCTCTTCTACACCTCCCTTCCACATCTAAGGAATTTTTTATTAACTTGGGCCCACTTAGATAATTCGGAAAAATCTCCTCATCTCCAAGGCAATTTTTCACTGTTCTTAACTCCATCTGAAACATGAAATTTCCTTTGCTAGATAAACTAATATAGTCAGATGCTCCAGGGATTGAATTCATTTTAATGCAATATAATTTAATGTAATCTAATATAATCTTTCAGCTTTCATGAAATGATCATAAATGTTGTTTCAGTTGGCATTCTCACTGCTGTAATCCAAAACACTTGAAGACAACAACTTAGAATAAGGAGATTTACTTGCTCACTGTTTTGAAGATTTCAGGGATTCAATCCATGTTAGGTTAGGTTAGAGCTGCAGAGCTAGGGACCTGGAGGCAGGAGTCAGAGACGAGCTCAAGTGCTCTGTTCTCACATAAAGGAGGCTAGAAGCAAGAACAAGAGCAATCGGAGGAGAGACCACTTTACCCATGGGCCTCTCCTCAACAACCACGCCTTGCACCAACATGGCTGCCTTGTCTACATGAGGTCTAGGGGAACAATCTAAATTCAAGCCATTATAAATGTATTCCCTAAAGTATGATATTTTTCAAAGTTGATTTGTAGAAGATTGAGCCCAGTGTGTTCTACTTTTGAGCTACACCCCAGCCCTATTTTGTTTTTTGTTTTGAAATAGTATCTTACTAAGTTGCTGAGGGCCTTGATATGTTGCTAAGGCTGGTGGTAAATCTATTATCCTGTCTCAGTCTCTTGTGTACTAGGATTAAAAATGTGTGCTACCATGCCCAGCTTCAAGGTTTTTTGTATTTGTTTGTTTGTTTTTTACAGTACTGAGGACTGAACCCAAGGGCATTATACCTTTGAGCAATATCTCCAGACCTATTTTTTACCCTTTATTTCAAAACAGGGTCTCACTAAGTTGCAGAAGTCCTCATTAAGTAATTGAGGCTGGCCGTAAACCTGCAATCCTCCTGTCTTAGCCTCCCAAGTACTGGAATTACAAGTGGGGAAAAATAAGATGTCTATAGTAACTAATTAGACAGTTTCCCCTTAAATTTTTAGGTTAGTTTCTAACAGTTTTATTTCCAGTTTAAATCTTGATTACATTTCTCCTTACATCATTTCAATAGTTATTTCTATTCTGCTAAATAATAAAAATATAGATGACAACAATTAGTGACAATACTCAATAAACTTGTAACTTTCTGCAATTACTATATTTATCCAAACACTTTCTAATTCTTTCATATTGTTTCACCATATTTTTACATTGGCACCCTGGACACATTCTCTTACATAAATTATCAATTTCATTTAAGTTTTTAGATTTACTGGTAAAAAGCAATACATTTTATAATCCTATATGATATGCCATCAGTTTGAATGTATGCATGTGTTATGATCTGAATTAGTAATCTGCCCCAAAAAGTCATGTTTCAGGCAATACAGAAATGTTCATAGGTGAAATGACTAAATCATGAAGTATCTAACCTTGTCAGCGATGCATTGGTGGGTTAATAATTTGGATAGATTTATTGCGTGGTAGTTGTAGAAAGGTAGGGTTTGGCTGAAGAAGGTGATTAACTGGGGGGATTGCCTCAGACTATATCTATTTCTGATCTCTGTCTCTGTCTCTGTCTCTGTCTCTCTCTCCCCTTCTTACTCTGCTTCTGGCTGCCACGTGCTGAGCTTTTCTCCACCAAGTTCTATCACCATGCTGTTTCTGCCTTGGAGCCAGCCAAACTTAGACTGACTCCCTGTGAGCCAAAATAAACCTTTCTTCATCTAAGTATTTCCTGTCAGGTATTTTGGTCACAGCGACACAAAGTTAACACATTTGTAAACCTTAAGAATGAAATACCAAGGAATGAAAACTTATGAGCACTGTGCGATATTTTGTGGGCCTTAGAAGACAGTAAAAAATCTGAAAAGACTAAATTGTTTTAAAAAATTGCACGAGTACTGACTTATATATTAAATAATTTTATTGGAAATGAATTGGAAAATTAGTATAAAATTATCTGTAAGTCAACTGCCATTCACCTTATCTGTGATGTTTTTATATACTTCAAACAACAGTATGTAGAATTATATACAAAAGTTTATACCTTCTTTGTTTCACCTCACAGGATACTACAAACATTTCCTTGTGACTGTATAACTTTTCACAATTATCATTATATAATGTTCACAATAACTATATGAACTCAACATTCATTTGTTCAAAGTATTTTTAGAACACTACTGTGATCTAAATAAACTCTATGCTATGCACTATGGACACATTTTCTTGAGAATTTTTCATCAATATCTCAAATTTGAATTGCCAACACAGGCAATTCAAATACAAAATAGTAGATGAGGTGACAGAAATAGGCACACAGTATTTTGACAATCTAGAGAAGGGGCACTTTGGTAAATTGGCCAAAATCACTGAATTAAATGATTAGTAGATGAGTAAAGTCATGTTAGCAGTTGAGTATTTCTAAGTATAAGAGACACAGATATAGATCTTGGCTTAAGAAACAAAAAAGGGCACAGCATTTTACAAGGGATACAATAAATTTTTTTAGATAAACCTAAAAGAGAAAGGCACAGTGATAACAATGCTTGTAGATCTAAACAGGGCCAAATAATGGCAGACATATATGCTAGGGGCAGCCACCGACAGAATTTTGTTTGTTTTTGCTTTTATGGTACTAGAGATTGAATCCAGGGGTGCTTTGCCACTGAGCCTACACTCTGAATTATTTTTATTTTACATGTTGAGATAGGATCTTGCTAAGCTTGCCAGGCTGGCCTTGAACTTAAGATCCTCCTGCCTCAGCATCTTGAGTAGTGATGATGATAATGATGATGATGATGATGATGACGATGACGACGACGATGATGATGATATTGATGATGATGATGATGATGATGATGATGATGATTTGAGGTACTGGGAATGGGACCCAGGGGCATTTGACCTCCGAGCTACCCCCCCCAGCCCTATTTTTTATTCTTCATTTTGAAATAGGGTCTCACTGAGTTGCATAGGGCCTCACTAAGTAGCTGAGGCTGTTCACGAACTGCGATCCTTCTGTCTCAGCCTCCCAAATGCTGGGATTACAAGGGTGCGCCACCACACCCAGCTCCGTAGATAGGATTATAAATTGTGTGCTATCATGCCTGGTAATTGACAAGTGTGAATGAAAAAAGTGAATTTCCCAGATTTAGATCTTAGTGGCTAAAAAATAGGAGTTGGATCTTAGTGTAAAAGGATTATAGTTTGGAAATAGTGAAAAGTCATTTTAAAGATGGATTCAATGAACATTTTTCATGCAAAATGGAACACCTACAGCGATGATAATATCATGATCTCATAATAGTGATAATCTGATATTTACTGAGCATCTATTTTTTGTCAAACACTGATATGAGTGTTGTATTTATACTATCTTGACAAAACCAATGAAGTAGGTACTGCTCTTTCTACTCTTTTCCCAATGAAAAAAATTAAGGAAAGGAGAAGAATATGAAAAAATTTCTCAGGCAACATACATAGAAAACCCAGACAGGAGCACTGGGATAAATGGAATGAAGAAGTAGGAGAAGACAAAGTACCCGATTCTTACTAAATTCAATAGGATGCAGTGTGCCCCTCTGAGGTTAGTAAGCAATGGGAGAAGCTCATATTTATAGTGCAGTACATATCAGACTTAATCATTTTATTATTACTAAATATTCATTTCATTTTGACACTATTTTATCATCATAACACTACATCGAGCATCAGAGTATATATACAATTCCATTTTAAATTATTTAATTTTATATAAATATATAAATCAGTACTTATTAAAATTTCTTCAACAAGCTTATTCACACTGGTTATATTTTTCTTTTCCTTCCAAAAACATTAAGATTTTTCCAGAAAGAAAAAAAAAACTGTCTTTAAATTTAATTGCCAAACATATCTTTTTTTTCTTTTTTTGGCTAACCCTTCTAAAATTTTCAATACATTTACAGGTTATTGTTACAAGTACATAGGATACCTGAAATACAGATATTCTAAGGAAGAATAATAAAATCTCTGTTGAGAATTGAAAAATGTCTCACTGAGATGAAGTACAGCCTGGAGCTTTTAGATTCTAACTACTGGATTTGAGACAGCCTTATCTTTCTATAATCTCAAGATTTTAAAATTTAGGAAGGATAGCATTACACTCACTTTCAGAATTCTTCAAGAAGAAAGTTTATTTAGAATATCTAACATGAAAATAATTAATACAGTAAAACTAGTAATCAAGGATATCAAATTACATAATTTTTCCTATTTTGTTTTTGTTAATTTCTTGCAGTGGGATGAGAAGATTATACTCAAGGAAACAATTCATCACGTGTTGTTAAAATAATCAGCTTTTCCCTTATTTTATTTTTAACAATTAGTTTTATTTTTAAAAGTCACAGATGTTGAATCTGTGATCAGTTGTATTTTATGACTTTTATGGTAAGCCCCTAAAGAGAGTGCAACCCAACAACTGGTCTACTTCTTCTCTGTTTCTCACACATCCGTTGGTTTGCAGAGTCCCAATTAGCTGACTCCTCAGTGGCACCTTGTCATGGCACTTCCTTTGTCCTCTACTGATTCTCCATGACAGCTCGCATGAACAAGTAGGCTAAATCCGGACACGAATGACTCACAGACACTTGAGGTCTCTTACAGGCTTCATGTTTAGATTGCTTCTAGCAGTAGTGCAATGCTTCCTTTTCTCCTGTGGTTAGAAGAATCCCTAGCTCTAAAACCTATCTGCATGCTAGATATATTGGTTACATTTTTTATTATCTGACAGGTACATTCTATATTGAGATTTTTAATAGGATTTACTCAGCCATCTGATAAAATAGACCAAAGAATATTGTGAAAGTGCATCAGACAGAATTTCCTAAAAAGGTTAATCATTGTATTTCATTATTATTGTTATTATTATTATTATTATTATTATTGTTGTTGTTGCTGTTATTTCAACTATTTTTATATTCAAATGAAAATTCTGAAGTACTTTGCCCTAAATTTTATACTACTTACATGCTGTGGTTATGTTGCAGTAATATATATGACTACATGTAGGGTTTCCTAGGAGTTGGGGAAAGTTTCAAATTCTTTTTTTGCCACAGTTTCTTTGTCCATACAATAAAAGTCCCTTGTCTCTGAGCATCTGAAGTATATTGGACCCTTTGTCTCAGTAATCCATCCCCTTCTATAGCCACATGCCACCATTTAACTTGCAGAAAACCCCTCTGTGGATACAGCTTAGTCTCTTCTGACTTGAGTACTTCACCTTGCTGTGGCCAATAAATGAGGTTGACAGTATGCTATTTCAAAGCCTGGGCTTTAAAGGGGCATCAGTGTTTTTATTTGGACTCTTGCACTTTGACATAACCAAGAGAATCCCATGCTCGGGCCAGCCCAGTGGTTTCAGATGTAAGATGAAAGGCGATTGAATCAGAGGCATCCCTCAGACAACCATAGTCCTCTGAATGAGCCAAACTGAAATCAGAGAAAACTGCTTGGTCTAGATCACCTGACTCTTCAACCACAAAGTTAAAAATGTTCTGGAGATTTTCAGTCTAAATATATACTTACTTTTAAATGCCTCTGAGATTCTGTGGTTACTATGGAGTATTTTGTGGTAATAATTACCAAATGCAGCATAGTTAGGAAACATCCATTAGCTCATGTGAAAGGCTCAGAAAAGTGCTTCTGTAGAGTATGGCATGTGCGTAATACATATTTTAGCATTATTTAATTATCTGCATCTGTCCTTCCAGAATACTAAGAAAGTATTTGGTGTTCTTAGGAAAGCTTAATAAGGATCTATGAGCCCATCAACTAGATTAACATAAAATAAAATTGTAGATGCTTAACTTTAGGGTTTTTTTGTGTGTGGTACTGGGAATGGAACATAGGGTCATTCAACGTCCAAGCTACACCCAGCCCTATGTTTTATTCTTTATTTTGAAACAGGGTCTCTCACTGAATTGCAGAGGGCCTTACTAAGTAGCTGAGGCTGTCTGCGGACCACAGTCCTCCTGTCTCAGCCTCCCAAATACTAGTTTTTAATCAAAAGATAATGTGATTTCTATTTCCAGTTTGAGTATTCTAGAGAAGAATGCATTCATAATAAAGCAATTTATCAAAGAATAACCTATATACAGTTCTTAAGCATAACATCCAGATCTGTTGAGAAGAATTGGGAAGAATAACGATTACACAATTAAAATTTTGTTATATATATTTATTTATACATATATATGTATATATACACACATAGAGACACATGCATATGTGTATGTATATGTGCTTATGCATGTATGTGTTTGTGTGTGAGATAGACATACACATATAATTATAAACCAAACTATTTTAATGTAGTATTATAAAAAAGAAATCAAGAGTACAGGGTACATATGACATAAAGACAACATGTGTCTACATAGTAAAAGCAAGAGCAAAATCTAGGTCTCCTGAATCCTACCTCCCTTTATTTATACAATGATTTTAGTGGCAAAGCTCCATTCTCCAACACATAAATCTAATGCAACTTAAGAAAATTATTCTTTTGAAGGACAGACTTTGTAGGGAAGGGGGTCTACTATTGAATACCCCCTGTAAGAGCTTCTGCTGCAGGAAGCATAGGTGATTGATTACCTATGACCATGGTATTTATGGTAAGGTCAAGCTCTCCCTAGGCTCCTTCCAGTCAAGAGCTAAAGGGATGCCTTGGTGGTGGTACTGCAACTGTTACATCTCTTACTGTTGAGGGATTCTTCTGATCTTTGCTCAAATACTTCACATCAGCTAGGAACAAGGTGTCTCAGGACTATACTGTATTTTGAGGCTCTTTTTAATCTTCCATCCTCTGTCTCTCCTATAGGTGTCAGAACTATGTCTCTGTCTACCTTCTCTTCCTGCCTACTCTGCTCTATCTTCTTTAGACTTCTCAACATTATATAGTCAGTACTTAATTGATGACTACTCCTTGAAGGATATAAACAAACGTGCTGAACAAGTATTGAAACTATGTCTGTGTAATAGTAGGTGCTAAGAACAAGATGGTGAGTTAGAAAAACTTCAACTTAAGAATCTCAAAATTTAGCATTGATGCTGGTTATTTGTATAGCTCTAAGTATAATTTGCTTACTCCTACAATTCAAAGGTCTACAAATTGCAAAATAACTTGAAGAGGCATAATTTCTTCTGCCAGAGGAGAAGCTTATAAAAGATTTAATAAATTAGTTGACATTTTAGTTTGGCCTTCAAGCCTGAGTAATATTTTCTTGAATTGAAAATAGTAATGGAAAAGGAAGTTGAAAGACGCTATTCAAAATATGACTATCCAGATGAATATAGACAAATCCCTATGAATGTAAATGACATTACATTAAGGGATATCTAACAACTTTAACATTTTGGTAGAAATAACTGAACAGTCACATAAAATGTTTGCAAGTTTAAACTTGAATTGATTTATGGTCTTTAAACTTTTTTTTAATTGTCTTGACAGACAAATGTACCTTCTCTCTACAGCACTCTCATTCAGTCTGGAATTATGAAAAGCTCTCATACTTTATGGTAGAGGGCAATTTTAAGACTAATGTTGGATGAAGCTTTCAGGGAATAACATTGAGCTTCCTACCTCATGAACAATGATGAAAGAAACAACATAATGATTTCAGTATAACGATTCTTCTCTTAGCTCAATGGAACCAGAAAGAACAATAGCAATAACCCTGGCGAAATATAAGGAGCTCTAACTACAGGACACAAAAGATATTGACAAGATGGTAGAAGAAAGGCACTTAGCAATGGAGGTACCAGATAAGACCACTAGACTGAAAAAAAAAAAAGACTAGGAAAATGTACAAGAAGACTTAGCAAAAAGCACCTGATATAAAGTGTTGAAGAAGCACATGTATTCCTCCCTCTCCTTTCTCTCTCTCCTCTCTCCTCTTTCTGAGCTCTCTCTCTCTCTCTCCCTCCCTTCCTTCCTCTCTGCCTTCCCTTGTACCTCCTACACACATTAAAAAAGAGTATAGCTGGGCGTGGTGGCACACACTTGTAATCCCAGCATTAGAGAGGCTGAGACAGGAGGATCTCAGTTCTAGGATAGACTCAGCTACTTAGTGAGGCCCTTTGCAAGTCGGTGAGACCCTGTTTCAAAATAAAGAATAAAAAATAGGGCTGGGGTGTAGCTTGGAGGTAGAATGCCCCTGGGTTCCATCCCCAGTACCACAAAAAAGAGTATGATAAACTATAACTATGGGAAAACAACTCGTAAGAGAAATAAAAATGACTGTGTCCCTTGTAACTGAAGAGTCAGCTTCATGCAGTCCATTAAAATGACAGAAGAAGATGGCAGAACTGGACAGGAAAGATACTAGTTATCGACCTGAGGGGTAGCCTTGGCTTTCCTCCCTATGGATTTCTTTTTCTTATTGTTTTAGATATATGTTTAAAATTCACTCACACTATTTGTATCTATACTATGACAATTTTATGAGAGAAACTACAGGAAATGTCTTGAAAAGTTTAGTTGATCATTATGAACCACCTGGTCTTATACTATTTACTGAGTTCAAGTCCTAGCTAGCTCTGAATTCCTGTGAAATTGCACATTAATTTGTGAACACTAGCAATTCTCTTTTTGTAAATTTTTGTATTGGTACATTGTGGTCATACATCTTAATGGGGTACAAGATGGTAGATGCATACGTGTACATATCACTAGCAATTCTTTAAATCCTTCACAGTATTATCTTTGCCTCTACATGTGGATTTTAAAAAATGCCTACCTCATAGGGTTATTTTGAGAATTTAAGAAGATAATGTGTGTGGTTCAGTTATACCATATAGGGTATTCTCGACAAATGTTAGCCATTATATTAGTGTAATTATAATTAGCAAGTCACTTGACCTTGCTGAACTCCAACTATCTTATTTTTAATCTACTTTTATTATTGTGTTATAACCATGCATAATATCTTAAAGAGAAGATAACACAACACTTATTGTAGAGATTAGGGAAAATGAGGACAAAGTGATTGGCTTGGTGCCTGGCACATGGCAGGCTTCCAATGCCTGCATCTTTTACTCTTTCTTTTTCTCTCATTTCCCTTCTTCCCAATCTTATTACTAATATTGTTTTATTATTTTGTCACTAATTAATTGAACCTTTATATGTACACAATTATATGAAGAGTGTTCAGAATTAGATAAATTAAATGATGCTGTTTTACAGCTATATTTACCTTTGTGCCAAATAACTTTAAGCAAAGGGAAAAACTGCGTAACAGTTCGACAAAATATGGCCTAATGCACAGGCTGAAGTCTCCAAAAAAAATCAATCAAATGTGAACACACCTGTTGTGACTGACTTCATAAACTTAGCAATTACTTGTGCAGGGTCTGAAAATTAGAGAAACAAAAAGAGCCGTATTTTCCCAGGAGAGTGGTAGAATGGTTGAGTGAGAAGTGAGAAGAAAGCCACACAAATGGAAATGGAATTCATTGAAATGATTTCATGCATTAAATAGGGTTTTCTACCATTAAGATTATATTTCCTACTTGAGGTCAGCAATGAGGGAAAGAGACTAGACGAAAAAAAAAATAAAATATGCCTAGTAATTTATGAGATCAGAACCTGAGATGAAAAGCAGTCTCTGGTAGGAATTATTCTCAAATTACTATATGGATATTTTTTAATATGTTGTTCAGCTGTATAAAAAATGCAGAAACACCCAAGATCCACATTTATGGTAAGTCTTCCTACACTCAATTAAACTGAGGAAATAAATGAAATCTTTGTATCAATGATAAATTAAATACCATGTCATACTATATTCTCATTTATAGGTGAAATAAACAAATGCTCTGTTTTGTACTCAACAACATTTTAATTTTTATTTAATGTGAACTAAAAAGATCAAGTATAATGAGATTTTTACATTAAATTTGTACAGAATATAAGCTGCAATTATTACAATCATGAGACATAATTTAGTATTCATTCTGTAATTTGTCATCCCAGAAACTAATCTTAGAAAGTAGTAGATTTTTCTCTACCCAGAATAAGGAGTTACCTTTCTAGTCAAGGTAACTCTTATCCATCTATAACTTGGAAAACATTGTGGAACAACGTTTAGATCATTTTTCTACCTGCTGATTTGTGTCAGGCCAACTAAAATTTAACCATGCCTTTTGACAACTGCCTACATTATTTTAAGAAAGTTAACTAAAATAAATTTTATTATGAGACTTACTTTGTTCAGGAAATGTGTTTCTCAGGAGAATATATAATTATTGAGTTTCCATAGTCAACAATGAGGAGGAGATAATGCTTCTCATTTATTTGGTTCACTCCCTTATTCAATCTAAGTGGCTAATACTAGTGTGTCTATGACCTTAAGATTGGTTCATCTTGGATATTTCATTAATTCTTGATAAATTAAGATATTCCTGAGCAATTCAAACAAAAATCAGTGATAAGGGGAAATGGATTGGGACAGATGATATGGTACACATACTAAAGTCTCAGTTTATTTACTAGACAAAGAAACAAGACAGGGTGAAGTAATTTTGTAATTGCTATGTGGCTTAAAATGCTACCCAGATTATTACATCCACTTATATAAATAAATTCAAAAAGTAATTAATGTTAACACCTACTATCTTAATCTAAGACTTCTTTGTGTCATGCTCTGTTACATTATCATTATTGTTACCTTGATAATAGAAATATAAAAATAATAAGAATATTTTTATACTGGAGAGAGTGAATTCAGAGTCATTCTACCTCCAAGCAGCACCCCATTCCTATTATTTATTTTGAAACAGGGTCTCGCTAAGTTGCTGATGGCCTTACTCTGTTGCTGAAACCTGGGATCCTCCTGTCTCAGCCTCTCGAGTACAGGGATTAGAGATGTGCCACTGCACCCAGATTTTGCTATCTCATTTTAAAGTGGAATGTATCTTTTCAAATTTCTTTAAAAATGCAATGAGATACACACTTAAAAGAATGCAGAAAACGATTAAGTGTTCTACAAAAGATTGTCATCAGTCTTTAATAGCAGACCCCTTGGCGTGCTTTGTGGAATCTTCACTCACCACTAGAGGGAAGCGATACCCATTGTGTGCTATTGCTTTCTCTTGCAGTCTAAGTGTTTGACAGTTTTCCTTCTTATCAGGAGTCAGCAAAATCTGGGTCAATCAAATATCTTTTTCTTTTTCTTTTGGCTATTTTCTTTTTCTTTTTCTTTTCTTTTCTTTTGGTTAGGGACCTAACGACCACTCTGGATTTAGGATATCACCATTGTAGATGACAAATCTCAATGCACTGGAAACATAATTTCTCCTTTGGAAGAGTTAATATTTTGAATAATGGTTCATCATGAATATTACATTGATTCTCTACTATAGGAATTTATATCCTAAACCACTCAAGAGGAGCATTAACAGGGCACAGAGGACTGTTACAGTAAAAAAGAGGTGGTGCTGTTCCAGTATTTTGTTTTGTTTTGATTTTTTTTCTTTAATTAAAAGATATGTTGCTTTACTTAGCATTTTTCCTCATCCTTATCAAGTTACCAGATGATAACTTCTCCCTTCTGTAGAGCTCAACCTTTAATATTAATTTTTAACCTTCAAAATCTTATCAGCAAACTCAAAAGTTGTATCATCCATTAAATTCTAATTTAAATCTAATTTATATTAGAGTTTTCTAGAAAATATTAAAATTGTATAAGGCAGGTATTAACAAAATACTTGTATGTTCAATATTCAATAGCTGTTTAATCTTCATTCTAGGCTTCTTTGATTTGATCACTAAAGATTTGGGCTCCATACATTTGTGATTGCTACTCAAAATAGCTGCCCACTTATAATTCAATCTATTCATTTTACTGTGTTTTCCTGGTTTGAGCAGTAAGATTTTGAGCTTCTTTGGATTTTTCTTCTTACTTATTGAATGTCCCAGACTAAAAGAAAAATAAGCATAAAATCTGAAAATAGTAAAAACTATTTTTAAGTGCTCTTAAAAAAGAGCATTCTTTATAACATACAATTTAAAGCTAGTCTATCTTAAAGGAATAATAATAATAATAATAATAATAATAATAATAAATAATAATAATTAACATTTACCAAACCACAAGCCAAGTACAGTGATTAGAGGCTTCCCTATCTGGTCTTAGTTAATCTCACTACAATTCAGTTTTGAAATCCTGTTTTGAGAAACGGCTGGCCTAGACCCATAAAGGAGTGAAGAATGTGCCAGTATTCAAATCCAAGCAAGTCTACTATGATACACTATATCACTTACAGATTTGCCTCATGCAGTATTGCTTTTTACTGTTCCACTCCAATGAATTTAATCAATATATAAGGAAGTAAAATATTAACACACAATTCCAAATCATTCTAAGTTTAAAAATTCTCTTGGTTCCTTAATCTAAAAGAATATTAAATTGATGTTGAGTGATGACCTCTTTGCTCTCATGGAATCAATTTGAAGAAACTCATACTGGCAACTTTATGTCATATTCTTGCTCTATTGGTGCCTCAAAATATTAAAGTTAAGTTTTGAGCCAGACATTTTAGAAATATGAACCTTTCAAAAGGTTTGATTTTACCAGTAAATTATAAACTTGTAGAGTTAAAAAAAAGTTGGGGGCTGCTTTTAGAATATATGGCATAAATTTTTCTTCCATTCTTCTTACCAATGGTACATCTTTTCAATGTTGATAATCTTTCTATCCTGTAGATTATTATCTCTGGTCAAATAGCATTATTTAATTTTTGGCAATAGTTTATATACTGGAGTAAAATGAATCATGTTCTTTCTTTCAGTGCTTATACTTTTAAAATTTATTTTATTTCTTTTTTTAATTGAAAATGGTATGTATTTAAACAGTGTTTGGTGCCCTCTCCCCCTCCCATTTTCCCTTACCCCCTTCCCAACAATGAGTGCCCAAGTTAACAATACTATATTCATACTTTTACACATATTTGGATGTAACTCCTCCATTAATACATCTCAACCTTCTTCCTCTCCTGTCCTTCCATTCTAGCTTTGCTGAGATTTCCCCTCCATTATCTGGAGTCCTTCTAGTATCCCAAATACTCCCTAGTTTGGGCATATTATAGAAAACATATGTCCATTCTCTTTCTGTGCTTGGCTGAACTCACTTAACATAATGTTCTCCAGGTCTTTCCATCTTCTTGTGAATGACATGATTTTGTTCTTCTTTATAGCTGAATAGAATTCCATTGTGTGTATTTCCCATAATTTTGCAATCCATTCATCTGTTGATGGGGACCTAGATTGGTTCTATATTTTGACTATTACAAATTGTGCTACTATAAACATAGGTATGCATATGTTAATGTACTTCTCTGATTCCAACACCTTGGAAAAATACCCAGGAGTGGTATAGCTGGATCATATGGTAGGTCTAGTCCCAGTTTTCTAAGGAATCTCCACACTGATCTCCATAGTGGCTGAACTAGTTTACACTCCCACCAACAGTGTAAAAAGAATTCCTCTTTCCCCACATCCTCACCAGCATTTGTTGTTATTTGATTTCTTTATGCTTGACACTCTGATTGGGGTTAGATGGAATCTCAACGTAGTTTTGATTTGCATCTCCCTGATGGCTAATGTTGTAGAAATATTTTCATGTATCTATTGGCCATTTGTATCTCTTTAAACTCATACACTGGAGAAAAGACAGCCTTTTTCACAAATGGTGCTGAGAGAACTGGCTATCCATTTGTAGAAAGATGGAACTAAATCCTTACCTCTCACCATGCACAGGAATCAGCTCAAGATGGATCAAAGACTTAAAATTAGACCAGAGACTATGAAGTTATTAGAGGAGAGCATAGGCTCAACACTCCAACACAGAGGCACAGGCAGTAATTTTCTTAACAAGACCTTCAAAGCTCAGTAAATTAAAGCAGGAATTATCAAGTGGGATGGCATCAAACTAAAAAGTTTCTTCTCATCAAAGGAAACCACCAAGAACCTAAAGAGGAAGCCTACAGAATGGGAGATCTTTACCAGCCACCACTGATAGAGGGCTAATATCCAGAATATACAAAGAGCTCAAAAGTCTCTACACTAGCAAAACAAACAACACAATCAACAAATGGGCAACTGAACTGAATAGACACTTCACAATAGTGCTTATACTTTTAAAAGGGAGTTTTATTTTCAGTGTCTTCTACTTAAAGTCAATACAACTGATTTCTATTGACTATCTGAGATAATATTTAAAGCCTTGTGCTTAAACAAGAGAAGAACCTTTTATATTATTATTACTTGTCTTAGTGGGTGTTTGCTAATTGTATATTATTTCAACATGATACACAAAAATTCAAGAAACAACTATCATTTGGTATATTAAACTGAACTATCACATTTTTTGTTTCATAGTGATACTAAATTTGAATTTGCAAACAATTCCTTGAGTTCTACATTATTACTGTTCCAATCAGAATTAAGTAAGTATTGTGATCTTATTTAAGCAATGATCATTCGGGTCATCAAGTCCTGACGCACACCTTAATTCCGAATGATTTATATACTACTCTTGATAATAGCCAAAGAAAAAAGAAGGAAGTAATTGATTGTAATGTGTACCTTTTCTTCAGTATCTTTTCTTAATTCCATAAATACATCTTCATTAGGCACTGAGTCTTTTCTTCATAATCCCACATGAAAATATGATATTTTATTGATGTAATATATTTGCACATTCTTAATCGCTTGTCAACAGTCTAGCTTGAGGCCCACTATCTCATCTTTTTCCTCCAGAAAAAGTCTGGCTAGTCAAATGACAAATTGTAATTTTTATCACATTATAAAATATACTACTGCATATTTTCTTTAATATAGGATTATGATTTTGAACATTTACAGAATGTTCTCTCCAAAGGCCATCTAGGCAGCCCTTCTTATCCCTCTCTGATAATTTATTATGAAATAAAATTCATATACTTGGAATTTCAGGCTACTTCATATCTCAACATACCTGGACAATTACAATTCATCATTGTGTGTGTGTGTGTGTGTGTGTGTGTGTGTGTGTGTGTTATTTAGGATGGAACCCAGGGCATTCTATCTTTCTATCTCCAAGCCACATGCCCAGCCCTATTTTTTATTGCTTATTTTATATATATATATATATATATATATATATATATATATATTTTTTTTTTTTGGTGGTACTGGGGTTCCTGGAAACCCTTCTCTGGGCTACACTCCCAGACCTATTTTATATTTTTATTTGGAAACAGGGTCTCTCAAGCCAGCGAGGCTTGCTTCAAACCAGCGTGATCCTCCTGTCTCTGCCTCCCAAGCGTGGGGATTACAAGTGTGCGCCATCGGCTATTGCTTAGTTTATGAAAGAGTCTCACTGAGTAGCAAAGGACCTCACTAAGTAGCTGAGGCTGTCCTTGAATCACGATCCTCCTGTCTCAGCCTTCCAAAGGCTGGAATTACAAGTGCGTGCCACCATGTTTCCAATCTTCATTTGAGGCTCAGCATGAGTCTTCTTGATTTCACATGCTGTGGTATGTACGTTTGTTCTGAATACACCAAATAGTACTGTATTGTATTTCTCTCACTGTATAAATGTTTCCTCTTGCTTGATAATGAACTCTTAAATGTCCAGATGCATTTTCTTTATCTCTATATTTTGAGTGACTAATACAATTGCCATTAAAGCACCTCAAGAAATGGTGTTTGTTCAATGACTGGATTAGTGAAATCATAAGTTAATACATGCCTAGGAAGTTAAAGTTTCCAGTGATTGAGAGGCATCAATATTTCATACACTTATACCTACAAATCAAATAAGAATAATAGTAGAAACACATGATATAAACAACTAGCATTGTTACTGCTAATTATACAAGATTATTCTTCCTCAAATCATTTTCTAAAGAGCACACTGGTTTAAAGAGTTATAGAAAGATTCAGCCGGGTGTGGTGGCACATGCTTATAATCCCAGCATTTGGGAGGCAGAGACCAGAGGATCACGGTTCTTGGACAACCTCAGCTACTTAGTAAGGCCCTTCACAACTCAGCGAGTCTCTGTTTCACAAAATAAAAATTAGGGCTGTGGTATAGCTCAGAGGTAGAATGCCCCTGGGTTCTACCCCCCACTACCACACACACAAAAAAGATTCAAAGATATATCATCTTAAGAATGTATATTGATCTTGATTGTCAAGTGATAACATGTACAATGCATACATTTTATTTAACATTTTATCTGTTTCTTTTCCTAATCCTCACTTACTTTTTAATTAATAGCATGAATAATTCAGTGACTTAGAAGCACTTAATTTAATAAAATATGTTAAAATATCATATTAATGAAGAAAAAATATTGGCATACCATCTGAAATAATTTGCAAATGAATGGGGAATTTGAATTTCATTGGTTAAACATAGCTAATATTAAGAAGAACTTGCTGGGCGTGGCAACACACACTTGTTATCCCAGCATTTGGGAGGCTGAGAAAAGAGGATTGGGGTTTGAGGACAGCCTCAGCTTACTTAGTGAGGCCCTTTGCAACTCACTGAGACCCTGATTCAAAATAAAGAATAAAGAATGGGGAGAAGGGTATAGCTCAGAGGTAGAATGTCCCTGGGTTCCATCCCCTGTACTGAAAAAAAAAAAAAGAACTTGATGAGAAGCAGAGTCAGAATATGGAAATTCCTTTTGCAACTCTACCAAATATTATGCATATTTTCTTGGTAAAGTCAATTTAACCCCTCTAATGCTCATTTTGTGTATGTGTGTGTGAGCATTCTTGTGTGTAGTATATTTATGTATTTTCTTCTACAGTTACAAAAACTATAGACAAGCTTTTGTGAGAGTATAGCATTTAAGTTACTTAGGATGATTTGAGAAATAATGACATGAAAAGTACCTACAGATAATTCTAATAAATTGTCAATATCTGAGAAACTTAAGTAGAAACATGGCTTCAGATATGTAAATGGGAGGGTATGTTTAATTTTGGTACTCCACTTAAAGTGAAAAAATAGTATTATTAATTCATAATGCACATGGGTAATCATATATTTTTACTTCTTGCCAACAAAGTAATGCTATTTCTAAACATTCATTTCAATTTATTTGTTTCCTATTACATTAATGTAACATATCAATCAAATCACTGTGCTTATAAAATTAATACTTTGGTGAAACTTTATAAAGTTAGTTATCCAGCTAATGTACTTGAGTAACTAATAATTATGCATGAAGTGAATATTGGAGCCACTACACTGCTCTTTGGAAATAAATTACCTGCTGTTTCCATTAGGAAACAAAATTCTTAAAATGGTTTTCTATATGTATGTGAAAATTATGTTAAAATGTTGATATGTAACAATATATATTATATACAATTATCAAAGCATTTGACTCAAATTATTCTATGTTCACTATTTGGATTCTGCTAATTATTTGTTTCATTTTGATGGACTTAGATACTCTCAACTATGTTTAAATCGTGGCTCAATTAATTTTATAACTCTTTTGTCATGTGAGTCAAAGGCTTACTTACAGGTTCCCATGATGACTCAATCACTGGGAATCCCTCTTCCTCGAGACCATTTGGTATGATTCCTTCATGTGCTCAACATATCCAGGCTTCCTGCATGAAGTTCTGACAATCTTCTAATAATAAAGGTCGTACTGTCCTTCAAACTGAATGTGAATTGATTTTTCTTAAACATTTAGATTTATTTTAATCTCATCAGTGATTCTATGCAGTCAATTTTTTTCTTTGGTACTGAGGATTGAACTTAGAGGAACTAAGTTCATGGGGCTACACCCTTAGCCCTTTTTTATTTTTATTTTGAAATAGGTTCTCCCTAAATTGCCAAGAGAGCATGGCCTCAAACTTATTTCCCTGCCTCAATATCCCCAGTCTACTAAGCCAGATTATTGTGAAATTTCTATGAATAGTTCCTAAAATAAAACTGTATCATTCTAAGATATCATATGATCAATTAATTACATGGAGACCAGAACACACACACACACACACACACACACACACACACTGAATCTTGTAAGAGTATAACAGATAATGACCACTTCAATTGGCTTGTTCTAATAATAGCATACAAGTATAAAATGCTTCCTTCGATTTCAGAATATCTTCTTATAGTAAGAACCATGCATAAAGTATGTACATGGATAGATCACAATAAGTAACTCCTTAGTGGCATTTTTTAATCCATTCTAGAATCCCTATTTCTGTCCTGAATACCCTTAAACTAACAAATTATCATTTCATGAAGATTTTTTTCACAACATCTACCAAGATCATCTTTAAAATTGTAATACAACTGGGTACTATGCAGCCCATACCATCACAAAAAAAGTCACTCTTGCTTATTCATTCATATCAACCACATTTCAAATGCTTTGGCCATGAACCACAGGGAAACAGGGTAGGTTCATCCAGCACATTGACTTCTTGCTAGACTCTGCTAGCAGCGCAACCTTCCTCTGTTACATGTCAATTCAGAAACAAATATTTAATCCCACAGTAACTTAGAAAATCCTTCTCAAAGATAGCTCTACTTGCCGGGCGTGGTGGCGCACGCTTGTAATCCCCGCGCTTGGGAGGCAGAGACAGGAGGATCGCGCAGGTTCGAAGCTAGCCGCGCGCGCTGGCTTAGGAGACCCTGTTTCCAATTTAAAAAATGTAAAAATAGGTCTGGGAGTGTAGCCCGGAGGTAGAAGGGCTTCCAGGAACCCCAGTACCACCAAAAAAAAAAAAAAAAGATAGCTCTACTTATTGAGTGTGGATATTGTTTTATATCATTTGAAATTATAGCATTTGCTGGTTTTATTTTAAGAAGGTACATTCATAAAATAGTTTTGGTACATTACAAACATTTTATTTAAATGGGTGACTCAAGCATGTTGGTTTAAATTAAACCACATGCTTGGGATATTCATGGAGCTGCATGAGGACTATATTTTATGAAAATGCAGGGTGCTGAGCAGCAAAATTTAATCTGGAGGGCACTTGTCCTCAGTCATGCGCGACAAGATGTATTAGCCATGAATGGATTGCAGCAGTGCTACTCAAGTTTCTTTAATTTTCTAAACCAAGATTGTAAAAAGAATCAGTGGTATTGAATCCCACTGGCTATAGCAAAAAGGCGCTGCTCAGAGATAAAGAACAATTTATCTTCTGCTGTAAAGGAGAGCAGTTCTGGCAGATAGTAAAATACATCACAGTGTAATATACTCCAGGAAGAACATTACAAAATAAGGATTTTTTTTAATTTTTAGAGTACTAATCCAGTATACCTCTGAAATAAAAGGTAATGATAGCACTAATTGCAAATTATAAATATTAAGAATGTAAATTACAGTCTAGGAGGGCATAAGCATATGTCTTTATGAGATACATTCTTAGCAATGATTCAGAAAGAAGAATAATATTTCACTTCAGAAACTAAAATACTAATTAAGCTTGAAATATTCCTATGTATTACCTGTATAAAGTCAAATTGTATATTGCCAAAATAGAATAGTGAGTTTTTTCTGGTTGTTATTTTGTTCTACCAGGTCATAGTTTAGAAATTATAGGTCTTATTATGCCAAATTTTGATGAATGTCTGAGGACTCTACCAATGAATGGTAGAATGGTTTTCTTTCAGTTTGAGATCCTGGTTTTAAAATTATTTCCTATGTTTAACATCTAAAAGATATTAGATTATTAATGGCTCCATTATGTATTTCTTGTTTGTTATTCCCATTCAGTATATATTTCAGAAAAAGTGCAATATTCTAGATAATAAAAATATAGGTGCCAATTTTTTTTACAGGGAAAAGAACATTTATTTCTAGGCTATGGGTACTGAATATCACAAGAAAGTAGAGAAATATTATTTATAAGGTCATGGAACTAGTAAGGGATAGACACTTGCTATCTTTGGGTGTTAAGTATATACTTAACCTTTCTACATTTTTAATAAAAGGAGGAAGTAAATCTGTAAGACAATAAAATATTCATTGTTATCTATTTTTGCAAGTGATTGAATTTGCTCTTTAGTTTTGTCTGTGTCACTAAGATAACACTAATTTTAGGGTGCTTTGTAATTGAAAAACAAAACACGTTTTTCTTTTTCCATTTTTGCTATAATTTCATACAGTTAATCAAGAAATTTTACAGTACATTAAAAAAAATCTTAGCCAGGCATAGTGGTGCATGCCTATAATCCCAGTACTTAGGAGACTGAGACTGGAGAATCACAGGTTCTAGGCCAACTTGAACAATTTAGGCCATCAGCAACTTAATGAGACTGTTTAAAAAATAAATAAAATAAATAAAAAGTAAAATATGTCACAGGGCTGGGGATGAAACTTGGAGGTAGAATGTTCCTGGGTTTATTCTCCCCCACATACACACAAAGCAACAATCAATACAAATAAAATGCAGGATAGAGTATCCGTTAAATAGCCATTCAGTCTGTAAGATGTCTTTAGTTTTGGTATGATTCAAAATTGTAAATTTGGAGACTGCATTACTGTGTCAAATGTGTAGTATCTGTGCACTATAAAGCTATTTATCAATCAGGATTAATGGGTGTGTTAATAGCTCCTAACGTCAGCACCATCACTCCTTAAGACATCTATGATGCTGGGATTACTGGAAGAAAATAATTATATAAAAAGAATCTTTAAAAGACAAAAATATAATTTAAGAACAGAGATGCCATTTAATTCTTTTTCTAACCCAGAATCAAGGCTATAATTTTAAAGTAATATTGGTTATTTTTAGATTATATGACATTCTTTTATTATAGAAAACTATATGTTTATTTTGTTAAATAGTTTATTTTTCTATTATATTTAAAAGTATCTAAGTCCAAGTTATAAATCTAAGAACCTACCTATCATACACCATTGTAATTCCTTCGAACATAGCTCTATGTATCAACTCCGAAGTTTTATGATTGTATCATACAAGCACCGTTAAAGAGCATAAAATCTACAGGTAATATTCGATTTGTTAATTAGTTGGTCTAACATTTTACTTTATTACTTTCACTTAATGAGCACCATCTCTGTATAAAATAGAACATAAAATGAAAATTTTAATATTAAAGTTTAAATAATATAGAGCTGCCAAATGCATAAAATCATAAGAAAATTAAAATGATTTCAGCGAAGAAAATACTTGAACACAATAAGTGGCATTGATATCTGTCCAAATTTTTGTCTTGCGTATCACTTCCCTATACATGTGAGCAGAGGACCTATTTTCCTTTCTCTCCCTCAGAGAGAGAGGTGTATATATGAAAGATATACATATGCAAGAATGATAAAGGTGAAGTAGGCTACTATCTTTGCTTGCATATTTTTGATAGAGTATTAGAGGATAAAACAAATGAAAAGTTTTTATTTTTAGTGGAAGCATTCTATTCTAAATAAACACTTTTTTGCCATCAAATTTTCTGTCTCAAATTAAGGAGATTTTTATCAGGAAGAAATCACTTTCGGAGTGAAAGTCCAGAGCAAGCAAGTTAGGGAAGTTACTAATTCCTTAGCTGATTTCCTCAAACACATGTAAAATCAATTATTCGAGTTGAAACTAGACTACAAGCACACTTAACTATTTTCCTTTGGAGGGGTAGCAGACAAAAAACATGGTAGTTAGCTCATAGCAGAACCTTTCCTTCAGCATATGGAGGTTCAGGTACACTTGGAGCACCTGGTAACCATAAAGATTTGGGTAGGTTTTAGGGGGACTCACTTTGCCCTTCCTGCAGGGGTTGCTGTATTTCTCTTCTTTATCCCTGTTTTCCCAAAAATTCTGGTATCATGACCACAAGTCATTTGAATGGCAAAAGGTGTTTTCAGAGCTCTTAGTCAAACCTCCATGCTGTATCTCCTGTTTTCCTTGGCCTCAGCTCCTTCCCACGTGTGGAAGGACCACACAGGATGGGCCCAAATAGGAAAGACTCTTGTTGTGCCCTCTGCCTGTGTCTGGAGATTGGCATATGTACAGAACACAGCAGAGTGCACAGATTGTGCTGTCTTAAACACTGTCTTAAACACTTCTCTGTCATGCACGTGTCTGTTGGTGTCTTTTTGTGAATCATACCTCTGTCCTATCATAACAACGAGGCACAGGGATTTATGAAGAACAATCACATAGCTCTATATTCAGATCTACCTTTAACTATTGCAATAGGAAAAAGGCCTAATTGAAGGAAACCCATGAGAAGGTTAAACCCTTACTACCAAAATATTTCCAAAATCCCATTGTCATTTGAATGTAATTTTTACCCCCATGGTTGTATTTTAGTATTGTTCTAATATTTTCAGATTTTTATCACGTGACTCTCTCAATATATTCCAAATTTCCAGTAAACAGTACAGATACATTATTTTCCTAGGTAATGGAGTCTTCATTTTTTTCTATATTTTTAGTTTTAAGTTATTAGTTTTTTTTTTTTTTTTCCTTGCAGTACTGGGGATGGAACCCAGGGGCATTCTATCTCTGAGCTACACCCCCAGCCCTATATTTTTTATTCAGTATTTTGAAACAGAGTCTCACTGAGTTCAAAGGGCCTCACTAAATAGCTGTGGCTATCCACAAACCACGATCCTCCTGTCTCAGCCTCCCAAATGGTAGGATTACAAGCATGTACCACCAAACCCAGCTTCCTCATTAGTTTCTTTTGAATCTTAGCATTGTTCTTCTAAGATATAATAATTCAGTTTTTATTTATAATAAATTACCTTTATTTAAAATGGGCAATTTGACAAAGCAAAACCAAAGTTAAAATCTTTTTTTCCACAAACATATAATTTTTTTTTCAAAGACACATAAAAATTATTTTCTAAGCAGGGCATGGTGGCACATGCTTGAGATCTCAGTACGTGAGAGGCTGAGATAGAAGGATCACAGGTTCACAGGCAGCTTCAGCTACTTAGTGAGGCCCTATGCAACTTAGTAAGACCTTCTTTCAAAATATTTCTACCTGTAGCTTACAGGTAGAATGCCCCTGGATTTAATCTCCAGTACTACTAAGAACTGGGTAAGGGCTAAATGAATTCCATTAAAATGTATGACTATAATGTACCAATAAAAATTTAAAAATAAATATATCTTTAAAAATAATGAAATGTAAAAAATATTTTTGTCAAACCTTATAAGGTGCAGAGAAACTTTTTTATGTGGCTTGACACGTATTTCTAACTTTATATTATAATATCCATCTACCACATAATGTAAAATCTATTGAACTCTAAATATAATTTTGATTAATAGGAATGATTAATATCTTTCATCAACACTGAAAAATACTAAGTATCTGATATGTGCATTAATTTTAAGGTACTACACACTGAATCTTAAAGATCAACACTCTGATGTAATTTTTCTTCTACTGTTGTGATGGTAGTGATTTAAATTTGGAGAAGACTGAGAGCAAGAAGCAGCAGCCCAAATGTTTCAAGCATTAAATCAGCAAATTATTGCTTTCTCTTTCAGCTTTACCCACTCCCTTTCTTTTTCTCTCTTCCATGATTTAGGTTAAATATAAGTAGGGACAATGAACAGAAAATGAAAGGTCATATGTTTTCTCTCATATTCAAGAGCTAGGGAATTATCTGGATAATAGAGGGATTTTAAATAAAAAAAAGAAGAAAGCTAGTGGAACCCTGGAGGTAGTCTAGAGGGAGAGAGTGGGAAGAGGGAGGATCACCCAAAGAATCACTTCCATTGACTTTGTGTACATATGTAAGAATACCAATGTCAATCACAATACCCTGTATGGGGAAGAGGGAGAATAGGGAGGGAGCTGGGAGAACACCTATCATATTATAATGTGAGACTATAATGTACCAATAAAAGTATTTTTAAAAACCTCCAAAATGCTATATTTGTTTTAATTTAATTTAATGCATGTGAAAATGCTGAATAAAATAATTTTGTACTTAGGAAAATAATAAATGCATGAGAGAAAATGACATACATGTAACTATAATGAAAAAATCTCTGGCAAATTGAGATAATAAAACATCATCCCCAAAAAGTCATTTTAATAATTGAGAATGAAATTAAAATTATAATAACCATTTTCTCATTTTCCTGTGTGCCATATAAAAGTGACATGTAAATTTGGGACAACCTACCATATAATTTGGAACAATTAATCAGAGAATTTAACTGGCATACAATTCTATTCCAGCAGAAAAACATTACTTTAACAGAAAATTATAAGAAATTTCTTAGACTATAAGGATAAAATTAACTGAAAATTTCAGTTAGAAACCTGGGCCATAAGAAACTGAAGAAAGCACACAGAGCTAATAGTATGTTTTTTGTGTTTCACTTACAGTCAATATATTATAACTATTCCCCCAAACTGGTATGATAGCCAGATATAAGAAAATAAGTGCTAAAATTAAATTTAATTATTGGAGTGTTAAAATAGTGAACAAATATTAGAAATCTTATTTATATATGAAGTTGGAAAGCTAATTGTTTAGCAATCACAATTCTTGAAACAATGAGCTATCTTTATGACAGAAAAATTAGATTATTGTACACAGAAAATCAAATATTTTAAAATGATATTTTTAAAAGGAATTATTGAAACACTGATGTACAACATAGAGTTACAAACCTGCCACTTCATTCACTAATACAGGGGTCCAATTACAGTCCAATCTGTGAGTATGTGTACTTCCAAATGTTGAAAATTTATTTTCATCTCTCTAATAAGCTATCTGCTACACAATATTCCAACCATGAAAAGCATTTTGATTTCCAACTCTAGAACTAAGAAGTTCAGAATAAATGAATAAATTAAAATATTTTGCTCAGTAATGGAGCAGGTAATTCTACATTTTATAAGATTCTAGGATAAAAGAAATTTCCATTTTTCATTAGACATGGGTTAAGAAAGAGCCAATTTACTTGGGCATGGTTTCTTATGCCTATAATCCTATTACTTGGGGGTTTGAGACAAAAGGATCGCAGGTTTGATGCCAGCTTCAGCAACTTAGGGCAACTTAGGAAGACACTGAGAAACTTATTTACCATTTGATCCGGCAATACCACTTCTGGGTATCTACCCAAAAGAATGGAAACCAAACTACCAAAACAATGCATGTGTTTCTATGTTCATAGCTGCATAATTCACCATCCCCAAACTATGGAACCAGCCAAGATGTCCATCAACAGATGAATGGATTACAAAACTGTGAGATAGGTACACAATGGAATTTTACTCAGCCATAAAAAAAAACCACAATTATATCATTCTCAGGGAAATGGATGGAACTGGAGGACATTATGCTAAGTGAGATTAGTCAGTCACAAAAAAAAAAAAAGAAATCAGATGCTTTTCCTAATATGTGAAAGCTAAGGAGAAATGGGTCATAGCAGAAACTCTAGATGAAAAAGGAAATCCTCTAGAGGAGCAAATAAGGCAACTTAACTCAGGATGGGAGGGGGAAGAAGGAAACTCTCTAAGGCACAGGATGTACTTAAATATACTGATGTCAACCACTAAACCAAGCATGGGAAGGAAGGATGGGGAGGGAATGGAGTGGGGATTGGGTAGGAGCTAACTGGGTGATGTGTGCATGCATATCTACACAAGTTTTTTATCCCATTATAATGTATGAATACAATACACCAATACAATTTAAAAAACTAAAATAAATAAAATAAAAAGAGCTGCAGTTATTTCTTGAAAGTAGAATTCCCATGGGTTCAGTCTCTAGAAACCCCACACGCAAAGAAGTCAGTTTAGATTATTAATATCAAAAAGATATTTTGATGAAACGGGTTACAAATTAGTAGTTTAGTTTCCATTTATTTATTTATTTATTTATTTATTTATTTATTTATTTATTTATTTATTTATTTTTGGTGGTACTGGGGTTCCTGGAAGCCCTTCTACCTCCGGGCTACACTCCCAAACCTATTTTATACTTTTCTTAATTTGGAAACAAGGTCTCTTAAGCCAGAGCGGTTGACTTCAAACCTGCGAGATCCTCCTGTCTCCACCTCCCAAGCGCAGGGATTACAAGCTTGCGCCACTGCGTCCGGCTAGTTTTCATTTTTTTATTTAAGTGTCAAGGCCATTTTAATACACAACTACAAGGGAATTATTCATATACTATTAATTTGAATTGTAGTATTGGAACTATCCAACAAGATGGTACTTTACCAGGCATAAAATTAATAATAAATATTTATTGAATCATATGACCATAAATACAATAAGGAATAATTAATTTTGTATTTTATGAAAATTATGTTGATTTCAAATACTTTGAAAATTACAATGAAATATCTTCTCTCTTTGGAGAGTGTAATGTTCCACTGCTATTTTGGTAGCTAAAAGAGATATCCTTAGTGAAAGAAGGAGGCAGTAGCTAATGCTATTTCCCTAAGTTTTCTCTTTATTGAGCTGAAAACTAACTTCCAGTTTTTAAATGCTGTTCAAATAAAGACCACATTTACCAGCCTCCTTCCTAGTTTAGGAGTGTACATTTGACCAAGTTCCAGCCAAAGGACTGGAGTAGAATAAGGGGAAAAAACAGTTTGTTTAGAAGGAATTAAAAGGAAGGAAGGATATATGAGGTTTTCCTTCCCTGTCTTCCTGTTTGCTGGAATGAAATGCAATATTGAACCTAGAGAGAACTTTAGCCATGAGTAGATATTAAGGATAAGAAAAATGCAAGCCCTAGGATCAATGTGGAAGGAGGCTAATTCTGTGATAGGAGTACCATCCAAGCCCTAGACCACCTACCTCTGGAACTCAATGTGTGACAAAAAATGATATTATATAATTTACTATACACTATTTTGTTTCACTTGTAGCCACATGTCCTACTGAATTAGAAGTGAATTCTGAAGTTGATTGTCCTTAAAGATAAGGTGTTTTCTGGTTTATCATTTCCTTTCTCTATATTTTTCTCTTTTGTGCTATCTTTGACGACAATGTCAACTAGAGAAAGATATCATATTTGCAGAGAAATTAATTTGATAAATTTGGAGAGCCTGCTGCTTCTCAAATGCAACAGAGGTAATGAATGACACTGTTAACTGATACTTAAATAAAAATATATTATAAAATGCAAGATTGAAAATCATCCCAAGTATTTAGAAGTTAAAGACAGTTGAGAATTTTGACACCAATTTAAGATTAAGTGAATGCTATTTTTCAGTTTTAATGAACTTTCAACCTTAATTTTCAATAAAGAATGAGTTCAGAGTTTTTTTTTTTCATTTTGACACTTACATATATTTTTAGACTTGTATTTCACAAATTCTAAATTTTTTTTAATTGTAAGATGCATCTTTATATACTTACTACTAATGATAAAAAATGTACCACTAGTAAAAAAGTCTACCTATGTTACTAAAAAATGACTTAGCAATAGTTGTACTTGAAATACAAATGGGTAGTATTAGCTCTTCTTACTTCAAAATCTATTTCCTTTGGTCTAAAAAATTGAATATTTGGGGGAGGCATACTTGAGGTCTAACTCAGGGGCATCCTACTTTTGAGCTATACCCCCAGCTTTTTATATTATTATTATTAATTATTATTATTATTGTTATTATTATTATATTTTGTTTTGAAATGAGATCTTGCATGGTTGCTGAAAGTCTCACTACATTGCTAAGGCTGTCCTCGAACCTGCAACCTTTCTGTCTTAGCCTCCCAAGTGCTGGAATTACAGGAATGTGCTAACATGCCTGGCAAAAACTAGACAATATTTAATGTCATCCTTTCATCATTTAGAAATGACAAAAATCATGTTACATATATTTCAGTAACAAAATAATATATCTTCATTTCATAGCATTCACCTTTGTTAGGTCTTATGAGTTATCTGTTTGTGGTTGTGAAAGTATATGAATCCTTTAATACTGAATATTGTCTGTATTAGTATCAAATCTATATTTTTTGTTCTTTCTTTAGAGCTTCCTGAGAACATAATGTTCATAATTTTACTTTAATATGACCTATCAGTGCAGTAGCTGAGGACATTTTAAATGGCAAACAATCTCCCTAGATGCACACTCTCAACAATGCACATTACTCAAAGGAAGTGAGAAAAGAGTAGCCTGGACAGTCTGTACACACAGGACATTGATGCTGTTTCTCCTTCTGGTTTAACCACAAATGGTAGGTCACATGGATTTTAAGATCTGTCACAATTTCAAAAATAGTGACATGTGGGAGAGAGAGGGATGTGTCATAGTAACAGTAAAATCCAGGAAATGTGTTTTTACTAAATAGTTGTCTTATTTATACACACAAGTTGATTAACTTCATCTTTATGAAACATCTAATTTTAGTGGAAATACATGAGAAATAAAAGTGGAAATTGTCGAAATCACTACATCTACCACCCTTTAGACAACTCTGAATTAAATCATGTCAAATATCTAGACAGTGAAATGACAGAATAAGAGCTAAATTTCTAAAAGCCTAAATCTACATAAAATGAAGTTACACATTGACAACTTGGTGACCAAATAATGTGTTTATTGACTATAAGCACAAAGATCATCCAATTGGTTCCTTGTAAAGTGGTGGCACACACCTGTAATTCCAATACTTGAAGGGAGGAAAATAAAGGATGATTGTAAATTCAAGGCCAGCCTCAGCATCTTAGTAAGGCCCTCAACAATGCTGTTTCAAAATAAAAAATAAAAAGGGCCAGAGGTATAGCTCCCTGGGTTCAATCTGCTGTACAGATACACACAAAAGAAAACACAAAGAAAATTAATATTTAGTTTTACTAAACTTCCATCCCATTTAAATGAGAAAGCCAGGTGTGGTTTATAATCCCTGAGCTTGGGAGGCGGAGACAGGAGGATCTCACAGGTTCGAAGCCAGCCGTGGTGGAAGAGACCCTGTTTCCATATTAAAAAAGTATAAAATAGGTCTGGGAGTGTAGCCTGGAGGTAGAAGAGTTTCCAGGAACCCCAGTACCACCAAAGTAAATAAATAAATAAATAAATAAATAAGAAAACCTTATTCATTTTTCTTAATAATTTTCCTCTTTCTTTCTTTGCAGGATACATTTGCCATATAAGAATAAAATTGATTTTAAGAATATAAGAATGTCTAGGGAGGTAAACCATAAGCCAATAAATACTAACCAATCCGGCCACTTTAGTCAATAGTCATCATCTCAGAGGAACCTCTGTGTTTTTCTGTTCCCCAAGCAGTGATGTGTAAAAAGTCAAGAATGTTGAGCTTTAAGGGGGAAAATCTGTTGATGTCTGCTATCTTTCACAGCATTGTGGATCACTGACAGTTCACAGCATGTGAAACAATGCAATCTGTTTTTCATATATCCAAACTAATTACATGCTGACTTCTTCCCAGTATTGTTATAGTTTGGGTTATAGAAAACAGCAACAAAAATGTGGTATAAAAATAACCAAGGCAGTATTAATGAGCTATGATTTATACAAGCATATATACATGTATTGTAACTTCTACTTCAAAACTATTATACAGAATCATCAGGATCCTTAATTTTAATTTTCAAATAAGAATAAATGTTATATAATAACAGAATCCTCAGATTTTGATTTGCGAGAAAAGCGGTTTATTTTGTTTCCTTTCACATTTGCTCATGGAAACTATAAATCAGGTTGTTAGATCTGTAAAGGCATATAACAATTTTGAAAAATAAAATCATATGCCTATGTAGAATACAATAATAAGCAACTATAAAACTGTATTGATGACAGTCCAAGCCAAGGGCTTGGAAGTATGGAAAACTTAATTACATTGCAAATGTGAGATGTTCCTGTCATAGAATTATAATTGGTAAGAACAAAAACGATTTTATTTTTAGAGAAGAAAAGCACCTAGATCAGATTGCTAATATGGATTTTGAAAGTGATTTTATGTTACCAAGTCTCAACTTGCATTGAGCAGGTTCCTTTGACTTTCTTAATAGTATTTATTTATTTATTTATTTTATACCTTTATTGGTGCATTATAGTGTCACATCATAATGTAGTTCACAGGAACAGTGTCCTACATGCACACAACACTTGGTGAGTTTTCTCACCCAACCCTTACACTGGTATCAGAAATCTTCCTTCCAGAGCTACTCCCTACTTGAAGGTTCAGGAATGGGAAAGCCAATTTGGATTGACACAGCAAGATGCTTGGAACCAGAGAAATAAAGGGCTGAACCTAGTCTTCATTTACATAAACATTGCTTCAAGAAAGTACTAGACCAAGGATATACTAAAACTCCAATTTCAAGCCCAGCTATCTTTATACTAGACCGACATTAGAACTTCAGTTTGTTAGGCTTCTGAGCTTGCTTCTCCTCACAATCCTTTGCAATTTTAGGTTCATATTTAAGGAGAATGAGTAACCGGTGATTTTGTTAATTAGCAATGCTTCCATTCACTTACTCAGTTGCTTTTCATAACAATACAGATACTATCTTATTGAATATCTACTAGATGTCAAACATGATGCCAGTTGCTGGGGATACAGAGATGAATGAGATATTCCTATTCTCAGGAGCACATACATGGTTTGGTGGAGAAGACAGACATATAACTAACTCTAATACAATGTAATATGGGAAATGTTTTACTAGAGGTATAATGAAGTGATATGTGAGCACAGATGGAATGATTAATTCTGTGAGGGAGGAAGGTCAAGCAATTTTTTGAATGTGTATGGAAAATGTTATTTTTAAAAGCATCAACTACACATTATTAACAGACAATTATATCTGAGTCTTGGCAGAAATCAATTTCTGAACACGTGGCATACTATGAGAAGAAAACAGAAATAATTGCAATGCTTATGAAAATACCTGAATAAATAGAAAAAATAAATATTCAAAAAATAACAATGCCCTGACATTTGTTGAGAAGCAATATTCAGTGACCTTCATTTTAAAAGTGCTTCCTATTTCCATGACTTACTGTCTTTCTATGTTTACAGTCTTGATGTTATTTGATGGCCACATTTCCCAATGAACTAACCTTCATAGTTTACTTTGTTCTAACTCAAATGTGAATTTATTCAGTAAATGGAGACAATGAGTAAGTTGGAAACCAGAAATGCTGGGTCCTCTTATTAAGACTGATTAAAATTAGGAGAAGTCTTGTTACATTTTATGACCTCCTCTTCACCCTTGAAGGCTATCTTAGGTAGGGTTATCTAGTGAAACAGAATTAATAGGATAAGAATAGATAGATAGAAGTATGTAAGAAGAAATTGATTATATAAATTGTCAAAGTCTCTCCATATTCCATCTGCACAGCTGGAGAATGAAGAGAGTGCTCAGTGCAATTCAGTTTGAGTTGAAATACTAGAGAACCATGGTATCCAATGGTGAATGTTCAGTCTAAGGACAAACTTACAAGACAATTAGGAGGTATATATAGACCTATGTTTCAAAACAGATGAGTAATAAAGTGAGCTTTGGATAATCAAGTTGAAAATTAATAGAAAAATATAACGTATAAAATATACCTTGCATTCACTTTAATTTACCTTTGATATGTACTATTACAGAAATGAAAACTATATGAAAAATAAAAATTAAGTTGTAAAATATTTCAATAATAATGTTTACTAAAATATTTTCTTTAGGTAATACAAATTAATTATCACAAAATAGATGCTTTTTTATTAAACATTTTATAAGATCAAGATAAAAATGCAAAAGAGTACATAACTGTATGTATTTCTGAATCCAGCTATATAATCTGTATTGGAAAGAAATGGTCAAATATCATGCTAAGCCATGCATTGTGGTGCACACCTGCAATCCCAGTACTTGAGAGTCTGGGACATGTGGTCCACAAGTTCAAGGCCAGTCTCAGCAATTTAGAAAAACTCTCAGAAACTTAGCAATATATGGTTTCAAAATAAAAATAAAAGGGCTAGAGATGTAGGTTGAAGATAGAATGGCCCCTTCTTCATTCTCCAGTACAGAAAAAAAATAATAAATCCATGCTAGTATTAAAGATATGTATATGTCACTAGGATTTCTGAAAAATTTGTACTTGTATTAATGTTCTTATATAAATTTCTAAGAAATTACATATTAGGTTTAATATAAATCCTTAATTCATTAGTAAGCAATTAAGTAATTCATATAAAATCACTAAATCATTCTAACAAGTTAAATTTGTTTTTAATCATCTGTGGACATATTTTCGTGACTGAACTGCTGGTATGATTAAAAGCCAACACATCATTTTTTTTATAGACATGATATGACTGTGCTGCTACTATTTAGTGGATATGGTATTATGTATCCATAGAATAGATATGATTTTATTCATTTTTTAAATGCCTCATACACTATGTCACTAACGCAGAGTGTGAAAACATGAAATACAATGTTTGGTTAGAAAATAATTTGGAATTGATCAAAGATGCGATTGATCGAAGACATCTGATTTGAACATTTGTTTCTAAGACAATGGGATATCATTCCTATGGAACAGAGACTTTGTTTCCCCAAAATATGATGTCTACAGGTGTATAATCACTATACTTCAACACAAAGATGAACATTAAAGTGGCCACAATTGTTGAAAGGCCAAGGAAAGCCTAAAAATTTGGCTTTGGTAACATGCTCATTTTTATAAAAGAGAAAAATGAAACACAACAAAATAAATAGTAAAGGAGATTGGAGCAGAATTAAAACAAGGAAAATCCATGAAATTAATTATAAAGATTAATGAGATATATTTGAGCAAGAATGGTTAATTTAGAAGTGTAGAAATTAGAGACATAAGTTATTCCTAGGAAGTAGCAGGGCCATGAAGAATCAAAGAAAAATGTTATTAGAAGATATTGGGGACAAATCTATGAATAAACAAAAGTAATAAGTGAAAAAACTATCTCAAAATAACTGGCTACAAAGAAGAAGAAAGACATTGTAAGCTGGAAAAGAAACAGACCAAAATCAATCAAACAAGTCAATATATAGGCACTTCAAATATGTTTATTATAAAGTAGAAAAAGAAATTGAATGAATTCCAAGAAGCGAATATCAGACAAGTAAAAAACTATAAGTTGGAGGACACATATAGTTTAACACAAGTAGAAGAAAGAAGTTAAAACAGAGAGAGAGAGAACACAGTAAAGGACACACACACCTTATATAGTGCTCTCACAAGAAGGACTTGGACGTCCCAAATAACATAGAAATAAAAATAATTATACAAGGTAGAAAAATTTTAAAACGTCTAGAAAGCTATGGAATTAAGATTGACAAGAGGTTTTAGGGGAAAACTATGAGAAATAAACAGTTTTTTGTAAATCAAATAATTGATAAAATATGACTTGAAATCCATTAATATAAAACTGATTTAAATCACATTTTATAAGTATTTCAAAATGTTACAAATGCATGGAGTCCAAGTTTAACAATATATTGGCTTCTCATACTTACTTTAAGAAAGTTGGTTGTTGGAAAAATGTTGAGATATAATGTCATGTTGCTAAGCATTTGGCAATGGTCAATTCAGGTAAAACATTTACTAAATGAATGTCATTTAAATCCTCAGGATTAAAAAAAAATTGCCAAAGAGATCTTCTAGCAAATACTTTACATTTTCTTATATTTTAGACAAATGTTTATTCAATTGATTTACTATACCTAAGAGAGCAAATCGAACAGTTTCCTTTATAAAAATACTTCTCAATAATTGTATTGATTTTAATGGTAAATCAAAGGTGGAGATTCAATAAAACAGTCAAATGAAAGAGAACTACAAGTAAACTGAAATAATTCACTCTGATTACAGAAAATAATTTTGCAGGTTCTGAAAAAAATAATATTTTTCTTATCTAGAAAGTAAAGATCTTAACTGTCACCTGGCCATATTGTGTGCATTGAATTCAGTAATACAATGGGAGGGACACATGCATATTTATAGAACCTGACAAACTATGAAACTGATATATCCAAATATTAGCTTATATAATTTTAAATGTTAAAGACCAGATAAACCAGAATAAGTATACCTTTAGTGTTATGTCAGTGTATTTCTGTTATCTTGTGATGAGATTTTTGTTATGAAGTCTCTGAATAGAAATGGAATTTAATTTTATTTTACATTAGATTTATTAATTTAATTAAAAAAGTTGAGTGTCACATTTTCACCTCTCCATACAAATATGGATCTGCAGGTATTTTTCCTCCAATATATTTTCTGCATGGGATGACTTAAAAATCTGGAATTATCTTTAATAAGGCTTATTTTAAAACACTAGCATTTTAGAAATTATGTTTATGTTACATTAAAATAGATGATTATTTCGATAACACATGTAAAAACATGTCATACTAAGTACTAGAAAAATGTTTTGTCCCCTCTCCATTTCAATCTGCACCAACTTCCTGAGGGAAACCTTATTTCAGGTATAAATATATCATTATTTACTTTTCATGATTCTGCAATGATTTAAAGTTTTCTTCATAAGGTATTTTAATTGTGCTTATATTCCAACAAAGTACTTTTCTGTATTCAGTGTTACTAGAAAGTAAATTGATATATATGATTACATGGGCAAAATTTAGCAATTTACAGCATACTTTGAGAAAGTATCTTGCCCAATGGTTGATTCATTGTTTAAAATGAATCAAGAAGAGGAGAGTGGTGACATATGCCTGTAATTCCAGTATTTGGAAGGTTAAGACAGGAGAATCCCAGGTTTAAGGCCAGCCTTGGCAATTTAGTGAGAACCTATTATAAAATAAAAAATAAAATAGGGCTTGGGGTGTTGTGCAGATATAGAATGTCCCTGGGTTCAATTACAAAAAGGGGAAAAAAAGGAATGAAGAAATGATTAAAACCGAATCAATACATGATTCATTTATTTAAAAATCAGCAAAAATGAAACAAAGCAAATCAGTATACTTCCTTGTTTCTCCTTTTCTCAAAACAGTGATTACTGATGAACCTAATCATTTGTAAACCTTCACAAATTTTACCTTTTAATTTATCTCATGAAAATGTTAAACAAGCTGAAAAAGTAGAAGTACAAGCCAGCTGTGGTAGCACACACTTGTAATCCCAGGATTTGGGAGGCTGAGACAGGATGATCATGGTTCACGGGCACAGCTGCAGTTACTTAGTAAGGCCCTTTGCAACTCAGTGAGACCCTGTTTCAGAAATAAAGAATAGAAAAAGTAGGGCTGAGGTTGTAGATCCAGGTAGAATGTCCCTGGGTTCCATCCTCAGTACCGAAAAAAAAAAAAAAAATAGAAGTACATATTTGGAATTCACTGAACCCTTACATTTGTTTTCAGGCGTATACATAGGAATATACCAAAACATCAAGAGATTTAGAATTTTTTTCTCATTATTTAATTTCTTGAAAATGCATCAAAAATAAATTGGCCCATGTGATTTAGAAAAATACTCCATGACTGCATGGATGACAGAAATACGTTTTTACGAACCCATTCTGAAACATGAAAATATCTTTTCCTATTATTCCCCAGTGATTTCCATGTCTTCAGTGCTTTGCCCCATCTCCTGGATTGGCCTTATTCTCCCCATTTTTTTTTTTTTTAATGTGTTCTGGAGATTGAATCCAGGAGCATTCTACCTCCAAGCTACAGCCCCAGCCAAGTTTTTTATTCTTTATTTTGAAAGAAGATCTCACTAAGTTTCACAGGGCCTCACTAAGTAGCTGAGGCTGGATGTGAGCCTGCTATCCTCCTGCCTCAGCCTCCCAAGTGCTGGGGTTACAAGTGTGTGCCACATGCCCGGCTCTTATTTGTATCACATGCCCAGCTCTTATTTGTATTACAGTTTCCAAGTGATTGCTAAATAAACAGAACTAGTGACATTTTTCCATACAACATTATTTTCTTGAAAAATTAATGGGCAAAATTAAAGTTAAATGCAGGTATGTAGAAGATACCTGCTTTATTACAAAGCACTGTGACTTCATGAGAATTTCTTTACAAAGCTATAAACCAGCAAAAATTTTAAATTTATGAAAACTTGATTCTGCCACTGTGGAATTGAAGACTTTCCAGTTCTTGTAGTATTTTTAAGATTTTATTGGTGGTGATATTAATCGATGTAATTATTGTTCATATATTGGTAAATGTAGCTATAGGACAGCTACATAGCTCACTGGAGACCAATGCATAGTATTACAAAATCATACTTGGGTAAAAGTTTCATTCAAAAGGCAATGAAAACCAATGAATTTTAATGTAATTATACAAAGAATTCACGGATATACTATGAAATTCAACATTGCAATTAATAATTTAGAAATAACTATTTTCCAAGTTTTAGTGTATTATAAAAAAGAGTGATGGATCTATTTGTTTCCTTGATTGTACTAATGGTATCATAGAAGTATGAATACAAATAAATTCAGAAAACTATTAATTAAAGCTATGTACTTTTATATGCAAATTATAACTCAAGAAAGTTATATATATATGAGAAGAGTCACAATTTTTTGAAAAAGCTATTAACATACTTATCCTCTTCATCCTCTTTCAAATGTATAAATAAGTAGGCCAGATTTTCTTCCTATGCTTGACCAAATCTTTTATTGTCACAGAGTGAATGCAGATTCAGAATAGAATCAGGATGTCTACTATAAAGGTAGATGTAAACAAGATATGCAAAACATTAAGAAAATGTCAATCATCTTGTGTACACAATGTATGTGTGTATATTATTTTGTAATACATTAACATAAAATGGATTTGTTTCATTTGTAAATGAACTAATTTTTTTATTTCAAATTTTACTTTCTCAGGTAATTTTTTTTGTGTGTGTGGGTGTGTGGTATTGGAGATGGCCAAGCTACACCCCCAGCCCTATATTTTATTTCTTATTTTGAAACAAGGTCTCATTGAATTGCAAAGGGCCTCAATAAGTAGCTGAGGTTGTTCACAAACAGCAACTCAGATAAATATTAATAGACATAACCTACATAAACAGAATCTATTTGGTGTCCTAAATAATGTTTTTAGAGTTTTATTAATGCAATATGATTATATATTGTAGTGAGATTCAAAGTAATATATTCATTTGTGTACACAATATCTCTTGGTATGGTTTCCTCTGTACCCTATCCTGCAACTTTACTCCTCCCTTTCAGAATGTTCTAGTAAGTTTCTTAGTGATGACTTCATATATGGACGTAATACCATGTGTTCTGCTTTCTCCCTCAAGCCTACCATTCCTCTTCTCTCTTCTGATCTTCCACTATTCTACTGATTTCACTCCTTATTATCATGAAGTACCTTTTCATTCCTGTTTTTTCTCTAGCTTCCATATATGAGAGAAAGCATGTAGACCTTTAACTTTTTGAAAATGGTAATTTCACTTAGCATAATGTTACTTGGTTTCATCCTTTTCCATGCAAATGACACAATGTTATTCTTCTTTACAGATGAGCAAAACTTCATTATATATAAACACAACATTTTCTTTATCCATTCATTTGTTCATAGATACCTAGGTAAGTTTCATAACTTGGTTATGGTGAATTATAATTTGCTATAAACATAGGTATGTGTGTTACTAAAGTATTATAATTTTAATTATTTTGGAAAATACCTAGAAGTGGTATAGCTAGGTCACATGCTATTCCATTTCTAGTCTTTTGAGGGACCTCATTAAGTGATTTTCATAGTTCAGATTTGTAGTCCCACCAAAAATGTATGAGAAGTTCTCTATCCCCACATCCTTATAAGTATTTATTATTGCTTATATTCTTGATTATTTCCACTTGAACTGGGGTTATATGAAATTTCAATATAGTTTTGATTTGCATTTCCCTGACTGCAAAAGATGTTGAACTTTGACTCATGTATTTTTTGCCCATTTGTATCTCTTCTTTTGTGATGTGTCTATTCAGTCCAAGTGTCTATTCAGACATTTTATTGGGTTTTAGTTTTATTGTTGGTGTCAAGTTTTTTGAGTTCTTTATATATTCTAGATATTAGTTCTCCATCAGAAGAGAAACTGGAAAGAATTTTCTCACATTCTGCAGGCTCTTTTCAAACTTTTGATTATCCCCATGGCTGTGCAGAAGCGTTTTAATTTGATGTCATCCTATCTGTTGTTTCTCAGTTTTATTTCCTGAGATTTAGGGGTCTTAAGAAAATCTCTGCCTGTGACTACATGTTGGATATTTGGTCATATGTTTTCCTTTAGTATTTAAAAATTTCTCCTCTAATTTATATGTCTTTAGTCTATTTTGTGTGTATTTTTGTGCAGCTTGATAGATAGAGGTCTAGTTTAATTTTTCTACATATGAATATATAGTTCCTCAAACACCATTTGTTGAAAAGACTTTCTATTCTTCAAAATATAATTTTGAAAAATTTGTCAAGAATCACCTGGCTGTAAGTATGTTAACTTGTCTTTGTATCTTCTGTTCTGTTACATTGGTCCATGAGTCTGTTTTTATGCCAATACCATGCTGTTGTTGTTACTATAGCTGTGTGTGTGTAATTTGAAATAAAGTATTGTGATATCTCCTAAATGGTTCTCACTTTTAGAATTTCTTTGACTACTCTGGGTTTTATGTACCTCCATATTCATTTTAATATCTTTTTTCTATATCCAAAAAGAATAATATTTGGTATTTTGATAGAAATTGCATTGAATAAATTACATTCTACCTATTCAAGAATAATTAAATTATTTTAATTTTTTAAATAATTTTTAAGAGTATAAAGCTGATGAGACCAAAAATACTTGAGAACTTCTGTGCTGAAGCAAAAAGTTCACTTTAACATAGGCACTATAGGAAGAGGTCAATAATTCTGGATAATGCTTTATAATAATATCTTAGTTCTTTATTACCTCCTTTTAGAATAAAATATTTTTTAGGTTCATTTGCAACAAAAAGTAATGAATGAATAAGAGATATTTGGGATTTCCTTTACTCAAACATGGAATTGTGGAATACAAAAATACAAAATTATCAAATAAAATGGTTATTCCTGGATAAAAGTGTTCGTGATACACATATTCTGATTCTTGCCAGTTACCAAGTGATGATATTGGCAAAGATGTTTACATTGTTTGGATTCATTCAACTTCAGGATTTAAGAATATTAAATGAATAAGGATTATCATTTTGTAGAAAAAGAAGATAGTTTATCCTAAAATTTTTTGTCAGGTTATCATCAAATAAATCATGATTAATCAGTAAACTCTATTAATGGATTTTTTGCCCCAATATTGCAAGAACTATTATCATATTATTCTTTGAAATAACTTTTTTCTCTGTTTTTCTTACGTCTAGGGTAGCAGATGGCACATTGGTTAGGTGCTATCTTGAAATGGACAGGACCAAATTAACACATTTGGCTGGAAGTCATCTCAGGAAGCCAAGTTTGGTAGTAGGCAGCTGGACAACACATTTATCAAAAACTCAACAATTGAATCCAAGAATATTACTAAAGAAACAAATGTTCAATTTATGAGGGTATTCTTATAATTTGAAGTAGTTACACTTACCCTTTATTTGCACTTACATTTAAAGCACTACATTGTTTAAATTTTTTATTTATAATAAGAAAGTGATAATGAAAATAGCATGCACAGGTATGGAAAGCAATAAATATGAATCTGGGAAACAATAAATAGCAATTCTAATTTTTTTTCACTCCTTCGAAAGGGCAAAAAAGTGCTACAGGCTAGACAAAAGGAAATAGAAAATATCTCTAATTCTTGAAATGAAAGTCATTTTAACATGAATGGTAAGACTTAAAAAGTTGGAATAAGCGGGCATGGTGACACACACTTGTATTCCCCGTGCTTGAGAGGCAGAGACAGGAGGATTGTGCTAGTTTGTAGTCAGCCTCGCCCGGCTTAAGAGACCCTGTTTCCAAATAAATAAATAAAAAATGTCTGGGAGTACAGCCCGGAGGGAGAAGGGCTTCCAGGAACCCCAGTACCACCAAAAAAAAAAAAAAAAAAAAAAAAAAAAAAAAAAAGTTGGCATGAAAGGTGCCAAAGAAGCTTTCTTCAAAATAGAGGCCATGTTATGAGTAGAGTGTTTGACAGACACTAAATACCACAATAGGCAGGGTGTGGTGGTGCACACTTATAATCCCCGTGCTTGGGAGGCAGAGACAGGATCGCGCAGTTTCGAAGCCAGCCACATGTGCTGGCTTAGGAGACCCTGCTTCCAAATAAAACCAATGTAAAAATAGATCTGGGAGTGTAGCCCGGAGGTAGAAGGGCTTCCAGGAACCCCAGTACCACCAATAAAAAATAAAAAAATAAATAAATAAATAAATAAATACCACAATAGAAAATTAGAAAAAAAATAGATAAGAATAACTATTTGTGGTAGGGAATCATAAAGTTAAAGGAATGGTGGTTAAAAAGAATGGAGATTTCCATCTCCCTGATGGCTAATGATGTAGAACATCTTTTCCTGTATATATTGGCCATCTGTATCACTTCTTTTGTAAAGTTTCTATTCAGTTCAATTGCCCATTTCTTGACTGGGTTGTTTGTTTTGCTAGTGTAGAGCCTTTTGTGCTCTTTGTATATTGTGGATATTAGCCCCCAATCAAAGTGGTGGCTGGTAAAGATCTTCTCCCATTATGTAGGATTTCTCCTTAGGTTTTTGATGGTTTCCTTTGATGAGAAAAAACTTTTTAGTTTGATGCCATCCCACGTGTTAATTCTTGCTTTAATTTCCTGAGCTTTGGAGGTTTTGTTCAGAGAGTTACTGCCTGTGCCAATATGTTGTAGTGTTGACCCTATGCTCTCCTCTAATAACTCCACAGTCTCTGGTCTAATTTCTAAGTCTTTGATCCATCTCAAGTTGATTCCTGTGCATGGTGAGATATAGGGGTTTAGTTCCATCTTTCTACAAATGGATAGCCAGTTCTCCCAGCACCATTTGTTAAAAAGGCTGTCTTTTCTCCAGCGTATGAGTTTGGCCCCTTTGTCAAAAATTGACTATAGGTGTGTGGATTTGTTTCTGTATCTTCTATTCTGTTCCACTGGTCAGTGTACCTGTTATTTTGCCAATACCATGCTATTTTTACTACTATTGCTCTACATCATTAGCCATCAGGGAGATGCAAATCAAAACTACACTGAGATTCCATCTAACCCCAGTCAGAGTGGCAAGCATAAAGAAATCAAATAACAAATGTTGGCGAGGATGTGGGGAAAGAGGAACTCTTTTACACTGTTGGTGGGAATGCAAAAACTAGTTCAGCCACTATGGAGATCTGCGTGGAGATTTCTTAGAAAACTGGGAATAGATCCACCTTATGATCCAGCTCTACCACTCCTGGGTATTTTTCCAAAGGGGTTGAAATCAGAGAACTATAACAACATATGCATGCCTATGTTCATAGCAGCACAATTCCTAATAGCCAAAATATGGAATCAACCTAGGTCCCCATCAACAGATGAATGGATTGCAAAATTATGGGAAATACACACAATGGAATTATATTCAGCTATAAAAAAAGAACAAAATCATGTCATTTGCAAGAATATGGAAAGTCCTGGAGAGCATTATGTTAAGTGAGATCAGCCAAACACAGAAAGAGAAGGGACATATGTTTCCTCTAATATGCCCAAACTAGGGAGCATAGGGGATACCAGAGGGACTCCAGATAATGGAAGGGAAATCTCAGCAAAGTTTGAATGGAAAGATAGGAAAGGAAGAAGGCTGAATTTGATTAATAAGGGTCTACATCCTCAGTATGAATATAGCATGGTTACCCTGGTCAATCATTGGTGAGAGGGGGAAAGGAAAAACAGGGGTGGGGGGAGAGGGCACCAAGTACAGTTTAAATATATATCATATTTTCAATAAAAATATGTACAAAAAATAAATAAACATAAAAAAGAACGGAGAAGAGGAATCTGAGGTGAAGGAACATGGCCAAAAGGTCAAAAGTTATGTAGATTTCTAAGGCTATTAATTGCAGGCAAATATTCATAGTCTCTTCTGGTAATTTCATGTGGGAGTAGAAGACAGGGTAAGCATATTATGGAAACAGGGTGCAATTCATAAGAATGAATGAGTACTAATTCAGTGCTCATTGAGGAAAATATATTTTTGTACTGTTGATTTTTGTAAAACATTTGCAAAACTGTTTCAGTCTTTCCATATGCTTAAAAGGTACATTTTTGGTTTGTTTTTGTTCTTCCCAACATAAATATATATGGGTTTGACATGGTGATAAATTATGCAGTTAAAAATCCTTAATAATTTTTTTTTCTTTTAGGTATTATGAAGACACTCATGCATGTAATCCGCAAAAGAGATACTTCTGTTTTCAAGTACATCTGTAATTAGCACCAACTGTTAAATTGCTCTCTTACTAGAAAGTATCAGCTATATTATATTACAAAGGAAAGGAAGTACTGATAACAAAATATTTCAAACATCAATAAATGTGGTCAATCCAGAAATTTCAAAATAATCACCAAATAGTGAGATATAATAGTATTGCAACCCTTTTCTAAGTGGAGGAAGTCCAAGACAATTAGTTATTTTGAGTACAAATTTAAATTGCATTGGTAACAGTTAAGATTTCTCATGTAATTTCTATCTTATCTGTCGCTCAAAATTCCATCGAATAGAGTATTCCCCCTTATCCATAGTTTTACTTTCTATGACTTCATTTATCTGCCATCAACAAAGTTTTTGAAAGCACTAAGTGAATAATGACAGAGATAAACAATTTATAAATATTAAATTCCAAGGTGCTCTGAGTAGCATAATTAAATCTCACATCATCCTTCTCTTTCTCACCCAGAACATGAATTAACCTTTTTTCCAGTATATCCATGCCATATTATGCACTACCAGTCCATTACTCACTTAGTAGTCACTCAAGTATCTGTGGACTTTTATTCAAGTAATGCTTACCCACCCTAATGTACTTTGACATTTCACAAGAAGGGAAAATACAGAAAATATGATATTTAGAATGACAAAAAGAGATAAATCACTTTCACATAACTTATTATACTATAGTATTATAATTGATCTATTATATTATTATTGTTAATCTCTTACCATGCCTACTTTATAAATTAAATTATATGTATATATGTAGTAAAAAGCATAGTACACATAGGGTTTGGTACTATACATTCAATCTAAAAGGGTCAGTGGTTATATTTAGCAAAATCACTCTTAATAACTGAATTAAACTGATTTGATAGAATATTTTCTGAAAACAAAGGTAAAAATAGAATCAGGATTTTTAAAACCAAAAAAAACTCAGTCCTTTATTTTCCATATTTTGCCCTTGGGAATTTTATTTTACTAGATATGAATAGGTCTTATTTAAAGAAATAATGCAGTGATAAAATATAATTGGTAAACATGACATCCAATGTCACTTCAGATATTAACCTTAAGCATTAGCTTGCTAACATATGCAAAAATCTTGAAGTCCCTCTAAGTGTTTAAGCTTAGAACTTTTACTTGATCACTGAGCCATTTCCATTATGGATATTAATACCTAGTTTTCAAAAACATCACTTATAAAAATGTTTAGCCAGTGGTGATATTAAATCATAGCTCCAGAATCTTTGATTGTCCTCTCTTTCAGAGGTAAAGCTAACTAGGCCCAAGTAGCTCTATGCCTCAGGCCTGCTGCAAAACTAGACCAACCCCCTCACATTCAGGATCCAGACCTAGAGCACAAATTCAGTCTCTATCCAGAGTGGCTCTAGTGGCTCCATGCTCTGGACTGCCCCCAACAATGGGCTCTTCCTGAAGCCCTAGTCATCAGGCCAATATATGTCGTCCCAGAATTCAGACTGACCTTAATGGATGCAATATCCAGGCCTGCTCATTGCCAGGCCAGCCCCCATGAACCCAATAAACAGTTCCACTCTATTTTACTGAGGCTCTGCACCCAACCCTGCAAACCAGACACCAGGCCCAAAGACTTCAACCACAACCCCCTCACAACCCATAACAGACAGCCTTCCCAAACTACTGAGACTAATCTTAAACCTATGATTCTTTTGTCTTAGCCTCCCAAGCATTGGAATTTCAGGTGTGCACCACTATGCGAGGCTCTGCCCAAAACTGTTGGATAGATTGACTTGTAAAGGTCTTTCTCAAATGAAGGACATCTTTAAACACTGAAATAAGTCTTCATTCTCCAATGCTTAGACACCAGTGCAGGGCTAAGAACATGCAGGGAAACATGACATCTCCAAAAGAACAAAATGAGACATCAGCAACTGACCCAAATAAATGAAGATGCATGAATGGCCTAAGAATTGTTTTAAGGCAGAAAACTTCTAGAGGTAGAGCTTGTATTCCTACATTGTATATCTAGGTAAGACTGTTATTCATTTTTTACTAAAACAAGATATGATTACCCTATGTGCATTATAATGCTAATTAAGAAAAGGACAGGTTTCCTTCTGTTTTTTAATGTATACTCTTGAAAATCTCCCTCTGAGAACTCAATTTCCATCCTCTAGCAACTATAAATGAAAATGACTCTCTGTTTACTTAAGTCAACAGTTTCACTTGCTCCAGGCTCTGAGTCACCCCAGCCCAGTGGTTAAACATATGAGTGAAATGTCTTAAATTAGTAATGTCTAAAAGTATTTTCTATAATGGCAATACTGTTTTATATATCAGTACTGTCTAAATAGGTAGCTAGCATGTGTTTCTAGTGAGCATTTAAAATAATATTAGTGTAACCAAATAACTTGTTTATTATATTTAACTTTATTTATTCACTGTACATTTGAATGTTACTAGTGGCTATCTTACTGAACAGTGGGCAGATAGTTCTGGCCTTTAGATATTTAACCTAATCTATAAGTGTTATAATATTATTGACTATGGACAAAGATAAGATATTTTTTGCCTTATCTAAATTCATAACCTAGAGATTTCATAAGCATTTTTGCATTACTTCATGAAGTTGGGTATAATTTGCTTTGTAGCAATAGATAAATCAAATAGAACTCCAATCTCTTAAAATAAGTGAAGCACCAAAAATGTATGCTTTGCACAGAATTTTGTGACTTATTTGCAGAAAAATTAACAGTATAATATTATTATACTGTTATAATAAAACAGTATATAAAGCAGGAAAGAGTGTTTTGAAAATAATATCAAAATAGCTTTGAAAACAAGTTATTAAACTGGGTAGCCTAAAACTTTTGCATGAGACAGTTATTTTCTGTGTAATTCATTCCTGAAGCATGCTGTTAAAATGACCATAAAAGGACTATAATTTCATTAGTCAAGTAAAGATCTTACCTACTTTATAATATTGCCTTCTCTAAAAAAAATGCAAAATTTTGAAATAACATTACATCTATAAGTGTTATAACACTAAAGAGCAAGCAATGAATATTTGCTAAATATTGACAAAAAGAAAAACATAATTGTTCTTAGTACTCTTTGATGCTTCTTCCCTTTTCAAAAAAATGTTGTGATTGGTTCACCAATTAAAGCTTCAATATGGCTTATTAAGTCAAATATCTTCTTTTCATTTTTGATGGATTCAGTATAGAAATTAAAAGTATCAGAAAATAAATTAGCAACACAAATCAGCAACTTCCCCAACTCCTGGCTGCTTGACAGCTTTGTTATGGTTTAGATTTCCCCAAGGGAAGTCTCAGCACCAAGATATTGATTTGCACCACTGCACTTTTCTGACTAATTATTACCAATGCAATCTCTCCAGTTAATCAGCTCACCCTCACAGTGAGGCTGGCCTTCAGTTTAAATTCATTATGCTGATAAGTGACAACATCACGGCTGCATGACAACTGCTGCAATTAAAAATTATTTTGATGAAGATTAAAAACTATTGTAAGCTTAAATATACCAAAATGACTATAGGAATGTCAATCCCCCAAGAACCTGGGTTTTCATTGATGTATGGTTTTCAACATTTTCTGACTAGGTTCTGAAAAGGAGATTCCTCTTTAATAACATTCCTCTTGAGAACTATGTCAGTAGAAATGACCCTGTAAGAAAACTGATTAGGAAAGCTGTCAAATTCATTGACTTTTTTCCTAATGTATGGTCATGTTATTTGAGATGTAATGAAAGGAGGTGGGAAAGTGAAGGATGCTATTTAAAATGAGGCTAGGAAAATGTTCTCTGATGACTATCAATGCACAGAGTACTCTACACAAGGGATATGGAAATGCAAAAACATAGAATTAATTGCTCCATACATGCAATATTTAATGTAATCCTCATAGCCTCTCTATGAAGTGTGTCTGATTATTATTATTATTATTATTATTATTATTATTAATTATTATTCACTATAGGCCTGCATGTCTAGGAAGGTGTCCGTGCTTATTTACATAAATATATTGCAATATACCAAATGTTACATAAGTAGCATATTGAAAATCTGGATTAAAAGGAGGTCCTTTTTATGTATTTTTTTTTTAATTTCAGTACTGGGGATTGAACCCAGGGGTAGGGGCATTCTATCTCCAAACTAAATCCCCAGCCATGTTTTATGCTTTTATCTTGAAACAGAGTGTTACTAAATTGTGGAGTGCCTCACTGAGTAGCTGCAATCACTCAGTTATTGGGATTACAAGCATGTGTTACCATCCGTGGCTTAAAAGAAGCTTTTTAAAAATTTTTAAATGAGTATATTATATTAACTACAAATTATGAGTACCTTTGATTCGTGTGTGTGTGTGTGTGTGTGTGTGTGTGTGTGTGTTTTACTGGGGATTGAACCCAAGGGCATTCTACCTTTATGCTATACCTCTAGCCATTTTTATTTATTTATTTATTTAATTTTGAAATTGGTTCTCCCTGAATTGCTGAGGGTTTTGCTACATTGCCAAAACTAGTTTTGAACTTGTAATCTTCCTATCTCAGCCTCCCATGTAGTGGGATTATATATGTGGGGCACCATGCCTGTCCTAACAGTAACTTTGATTTTTAAGAGAGGCAGAAATGGGTACAGAGACCCACACAGAGTCAATGTATAAAAAAAGAGACTCACCAGCATATTATTGATCTATTGACCTACTGATCTTGATTATTTTGATCTATTTCTGGGACAGTTTATATCTAGGCTTAATATAATATATAATGTATTAGGAAAGGCATTATGTGAATAACACATGAATGATTATGCTAGTTATTTAATTAAAATTGCAATTTATGTTCTAGGTTATTATTATTTCAATTACATTAAAAACTTTGTTCATATTTATTTGGAACTTTCATATGAATCTTGAGTAGGGAATTGATGAATACAGCCATACCAGCCTGAACAAGCTCTGTATCATGGCATCTCTATGAAGGGAAAAATTTAACAGATGTCTATTGAGTAAGTGAAAATGTTTCTAAACACAGGCATATTAGCAGAGGCCTTCAGATCAGAATCTATATTCTACAGTCCAGAATATCACTGTTTATATTTAAAACAATGACACTATTTAACAATCTTCACTATTATTTGTATGAGTACAAAGAGTTAGAATCAATACTAGATCATGTTCCTATGCCAAAAAATTTTAAATGTTGAATATATCATATTTGCTTGAAAACAAACAGAAATATGGTTTAGACAATGTTTATTATAATATTTCAGAAGAAAATATCTGAGCTTTTATTAATACACTCTGTATTAAGATATCCTAAAAAATGTAAATTATGACTCATATCACTCCTGACCCTCATTTCTGATCGACACCACATTAAATAAGGAAATGCTATGGTATATTTTATATTATAAAGCTAGTTTATGATAGTCACATGTAAATAAAGACATCTATTATTTTAATTAAAAATAGATTCTACACTAATAATAAATTTGAAAATTCTTAATCACATTTTAAATATAAAATAGAGTTTTAAATATATTTAAAATCAATTATTAGTTTATACAACACTGACTTCATGAAATAAATTCTTCAGAATTCTCATAACAATAAATTGTGCTACACACACTATTGCTTTGAGCTCAGCTAATTAATAGAAGATTAAAAACATGAAAAATATATTATTTAAGAAACAACTACTGCAAATGCCTGATGTTCATATATATTAACATATATCCCAAACCTTGCATATTATAATTTTTTAACTTAGATATGCTCAGTAATTTTTAGTGGATAGTATATCTTAACTGCTAATTATAATTTATTTTAGAAAGTGATCATTTCTAAAATGGCATCACCTAGGTAGTAATAGTAAGACAGAGAAATCAAATTAAACTACCTTAGGCAAGACAACTACTTTTCACAAAAATTAGAATAAATTTTTATCCAGATTATTTGTTTTGACAAAGCTAAATTGATGTTTGGTGAATTTGAAATGAAATATGTTTTTAAAAATGATTTTAGCTTTGTATTAAGATGTAATATATATTTAGAGGAATGACTCAGCAGGCTATAACATTGCAGGCTAAAAGATAAAAGTCAGAAAAAAAATGAAAGATTAATGTATTATAATTTAAAAAGCCAAAGTATTTTTGAATCGGAGATAAAATAATGACAAATCGTCAATATACCTACTGGTTTAATAAAAAATGATTTTTGATAGAAATTGATATTTATATATCACTAAAAATCAGTTGTATGGGATATTTTTGTTATTCAAAGTGTCTTTTTTTGTTAAAATAGAAATTTGTAAACATGTTACAAAATGTTCTTTTATTAGTACAGATTTTTCCAATATAGGAACATCAAAATGAATGCTTATAAAAACATGAGAGCAATCAGAACCCTAAGATCCAAAATGTTACACTTTATAAATGACACACATGTCCTCTTTATTTTCAAAACCAGTATTTCATAGAAGGCATATACCTGCTTTCTGACTCATCAGTGTTAACAGGTTACAGATTTTATTGAATATCAAGAGAATTATCTTCTTAATGGCAAATGTCATAATCTTCAATTTCTAATTGTTTAGGGAGAATTTCACATAAAATATATTTAAATTTAAATATTTTAATAAGTTAAGGTATTAATTTATATTCATTATTTAGAGTCATATTTACTCATTTATTATTAATATTTTTAAATTTATATATATATATATATAAACTTTATATTTTTATATTTACATTTGACTTAATATATAAATTTATATTTTCTAAAATCCTCAAGTTACATTGGAATCTATAGTTGGCCTTTGGTGATAACCAACTATATTTATCACTTACAAATGCCTAGTAGAAATAATCTTTACCAGTGTGCTCTTCAAGGGTTATTTAATTTCTTGATAAAAATGTTGATATTCACTCATATGTTGTTTGAAATTCAGAAAAGAAAGTGACTAAGAAACTGAATTATCTCATATGCATATTTACTTTTGTATGTCTGAGCTCAATAGGAACCAAAACTTTCTCTTCTTTGTCATGTTTCTATAATGTTCCTTTACAAATGATACTAAGAAATATGAGGGTTCAATTATTATAATACTGGGATAGGTAAAATGGTCATCCACCTGTTTTTACAAAATAGCTAACTAACAAGTTGATTTCCTTCAGAAGAAAATGGAACCTATATGCATACAAAATGTTTAATACTGAAATACCTTGTTTAAATAATGCATTTAGTAACATTCATGACCTAAATGAAAAGACACCACTAAAGAATCTGGGCTTTGGAATCAGAGCTGACATGTATACTCTTGCATTTAATGGCTTTGAGACTTCATAAAAATGAGCAATGTTCTCGAAACTTAAGTTTCCTCATTTTTAAAATGGAAATAAAAATGGTAAAGTCGTAAGAATGAGAACCAGTCTTGTAAAACAGAGCATCAAAAAAATAATTAGCATCAAATAAATGGTAGAAAAAGGAGAAAAGGAGTTTCAAACTGAAACAGCATCCTTCTGAGTACTTTTATATTCTCTCTCTCTCTCTCTCTCTCTCTCTCTCTCTCTCTCTCTCTCTCTCTCTCTCTCTCTCTCTCTTTTTCCTGTACTGGGGATGGAATCCCGGGGCATACACCTCCAGCCCTACTTTTTTATTCTTTATTTTGAAACAGGGTCTCACTGAGTTGCAAAGGGCCTCACTAAATAGCGAAGGCTGTAGCGAACCCAAATCCTCCTGTCTCAACCACCCAAATGCTGGGATTACAAGAGTGCACCACCATGCCTGAATTAGAGTTTTTTAAGGTTGGGAATTTACGAAGTTTTAAGGCTGCTTAACATTCAAATATATACACATTAGAATATATATTCCACATCTTTAATAGACATTTAATAACTGAAATACTTTAATTAATTTTAATGTATATTCTATTTTAACTGGTAATTTTGATTTCTTCTTAAAACTAGTACTTTCTAAAATATAGTAAGATAGAGAAATCAAATGAAACTACCTTGGGCAAGGTAGTTTTTCAACTACTTTTCATCACAGCTTCTTCATCACAACAGCTGTGATTATAATGTAATGAAAATATGACAAGTAGTTTTTCAACTACTTTTTCACAAGAATTAGAAAAAAATCCAGATTACTCTTGGTTTTTTAATTTTTTTTTTTTTTTGGTGGTACTGGGGATGAAAAACAGGAACATTCTACCTCAGAGCTATACCCCCAGCCCCATGTTTTATTTTATTTTTTTAATAAAGGTTCTCACTGAATTGCAAAGGGCTTCACTAAGTAGCTGAGGCTGTCTGAGAACCAAAGTCCTCCTGTTTCAGCCTCCCAAATGCTGGGATTACAAGCTTGCACCACCACATGAGCCTTACTCTTGATTTTGATGAAGCTGAGTTGATGCTACATGTTTCCTATTGAGCTCAGAAATACAAAAGTAACTACACATACAAAAAAACAATTCAGTTTCTCACTTTCTTTTCTGAATCCCAAACTATATATGGGAGGGAATACCATTGTTTAAAAATATGGGGGAAATATATTAGGTGGACTGACAGACAAATGGTGTGCTCTGAAGAAAAAAGAAAAAGAAAGAAAAAGTTGCAAAGACATTTTACCTCAATGAAGAAAGAAAGGAGAAAGAAATCATAATGGGAAAGAAATTAACAGGCACTGAGCGCAGTCTTGGAGTGAAGGAGATAAAAAGTGTTCTGCGGATGAGAATGTTTGGGTTACATCAGAAGTGTTTGGTTTTGCAAAGCCAAGTTTAGACTCTTCGTTTATCATCTATACAAAACATTCATCAGAGCAGGGCTTTTCCCTTGTGCAAAACAAAAGCAAATAGGAGACACAGGTTTGTTGTCATGTGGATAAGTGACTATGCTTACAAGGAAGCTGAGGTCACCATGAAAGTGTAGAGGGAGAAAGAGAGAGAAGAGAGAGAACCTTACTAGTAATTCAGAGTACTGGAGAAAGCTTTGCACACCACAGAATGTGGCTTTGAAATCCCAGCAAACATTATCCAGAACACACATGAATAAGATGCCAAGTGAGACCCTTCGCAACTCACTGAGACCTTGTTTCCAAATAAAAACTACAGGGCTAGGGCTGTAGCTCCAAGGTAGAATACCTGGTTTCATTCCCAGTACCAATAAATAAATAAATAAATAAAAAGTTTCCAGAGACTGGAATTAGCCTCCCAAGCTAGAACAAGGGCTTCTCCTACTAGAGTGTGTCCTGGGGAAAGTTATTTCTCTATCATTCAGCTTCTTTATCACAACAGCTGTGATTATAACGTAATGAAAATATGACAATTATGAGATTAAAATTTGAGTTGGTAGACTCAGTTAAGGGGATTGTTCTTCCCAATAGTTGTGGGTATCATCCTGTTCTATAGTCTACTGAGAGCCTAAATAGAACAAAAGGTAGAGGAGAGAGGGATGTGTCCTTTTTATTTTATTTTTATTTTTATTTTTTGTGGTGGTATGGGAGGGGGGATTAAACCCAGGTATATTCTACTTCTGAGCTACCCTCCCAGGCCTTTTTACTTATTTTTTTTTTTTAATTTTGAATTAGGATCTCACTAAGTTGCTAGGAATCTTGCTACGTTGCCAAGGTTGATCATGAACCTGTGATCATTCTGTCTCAGCTTCTTAAGTACTGAGATTACAGGTGTGCACTCCTCGCCTGCTGAATTTGCCCCTTTTGATTCCTGTTTACCTGCTTGAAATGGCAATGGAAGTCTTTTTCTACCCTTGGACTGGAATCGACTCAGTTCTCAGGCTTTGGGATTCATACCAGAATTATACCACTGGTTTTCTGAGTTCTCCAGGTGGCAAATATACATGGTGGAATGTTTCAATCTCCATGATGGTTTGAGCCAATTCTTCACAATAAATCTCCTTATTTTATAATGGCCTAAAGCTCCAAAAAATTATCAAAAAGAAATCTGGAGACATCTAAAGAACAAAGTGTGATCAGAGACTTTTGAGTGGTAAAGCTCTCTTTTCTTCATTTGGCTTTCTTTGAGGAAAAATGAAATTTAAATAATCTAATCTCATGGCATTTCAATAAAGTTTTGCTCCTTACAATTTACCTTCTTAAAGGGGAAGTTCAGAATTAGGGCAATGGAAACTGGAGTAAGGAAATTATGATGAAAATTTACTTTCCTTAGAATACGGCTATCCAGAAATTGTTATTATGTCCCCATTACAAGAATTTTTAAAAATACAAATTGTAAAGAAGGGTCTAACTAGCATTCGACTTTAATCCACCAGTTCTACCTGTCTTTTCTCAAGTTACAATGTTTACTCCCTTAAAATTAAATTCTTAGTTGAAGGAGCAAATATGGGGACTTGCATTTATATATATGTAGGTTATAAAATCCTAAGTTTTTTTTCTTTTCCTTTTTTTGTGGAACCCAGGGGCTTTGCTACCTCCGGGCTATATTCCAAGACCCATTTTATACTTTATTTGGAAACAGGGTCTCACTAAGTTGCTGAGAGCCTCACTCAGTAGCTGAGGCTGATTCGAACCAGTGCAGGGATTACAAACGTGCGCCACCATGCCTGGAGAAAATCCTAAATTTTATATTACTGAAAGCATTACCAAAATTATTCTTCCTATCCAACTTCTTAAAAAGACTATACAGTCTTGACACAAATAGTACCCCATACAGCTATAATACTTAGGCAGGTCAATACAGAAATATATAGTTTTAACTCTAATCAATAGTTTTGGTTTAAAAACAAATAAATATATATTTATTTATATATGCCTAGATTTGCACATACATAAAGTAGTATTTCCATTCTAAAACTATGGTAAATAGCTCTATTACTTAATTTTAATAATATGCTTTTATTGGTACATTGTAATTAAATATTATAGTGAAGTTCAATGTAATCAAATAAGAATTATATAATGAATTTCAAAAATTTCCAAATTAATAATTCATATTTTTTCAAATATAGTTATTGATTATGAGTCTTAAATCTTTATTCAAAAATAGTGTTCAAGTCTGAACAAAGTAAAATTACAATTTAAGTATATGCTTAAACTAATCGTTAAGTTCTTGAGTATCATATTTATGGCAATCAATATATATTCTTATTCTTTGTAAAGTTGATTTATAAAGAGAGCTAATGATCAAAGGTTTTAATGTTATTTCTAAAAAGACTGTTAAATTAAAATTTGTTTACAGAATTAGATTCATACTGTTATTTCAAAGATGTTATCACAAATAAAATCTGTTGCAACAAGTAATGAAAATTACATTTCTAAATTCCACATTCTCCAGGACCTTCTGCTTTTATCAAAAAGCAGATTTTGTACAATGAGTAGTGTACTGTGTAATTTTTCCACTCAATCCCTTTAAGAAGTTAGTAAAATGAACAATCAATCCACATGATCTTTACACAGTTGCTCAGTACATTAGAATACATCATACAGATAATCACTAGTTCAGTGGGAGTTCTCTGATTGCAGAGGATTTAACTGTTTAAGCAACCACATTGGGTCAGATACTGTGCAGATTTCACTGCTGGAAATATCACATGAATCATTTGCCAATCTAATTCTAGCAAAGCAAGCAGTCGAAAGTTCACACTGAAAGTTAAAATATCCTGAAGAATGGTTACTTAAATTCCTAAAATTATCACTGGTGAAATAATATGATAATTGATTACAAGAAATGATTTGTACCTAACATCCAACTTAATAAAAAGAAGTAGTATCAAGGTATATAGTCCATGCTTGTACTCCCAGTACTTGGGAAGCTGACACAGGGATACTGTAGGTTTGAGGCCAGTCTCAGCAACTTAGTGAGATTCTTCAGCAACTTGTTGAGATACTTTCTCAAAACTAAAAGTAAAAAGGGCTGAGGGTGTAGCTTAGAATTATAATGCCCCTGTGTTCAATGAGGAAAAAAGAAGAAAATGTAGATGAAAGAACTCATTGTTACAAATGGGCCCTGGGAAGTTATTTTTACAGTTTTATCTCTAGAAATGGAGTTGTTGATAAAGGTAAACCTGGATGGACTTTAAGTGTGTTTCATAAGTCATCAAATATGTAAATAAATTATGATGTTTTTCATTATAAACATTTATTTAAATTTCTTCTTACAAATGAAGTATTAATGGTCTTTAGCTAATTTGTGATTCTCAGAATTTTCTTATAAAATATCATTCTTAGATATTTTTACATTTTTGGTTCTTCTGTAATCAAAGTACATTCTGGATTTGTCGTATTCATCTAATATAAAACTGAGTATTGTCCAATTTTTCAAAGTTAACTTGAATTCTAATCCTATTACACACTAAATTCTATCAACTGTGTCCAACTTCCTATCATCCAAAACTTAATAATCATACTCCCCTTTTTGCCTCCCCAATAATAAATTATACTAAATAATACTGTTCTAGAAATATATCCTTCCATCTATGATTTATATGCCATTTAGGCAACATTGAGTTGTTCATAAATATATATTATTAAGGTATTTTAAAAAGATGTGTACTTTTCTAACAATCATTGTTATGTCTAACTTTTTTGGGTATGATCTGTAAAAGTTATAGCAGCATTCCAAAGGTAATAAGGAATGTCCATAGAATTGATTCATGTGCCCACCATAAAATAACAAATTCATGACAAATGAAAGCATGAAAGTCATTAGCTAGAGAAGCTACTCTAAGAAAGTAGGCCAAAGAAGGAACAAAGGTTACCATGTATTTACATGCATTTTATATCAAGTCCCTTACTCTTACTCTTGCAGACTGCTGAGCTAATAACTTTCTTAGCTTCCTTTGATGACAGTCTCTTGCACACTTCTTTTCTTTCTTTCTGTCAAGTGAGTTTTCCTTACCCTTATCACCTGCTCAAATGTCACCTCCTACATGGATTATTTTAATTGAGCACAAGTTCTGAATCGATATTGCCTGCAGACCTTGCTCCACCATCCACGATTGCATCAGCTTTCTTACATTTAAAACAAGAAAAATGGAACAACTTGTCTCAGGATTGTTCTGAACATCAAATGAATTCATATATAAAAGCATGTACACTGGGCGTGTTGGCACACATTTGTAGGAGGCTGAGACAGGAGGATACCACAGGTTCAAAGCCAGCCTCCACTGGCTTAAGAGACCCTGTTTCCAAATAATAAATATAAAACAGGTCTGGGAGTGTAGCCTGGAGGTAGAAGGCCCCTGAGTTCCATCCCCAGTACCACCAAAAAAACAAACAAAAAGCATGTAAAACCACAGTGTGTTAAGTAATTGTTATTATTATTTGTGTTATAGCTAATGATGCTACATGATATCTTGTCCACCTGGACAAAATGCTTTTACCACCTTTCCTCCCAAATGATTTTGCATCTGTTTTCCGTAATGTACAGCAATGTAATATTTTGTTGTGTTGTTAATTTCTGTGATTCTTTACCTACACTGTGAAGAACTTGAAAGCAGCAAACATGTTATGTACTTAACACAATCTTCTGAACACAGATAAGAAATAAGGAAATAAATAGGATACAATATATCATGAAAGTAAGAGCTTGGTCCTTTTAGCATAAGTTTGGTAAAGGTTCTCAGACAATTCACCAACAAACTATCTCCCTGATACAGATGCTGCGGGAATTTACTACATACTGGCTTATATGGGGGACATTTTTAAAGTACAAACATGGCATATGGCCACTGAATAAGGATCTCATGGAGTGGCCTTATATTTTTTAAAATTATTTTTTGACAAGCATTCAGGGTAAATCTAATCACATGTGTATGTTACATTTTAATCTATTCAGGTAAGTGTATTTTTATTCCTTAGAGAGAAGGTAAAATAGAAAAAATATTTTTAAATCCCCGAGTGAGCCATGTTACCAACTGTCACCATGGCTATAACTATGTTAGAGTCTGGCCTTGAAAAACACTGTATGTGAAACTCTCGGCTGTGAAAGATGGATAAGCAATACCTTTTCCTTTAAAACAATATAACATAGTTCAATTGTAGAATAGGGTCCTGATTTTTCATCTTTATCAAGTGTTGTTTGTTTGTCTGGAAGGATAAGTTAAAATACATGCTATACTGCGGGGCCTGGGCAAATGAAAAAGTATGGTGAATGTACAAGATTTTCTAAAGGTAGGTCATTACCCATCTTTAGGCTCTGTGAACCTCACTGTTATACAAATTTAGAGCTAATCAGCCAACCTCTTCAGAGGTACTTTTATTGCCTTCTAAATAAAACAACAAAAGGACAGGAGACAATTAGAGAGACAGGAAGATGACAGCAAATTAAAAGGGTACACAATAACATCTTGAAAATAGTCATCTAGCTATGTGGCCATATTTTCACAATACATGGAGTTAAAAGAAAAAAAATAACTCATCTTTAATTAAATTTTAATACAAATTTATAATTTGATTATATACAGAAGAATGCAAATTTATTAAAATATATAGAAATGTAATGGAGATTCTATTATCAAGGAATTGGAAAACTACAAAGAGAAAATAACACATACATGAATGTGTCTGTTTGTGTTTGTGCATGTAGAAGTTTCCTGCAAAAAGCAATACTTAAAAGCTAAGATGGGCTTGAGGAGAAAGTAGCAATCCATTATAAGTTCCCTTACCAGGGAAATTTTAATTAAAAAAAATGACATTTCTGCCGGGCGTGGTGGCGCACGCTTGTAATCCCCGCGCTTGGGAGGCTGAGACAGGAGGATCGCGCAGGTTCGAAGCCAGCCGCGCGCGCTGGCTTAGGAGACCCTGTTTCCAAATAAAAATGTAAAAATAGGTCTGGGAGTGTAGCCCGGAAGTAGAAGGGCTTCCAGGAACCCCAGTACCACCAAAAAAAAAAAAAAAAAAAAAGACATTTCTTCTTGGCCTAGAAAAGTACACTGAATATGAAGAATGTACAAAAACGATAAGAGGGAGAAAGGTACCAAGGTACATTCAGCAGACAGAAGATCATTAGCTAAGCTTTAGAATACCAGAAAGCATAAGTTGTGCTTAGAGTAGAACAATATATATTGTGGTTGGAACATGGGGGATCTATGATGTTTGTTGGATAACAAACAACCTGGAGAGAGAGTTTAGAAAATGAAGGTAGGAACATCTACACTAAAAAAAAAAAATGTGATTTAGTAGGCAATGGAAATTCATTAATTTTTGAATGGGGTAAAGAAGCAAAATGGGATATGAATTTTAAAGAAGTTTCTGGTGAGCAGAATATGGAATAAATTTGAGAATAATAAGAGAGTATGAATTAATTTTTGCAAAAACATTCTGTGGAACATGAAGTACAAAGCATGTGTAAAATAGCTCTCATGTTTTCAATAAGCAGGTGCAAAAAGGAAGAAGGGTATTTACAGTAGTAAAAAGAATTACTTATTGAGAATCAAACTGACTTAATAAACAATGCAGGGAGAAGTAAACAAAGCAATTTCTGAGGAGTCCAGTACTTATTTCATTCATAATAGAAAAACACTCTACATTGTGTAAGAAGTTACATGATTATAACATTTGGAACAGGTAAAAAATAGGAAAGTTACTAGAAGGGGTAGCTAACAAGGCATATGTATTTAAGAAAAAAAGTCAAAATAATCTTGAGCAAATCATATATATGAAGCTTAATATGAACTCATGTCTATTAAAAAGTCATACATGAAGACTTTGAACTAGATATAATGTTAAAGTACTTACACTAATACCTAGTTCATAATTGGAAATAATCAATAGTTTGTTCTTCTTAATGTGTTAAATTATATGTTTAAAATATAGTTTTAACATTTCAGTGTTAATTCTTTGTTATAGGCTATTTCTTCCTGTAAAGGAGAAATTAGGGAATAAAGAGCATTAGCAAATTGATTTCAATTCTGTTTCCACTGAGATACTTGAGCACCAGAACATCACTCTCAGTTGTGTGGGCCCTGTATAATGACATAAGATTCATTTTTCTAATACTTCAGGTTTTAGTGCTAGTTCAAATATATAAGAGATATTTATAATATGAACAAACAGGAATTAAGATTTGAATGATATTATATGTCAGGGTTCTAACCCAAGGTTACAGTGTATTAATATACTTCCATTTTATATTTATTTAGGATAGGTAGAAAGTATTTTTGTGTGTAATTTTTCACATAAAATATATTTTCTAACTTGAATTAGAAAATGAGAAATATCTGAGAATAACAATTTAGAGGAGGAAGGATTTATTTTTCCTCACAGTTTAAGAGGCATAAGTCCATGGTCAGCTGGCCCCATTGCTTCAGGCTTGGGATGAGGTAGAACATCCTAGCAAAGGTGTAGCAGAGGAAAGTTGCTCAACTCTTGGCAGGAGAGAGAGAGAGAGAGTAAGAGAGAGAGAGAGAGAGAGAGAGAGAGAGAGAGAGAGAGAGAGAGAGAGAGGAGAGAGAGAGAGAGAGACAGACAGACAGACAGACAGACACACCAGGGACAAAATATACATACTCTCCAGCCTAATTCTTCCAAACATGCATTCAACTGGCTAGTTTCTACTACTTCCAGTAGTCCATCAATAATTAATGGATTAATCCAGTGATGGTCCAATCACTTCCTCCAAAGCTCTGCCTCTAGACAGTGCTGATTTCTTTTCTTTTTTTTTTTTTTTTTTTTTTTTTGGTGGTACTGGAGTTCCTGGAATCCCTTCTACCTCTGGGATACACTCCCAGACCTATTTTTAAAATAATTTTATTTGAAAACAGGGTGTCTTAAGCCAGTGAGGCTGGCTTCAAAACTGCACGATCCTCCTGTCTCCGCCTCCCAAGGGGATTACAAGTGTGTGCCGCTATGCCCGGCAACAGTGTTGATTTCAAACCAAGCCTTCAACACAAGAGCTTTGGGGGACATGTTTCAGGTTCAAACTATCACACCTATCTTTACTATCCACATTTTATTTCTTATTTCATGTATCATATTTCATTCATTTTTTATTTTTGTTTTCACAATTTATGAAGGATAAAAATAGGGAATAGTATCAGCACATGGATTCACCAGAGACCTATTCCTATTTGTGAAGAAACTGTTCAGATTTAAGAAAAATATATGGTAGTATGTTCAAAGAAAGTGACTACATATATATATATATATATATATATATATATATATATATATATTACTTTCTCATAGTAAAACCTTCTTAGGAAATTCAAGGTAAATGTCAGAATTATAAATCATAAAGCAAGTGTGGTTTTATCAGTTTCCATGGAATTTTTTAATCTAAATACTGTACTGTTCTCCTACATTTGAAGTTTAATTTATAGATTAGCAGACACCTGATAGTGATTCTAAAACCAGAGAATCATACATTCAAAGTCACACTTAGTCTGTTTTGGTTGCTGTAAGAAAGCATACCATTAATTGGGTGGTTTGCCAACAAAAGACATGACCTTCTCTCAGTTTTTGACCTTGGGAAGCCCAAGCTTTAGGTGCCAGCATATTTACTATGGTAACAGTCAACTTTCTGCTTGGCAGCTTCTCACTATCCCCTCACTGTGATGAAGGGGTGGAGCAGCTCTCAGGGCTTTCTAATATAAGGTCACCAATCCCATTCAGAAAGCCCTGTCTTTCTGGTCTAAGAACTTCCCTAAAGGCCATCTCTTAAAACCATCTTGTTCAGGGTTAGGATTTAAATATATAAACTATAGGGGGTTGGGGCACAAAAAATCAGACCATAGCATCAATTAAGTATAGATCAGACTAAGGAAATTCAATTTGTATATGTTACAGACCATAAAATAAGAAACATCTACAACCTTTTGCCAGTCATTTAAAGTTTATAGTAAAAAATTTGTACTTTCCTCTTATTAGATTCTTTTTGTTAGGAAGGCTGGGTGGAATAGAAGAATTTTGTTGACGGAGAGACCCATGTTCTAATTTTGGTGTTATCTATGGTCACATAGATAACACCAAACTATGGCTATAATAATATTTAGAATAATATTTAACAATGAAGTTTTAATCAAAATAGATGATAAGAATTAATTCAAATTATAATAGTGTACCATAAATGTACATTTCTTATTTCAATTAAAATCACTAACAGTGTTCTTCTAAATGCTAATCTTACAAAAGTTATTTTATTTTCTTCAAAGGTAAGCTGCTTAAGTAGGAAGATGCATAAACTTCCATTTCCTTTTCTGCAACAGTGTGAAACAAAAATAATATATATCTCATTGAGTGATTTTAAGGATCAAAAAGTAATCTGGAATTTTAAGAATAATTTATATGTTTGTTTTTACCAATGGAATTTGAGCCAATCTATCTCAGTGTGCTCCTTTTCAGGTAGTTTTGATGTTAGGTATATTCGTTAGTGACAAAGTTAGTTTTCTAAGAAACAGCATAAAATTATAACTTAATTACTATCATCACAACCTAAAAAATGAAGTCTGTGCTGTACATACATTTTTGGATTGTATATGCTCTAATTAACTCATTAATTCTATGTGTTAATTTTATTCCACTTCAAATTGTTTCTAAATAATTACATTTAGTATCTATAGCATGAAGTTTGGATAAATAGCAATGTACTATTAGAACTCATTTGAACAAGGTTTTAAAATTCAATTTGAATTGGAAATTAAATTCTTTTTGTTTTAGGTTAATAGGTGATTTATAGGGAAAGCTAGATTTATCCTTTCAGATTTATCTAAGGATAGCATCTTAATCTGATTTTCCAGTACACCAAATTTAGTCCCTGATCCCAAGTTAATTCTATGTCTCACTATTTATTTATTCAGCATTCTGAACTTGTTTATTTTTGTTTTAGTAACAATATATGGTAAATAACTTCTTTCCAAATACATGTGATTTTGTTCATGTCTGTATATTCAAAATACATATTTTCCAGGATGCAAGACCAGATTCCTGAATCCAAGCAGCTATAAATCCCTAACCTTCTTGGTTAACAATTGTGAAAATTAGACCTCTTGTAACTTTCTATGTTATTAACTTTCCAAGGTATTATCTTTAGTTTTGTTGAATTTTGTAATGCTTTTTTTATTAACTTCATATAACATGATCAATGACTCAGGAATTTTATAGCCCAAAATATGAATTCATATACATTTTTAACTAAGCTACACACACACACACACACACACACACACACACACAATTATGCATAAAATTAGAACATGATTTTCACCTTCCATTTCACATTACCAAAACAATCCGTTGGGAATTACAAAAGCAGTCATTTCTCAGTACTTATTGTAGTTATTTTATTTAAAGTCATTCCAAACTTCACATAAGCAAATACTGAACCATCAATTCTGGAAGAAATGCAGGGCTATGTTCCTCCACTTCCTATTAGGTTCCTGTGAGTCTCTGTTCAAAGTATTTTCATTAACTAATTAACATATAACCTTGTTTTAGATGTGACTTTGTTTAAACAGTTCTTGTTTAATATCTACTATTGATTCATTACCATTGAACTCATTATCCCCAACACTCTACGTCCTGATGCTTATCTCATATATTTTCTCCATAATACACATCATAGCTTTCTTGACCTGAGAAACACTAGCCAGTATTTCAGATGCATATCTGGGTCATTTTAAACAGTGAACTCACAAACATAAAGCACAAAAATAGAAAAAAGTCATAAAATAGACTGAAATGGATACTTCTTTGCAGTATGAGAATTGGCCTAAGAAAGCAGTACACCCTTATTTGATATCATCTGATGGAAACTAGAACATTGATGAGCATGCAACTTTGGTTCCTCTTTGCATGTAAACAAAGGTGACTCTGGGGTCACAGATAAATTATAGTGACTTTACAAATATAGGAAAAACAAACATTGAGAATTCCCATGCTAAACCAATATCTCTATATTGCTTATTTGTAATAACCCAAACAACCCCACTTCCAGTCTTTTGCTATCTCTTTTTCCATTCCTTATTCCTCTAAAATATAATTCTAAATGGATCACTTTAATGCATGAAACAATTCATGCCAACACAATAAAGCACAGACTCTTGTAATTTGTATTGTACAAAGGAGCTTTAAACATCCTCGATTCCTTCGTCCCTGCCTAGTCCTCAAGGCTTGCCCAGGAGGTCCACACAGTAAAGTAGTTACTTTAACTCACCCCAAATCAGGTTACTTTCAATGACTCCACGCCCTAAATCTGTATTTTACAATTCTTTTCCCTTTATTCTCACTAAAGAACTATTTCAAAATCACCTCAAGCATTTTCTTCTCTATAAAGCTTTGGCCAACTTGAGAAATATGTTTGATTAATTTTCTACTTTAGATATTTTAGCATCCATTTTTGTTGCCTTTATTACTTTGTAATAATATTCCAAATTACTTAGAATGTTTTGTTAATTATTAATAATATTTATTTTATAACATTTTTAACCTAAATAATTAGCACAAGCCTTATCACAAAGCATATGACCAACAATTGTGCTGAGAGACAAATGTAATTAAAGGGACCTTTGTTCATTCCACATTCATTTTATGTTTGGTTTAATATACAACATGACAGTAGGGTGGTAATTCTCCTCAAAAAGAAAACTCAGAGCCTGCTGTAGCAGTGCAACCTGTAATTTCAGCACTTAAGAGGCTGAAACAGGAGGATCATAATTCGAGGTCAGTCTCAGGTGGCACATGCTTGTAATCTCTGCACTTGTGAGGTGGAGTCAGGGGGATAGCGCAGGTTCGAAGCCATCTGCGCTGGCTGAAGAGAACCTATTTCCAAATAAAAAAGTATAAAAATAGGTCTGGGAGTGTAGCCGGAGGTAGAAGGGCTTCCAGGAACCCCAGTACCACCAAAAAAAAAAAAAAAGACAAAATTCAGTAGTAACAGAGACAACAGGGAATTTATTTTATTATATGTATTAGCAAAACTTAAAAGAATTTGCAGTTTGATTAGTTCATTAAACATCACTAGTTGAACTATCTCACATTTTATTTTATCTTAGATTTATAAAACAACTACTTAGAAAATACTTGAAACATATATCATCGTAGATGAAAAACATATGGAACAGTTAGAAGCCACTGAAGAATGCTTTTATCTGCTGGGCATTTTTCTAAGAAATTGAGCTATATTAATTCACTTAATCCTCATGGCATGAAATCAGGTAGATGTTATCATGTCTATCACCAGTACAAAAATAAATTGAAGACAAAGGTGTTTATAAAGAGAAATATAATAGCACACATGTCCAAGATTAGACAGCATCATCATATCAAGTAGTCCAACAGGTAAAAGATGAATATGATAAGCAAAAACCTTACAAACAAGTTGCTGCTAAAATTAAGCACTAAATTACACTCTTTGTATTCTTGGATTCAATTGTCTTAAAATTCATGTATACACCTGATTATTCAGCTCAATATCCACAAAAGCTCACATATAGCATTTGGTTGATAATACTTATTCATCTTCTTTTATACTATGGAAGTAACCCCTTTACAGGCTTAACCTTCTCATGCCATTTAGTCACTAAAGAAACATCACTTTCATATGAAATTTTCCAGTTAGGGTTTGGATAAATACATCATTGTATTTTACTGACAGTATAAATTATACATATATAGTTTATTTATATATAACATATATATGTATATGCATATGTAACATATATATGTACACATTATAGGATTGCTAAATTGAGTGAATTAAGACATGAATTACCTCAGACACTTATTTTGGTGACAACACTTAAGAACTATTCTCTTAGCAATTTTCAAGTCTAGAATGCATTGTTATTGACTGAAGTTATGGTCATATTAGTTAATATAATTAATATTAGTCACATACAGTAGATATTTTGAACTGATTCTTTGTCTTTATAGTTTCATTTAAAATTGTCTTCTACAACCTATATTTTTATAAATAGGTAATTAACTATAGAGCATTGAAATGTCTCTGGTTCATTGTTTTTGTCAAAATTACTTAATACTTAGGACTGAATATTTCTTTCACCATTTCAGGAACCATGTTGTTTCTGGTAGTCATACTTTTGGTGATCTTAAGATTCCTCCATTTATTCAATGGTTATTAGAATACAGAGTTCTTATTAACATTGCCTGCAGAGTGTGATGGTGAATATTTTCCTAAAGTAATTTGTGGATGGCTGAATATAATATCCAGGATTTATTAAAATATTTCAGCAAGAGAAAAATGTATGCACCTATGGCATACAGGATTGGCAAAATTCTGATAATTACTGAAACTAGATAATAAACACATTAAAATTTACTATATTAGTTTGATTATTTTTGAATATTTAAAATATGTGCAATGAAAAGCTTTAAAGATTGAAAATGTAAATAGTGAATTTTTTATAATAAAGGAAGAGTCCAAGATATCTCCCTTTGTTCGTAAAAAAAAAAAAAAAAAATCACATATTTGAATTCGTTCCTTGTGACCTGAATTCTCAGAATTGCTTTTGAGGTAAAAAGCAATTTAAGAAACTTTCATTAATGCTTAGACTAATACCGGCTCTAAAAATGAAAAAGTAAAAAAACCTACAGCTGGAGTAAAATTCCATATCCTGGTACCTGCCATATGAAGCAGACTTTATTTTTATCTAATAAGGGAATTAATTAATTATTAATTGATACATAGCTTTAATATTTATAACCTGGCACTTCTATCTCTAAAATCTGTCTTATGTATTATAATGCTCTTGGGTTGAACAAAGGAGCTGGTGATTTTCAGTATGCTTTATCAAATCCACATTTTAATGTAGATGTAGCTAATATGAAAGCTAAAGAAGTATATGATATTTGTCCTTTTACTAACATGCATCTTGCTATAGTACAAGACTTACACATTGGTGACCCTTGTTTGGTAGATCTTCCATAAAACTGAATGGATTAAACACCAGAGATTTGCTTCTTCACCATTCAGGAGCCTGGGAGTCTGAGATCAAGGCATAGGCAGCGCTGGTTCCTTCTGAGTCAACTAGGGAAAGGTTTATTCTTCTCCTTCATCAGTGTCTATTTTCCCATTATGTTATATTAGCTTTCTTCTTTAATGAAACAAGTCATGTTGAAATAGAGCCCACACTAATAAACTCATTAGAACATAAGTTACCTCTAAAAAAATCCTTATCTCTAAAAATGATCCATTCTGAGGCTCTGAGTATTACAACTTCAACATATAAACATTTTAGGGAATAGTATTCAATCCATAACAACTTTCAAAAATATCTAGTGGAGTCACATGATTTATCTAGGGTACTACCAGAAAAAAAGGTGAATCCAAGCTCCTGACCCAAAGGAGTTTACATTAACAGATGAAATACAAAATAGGTATGTAAAATTAATGGAGAACTAAGAACCAAACTCTGGAAGAGATTATACATGTTATATGACTCCAGAGAAAGAGATGAATATAACCGTAAAATATTAAATGAAAGTTAACATTTATATTGAAATTGAAATTGCATTAAATTTAAATAAATTGAATAAGGAGGAGTGATGTATTTCCAAGGAAAAAAGAAAAGGCAAATAAAAAGGAATAATACTCATGTGGCCACAAAAAGACTTATTCTGAAATCTTTCTTATTAAAAGCAAATCAATGTTTATTTTATACCTGATATTTTTGTTACAAATACTCCAAACATTTTTTTCAATTTTTGTGAAAGATATATAGTGATATAAGTGGGGATAAAAACTTCACTTTTATTAAAAAGTGATGGTTAATTTTATATGTAAATTTTGCTAGATTATGACACTCAGGTGGTTTGACCAAATAGTAGCCTAGATTTTGGTGTGATGGTTATTTCTCAGATGTTATTAACACTTAGTTCAGTAGACACTGAGGAAGGCCGATAACCCTGCATTGTGAAAGTCAGCCTTTGATATGGTTTAGATATGTTTGAGAAATTTTGTTACTTCTTTGAAGAGATTTTTGATCCCTTTTATTTCACTATCTATTCCCTCTTCTATTCTGATTATTCTTATGTTAGCTTTTTTAAGATGAGCTCATACCTCTTTGATGTCCAATTCATGCTGTTGAATTATTATTATTATTATTATTATTATTATTATTATTATTATTATTATTTTGCAGTACTGGTGATAGAACACAGGGGCATTCTACCTCTGAGCTACACTACCTGCCCTATTCTTTATTCTTTTTTTTTTCTTTTTCTTTTTTTTTTTTTTTTGGTACTGGGGTTCTGGAAGCCCTTCTACCTCCGGGCTACACTCCCGGACCTATTTTTAAAATATTTTTATTTGGAAACAGGGTCTCTTAAGCCAGTGAGGCTGGCTTCAAACCTGCGCGATCCTCCTTTCTCCGCCTCCCAAGTGCAGGGATTACAAGCCTGCGTCAACACACCCAGCACTGAATTATTTTTTCTAAATTATATCCTATATGTTCATTTTTGGAATGGTCATCTTCTAATATCGAGATTCCGTTTTCCATGTGGTCTAATATAGTGTTTATAGTTTGTGTTGATACCTTTCCTTCAATGATGACATCATTCACTTCCTTCAGAACTTCTTTCTGATTCCTGTTCAGAGTGTCAGATTCTTTGTTTCTTTATTTCTTTCAAATTCTTTCTAAATTATTTTTTTAAATCCTGTATCATTTCTACTATAAATTGCTGATTTGTCCTTCTGGTGATTTCTGCAATTCTATGTTATCAGGTTGTGCTATTGTAGGGTTGTGGGAGCTCATTGCTTTCTTGCTCTTCCTTCTTCTTATGATTTCAAGGTATAAACTGTTTCCAAAAATTTATATGTTGAAGGCTTGTTCATTACAGCTGCCATTTTCAGAAGAGGGAGTCTGAGGAAGTAATCAGATTATGAGGGCTCTGAGTACATCAATGGACCAACAATTGGTGGATAAGTATTTGGAAGGGCAATAGTAGGAAAACTTGAGAAGGTGAGACTTAGTGATATGGAGTCCTTGGGAGCACGCCCTAGTGGGTGCTAACTTTTCTCTGACCTCTTCCTAATTTCCTCTCCCTCTCCCTCCTCTCTCTCCTCTTTCTCCCCCATTTTTCCTCCTTCTCATCCTTTTTCTCCCTCTCTCTCTTGCTCTGTTTTCCAGCTGCCTTGAGCTGAATAACTTCCATTCACCACACCTTTTTCATGATGTTCACCTCACCACACAGCCAAAAAAATGGAGTCAAACCATCATGGACTGAAACCTCTGAAACCACGAACCTAAGTAAACCTTTCCTTCTTTTAAACTGTTTCTTTCAGATATTGGGTCACAGCAACAAAAAACCGACTAACAAAACTTCATTGGCTAATTCCAATCAGTTGAAGATCTTAAGAGCAAATATTGAGATTTCTAAATAAATAATATTCCTCAAGTCTACAAAATAGAAAGTGTCTAAATCTCCAGCTTGGTAAATAGCATTATAAATTTCACAGGTGCCAACCTTCATGGTTTCATAAAACAATTCAAGACAATTCATTAAAGAAATCTCTTTCTCTCTTTCATCCCATATCTCCTATTTATTCTGTTTCACTGGATAAATCTAATATATCACCTTTATGTCTGTAACTAATTAATTTTCTTCCTACTTAGTAAAAATAACTATTTTAAACCTTAACATGTACATGCATGTTGTGACATTTAGACAAAAGAGAAACAATAATTTCTTATAAAAATAACTATTTGGAAATGCAGCTGCTATTTTGCTTAAAAACAATGATGTTTTTAAGCAAAAACATATTTTTAAATAATAAATAAATCTATAAAAATATACAAAATGAATTAGTGAAAAAGATTTCTCTCTTATTCATCATTATGCCTAAAGACACAGCTTGTATAGCACAAAATAGTTTTATAGTTCCAGGATCTTGTAATACTTTAAATATATTAAAGGCATTTACTACAAAAAGGATACATTCACTGTGAAATTCCTTTCTTCCTTATTAGAACCTTGATAGGAATTACATGTGCTCTTTTTATATAATTAATTAAAATCTCAGGCCCTGAAATATACTTGAAGTTTTATGGAAACTGAAAAGAATGAGAGTTTCCCTGCCAGCAGCAATTTGCAATAGGGCCCTATCAGTACAGTCTAAACACTCAACCCCACTGGGAAATAGCAACCTCCCCATTATGGAGATGGCATTACTTTTCAAGATGATCTGCTCCCTGTACTGCTACCCAGCATGCTATCCATAACTCTCCAGATAAATTGAAGGGACTGAAAGATTTATGAACTCATGAATTCTTTTATTGTAGAAAACCCCAGTCAAATTCACCAGAGGACATCTTATGCCTATGTGAAGATCCTTTGGCAAAATAGAAAATGTATGGGCAGAGTAATGGTACATTAAAATTGACTCCAATTTACTAGAAATTCTCATATGAATAGGTAGAGAAAAAGTAGCCTAAGAACATATTATACCTTGTTAAGTCATAGGATACCACAGTGGGGGCTTACTATGTATCTGACCACTACCTTTTCAATACTAGTTTTAAATTGCTTTTTGAAGCAAGGGATTATTTTAACCAAAATATGCCTCATGAATTAGGTAAATATTATTTCCCAATGAATGATATTCTTTATTAGTAGTATATTAGTATAATAAATTAATAGACAATAATAAGTATTTACTTCACAAAAGTATATAAAGAAAACACAATGTTACACAAAGATAAATGCAAATATCAGCTATTTCGCTTCATTTCATTATATGTTTATGATGAAATTTATCTCTTACAATATTTATTCGAAGTAATTTACCTTTGTTCTGCAGGATACATTTCAGTCAAATTTTGTAAATTACTCTAAAAGATGACTAATAATAGTAAGGTTTTTATTTAAAAGTTTTTCAGCATTCTATTTTTTATTATATAGATATCATGATGTTTTGCTTACAAAAGTCAACTAAGTATAAGAACGCATTTTCTCATTGACTGTATTTTCTTTGAATCTTCATGGATAACTCATTTATAAATTTTTACATGACAATATGCAATGTAACAGCTTAAATGTTTGGCTAAAGGAGTTAGTGAGTTTGCCGGGCATGGTGGTGCATGCTTCTAATCCCAGCATTTGGGAGGCTGAAAGAGGAGGATTGTGGTTTGTGGACACCCTCAGCTACTACTTATTGAGGCCCTTTCCAACTCAGTCCCTGTTTCAAAATAAATAATTTTTAAAATAGGGCTAAGAGTGTAGCTTGGAGGTAGAATGCTCCTGGGTCCCATCGCCAGTATCACACACAGAAAAGAAGAAATTAGGAAGTTTTATTTGAGAAATAGTATTTTATACCACTTGGTCTCATGTCAGGTTGGTCCCATAGCTGAAAAAACATTTCATATGTGACTATATCAATTCCTAGAACTACAAATTTTGTTTGATATACTTAAATGTCGACAATTGTAATATATGTCTGTGAAATGCTTGTTGATTTCTTTTCCTCAGAAAATAAATTCTGTAACTTTATAGTTACTCTATAGATTATGTATTAATTTAACTTTAGAAAATTTTTCAGAGAGGATAAAAAGCATCTGTATACGTGTATAAAAGAAAGAGAATGAAGGAGGAAAGAAGGTGAGAAAGGAAAGACAGGGAGAGGAGAGTGTCAATTTAATGTTTCTTGGAGTATTCTAAGTTCATCAGAATGCATTTCCATTTGGTGTCCTATTACATATAAGTTCTGAAAGTAGTATATTACTTACTCTAAGTAGTAAACTGATTTGTAGATTAATACTACAGGATATAACTTCACACCATGTTCAAATTGCTAATTTCATGTGGTATATTCAGAGCAGAGTAAAATTTTCTATGCCTATAAAGTAAGTACATTATTAAAGAACAATCAATTGGTGCTAAGTATTATTTTAGTTGGCTTTTCCATAGCTGTAACAGGAACATTGAAAAGAAACAACTTGAAAGAGGAAAGGTTTATTTGGGCTTCTGGTTGCAGAGGTATTAGAGGTTCAGTCCATAGTCAGATGACTCCAAGGTAGACTTCATGGTAGCACCCTATGGTGAAGGAAAAGTTACTCTCAGCTTTGGGGGCAGGAAGCAGAGCCAGAGCCAGAGGAAGGACCCAGGGATAGATATAATACCAAAGACACATCCCCAGTGACCTACTTCCTCCGGCTACACCCTATCTGCCTACTTAACTACCAAACATACCCATTCAAACTATTAATCCATCAATGACCTTATCTACTGATAAGAATAGATTGCTAAGCCATTTTTACATTGCCAATACATGAGGGTTTCTGGAAGACAGTCTAAATTCAAACCATAGCAATTACTTAGACTACACATTTTCAGCTTTTGGATTGTTGTTGCTGTTGTTTTACTTCTAAGAACTTTTTCTCTCAAGTAATAATTGGGACAGTACAAATATTGGTAAAGTTTCCTTGAATTGTTGCATTGGATTCTATAAATCTGAATACATGGAAATTGTTCAAATTATCTGATAGCATAGCTTGATTCTTATACTGAACAAGATTTTGAGCAATAATGTTTCATTGCCTCATCCATCATAGCTTTCTCATTGTCAACAAAAAAGCTCTAATAGTTCCATTTTCATTTTATCTCTTTTAGAAATACTTAAAGAATTGAAAAGTTCATGTTAAGATGCTTTGGGGCTCTCTAGGAAATATTTCCATCTCATTAGGCTAGATGCCCAGAAGTTCAGGCAGGGAAGTCAGACAATGAATTTCTGATGAAATAACAGATTAAAAATACTTTTATGGAGTGACAATGAGCCTGGGGAGGGATTAAATAATAAGTCAACACTCAGTTTCACTATATTAATCTCTATGCCATATCTTGGGGGCACAGCCAAGTATAAAGGTCTTTTCCATTCAGCTACCAGAAAACATGAAGAAAGACACAGAAAAATATTATAAGAATAAGTATTCTTTTGGAAGAGATACATACTGAAACATTGTGTTAACACTGGAAATGGGAATGAGAAATCTGTGAGAGATGTCAAACGATGCTAATTGAAAGGATGTAAGAAATAAAGTACAGAGAAAAATGAATCCAATGACGAATGCCTTTAGTTGGAATCAATAAAAGTATTATTTAAATTTTAGCACATTCTGAAAGAAGAGCAATGCAGATTCCGTTATTCTAAAAAGGGGGTTTAGGTAATTGGGAACCCATCTTGGATGTGTTGGTGGAAGAAAATATCATCAGCAAAGAGACACTAGCTAACACTAAAATGAACAATCAATTGATATGAAATCTTCAGTGATAGAAATCAAATTATATATTATTTTATTGATATAAAATGAAACCTGGAGTGGTTTCAATAGATATCCTAAAACAAAAATTTTCCAAACCACAGTTGGATGACTTACTTTAACAGTTCCTAGATCGAAATATATCCTTTCCTAAACTAAACCCTATATATAACCCAGACTTTCTCGAATCTTACATTTCTACTTTCTATATTGCATGCCTTCCTTGTTTCTGGATTTAAGTATTATGCTTTTATAATGTACTTGGTGTGTAGTATGATGATAACTCTTTCACAGGTCTATTTATTGTTGCTACAATAAAATTTTTCTCTGACAGCTTGCTATATAATTTTTGATCAATACATAGTAGAAATGTATGTTTTTTAGGAGACACTCAGAAAACATTTGCAGCCTAGACAAAATGAATGAAAAATTTGTTGCTGTCTTTCTATTCGTCAAGTAAAAGTTCTGAAAGCTTTTGAGATTTACAATTGATACCTTAGCTTCCACTTCCCATATACTCTATGAAAAAGCATAATATTCTCATATGGTTCAACCTTTTTAAGTTGCCAGTAAAATACTGAGAAATTTTACATAAAAAGACTTTTTTCCTTTCCATGTAGTTACAAGAAAAGCTAAATTCTTTGTTTAAACATGCATCTCTTTCATATATTTTTGGCTGAACTTTCCCCAAAATTTTATAGACAGTCTTATTATTTCAGAGGTCCCCTGGGATGAGTTACACATTCAAATCCTTAGTGTAGTAGAAATGTATCTCTATCCATCTACCTTTTATTTCATTGTGGCTTTTTTTTTCACCATTATCCATATAAAGTTTTCTATTTTCTCAAACTTTGAGAAAATTTTTCATTATGTTAAACTGTCCATTCTACTTTAGTAAATCACAATTAGTAGGTTCCGAAATGCAATGGACATATTACAGAAAGTGATCAGAAATGAAATGAACATATTATGGAAAATGATAGTGAGGACTATTTTTGACTAGTTAATACAGGTAAAGTTAAGTGACCCCTTGTGTGCTTGCCTAACATTAATTATTAATACAATTTTGTTTATTGTGGAGAACATTTCACTTATAAATAATTTACATAAAATAATAAACATATGGTGGTAATTTGGATCAAATTTATTAACACTCATTGTTTCCACCAAGATGAAATGGCAATTAAAAAACTACCATCTAAGCCAGGAGTGGTGGCACATACTAGAAATTCCAGTACTTGGGTGACTGAGACAGGAGGATAGCAGGTTTACAGCCATTCTTGGCAATTTAGTGAAACCCTCTGAAACTTAGTGGGACCTTATTTCAAAATTAAAAGTCAAATATGGGTGGTGTGTAGCTCAGAGATTGAATGTCTCTGAGTCAATCTCTAGTACTGCAAAATAAATAAAAAAATACATATATATATCCATACATGTATATACCAAGGTAATGAATATCTACTAAATGAATATATAAGTAGATATTCAGACTATAATAAAAAATATCAGCATACCATTTTAGCCTACATTGATTATCAATATCCTCTGTCTCATGTGTGGTCTTTAAGATTTTCTCAGAATTTTACCATCACATGAAAATCCATACTATTAACTTACCAAAAATACATCCTAATTTTAACCACTAAAGCTCCATGGAAATGTACAAGCATGTATTATCTATATCTTAAATTAAATAATAATTTAAAATATATACTGAAGACAAGTTCAGAAGTTTGCTGCATTTTATGCAGTAGTTGTGCAATATCACAAACTGTAATGAAGAAGTAAATTATCTAACTCAATAAAAATAATAGAAACTGGGATCTAATTGCTGAGAAACACATATTTTATGGAACAATGCATAGTAGATTTTTCTTGCACCTACACCCTTGTCTCAGTAATGTGAAGGTTGGGTTAACCATTTTGCATGCATTGCACATATGGGATAGATTTTCACCTTTTTGAATGAAGAATGTTCACCAGATGATAATTAGTATCTGCTAAGTGCTCTTTAGACTAACATGATACCATAAAGAAATATCACAGAAGTGTTGACACAATGCTCATCCAGCTGGAGGTTCCAAACAAGTCTGTTTTCATTGTCATTTACTGTCAATTGTAACTCAGCACCAGCTGGCCACATCCTTTTCCTCTACCCTGCTCTCAACAGAGGAAATAAGAATGTGTTTTTTGTTTGTTTATCCAGCTTATCTAGTTTAAATTGATGAGAAGGTAGAAAATACACATTTGAAATTAAAATAGAATTATGATTTATAATTACCCTAACCATGTAACTTTATTACTTTACAAATATCAAACATAATTTGTTTTCTAGCATCTATTTCATTATTGCAGTTCACAGAGGAAAATTATGAGCTAAATTTTATGTAAAAGCTAGACTACATACTTTGTGCTTAACTCAAATTTTAGTGTCCTTTACTGATACAGTGGCAATAGGAAATTCCTTAATATTACAGTGCTGGACAAATCATAGTTCTCCCATAGGACAGGTAATATGGGTAAAAGATACAGAAACAATATTTTCTCATATAGCTCAACAGTCAAGATTTAAATATTTAACGGATCAGTCAAAGCTTTTTAATAACAATTTTTCTATTATTCAGCCTCAAGCCACTCTATTAGATACCGACATCTATAGGTGTATTAAAATTCAAAAACAGTACCCTAATGATATAACATATAAGAAATCATATAAAATCTTTATTCAAATACCCCAAAGCCTATTTCAGGTCTCCATAGTACTAATTCCGGGATTCACGTGAAACAAAATAAACTAAATACATCCCACTTTTGTGTGTTTCAGCCTAAGTCAGCAAAACAAGTTTTAATTTCTTATTTAAGTGCTATGTTTAGGTTTTCATGGTTAACCTGTATTGTGAGTGTTGTCTCATAAGGTTGAAGAAGCTTTCAGATGTCAGATGGTAGTATGCGCACCCAAGAGGAACATCTATTGAAGCCCTTTGGATGGTCATAGTGGCACATGGCACGGGCCCATCTCATTCCCCCATGCCAACTACATACACCTGTACCCTAAGCCGGGGACCCCTTATGTCACCCCTGTTCAGCTTGAAGAAGCTCAATCAAGTCATCATCCGTATTCCTTTCCTATGGGTACAGGTATGTAGCAATAATGGGAGAACATTGATGGAAAAATTAGCTCATGTTAAATGTTTATAGAATTATAAAAGTCAAAATGTATTTTCTGTATTTCCCTTTGGCCTGACAGGTATCAGGAAGTTACTAGACAGAGGAGGGAATGTACCAGCATTGGAAATGGCTTAGGAAGATTTGAGAATATTTCAAAAATTATGTGAGGGGCAAATCTGTGAAAGACTTGGTCTTGGTTTTGGTCAGGAAGCAAACAGCTGTTGAAACTTAGACTGACTTAGTTAAAAGTAATTAGAAAGTCCATAGGAGAGGGGAGCTAGGACTTCCTCTTTCTAAATACAGATCTACATAATAATCTAGCTAGGATGGGAGGAGGGGATTGACCTTTGTGAAAGACACCTAGACCAGAAAGTACACCTTGGTGGGGGGAGAGGTACCTTACAGGAATGTTTACTACGTAAGAATTAGGTGAACAAGATGAAGGTCATGTGTATAAAAAAGTCTGGTCCATGTGTTGTATATTTAGTGAATTTGCTTGAACCATCCCCTCATGTTACCCCTAACATGAGGCTGTAACTATCTTCTGTATTTCTATCTTTTTAATAAACTCCTTTAAATCTTCAAAAAAATAAAAATTAAAAATTAAAATAATATGTATTAACTATAAAAATTTGGATCTAAATTAACTAATAAGATAAAATGTAATATATTTGTAAAGTTAATATAATAGAGTGATTAATAGAATCCATTCTAAAGTTGTCAAACATTGATTCGAACCCAAATTAGGACCTATGGTTTAACTTCTTAGTCTGTGTTTTTTTTGGCTAATCAGCTAAGAATTGCACATAGTAGCATTTCTTCAAAGGTTGGGGGAGGATTAAAGGAAAAAAAATCAATGTATTTGTAAGTTGATTTACATTGTTCCTGACGATAGAGAGCACTTAAATGATAATCTATGATATCACTTTTATAAATACATATATATGTTTAATTGCATATTGATATATGTCCTCTTTGTTCATATGTCTTTCCTCTATATATTTGGATATCTAATTACATTCCCATCATTTACTATAAAGTAGCAATTTTTCTATCAGGAATAAATATCATAGGAGAAGCCACTTAACATCCATCTCTAAATACTAAAGAAGCATCTCCTTCCTACTCACTGGTTTGTGCCCTATTCTATCTTCCCAGGCCTGAGGGATGTTAACTGTAACATGTAGCTATAACAGTTACCAGACCATCATTTTGCTGGAATGAAACTTATAAAGCCAAATAATATCTTAAAATCCATAATTAATGAAAACTCAAATTTTACATAAAAAGTTTTATTTCCCCCAGATAAATCTCTGAATACTTTGCAAAGAAACCATATATGAACAACTCTAATGTGAAAAAAGTTTATTTTTGTTATTGCTTTATGGCAGAGAAAAAGTCAAAAGTTTATGGGGTCTAAATTGAGAATGGTATTTGTTTACAAAAAAATATTTTCCTAATAGTCTCTATCTTTCCTAAATCTCCTTCCATACAAATTTTTAAAATCCATGACCCATGAATAAAAGGCCATTGGCCTACTAGGTGATTTTCAACTGAGGATGATTTTGCCTATGAAAGAGTATTTGACAATAGACTTTTATGGTTCTCGGAACTCAGAGAATGTGTGCAGCTCATGTTAAGTGGATAAAGGCTATCATGCTAAATATCCTCACACTCAAGACAACCGCAATGAAACCACCTTGCTCAAAATATCAATAAATGGAAACCGAAAAACTGCATAACTTTCAAAAGTACAGGATGGAGCTGTGTGTGTCTTTGTATTTACCAAACCCCCATAGTTTCATTAAGATTATCAGAAACAAACATGGTGCCAAAGTGTTTGATTATCACTGTTTTAAAGTGTAAATAGGATAGGAACATATAGTGTAAATAAAGAAGAGATAATTATACATAAATAAGCTATGGGTATTTATGAAATAAAGTAGCTATGATTCTGAACACCATATGGCAGTCATATAACTAAATGTTTATATGTAATACAACTTGTAATGAACATGAAAAAAATATAACAATATTAGTTCTTAAAGGAGGAGGTCTTGGGGAAGGAGGAGAGGAAGAATTAATTAAACAAATACTTTAATTAAATAAATTATGTACATATGTGAGGATACCAGTGCCAATCTCAATATTTTGTGTAAGTAAGGGGGTAGTGAAGAGGGAGTCAGAAAGAAGCTCATCAAGTGGTGTGTGCATCTATGTGAACTACATTATGATGTGAGAATACGATACTCCATAAAAATAATAAAAATTGTAAATGTTAAAATATTTAATAACTAAAAATAAACTACTTATTAAATCTCAAATGCACTAACCTGTATATTTAGGAACAAAATTTACCTTTTACTGGTTTTTTAGTTTTATGAAAAAAGTCATGAATAAGAAGCAGAAAATCTTACTTCAGGTTGCTTACTAAAAAGTTACATGTCCTTGGTTATTTTGTCTCTTTTATTTTACAAATCTCTCCATATATTTCATTGAGCTATTCTAAGGATCACAAGAAAGAATAAATTATGGAAAGTCTTTACCAAGTGTTACCTCAATATAAAATAGGTTTGTTTACTTGCCTCCAAGCATTTTTATTCTTACACACTTTTAATGGTTTGTATTTTTCTTTTGGTATCATGTGACCTGAACTCTAACAAAACCAAATAAATAATTTTTTTGTCAATGTCTTATCAAGCCAAAGCTTGCTGTTCTGGGTCCGTCTGCCTTCGTCAAATCACTAAGCTTAGCATTAGAAAATTACATTATAAACAAAGAGCTAGGGATTGTAATTCAAGTCATTTCATTTCCGTTAGCCTTAATTCAGATACTGGGCTAGGTACTGAAGACTCCTAAGAGAAACAGCCTGCTTCCTGAAGAGATGGCTATCAGGTAAAGATAAAATGGGCTGTGTAAGTCTAAATAACAAATAAAAGAATAACTCCTCAATAGTACTGTTTTCTCTCTTCCACCTTGTTTAAGCATTGAAATACCTTTGTTATTTGTTTCTCAGACACCTTATTTTTCTGCACACTGTCAATCAAATTATGATTCCTTGTGGCAACTGAAGACATGTTTTCGGTTCAAAAAGCCATCACCTAAATGATGGTAACAGTTTATAGTACTTAAAGGCTGCATCCCAAGTTTCCTATTTTATTACATCTCTGTGGCACAGTGAAGATTCTCAGTGTCTCAAGTCTATTGTGAAAAGGGAGTTTAAACATGAAAAAAATACATCTTATTATACAGTTCTAAAGGCTGTGTGTGTGTGTGTGTGTGTATGTGTGTTTGGTACTGAGGATGGAATCCAAAGGCATTCTACCTCTGGGATACACCCTCAGCTCTATTTTATTTCTATTTTATTTTTTATGTTGAAACAGAATCTCAGTTGTGGAGTGTCTTGATAAATTTCTGAGGCTGGCCTGGACCTGAGATTTTCCTTTCTTAGCCTCCCAAGTACTGGGATTACCTAATGGATTATCACAATAGGAAGAAGATGGAGAAGACCGATCAGTGTTCTTTGAAAATAATGAGGCACAAATAAAGCTGTATTATATCTTACATAAAGCTGATAAACTGTCAAAGTTTAGCTTTTGCTATTGTTTACCTCTTAATGTTGTTCTTCCTCAGTTCTTCATACTAATTCTTCCAATTTTCATCATATAATTTTTTCTACATTTTCTTCTTTTCTATTTAATGTGATTTTTCTAACATAGTTTTAACAAAACTAAAACAACAAAACACTATCAGTCATTCACAAGTCATTTGTATAATGTTTCTCTTAATCCACAAAACAACCCTGTATAAATGGACCCATCACCATTTTATGAATAATTGTTTTTGAGGTGTTAAGTGTATTACCTAAAGTCAAACATCTAGGAAGTGAGAGAATCTTGGTCATACTAAAATCTGAGAGCTTAAAAATGATACATTGCCCTAAATAATGATATAGAGAAGCCCTCCATACTTGACTTCTCCAAAACCCAGATTTGATTCTGTTTTAGCCAGCTTTCCCCTCACTGTGAAAAAGTATTCAACAAGAACAGGTTAGAGGAGGAAGGGATTACTGAGGCTCATAGTTTCAGAGGTTTCAGTCCACACAGCCAGTTTGAAGACATAAACCCTGGTGGCAGTGGTGGAGTGACTTGGCTCTCATATCATGCTGGTCAAAAACAGAGAGAAGAGGGGGTTGCAGACATACATAGTTCCCAAGACCATGCTCCTAGTACACGCTACATCCAGATATGCCCACCTCTGAACCTTGTTAGACTGGGGAAATGTTTCCAGCACAAGAGCTCTGGTGGACATTGCAAATCCAAACTACAGATTCTCACTTGGTACACCAATATGCATGACACCTATTTTGTAACTGGAACTCGCTCCTCGCTCATTAAATTATATAAACTGAATAGGCAAACAATATGTAATAATTTATCAATATTTATTAAGCACTGATGGTGAGCCAAGATCGGGGTTGAGTGACACACAAATTTTCTAAGAACAAATCCTCAACCCAATTCTATAAAACAAGTGCTGCTGGCACAGAAGAGGATAAGCAATTTGCCCAAAGTAGCACTTAGGTGGCAGCAAATATGTGATTCAGAACAAAGAGGCTGACTTTAGGGATATTCTATGCATCGTTCTGTTCCTCTGTTACCCTGTAAGGTAATCCACTAACTGGCCCCAGTGAAATGTACTGCATATGTCAGGTCTGGTATTAAACAATTGTTCAAATTAGAATATTTTAATATTTAATATTTTAAATGAATTCCAACTGGAATTCAATAAAACTTCATATTGTATTCATTATTTCATCATGCAATAAGGGAGCCAATATTCTTAAAAGCTGACATTTACATGCAGACTGGATAATAACATTTCTTTCTGAAAGGAAATAAGAAAAATAATAACATAAATGAATTGAGAAGTGTACTATAACTCAAATAATTTTTGTGGATTTAGAAAACAAACTTTAAGTAGAAGCTTAATTATAAAATGTTTTATCACATCAACACAAATCTTTCTGAAAGATTCTAGATACTAGGTGATTTTGATTATTCTGCATGGATATAGGGAACAAGTGCATGTTTACTTAGGAGTTCATTATTTGAAGACATTAATTTTGTAACATTTTCTCCATGGCATATGTTTCTTTAAGGAACACTATAAGATAAGGTAAAGATTATATTGATTCAAAAGTAGTTCATATATACCTACCCTAAATATTTTATTTTCATTTAAGTATGTAAATGCAGGTCCATATGCCAGACTTTAAAGATGTGCCTAATGTCTTTTGTTAGTAAACATTTAGAGCTAAACTAAAAATTAAACACTATCTTTCTTATACCACTTATAGCTCCCAATGAGGTTAACCAAACTTTAAATTTCTAGCTCTTTAAAGTGAACTGAAAATTTAAAGACGTTTATCTAAGTGTAGAATATTTCCAAATTTTAATTATTTTTCTACAAACATTTTAACTATTACATCTATATCTAGTTAAACATCACTATTTTTGAGTTTTTATTTGTTTGTTTGTTTGTTTGTTTATTTTTGGTGGTACCGGGGTTCCTGAAAACCCTTCTACATCCGGGCTATACTCCCAGACCTATTTTTATACTTTTTTAAAATTTGGAAACAAGGCCTCTTAAGCCAGCGCGGCTGGCTTCAAACCTGTGCAATCCTCCTGTCTCTTATCCCAAGCGCGGGGATTACAGGCATGTATCACCACGCCCGGCTTGAGTTCTTACTTATATTTTTTGGTGCAGTATAATAATACATGGTAGTAAGATTCAAAGTGATACATTCATACATGCATATCATATTTTCTTGTTGTGGTTTCCTCCTGATACCTCTTTTCTTCCTCCCTGTACATGCTAGTTAGGTTGTTAGAGATGCCTTCACATATGGACATAATATTCGTTGTTTTAATTCCTTCTTCAAGCCTTTCTTTCCCTCTCCTGGTCCCCTTTTATGGTTCAACTGGTCTCATTATCATGAAGTCCCCTTTCTTTCCTATTTGATTTCTAGCTTCCACGTATGAGAGAAAACATAAAATCCTTGACTTTTTGAAACTGGATGATTTGACTAAACATAACATTCCCCCATTTTCCTCAAATGAAAATTTTGTTCACTATTTTTAACAATTACTTTTATTGAATATATTTAATTCACTTTTATTTTTGTAGAGACAAAATTCTTTCTCATCACGCTCAGATTTTAACTGACTCTGCTAAAGCTAGAATTCAAGTAACAGAAAGACAAAATAAAGGGCATATTAAATTCAAGTTTACTTAGATGCTGTGAGAACCAGTGGAATTTTTTAGAGAAAATAAAGAGTATAGGTCAGTATACTGGAGTATTTTTTTTTCAGGAGTATTTTTTCTTTTTTGACTAAGCATAAGTATGTTATGCTTAGTCAAATCATCCAATTCCAAAAAGTCAAACATTTTATGTTTTCTCTCAAGCATGGAAGCTAGAAATAAAATAGGAAAGAAAGGGGACTTCATGATAATGAGACCAGTAGAACCGTAAAAGGGGACCAAGAGAGGGAAGGAAAGGCTTGAAGAAGGAATTAAAACAACTAATATTATGTCCATATGTGAAGGCATCTATGAATGCATGTATGAATGTATCACTTTGAATCTTACTACCATGTATTATTATACTGCACCAAAAAACATAAATACTTTCATGTATATATATTAGTATTACATAGACGGAAAACTTGGAAAATTCAGATCAATGATGATTAAAGTGTTTTATTTCTTCATTACTAGAATTTCTCTATATAAATCAGATACTTCATTTCTCCAAAAAGAATTCCTTGGTTTTGTTTTACCCTCAAGTAATACTTATTTTATTTTTAACTAAAAAGAAAAAAACTGCACCCAAATTAAAATATATAATTAATAAAATAACCTTAAATAATTTTTAAAAGATATGATGAATGTAGACAAGTCAAAACAAAACGGCCTATAAGAGCTAGAGTTCTCCACACTGGAATAGTCTCTGTTCCTTGTCTCTTGAATTATGCTACACAATGACATTTTCTGTAAAAAAAAAAAAATTAAAAAAAATAAAGATGTCTCCTCTGGACCTCTTCTCCCCTACAATTAAGGAAAGAGCAAAATTTCACCATAGCATATTTGAGTAAATACCCAAGTTGAGCAGATATTTATCCTCTCTTGGTATTTTTTTCTCTTAAATTTCAAAGTGAAAGGTGAAACAATGACCATGACAAAATGTGGCCTAATAGTGGAAAAAGAGAAAGTTTTTTTCATTATTTCATTCTTACCTGAATTTCCTCCTCCTCATATGATTTCATTTCTCGGATGTTTTTGATATTTACTCAATGTAAATTTATTCAGTGGAAATGGGTAAAGTACAATGGGGAATGGAGCACAAAATGGGAAGCAGTAGTTCCTAGAAATTAGAGGTGCCATTAGATGTGACAGGCATGCTCAATATGGAGGCCACAGTGAAAACAAAAGCTGTTAGACCTCCCCTTGGAGATGAAATAAGGTCAGTAACTTTGAGTGGCTGATGTCCGTGCAATCAGTAACAAAGTACATAAAAACAGAACTCAGAGTGAGTTTCAGTCCAAGCATTGACGCTTGTAATTCATATTTATTAATAATAGCCAAAAGGAAGACTTTAAACATCTAAGTTTGTGTTTAATTCATTTTCACACTTGACTTTTAACATTTGTCCTGCTTCCTTCAAAAGGCTGTTGCAATGTTTCAGCAAGACAGCATATAAACAATAGAACATTTTAAAATACAAATATGATTTTAAGATAAATAAATGAGGGAAATGTCCTTAGAATTTAAGTCAGAGTTTACAAGATATATTTGTCATCAAATCTTGATTTCTATTTTCATGGAATTGTTTAAGGTCTGTTTTTAAATAGCTAGAGACTTTATATTGAAGGCTTCTAAATACAGAAAACTAATAACCAAAAGTGATAAAATATATTTTAATGATTGTCACATTTTTATTTTCTATAGTGTCTATTACTATGCATACAAAGTAATATGAAAAGAAAATATTTTTAAATAGATCAATTACTTTCAGTGACAGAAAATATAGCTTCTATTGGCATGCATGTTTTGTAAAGAGCAAATTTTTTAGTAATAATTTTATTTGAAATTTAAAAAATTTTGTCCCAATTATGTTGAAGTTATTATAAACTTTGTAGCAGGGTAAAATTTAAGTGTTTATTCAATTGCCATGTCTTCATAAACTAGTTCAACATACACACACACACACACACACACACACACACACACACAAATATTTGTATATATTTGCCATTTTTTCTTTAATGAAATGTTTTTTACAAAATTACCAATTTGTGTAAAATTTATATGTCATTTTTCCTCCAGGCTATACTTATTATAAACTCTTGGACAATCATTTTGTTTTAATTATGCATGATGGATTATAGCTACTTGCCTGTTGACCATCAGCCTATTTGCTGATGCCAAATGAAAATCACTCAAAATAGATAATAAATTGATTATTTCATTAAGATGATTTTGTTATCCGTTAATCTTTGTTACTTTTATGGTACTAAAAGTCAATCTGTTTCAGTATTTCCACTTAATTTTGGAGTATATTAAACTTCCTCTTTGCATTTTTCTCTTAGGAAAACACTAGAAAAGAAATGCCCGATTTAATTGAACAACTAAAGAATTAATTTTGATCTTATAGTATGTGAGTAATTTGCCATAGAAATAGGAGTCAGAGGCTCAAGCATTCAAGTATATGTGATATAACCTATCAATAACATATTATTAAATATTTCAATGAACTGCTGATACCAGAAATAAAAATTTATTTTTAAAACCAAACTAAAAACTTACAAATCCTCAAAACATGTAGTATTAAATATACCTATTAGAAACTTACAGAAAATTTGGACAACCTCAAATTAGCTGCCTTTTCAATTTTGTGAATTAAAAATTAAGTTTTTGGGGATATAGAAATCACAAATATCATCACCATATTCAACTGAATATTTTAATTTTGAAATTTATTTGACTGGTTCATTTAAAAAAGTTAACTCTTTCTCCCTACTTGTGACATTCAATTTTTGAACTTTTATTCAAAAAAATTATAGGAAAATACCATACTATGCACTCTAGGATTCCAGTAATTTTATTTTATCAAATATCAAAAAGTCCTATTTTATTTAGCATTACACTTAAAAAATAACGCATTGCCTAATTTCTCAGATAATCTTTAGCGAGAACATTTTTCATGCATGTGATAGTTCATAATGCTATTGATATTAATATGGCAATGATATTTACAGGAATAAAACATGTACCGAGCGTCATAAAACTTCTGGTGTGTGACGGATTTAACATTAAAATCAATACTATGAAATGAAGATGTGGATACATACTCATCTTAATATCTATTACAAATGGCATCCATGTAAAAAAATTAATGACAAACTATAATGACAAATTAAAAATGCATATATATCCTAAGTACATACCCTCTCAAACTAAACATGGAAGGATTCTATTTAGGAAAACATTTTTTTTGCACTTTCAATTACATTAATTGCTCCTTATCTGCAGGGGATTCTAAGACCTCTGATAGATACCTGAAACCTTGGCATATAGGGAAAAAATAATATATTTAGGATTTACTACTATCCAAGGCTGCAGGCTGAATAACTGACTGTAGGATTTCTAATATTTGTGAACAGTTACTGACCACAAGTAACTGAAGCCACAGACAGGGAAATTATGTAGTATTCCAGTAATTTTATTTTATCTGCAAATAATTTTCTAAATACCAAGTATAGTCAAGGCTCCCAAAGATGCCAGGAAAATTAAAGTTGCTATTTTATCTTTACCAGGCATAGGTGTATAGAAATCTTTTTATAAAACATGTATATAGGGGGATACCAGAGGGACTCCAGATAATGGAGGAGAAGTCTCAGCAAAGTTTGAATGGAAAGATAGGAGAGGAGGAAGGCTGAACTTGATTAATGAGGGTCTACATCCGAATATGTGTAAAATTATGAATATGGCATGGTTACCCTGGACAATCATTGGTGGGAGGGGGAGGGAAAAACAGGGGCAGGGGAGAGAGGGCACCAAGTGCGGTTTCAATGTATACTGTTTATTTTCAATAAAAAAGTTGTATAAAAAATAAAAATAAAACATGTATATAATAAATAAACTACAACAAAGGAATGTCTTTTATTCATCAAACACATTTTGTTATATTCAGTATTAACAAGGTACATGGTAAATAAATTTGCCTCTCAGTGTGTGTGTGTGTGTGTGTGTGTGTGTGTGTGCGCGTGCACGCGCGTAAATTTGAGAATATAAAAATAAATTTGATCTAAGATTATAGAATTTATAGAATGTAAAGAACTTGGAAACTACTGAAATTTCTGAAATTTTCAGAAAATTAATTGATAATCCTAAGAAAGCCCCACAGCAGATAAAATCATAGAAAAGAGTCTGGCTTAAAATAAAGAAATCAGTCCATAAATTTTGTTGAAGTTATAGAAGTAACTGCATTACTAGAGAATTTGGATTAAGGTTCCTGGGAGTTATTACCTATATTTTCAATGAAGCCTTTTTCTTTTTTATTCTTTAAAATAGGGTCTCACTAAGTTATCTAAGGTCTCGCTAAGTAGCTGAGGCTGGTCATGAACCTGAGATCCTCCTGTTTCAGCCTCCCACTTCCTGGGATTATAAGTGTGCACCACCATGCCTAGCTTGAAGTCTTAATTTTAACATTTATAAAAAGTATAATGATTAATATTTATTTACTTTGTACTAGACATGATGCTGAAGAGTTTAAAAACTTCATCTGATTTAATTTTCACAACACATTTGTTAGGTACTATCATTATTCCATTATATAGGGGGATAATTAATCTTAATTTCTTGATCCAAATCCAAGGTTTTTTAAATGATTCAAAAAAAAATATGCCACTAGTTTGTAAAGACCTAATCCCAGATACACATGCATAAGAAGCTGGACATGGGAAAATGGTGAATTCATTGAGAGGTTTTATGAGAAATTTGAGGTAGCACAATACTCTTATGTAGATAAAAGATGAATAGAAATTTTAATGGAATGTAAAACGTTAATAAGAATTTATAATCTAGTGATTTCTCCATATAACTATTATATTGTTTGCTAGGTAAATCTAGATGTTATAGAAAAGTCTAGGTATCATCTGCCAGAAACCAACTGATTATGTGTGTCAAATATGAAGAGAATTTTTAGACTGTCCCAGGAGAAGCCAGAAAATAAACTCATCAATTTTGTAGATTAGAAAGAAGTGTCATCCTTTCCTTTGGGGTAGGAGGGTTAGAACATTTCAGAAAATAGAGTAAAAAAAAAAAGCAGAGCAGTGCTTTCAAAGAATTATTTACAGAATAATTACAAATACTGTTCACTTTGTTGGTCAAATACGGCATTGTGTAATAATTATAAAATCTTCCTTACACATATTATCAATTCCGACCAATGAAACATCTAATGCAAGTAGCCTGAGAAAAGTATTACAATGGTAAGAAGGTCTCAATGATAAGAGAAGAAATTGAAGGAAGAAAATAAACTCTTCATGAACATTCAAAATGTGTAAAATCTGACAATACTGTAACAGAGAACTTATGCATAAAAGTATTAAAAAGAAAACAATATGAAGGCAAAATACGTCAGATGGTGAAAAGTAAGTCCAAATATTAGAAAGAATATGACTGGGTTAGTCACTGCATGTTCCAAGTACCTCTATTCTTCACAGTATCTGATGGCTGCCTTGAATCAAAACTAGGTAAGCCTCAGAAAGCCTCAGAAAGTGAACAGATTATGCCAAATATAAGATTACCTATAATAATGTAAACTATATAAGAACTCAAACATATATTCTTAAGAAGAAATGTGAAAGAATACTGTCTCCTATACAAAACACACCAAGACTATGTGAATGTTCATTTGTATGACTCTGAAACTAAGGTATATAATTACACTGCAGCAATGAAAATATTAAAAACTATAAAATGCATAGAAAAAGAAAAATACATTTCCAAAGAATAAAAATAATTAAAAATCAGTTTAAAGATCTTTTAATTTAGTAAATATGTTCTATACAAACAATAATATGCCACATTCTGTTAAGAAATTTCAAGAATATATAACAAGTCTTATATTAGATCATGGTTGTTATATTCTATTGTGGTCCAATAAAATAGCAAAGGATTATGACATACAATTAACATAGTAAACATTATAAAAATGGTGTATGAATTTAAAAGTGTCACTAAAGTTGAACTACAAAGGCTTGAAAATGTCCTGAACAGTGTAAAAAACATACAACTTTATACTGAGAGTGTACAAAGCAGCAGTAGCCATCATGAATGTACACTGCTCTTGGGTATGCACACAAAGACTGGCCTATTTAGATCTACAGATACATCAAAATGTTCCTAAATAAGGCCGGGCGTGGTGGCGCACGCTTGTAATTCCCGCGCTTGAGAGGCAGAGACAGGAGGATTACGCAGGTTTGAAGCCAGCCGTGCTGGCTTAGGAGACCCTGTTTCCAAAAAAAATGTTTTAAAAAAAAGCTCTGGGAGTATAGCCAGGAGGTAGAAGGGCTCCCAGAAACCCCAGTACCACACACACAAAAAGATATATCTAAATAATATCCTATTACATATATATGGTAATAGAGGATACATAGAATATTATATATACATAATACAGGATATGTTGTACAAATTTTGATGTAGTGTATAATATATAATATTATTCTTATAAAAACTATATACTTCTACTAGCTAGCAGAAAAAGGCATCATGTCCAATATGTTTGATTTAATTCTTTGACAGCAGTTAAACATAAGACTGTGTATTCTATTACTGACATGGTTAACAAAATTGAAATAAAAACATCTTTACAGGTCCTTGCATTTTTTGACTTTCCTATATTAGAAGATAATTGGTACTCAACACTCTAGCCTGACTAACCTTCTTCAAAGGAGTAAATCGAAGTGGTTCAACTATTTGGAGTGACACTAGAATTACCTTTTAAATGATTAGATTGGTGACTTGAACTACTATAGTAAGCAATACTGCTTCTCCTTTCTGTTAAAAACTACAATATGCAAAAAGCTTTGAAAATATTGTCACTTTAAAAAATGAGCACATGCTTTGTAGACATACAGGCCTAAGATTGAATCCTGGCCATGTATTTGCCTTCTGTATTAAAGTTCAGAAATGCACTCAGTCAGCTTCTATGAGGTTTTATCCCCATTTTAAAGTAGAAAAATCAGAAGTTGTTGTCAGGATATGTTGAATTAACATATGTAAACCAAAAAGCTGTTTGCTTTTTCTCTTGTGGTATTGATAGCTTTTAATCCTTGTTAGAAATAAGATCATTTTTGTACAAGATTTTTTTTCATGATATATATAATATTAAAAAGTGACTACTGTCCTATCTAGCAAATGGTAATGACTATGTAATGTATGATGTTGACAGGTCTTATTTAAAATTATTTCATACTATCCCCATATATATAACATATATTCTTCTTTTTATCACTGTAGACATAATAGTAACTAAAACAATGTTAGTGCTCAATGAATGTTTAATTACTGAATAAACAATAAATGTATTCATTATCTTTTTAAAAGATACAAAATAATGGATAAGGCCCAAGGCATGGCAAAAAACAAAAACAAAAAAACAACCTAGGGTTGAATTCTAACCTGACCACTTCCTACTTGTACCACCTGAAATAGGTTATCTTGCATTTCAAGGCTTAAGTGGCTTTTAAACTGCAAAATCAATACTGTATTGGATATTATTGTGAAAGTATGTTGTATATAGTAGATACTTGAGGAATATTTAATGAATCTGAATCATAATGTTGATGGCTCCATCATTATGAACACAAAATATTCTGTTCTGCAATTTTCAAATATGCAGGGCTAGAACAAGCATTCATACATAATTTCTGAGCTTATACTCAGCATATTATCTTTGGCTAAAATGGTCACAAATGGACGTTTCTTACCCGTAAACACTGCTTCTGAACTGTATAGCTTTTAGCATGACATACACATGACCGGAGAAAACGAAAGCATACACCAAATGCTGGATAATTATTTGCTACTGTATACAGGATTTAGATGACTACTGTCTTTTTTATTTTAATTTGACTCCTCTTTCTACTATTCCAATGTTGTTCAGTTACCACCTTTCCCATTCTAAACTGTTACAAATTTTAATCTCCAACCTTTGACTCCTTCCTGCCATTGCATCATACTTTCTAATCTCTTATTTATTCTCTTTTTTCATAGCTCCTTATGCCTTTAATTTCACGTGACTACCCAGAAGCAGTCCTCTTACTACTGATAAGTGTGTCCTGTCACGGTCAGTCCATTAACCCTGTGGTTCCACTGCCTGTGCATGCTCTGGGTCTGCACTGGAATAGCTAAAGTCCCTTTTGGTGTGTTTCTACTTCCAGATGTGGAGTCATTTTATTTGCTTATTAGGCTCAACAAAAACACGTGCAAGTACATCTATTAAATATAATGTTTAAAATATAAAACATGTTCAGTGACTATTTTACATATGGCTGCAAATAATTGGAAGGGAAAGTATAACCCCATTAGTAGGTAAGAAGCTTCAGTAAACTTCAAATTTAAATGAGAATAAAGCAGCCCCAAAGTATTAACTGATATAAGTTTAGTATTTACTATGCATTTTGTACTGTAAGTATTTTACATGCAACATCTCATCTAATTCACAGAGTTTTGCTAGGGAGGTAGCCAGTTAAGTAGAGAAGCAAGAACTTAAATTCTGTTCACTCCTGTTATGGAAGCAACAAAGCATGGCCAATTTTAATAAAACTGAACAGTCACAATAGAAAACATTTGCGTACAAGCAAAAGTAATTTTTCATATCTGTTAATAATTTATATTATATCATACTATTGGTGCAATATTAATCAATGACATAGGGTAGAAAAGTATTCTATTATTCAGAAAGTCATATAAAATTTCTTTTTGTGACTATATTCCCCCCCAATCCCTTGACTTCATTGCAAGACAAGTTTCTATCCTCTAATAATTAGTGGACTTTCCTGGAAGAAAGACATACACCTGAGTAAAAAATGTCATTTCAGAGTTGTAATTTGTATGATGTATATCACTTCATCATGGGAAGGATATAGGTTTAGAATAATTCTTTTTCTTTAATGATAATAACTTATGCAAAGTAATGTATTTCTTCTTTTGTAGTTTTCTATGGTGAAAATTCTGGTCTTAATTTTACGGGATTCAAAAAAAATTAAAGTTTTAAATAATTTGATTAGTAGCCACTCAACTAGCCTAATATTTTTCTCTTTTTCCTCTATTTTTATATATTTTTAATATTTTTGTGGTACTAGTGATGGAACCCAGGGGCATTCTATCTGCAAGCTAGAACCTTCAGCCCTATTTTTGATTCTTTATTTTGAAACGGGGTCTCATTGAGTTGCAAAGAGCCTCACTAAGTAGCTGAGGCTGTCAGTGAACCCTGATCCTCTCGTCTCAGCCTCCCAAATGCTGGGATTACAAACACGTACCACCGTGTCCAGATCTTTTAATTTTTTCTTTCATTTCTTCCCTCCACATTTAGAATTAGAACAGTAAGATTATGCCAAATACCATTTTGAGCAGCAAAGTTGACATTTTTTTTGTTTAACTGATCAATTACTCAAAATATGAATTTGAAAAAAGGTGACATATAAAATAAAAATATCTAAACATATTTTAATAAAATATCAAATCTATAAGATTAGGAAAACTTTATGGTTCCTTTGATTTATTCTTTTAATAATCTTATACAATAGAAAATTATATTATTGGAGAGAATATACAGTGCCTTTTTATTACCGTTCTTATATTTGTAATATCTCTTAAATCAATTTAATATATCTAAATTTAATTTAGTTGCATGGGAGGAAATGGGTTTCTGAAGACAAGAAAGCACACATTTTTCATGGCACATGAAGTTATACAGAACCTCTCCGTGTTTTATGGCAGTAGCAACAGTTTAAAAAAACAACAAATAATGTAAAACAAAGTAAAATATATCATGCATCATGAGCATGGGCACTGGACCTGTGTCCAAAAGATTTTGTGAGATTAAATAAAGAACAGTTTCATTTGTTTCAGGACTGAAAAGGGTTATAAACATCTTCCTTAAATTGAGCAAATTACTAGCTATTTGGAAAGTATAATGCATTGGCTTCTATTCAAAAGAGCAACACTTATGGGGGCAACACTGCCAAATTCCTCTTTTGCTTTATTCCCCTTTTCTTAGAGAATGTGATTAAGAGACCAGGTCTTATGCCAGAGGGATGCTTAACAGCATCAAAGGTCCTCTATCAGGATTTAGAACTTGATATGGCTTAGAAACCACTATGCTAATAGATAACCTCCTCAACATTATAAATCAAAGCCTTATGACCGCATTAAAATTCTATCAGCTAGTATCAGTACCCTGTGGTTTATAAAGTACTGTTAACCTACCTCTGGGAGATGGTTGGAGGTTGGAATGATACAAAATTCTGCTCTGGTTTTGAGTGTGTAGATACTTTTTACAGTTAAGAGTTATTCATCCATACATAGAATTGCCAATACTCTCTACCTCTGTTACTTCTATTGATTTTCTTTAATTGAAGCCTTAGGAAAGAGGAGAGGAGGTTCCATGAGTTGAGGTAAAAACAGAAAAATTAAGAGGTCAGAATAAACATTTTGCTATTTTGAACTGCTCATGATGCTTGATTATTTTAATTTCAGAAAGCAAATGCCCTCCTATATAATTTAAAATCTTGAATCTTCTTAAAATTATAACAACATCTCAAAATCTTATAGCTGGACTGTTGTATTTTAAACATCTGCTAAAACCCACAGTAATAAATACATGTCTGCCGGGCGTGGTGGCACACGCTTGTAATCCCCGCGCTTGGGAGGCTGAGACAGGAGAATCGCGCAGGTTTGAAGCCAGCCTCAGCTACTTAGTGAGGCTCTCAGCAACTTAGTGAGACCCTGTTTCCAAATAAAATATAAAATGGGTCTGGGAGTATAGCCGGGAAGTAGAAAGCCTCTGGGTTCCACCCCCAGTACCACCAAAAAAATAAAAATAAAAATAAATAAATAAATAAATAAATGTCAAATCTTAATAGCACTTACGTGTGTGCACACACAAATGCATGCAAAATACTTAAACAATATTTCAATTTATTATGAGCAATATCTTAAACTTTATACAGTGTGTCTTATATTAAATATACCACTAATACCCAGTATATTTTCTTCAAGACTTTCTAACTGACATTTCTTGTTATTCAAAGACACTGGATGTTTCCAATGTGTATGTCTTAAACTACTTTTGAGACTTTTGTAGGAATTATTTAAGACAGAGATTGTTGACCAGATTCAACTAGGGAAAACTTTGTTAAGACTGAAGATCTAACCAGTATTAAAGATGTTATGAGTATTAAAATGTGAAACAAAAAAGCCTGGAGGAAAAGTGATTTATTACTTCATTTATACTTCCACTGATGCAATAATTTTAAAATTTGAGGATATTACATTCAAATGTGCAAGCTATTGTGCTGGGCTTTGGGGAGGGGTGAACAAAGTCATACCAGCTAAATGATCTAAGTGTTTGTCCAATCAAAATATAGCAAAGGACAGAAAGTACATTTGGGCAAAAACTACTATTTTTTTGGATCTTGTAAGTTATGTTGTTTATCCCATAATAGAAACAGTGGAATAATTGAAATCCAATTTGATAATTATTGTTCCTATGTAGAAAAACCTAAGTTTTAAGGATCTGGTAGGATTCAAAGTTCTTTTTTGGTTTTTACTGGTTAACTTAAAACATAAAATATATGACAAAATAGAATGTGACACAAAATAAAAACTTTTTTAGAAAAACACATGGTCAGGTAATATGATGCTCCCAGAGAAAGACAAAGTGATATTTTTATTTTTTCATTGACTATATACATAGAAATCTGTATATGAATGGATTAGCAAAGCTTTGAGAAAGAAAGGCAGAAATCAGGAAGTCAATTTATCTCCCCATTTAGAAATCCTCTTTTAGAGCATCCCTGAAGGAACATCATTTCATCAATGATGATTATTTATTTATTTATTTATTTATTTATTTGGTACTAGGGCTTGAATACAGGGGCATTCAACCACTGAGCTACACACCTAGTCCTAATATTATTATTTTTTATTTTGAAAAAGGGTCTCACTAAGTTTCTGAGGGCCTCACTAAATTGCAGAGGCTAGCTTTGAACCTACTATTTTCCTGTCTTCCAGTACTGGGATTAACAGTGTATACCACCAGGCCAGGCTCATTGATAATTTTTGTGTGTGTGGTACAGGGAATTCTACACCAATAGGGGTGTTCTACCTCTGAGCCATATCTCCAGGCCTTTTTATTTACTAATTTTTGTTTTGTTTTGAAACAAGGCCTCAATAAGTTGAGACTGGTCTTGAACTCGTAATCTTTCTGTCTCAGCCTTCCAACTACTGGGAATATAGGTGTATGCCGCCATTCTCAGCTCTCAATGATAGTTTTAAAATCACATTTTCTTGCAAAATTATAGAGAAATAAATTAGAAGTAGTTCTTGATGGTGACTGGTTATCCTTATAGGAACCAACAGAAGTGGCTTATCCACACTGGACACCAACATAAGTGTCTTTCAAAAAGTATCCTGTTGATATAAAGGGGAAGTCACTTGTCCTTACATCATTCAATCCTTAGTTAAGCGCAAGAGAAAAAAAAAAAAAATATATATATATATATATATATATATATCCACTTTTGTAGCTTCCTATCACTTTTCTGAGAACATGAGAATATCATTTAAAATAATATCTTAATTTGTGACATTTTGAAGTAAAACATGGTAGAGAAGTGACCTTATTTTTCATCAGAAGATTTCAAGAGTCAAATTTTTTTGATCAGAAGATTCCAGGAGTCAAATATTTGAATAATGTTCATTGCTACAATTATATGCATCGTAAGAAATGAGAAACACTGGGTGGCTTCTCTGGTATTAAGGTACATAAAAGAATGTCCTTTAATTCCTATTGATTTCAATAGACAACACTATAGAAATTTTCTTAGCATTTTGATCACATATTCACAAGCTGAGTTTAGTCCTAGCATTTTTTTATTTTACTTGATAAACAATAATACTGTACTATTGAGTTTAGTTAATAAATACATCAAGTTCTTTATTTCTCACTCATAAAAATTACATATTTTCTTCTGAATTTGATTATTTAATTGTATGTTAATTCAAAACTTATACATTTGGCTTATTATTTTCCCCATAATCTGAGTATGAAAAAATAAATCTGCCTTTATAATATGCCTTAATGTTGTTATTTCTAAATTTCTACATATTTTAGTGACTGTTATATCTCTTGCTAATAAACAATATTTACAGTACAATAGTAAAGGATTCATTCCATGAAATATAATTAAAATCACTAAAATGATCACTTTTCACTGTGTATCAATTGGGCTTCTGAAAACAACACTAAAATTGTGGATATTTGAAACAATGGTGATTTAATGCTGAGATTTTATTATAAATGAGATGGAAATCTTGAGAAGCTGAAGATATTGGTGAGATAATATATTATATATAGTGATAAAAGGAAGTTATTACTACTTTTAGATTGGAGGAATAAAGAATTAGGTAGTAAACACAAGTCAAGGAGCTAGCTATCAAGTGGAAGCTAGCACACTAAGGTTCTAGGTGAGATTGAAATACTGCTAGACATTGCTTAAATAATTAAAGAGAGAAGAGAGAAGAAATTTCCTCGACTCTCAATCTATCATGCTTTTCTCTCTCCAAACTCTCTTCCATTAGCCAATCACAGCCTGAAGACAGTTTCATTGGAAGGGAGGAAATAGAGCCTGCGGGTTTAGCTCTAACTTGCTCCAACTCCCAGAGGCACAGAACAGCAGAGGAGCGAGAGACCCGGCCAGGGGGCCTCACAGTCTATGGATGCAGACCATGATGTGATTTTTTTCTCTAAATTCTTTAGAAGTGGAGTATTACAGAATCTACTTATTCCATGAAGCAGTTTAATTACAAAACCAATTCATTTGAAATTAGTGGTTCATTAACATGCTTGAGTGCAAATATTTATACAGCAAAATGGACTTTTCAATTATTCTGCACTAAAAACATAGGGCAAAATTTATATATATATATATATATATATATATATATATATATATATATATATATATATATATATTGAGCTGAGGGCCTTGCACATGCTAAGTAAATGCTCTGCCACTGAGCTAAAACATCAATCCCTGGCCAAAAAAAAAAATCAAAACTGTTAAAATTATTATGTTATATATAAAGGCTGTATATTAATGTACTAAATAACATATCATATATAGAACAGTTCTGAAAAGTGACTATAGTAACACTGTAGCATTTTATTCTATATTCTGGAACATATTTTTCCAAATGTGTCTCATTATGGCAATCTATTTTCCCTTATATTTGTTTCTTTTTTTTTTTTTTTTTTTCCTTTTGGTACTGTGGATTTAATCTAGGAGCACTCTACCTACAAGATCCACCACAAGACCCCCCCCTTTTTTTTTTTTTTGCAGTACTGGGAATGGAACCCAGGGGCATTCTACCTCCAAGTGATACCCCCAGCCCTACTTTTTATTCTTTATTTTGAAACAGGGTCTCACTGAGTTGCAAGGCCCTGACTAAGTAGCTGAGGCTGGCTGTGAACCACAGTTTTCCTGTCTCCGCCTCACAAATGCTGGAAGTACAAGTGTATGCCACCACACCTGGCTTCCAAGACCCTTTTTATAATTTAATATTTTAATATTTTCAGGTTGCCTGGAATGTCACTAAATTGCTGAAGTTGGCCTGGAACCTGAGATCCTCCTGTCTCAGCCTCCTAAATTCTGGGATTACAGGCATAAACCACCATACTAGGCTTATCTCTTTCCTTTAAAGAAGGAAACAACTTCATAATTTTAAACATATTTATTAAATGATACTTTAATAACAACATAGGCTTTTAAATAATGCCCTGGTGTTCTAAATTTAAAGTGCCAATATAACTAAAGTTTATTTGGAATATTCAGTGTATCAGTGTATAGGAAAAACTAAACAGTGTGAGATTTTCTAATGAAATCCCAAGAGTACTGTAGAATTGACTTTTACTGTCATTGGTAATTTTGCATTCTTGTACATTAATCATTTAATTTATTATAACCAATAGCATGCATTTAAAACCAATATTAATTAGTGTAGTCTAATCAGAAGGCCAAATGTATTGGACAAATAAGCTGAGAAGGAATAAATACTTGTCATATCCATTTATTTGCAACAGTTTTGTGGTTCAGATGGAAATCTTCTGTGTTGTAAGCAGAAGTGCTATTTCATACTACAACATCATGTCATACATCATATGACTTCCATTCAAATCCAGTGCACTGAAACGACAGAGTTGTGTTCAGTTTTGCTAAAATAAATGAGAATATCACATTTAAGAAAACGAATCTCTTCTCTTTCCTTGATTAAAGCATGACAAGCAGATAATAGGATATTTTGAGTTCATATCAGGAAGGTGGCTAAAAATGTACAAAATTCATACAGAAAGGCTGAATAAGAAACACGTTGAAAAAATTAGCTTAAAAATGGCATGTGCTTAAAAATGTGCAGGCATGAGGAGGATATAAATGAGGTTGTTCACAGTGTTGTTTCCAAAGAATGTTAAGCATTTTCAACTTGTTTGTACAACAGTACTTCTTAATAAGGTAAGAATAAAATAGTTGATTAACATTAAAGTAATTCTGAAATTATATCTAAAATATATGTATTTTTCCAGAGTAATGTTTGCCTCTATTCTTTAGTTCAATACTCCCTGGGTCCAAAAGTATAATCAATAATCAATGTGATTCCAACACCTCTTTTTCTCTGCTGTCACCCCTTGACACAGTAATTCTGACCTCCCATATGGTACAAAATGCAACTTGAAAACTGGAGAAAAAGTTCATGTTTCCATACACAGAGTAACACATTTTATTAAGAATAAAATGCAATAGGTATCAACTGTAATAGCTAAGTTCATATTTAATAAGTTTATAGAAACACTTTGTGTTTATAGAAAATTGTAATTTACATTTATGTATCTACTTAAGTTTAGGTAAAAGAAGTATACATTATTATATACAATAGATTTACCACTAAATATCGAGGGTCTAAATAGGTCAAGTAAATCCCTCAAAAATTTATTAATGCATAACATTATTCACTAAATTCACTTTAAATTCATATTTAAAGATGATAAATATGCTGAAATTATTAAATAAAATTTCATTATAAATCTTCTATTTAAGCTAAATGGAAAAGATTATCTACAGAATGATATCTATAGCTAGTATATTACAGAATGACTTTCCTTTGGTTATAGCTCCACTTAAAGAAAGTTTTGTGGGTTTTTTTTTTTTTTTTTGCAATTCTCTTCTTAAAAACAGATATTCCAGCAATTAGAAGATTAAAAAGAAGTATCATGTGACCTTTAAACTTCCATCACACTAATGTAACCACAAGCAATAAGAGTCACTGAGTAGCATATTTGTACTTTTAGGCCTTTGGTACTTAAAGTTATTTGATAACTGCTATGCCACTATTTGTTTTTTTTATTAGACACTTTGAGGAATATGTCACAATAAAAATAGAATATATTTTGTAAAACTTGATAAATTATACCATGTAATTCAATTAAGTACTCAATTCATATATTTTGATAGAAGAAGGGTTGATTTTGTTTTGTTTCCTAATGAATTAAAAATAGTATCAGGTATTATTTTAAGTACCCAAGTAAAACCCCAAATATAAGACTTTACTCTTGAAAAATACAGCACCTGAGTTGACCACATGTTCTTAGTCCTTAAGTCCTACCTGTTTGTGTGTATGAACAAAGCAAATACCAGATGCAAAAGAAGTTAAGAAAAATAATTGACATGATTTAACATCTTTATGCAGAGAAAAATGTCTTACAAATAAATATGTAGTTATTTTAATGCTATGGGCAATGTAAAAATTTCAGCAATTGGATAGTTCCTAGAGAATTATAAATTAGAATAAGCAAATTGGGGTAAAAAGTGATGCTGATAAAATTTGCATCATAGGACAAAAATGACTGTTTATTTAAAAACTTAAAAATTAGTTATAGACACTGGTAAGAGACAAGATTCTATTCTCTTTAAGAAATTTTAAACATCAAAAGTTGTCTAAAATAAGATACTGAAAAACTCAGAATAGGGCATATAAATGGATAAGGCAGAGTGTCCAGAAAGTAAACAAGGATAGCACCAAACCAACAACACTGGAAAGGCACTGTCCTTATAGCTTAGGAAAGCTTTACTGTTGGAAGCAAAGAGTGAACTAGACACAGGTCTTCTGGAAGCAAAACATTGATCCAGCTATTTTAATTACCCATACTATTTATTAGAATTCTCTTTAGGAAAAAATGCCAAGATAAAACATCAAAAGATGAGAAATCTACCAATCATTTAGGTTGAGAATTGTACTGCTCACTACATGGAAGCAATATGCAACTACACACACACACACACACACACACACACACACACACACTCATAGCTTCCATGATATGTGTTCTGAAAGAGAATTTTTCCTTACCACTGTTATTCAAACTTACAAAAGAAACATTATATAAAGTAGATATAGATCTATGGGTTTAATCTATGTCCACCCATGTGACAAAGTGTTTATCAACTAACAATGAAAAGTTATTTTACTATAGTGTAACAAAATTTTGTTACTTCTGTATACTCAGTTGTATTCACAACAAAGATTAATACACACTATGAAAACAGACATTTTTAGTAAATATTAGAAGTTGCAATAGTATTCAATGCAAATTTGGACTCATAAGCCTGTTTCTAAAGGTATGAGCCGTATGCCCCACCCACATCATTAAATTTAAAATATGTTGCATGATTCAAACAGAAATGTTCCCCACTCTCTTTCACCTTAGACACGCCATGTACACTGATTTTGTGCCATCTACACTTATAAGCCAACTACCACCCAGTGGAGAGAAAGAGTATCTTTCAAGAAGATTTGAGGTGCATGTCAGGTGGGGGTGTCAGAGAGAAGGGAGGGTACTGGGAAATGAGAGAATGGAGCATTCAGGCTTGTTTAAAGATAAGCACTGGTGATCATCAATATGTGTTTTCACAGGAGAGGAAATGTTTCCAGAAGCTCACTCTGCACTGTTGCTTAGGGGTAAAACCAGGCTAGAATTTCATTAATGACAAACCATTTCAATGCTCAAGCTCAATCAAAAGAAAGGAGAGGGGAGGAAAGTAAAACTGAAAACCAGGATAGGAGGAAGGTTGGATGAAGGGGGAGAGGAGGGAGGGGAAGAGAGGGAGGGAGGGAAAGAATGTGTACACATGTGTGAGTGGCAGTGTGTGGACCAGCGGAGGAGTGTGTGCCTTTAAAACAGTGAGAGGGAACCTGTACACACGTTAGTGAAAGTGGTCCTTAGAGGGTGGAAGTGCCTGTGTGAGGATGTGACCCAGAATGTGAGATTTATGAGGGTGAGAAAATGGTGTTGGAGGGGGGAAAGAGGACCCTGCATGTGGGTGTGACAGACAGGGAAGAGTGTGGGGAGAGGGCTGTGCGGAATGGGAGTGGAAGGGAAGGCGAGGCATAGAATAAGGGCATTAATGAGGATGAAACATTAGGGGAAAGGAATGGGTAAAGAAAGGAGGAGAGAAGGTTAAATAAGTGGACCAGACACTTAGTGGAGATTTTTTTAAAAGGAGAATAAAAGAGGAAACGCACAGGGGAAAAAATAAGATGAAAAGAGGCGAATGGAGGGAAAAGAGAAAGAAGGAAGTAGAAAAATGGAAAAAGAGAAAGAGAAGTGAAAAGCTGGCGAAAGGAAAGAAAGCTGAAGTGTGTGTGTGGGGGGGGGGGGGGGCTGAGCCTAAGTGTCCAAGAGCCAGGGGAAATAATGGAGCAGACAACCAGCAGTTTGAAAAAGTCGCCTGTGCTCTAGTAAAATAAAAACAAACCTGACAAACTTGTCAGACTCTGCAAGAGTACCCCAGGATGGGAGAACACAGACCTTTCCAATTGAGTTTCAAAGTAGCACCTGCCCCTCCTAAACCTGACACCTCATTCATCCCGGGGCGAATTGGCTGCCCGGGAAAGTGCTTTAGCATCCCGAGCCCAGCTTGCTACCTGCCCCAGCTGAAAGAGGTCTGAGTTCCGGGGATCGTCAGCACCTGGATTTCTGGAGATGTGATCTTTTGATAGTGAGCACCACCAGTATTCCTGCTCGGTTTAAAAGAGGGTAAAGAGGGTGGAAAGAGACAGAAAGGCACACTGAGACAAGTACGAAAAGCACGCCGTTCTTCCTACCTAAGCACCGCCGTGTCCCCTTTTCTGACCATCATGTTGTCCACGGCCGCCCAGGGGAAGTCCACACTCTGTCCAGCCGGGAGGCAGGAGGGTAGCAGGCAGCACAGGCTGAGAAGCACCGCCGCCAGCCACTGGTTCGAGCAACAAGCACCCTGCACCAACAGCATCATGTCCATCCCTGCTAGGGCTGCTCACTCTCCAGCAGCTTCAGCTCGCGCTCCCCCACCCCCTGGTGCTGGCGAGTCTTCCGGGGAAACAGGCGGCGCGCCACAGGATTTTTTTTTTTTTTGAGTGGGTGGGTGGGTTTCTTTTCTTTCTTTCGTCCCCCCTCCTAGTTGTTGGGTGTTGTTTCTTTTTCTGCTTCTCCTCCTCCTCCTCCTCTTCACTTTCCCTCCCTCCCTCCCCTCCCTCCCCCTGGCGCCGCGCGGCACCTCCTCCCGGTTGCTTTTGGCCGCGTCCGGAGTGTGTCTAATTCTCGGGCGGCTCGCACACCATCTAGCTAGGAGGCGAGCGCGCCGGCGAGCGGGGAGGAGGCGGCGGCGGCTGCAGCAGCGGCGGCGACAGAGGCAGAAACAGCGCGGGGCGCAGCGGCCGCCGCCGGCCCCCGGGCTCGCGCGTTGCCAAGCGGCCGTTTCCTTAGCAACCCCGCCCGGAGACTGAGGATGGAGCAGGGAGGGGGGGATTGAAAAAAAGATTAGAAAAAGAAAGAAAACGAGAAAAAATGCTTAGAGGTGTATGACAATTGGGCAAAATGAGGGTGAAAGATGCGCCGTGGGCCGAAGGTTTAGGGCTGAAGGTTTAGGACCCTCGCGGTCCTGGCGCGGGAGGGATGCTCTGCTCGAAAAGTCTGCCGGGCCGGGGTGGGGCGAGGCGAGGCGAGGCGAGGGGCACCCTCCTCTCCCTCCGCGGCGCCTTTCACCTCCCGAGGCTCCGTAAGTTTAAAGTGCTCTAAGTTGTGGTCGGCGCCATCACGACTGTGAGTTTTTGTTGTTGATATTTTTTTTTTTTTTTTTAATCTTGCCTGGGTGATCGCGCTACAGTTAGCAAGCTGCAAACTAGTTCTCCCTTTGCCCCTTTTTGGGAAAGGATAGAGACACTGGCAGGACGCTTTTTTTTTTTTTTTTTTTTTTTTTGGTAGGGACACAAGGGAGGGGGGTGAGGCCTTGCGGGTTGAGCAGCTGGCGAGTCTGTGGGGTCAGCCAACAGGGACTGGAGTACACCTGCCCTTCATCTGTGCGTGTGGACACCACCGTGTGTGTGTGTGTGTGTGTGTGTGTGTGTGTGTGTGTGTGTGTGTGTGTGTGTGTGTAAAGGGGGGAGTACAGCCAACCAGGAGCGTGTGTGTGTGCGTGTGTGTGCACGCGCGTGACGGGGAGTGTGTAGTACGCGCGGGGCGCAGGCGCGCTGGGAGGGACGGGCGGGCCGTGCTGGGATGCAGAGTCGGGAAGAGACCGCAATCAAGTGTTTTAATTGTGTAGAGCCAGGCAGCCCCGTTATGTAAAAGACAGTTTAACCCATTGACGCCTATCAGGCAGAAGGATCAGCGCCTCCGAATCAAGGCTGCGCCAAGTTACCCAGTTTAAAGACACACTCACACACACACACACACACACACACACACACACACACATATATATATATATATATATATATATTTGTGTCCTCCAAACGGAGTTGTTTTTTTCTTTTTTTTTCTTTTTTTCTTTTTTTTTCCCTCAGCCCCTCCAGGTTTTTTCTCAGGCTCAGGCTCGCGGAGATGAAAGCTTGGCTCCGCACACCGCTGCAGCCCCTTAACTGCTCACTCTGCAGTTGTCTTCCTGCCCCCCCCCACCCTGGGCAGAATAGGGTGCTGGGCATGGGGCCGCGCTTTTCCCCTTTTTTATTCTTGCCTTCTTGAACAGATTTTCAGATTTAAGATTCTTTAGCTATTCCGGACCATTTACAAATCAATGAGAGAGCTGGGGCTGGAGTCCAGAGCAGTTATGCCAATCAATCGTATTTAGTAAAGAGTTAGGGACGCAGGGGAGCAGAGAGAAACAAGTAATTAAAAACAAACGAGAACCTCCCCAATTATTTTCCTCTTCCATCCTTTCCCCGCATCTTCAACATTGCTTGAAAAATATATTCTTTGTCTCACCCTAAACAGTCCACTCGTAGACCAAATAAATAAAGCAAAACCTTGCGCATCCTATCTCCTTCCCCATAATGCTAGTCGGGTCCTTTGGCAGAGCTCAGCAAAGCAATAAACTCTGCAGGGGTCACCATCCGGCTTCCTCCCCAGCCCGAGCTCTTTACAAGGCAGGCAGGGAGTCGTTTTGCTTGGTGGTTGTGGTACTCAGAGTGATGTTTATCACCAGACGCGAGGATATATGAGGAAAGGGAAGGGTTCCCATCACCTGTGACCACCCACACGGACTAGATTGAAGAGTCTCTAACCAGCAACACCTCAGGGCTAAACTAACACCCCATGCTCAGCAATTAACCAAGAGGTTTGCAGCAGGAGTCACTGATGTTATTAGTATTCCAGCTTAATTCTCAAAACCGGTTCGGAAATTGAAAGTGCAATAGTATGCAGCCGCATTTTGGAACGTCAATAAAATGTTAGTCATTTGCGGATGAATGAAAACATTTTCTTTACCGTCTGGTGTGCTAGGGAAATAATTGTCAAATGACAGACTCTTGCTAATATTGATGCCAAATACCTAGATGACACTGTCGTCTTGTTAACTACATTTTTTCTTTCGAGCATGGCATACTGATGGATAAAGCTTTAAATTATCTGGGGCAAACGAGGGATTAGAAGAATGGACGCGTCACACACATGGGCAGAACTATCCTGCATCATTCAGTGCTTTCGCTAGAGATAAACTAGGTCCTGAGAAAGAGAAGCAGAAGGCGCAGCTTCTGGCAGGGTGACTCAGTTTAGCGCTGTTTGATGCAGAGAAGGGAGTGCCAGCGATTTCTAGTACAAGCTCTGAAACGCGTCCTTTCTAACTGCTGTTTCCCAGAGATCAGACATCTCCAGTGTCCTCAGGGGGGAGGGGGTTTCTGTGACCAGGGATGGAGCTATGCAGCAGTTTTAATATATACAACAACCCCTCAGGCTTGTAAAAAGAAAGTGGAGCCATTTTTATTTAAAGGCAAAGAGTTCCTTTCCTTATTTTTAGTATCTATCTCAGCTTTTATTCACTGAGTAAAAAGCACTTAATTCTCACAGAACCCATCCAAAAGAAAGCAATGTCTACACCTAGATTATAGATAGGTGGACTAGTGGAGAGATTATTTACAGATAGGTCACTACTAGTTAGAGTGCAAGAATGGTAGTTAGGACAGCCCTCTTGCCCTCTGTACTTCTGCTATACTGCGAATAAAGAGGGAAATGATTTTAAAAGCTTTTTATGACATTCTTTCCCCTTGACCCTTCTAAGGGCATATATCTGAGAGGATTTTACAGGGTTTCCAGTATTTGCTTTGAAGCCCTAGAGTTCTTACAAGCAAAGACATAAATCCTGGAAGTCTTGGCTCCTTTTGAGGAAAAGCCAGAACAAAAACAAATGACAACAACAAAATAAAAGAAAGAAAACCTCTTAGAATTGAGAGTAGGCAATGTTTCAGAAGGTGAAGATTGGATTGGATATAATGGGGTTCATTCTTGACCAGGATTTTTAGAAACTATCATTGATATTAATTCTGCCATAATTGTGTGCTTTATTTTGTTTTTTTACACCTCAACTTCTAGTATTTGAAGAAACATAATAGAGATATAATAACCAGTGTGGAGTTAGTGCAGAAGGAAATGGGTGGGGCTTGATGTTATATCTGATTGTTTACTTACTTTTGATTTCCATTCCTTTCCTCATGCCCTCTGAACTATATTCTGAGTCCTTCAGGAATGTTGGTGTTAGGAAAGGCAATGCTATACAGTTTTGATAGTTCATAAGCCCTTATTTATTTGGCACTATAAAGGAGATTGTTCAGTTGGGGATTGTGGTTGCACACTTGTAATCATAGTACGTGGGAGGCTGAGACAGGAGGATCACAGGTTGGCAGCCAGCCTCAGCTACTTAGTGAGGCCCTCTGCAACTTAGTGAGACCCTATTTCAAAATAAAGAATAAAAAACAAATAGGGCTGAAGCTGTAGCTAGGAGCTAAAATGCCCCTGGTTTCAATCTCCAGTACTGTTAAATAAATAAATAAATAAATAATAAATAAACAAATAAATAAATAAATAAAGCTATCCATCTCTTCTGTTATTAATATCTGAGCATGAACAATTTCAGCCAAGACAGAACCCAGAACCCAATGAAATGTCCTAATGAGCACGTTATAATTCCTGAAGGAAGTCAGTCAGGGTGCCCTTATAAACAAGACATATGAATAATAGCTCTCTAACTTGGTCTATAATTGATTCACTATTTGAATTAAACAGCCTTAAGCTTAGAGCACCTTGCCAACTAAATCTGACCTTTAGTTATGCTTTTCAAATCAGTGTGAGATGTGCAAAGCTCAGGAAATTAGGGAATTTCTCAACCTAGGCTCTTCTGACACTTTGAGCCATGTGATTGCTATGGGGACTGCCCTGTGCATAGGAAACTCTTTATAGCATCCCAGCCTTCACTCGCTTCAGCATCACCAGTAGATGGCAGTAGTTATGATAGCCAACATATTTCCTGATACTGCTCTATGTTCTGTGGATTGGGGGCATAGATCATCCTAAATTAAGAACCATTGCACTGTAAGCTACATTTCCAAAAATATATGCCATATTCTCCTTTTCAAATAAGCAATGAAGCAGATTTGTGAAAAAAACAAAAAAAATTGTATTTGAATTCTGTAACTATAGAAGTCCCTTCTCATCAGTGCATTCTTTGCATTTACTATCTGTATGATGGAGTAACCCAGGTTAGCACAGATACCTTGAATTAATAGCTGACTATATTAAATATCTTTGTATGATTTTTCCTGTGTACTCGAGGAGACCTGCTTCGACAACACTCCCACTAAATTATGCAACTGCAATGTCTTCTAGATTGTTGGAATGCATACTTTTGTTTTGCATGGTTTGAGTATAAATGCTATTGTAATGAAGGGTTGGTGGGGGAACTCTTATCTTTAAGTCAGAGTTGAATTGATAGTTCTTGTTTTTAAGATAAATTGTTGATTTTTTAACTTCCAAGTAAAAGTGTGAGTAGATGGTAAACTTGTTCCCAGCCATATTTCACTTAGATAAACTTTGATATTCTTTATTCCATGACAGCTGCAGGGGATGCACTACTGGGAATGTCTGTTGAATAAGGGAGAAGAAAAATAAAGTCATTCCTCGACAAATCACTCTATTTAAAAATCATGTAATTCATTCAGTTACCAGTTATCTATCATGTCTATTGACCATCAGCTCTGAGGGTAAGCAAAGAAGTAGTAAGTATGCATATGAATTGTTTGGAGAATATAGGGATGCCTACTCAATTTTCAAAGTTTTTAAAATCATGCCCCATCAAATGACACAGAAAATTTACCTAAATACTTAAACAAGAAAGATAAACTTATAGCAAGCACAGTTAGAAATAATTTCTAAGTACTGAATGTTTTATTCTTTTAGCTTGGAAGATAATGATTATAGCTTTAACTACATCTTATTATACATTTGCATGAATTCCAGAAAAAAATATCAGTTTAATATTATTCTCCTCATTTCCCAAAAGTCTTTAAGAACCACAAGTGCATTTATTTAAAAAATGAAATTTGATATTTTTATTCAACTATGAAGAATATAAAGTCTTATTTTTCCAAATAAATACTTTAATTTATTAAGTTATTTCATTTTATTATCTAAAATTTCTGATTCTTACTGAAGATATGTTTACTTATACACTTTCAAACTCTACTTTGACTTGTTAAATTTGTAACATTTATTGCTTTTTTCTATGATTATTTTACATTTGTATAGTGTAAATACCTCATTGTGTTTGCTTATGAAGGTATCTTGACAGATAAGTAACTTTGAATCTTGAATACTTTCCTCTAGTAATATAGTTTTCATTAAACAGGAGAATAAAACCATAGCATAAAGATATGGCCATAAGCAGAAAGAAACTATAGCCCTTTCATTCCATGACTATTTCCATCAACAATTGAGGTTTTTACTCCTGCTGTAAGTTATGATACCCATAGGGAAGCAGATAATTAGTTTTGCTTAAGACTTGAGTAAACTATCCATGTTTAAAATGAAATAAGTTTAAATAATGATATAAAAAATCTTTCCAAATTTATAATGCCACACATGTTCATATTTTAATTTTTTGTTCTGAAATATACTTATAGCACCACATTTTTATTTTTAATTTTTATTTTTTTTTGCGGGACTGGGGATGGAACCCAGAGGCTTTTGACCCCCGAGCTATACCCCCTGCCCTATTTTTTTATTCTTTATTTTGAAACCGGGTCTCACTGAGTTGCGGAGGGCCTCACTAAGTAGCTGAGGCTGCCCGTGAACCGCGATCCTCCAGGTCTCAACCTCCCGAATGCTGGGAATAAAAGCGTGTGCCACCACGCCTGGCTTAATTTTTAAATTTTTATTTCATTTATTTTTATTTTTATTTTTATGAGGATCATATTGAAATTGGCATACATTCAGACTGTGCTTGGTGCCCTCTCCCACCCCCCACTTCCCCTTTTCCCCCTCCCAACAATGAATGTCCAAGTTAACCATGCTAAATTCATACTTATATACATATTCTGATGTAGCGCCTGCATTTATCAACCTCAGGCTTCTTTGTCTCCTACCCTTCCATTTCAGCTTTGCTGAGGTTTCCCCTCCATTATCTGGAGTCCTTCTGGTATTCTTAATAGTCCCTAGCTTGGGCATATTAGAGAAAACACATATCCCTTCTCTTTCTGTGCTTGGCTGATCTCACTTAACATAATGCTCTCCAGGTCTTTCCATCTTCTTGCAAATGACATGATTTTGTTCTTCTCTAGAGGTGAGTAAAATTCCATTGTGTGTACTTCCTATAATTTTGCAATCCATTAATCTTTTGATGGAGACCTAGGCTGGTTCCATATTTTTGCTCTTATGAATTGTGCTGCTATGAATGTGGGTATGCATATGTTACTATAGTTCTCTGATTTCAACCCCTTTGGAAAGATACCCAGGAGTGATATAGCCAGATCATATGGTATTCCCAGTTTTCTAAGGAATCTCCACACTGATCTCCATAGAGACTGAACTAGTTTGCACTCCCACCAAATGTACAAGAGTTCCTCTTTCCCCACATCCTTGCCAGCATTTGTTGTTATATGATTTCTTTATGCTTGCCACTCTGATTGGGGTTAGATGGAATCTCAGTGTAGTATTGATTTGAATCTCCCTAATGGCTAATGTTGCTGAACATCTTTTCACGTACTATTGGCCATTTGTATCTCTTTTTTGAAGTGTCTATTCAATTCAGTTGCCCACTTCTTCATTGAGTTATTTGTTTTGCTAGTGTAGAGTATTTTGAACTCTGTATATTCTGGATATTAGCTCTTTATCAGAGTGGTGGGTGGTAAGGATCTTCTCCCATTCTGTAGGCTTTCTCTTTAGGTTCTTGATGGCTTCCTTTGATGAGCACAAACTTTTTAGTTTGATGCCATTCCACTTGTTAATTATTACTTTAATTTCCTGTACTTTGGAGGTCTTGTTGAGAAAGTTACTGCCTGTTTCTATATGTTGGAGTGTTGGGCCTATGCCCCCCTCCAATAACTTCACAATCTCTGGTCTAATTTCTAAGTCTTTGATCCATCTCAAGTTGATTCCAGTGCATGGTGAGAGATAAAGATTTAGTTCCATCTTTCTACAAATAGATAGCCAGTTCTTCCAGCACCATTTGTTGAAAAGGCTGTCTTTTATCCAGCATATGACTTTGGCCCATAGTCAAAGATTAATTGACTATGGGTTTGTTTCTGTATTTTCTATTCTGTTTCAATGGTCTGTACACATGTTGTAGTGTTAATACCATGCTGTTTTTTACTACTATTGCTCTATAACATAATTTAAAGTCAAGGATTGTGATGCCTCCTGCATGGTTCTTATTGCTGAGCATTGCTTTGGCTATTCTGGGTCTTTTTTTTCTCCATGTAAAATTCATGACTGATTTTTCTAGGTCTATGAAGAATGTAATTGGTATTTTGATAAGAATTATATTGAATCTGTAGATCATTATTAGCAGAATGGTCATTTTGATGATATTTATTCTGCCTATCCACGAGCAAGGGAGATCTTCCCATCTTCCAACACCTTCTTTAATTTCTTTCCTTAATGTTTTATAGTTTTCATTATAAAGGTTTTTACATCTTTGGTTAGGTTTATCCCCAGGCATTTTATTGGTTTTGAGGTTATAGTGAATGGAATTGTTTAATTTATTTCTTTCATCGTTGATTCATTGTTGGCATAAAGAAAAGCAACTGATTTCTTTAGGTTGATTTTGTATCCTGCAACTTTGCTAAATTGATTAATTAGCCCCAGTAGTCTTTTTGTTGAGTTCTTTGGGTCTTCTAGATAAAGGATCATGTCATCTGCAAATAAAGATAGTTTTAATTCCTCTTTTACTATTTGAATTCCTTTGATTGCCTTCTTTTGTGTTATTGCTATGGCAAGAGTCCCGAGGACTATATTGAAAAGGAGTGGTGATAGTGCGCATCCTTGTCTTGTTCCTGATTTTAGAGGGAATTCTTGCAGGTTTCCCATTCAATATGATGTTGGCTTTGGGTTTGTTTTATATTGCCTTAATTATGTTGAAATGCATTTCTTCTATTCCAATTTTCTGCAGTGTTTTTTATAACATGAATGGGTGTTGAAATTAGTCAAATGCCTTTTAGCATCTATAGCATCTATTGATATGATCATGTGTTTTTGGTTCTCAGTTCTATTTATTATGTGATTTACTGATTTGTGTGTGTTGAACCATCCTTGCTTTTCTGGGATGAAACCAACTTGGTTGTGGTGTACAATTTTCTTGATATGGTTTTGAATGAATATAGCTAGTATTTTGTTTAGAATTTTTGCATGTATGTTCATCAAGGATATTTGTCTGTAATTTTCTTTTCTTGAGGTATCTTTATTTGGTTTAGGGATTAATGTGATACTGACTTCATAAAAGGAATTTGAGATAATTCCATCTCTTTCATTTTCCCAGAACAAGTTGTGAAGTATTGGGATTAGTTCTTCACTGAAGTTTTTGTAGAATTCAGCTGGTACTGGTCAGGGCCTGGGCTTTTCTTTGATGGCAGAATTTTTATTTCTGTTTCTATTTTTGCTTGCTATTGGTTGATTTAAGCTTGCTATGTCCTCTTGGTTCAATTTAAGTAAGTATATGTGCTTGGAAATCTATCGATTTCTTTCATGTTTTCCTGTCTATTGTAATATAAATTTTCAAAATAGTTTCTGGTAATCCTTTGAATTTCCCCACCCTCTGTGGTGATGCCTTCTTTTTGATTTCTGATTTTAATAATTTGAATTGATTCTCTTTCCTTTGGTTAGGTGGGACAGGGGTTTGTCAATTTTATTAATCTTTTCAAAGAACCAGCTTATTGTTTCGTTGATTCTTTGACTTGTTTTTTGTTCTCTATTTCATTTATTTCTGCTCTCATTTTAGTTATTTCCTGCCTTCTTCTGGCTTTGGGATTAGACTATTGCAATCTCTTTAGGTCCTTGAGATGTGTTATTAAGTTGTTTACTTGGCAATTCTCTGTTCTTCTTATATGGGCACTCAATGCTATAAACTTTCCTCTTAAAACCACCTTCAAAGTATTCCATAAGATTTGGTAAGTTGTGTCTCTATTTTCATTTAATTCCAGAAATTTCTTTATTTCTCCCCTTATTTCTGATATTACCCACTCATCATTCAATAGTATATCATTCAGTTTCCATGGGAAAAACGGTGCTGATGTGGCACCCTTGGCCACGAGGGACGTGGGTTTCTTTTGTGGTGTTGACCTCCGCTCTGGATCCCTGGAGGGTGTGGTGAGCTCAACTCCTGGAAGTTGTAGCTGGTATTTGCACAGGAAGAACTGATATCTTACAAGCTGTTGATATGCAGCTGCTTACTTCAGGTCACTGTTTTCCTTTTCTAAGTCTCTAGAGTTTGGTGCTGTGAAGCAAGATGGCACTGCTGCGGTGACTGCCATTGCAAGGAGGGAGGATTTCTTTTCTGCTCTCTGGTTGGTCTTTTAATCTTCTTTTTCTCTGTCCTTTGTATTTATTGCTTTTATTCCTCTACTGATTTGTATTTTCTGGCTTTGTAGAACACTGTTTTTGAGGCAATGGAGATCAGTGTTAGCAGGACTCATGAGTGCTGTTTCTCTCAGTCCCATCTTCCTGGAAGTCTGCAATATATTTTTTAAAAAATTATATAAAATATAAAGTATTATAAGTATTTATATTACTTCTCAGTGAAGTATTAGTTTGAATTAATATCCATTTAATTCTATTCTGATTGAAAAGCACAAATCTCCAGTTTCCCTGCAAGTCCTGTCTAAATCACAGTCTGTATTTTATTTTTCCTTTGAAATTAGCCACCATAATTATTTCATAGCCATAATTTCCTCATCTTTATTTTGTTGCCACCTTATATTACATGAATCTGAAGGAATAGTTTGTTTTTACATATATTCTCAAGAAACCATTTCATATCATATACTACATAATTATAATGTACATTATATACTACATACATATATATATATATTTGTAATATATGCATATATATTTGTAAAATAGTTTCTTATTCTGAACATTATATGTTAGGGTCACTCTGTTCCACTTTGCAATGTTGTTTCTTCATTTTTTGTATCTATGTAGCATTTCACAGTATGACTATGCAATTACATATATTTATGTATATGTATGTGTGTATATATACATATGTTTGTTATATATATATATGTATGTATATATATACATAAGTATATGTATATATACATATATATGTGTATATATACAAATAAATATACACATATATACATATATACACACAAATATATATACAAATATACATATATATGTATAAATACATATGTGTGTATATATTTATATGTATATATGTATATATACACACATATGTATTTATACATATATATGTATATTTGTATATATATTGTACACATGTATTTCTATGTATATAAATGTATATTTGTGTATATATATATTTGTTATATTGTTGGCAAACAGTTATGTTTTATATTGTATATTCCAGACAGTAATGTTATAAACATTCTTGTACATCAGTGCTGGAAAATTCCCTCAGGGTTACTCATGCATCACAACCATGGGCATACAATCTAAGAAATGAATTGTCAGGTGTCTTGTTGTGTAAAGATCATAGACTGTACTTAAACAAAACTAAATGTTACATCCTACTACAAATAGGCCATATTTGTATAGTTTATTGTTTCTAGGCTACAAACTTGTACAAGATGTTACTGTACTGAACACTGTATATAACTGTGATGCAATAGTGATATTTGCATATCTAGAAATATCTAAGCCTAGAAAAAATATCATAAAAGCAGTTTAAAAAGTAAAAAATGGTTTATATGTAAAGGACACTGACCATGATGATTTGGATTTCCCTATTAAAATGCCAATATAATTCTTCACTTAACTAGAAATAGAAGTGCTAAAAATTATATGAAAATAAAAGACCCAGAATAGCCAAAGCAACTCCTAACGACAAAAAACCATGTTGGAGGCATCAAATAACTGACTTCAAACTATGCTACAAAGCTATAGTAATAAAAACAGCATCTTATTGGTACAAAAACAGGCACAGAAAAAAATAGAAGAATTCAATGCAAATCTACATACCTATAGCCACTTGATCTTTGACAAAGAGACCAAATATAGACACCGGAGAAAAGATAGCCTTTTCATCATATAGTAGTAGGAATATCTTTAACCATATGTAGACGAATGGAAAAAAAAAAAAAAACCTCCTCTCATTTTGTACAAGAGTCATTTCAAAATGGATGAAAGACCGAGAAATGAGACTAGAGACCTCACAACTACTAGAAGAGGGCCTAGGACAACTCTCTAACATAAGGCACTGGTAGAGACTTTCTCAATAGAACCACCAAAACTCAGGAAATAAAAAATTAAAAATGGGATTACATCAGATTGAAAAACTTCTGGGTAGCAAAGAAAACTACCAAGAATCTAAATAAAAGCCTACTGAATGGGCAAAAAATCTTTGCCAGCTATTCTTCTGATAAAGCATTAATATCAGCTGGGCATGGTGGTGCACACTTGTAATCCCAGCATTCAGGAGGCTGAGACCAGAGGTTCGCGATTCACAGACAGCCTCAGCTACTTAGTGAAGCCTTCTGCAACTTAGTGAGACCCTGTTTCAAAATAAAGAATAAAAAATAGGGCAAGGGGTGTAGCTCGGAGGTCAAATGCCTCTGGGTTCCATCCCCAGATGTGCAAAAAAAAATTAGCATTAATATTGAGAATATATAAAAAACTTTAAAAACTTACACACACACATACACACAACAGCAACAATGGAGAACCCAATCAGAAAATGGACAATGGATTTGAATAAATACTTCTCAAAAGAAATACAAATGACCAATAAATAAATGAAAAAAATTTTTCAACATCTTTAGCAAACGGAAATACAAATCAAAATGACAGAGATTTCATCTTATTCCAGTCAGAATGGCAATCATCAAGAATACAAACAAATGTCGGTTAGGATGTGGGGAAATAGGAACCCTTATGCACTGTTGGTGGGATTGCAAATTAGTACAGCTACTATGAAGATCAGTGTGAAGATTCTTTCAAAGACTGGGAATGGAGGCACCATATGACCCAGCCATGACACTGTTGGGGGTCTTCCCAAAGATACTGAAGTCAAATTACTGTAAGGATATGTGCATTTCTATGCTTATAGCAGCTCAATTCACAAAAGCCTTGATGTCTGTAGTAGATAAATGGATTATTAAATTATGGCATATACACACAATGGAATTTTATTTAGCCATAACAAGAACACAACTTTGTAATTTGTAAGATATTGGGTGAAACTAGAGAATTTTATAAGTGAGATTAGCCAGTCTCACAACATGAAGGGCCATGTGTTTCACTTATATGTGGAAGTTAGAGGAAAAAAATGGAAAACAAAGAGAACTTCAGATAAATGAGGGGAGACACTAGTAGAATAGTAGAAGCAGATTTGAAGAAGGAGGTAGGAAATAGAGGATATCTGATGGTGGAAATAATTCAAATAACATTTATATACAAATTTATATCAATATTATATATGAGGAGGTAGAGGGAGCAGGGTGGCACCCTAAGGAAAACAATAAATGCTGTGAGCATGTATGCTTCCTCCTTCTGAAACTCACTATAATGTATAATTACAATGCACCAATTTAAAAAAAAAAAGAAAGTTGCTCTGGGTTAGTCAGTGAGTGGGTGGTGACTGAACTTGAATTATTATATACTACTATGAGATTTATACAGACTTAGATTACACTGAATTATTTAACAATTTTGTTTCTTCCATAATGAAATTAACCTTCACTCATAAGTTTTTACTTTGGAAATTTTATCTTGTCTCCACACTATTTTACTCCTTTATTATAGTGCCCTTGAAACACAACCATATTTTACAGCCATATAAACATTTTCTATCTTTATATCATTATTATATAAGCTTCTACTTTCGAGTAATTTAAATTTTAAACTTTTTTTGAAACTTTTATTAAAAACCAGTACATGGGTAGGTGTGATAGCATATACTAGTATTTCTGAGGCTGAGATAAAATGATCACAGGTTTAAGGCCAGCCTCAGCAACTCAGCAAAACTCTTGTTTCAAAATTAAAGAAATAAAATGAAAGGACTGGGGTATAGATAGAGGTAAAATGTCCCCGGGGTCAATCCTCAGTACCACCACTACCAACAACAATAATAATAACAGGAACAATAGTAACATAAAAACTAATATGAACACACACATTACCCTAGGCCTACACAGGGTCATTGGCCTCTACCTGCACCTCTTGTCCTCCTAAAAGGTTTTCTGACATAACACATATAGGTTTGTCATTTCCTAAGGTAACAGTGCTGCCTTCTGAAGGACGTGCCTAAGGATCTTTTTGAGGATGTATCACTCCTTTCAGAAAAAAATCTTTAGTGGTTTTCTTGTTGTTTTTAATTGTATATTACTTCATGAATATGTGTTGATTTGGGGTACATGTTTAAAACTTTTAAGCAGGTTGTTCAGGTCTAAAAAGGCTTCAGCTAAACTCTTACTGAAAATCTTTCAGGGTTTTCTTTTTCTTCTCCAGAAATCTCCTTTCCTCTTTTCTTTCCTTCAGATATGCCTTCCAGTTCACTTCCATCAACCTCTCCTTAAGAAATCCCTCAGGAACTTTTGCTAGGAGCTCCCAGGTGTCATCCTCCTTCATGCCAAGGTTAAAGGTGTTTCCATCTCAACCTGTTAATGTTTCGATCTGCAGTGTCTCTGAAGTCTCATGTTGAAAGCATGGTATTCACTGCAGCAGGGTACAAAGATGGAGCTTTTAGGCAATGATTGGATCATGCACACTCTATCAGTAGAGTAATCCATTGGGTGAATCCATCCATTGATAAATGCATGGGTTTCAGGGAGGTGGGACCTATTTGGAGGAAGTAGGTCACTTAGAGTGTGCCCTGTTGGGGTTTATCTTCTCCCCAGTCCCTTTTTTTTTTCCCCTTCTCTGCTTCTGGGCTGCTATAAGGTGAACAGCCTTCCTCTGCCACTCCCTCCTGACATAATATTCAGTCTTAACTCAGCCCCAAGTCAATAGAGCTGGCTAACCATGTACGGAATCCTCTGAAACCAAGAGCCAAAATAAAACGTTCCTTTGTCCTGTAAGTTGTTCTTGTCAGGCATTTTGGTCTCAGTGATGAAAAGCTCACTAACACAACCACAGCCATGTTGTAGATGAAGGTATTGTGTGTCTCCTTCTCAGTATTATTCATATACTTATTGATGACATCATCCCAAACCAAGTAAGATTGTTGGTGCTGTCATAGCTATAATAATTCCATAATTGCATTTACATCTTTTATTGTCTTCTTAATTTGTAGCAATAGTCTTGTCAAAGGTCCTTCTCAATTGGAACTCATAAGTTTCTCTAACTCCTTAATATATAGGTTGTGCCACACAGGTGGTGTTTTGAAGTGCTGTTTAGCACTTTGTTGTTGGGAAGAGGTTCACTGATTGAAGGACAATGTATGGGAGCTTTATCAATAATAAGCACAATCTTGAGGAGTATTTGATCTCCAGAGTTCTTCATTTGTCTGGGATGGCAATTCAGAAGGTAATCTTGAGAGAGGACCTGGGTTATAGAGGATTTCTTATTGTTCCTGTAGTACACTGGCATGTGTCAGTATCACTGTGATGAAGACCCTATAGTTCTGTCTCAGTTTACAAAGGGTTTCAATATATACCCTGCAACATTGCCCCTAAACAAGACTGTTATTCTGTCTTTAACAACCTTGAAACCTGTCATTGACTTGGCCTTCTTATGGATGAAAGCACATACAGGTATCCATTTTCAGGTTAGGGAGTTTCATTCATATTGGAGATTTATTCTGACAAGTAATTTTCCTTGACAATGAGCTTATGTGAAGTATCAAAATTTTTTTCTGGTGCCTTCACAACAGCACTTGCAGATTCATTGCTCATTTTCATGTTATATAATTAGTGACAAATTTAATCATTTATACTATTCAGATCTAGCAGTGAATTCAACATCATTTATTTATTCTTTTTATATTTTGATTGATTGTGATCATTATGATGCTAGAAGGGATATGTTTATCTGTCTGGTCTTCAATCCAGGTTAATAGAAGTTCCTCTCTATCTGATGAAGGCTCCTCTCAGATTACTATTGGTTCTATTACCTTCAGTGAAGTACATCCTTAACAGTTTACATCACTTTGTTCTTGTTCTTCAGCATGGCATCCAAGGTAGAATGGGACAATTCTGGCAAGCTACAACCATCACTGATTTTCTACCTTTATTTTCCTTAATCACTTTTAGTTCTGTTTCCAGGTCAATCACTCAAGAATTCCTCAAACTGGAAAAAATTAGCAGTGGATTTTCTGTGCTCAGAGGGCACGGTAAACAAAGCAACACAAGACAAAATCAAACATGAGAGAAAATGATGAAATTAAGAAACAGTGTAAACATAATGTAAGAGGTCACTACTGGCATAACATGGCATACCATTTTAAACATGCCTCTAAGTAGATTATACTCTAACAAAACAAATTGTATAGTAAATACATAAACCATTTACATCAAACTTTCACTATTAACCATAACCATTAACATATTACCTTTGTCAGGTGTGTTATAAAGCTGACAGCATGCTGGGTGTGGTGGCACATGCTTGTAATCTCTGTGCTTGGGAGGCGGAGACAGGAGGATTGCGCAGGTTCAAAGCCAGCCGCGCTGGTTTAAGAGACCCTGTGTCCAAAAATAAAATAGGTCTGGGAGTGTAGCCCAGAAGTAGAAGGGCTTTCAGGAACCCCAGTACCACACACACAAAAAATTAAATAAATAAAATAAAGCTGGCGGCATAGTTTCTTTATACCAGCATCATTGCAAATGATGAATCCTATATTGCAGTCTAATGTTCCAATAGCTATAGTATCATTAGGCAATAGGAATTATTTTGCTTTATTATAATCTTACGGGATGAAAATGGCGTATGTGATTCATCCCTGATGAAAGCATCTTTGCACAACACAGATCAGAGAGAAAGAGATACAGAGAGATAGAGAGATGGGTATCTTAAGAACTTGTCTTATGGAATTGTGAAAGATAGAAAGTCCAAAGTCTGCAGAGTAGGATGTTATGCAGGAGACCTAGGGTTATGTTGGCAATATAGCTGGAATATGAGGGCAGTCTACTGACAAAATTTCGTCTTCCTAAGTCTATTTGCTATTAAGGTCCTCAACTGATTGAATGGGCCTCACCCCAAATTTTGGAAAGGTAATCTGTTTTACTCACAGTCTACCTATTTATTGATATTTTTATTTATTTTTAAACTGGGGATGGAACCCAGGGGCTTTCTACCTCCAGGCTACACTCCCACACCTATTTGATATTTTATTAGGAAACAGGGTCTAAGTTGCTGAGAGCTTCACTAAATAGCTGAGGCTGGCTTCAAAACTACTCGATCCTCCTGTCTCAGCCTCCCAAATACTGCGATTACTAGGGTAAGCCACCATGCCTGGTAAAGTCTACCTATTTAAATGTTAATCTCAGCTAAAATAATAACCTTCAAAGCAATACCCAGACTGGTGTTTGACCAGAGAGTTGAGTCCAATAGCCAAATTAAGTTGACACTTAAAATTAACTATCAAGCCAGGCATGATGGCACATGTCTGTGATCCCAGTACTTGGGAGACCAAGACAGGAGAATCACAAATTCAAGGTCAACCTCAGCAATAAAGCAAGACCCTCAACAACTTAGTGAGAACTTGTTTCAAAATAAAAAATAAAAATGGCTGGGGATGCAAACTAGGGAATATTAGGAATATCAGAGGGAATCACATAATGGAGGGGAAACCTCAGCAAAGCTAAAATGGTAGGTTAGAAGAGGTAAAATGCTGAGGCTGATTAATGGAGGAGCTACATTCGAATATGTGTAGAAGTATGAATGTAGCATGGTCAAAAGGGACATTCATTGTTTGGAGGGGGGAAGGAGAAATGGGGGTTGGGAAAGAGCACCAATCATAGTCTGAATGTATGTTATTTTCAATATGATCCACATAAATATAAAAAATAAAATAAAAAATGTCAGGGGATGTAGCTCAGAGGTAAAATGCACCTAAGTTCAATCCCCAGTACTACAAAAGAAAAGAAAAAGAAAAAGAAAAAGAAAAAGAAAAGGAAAAAGAAAGAAAGAAGGAAGGAAGGAAGGAAGGAAGGAAGGAAGGAAAAGAAAATAGGGCTAGGGGTATCTGTCAGAGGCAGAATGCCCCTGGGTTTATCTTCAGTAACATACACACACACACCAAAAGAGAACAATAACAAAAATTAATCATCACACTACTTTATTTCTAGTTCACTCATGGTTTTGGATAGTTTATTTCAATTTAATATAATTTTTTAAATGATATTAATCCTTGGCTGTTTATGAACTCTATTTATTTGCTACTTCAACCCTTTGAAAATTCTAAAATTTCAGGTCAGTGTTGAATTGTAAATTATTTTGATACTCTGTTCTTTAATATTTGATTATTTTCATGGCTTTTTTCCTAAAATAATATTGGATCAAGAACATAATTAAAAAAAAAAAACTTGCTTTTTGCTTTGATATTGTTTAGATTTATTTAGAGTACAGACCTTTGAAAACTTTACTATTTGAATCTCCATTAAACTATAAAGAGAGTATAAAGGCATCCCAACTTTGAAATGATGGTTAATCACCCACTTCTATTATGCCCAATAAAATTCTATGAACTAAATATATGAAATTTTCATAGACTATCTCTTAATCTAAGAATCTTATCTTTTAACCTACACTTTTCCATTTCCCCACTTCCCACTCCATGCCCCTGTTATTATTACTGTTAATAAACTATTTACAGTATTTTATTCTCTTATGTTTGACTCTCCCCTTTTTCTCATATTCCCCATGTAAAAGAGATCATGCAATGTTTTTCTTGCTGTGTTTTGCATCTTACACTTAACATATTGTCCTCCAGATTCATATATGTCATAGCAAATGTCAAGATTTCCTTATTTTATAAGGCTGAATAATGTTCCATTATGTATTTATATACTATATTTGATTCTATTCATTTGTTTGTTAATAGATGTTTAAATTGTTTGCATACTTTGGCTACAGTAAATATTGTTACAATGAATTTGGGAGTGTGGATATCTTCATAAGCTAGTGATTTCACCTTCTTTATATGTATAGCCAGGAGATGGATTACTGTATAATAGAGTAGTTTAATTTTTAAGTAGTTTAATTTTTACAGGAACCTCTGAAAGGTGTTACATATTATTTACAACAATCTTCATTTCCACTAACCCAATGCTAGGGTTTTCTTTGATTTATAGCTTTTCCAAAATCGGTGTTTCTTGTCTTATTGAGAATGGCCAATGTAACTGATGTGATGTGATATCCCATAGTGGTTTTAATTTGCATTTCCCTTTCCTGATTATACGTGATTTTTATAACATCAAAAAATATGTAGTAAGAAATATAACCAAAAAGTACAATATTTATAAACTGAAAACTATGAAACATTGATGAAGGAAATTAAAGAAGACACAAATAAATTTTAAAAATCTTATGTTTATGGACCAGAACAATCAAATTCTCAAAATATCTATATTACCTAAAGCAACATACAAATTTAATGCAATGCTTATGAAAATTCCAATGGTATTCTTCACAGAAATAAAAAATCCTAAAATTTCATGGAACCATCTAAAACACTGAATAACAAAAAAGGAATATCCAGAAAAAAATCAAGTTGGAAGCATAACACTTCCTGACTTAAAATTGTGCTCTAAGTCTAATCAAAATAGTATGTTGTAGGCACAAAAATAGAAATATATAATTGTGGAACAGAATGCAAAGCCCAGAAATAATCCCAAACTTGTATGGCTAGCTAATTTTCAACAAGGGTACCAAGAAGGGATACAATTGGAAAAGGATAAGCTTTAATAAATGATGGTGGGAAAATTGGTTTCTTCATGTAAAGGAATGAAATTAGACCCTATTCTACAGTATACAGAAAATCAATTCTAAAGGGATAAATGTACATATGTAAGACCTGAAATCATAAAACTCTTAAAAGAGAACACAAAAGAGAATCTTCCTGAAGTTATTTACAATGATTTTTTTGGCTATCATATCAAAAAATAGAACTTCAAAAGCAAAAATAAATAAGACCATATACATTTGAAAAGTTTTTACATAGCAAAGAAACAGTCCCCAAAATTAAAAGGTTGTCTACAGAATGGGAAAAATATTTACAAATTTTATATCTAATCATTTTTATAAACAAAACTTATAAAGAATTCTTAAAAATGTAATAAATAGCAGGAAAAAAACTAAATTAAAAATTGACAATGGTTACATCATTTTCAGGGAAATGGATGGAACTGGAGGACATTATGCTAAGTGAGATTAGTCAGTTACAAAAAATAAGAAATCAGATGCTTTCCCTAACATGTGAGAATTAGGGAGAAATGGGTCATAGGAGGAACTCTTGAAAGAGGAAATCCTATAGCAGAGCAAACAAGACAACCTAAAGGAGGAGAAGGGAGGGGGGAAGAGGAAAATCTCTAAAGCACACAATGTACTTAAACATATCAAAGTCAACCACTAAGCAAAGCAAGGGAAGGACTGGGAGGGAATGGGGTGGGAATTGGGTAGGGGTTAAATCAGCGATGAGTACATGTTTGTACACACAAGTTTTTTACCCCAATAAGTTGTATAAATATAATGCACCAATAAAAAAAATTTTTAAAAGAATTGATAATGGTCTTGAATGAACATTTTTCCAGCGAAGAAATAAAAATTGATAAAGGTAGATAAAAAGGTGTTCAAGATCACAAATCACTGGTAAATTTATTTTTTCTAGTAAGCTCAACATAGGTTTCTTCTATCTTATAATTTTACTTTAGCTGTGCTTGTTAATTATCACTGTAGAATATAATGTAATGATGCCTGTGAGGGAAACAAAAGTTAAAACAAAAGTTCAATGTAGAACAAAATTAGTTATAGCACTTCTCTGACTCGGTAAATACTTCAAAACACTGAAGTTGAATTTATGTGATACCACTGAAATAGGTAAGGATCTATCAATCTGTATTTTTCTATTTCTGTAACCATTGCTGATTATCTGTGTCCATCAAGGAAAATAAAATGTCATGGACATGTAAATAAATTGTAGAGATAGCTACATATAGTAAAAAGACTCAAAGGTTAGAAATGAAGAAAACATAAAATTTCTTATAAATGTCATTAAATTTTAAATCAGTACTACTGGGTTTAATTATCATTTCAAATGGAGTAAAAATGAAATAGAGGATAAGAGACTTTGGTTCCTGTCACTTGTTAGCCACTCAGTGGTAAAAGAGAAAAGACAGATCTGTTTCCTTAAACTCCCATTTCACCTCTTGCAAGGCAAAAGACCAGGGTAATATGTAATCTCTAAGACTTCTTCCTGAACAACTGGAGGGACTTTGTATTTAAATGATTGGATGTTTAGGCTGACTAATATGAAATCGTATATTATCACAGAACATTCTGATACCGGAGATTTATTCATGTCATGCTATACTTCCTATCTTTCAGTTCTTCTGGATATTATTATTGGATATGCGCTATCCTGGCAATTGTTTCCTAGTTTATATTGTAAGCAATACTTCAGTCACTGTAAATAATACATAAACACAATTATATTTTCTGGAGATTAAGGGAAAAATTGATTGGGACCAAGACATAGGAATTTGCACACATGGATAAATAATGAATGTTGGAACACATGTGAAAACTAGACTTATTGCATTAAAATAATTAGAATTTACATATAGCTGGCATGGTGGTGCACACTCATAATCCCAGTACTTGGAAGGTTGAGACAGAAGAATCACAGGTATGAGGCCCGTCTAAACAATCTAGTGAGGCCCTCAGCCACTTGGCTAGGCCTTGTTTCAAAATAAAAAATAAAATTGGGCTGGAGATGCATTTCAGAGGTAGCATCCCTGGGTTCAATCCCAAGTACTACAAAAAGAAGAAAAAGAAAAAAATACAATTTATATGGGCATGTAATATTAGTAGAAAATAAAATATTATTATTATATTATTAAATATTTTTATCATTTTATCTTGGTACATATTCTTTTCTACTATGTATATTCAAATCCATGTGTATCCACATTCATGTGCACACACATAACTTATTTATAATAAAAGACAATTAAGACTTAGCATTGGCTTTAAAGACCATTTTAATGGGACCTGCTCCCATAGTTTTATAATGTAAACAAATATTGAATCTAAAGTATATTTGTCCAGATGCTGTAACTTCCACACAAGACATGTAATTGATCATGTCTTATACAAAATTATTTTTTCTGTAATTATAGCCTAGAAGGTATGCTTACCCTGATCTCTGTTTTAATTACATTTATGAGGTAAGCTATATCTGTGATCATTGATGGGTGATCTAATTTTCCATTACCTAAAAAGCAAATTCAGATGCTATCAGTTAACTCAATGATATTTAGTTCTGTCTCCACTGAGAAAGGAGAGAAGGGTTGTGGCCAGACGATAGCACAATTTTTTCTGATTAGCTCATTTTTCCAAATGCTTTTTTCCAATTGGATGTATCACCATTCAGAAACCACTTCTGGCATTCCCAAATGACCCATTTGTTTGGATTATTCATATATAATAGTTGTACTATTTTTCAGTATGGGTTCACATGGTTTTTAAAAATTAAAGCTAACTCTATTTTGCTGTGACTGATTTTTTTAATGTTCTATAAAATGTTCACTGCAAAACAGAGATATTACAACAGGGAAATAATGATGAGTTCATATTTATTATAATAATTTTCAAATATTTTTATTTCTATTCATTGTAATTCTGTCTCATTGATTAATTTATTTAAAAATAGTGTTGTTGTAGATGATTAATTATTTCTCTAAATTTTCTCATCAAAATTTCTTTGGATGCCATTACCATTGTCAAGTCTTAGAAACAATTTTATTTATTTATTTATTTATTTATTTATTTATTTATTTATTTATTTATTTACTTTTGGTGGTACTGGGGTTTCTGGAAGCCCTTCTACCTCCAGGCTACACTCCCAGACCTATTTTTACATTTTTATTTGGAAACAGGGCCTCCTAAGCCAGTGCGCACGGCTGGCTCCAAACCTGCGTGATCCTCCTGTCTCTGCCTCCCAAGCGTGGGGATTACAAGTGTGCGCCACCACGCCCGGCCTTAGAAACAATTTTAAAAGGTGAAATACTGTACCGAGGCAAGATTTAAGACAAATAAAAAGCGGGAAAAAATTATAAAACCCACCACCTTCACTGATAACTTACATGCCAAAGTAAATTTACTTTAATTTCCTTATTTTATATAATTTTGACATTAACAAATAACAATAGTTTTTTATAAAAATCATATATGTTAAAAAGTAACATATTTATTAAAATACGCTTGTTAATCAGAACTCTAAAGTATTATAAATATTATAAAGCTTTTTTTTTGTAATACTGGGGATGGAACCCAGGGGCGTTCTACCTCTGAGTGACACCGCCAGCACCCTTTTTTTTATTCTTTATTTGGAAACAGGTTCTCACTGAGTTGAAAAGGGCCTCCCACACTAAGTAGCTGAGGCTGGCTTCGAACCTGCACGATCCTCTGGTCTCAGCCTCCCAAATGCTGGGATTACAGGTGTGCATCACCATGCCCAGCCATTATAAAGCAATTTGATCAACAGGATTTTGTTTTAATGTCGTTCTAAATCCTATTTTCTTTTCCTCTTAGTCAATTATGAGAAATTTATTATCATTTGATTTTCATCATGAGTATACATATAATATCCACAAATCATTTTTCTACATATAAATATTTATTTGGGCTTATTTTATTGTAGCTATACCATGTCCTAATTAATATTTATTAGAAAACTAAAAATAAATCCTTTTCTGGCTTTTGCCATGTCTTTGGCCAAAGAAATTGAAAATCTTTCATCTTTCTTAACTAAACAACTCTAAAATTCCTTTTTTGGTTACCTATACCCTATTCTCTTAGGGTGGTCTTTTCAAAATATATACACTGTTTTGTTGCCCTTCTTAAATTTATTTTTATGGCTTCACATTATACTGTGAAAAAATAACCTAAATTCTTAACACCTTCTGCAGACTACAGGGTTTGGCTTCTTGCCTACTTACTAACCTCTTCAGAATGGGCTATGTATTTGTTTTCCATGGCAACAACAGTACTATGAAATACAGATATTAACTAGGGTAACAAAATAGTATAGACTTGACACAAATTTATTTTTTCACAGTGCTGGAAGCTGGAAGATTAAGATCAAGGTGCTTGGAGAGTTAGTTTCCCCTGAGACCTGTTTTGTTGGCTTGTAGACTGTGTAATTTCTTGGCTTCTCTGTGGAGGCAGCCCTTGGTCTCTTCCACTAATTGTAAGGATGACAGTTATATTGGATTAGAGGCCCACCTTATGACCCCATTTAACTACCTTTTTAATAGCCACATATCCAAATACAGTCACACTGAGGATTAGGGCTTCCACATAGGAATGTTGGTGGTCAAATTTCTGTCTACAAGCTTGTGTCTTGATCACTTCTTTTACCTCTATATTTTATCACAATATTTGCATATCTCAGAGACTCAAGAAATAATTTGTTGAGAAAATTATGGAATGAGTTTACTTAGTCAACATGTAATATATATGCCTAAGAACTCTACAAGGCTTTAGAAATTAAGAGCTGAATAAAATAAAGGTCCTATTTTCACAGAGGTTTCTAGCATGTTCTTTCACACACACACACACCACTACATAAAATAATATATGAACAGTTGTAATTATTCATTGTTTGGTTCAGATTTCTCTCTCTTTAAGATGCACACGTGTTCAATTTCAGAAGAAACACACACACACACACACACACACACACACACACACACACCACACACACAGAAAATGAGTTGGACAGACATAATTCTTGTCCCTTCAGAATGACTCTGGGTGGACCAAGTTCCTATTGGATTCACTTTTCATTGGAACCTTCAGTAGCAGCTCCAGTTTTGACCCAGGCTGATCTTAAGTGTCTAATTGTCTCACACATTTATTTGTCTTTAGAAAACTTTACTGCAAAAGTGGCAGGAATCAAGTATGGCTCACAGAGGAATCTGCAGTGTTTGCTTTGGAGAGAAGAGTTTAGCTCTTCCGCAGCATCTAGTATATACCACTAAGCAGAGTATGCTTGAGCTTACAACCCAATTATCTCCAAACTTTCTGATATTAGCATCTTTTCTCTCTACCACCTTCAGTGAAGACTTTTATACATTTCAGATAACTAAAGTCATCATCATTTGCTTGCATTTCTAAGATTCCTTGACCTCCAGAATGAGACTTAAAAATGACACATTTTTTTGTGGCACAGAGTTCTGTGTTTTGAACAATGCTCAATGTCATTTATCCATCATTGCTGTCATGCAGAATAGTTTTTAGTGCCCTAAAGTTAATCTATGCAGACTCTTTTACAAGTCCCTTGCAAGCAATATTCTTGTTTTTTAAATTTTTGCAGTACTGGGGATGGAACCCAGGGGCAGTCTACCTCCAAGCCAAACTCCCAGCTCTATTTTTTATTCATTTTGAAACAGGGTCTTACTGAATTGCTAAGGGCCTCACTAAGTAGTTGAGGTTGTCCGTGAACAGCAACATCCTGTCTCAGCCTCCCAAATGCTGGGATTGTAAGTGTGCACCACCATGCCTGGATTACAAACAATATTCTGTGTACTGTTTCCAGTGTCCTGTTTACTGGCTGAATTACTTTTTTTTTGAGAATGTCTTAAATATTAAATCATATATTATATAGCCTTTTCATACCACTTCTTTCATGTAGCAATGTGTTTCAAGGTTCATAAGTGACTCAATATAGCTTAACAACATATTAAGTAATTAAGTAATATTTCAGGCTATGGATATACCATAGTTTTTTTCATCCATTCACTTATTGAAGGATATCTTGGTTGCTTCCAAGTTACTTTGAATAAAGTTTTATAAACATTTGTGTACGTTTTAAGGTTGATGTAAGATTTCTCTGCATTTGGGTAAGAACCTAGAAGCTTGAGTGCAATTTGTTTTTTAAGACTATGTTTAGCTCTGTAAGAAACTGCTAAATTTTTCTCCAAATTGTTGTGCCATTTTGCATTGCTTTTAACCATAAACTAGAGTTCCTGTGTCTCTGCATTCCAGCCAGCATTTAATGCTAATAATTTGGAATTAATCATTCTAATAGTTATAAATTGATATTTCGTTATTTTAACTTCAAATTCTTGTTTATTATCTTGTGTCTTGTTTATTGTATCTTTATAAAAGGTCATACAGATAGTCTAAGTTCTCCAATTTTGTTCCTTTTTCAGTATTTTATTAACTGTTATATTTTATTTTTCATATGAATTTGACAATCAGTTTGCTGACATGTATAAAATAGGTTGTTGGGATTTTGATTGGTATTTCATTCTATCTACAGTTTTGAGAGAATTTTTATTTTCACAATGATTCCTCTTACAATATTTGAATACTGATTATAAAAATAATACCTTTGGCTAGCTCTTTGGTTCATGAAATAATGTATGAGTTATAACTTATGGTACAATGTATCTTAATATAATTTTCTTTTGAATCTATCAATATTTAACTTCATGAATAATTTGTTTGGTATATAAAATAATGCAAAAATGGACTTTTTGTCTTTATTGTCTGATCTGCATAGTCTTATTTATCAGACACTGATTTTTATATGAGAAATGTCTTTTATTTCAGTTTAAACATTGTGCTAGTGATAAATTATTTTTGTAGTTATGGCTTTGTTATAATCTCTGATGTTTAACAAGACTGATAACACAGAGTTACTTTTCATATTAAAAAACCATTCTTGGCCAATATTATGAAATCTGATTAGAATGTTAAAATCTGCAATTGTCTCCTTTTATAAGGGCTTGAAAAATATTCTCTCACTCTCCAGAATCCATGCCTCATTCCCCCAATCATCCCGATTCCTATATTTAATCTAAGAGAGTAGTTTCCGAAAAGTGGAAAGATGGGAGGAAACTGATTAGAAAGTTATAAATTGATTATAATATATTCTGATCATAGTCTCCCAAATTAGAGTTTTGATGTTTGAAGTGATATTCACAAAAAGACCATTATAAAAGTACTTTTTTGAAAATGTAACTCTTAAGAATTCTGTAGGCACCACCTGGTGTGGTGGCACACACCATTAGTCCCAGAATTTAGGAGGCTGAGACCGGAGGATTGCAGGTTCACAACCAGCACCAACAATTTAGGGAGGGTCTCAGCAATTTAGTGAGACCTTGTTTCCAAATAAAAATTACAATCGGGCTGGGGATATAATTTGGAGGTAGAATTCTCCTCTCCTCAGTGCAATCAACAGCACCACAACACACACACACACACACACACACACACACACACACACACACACACTCTGTGGGCTCAAAAAACTAAGTATTGAGATGTCTTCATAGATGCAAAGTGTCATCAGGTGAGTGTCAGGTAGAAAAATGGAACTGGATTGGCAATTGTTCTTACAAATCAGCCTTTGATCTGTAAGTCTAAAAGGTCTTTATAGTCATGCTAAAACTATCCTAGACACGAAAGAAAAAATACAGATTTAAGAAATACACAGAGAACTATAAACAGCTGCTCCAGACAGATGAATATTTTGAATACTCTGGGGTTTTTCAATAAAATGAAAGAAATCAATGCTTATATGAAACAAAATCAGAATGTCTTATGGAAAGAATATGCTGTGAGGGACATAAACAAAACAAACAGGATTATATGAAAAGGGAGATGGAAAAGAATCATCCTGAAGAATTGCAAGGAGACCAGACAGACAGTAGTGAAATTTAAATTTCCATTAAAGACACTATATGGGATAAAACTGATAAAGCTTAAGATCACATCAGTAACATAAAGAACAAATTAGAAATTCTCTTCCAGAATACACAATAAAATGACAGTTAAAAGAACAGGAGATGAATGTTATTTTGTGAATATAGAAGACCTCCCTTTATAAAATTGTAATTTTTGATTCTTTCAAGACACATTTCACTATATTTTCATGTGTTTTTTTTCTCTCTTTAGGATTTTAAGAATTGCAGGGCCTGAGGGCAAAAGTTGTCCACATAGAAATATTAGCAATGACAGAAATAGTCTAAATTTTGTCCTGCTAAAAATGTTACCTATATAGCAATTGGTATTGAACACTTAAAATGTGGCTAGGACAACTGAGGACCTAATTTTTAAATTTTTTATAATATAAATTATTTTTAATATCCACAGATAACTAGTGACTATGTAGGACACAGAATAATAGAAATATAGGGATACTGTAATATTACTGATATTTTATTTTAGAAAAATCATCTACGTGATTTTTATCTAATCACCTACCTCCTATAAATATCCTAATATTTGGTGTATATTTTACAAATGCAAATTTCACAAGCCTAATGTGTGCAGCTAAGTAATTTTTTGCTTATATTAACACCCATATAACCACCACTCAGGTCATTCAAGAAGGTTTCCTCATAAACCTTTCTTATCAGTGTTCTTTGGAGGATAATCAGTATTCTGACATCTATTATCATAAGTTAATTTGACTTGTTTCAACTATAGAATGATTTTATTTTTACCTAGATTCACTGTCACTATGATATATATTCAATGGATATTTGTAATATATTGATTTCTATCTCTATGAAGTTTTCTATTTCATTCTACAGTTTTGGGGTTTTTTACCCACTTTAGTAGTAATGGAAACATTTGGAATGCTCCCCAAATTAAACTATTATGAATAAAACTGATATGAATATTATTTCACATGTGTAAAGATATATCTGATAATTATTTATATCTATGTATATATTTCAGTTTTCTGATGCACTCTGTAATGTACATTTCTACCAGTAATATGAGAGAATACATTTTAGATATTGATTAACTGATCACTGAACAGTTTAAATATGCTGACCAGCATCATACAGCTAATGAGTGGCAGAAATAAAAATAAATAAGGGACATGGAGTCAGAGGCTGTCTTTTTAATCATCGGCTTCATCCACACTTAAGCAAAGAAGCAAAAAATTTTATTAAACTGACACAAAAAGAAACAGAAAAGGCCTGTTCCTTACTTTCCCATATACTGTATTAATGAAAAGGCCTTCTGGGACAAAATTCAAGCACACTTGCGGTCCTCACTAAGACAAAGCTGGGTTCTTTAAGCTCAGAGTCTCTCTCCTGTCATCAACTTCACTGAGTGTGGTCATTTGGCTCTTTTCAAGAACCCATATAGAAAAGATATTTGGGGAACTTGTAGAAATGCCAATTCTCTGGTTCTGTTGTTGCTGTAATCAATATGCTGTCTTTTGTCTATGGTATAGAAGTTTTGTGGCTTTTTGCCAGCATTCATGAAATCTTGGGTTGGTAACCTTGTTAGATTACAAAGTGAGATAACATTTCAGATCTTTCTCAGTTTACTAATCTTAGTGCACATCTACAATGAAACAAAATATGAGGAAAAAATAAGAGCATCGAAGTGGTCAGCACAAAGGCAACGTAGAAATGAGGATTTGCTGAGGGAGAGGTAGTCAGTGAGTTTCTGGGGTGTTACCTATGATAAACTTTCTAAACTTGGTGATAATTGATTAAAGAATGTTGAATTCATAGCTTATGTAAACTATAAATAAGGATTGTATGTACTTTTATAATGTTTGCATAAAAAAGTAGTTATAATAATGTTAGGTTTTTGATAGTTTTATTTGTACTAATGTAAAGATTACCTGTGGGGAGCAGGGAGAAAACTGGAGGGAGGAGGGAAATACATTGTGAGTACTGACTGCATGTATATACTTTTTTCTCTGAACCTCACTACAGTGTATATTTAAAATGTACCAGTAAAATATAGATTAGGCACTCACTGTGGATAATTTATGTTTAAGCATATTGATTGGCATAAAGTAAGTGGTAAATTGAAAATATAGATATATGTTTTTATTTATTGGAATATAGAATTGAATACTATATAAAGCAATAAGCCTAGAATAAATTAAAATCCCATGTTAATTATCTTTATCTCTGAGTAGCATGAATACTGATTATTTCTTTTACCTTCCATTTCTACATATAATTTTACAATTATTCTATAATTTGTATATATTTTCAGTGAAATATAAAGGTTCTTTTGAGAAAACAAAAAGAATATATTGAGATTTCTCTATTACATACCATAGTAAACTGCATACACCACTCATAAAAATCTGTTGAGAGCCTGGAGATAATTACCAATTTATAGATTAATATCCTAGTAATACATCCAAATCTTCACATCAGAATCATAAATCAGGATCTAGAGAATACAAAGGAGAATTCAGTATAGAAGAAGGAATCATAAACTAATGCCCCAGAAAGACTAGACTAACTGGAGGATTTTACCAGAAACTCTAGTTAGAGTAAAATTAGTGCCTGCTACAGAATGATCAAAGTAGTCATTAATATTCTCTTTGATTTGCATTAGTAATAATAACAGAATAGTAAAGTAATCATAGTTTGAATTCAAAGAAAATTACCAGGAAATAACACATTGAGTATTTATAAAAAACATGGTGCCAATAATCCAATCATGTTAGTTAACTCTCAGTGCTCTCAGCAAAGACACAGTTCTAAGTCCCATTTTACAAATGTGGAGCACTGGAGATTAGAGGGTTTTAAATCAACTAGACTCAGGTCACATAGCTAGTATGTGAGGAGTCCCAGACATACCAGGATATCTGAATATAATGATCCAAATTTGAAAGATATCCAGAATCTTCAAAATGAAACTCTTCTCTGCATTTTCTCTTTTCAACTCTGAAACATGACTTAACTTCTTCTTTTATTTGTTAGTTTAGAAAGACAGGATAAAAATTCAAATTCTCTTTGGGAAACATTGCATAATATCCATCATAATAATATTTTCAATTTTAGACCACTGATAATATTATGCCTACTGAAGTCATATTGACACTTGGAGAATCCTGTTCCTGCCTCAGAGTCCTTGTTCAGGTTCTAGTGAGACTCTGCTACCTCATCTGTAAATTTGCCTAGTAAAATATACAAGGTTTTTATGAATTTTAAAAATGGTTTATTCAAATGAAGAACTGCTTTCTTTCTATGCCACATTTCACCTCTCTTTTGTGTTACCTCCATGTATTGCAGTGGTGTTTCTGGTGCTGTATATGCTTATGTGTGTAGGAGTGTGTTTTTGTTTGTGTGAGGCATGGGAAGATGTGGTGTTCGTGGGTAAACACACCATTTTGTGAAGTTTTGTTTCAAATTGAACCAAGTAATATTGGAGTGACCTGTTTTTAACAAATGATGTGATTCAGAAATTTAATTTGTTTTTAAAATTCAATTGAATGAAATAAAAATATGCTACTGCTTAATATAATTCTATATTAATTGCTAGTGTTATCATAATCTTAACAAATTACTAAAAAATGAAGAGTAACTTATAAATACTGTTTCAGTAACATTTAACAAACCTTAATCCTGCCAAGTTATGTTGACTGAACAGCTTAACAACTGCTGCTGAAGCCATGGGATAAGGTAATCCTTATCATGGTTTATTGTGCTGGAAACATCATAGGAGATAGGCTTATAACTGTTGATGTGAGTCATAAAATATTGATAAGAAAATGACTAAATGACTTAAATATAGACCATTTTGCATGACATTTTGAGTTTTTTAAGGAATAGGGACTGAATAAAAACAAATAGAAACAATGTTACATTGTAACTCATCTTGGACTACAAATATTGCTGACTTTGTTTCTGTGCTATCACTCAAGTGGTGAATAGAAATCTGAAGCCCTTGGCTATGTTTTACTTCTTTGAATATTTGAAACACCTGAAGGTAAAATATTTTCAATAAACTACAATGTGTTATAGCAAGGGAGATTGCACAACAAGACTAAAGGCAGCAGAGATTACAGTGGAGTGAAAAACCAGGGAAGAAAGAAGTATCCTCAAAGACACTACATTCCTCATAAACTTACAAAACTACAACTGAAGTAGTCAATCACTAAGCCAAACATGAGAAGGAGGGAAGGGGAGGGAATGGGATAGGAATTGGCGAAGGGCTAAATGAGTGATAGGTGCACATATGCCTCTACCATCTTGTACTCCATCAAGATGTATGACTATAATGCACCAATAAAATAATTTTAAAAAGAACCGTGTAGAATCTGACATTCTACCTTATTTGACACCATACAAAATGTATTTCTACTTTTCTATAATACTCTATTTTATTTAATGAAGTTTCATTAATATTTTATTTTAATAAAATATTTATTAATAATTTAATAAATATTTATTAATAATAATTTATTTAATGAAGTTTCATTAATTCTCATGTTTCATTAGTTCTCATGAGTGCTAGAAGACAAGAAGACAGAGAAGAAAGTTTTATAGTCATAGCATTAGTAGCAACCAGAGCCCCAAGCTAAGGAGGACCCAAACTTTATAATGAGCTTATAGCAAATCTGCTACAACTTTATGTAAACTACAATGGGATATGTTATATGTATTTTATGAACTGTAAATAAATTCACCTTTTAACTAGTATCATTATATTACTATCTCTATATTTTAAGACTTTCACTCTAAAATATCTATACAAGATCAGCTGGAAGAAAACTTTCAGTTCTTCTACTTGTATGATGTACAGAAATATGAGAAATTTTTGGAAAACTGTCTTAAAAAATTAACATTTTTCTACACATCTATCACTGTCATAAACATTTTATTCTTATTAACTAACAACTATGATGTGGCAACTCTTACACTCATTTCAGTGAAGAAAGTGAGGCACAGAAAAAAATTGTTAATTTGTATTTTGAAATATGGCTTCAAATACAAAGTCTTAATGCCATTATTATTTGGCAGTAGAAGTATTATAAGAAATATTAGATAAATTAGGTATATTGAATGTTTTCAGGTATATATTTACAGAATGTGTTAGAAGAATGTGTAAATATACACACACAATCCCCTCACACCCCATCGGAGTATCACTTCTTCCATATTTTTGAGAGAAAGATATGTGTAATAAAAAGCAACATCACATAATTCAAATTCAGAATAACATGAGTATTAAATATATTAGCCAATTATAAAATATTGGATATAATGAGAAAGCAATGGTCATTTGGATTGATACACAGAAATAAAGAGAAACTTCAATGAAAAATGAATAATCGGGAAGAAAATAAGATAGATGGAATATAACTGAGTTCCCACTGTTTGCCAATTTCCACTAAGAAATTAATAGGAGTTTTTAATGGAAAGACAATGTAATTTGGCAGTGTACTTGTTGTAATTTCATCTACATTTATACATAAATTAAATGCTTAATCAATTTCACCTTATTTATTCATAGGATGGCTTTAAGATTCCTAGCCATTTCTTTTTCTCTATCTTTATAATGAAGATTCACTTTGTTGCTAACGGTGCCAGATAATATTCTAGGTTCTGGCATGTAGAGTGGTGAATTAGTTATAGTTGCAATTATTGAGTTTGAATGTTAGTGGGGAAGGAAAATAATAAACAAATAATTAGTTTAAAATATATTTTCCGATAATGTTTTTCCTCAGTATCCATGAAGGATTGGTTCCAGTACCCACCCTACCACTGCCAAGGCTAAAGTCCAATGCATTGGCTTAGGTAATGTGAGGGAGAAATGTTCATGTCAGATGAACCATACAACTGCTTCTATAAAATTGAGCTTTGGTAGGTTGTTCCTTTTGGAAATAATGCCAAAAATACAGAAGAATCAGTGTGGAAATTAGTTCTAAAATAGGGGATTGTGGTTTTAAGTAGAAATAACAGTCATTTTTGCAGGATAAGCCCTGTTTTGTTTCTTTTAAGCCAGAGATCCTACTCATGCCTCATCTGAGTGGCTTTGTTGTTGCACATAAGATCAACTCCTGACAGCCCTTCATTTTTTGCAGGGTCAGAAACAAATATCTCTTTGCCTTTAGTGTGGTTTTGTGCTCCTGGAAATGTGGTTTTGTGCTCCTACCTGCCATATATATTCTTCAGAGAATTTCTCAACTTTTATTAAATGACACAGAATAATAAAATGGTGCCCAGACAATTGTCTTGATAGGTCCATATCCCAGAATTCTTATGCAACAGAACTTCACTTTCAATTTGGTTCCCAAAATAGATGAGGTGACAAAGACATCAGTGATTCTCAGAAACTATAACAGATAAGCCAGATTGACTGAAAGAGCCTAGACATAAGAGGACCAAGAAAAAAGCATGCCTGATAATCTCCTGAGCCTAAGCCACTGTGAAGTACCATGCTTTGTTTTGAAAGCAACACTAATTTTTTCTTAATAAGACTATAGATTTTTAAAATTTTCCTTCTATTTGGCATTAGGTATTTTCATGATTAATGTGGATTGACAACTTGATTAGATTTAGAGGCATGTAGAATCAAGAGACCTGTGGGAAGGCTGGGTTTTATGTTCCATGCTTGTAATCCCAGTACGTAGAAGGGTAGAACAGGATGGTTGCAAGTTAGAGGCCTTTAGTGCATGGTAACTTAGTGAGATCATATTTCAGAATAAAAAATAAAATAAGGCTAAGGGACTAGCTCAGAAATAGAATACTCTGGATTCAATATCCACTACCAAAACAAACAAACAAACAAACAACAAGAACAACAACCAAATAAACAAAAGCAAGAAAGTGACTTCTGGGTGTTTTGATAAGAATATTTCCATAGATGATGAAAACATGGGACAGCAAAGGGAATGGGAAAGTCTTATTCTGGGTGTGATGGTACTGTTTAATAGGCTGGATGCCCAGATGGAACAAACCATAGGAAAAAAAAAAGGAAGCAAGGCTGATGCTGAGGTATAGTCCCTTCTTCCTGAGTGTATGCATCTATGCTCATCTGAGGTGAGGAGATAGGACTGGAAATAGGACTCCATCTTTACTCCTCCAAGGTGACTCTCATCAATCTAGGGTGTTTCCAGAATTTTCTATTTTGGATAAAAGCTGCATCACTGGTCCCTTGTGTTCTGAGGCTCTGGCTTCTTGAACTGAACAGCTACTATTTCTCTAACTCCTTGCATTGCAGATGGCCATTATGGTACTATCCAGCTTATAATCATGTAAGTGAATCTTATAAATTTCCTTTTATATTCATACATATGCATATCCTGTTGGTTGTTTCCTCTAGAGAACCCTGCCTAATACAAGGCAGGAACATCATTTTGTTTATTATTTAAAAATCTAGCAACATCTGGAAAAAAGTACATATTCAACAAACATTTGCTGAATAAATCACTCACTTCTACAACATTTTAATGTTAAATAATCAAATAAATTTTTTAAACATAGTATCCTAATTATACGCCTTTTTATTATATCTGCAATGGTTTTGGTTTAGAATATCCCTTAGCCCTCATGGAAACAAGGTAGCAATGTTGGAAACAGGGCTTAGATGCAAAGGAGACCCTGCAGATGTGGCCATGGGGAGTACATAGTCTTCCTCATCCTGATGTTTGTTCTTTCTCCTTCAGGCCTCTTTGATGTTAAGAGCAGAGCCCATATAATCTCCCTGTCTTTTCTTCTTCCCACCACTGGTCCTGAGATTCATAGACCCTGACCTCACATGGACTGAACCCAGAATCTCCAAGAATCTAAACAAATAAATCCTCTTTCCTCTATGTTGTATGGTCAGGTCTTTTGAATTATACCAATGAGACTGTTGACTGATAATACTAAAATTTTTAAAAAAGGATAAGCCATAAAAGCTGATGCTAACTCACTTCTATATTTTTTGCTCAAATAGGTTGGGATTATTAAAAAGAGACAAGAGAAAGAGAGCACACTAAAGAAAACAAAATTGTTCACCAAAAACAAGCACACACTTTTTAATAAACTGAGAAATGTAAACAAAATCAAATTGAAATTGGTACATTTTTGAAATTGGAAAAAACATCATGAAATGGCATTATGAAGTTTAATTATTAGTTGAGAAGATAGAGTGGGTATAAAAATGCTTTTTTGCTTATAAACTGCTTTTATTTTTTAAATGCTAATTGGCAAAATCACTTATTTTCATTTTATGTATTTATCTCCTTGATTCCTGTCAAATACTGAAAAGTCAGGCCACTATGACTTTAATGGGTTAGATATAAAAGATATTGTTCATGATATTGTCTTTGGAGACAAAGTCGGTTTTGAATTCTGATTCTGACTTTCTGGCTGGTGATTTTGGAGGATAAACTTACCAAACTTTCTATACCTCAGATTTTACAATTTTAAAATAAAATAGCAGTAGTTATCTCAGAGAGTTGTTGCAAATATTAAGTATAATAAATCATATAGTGCTTAGCTGATTACTACCTAGTTAGTGATCAATAAACCAGCATTTATTATTGTTATAGGGAATGTTCTAGACAGATACATAATGAAAATTGATTCTAGAATGAATAAAAAGGGTTTTCATCATTGGTGCTATTAACACTAAAAGACCTTTAAGGCATATGTAGGGGACCTCTGTCACTGCTCCCCAGCCTTAATAACTGAATTGTGCATTAACATAAAATTTTGAGTTAAATCTACAGGTTTTCCTATGTGAGTGCAAAAGAACAGAATTGATATGCTCTGTGCACTTACCATATATCAACCACCACTTGAGCTACATGACAAGTGCCATCCCATTTAATTTATGTCCCATACTGACCCATCTAATGTTTTTTTAGAGGAAGAAAATGAAATTCAGAATGATAAAGTAATGTGCCCAAGATCATGCAAATAGTAATGGAGGGTCTGGGATTTCAAGTTAGAGTAGCTAGCTCAAAAGTGCATTCTCTTCACTATGATATGCTGACTTCTGTACCTTAGATTCAGTGAGTTTTTCTCTAATTCTGAAACATCTGTTTCAGGGATGAGAAATCAAGTGGAACTGATTGTTGGCAAACCAGAAAGAGAAATACAAATGGTGAATTTTAGATGTGCTACAACTGTGAAAATACTTACGCTTTTACCTCAGTGAATTTGTTTAACATCTTACATTGAGAGTGTTTATCTTAATAGCAAAGAGAAAAAAATATTTCTTCCATAGAAAACACCTCACATTGGTTGTATTCCGCAAGGCTAAAGAGGCTGTCTTCTAGGCATTGACTGCAGTGGATCAGGAGTAATGTAATACCTTACAGCCAGAGTGGTGTCTGTACAGTGACCTCTCACACCTACCTTTTCCAAATCATGCATATTTTATGGCCCTTTGTGTATAACTGAAACAATTTCAAGCATCTCAAGGACATGATGACTTTGATAATTATATACTGGGGTAACTCTCTGCACTCAAGTATAGGAATAAAAGATGGGCCTTAACTAGAGACAGTCAATTAGAAGATGAAAAGTGGTCAGCACTTACTCCTTTTTTTGTGTGTGTGGTATTGGGAATTGAACCCAAAAGGCATTCAACCTCTGAGCTACACACCCAGACTGATCTTATTTCTTATTTGGAAACAAGGTCTTGATAGGTTGATGAGAGTCTCACTACTTGCTGAGGCTGTCCTCGAACCTGTGATCCTCCTGTCTCAGTCTCCCAAGTACTGAGATTATAGGCACGTGCTATCATGCCGATCTTTTTATTGACCTTCTATAATTCACTGTGTGGAATATCCTCTGTTTCCCTAGTAAAATATGTCTATTTAAAAGTGTATAAATGTCCAATATGATGTATGAATATAATGCACCAATAAAATTTTTTTTAAAGTATATAAATATCTAAGTATAATATATTATATTTTGGAACAAATAAACATTTAGCCAGGATAGTAATTTAAAATCACTAAGAAAGAGAATTTGAATAATGCAATTTATATCAATAATTTTGTCATAATACAATTAACCGTAGCCATGAGGCCAGGATAAAGTATATAGTACGTAGAGATTCTTCTTTTTTTTTTTTTTTTTTGGTACTAGTAATCTAAACCAGGGACATTCAATTTACCCGAACCTGTTTTTTTTCAATGTTTTCATTTGAAACAGGGTCTCACTAATTTACTGGAAATCCCATTAAGTTGCTGAGGCTGTTCTTGATCCTGCAATTCTCCTGTCTCAGCCTCCCAAGATACTGGGATTACAGGTTTGCGCCATCATACTTGGCATAGAGTTTGTTCTTAAAGTAGGTGGAGGGTTTTGTAAAAAGGAAGAGGACTTGGACTTCTTATATGGAAAGAAGACATCTAACCTGTCTACAACATATACAGAGTTCACATATTTTGTGTATTACTAAAGATACTTATTATCCATTCATAAGCTTAGATATAATACCTATTCTACATATGAAAATCTCCTCTCAGACCTAACCATATTTTCACCAAACCACACTAAGACAAAAGAGACATATGTTTGTATATGTGTAAGTATACACATACATACTTGCTACTGGCATGAAAATCATTTGGCTTCATTTTGGAAAAGTGGGATATGTTGCTTAAATAGCAGGTGAATAATTTTCTGTATGTAAACATAGAATCAATGTACTGAAGTAAGAAGAATTTGGGCTAGGTAAGGAAAAGGAAAGGAAAAGATATGTCCAAGAGGATATGTTCTATAATTGCTTGAGCTTTCCTGACTAACAAGAGCATAACAATTAAGAATGATTTAATGATATCTACAACCTGCAAAATTCTATTCTGGTTCAAGCCTGTCTATGCCTTTGCTGTGATCAGCATGTTTTTGCTTAAGCAATGTGAAGCCAGAGGTGTCAACTACATTGAAAGTGAGATTGGTGATGGTGCCTCTCTATTAAGAATAAAGCAGCTGGGTGTGGTGGTGCACACTTGTAATCTTAGCATTTGGGAGGCTGAGACAGGAGGATTGAGATTTGCAGACAGTTTCAGCTACTTAGTGAGGCCCTTTACAACTCAGTTAGGCTCTGTTTCAAAATAAAAAGAATAAAAATTAGGACTGAGGGTGTAGCTCAGAGGTAGAATGCTTCTGGGTTCAATCCCAAGTACTGCAAAAACAAACAAACAAACAAACAAACAAACAAAAATAACCAAAGACAAAATGACATCTATACCTTTATGTGTAGGATTGCTGTTACATTTATTTATTTATTTATTTATTTATTTATTTATTTATTTATTTATTTATTTATTGGTACTGGGGATGGAACCCAGGGACTTTCTACCTCCGAGCTAGAACCCAGCCCTATTTCTTATTCTTTATTTTGAAACAAGGTCTCACTAAGTTGCAGAGGGCCTTACTAAGTAGCTGAGGATGGCCTAGAGCCTGCGTTCCTCCTGTCTCAGCCTCCCAAGTACTGGGTTTACAAGTGTGTACCATCGCACCCTGCTGCTGAGAGGCATTTATGATAGTGATTTGCAAGATTTGCTGATTCTGATTTGGTTCAATATGCTGATTTCTTTATTATTTATTTTCACTAGAGTGGTTGTATAAGGATATAACTATTATTGTAAAAGAGAAAATAACTTTAATATGTGCTTTATAGAAAAAAAATTAAGTTGGGCGTGGTGGCACAGGCTTGTAATCTCCATGCTTGGGGGGCAGAGACAGGAGGATCACACAGGTTCAAAGCCAGCTGTGCTGGCTTAAGAGACCCTGTTTCCAAGAAAAATATAAAGTAGGTCTGGGAGTGTAGCCCGGAGGTAGAAAGGTTTCCAGGAACCCCAATACCACCAAAAGAAATAAAAAAATAAATTACTGGAAATTGTAGGGTTTTTGAATTAATAACCTTTTGAATTAATAACCAAAATGTATATTGTTTTTACACTAAAAGCTAACAAGTCATTTATTCAAATAGTGTATATATTACATGCAGCAGGATTAGTTTATGAAGATAATACTTTATCCAAGAAATTAATTTTACTCATCCATAGAATATATATGCATATACATATATACATATATACATAAAAACATACATATTCATATATATATATATATATATATATATATATCCCTTAGGAATATACATGTAAAATTCAGTTCATCACTTTTTATATAAAAATATTTTTTATTTATAATTCTAAATAAATGCATGTATATAAATATATTTATATAAAATTGTTGGTGCTAAGTATCAAACCTGGAAAGTTCCACTTTCAAGCTATAGCCCCAGACCTATTTTATTTTTTATTTTGAAACAGGGTCTCACAAAGTTGCTGAAAGTCTCCCTAAGTTGGTAAGACTATCTTCTAACCTGTGATTCCTCCTATTTCAACCTCCCAAGTACTGGGATTACAGGCATACACTACCAAGCCTGAAAGATTAATATAATTAAAGAAGGAATTTAGAGCTATGTAATAGAATTTAAGAATAAGACTACCAGTGTGTTCTTTGGATCAATTTTTCCAACTGTAAAATGACAGAATTTTATGAGAACTTAAAATGTTAAGAACTTAGCCGACAAAAATAAAGATCCTATAAATTTAGGATGTGATCATTTATAACATTAATAATATTTGTAGTAATGATATAAAGTTAAGGATAGTATTGATTAGTAATTGGTAAAAATTAATAATACTATCAATAATAAACTAAACAAGAGTGGTTAATTTTAGAAATAGTGATACTATTTCAGTAAATATATTCATTTCTAAGTACACCTCATTGCTCACTTGCCATCCCCAAATTAAACTAATTATTTTACTAATGCAATGAATGTGACTAGAATCTGAAATAAGAACATTTATCTGTTTTTCACAGGAATGCTTATAATTTAAATAAACAAAAATGTTACCTTATAAAACAGTTCATTTATCCTGAAAATGTATAATGAAATTAAATTAGAAAAATTAGAATGAGCAGAGATTTAAAAAAAAAACAAAAAACAAACTTGAGAGTTTCATGTACATATTAGAATATATATATTTTGGTAGGGGGATTGACCCCAAGGGTATTCTACCTCTTCTACCTTTAAGCTATATGCCCAGCCTCTTTTATTTTTTTTTAATAGGAATGTATTATGTTACTGAGGGTCTCCCTAAGTTACTGAAGATGGCCTTGAACCTGTGATACTCCTGTCTCCAGAATCCCAAATAGTGTGATTACAGGTCTGTGCTACCGTGCCCAACAAGAAAATACTATTTTTAAACCAATGTTTATATCTAGAAGTGAATTAACAGTTATCTACCACTGAGGCTGTGCAAATTCTTATAGCTATAATACTCAGGTATGACCCAGCTTAAAATCACCCTTGATGGTCAAATGACTGCTTTCACTAGTACCACCCCAACCTCAGGTAACATAGCATGGGGCAAGACTCAAGTCACAGTGGGGTAGGAGAGAATAGAATAGCAGGCACAGGACTTTGTCTTGGTCCTCAGTGCAAGGCTGGTGAAACCTAACAGTGGACAAATAGTAATGTTTCCCTTGTCAAATCAGTGCCCATGGACAGAGCTTGTGAATCACCACAGTGCCCACTGGAGTCATGCAGCACCTACCTATCAGATTTCCATTCTGGCAGCATCACATGTGGCTGGTTATAGAAGTCTTTGGCCCGAGTCCAGCTCAGCAGTGGTATCCTATAGCAGTGTGAGCATTGGTCCTACTCCCAGTGCTAAATTGGTCTTGGTGTATGACACAGCACTGCAGTGTTGGTGACTGTATGTACAGCCGAGGAGGTGGAGGGTGGGCTGGTTTCCATAGGGTACCTGATTACCCACTCAGGAACTGGTACAAGGCTTCTGTGTCTACACTCGCCTCTGAAATAGGTTTGTGGAGATCAACTACACTTTTAGGTAATCCTCCACTTTATGCTGAGCAATACCCCAATAATACCCCAACTGTAGATTTTGCAGAGTCCTAGGAGCTTACATCACTCTCTCATTCTGAAATAGTGACAACAGCGCATACGAACTCATGGAAATCTGAATGTAGGGTTCCATCTAAAGTGACAGCAGGCTCAGAGAAAATTAGCAGCTTGTTTAACATTACTGGTAAGATAGGCACAAATAAATTCATGAACATTAGTATAAGTACCTAATCCTTCAATATTTAGATAATATCATATACCAACAAATTAAGAACTTTCATGGAACTGTGACTTCAAATAATGGTCGTTATTAGCTGTCAGGAATCAAACACGTCTCAACCAATATGGGAGAAATCTTAGATAAAGAATTAAAAAAATCTGCTTAGGAAAACTCAGAAAGCAGCTGGGCACAGTGGTGCACACCTTTAATCTCGGTACTTGGGAGGATGACAGAAAATCACAGATTCAATGTCAGCTATCATTCAGTAGCTTAGCGAGATCCGATTTCAAAATAAAAATAAAATAGATGTAGGTCAGTGGTAGAACCCCAACCTGGGTTCCATCCCTAGTACCACAAAAGGAAAAATAAAAAAATTCACCTTACCAAACTTGAAGGATATGTAGAGAACAAAATTATTGAATAAGAGAAAATTTTTAGATAAATGAAAGAAATTTAAGGAAAACAGAAATCCTTAAGCTAAAAATTACAGTGAGCCAAATCTAAAATGCTTTAAAATGTGATGAAAGGCATCAGTATCAGAATCTAACAAGTACAGTAAAGAATTAGTGAGCACAAATACAAACTATTTGAAATTACACAGTTGGATGAAAAAAAATAGAGAAGAAAATATCTAATGGGAAGTCTGGGATAACATTAAAAAATAAATATTTGTTTGTGAGAACTGCCATGTCTCAGTGGTTATAGCAGTGGCAGTGAACACGAGCATTTGAAATCTAGGGTTAGAGGCTAGGGAGGAGAGTGTAGTTTTGTCTTGAGAGAGAAGTTTAGGATAAGATCATGAAGCTCAAAAGAGTTGACAATTCTAAAATCTCAAACAGCTGTACTCAAACATTCTGCCTCATTCATTGACCATGACACTCTGGTTCTCACAAACAGAAACAGAACAGTCCAATCATGGGAAACATTCAATCCACATATTTCTTCCTTCCTAAGTCTTTCCTTCTTTTAAACTTATTGATGTTAACATTAATGTCCTTCACTGCAGCAAAGGCATCCTCCAGGGCTCTGTAATCTGGGTGAGAGGAAGGGGTGGAGTTCTGAAGTTCACAGTAAGAAGGGGTGTTTCACCACACAGTTGGCTTGATCATCAAAGAGCCCATGTCCCATAAGTTTGGTTTGCCTCTACAATAAAGATAAATATCAGATCTAAAATTAAATAAATAAATATTTGAGTTATCGGAGTTCAAGAAGGACTCAGAAATGGCAAAATTATAAAATAGCTTATTCCAAGAGATAATATTACAAATTATTCCAAACCTCTAGGATGATACATTTATCTAGATCCATAATGATCCAAGAATACTAATTATATTTAGCTCAATCAAGGCCCTCTACTCTCAAAGTTAAAGAGAACATTCTCAAGGAAGCAAGAGAAAGAAACACAGATATCTAGAATTCACCTGACAGCTGATTTCTCTGCAGAAACATTATAAGCTAGGATAGAGTGGCATGAGGTTTTCACAGTACTGAACAAAACAAAAACTTCCCACCTAGAATACTGTGCCCAACAAAGATTTAGAAATGAAAAGATAAGGGTATGTCCAGACAAACAGAACCCAGGGAATATATCTCCACCAGGCAGAACTGTGCTCCAATCAGTGCTAAAACAAGTTCTTCAAACTGAAAGAAAGGGATGTTAAAGAGTAAGAAGAAAATCTCAGAAAGTATAAGTCACTCTTTTTAAATCAACTTTTATATACTCTGACCCAAATATCTGGCAAGAGCAACTGAGAGGAAAAATTTTCACTGGATTATAATTTTAGGGATTTCAAAGGTTTCTATAATTGGCCAGCTCCACAGAAGAAATGGCTTGTATACAGTTATTTATATCTATATAAATATAATCTTTCTCCAAGAATACTAATTATATTTAGCTCAATCAAGTCCCTCTACTCTCAAAGTTAAAGAGAACATTCTCAACTACAAAAGTCAAAACAACAACAACATATCCTAGAAGATAACATAGGACAAAATCTAGACGATCTAGGGGTGGGCGATAATTTTTTTTAATATGGCACTAAAGACATTAAAGAAGGAACTGATTATCCAGACTTCATTAAATGTTTTTTAAATAAATTCTAATCTGAGTATTTTGTTAAGAAAATGAAAAAAATAAACCTCAGACTAAGAGAAAGCATATTAAAAGACATATATTGAAAAAGGCTGTTATAAAAATGTACAAAATACCTTTAACACTTGACAAAGAAAACAAATGACCTAATTGAAAAAAATGTGCCAAAGTCTAACAGGTCTCATGAAAGATCCAAGAGTTTTAACATCCACCAAAGAAGATATACAGATGGCAAATAAAAGTATAGAAAGATTTTTCATATCATGTCATTAGGGAAATGCAAACTTAAACTACAAGAGATGCCAATACACATTTATTAGAATGGCAAAAATTCCCATCACTGACTCTACATCCTGGTGACTTTATGGAGGAACAGGAATTCTCACTGACTGCTTGCCAGGCTCTGTACTAGGAGAGCACAGGAAGACAGGATTAAAAAAAAAAAAAAAGACATTATTTCTGTCTTGAAGAGATGAGAGGGGAGAGAGCAAGGGAGCCAAACTCCATAAGTGAAAACTCAACTGTTCCTTTTATTATAAACTTACAGAGTTAAGGCTAGGACATTGAATCATTGACTGTCTCTTGCTAGGGAGTAAACATTGTGTTAGGACTGCTTTAGAAAATAAGTTATCGGGCAGTTTTGCAAGAGCACCAGAGGTTGCTCTCTTCTCCTCCCTCTTTAGGGCAGTCTTCCACTCTTAAACAAACCAAGCAAAACAGAAGGAAATAGTTTAAATGGGGAAGGGACATCTAGGTGACTGTCCTCAGTTTTATCAAGAGCAATCTTCTGTCAAAGCAAGTAATAAGCTGTCAATCCTTAAGCCATTTTTTTTAAAATTTAAAACAGTTTCCCACAATTGCTGATGGGATAGAAAAATCATATAAACATTTTGTAAGACAGTTTTTCAAATGTAACAGAATTACACAAGCCTTTGCCATGGGATCCTACAATTTGTCTACGTGGTATTGACCCAAAGGAGACAAAAACATGTCCTAAGAAAAACCTTTTTCAATGCATTTGTGTTTGGAATACGTAAAAGCACCGTATTTTTTATAATGAGTGTATATATCATTATTTTGCTAAATTTGTTAATCAACTCTAAAAGTCTTTTGGTTGAGTTTTTGGATCTCCTAAATATAGAATTACATAATCTGCAAATAGAGATAATTCTAGATGTTCTTTTCATATTTGAACCCTTTGATATCTTTTCTTGCCTTATCACTCTGGCAAGAGTCTCCTGTAATATATTGAAAAGTAGTGGTGATGGTATGCATTCTTATCTTGTTCCTGATTTTAAAGGGAATTTCCACAGTTTTTTCTCCATCATTATGATGTTGGCTTTGGGTTTATTGTATATTACCTTAATGATGTTGAGGTAAATTTCTTCTCTTATGGTTTTGTGAAGTGCTTTTAACATGGATGCATTTGGGATTTTGTCAAATGAATTTTTGGCACGTACTGAGATTGTCTTATGATTTTTGTCCTTAGTTCTATTTATGTGGTGAGTTATATGTACTGATTTGCATATGTTGAACCAGACTTACATCCCTGAGATGAAACCATATTGGTCATGATGTACAATTTTCTTGATAGTGTTCTGAATGTGTATTGCTAGTGTTTTGTTTTGAATTTTTATATCTATGTTCATCGAGGATATTGGTCTGCAATTTTATTTTCTTGAGGAATCTTTATTCAGTTTTGATATTAAGATGATACTGGCCAGGTATGGTGGCACACGCTTGTAATCCCCGCGCTTGGGAGGCTGAGACAGGAGGATCGCACAGGTTCAAAGCCAGCCTCAGCTACTTAATGAGGCTCTCAGCAACTTAATGAGACCCTGTTTCTAAATAAAATAGAAAATAGGTCTGGTAGTATAGCCTGGAGGTAGAAAGCCCCTGGGTTCCACCTCCAGTACCACCAAAAAAAAAAAAAAAAGAAGAGAAAAAAAGATGACACTGGCCTTATAGAAGAAGTTTGGAAGGATTCCATCTCTTTTTCACAAAATAATGTGTAAAGTACTGAATTTAGTTCTCTAAAGTTTTTATAAAAATCAACTGAGAATCCTGGGGTTTTCTCTCATGGGAAGCTTTTTTATTGCTCGCTCTTTCTTTCTTTCTTTCTTTCTTTCTTTCTTTCTTTCTTTCTTTCTCTTTCTCTTTTTTTGGTGATACTGGAGTTCCTGGAAACCCTTGTACCTTCAGGCTACACTCCAAGACAAGACCTGTTGTTATATTTTTATTTGGAAATAGGGTCTCTTAAACCAGTGCAGCTGGCTTCGAACCTGCATGATCCTCCTGTCTCTGCCTCCTAAGCGTGGGGATTACAAGCTTGGGCCACCATGCCCGGCTTTTTCTATCTTCGTAATTTGAAGTTTAGGTTTTCTATATTGTCTTGGTTCAATTTAGGTAGGTTGTCTTGCCTGGGTCAGGATATCTATTAATTTCTTCCATATTTTTAGGTTTTTTTGGCATATAAATTTTAAAAATAAGGCCAGGCTTGGTGGCACATGCTTGTAATCCCCGCACTTGGGAGGTGGAGTCAGGAGGATCACGCAGGTTCTAAGCCAGCTGCGCTGGTTTAAGAGATCCTGTTTCCAAATAAAAATATAAAAATAGGTCTGGGAGTGTAGCCTGGAGGTAGAAGGGCTTCCAGGAACCCCAGTACCACTAAAAATTAAAAAACATTAAAATAATTACTGATGAATTTTGATCTAGGTTTTCCCTTTGTTCACAATAACTTCACAAACAAATACCCAGTAATACATCTAACCAAGGAGGTAAAAGATTTTTACAGTGAAAATTATAAAACACTAAGGAATGAAATTAAAGATCTTAGGAGATGGAAAGATCTATGCTTTTGGATAGGCAGAATAAATTTTATGAAAATGGCCATTCCACAAAAAATGGTTTATAGTGTCAATGTAATCCCTATAAAAATACCAATGTGATTCTTCACAGACCTAGAAAAATCAGCCCTAAATTTAATATGGAGAAACAAAAGATCCAAAATGGCCAAAGCAATTCTCAACAATAAGATCTATGCATGAAGCATCAGAATTCCTTACTTCAAATTATATTACAGAGTTATAGTAATAAAACAGCATGGTATTGACAAAACAACAGACATGTAGACCAATAGAACAAAATTGAAGATATAAAGTCTATGCACTTATAGCCAATTGATTTTTGAAATAGGTACCAAACACATATGTAGGAGAAAAGACAGACTTCTCAACAAATGGAATTAAAAAAGTTGGTTATTCACTTTTAGAAAAATATTAAGTTCTTACCTCTCACTCAGCAAAAGAGTTAAGTTTAGATGTATAAAATATCTGAAAATTAGATCAGAGAACCTTGAAATTACTAGTGGAAGGTATAGGTCCAACTCTCCAATATATGGGCAAAATACTTGAAATGCTTAACATTATACAAATATCCCAATCAAGAAATAGGCTATTGAACTAAATTGACACTTCACAAATGAAGAAATACAGATGGCCAATAAATACATGAAAATATGTTCAACATCATTAGCAATGAGAGAGATGCAAATCAAAACTACACTGAGATTCCATCTAACCCTAATCAGAATGACAATCATCAAGATTCAAACAACATTAAATGTTGGTGTGAATGTGGGAAAATAGGAAATCTTCTATGCTTTTTTAGATTGCAAATTAGTATAGCCACTAATAGAGATCTGTGTGAAAATTTCTCAGAAAATTAGAAATGGATCCACCATGTGATCCAGCTATACCACTCCTGGTATCTTTCCAAAGAGACTGACATCAGAATATTATATTATGCCTACATATGTTTATAGCAGCACAATTCATGATAACCAAAGTATGGAACCAACCAAGGTGATCATCAAAAAATGAATGGATTACCAAATTATGAGACATACACATTATAAAATTCTACTCAGCAAAAAAGAAGAACAAAAGCATGTCATGTGCAGATAATTGATGGGCCTGGAGAATATTATATTAAGTGAGATTAGCCAGTCACAGAGAGTGAAAGATCCTACATTTTCTCTCATATGTGGAAGATAGGGAATGATCAGAATATCAGAGTGACTTTGTATAATGGAAGAGAAACATCAGTGGAGCAAGTGAGCTGGTCTAGGGAAGAGAGTGGGGGAGGGAGAATCAATGAAGGAATCATTTCCATTGACATTATATACATATGTGAGAATACCAATGTCAATATCAATGTCCCCTATGAAGAAAAGGAGGAGTGGGGAGAGAGCGGGTGAAGCTCACCAAGTGCTGTGTGCAAGTATGTCATCAATATGAACCACATTATGATGTAATACTACAATGTACTAATAAAAGTATTAAAAAGAAAACAAAAATAAAAACCTGTACACAGATGTTTATAGCAATTGAATTCATGATTGCTCAAACATGGAAGCAATGAAGATGTCTAATAGGATCAACTGTAGTGATGCATTCCTGTAATTCTATTACTTGGGATGCTGAGATAGGAGGATTTCCTGTTTGAGGACATCCATCATGAGACTCAGTTACCTAGCGAGACCCTTTTTCAAAACAAAAAATTAAAAGGGCTGGTAGTTTATGAGGGTGTAGCTTACAGGTAGAATTCCTCTAGTTTTAATTCTAATTCTAGTAACACACACACACACACACACACACACACACACACACACACACACAATGTCTTTTTAGAAGGTGAGTGGATAAATGTGTTATATCCAGACAATGGAATATCAATCAATGCTTAAAATAAATTGGCTATCAGGATATGAAAGGAAGCAGAGGAGTACTGCTATAATTTGGATTTGAAATGTGCCCTAAAGGTCTGTTTATTAAGAGCTAGATTTTCCAATCCATAGCAGTATTGGGAGGTATTAGAACCTTTAAGAAGTGTGGGGTAGCCTAGCTGGAAGTCTTCAGGTAACTGAAGGCATGTCATAGAAGGAGAATGTGGGATCCCAGTCCTTCTCTCCTCATCTGCCCATGAGATAAGTAGCTTAGCTCAGGCCCTTGCTCTGAACTAGGGCCACATGATCATGAACCAAAACCATGGGCCAAATTCTTAATCTCTTTGTAAATTGATTACCTCAGGTATCGTTATAGTTGGCTTCATTCTTTGAAACTCTGTCTGCAGATGAACTAAAGTTCAGCAGCAGATTCATCAACAATTCCTGTTGACTGACCACATTTTTTTTCCTCTTTCCAGTCTTTATCTACTTTGCTGCTTTTTTCTCTTTTATTAATTAATTAATTAATTAATTTTATTTTTTATTTTTTGGTGGTACTGGGTTACTGGAAACCCTTCCACCTCTGGGCTACACTCCCAGACCTATGTTTATATATTTTTTATTTTGGAAACGGGGTCTCTTACGCCAGCATGGCTGGCTTCGAACCTGCACAATCCTCCTGTCTCTGCCTCCCAAGCACAGGGATTACAAGCGTGCGCCACCATGCCTGGCTTTCTCTTTTACTTTTTAATTGTCATATAACAATTGTACTTTCTGTGAGATATCATGATAGTTTGATAGATGTATACATACTATGATATTTCAATAAGAAAAAGCATATCCATCTCCTCATATACTCATCAGTTATTTGGGCTTAAAATATTCAAAATCCTTTCTTCTAAACTCTTTTTGAAATATAGTAAATTATCATTTATAGATACCCTACTTTGAAGTAGAATACCAGAAGTTATTTCCTATGTAACTGTGTCTAAGGACTTACTGGTCAACACTTCTCTGTCTTTTTCCCCTGCTACTTCCAGCCTCTGGGGACCACTGTTCGTTCCACCATCAACTTTTATGATATCACATTTTTCTAGATTTCACATATAAGATCATTTAGCATTTAGTATTTGTCTTTCTGTGACCAGTTTATATTACTTAATGTCTTCCAGTTCCATCTATGTTATTGCAAATAACAGGATTTCATCCATTTTATGTCTGATAAATGATCCAAACCATTTGTTACAGCAACGGAAAGCTAACAGAAGCCTTAAATACATATTACTAAGTGAAAGAAGCTACCCTGAAAAGGCCACATGCTATATGATTCCAACTTATGACATTCTTAAAAAGGAAAATCTATTGAGACAGTTAAAAAAATCAATGGTTGCCAGAGGTTAGAGTGGAGAAAGGAATGAAGTGATAGAGCAAAGAAGGCAATGAAAATACTCTCTGTGTTATTATCATGGTGGCTATCCATCACTCATTATACAGTCATATAACTGTTCTCAGATCCAAAATATATTCAATTATAATTGTATTATTATTATTCTTTCATGAAACCACTCAATTTAGAATAAGTCAATAATTTCTCAAATAGAATATTTTGCTTTTTAAAAATCACTAAATACTATTTTATTCTCTCTTCAAATCAGAACAATCTGACATTTGATGTCCCTTCAGCAGAAGACCAATGTGACAATCTAATAACTATTGGTCAAATTACAAACATACTAGTGAACACACACATACACACATATATAAATTATATACACACATACATATATATGCATATATATGTAATATATATATATAAATATATGTATATATATTAGATGTAAATTTCAATGAAAATTCCTGGTTATACACTATGGCAATATAATGACATAATAAGTAATAAGTAGTTGGTAGTTATTTTTAATTAATAATATATTTGGGAGGAAAATATCTGTAATATCTCTCATCTATAGGCTGAATAATATGCAAACTCACCCCTTCAACTTAACTTCCCCAGTGTTGTTTCCAATTGATAGTTTATATGCATTTGTTGTTTTATCAAAATTCTTTGTTACTACCAGTCTCTGCAATAGATTCTATCTTTTATTCTTATTAGGTTTCTTACAATCAAAATTCTTTCCATTCTATTTTCTCATTTTAAATGCTAAATCCTGGGCAGGGTAGCGCATGCTTATAATTCCAGCACTTGGGAGGCTGAGACAGAAGGATCCCACAGGTTGGAAGCCAGCCTCAGCTACTTAATGAGGCTCTCAGCAACTTAGTGAGATCCTGTTTCCAAATAAAATATAAAATAGGTCTGGGAGTATAGCCCGGAGTTATAAAAGCCTCTGGATTACACCCCCAGTTCCACCAAAATAAATAAATAAATAAATAAATAAATAAATAAATAAATAAAAAGAAATGCTAAATCCTTAACTTTTCTAAGAGAATGTGTTGTTCCTTCTTTGCATTACTATTCAACTTACATAATACTTATTTAAATGTGTATATAAAATTAGAATATAGGCTTTTGGGACTTGTGATGTTTATTTTTATACAATGTAGAACACAAAAGGATATCTTGCACTGTTATAGACTTTGATATCCAGAATTAATAAATACCTGGAATACTTGGCAACACAAACGTTTGTCTGTTGACCTTAAAGCAGTGGGTTATTCAAATAACAGAATTTCACACTGGAGGGGTGTGAAGAGGGATTCAGTTTCATTCTTTTGCATGTGAATACCCTGTTGTTCCTGCACTATTTATTGAAAAGACTATTCTTTTCCTACAACCTTGTTCCAAATAACCTGATCACAGACATAGGTATTTATTTCTGGCACCTCCATTTCAACCCATTGATCTAAATTCTTATTCTTAACGAATTTCCACACTATCTCAATTACTGTAGTTTTGAAATCAGGAAGTATGTGTCCTCCAACTGTGTCCTTTTTCATAATCGTTATACCTATTCTTAGCCCCTTACATTTTCAAAAAATATTGAGATTTAAATTTTCCTATACAACATAAAAAAAATTGGAATTTTAATAAAAATTGCATTGACTATATAGGTCTACTTGGAGAATATTGGTGATTTAGAAATATTATGTGATAAATGTTACAAATTTGGGAGAATATGGTTGTGAGAAAACTGTTCCTGGGGACCCCTGTTAGGGTGCCAGACACAATTTCCCTCAAACCACAACAAAACCCAAAACGACCAAAAACAGAAAAACCGTGGGTTCTTGTCCTAAGCTAAGAATAAATATGCATAGCTTAGACAGTTGCTGCAGATTTAAAGAAGTTTATTAAAAAGATAGAAATACAGAAAATAGAAATACAGAAAATATTTACAGCCCCATGCCAAAATGGCATGAGGGGGGAGGGTGGCCCGGGCCAACTCACCACTCCCAAGATACAGCACATGGACCGGAATTTTTATACCCATGACCTCCATCTTGTTTGCGTAATTCTGACATAGTGAACATCCCTGTAAGGTACCTTCCCTTAACCCTATAAGGTACCTCCCCCAGCAAGGTGTGGCAAGGTATCTCCTTTCATGAAGGTCAACCCCTCCAAACAATCTTAGCTGGCTTATCATGTAGATCTGTCTTTAGATAGAGAAAGGCCTAGTCTCCTCTCCTATTAACATGTTAATTACTTTTAGTTATGTTAATTTACATTGGAATAGTTGCCTGTTTTCAGGCAGAAACCAAGTCCTTGCACAGATTTGTCCCTCACCCAATTTTTGAAATATATTAATAATCATAGCTTTCTCAAATCTTCCTCGGCCATTACCAATACTGGTACAATAAATTTCATGATGCAGCAACTTTCCATTTATCTCAGCCTCCTTTAAGTTTTGTTAGCCAAATGTAATATTGTGTCACCCTTACCCAGCCTCCACCCATGACACAACCTTGCACACTCGGTATTGTCTATTTGGAATCTTTTTTCTCTTTATCCTCTAATGTCTAGGCATTTTTTTTTTTTTTACTTTCTTGCCTTTAAGTCAATTTTTCTGACCATTCTAACTAGTTAATCTGTCTCTATAAAGGGATTTTAGCAGCACACCTCTTATTTGTAACCATCAATCGTATTATGATTTTTAATTAATGCATGGTTGTACTTTGGAGTATAGAGAGCATGAAGGATGAATTTTGTCTACTCTCTGACCATGTCCCTTTTCTTTGAAAAATGCTCCATTTCTTTCTCATCTGAATTTGGTGGAACTTCAAGCAATGGAATTTCCTTCCCCGTCACAGAAATATTCTTATAATAGCTTATAGATAAGTAAATTTTATTTCTTGGAACATGGAAAATAGATAGTTTGTAATGGATATACGTTTCAAGTTGTGCCTATTAACATCATTTTACCAAGGGACAATTTTGGTCTTGAAATTCAACAGTGTCGTGTAATCTATGCTTATAAAATTATATAAACCTAGAACTTTCAAATGTATGTTCATCCACAGTGGAAGATCTTTCTGAGAAGGCACTTAAGGGAAACAACATAGAACAAAGTGATGTACAGACAAAATCATAAGGACACTGATTACTCCTTTTGCCAGTTTCACCCATCTGACATATAAATTGAGGAGTCAATAAATTATCTATTTATCTGAGCAGATTAAATTGGGCTTTTGTTGCTTGCAACTAAGAATTCCAACTGATTTAACTGTGTACCCAGGTCTAGCCTCCTCAGCTTGAATGTCAAAGAAGTACATCTGTGTGATCTCCCAGCCTTCTCCATCTGGTCTGTTCTAAAGTCGCCTAGGCCTCTAATACAATTTCACCACTTTCTCTCTCTCTCTCTCCCTCTCTCTCTCTCCCTCTCTCTCTCTCTGTTTTAAGTGAATGTGATTCCTTTAACAAAAAGATAGTTACTACTTAGTGAAACAATCAAATGTCTTCAGTGTAACCCTTCATTCAGTCATAAAAACTGTACCAATTTTATGGAGTGTACAATGCACAGACATGCTTTCAAACAATGTATACTCACCATTGCTTTTTTTAAGCACCATGATTAACTCAGCATGCTTTGTATTAATGGGATAGTTGTTACCACTTTACAGAGAAAGATCTTGAAATTCATAGTTAAACAGTATTGGCAAGTTTGCTCAGCTAATAAGTAACAAAGTGAAGATTCAAACCAGGTCATTCTTATTCCAAAGGCAATGTGATTCCCATTTGGCTCTACTACTGATGGGAAAATATAATAATCTGGAATGGTGGTATTTTATGAAGAGCGCTTAGCACTACACAGATATTTAAAAGCACAATTCTTTAAAGCACTGCATGTCTTTACAGACAATGTTGTGCGATTTAGCTAAGATAGAGAAATGGGCAGTTTTTCCCTGCTGCTTACATTGAGTATTAGAGACACGACAATGAATATGTTGTAAAGAATTTCTCATTAAAACAGTACTTGTCATATTTACATCTGTATAGCAGTTTTAGATGAACAATATACCATATGGGGAATAACCTTGGAATGCAGAACAGGATAATTTAATACTTGCTAAATAGAATTTTATCTGTGTTAGATTTTTTCCAACAAGTTTTACTGACTCAAAATAAAAACCCATAAGTATATCCATTCAATATTTGTGTTACTTTGAGTATGATAAAAAGAAGTGAGAATAAAGGTAGATGTGTTTAAATTCCAGCAGTGACTTCTTGAAAGAAAGTATATCAATCACACATAATTAAGCTGCCAGCTCCTAATTTAGCAAGAACTCTTCTACTCCAAAATCTGAAAATATAAATACCAAAATAAATGACGTTTTGGAAAACAAAAAAATGATATAAATTTCCTCTATTTCTGTTATCCTCTAAAATTAAGGTTACCATTCTCTTTATATTTATTTTCATTGTATAACAAGTAAATCTATTATTAGCTACTAGAGCCAATATGTTTTAGGCAAACCATTTTACACTGAATCTGGACTGGATTTGTATACTTACCTAAAAAGCTTTATGACCCCTACCCATAGTACAAAGATCAAGATGATCCTCAAAAGTATTTTATAGTTAATCTTGATCATGTCCTTGAGCTATCTTCTAGCACAGGAGTGAATTAAGCACATGAAAGGCACATACACATGTATAAAGTCGCCATGGCACTTTTTAGACTCCTCAGATTTGTGGGATAGCTTTTATTGGCTTAACTCTTCATTTTGGAGCTCTGAGATAGAGCATTTATTCTATATAAGGTTAGTAATTAGCTTATAGACCAATATTTATGTCACCTATACCAAATAAAAAGCTATAAGAAGCTTTACCAAAGATCTCCTCAAAAGCATCTGGCACAAAGTTTAAGAATGCTGAATTTTTCTTCTATGATTACTTTTTATTCATGTGTTGATTTTTTGAATCATTTACTCATGAGAGAAGGCAGTTAAGGCACATGTTCAATTTTCAACCTGAAGGGAGTAATGCAATATTGCCTACCATGGTTTAATCTACTTATTTAGAAATAGACAAGATGGGAGATATACAGATATCACTAATATGTTATAAAGAATTCTCTGTAAAAATTAAGATATTTTTATGGGCATACTAATAACGACACTGTATATTACTGAATCTCTATATTGCATTTGGCTGTTTGGTAAAAATGGATTACATTCATGTGTAATTCAATTTATGAAAGTTGAAGAGTGGCCGTATGTTAAGAGCAAAATAGCCACACTTCTGAAGGAACCGAATACTGAGGGAAAAGCCTAAGTAGAAATAAAAGGACAAGCCAAGCACAGTGGTGAATTCCTGTAATCTCTGTATTTGGGAGGCTGAGACTTAATAATCACAAGTTTGAAGCCAGCAGTACACAGTAACTTAGTGAGACCCTGTTTCTAAATTAAGAAACACAGACACACACAGACACTCTCTCTCTCTCTCTCTCTCTCTCTCTCTCTCTCTCTCTCTCTCTCTCTCTCTCACACACACACACACACACACACACACACACACACACACACACAAGAAGGGCTAGAATACTCTTGGGTTCATCCCCAGTATCCCTACCACCACCACCACCACCAAAAAAAAAAAAAGTAATAAAAGAACAAAGCTCAGAGTTTGGTGAGTTACATAGGAAATCATGAGTTTTCTATTCCATCTTGCAATTTTTTTTTCCACTTCTAAGAGAAATAAACACACTGGAGATTAGATGACATGATGGAAATTAGGTCAACATAAAGCCTGACCTTTCTATTTCGACATTGGAGAAACTGAGGCTGAGCATTCTGGGGCTGCACACAATTTCCTTCACTATCAATGGCACTAAGCAGACATAAATTCTGAGTGTGTCCTCTACATGGTATAGAAATATGTTCACACTGCAGGGGAACATGAAGAAAGTCTGGGAGTCTTATACTTTCCAATTCATTTCTCCTTGTGAGATTTGATTTTTTCTCTAAATTGGTAAACCTTGATCACCAAGGCTAAGACCTTTTCAGTCTACAAATTTCATGTGAACTGTCTAACCAGAAATCAGATGGTGAAGGGGAGAGCATAAAAATAAAAACTTGATCTTTCTCTTTCAATGCATGCAGCATCAATTTATAGATGTGTTAGGGAAGAAAGTATCCCATAGTTTCTATGTGACATTTTCTAGGACAACATTTTTATGACAAAAATTCATCTGGTAGGCATATAAAGATAATAATAGGAGAAATCTGTACATGGCATAAAGCTGGAAGTGTCTTTATAAATCTAAACAAAGCATAAGTATATTTGAACTGAAATCAGTGAAGCAAAGTACTCTCAAAATGATTCAAGAAATAAAGTTTCATACTCGTATTTCTTTTTCTTTGGGGAGGGGTTGCTGGAAGCCCTTCTACCTCCGGGCTACACTCCCAGATCTATTTTTATATTCTTAAGCCAGCTAGGCTGGCTTCGAACTATAGCAATCCTCCTGTCTCTGTCTCCCAAGCGCAGGCATTACAAGCATGCGCCACCACGCCCGGCTTTCATCCTCATATTTCTAAATCTTAATTTGATAATCCTTAGAAAAAAATCTGAGTGAGCCTTAATATTTTTACATTTATATCTTCATGAATGTAAATATTGGTTTTACATTTTACTTAGGAAACACTTGTTAAATTAGGTATAAGGAATCATGAAAAAATTAAAAACTTTTAATGTATCAAGCATTTTTAGTAGTACTAAAGAAAGAAATGGCTACTCAAGTAATTGGTGAATAGGCCATTTTTAAAACATATGTGTGTTTTTATTATGATTATTTTTTGAAGACACATCAATTGTATTTTGATTTCTTTGAAAATGATGAAATATGGGCATCAGGATGAAATGATATCATGATAATTACCATAAAGAAATGATAAGATAGTACCTAATTAGGATATGTGGTCAGGAAAGTTCTTAGACTGATAGAAATGTATGAAAATCTTCCTGCCTTATCACTGCTTAGAAGCTGAAATTGAGACTCGAAGAAACAACTGGGAGGAAGTCTAAGAAGTGAAAGAGCTTTTTTCTTTTGAGAACTAATGAAAAGGCAACATGGTCCATACTGGTGAAGGTGTAAGGGGAACCCATTGACCTGTGACTATCACTGCATTCTCTATGGAAATCCTTCCTTGTACACTGCTAATAACACAGTTCTCCTGAGTTGAAGTACAGCTTTATTTTCAGACATTTAAAACATAAGCTAATAAAAAGCTTAATTCTTACACCTCCTTTTTCCCAGAACAGTTTAGGCTATTTGAGGCTATTTGAAGAATTGTAATAAAAAATGAAGTGTGGTAGGCAGAATTCTAAGATGACCTCTCAACATTCCCAGCCCCTGGTCATTCATTAAAACATCAATATAGACATTGCTATGAAGAAATTTTGAAGATGTGATTAAAGCCCCAACTCAGTAAAATTTAAGATTAGCCCCGTGGGTCTGACCCAATCACAAACACCCTAAAAAGCAGACTCTTTTCTTTTGTGGGGGGCTAGTCACAGTTTAGAAAGAACTTTATATTATGTGTTAGATTTAATATGCCATTGGTGGCCTGAAGATTGGGGGAAGTGGCATATGAAATGGACATAAGAGTGGTCTCTAGGATTTGGGAGTGAAATCTGTCCAGGAAACAGAAGCTTTGGTTTCATAACCACAGGGAATAAATCTAACCAATAGCAAGAATTAGTTGAGTATGATAATTTTTTTTCCATAGACTCGTGATGATAACTTACTCTTTGAAATCCCTGATTTCAGCCATGTGATATACCCTATCCAGCAAAATAAGCCATTTCACACCAGGCTTTTGTCTCAGTACTATGAGCTAATACACAGATGTTGCTTGTTGAGTTTGTGGGACTTTGTTATGCATCAGTAGTCAACAGCAGGTATAGTGTTCCATCTACTCCTAGCCTTTCTCCTTCTCTGAGTAAATTGCTTCTGGCTTCTCTAGCTAGTAGTCTGGGGATATAGGAGGGTAGGAGGGTTAAGAGGAAACATGATGTGTTTTTCAAAATGACCCCAGTTTACTTGCCTCTCAAGTATGATAGGAAGCAAATCATTCTTTTCCTGCCAGTTTCAGTTTTATTATAGCTTACAGGATAAAATATTTTGCATTCTGACTTCTCCATTTGAGAAACAGGTATCATTTTCTTTGATCGTGAATGCTGCAAACTCCTGAGGACATGTCAGCTTCCCAGAATTTTCTGCATTGCTCTATACTCTAAATGCTCTAATGGTAATGAGATAAAGACTACCTTTTCTGCTTAGAGGCACATTCAATTTGTGTGAACGATTTTCTTGTGTCCTCCTGATGTTAGCAAGGAATAGAACATTCTTCACCTTAGTCTGTGCAGAAAGGAAGAGAAAAGCCAGAAATGTTTTTACATTCCAGATAGAATGATAGGTATGGGAATAAATAGAAGGGAACAAGCACAAGGAGGTACATTTTTGAGAGAGAAATGATAGTAATTTTGTAGTTATTTAATGTCAGGAGTTAGGAGAAGGAAAAAAAATCCAGAATGATGACTAAGGTTTCTAAATTGAGGAAGATGGTAGTGATATGTGAAGTTGGAGGGATAAAAATGTGGTACAAAGAATGTAAGAATGGTGATAAGAAGGACAAAGGTTTTGATTTGGCCACATCAAGTTAAAATATGAAGAAAATAGCTTACTACCTATAATACACTCATGTCTTACTCCTCTTCTCTTTCTGCTTCATTTGGATGCCTTAGGTGAGACACAATGATTAGTCAGTAATAAATATAAATAGACAATTTCAATGGATTTTATATTGTTTAAGGACAAATATACAACATTATTTTCCCTGAAACTGTATGTTTCATTTTATTTAATTTTTTTTATTGTTAACCAGAATGTGATTAATGGCATTTCTTTTATTGCTTCTACCTTTGTGACATAATATTTTCCCCAAACAAGATGAGACTGTTTTAGTTTCTCATTTTAAGAGGTCTTCAAATTTGAAGAGGCAGATTTGAACAATTCACCATTTCCAAACTCTGGAACCAGCCAAGATGTCCAACAACAGATGAATGGATTACAAAACTGTGGGATATGTACACAATGGAATTTTACTCAGCCATAAGGAAAAACACAATTACATAATTTTCAGGGAAGTGGATGGAACTGGAGGACATTATGCTAAGTGAGATTAATCAGTCACAAAAACTAAGAAATAGGATGCTTTCATTAATATGTGAAAGCTAAGAAGAAATGGGTAACAGGAGGAACTCTAGAAGAAAGAGATTCTATAGACAGCAAATAAGGCGACCAAACTGAGGGGATAGAAGGGGGGAAAAGGGAAATTCTCTAAAGCACATGATGTACTTTAACAAACATATCAAATTCAATCACTAAGCCAAGCATGAGAAGGAGGGATAGGGAGAGAAGGGGTTGGGAAATGGGTAAGGGCTAATTAGGTGATGTGGGTATGTATATCTCCACCATCTTTTACCCTATTAAGATGTATAACTATAATGCACCCATTAAAAAAAAAAGAAAAGAAAGGAAAGAAAAACAAAGCAAATTATAAAAATCATTTCTATATCTAACAGAATTCTCATTGTCTTTTGTTTGGCTCTCAAAATGAATGGCAACAATACAAATCAGCCCTGTTTTTCAAAGGGTTAGTAAATGCTTTGTGAATACCCATTGGCGGATGTGGGTAATCATCTCTAATTGGAATATATTAGACTGTACATCTTTTTAATTGCTATGTGCTTTCTGGCTTCCTGGTCAACAAAGAAGAGGCACTGATCTAACACCAAAAGAACACAATACATCACCATTACCAGGGCAACGTCACTGGGACTGACTCCCATGGCTGAGCATCATAAAGATTTTGTGATTTCCAAGGTGGCTAAAGGAAAATTAAAAAGTAATTCTCCAAGGTGGGCTACAAGAAGTCTACAAAATGCTATTAAATACTGCTTTCTATGTGCACTGTTTTATTAATAGTATTGTGCATTTAATGAGTTCTCCTCTATGGGGGTTTCTTTCTTCTTTGCTTTTTAGCTTCATGAGAGCAACATAGATGGAAAAATTTGCTGAAGTAAAATGGCCATAGTCAGGTATTATTTTTATTTAGACATAATTGCTTATAAATAAATTTCTAGGCATAGTGCTATGTATTACAACAGCTAATATTTATAAGAATTGTATTCATATTTTAAAGAAAAGAAAATATCAGAGCTGGTGTTTAAACCCAGGTAGCTGGGTTCCTGAACTCTGTTCTTAGTCCCATGCTAAAGATACCTCCAAAGCATAATATAAAAAGCACACACTTTCCCCTCTTCTTGGTTGCTCTCTATACATAAAGAGTATAATTTTGCTTATGCCACAAAATTTTTTTTTGTTTTGAAATGTTCAGGGTGATTTTCATGCCACATTATATAAAAATCCATGATTTTGTCAATCTTCTTTTTAAGCAGAAAACATGTAAACACATACATTTTTGATGCTTTAGAATTATACAAATGAGTATCATTGATCATTGTTTAATGATAACAATACTTGTAGCCATTTCTTTGGAGTTATATCTCATGACTAGATGAAATGAAAAACTTAGCAAATATTTTTGCAGAATAATTTCTACTATAGTAATGGGGATACAGGGTAGTAGTGAAAAGATCTTGTAAACTTCACTAGTGTACTATAACATTGTTTTAATTTACATCATGCTTAGTAGAACTCTCAAAGGCACAAAGTACAGGTTAACTTACAGATTCTAAAGAAATATCAGAATATCTACTAAACTTGAGGGATGTTTTCCTTCTCCAAACACCTGCAAAGTATGCAATACATCTTCATTAGTACTTTCAGTAGAAAAATTCTTCTGTCTGCATGGCTTTCACACATACGGTAGCATATTGAGCACTTATGTACTCTGGTCACCAAAACACAGTGATAACTAAAACTGTTTCTGTATTTTCAAATGATTCTGATTGAGAGCAACAGAGGAAGCAGAAGAAAACAACAGGTAAATATTCATATCACTTATTTTTCCTCTCCTTCCCTTCCTTTTTCACAACAGATTAATTTTGTACTAATAAAAAGCTCTTAAAAGACCTATTAGGTATCATGGAGGGAAAAAATTAAAAATGGGGGTAAACGGAAAGAAGTAAGTCTTGTTCATTGACGCTTAATTCTTAACAATTAGTGCATAAAAGCACTTTGAAATGTAAATATTTTCATCTGTAATCTGATAAGTATACAATTATCCTCAATTCAATGCATATTTAATACTAAAGCCTTATAATATACTTTGCTCCTCAAGTTAGACTAAACTTAAACATATTCAATGTGATTCTCAATCAATTTCTTATGTAAAATCATCATGTTTAGGGCACTTAATGCTGCTATTGTCTACATAGTTTATGCTAATTATGGGGCAATATGCCAAATTTTTTATTATCTCAAACTGCCATTGAAGTTATTTACCTCTTTATAGATTGAAAGCTCTTAGTAATCAGGAACTGTGTTTTCTTTATCCTTGTGTTATGTACAGTAGGAGGGAGTGCTCAAAATATATATTTTTTATTTGGAATATATAAATTTCTCTTCAGTTTCAGACATGATGTGCAAGAACTATTTTCTGTGAAATCACTCTGTGAACTCATCTAAAGCCAATTATTAAGACATCTTTGTTCTGTGTCAATAAGATGTACAGCATTGCAGTTCACCAGCAGACTTTATTACTGGATTTGGCATTGTTAGTGGTTTTTTATTTTTTAAACAAACTCTTGAGAGATAAAGTAATAAGAGTACTAGAAAATATATTGCCTATAGGAACTATTTTTATTGAGGGCAAAGGGAAGAGAGTTTATATATTTCCAAGAAATATAAATAATTAAAGATTCCCTTAAATTAGAGTCACCTTGCAGCTGAAGCCATATCTTTAAGAAAAGATGTTTTACTATAGCCTCTAACTGTTGTGGGGTTTTTTTTTGCAACTTAATCATAGGTGCTATATCAATTCAAAGTGTTTAAAAAGAGTTTGCTGTGATGAGTTGACACATGGTCAATTTCAATTATGTGAATTCAGTCAAACTATTGATAATGATATTGTCAACAAAATTTTTGTTTTTATAAAAACCAGTATCATTAATTTGCATGAAGAGACAGGTTTTTCTTATAGTGCTTCATTATTTTAATTTTTAAAGAATGAAAGCTACGTCCTGGATATTGAATAAACAAAGGTGTATTTATATCAGTCTGTTAGAATTTACTACTGCATCAAAATTGTGAACACATCAGGAAAACCAAGAGGCAATGGTTACCATTATAAAAACATACCATTTGTTCTCAGGTATTCTCAATGATAATTCTCTTGCTTGAGGCTATTTTCTTATTGTTCATATGCCCTATTCTCATTTGTTTCATCATATCATTATCAAAGATACCTTGTCAAGTATTATAATCGCTCCAAGTCCTTCTCTCTTAGCTGATTAATATAACAAATATTAGTCAACTTATAAATCTATTACCATTTACCTCATTCTAGGAACCATATTTGCTCTTTTCGAGAGTTTGTGGGAAACCTAACTATTCTCACTTTCCTGAGGACATTCAACTACATTATGAGTTATATTCCTGACACACTCAATTCCTCAAATAATAAAAGTGACCAGACTAGGGTCTTTTCTACAAGTGGGAAGACTTTGTGTCAACCAGTAGAAGGACTGACAAGCTACAACATACTAAACTTGGAATCTAGCCCATGGCCAAGTCAGCCATTCCCAAGCTGGCCTGGAATAAGACTATTGTCCAGAGAGAAGGAAGGAATCAAAGCAGAACCCAGTGGATGAAAAACAGTGTCATAGAAGGCAAAAAAGTAGGAAAAAAAGGCTTACTGTATTTTTTGTTTCTACAATATAATACTTAAGACTGAGTAATTTGCAAAGAACAGAGATTTATTTCTAACAGTTCTTGATCTAAGGTTGAAGGGTCACAGGGGAAGGCCTTCTTGCTGCATTAAAAAATGGAAAAGGGTTGGGAGGCTGAGACGGGAGGATCATAGTTCTTGGACAGATTCAGTGAGACCCTATTTCAATACTAAAGAATAAAAAATCTGGCTGAGGGTGTAGCTCAGAGGTAGAACACCCCATGGGTTCCATCCCCAGTACCACAGGGGGAAAAAATTGAAAAGGGCAAGATAAAGGAGTGTTCCAGCTTTAACTGATCTCTCTGCCTCTTTCTGCCACCCATTCTATCACAGGGCTTTCACACTTGTGACCTCATATAATCCTAACTACCTTTCCAAGGTTCCATCTCTGAAGTTGGAGATCAAGTTTTTAATATGTGAACTTTGGGGGGACACATTCAACTCATAGCTGAATCCAATAACACAATTAAAGAATGTATCATATAGCATGATCTATTGGGATATAGGGGTAAGTAAGCATACCAAATATCAACTAATGTGATAAACCGCATTAACAAAATAAATAAAAAGTAAATAAAATAAAAATTAAAAAATTAAATTCACATAATCATCTCAATACATGCAAAACAATACCAGCACCATCATTTGACAAAATTCAACAAGTTAGAAATAGGTGAAATACATCTTCACACCTGCAAGCTCACAGCTAAGTTTATATTATCATCAACAATGAAAAGAGTTTTTTCTTTAATATGAGAAACAAAATCAGGATTTCCACCTTCACCGGTCTTATTCAACATTGAGGTAGAAGTCTTAGCCAGAATGATTTTACATGGAAAATAAATTTAATAGTTACACAACAGAATAGAAGAAGTAGAATTTTCCTTACTTACAAAAGACATGACCTTATACATGACCTTATACATTAGAAAACACTGGAGACTTCATAAAAATGTTGTCAGAATTAATACATTAAGCAAAGTTGTGGAAAACAAAAGCAACACTCAAAATCAATTGCATTTCTGTAAACTAACAAAAAATATCTAAAAAAGTTTTTAACAGCATCCTATTTGCGATAGAACCAAAAGGAATAAAATACTAAGAAATAAACTTAAATAAAAAGGTAAATGACTTGTGTAGTGAAAACTACAAAATGTTGATGAAAGAAATTAAATAAGACAGACATGTGGAAAGATACTTTATGTCCATAGATGGAAAATTTTACCATTGTAAAAACGATAACACTATTTAAAAGTATCTACAGATTCAATATAGTTCCTCTCTAAATCCCAAAGGCATTTTACACAGAAGTAGAAAAACAAGTCTAAAACTCAAACGAATCACAAAAGATTCCAATAGCCATAGTAAACTTAAGAAAGGAGGACAGGACAAAGCAAACGCATCTCTGTGGGAAACTATTCTAAGTCTAAGAAATATTAGCTTAAGGATTTATAGCTTCTTACTTGCTTTGGTAGAAGACTGCTTTCTTGAGGGAACTGAAGACAGTGACCTTGATGTCCCTTCATCAGCTAAGTTATATCCTTCTATTTTGCTTCACCTTTTGCTTGTTTTGCCAAGGGTAGGGAAAGCTGAAGACAACAACCTCTGTTGCACTTGCAAAACTGTCAGTAAGAACTTGTCTTCTAAAGCATTTCTAACTTAATGTTCTACTCCTTAGCAGACAAAATTAATGATGGGATGACCCACTGTTAAATGTGTAAACTTGTAATAAAAGAAAGAGCTGAGTCTTACTCAGGGAGTTGGCTTTCTTACCTTCTTCTTTTTCACCTATTTGAAATCAGGAATAAATTCTCAAGAGTATTTTTTCATCATGCCATTTCATGCCCTGTTGATACAGAGCACAGCACATCACATTTTCTGGTTCAAAATACAAAAAAAGCGACATGCATCAAAATCATAGGCATTTGCATAAAAACAAATGTAAAGACAAATATAACAAAATAGATGGCTCCAAAATCAATCTAGACACACGCAGGCAACTTTTCTGCCACAAAGATGTTAAGAATACCCAAGATAAGTGATAATCTACGCAAGAAATTGTTCTGGAAAAACTATATTTACATGCAAAATAATAAAATTAATGTTTATCTTACCCTATACATAATAATAAACTTAAAATAGATTAAAAACATAAATGTCAGACCTAAAACTGTAAAAATTTTAGAAGAAACCTAGAGAAAAAGCTTACTGATATTTATGTCAGCAGTAATTTCTTGGATTTAACACAAAAACCACAGACAACAAAACCAAAAATAAACAAGTGGGACTACATCAGTCTAAAAGGCTTCTTCATAGCATTCAATAAAATATAAACACAACCTATAGAATAGTAGAAAGCATTTTCAAATACTTATTTAATAAAGGGTTAATATCTAAATTACATAAAGATATAATCTCTATAACACAATTGTTAATATTTCATAACCTAGTTTCAAAAATAGGCTTGAATGGACATTTTTAAAGAAGGATCAAATCAAAAAAGAATCCAATGAATATGTGGGAAAATTGATAAGGTTACTAATAATATGGAAAATGTAAATCAAAATCGTACTGTTATATATCACATTTGTCAAGATTACAATTAAGATACAACAATAGACACAGTGATGATGAGTAGGTGGAGAAGGTGTAATACTTGCACACTGTTGGTGGCCATGCAAAATTGTTTTGTTGCCAAGCAAAATAGTAAGGAGCTTGCTCAAAAAAATTGAAAATTGAATTACTATATAATCCAGCAAGCTCACTTCTTGGTATTGATAAAAAGAGTTGAAATCAGGGCCTCAAATTTCTATTAGTACTCTAATGTTTATCACACACAACATTATTCAGAGTACTGAAGATGTGTAAACAACCTAATTATCTATCCACAAGTGAATGGATAAAGAGCATGGCAAATATATGCAATAAAATACTATTTAGCCTTTAAATTAAATGAATTCTAGAAGATATGGCTTGGATGCATTTTGGAGTTATTGTGCAAAGTGAAATAACCATGTTTTAGAAAGAAATATTTTATGATTTCATTTTTATGAGGTATCTAAAAGAGCCAAATGCATAAAATCAAAGAATAGGTTGGTGGTTGCCTGGATATTTTAAGGGGATGGGGGAAACAGTAGTTATTAATGAGGACTCTCAAAGTTTCAGGTGAGCAAGATAAAGCTCTAGAGACCCACTGTATAACATTGTACATTGGACCTATAATGAATAGGAATGTGTCATACATTGAAAAAGCTTGTTAAGAGGACAAGCCTCATGTTAGGTGTTCTTAATTTGATAAAAAATTGTTACTTTTTTTGCTTTTATTGGTGCATTACAGTCTCACATAATAATGTGACTCATGTTGACAATGACATACATGCATACAGTACCTGGTGCCTCCCCTTACCTTTCCATTTCACACCCTCCCAATACCAAGTACCCAGACTGACCATGGTATATTAACATGTATACACATAGTCACTGGTAGTATTTTCATTAATACACCTTAGTCTTCCTACACCCCTGCCCTTTCTCCCTGGCTCCACTGAAGTTCTCCTTCATTATCCAAAGTCACTCTGGCATCCTGAATACTCACCCACTCACACCTATTAAATTAAACATACGACCCTTCACTTTCTGTGCTTGGCTAATCTCACTTAACATAATGTTCTCCAGGTCCTTTCATCCTCTTACGAATGTCATAATTTTCTCCTTCTTTATTGCTGAGTAGGATTCCATTGTGTATATTTTCCATAATTTTGCAATCCATTTATCTGTTGATGGACCACTAAAAATTTTTAAAAGTGCAATATTAGCAATAGTTCTACTAAGATAAACTACAAAATTAAATACTTATATTACTTTGTTTTATTTAATGTGGTTTTCATGTGCCTTCTCTTAATATCAGGGTAATGTCTATAAATAGGTGAAAATATAAAAATACTCAGTATTTTTCAAAATTTTATAAATGTTTATGTTGAATTAATATTATTTATTGCTTAATTTTTAGTAGAGTTTATTGGCAAACCCATCCAAGTTTGACATTTTTTAGGTAGAAGGCTTTTATCCACAAATATATATTTTATTTTTTATTTTTATTTTTATTTTTATTTTTATTTTTATTGGTGGGTCTGGGGAATGGAACCCAGGGGCAATCGATCTCCGAGCTACACTCCCTGCCCTATTTTTTATTCTTTATTTTGAAACCGGGTCTCACTGAGTTGCAAAGGGCCTCACTAAGTAGCTGAGGCTGTCGGCGAACTGCAATCCTCTGGTATCAGTCTTCCGAATGCTGGGATTACAAGTGTGCACCACCACACCAGGCTAAATTTTCGAATAGATGTACAGATATTCAAGTTATTCATTTTTGAGTGAAATTTAACTTTTGAGAAAAAATTAATATTTTACATATGTTTTCAAATTTATATATAGTTTTTCATAATTCATTTTAATTTTAATATCTATAGAATCTATAGTAAAATATTTTTCATGATGTTTGGCAAAAGGTTTACTAATTTATTAATCTCAAAAGAGCAACTTTTTAGTTTAGGTTTTTATATTGTTGTTAGTTCTTCTACTTCATTTATTTGTTCTGATCTTTATAGTTTTCTTATTACATTTACTATGGGTTTTTAAAAATATTTTTCTATGTTTCTCCTTAACTTTTTTTAAAGAAGCATCTCACTTTTATTATAAAATCCATAAAAAATTCTTAAAAATCATCTCAGAAAAAGGGGAATTATTTCCTGGGAAAAATAGTCTCTGGTTTCTCTCAGGCAGGGACCTCTGGACTGGAATCTGTGTGGAATAGTCCACTGAAGTTGGCAGTTGACAGATGAAGCACCTCATCCATCCTACAGCTGACTCCACTCTGGCCAAAGTCAGGACCTAGGGAGGTGGTTTCATCTACCTCATCTCTCTGGTCTCTGGAGCAATTCTACTGCTCAATAGCCCAGGGTACCTCTGCCTCCTTTTCGCTGGAGTGACTCTTTTGGCTCCAGTGGCCAGCACACAACATCAATAGGGGTGGATGATGTGGGCTAGAATTCTCCTGGTGACCTACCTATAGCCCTTCCTATTCTTCCTGTCCATGAACAGCCTAATGATGGTGTTGCCAGGTGCTGGCATGGGGAGACTCAGAGCCATACTGGAGGATTATACTGAGAGTGGGGGTCCTCTTCAGTGGGCAGCTTGGAGAATGGCAGGCAAGTGGTCTCTTTTGCCTTGACAGTGTGTCCTCCTTAGAGAACAGGAATTGGAAAGTGTGACAGTTAGGCTTGCTGGCTCACCTCTTGGGCAGCAAAGGGAAGGCAGAAGGATCTGCTGGGGATGGAAGTGGGGTGACATACCAAAGCTTGGTCCCAGCCTGCCAGGTGCAGTCTACCCCATGTCTCACATGGCACTGGATCAGCAAGCACTTAGCCACTGCATTGTCAAATGTCCTGGACAACACTTACAGCCAAATCTGTGTGGGTCATAACCCAGACAACATATGACTCTCAGGATTGTAGGGTTCAGGTGTTTGGACAACAGCTCCCTAAGAAGAGGTGAATGCTCCTTACCCAGTCACAGCCAAGAGTGCTCCAGGATTCCATTGATGGTCTCCCTAATTTCCAGATTAACAGTCAGTAAATGGCTGAGGATTTATCATGGCTGGATGGTGATATGAAGGGGGTACCCAGTGCATTCCCTGCAGCACTTTCTCCTGAAGCTGCTCTCAGATGGTGCCAGGGAATGAGTATAAAGTAAAGGATGACTTCCAGACTCAGAGTTCTACCTTGGCCCTGAGATAGATCTCTGGGGTAGAATAGCTGGGAGTTCCATTGACAGTGGTCAGCTTGGCCTTGAAGCAGAAGCTCAGTCCAAGGTTACTGACTTTGACATTCCATTCTGAGTCCAGGAAGATGTTAGGTACCTTCAGGTCCCTGTGAAGTATTCCCCCGGTAGACAAAATCAGATGTTGTCTATAGTCTCAAGTAGCTGGACGATGTTACAGTGCTGTCTGGATAGCAGATAGCATGATAACATACTTAATCAAGGGACTGTCCCTAAATGAAGGCAAGCCAACTTGGGCCTGGTGAGGATACGATGGGTCAGTTTGACCTAGGCAAAACCATTCTTGCCAATGTCCCTCAGGACCATCCAATTGTTCATGAGGACATCCTCACAGGGGGATCTGGCGCAATGCCCAGCCAGGCCTCTCTACTCTCTCTCCTAACACTGTCAATCAAAAGCTGGAATAGCAACTAAAACAGAGAGCTAAAAAGACAAAATAATAACAAACAAAAGTACAAAACATAACAAACCCCAACAAACAAACACACAAAAACAATAAAGCCAAAAGCCCAACACCAAATCAGATCCAAAGCCATCAATCTACCAAAAATGCTATCTAGAAATCTCACCCGTCCCCACCAAGAGTTCCCTGTACTAATGAATAAAATCCCAGCAGTGGTGATGGCCTTACATAGCCAATCCTAGAAACTTCCTCACAATGGTTTCTTGTACAGTCACATGTCCAGGTTACTGTAGGGTATGGCCCACTGTGGCTGTCTCACTTTTGGGCCTCCAAGACTTTTCCACTTTAATAAGAAGAATAAGAAAGATTAGAAATTTTTTTTCTTTGGGAGATTATGGAGGCTGATGTTTGTTTAGAAATTAAAATTTGTAAGATGCTTCAGTGATTTTTTCACTTTGAGTAAAAAAAGCCAAATAACTGTTGGCTTTTAAAGGCCTCATTATATATACACTCAAGGTATTCAATTTATCTTTCAACTTGTAATGCTTAGTGTCAAAAGAATGTTAGCATATCACTCCATCATAATGACAAAATACTCTGTTCTTTAAGACACCATAGGACACATGATTAACATCTATGGCACTGAAAAAAGGGGAACTTTCATCCTAATTGCCCCATAGGTCCTTATCACAATTCTTTCATTAAATTATTTAAAAAGTGTTATTAAAAAGATCCATTGTAATCATGCATCACAGTGAAGTTCAAAGTGATATGCATTTATCACTTTGGTGTATTTACTCCCCATTCCCCTTCCTCCCTCCTGGTACATGTTAGTGAGATTAGTAAGGAATGATCCTTCATATATGGACACAGCGTTATTTGAACTGTTTCCTTCCTCAGGCCTCCTCTTTCACCTTTCTGCCTCCCTCCCACAATCCCACTGATCTCTCTCCTCATTTATATCTAAAGTCCTTTATATTTTCTATTATATCTTCCACATGTGAGAAAAAACATAGGACCTTTGACTTTCTGAGGTTGGCTAATCTCTTGTAGCATTATATTCTATAATTCCATCCACTTTTTGAAAATTTTGATCTTTTCCTTTATGTGGTGCATTGTAATTTTGTATTATATTAGGGTGTACTGTTAGAAAGATACATGGACATATTCTCGTTGCCCTCTTCATTGGTCCCCCCACCCTCACTCTGCAAGTCTTTAAGGTTAGAGTTGACGATTTTGTATATATTCATGTCATCATTTCTTTACTGTATTCTTTATGACTTTGCCTTCCTCTCCCTTCCCTAATCACCCCTGATCACTTGCCCGCAGTCTCTGCTCATCTGTTTGATGTTACCCTTATTGCCAAGGGTCTCTCTAGTTCCACATACAAGGGAGACCAAACATCTACTTGGTCTTTGGGAGTGGGTGTATTCACTTAGAATAATATTCTTGACTTCCATTCATTTTCATTCAAATGGTGTAATTTTGTTCTTTATGGCTGAGTAAAATCCCATTGCATGTGCATACCAAAGTTTGGGATCCATTTACCTGTTAATGGATAGCTAAGGTGGTTCCATAATTTGGCTGCTATGAACACAGATAAGCATGTGTGATTATAAGATTCTGATTTTATTTCTTTTGGGAAGATACCAAAGAGTGGTATCACTGGGTCATATGGTAATTTCATTCCCAGTCTTCAGAGAAAGCAGTTGTACTAGTTTGGTGTTCCACCAACAGTATAATAGTGTTCTGATTTCTCAACGTCCTCATTAGTATTTATTATTATTTGTGTTCTTGATGATTGCTATCCTAACTGCAATGAGATAGAATTTCAGTGTAGTTTTGATTTGCATTTTTCTGATTACTAAAGATGATGCACATTTTTTCATATATTTGTTGGCGATTTGCATTTCTTCTTTTGAAAAGTGTCAGTTCAGTTCAGTTGCCTATTTTTGATTTTTTTTTAGTGTTAAGCTTTTCAAGTTCTTTGTATATTCTAAATATTAGACCTTTGTCTAATGAGCAGGTGATGAAGATCGCCTAGTCTATAAGCTATCTCAGTAGAACTTTGATGGTTTCCTTCACTGCACAGAAACTTTTAAATTTAATATTATCATATCCTCATTAATTTCCTGAGTTTTTGGAATCTTATTGAGGGAACTTCTACATATACCTATATGTTGAATTGTTAGTCCTATACCCTCTTCTGGCAACTTTAAAGTTTTTGGTCTAATTTCTAGTTCTTTGAATCATCTAGAGTTGACTTTTGTGCAGGGTGAGAGGCTTGGATTTAGTTTCATTTTTCTACATATTGATAGCCAGTTTACCCAATAGCATTTATCGAAAAAGCTGTCCTTTCTCTAGTTCAAGTATTAGGCACCTTTATCAAAGATCAACTGGCTATAGATATGGAGCTTTGTTCCTGATTCTTCTATTCTATTTCATTGATTCTTATGTTCATTTTGGTGCCAATGCCATGCTATTTTTATTATTATCACTTTGTAGTACAGCTTGAAATCAGGTATTGTAATACCTCTGGCATAGTTCTTATTTTTGATAATTTTTTACTAATCTGGGTGTTTTGCTTTTCCATATAAATTTTATAACTAATTTCTCTATGTATATGAAAAATGGCAATAATATTTTTATAGAAATCACTATGAATGTATAGATAGATTTTTGGGAGTATGGCCATTTTTACTCTATTTATTCTGCTTATCCAAAAGTGTGAGAGGTCTTTCATATTCTAAAATATTTTTTTAGTGGTTTATAATTTTCACAATAGAGATCTTTCACATACCTCCTTGGTTAAATTTATTCCTAGGTATTTTATTATTTTTGAGGTTATTTTGAATTGAATTGTTTGCTCTATTTCTTTTTCAGTAGATTCATGATTGGTATAAAGTAATCTTTTATTTTTAGGTGAATTTGTATCCTCCTATTTTTCCAAAACTATCACTTCTAGAAATATTTTTGAGTTTATTGGATGTTCCGTGTATAAGATCATGTCATGCACAAAGGTAATTTCAGTTCTTCTTTCCCTATTTGCATTATTTTGATTCTTTCTCTTATTGCTGAGTTTAGAATTTTGAGTACTATGTTGAATAGGAGTGGTGACAGTTGGTATTCTTGTCTTGTTTCTATTTTTAAGGAACTATTCTATCAACTTTTCCTCATTAATAATGATGCTGGCTTTGGTCATGTTGTCTATAGTCTTTATGATGTTGAGGTAGCTTTCTTCTATTTCTAATTTCCTTAGTGTGTGTTTTGTTTTTATCATGAAAGAACATTGGACTTTGTCAAATGCTTTTTCTGCATCTATTGATATAATCATGTGTTTTTTGTCCTTAAGTCTATTAATGTGGAGAATTGCATTTATTGATTTGTAAATGTTGAACCATCCATCCATGCATACCTGGGATGAAGGCTACCTAGTCATGGGGAACTATTTTCTTGATGTAGTTTTGAATGTGAATTACTAGTATTTTTTGAAAAGCTTTAATTCTACTTTCATCAATGATATTGGTCTGTATTTTTTTGTTGTATATTTATTTGGTTTGGAGATTAAGTTGATGAAATGAATTGGTAGTATTCCTTCTCTTTCTATTTCACAGAATAATGTGAGGAGCATTGGAGTTAGTTCTTCTATGAAGGTCTTGTAGAATTCAGCTGGGACTCCATCTGGGCTTTGAGTCTTCTTTGATGTGAGACCCTCTATTGCTCTTTTGATTTTTTTGCATTGGTTTGTTTAGGTTTTCTCTCTCTTCTTGATCCAGGTTAAGTAAGTTTCAAGTGTCTAAGAATTTGGCAGTTTCCTTTGGTCTTGCTATTTCATTGGAGTATAAGTTTTGAAAATACATTCTAATAATGTTTTGGATTTCTACATTACTTGTAGTGACATCCTCATTTCCATCTCTTATCATAGAGATTTGGGTCTGTTACCTCTTTTTGTTAGGTTGGCTGAGAGTTTGTCAATATTATTAATCCTTTAAAAATAGCTTTTGTTTTTTAGATCTGGATTTTTGTTGTTGTTGCTGTCATTTTTATTTAATTAATTTATACACTGATTTTGATTATCTTCTGCCTTTTGCTGGAATTTATGTTAGTTTTTCTTGATTTTTTTTTCTATTCTTTTGAAGTGCAATATTAGATTATTTCAAGTCTTTCTGTTTTTCATATGTGTGCATTTAATACTACAAATTTTCTTGATTTCAGGGTGTCCCATAGATTTTGATATGTTATGTCTTTATTTTCATTTAATTCTAGAAAAATTTAAATGTCTCCCTTTATTTCTTTTTGACCTAGTTTTTATTTAGTAATGTAGAATTCAATTTTAATGTATTTGTGTATTTTCTTTGTATATTCATGTTGTTATCTACTTTCATAGCATTGTAGACTGATAAAATGCAAAGAATTATATATCAATTTTTAACTTGCTTATATTTGTTGTATATCCTAAAATATAGTCCATTTTGGAGAAGCTTTCGTGGCAGCTGAGAAGAGAATATGTATTCAGATGTTGTTGGATGAAATCTGTTGAACATATCTGTTAGGTCCAGCTGGTTTATGGTATTCTTTATATCTGAATTATCTTTACTAATCTTTTCTCTGAACGACTGATCTAGTGGTGTAAGTGGTGTGTTGAAGTCTCCTAAATTCATTGTATAAGGGTCTGTTTGGGTCTTCAAGCCAAGAGGAGTTTGTTTTACATAGATATGTGCAGTAATATTAGTATCAAATATTTAGTAAGGTTATATTTTCATTCTGGATAGTATCTTTTATTAGTAAGAAGTGTCCAACTTTGTTTCTTCTGACAAGTTTTGGCTTGAAGTCTACTGTGTCAGATATGAGACTTTTCACTCCTGCTTTTCTTCTGACTCCATTTGCAGAGAATTTTCCCTCCATCTTTTTACATTCAGTTTGTGAAAATCCCTATCAGGTGTGCTTTTTGCAAGAAGCATATAGTAGGATTATGAGTTTTAATCTGATTTGCTAGTTGATATTTTTTATCTGGGAAGTTGAAACTGTTGATGTTCAGTGTTATTATGGAGAGATGATTTTTATTTCCTCTCATTTTCAATAAAATATTTTATTTGAGATGATCATGAATCTCCTTGGCTTATTCATCTGATAGTATTTGTTTCTTTTTTGGTTTGTATGTTTGTTTTTAATATATTCCTTGTGATTCATTTCTCTGAATTCTTTCTCAAATGCTAGTTTGGTCATCATGAATTATCTTAACTTCTGCTTATCTTTGAAAGTTTTTATTTCTACATAAATTCTGAAGGATAGCTTTGCAGGATATAGTAGTTTTATTTGAAAGTTGTTTTCTCTAAGGGTTTAAAATGCATCACTTCATGTGTTCCTAACTTTTAGTACTTGGGTTGATAAATCTGGAGTAATTATTATTGTTTTATCTCTATATTTTAGCTGTTTTTTGCTATCAACTCTTGTAAGATTTTCTCCTTCGTCTCAATGTTGCACATTTTTATTATAATGTGGCATGGAGATGTTTTTCCTTTGTCTTGTATGACTTAGGTTTGAATGCCTTTTGTACTGGAATGTTCTCATCTTGCTCCAAGTTTGGAAAATTTGCTAATATTATTTTTTAAATGAGATTCTTAATTCCCTTTGTCCGGGATTCTATGCCTTCTTCAATGCCCATTATTCTTAGTTTAGGTCTTTAAAAATTATCCCAAAGCTCTTAGATATTCTAATCCTGCTGTTGTGTTGTTTTTACTAAAGTCATAAATACATTTTTAGTTTTGCATGTACAGTATTTTTTTTTTTTTTGGTGGTACTGGAGGTGGAACCCAGAGTCTTTCTACCTCCAGGTTGTATTCCTAGACCTATTTTATATTTATTTTTGGTCTGGAAACAGTATCACTAAGTTGCTGAAACCTTCACTAAGTAGCTGAGGCTGGCTTTGAACCTATGCAATCCTCCTGTCTCAGTATCTCAAGTGTGGGGATTACAAGTGTGTGCCAAATTGCCTGGCCAAATGTACTGTATTTTATGGCAGCCACCCTGTTTTCCATGTGGTCTATTCTATTGGTAACAGCTTCAATGTAATTATTTATTGACACTTTAAGTTTATTCAAATTTTCTGTTACTTATTGATGAATTTATTTCTTTTTTTTCATTTGCAAAGCTAAGGGGTTTATTAAAAAGTAAAAAGAAACAAATACCACACTAAGGTGATAGAGTGCTCCAAACATGACACTGCCACGCCCTAGACATTGGGTGTTATATTTAGTTCTTTCTTCCTTTTCTTAAAGGTGTTCTTTTTTTTTTTGTCATTTTCTGAACCAGGGATCAAACCCAGAGCACCACACCTGCAAAGCAGGCACTTTACCACTGAGCTACATCCTGGCCCCTCTTCCTTTTCTTTACAAAGAAAGGCTGGTCTGATCTGACATCACCAAACAGAATATCATAAATCAGAGTATAGCTTAATTTTTTTAGGTTACCACTTATCATATTGAATATAAAATTTTTTAATTCCCACCAGGCATGGTGGTGCACACTTGTAAGCCCTGCACCTGGGAGGCTGAGACAGGAGGATCGCACAGGTTCAAAGTCAGCCTCGGCTACTTAGTGAGACCCTGTTTCCAAATAAAATACAAAATGGGTCTGGGAGTATAGCCCGGAGGTAGAAAGCCTCTGGGTTCCACCTCTTGTGCCACACACACACACAAAAAAAATTTAATTCCCAATCTGGCATCCTCTCTAACTCTGTTTCAGTAGGTTTTATTGTTGTGAGATTGTGATAATTAGATGTAGTTTTGGTGGAATTCCCTCTCTCCATATTTTGGGGGATATTAGTGCTTATGATAAAATAATAATTAGTTCATAAATGCCTTCTTTTTAAAATTGGGTGTTTGACCTCAGCCTTCACTGCTTCCTTAAATGGGTGTAACATGTGGCATGACTGAATTGTTTTAGTCATGCTAGATGATGAATTGGCTTTGCCTTATTATCCCCTCTAGGCTATTGTGTTATCTGGATAGGATTTATAGCTGTTCAGGAGAGTGTTCCATCTTTATCTTGGCTGTTTTGTTAATAATGGGCAAGTTGCTTAAAGCCCCCGTTCTTTTTAGATTTTCCTCCAATTTGTAGGAATGTGTGTTTCTTTTTCCAGTGCTCACTGACATTATACTGGAGGTCTATTGATAAAATTTACTGGGTTATCTTCTGGGCTATTCTGTGGTTGGTGGAACTGGCTGCTGATTATTTGTTTCTTGATATTCTATCTTTGTAGTTCAGAGTTTTTACTCTAGGTTTGGAGGCTTAAGTCCAAGTAGTCAGTATTATTTTGTAGAGTGAGATTTAGGAAGTAGATAATATAGTGAGGACAGTCCAAGACTGAGAAGAATCAGAAGGGGATAGAAAAATTGCTGTGGTGTATTCTATAAGGAAATTAATGGCCAGGAATGGGGGTGAACACTTTTAATTCCAGCGTTTGGGAGGCTGAGGCAGGAAGATTGCATTTCATGGACAGTCTCAGCTACTGAGTGAGGCCCTTTGGATCTCAGTGAAGCCCTGTTTCAAAATAAAGAATGGGGCGGGGAGTGTAGTTTGGAGATAGAATGCCCTTGAGTTTCATCCCCAGTACCACAAAAAACAGAAGCAAATGCTTGAGAAAAAGTTAGTGTGATAGTACGAAAGTATACGAATAGGTAAAACTCAGATGGAACCTGGCAATAGACTAACCTATAGACAGACACAACCAATTGAGAGATGGCCCTATTCAGAAAAAGAAAACTTGAACAAGAGTAGTAGCCCACAAACAAACATTCCTGCAATTATGAGAAGTACATATTATCTATGCATGTATTAAAACATTCATTGACATAAAAGGAAATTAAAAATTCACATTTAGTAATTTTGGTGAATAATTTGCATTTAGCCCAAGTCATCATTAAACTTGATTTTAAAATATTAAAACTATTAATAATACATCTACTAGTATGGGCTTCACTTTCAAATTACTGTGCTAGAGGTAACATATAAATACTTTATTAGTTGTCCACAGATTGCCTTGTGTTTTCTATTTAAAACCTTATGTCTCCTAAAAATGCATTTGCTAGCTGGAGGCAGTTTGACGTGTACATTTCTTACTGCCTGCAGTAATAAGCAACACCAAATGTAGACAGGTAAAATGTGACATCACAATAGCAGAATAGGAGAATGAGCATTCTGAGGCAATATCACATTCATATCTCTTATTTCTATTAACAAATAATGTCAACTACAACTCAATTATTTTGCTCAGATTGAAAAACACAAAGTGAAAAAATATATTCAGGAATAGTCATATGTAGAGAAACAATATTGCCTATAACTGAAAAAAGTGAAGGATACTGTCAGATTTTGACAGCATATTTTCTAATCTATCTTTTCAAAAGTGAAATCTAATCGTGTTCACCCTTTCCTATGTCATTTAATCTCTCTCCTTGATACATCTTGTTTCCCAAAATTCTATAATGAAAATCAGAGTTTATGGCAAAACTCTAAGCTCCCTTACCTCTCATTAGTTGAACTCAGCTTTGTCAAGTTTTATTTCCTTAGCTCTCTCCGGTGGTTTAAGTAAAATTCAGATATTTCTTGATATAAAAAATGTAAAGGAAATAGCAGGATAATTTTTCCCCCAAGGAAATATTGTGTAGTTAAAATACATAGTGGGAACAAGTGGCAGGGTCAGCCCTTTATTTGTTCTTTCTTTTATGACATTTTATTTAAAAGTCAGCAGAAATAAAAACAACAGCATGCTAGAAAAAAGAATTTACTTACCAGTGACTAGTGTCTGTGTTTAAAAAAAAGACATTGAAGAAAATTCTTTCACTTTTTTCCTATCTGATTTGCATTTGCTTGAAATATACCTGATAGAAATTAGAAATATAATGGAAAATATTTTGAAAAGTACTGAAGTCAGTTTTCACATGATAATAAAAGTAATTTCTGATAATTAAACTTATCCCAAAATAGAATGGGCTGCCTTGTGAGTCAGTAAAAAAAAACTGCCAAAAGAAATTTTAAGTACCTGTCAGTGTGGGAAGAAGCACTACTGTCTCTGCCTTCCATAGAACTTATTTTGGAACCTATCATCACATTGTTTGTGTACATTTTGTGGGTAGACTTCTCATTTTCCTTACCAGGATGAAAATAATGTGGAAATGGTGACATATTTTATTTTTTTTTTATCATAGAGTCTTGCTCAAACAAGATTCTCAACACATATTAAGATTAACACATTAGTTTTTACTATTTGGGACAGTATATTAAACACTTAATATTGATTTCCTAATTGAATATTTACAAAAACATTATGAGACAAGTAATAATTTTTGTACGTTTGTATTGTTTTAATGTTTGTAAAAACACTGAGGCAAATTATTTTTGTATGTTTGTAATTTTTATATTTTATGCTTATTAAGAGGATAAACAGGAAAGATGTTAAGTAAATCTCCATATAAATAAATAATAAACATATAGTTAAATGAATGTATAAGTGGAAATTGGGCTTGCTAATGTGAATAAATTCTTTTCCAATGAATACAAAACTTTATATTTTATGTTTATAGACATAAGAGCTACATTTTAAGTGATAATGAAAAGATTATATGCATTATTATTAGTACCCATTTAACTTCTCTTTAAAACATGCTTTGCATTATTTCTCACAGGTAGTATATATCAGTAATTTATTTTTGTTGCTATAAAAGTGAAGGGAATTGGAGACCGCAATGATTAAACATGTAGAATTTATACCACATCTGCAAATTCACATTTATCAATAGGCTTTTGGCTTTCCTTCCAATTAAATTCTTTTCAGTAAACATTTAATGTGCCTCTGCAAGGCACTGAATAATACAATGGAATGTTCTTATTACTTAGAGACGTAGGTTATGGACTCATTGAAATAGTCTCTCTTGGAGTTATATGTGACATCAAATAGTCCTGCTGATTTGTTTTTTATTGGATTACCAGTTACTTGGTATTATTAAACAGCTAGAAAATGATTCTCTACTGAGACCATTGTGATACCCTCTGATATAATAGGAAAAAAGTACAGCATTATAGTAATGTTGATCTACCCCTGAGGAGGCTTTATGTATTTATGTATTTTTCCTGTATTATTAAGCTTGTGATTTTATAGTTTTACACTTAGGGGATATGTTACAATATGATTTTTGAAGGTCACATTTTTGCTTTATAAGTATTTTTTATTATAGAGGAATCAGGGGACCATTTGAAAATTTGAAAAATAAGGGAATATATATATATATATATATATATATATATATAATGATATAATTCAATAGAGGCATATGTAGATATGGATATGGATTAATGGAATTTATCAGAAAATGAACTTAAAAATAATCACATTATCCAGGCATGGTGGTTCATGCCTGTAATCCCAGTACTTGGGGACTTGAGACAGGAGTACTGCAAGTTTGAGGACAGCCTCAGCAAGTAGTAAAACTCTCATCAATCTAGCAAGACCATATTTCAAAATAAGAATAAAAACATAGAGCTCGGGATGTAGCTCATAGATAGAATGTCCCTAGATTCAACCTTTAATATCACCCCTCCACACGCAAATACTTTGATGTGATATCTATAAGATTAAAAAATTATTGGTTCTGATTATTTTTGGAAATCATCAATCTAAAATAAAGCTTTAGAATGAATTCCATCTCTCTTTTAGATATCAAAGCTATTTTAATGATAAAGCAGGAACAAAGCTAAAATCAGTTCATAATGAAAAAGTATGGTTCACATATAGTCACTTTGATGTGATTCCAACTGTTTTTAAGATTTTTGTTTATTTTTGTTGTTCTAAGGACTATAATTCATCATTGCGAACCTCTCCTCACATTTGTCAGTAATAATCCTTTCTTTGCCTAACTTTATCTTTAGTTACTTGTTCAATCCTCCTCCAGAGTTGATTCATAAGATCAAGGGATTGAGAACCTGTCCTAGTCTGAACCTGTCACTATTTTGGTGACAGACTATGTGCAAACACCTGTTTTATAATCACAGCTGCAGAAATGAAGAACAAGAAAAAAGAAAACAGAGTTGAAGATGGAGGATGGATAAAACAGAGTGTTTTTTTTTAAGATGTCCACAGGCCTGAAACTGACATAACTAATTCCTGGAACTTGTAGGGCATCTTCAGAACAGCTACATTAATTATTATGGCTTTGAAAATAAATGTTGAGAGAGCAAAGAATTGTTACTGCAGCTTTGCCAACTATATTCCAGAAGGAAGGCAAGTGCAAGACCATGAAAGACAGGGAAAAGACTGAGACCATTCTGTTCTGATCATTGTGGATTTCTCACTAATAGGTTCTTACTCTGAGCTTTTAGCCACTCTTACACCACAGTCAAAGGTATAAGATATGACACCATATGTAATTTTAGAGCTGCATTTTCTCTTTAGATAATGTATAATGAATTCCTGACAAATGAATTGTCAATTTCTGGTAGGGGAAATTAGTTCTCAATAATTTTATGAAGTAGCATGAAAGTGGCTTTCAATGTATAGAATATTAGAAAAAATTGAGAGTATTTTATAAAGCCATTAAAAATCGATAAAGCCATATGGTAAAATAAAAGATCCATTTATCTTCATGATTTTAAAGAACAATAGTCACACAATGACATTTTCCTAAGAGATAATAATTATTCTTTTCATCAATTAGAATGCATGCATTACTATTATATTAGGGAAGCAGTATTTGTGAGTTAAAATAACACAATTAAAATAATTTCAGTTCATGAATTTTCTTTACTATATTTTAAATTATACAAAAATAATAGTATCGTTGCCAGTCTCTCATTGAGCCACACTTTCCACCACTAAAGTCCTTATCCATGTCCGTAGGTAGCTCCTTTCCTGTTTGTATAGAGAGTGTCTTGTGATTTGTTTTCCACCAGTATAAAGTTGTAGAAATGACAATGTATTATTTCAGAATCACAATAAACTTGCAGCTTCTACCTGAGCTTGCTTGCTTGCTTTCTTTCTTTCTTTCTTTCTTTCTTTCTTTCTTTCTTTCTTTCTTTGTACACTATAGTTTCACATCATAATGTGGACGATATTGACAATTGCATACATTCACACAGTACTTGGTGCCCCCCCCCTTAAACATAATAGAAGATACAGAAAAAAATCCAAACAACTATCGTCAATTGATCTTTGACAAAGGGACCAAACTCATACACTGGAGAAAAGATAGCCTTTTCAAAAAATGGTGCTGAGATAACTGGCTATCTATATGTAGAAATATAAAACTAAATCCTTACCTCTCACTGTGCAGAGAATCAACTCAAGATGGATAAAAAATATGGAAATTAGATGAGAAACTATGAAGCTATCAGAGAAATGCATAGGCTCAACACTCCAACATATAGGCACAGGTAGTAACTTTCTCAACAAGACCTCCAAAGCACAGGAAATTAAAACAAGAATTAAAAATTGGGATGGCATTAAACTAAAATGTTTCTGCTCATCAAAGGAAATACCATCAAGAACCTAAAGAGAAAGCCTACAGAATGGGAGATCTTTACCAATCACCACTCTGATAGAGGGCTAATATCTAGAATATACAAAGAGCTCAAAAGACTTGACACTAGCAAAATAAATAACCTAAAATAAAGAAATGGGCAAATAAATTGAATAGACAGTTCACAAAAGAAGATATAGAAATGGCCAACATGAAAAAATGTTCAACAGGGAGATGCAAATCAAAACTATGCTGAGATTTCATCTAACCCCAATCAGAGTGGTAAGCATAAAGAAGTCAAATAACAACAAATGTTGGTGAGGATGTGGGGAAATAGGAACTATTTTTACATTGTTGGTGGTAGTGCAAACTAATGCAGCCCCTATAGATCAGTGTGGAGATTTCGTACAAAACTGGGAATGAATCCACCACATATAATCTGGCTTTAGAACTCCTGGGTATCTTTCCAAAGGGATTGAAATCAGAGAACTACAGTAACATTTTCATAGAAGCACAATTCGCAATAGCTAAAATATGAAACCAACTGAGGTCTCCATCAGCAGATGAATCCCTTTTACTTTGGATATTTCCTCTTAAGATGTTATTTCTTGGAACCCAGTCTCCATGCTGTTAGGAGTTCAAACAATGTGAAAAGGCCAAAGATAGATATTCTGAGTGATACCACCAATTCAACTTGGAGCTGACAGCCATCACCAACTGCCAAACATATACATGAACCATCTTAATTAATTGTCTAGTCCAGTTGTGTCTTCAAATAACCAATTCTGCCCAGCAACTGGCCATAGCTTCATGCAAGACCTAAGCATAAACTACCCACTGAGACAGCTGAGACCAGTCAACCCACAGAACAATGACAGATATTAAGTATTTTTTTACTTAAGCCACTAAAGTGTGAGAGATTGGTTACTCAAAAGCATCAGAAGAGAAGTCTTGTTAAAAAAAAAACAACAAATAAACCTTTTGTGACTTAATATAATCTGTTTTCTGAATCCTCTTACAATAGATCCTCCATTACTTTTCTCTCATAGAGTGATAGTTCTGTTCATATCCAATTGGTGATGCTCTACAAATGTATAAAATGGTCTCTTTATGTCTGTTTCTTCCCTTATCTTCACACAGAATGTCTATTATGTTCTTAAAATTTCTATAGTACTTAGATATTTTTATACTAGGGGTGGAAACCAGGGGCTTTCTATCTCCCGGCTATACTCCTAGACCCATTTTATACTTTATTTGGAAACAGGCCCTCACTGAGTTGCTGAGAGCCTCACTAAGTAGCTGAGGTTGGCTTTGAACCTCTGCGATCTTCCTAACTCAGCCTCCCAAGTGCTGGGATTACAAGCGTGTGCCACTATGCCTGGCGTACTTAGATATTTTTAAGACTATTGGACAATAATATTTTTCAAGACAGGAGTGAACAGATTCTTAGACTCTTTAACAACGATTTCATTATTCCTTTGGCTTTTCTTATTATTATTTCTATGAGAAAATGCTTCTTTTTTATTTTGTACTTACTAGACAGTATTGTACCTAATCTTAGTGGTTAAATTTGAACCTTAAAATTATCAATTAAAAAAAAAGTTTGTATCTTATTTTAACACATTTAGTGTTTTTTCTATATTAGTTTGAGTTAGGTGAAACAAACTTGATCTCAGTATATGTGAGAAATCTGATAAAAAAAGAGTACAGAGAAAATATGAATATTCCAAGGAATAAACTTGTCATAAGTTAATTTGTCACCGAACCAAAAAAAAAAAAACCAACTCATTCCTAGTGATCTTCTTGACTCCTTTTTCTTCCCCTTTATCTTTGTAAGATCACAGTGTTTAAAGGCTCTGTTTTAATGGATCTGCTTTTCTTTCCTCATATATGTGTATTTATTTTCTTTCTTAGTTGCATCAAGAGGCCAGGTCGAATAATTGACCTATACCAACTAGGTTTATGTAAGTATGCTCTAGGATGTTTGCATGGTAAAGAAATCACCTAAAGGAGCACTTCTCAATAAATAAAAAAAAATGTTAAGGGGCACATGATTTTGTAGGTATACTTACACACACACACACACACACACACACACACACACACACACACATAGAAAGGAGGATTTGGCATACAAATGACTTGCCTTTTTAAATTTTAATCCATATTAGAATATTTTTCATAAGTCTATTTGAGTGTGCCAATAAAATGTCATTTATAAATGAATTCCTGCATCCCATCACCACAACCAAACTTGCTGTTCTTGATATAATTAAGAATTTTAATGAGTGGTTTTCAATCAGCATTCTCACTGCTATAATCCAAACATCTAGCCTCAAAAATAATCTGGCCTCACAATTTAGAGTAAGGAATACTTATTTGCTCAAGTTTTTCTGAAGATTTCTGTGTTTCAGTTCATGTTATGCCAGAAAAAGTTAGCAAGGCTCAGGGCATAAAAAGGGGAACACAGAGAGAAGGATACCAGTGCTCTGCTCTCACATCACGGAGGCAGAGAGAGAGAGAGAGAGAGAGAGAGAGAGAGAGAGAGAGAGAGAGAGAGAGAGAGAGAGAGAGAGAGAGAAGGGACCATACATAATACATAAGGCCACCCCCCCAGGACTCTTTAGAAGCTAAACCCCAGCTCCCATGTGGCTGTCATGTTTCCACAAGGTCTAGGCGGACGTTCAAAACCAAAACCATAACAAGTGGTGAGTCTGTTCTTTCAGTTGTTAAGCCCAAACCATGCGGGCTATTCTTAGCTACACTTTTATTTTTTCTCAACATACAGTCAGACTAATTGTCATCTATTCTTCCATACCTGACTCTACTTCTGCACTTCTCTCCACAAAATGCAAGAATGTCCTCACAAAAATCAGATCATGTAACTTCTCTGCTTAAAATTCTCCAAGATGGCCCTTCTCACCTAATATATACCAAATTCTTTACAAGGGCTCTCAAAGTTACATTTAGTCGAAATTGCCCTACCTCTTTAAAAGATCTCTTCTTTCATCCCAGTATGGTATTAGGAGTCTTTTGTTGTTTTGTGACCTCGCCTGGCAGCTCCTGCATTGAGGTCTTTGTACTTTGGGTGTTTCTTCCTGGCACATTCTTCTCAAGGATTTTCCTTTTTATATGACGTCTTTCTGTGTTTACTTTTAGTATATTTAAAATTATACTTTTCAAATAATGTCTTCCGTTTTCTTTCTAAAGAACAACTATAATAAAGATGATTATAAGATGATGATGATGATGAAGACACAGATGACAATGTTTGTTAAGTACATGGTCATGTATTAAATGTACATATCATACTTCTTGACCTTGTATAAGTACTTCATGTTTTGTTCTAATGTGATATAAGATATTTTCCTTCTAAGCATTTGGACTCAATCTAGCATTCCTAATCACTTTGCTAGAACACACTCCAAAATAACAACAACCATCTTCCCTCCTCCATCATTTCTTATACATTTCACCACACTTAACTTTTCTCCACAGCTCTTACTACTTCATATATTACCCATTTAATTTTTATTGCCTCTTTCTATTTTCCCCAAAGTGTATGTAAGATCTCTGAGTGCTTGGACTCTATTTCACTTATATTCATATCACTTAGAAGAGTAGTATAGGCATTAAGTAAAAACTTGTTTAAAGAATGAACATATTTTCCCTAATCCCTCTAGGCACTATCTCTATTTTAGCAATACTGCCCCCCATTTAAAAAAAATTGCTTTGACTGTTATTGCTCTGGAGTACTTTTGAGACTCTTCAGCACATTTCCCTTTGTTTGAAGTACTCTTTTTACTTTAAAATATGTTATTCCCTGTTCATCTTAAGACCAAGTTCACTACTGAGTGAAACATATTGCCTTTTGTAATACTTATATTTATCATTATGAGATAGCTGTGCTTCTCAATAGATGATAAGCAGCCTATGTTGTTTTCCTCTGCCTCTTGGACTCAAGCAGTGCCTTCTCAGAGTACATAGGTACTATTAGTCAAATGCATGAATGACTCTGCCAGTGAATGAATGAAACAGAGCCAAGTAATTGAGAAAGATCTGATTTGAATCATTAAAATAAAATTTAAAAAACTTAGATTTTCAAAGCAGTATATTCTTATTAATCTTAAAATTATTTTCAAAGTTCTTATTACACACAGGTTCTATGAGATAGTGTTTATTAAATGCATGAAGATATAATATTAAAAGGTGCATATATAGCATTTTATTAGTATAATTGTTACCTATACATTATATTATAAAATATGTCTATTTATGTACATTTGAAACTTGATTATTAATGTATATTTTAGACATATCTTCATCCCATGAAAGTTTTTTGATAAAGTAATGTAATAAATATATATTTTTACTTATTACAATTTAGTGTAAACTCTTGATTACTAAATTATATCTGACCTAGTGTGTTTGGACAAATACTTGCATAGCAGTATTTATTACTGAAAATAATTTTAAACATCATTGCTTAGAACTTTTGGATACTGTAAACTTGATAAAAGTGAAAAAAATATTCTATTACATTTGCTTCTAGGTAAAATTTAAGAGTGAAAACATGTATAGAATTATATTTAATGATAATATGCACGTTTCTACTATAGAACAAAACATTAAAAATTAAAATTTTGAGTTTGAATACTAGAAAATTTTGTTAAGGAAAAAAATACCTGTCAAGAACCTCAACTGAGATCCAACAGAATGGAGATTTTTGCCAACTACTCCTCCAATAGAGGACTAATATCTAGAATATACAGAGAACCAAATAAACTCAGCACTAAGAAAACAAATAACCCAATTAAAAATTGGGCAAGTGTATTAAATAAACACTTCATGAAAGAAGAAATTCAAATGGCCAATAAATGCATGAAAAAATGTTCAACATCACTGGTAATCAGAGAAACGAAAATCAAAACTACCCTGAGATTTTACCTAACTTCAACTAGAATGGCAATCATTCAATACACAAATAACAACAAATGCTGGCAAGGATGTGGAGAAGTGGGAACTCTAAGACATTGTTGGTGGGATTGTAAATTAGTGCAAACACTTTGGAAAACAATATAGAGGATCCTCAGGTGAATGGGAATCAACTTACCATTTGATCCAGCAATACCACTTCTGGGTGTCTACCCTCAAAAAGAAAACAAAACTACCAAACTAATGCATGTGTATCTATGTTCATAGCTGCCCAAGCCAAACTATGGAACCAGCCAAGATGTCCATCAAGAGATGAATGGATTACAAAACTCTGGGATATGTACACAATGGAATTTTACTCAGCCATAAAGAAAAACACAATTACAGCATTTACAAGGAAATGGATAGAACTGCAGGACATGATGCTAAGTGAGATTAGTCAGTCACAAAAAAGAAAAAATCTGATGATTTCCCTAATATGTGAAAGCTAAGAAGAAATGGATAACAGGAGGAACTTTAGATGAAGAAGGAGATTCTACAGAGGAGCAAATAAGGCAATCTAACTGAGGGGATGGGAGGGGGAAGAGGAAAACTCTCTAAAGCACATGATGTACTCTAACATATCAAAGTCAATCTCTAAGCCAAGCATAGGAAGGAGAGATTGGTAGTGAATGAAGTGGGGATTGAGTAAGGGCTAATTGGGTGATGTGTGCATGTATGTCTCCACCATCTTGTATCTCATTAAGATGTATGACTACAATGCACCAATAAAAAATATTAAAAAATAAAAGTAAATAAATAAAATTAACATTTGTTCCTGCTTATTTGTGTTTTCAAGTGAAGTCAGTTTATGCTTAAATATTGAGGTTTATTTGTTTGAACCTGAGTTTTACAATTGAGCAAATTGAATTTAGTACAGGAAGAGAAAATCAAATATAAACTGGTGTGTGCTAAGATAAAGAGATATACTGTCCACCAAATTCCCTACATCAACTGTCTATGTAGAAAGAAGTCAGTGTGGTTTTGGTATTAATCCTGAAATCGTAAGTGGTTCGGGATGCATATGTTTCTATTCCTGGTTAGTGCACTAGCTTATTAGCTATAGCTCCATCTTTAGATAATCTCATGAGGCTTCTAGAGTGTTTGTAAGATGTGGTTTTGACCTTGCACATAATGTTATATTATCTTTCACTCTCTTTCTTGCTTTATTTGCCCAAAGTGAAGAGCATTCCATTATCTTTTCCTTTCTTTCATTTCTCTCTTAACTCCATGCCAGTAACGACTTTTGGTGGACATATGAATGCTGATCTACTTTAGGCAATGGGATAACTAGCCATGGTCTGTTTTTTATTTCACTTCTTTTCCAGTGTCACTTGTGGTCTTCTCTGGAATGCATTCTCTGACATCTGTGATAAGACATGGAATTAAGGTTTAGACTGATTATTTTGATTATATATAGTATGCACACAATCCAGTGCAGCTTTCAGGAGTTCTCTATTTGGGGACAAGTTTGGTCACAGAGAGTGATGCTTGGGAAAAGGTTTGAGCATATTTTGTCACTCATCTAAATAATTGAGCAAATGTTTTTATTGCTATTTGAGTACATGTCTACTGAATATACAGGATGATAGAAAAATCACTGGCACCTGTCAAAAGTGCCTATATAAAATGTGTAACTCTGTAGATGGATGATATTGTGAAAAGAGGAAGACTGAAACATCCATCTAATTGAAAGATAAATGCAATGAATACTTAGAAGGTTTCAGTTTATGCAGAAAGAGATTTAACGGAGGAAAGATTATGGAATGAAAAATTAATTATAAAGTATTCAAAGAATATAAGTGACTAACTTTAATGCCTGGAGTTGATCAAATTTTAGCAAAGATAAATTCAAAACTATAGCTTAGTATTTGATTCAAAAGCCACTTTAGCTAATGTTTGTTCATCAGCTACTTGATGTTCAGTGAACAGCTGTAGAGATCTTATTAAAATTCAGAACTCAAGAATATTCTTACTATGCATGATATCATGGATGGAAACAATATATGATAATACATGTGAGCCAGTTAATGTGAAGCAGCAAAAACCCACTTAGAAGATTTTTAATTTAATGCCACTTAATTATTATAATCAGATTCCAAAAATTTTCATGGAATAAATCACTGTGAATATAGCTATTTTTGTTTAAAATATGCAACAATAAATTAGGTCATAGTGAAAGTAAAATAAAGATTTCCTTAGAAACATTCATATAAACATCATTTAAAATCATCATTCCCTAATATTTAATATTTTATTTATTTAAAATTACTTATATACATGCATAAGCATGACCTCATGTAAAATATTTCAGTATATTTCAATGTATAAAGTATGCTTTTGTTTTTAATTAAGATGATAATATAAGAGATATTTTGCAAAACTTTCCTTTCTAATGAACTTTACTTTTTCATATAAGCTCTAGAAGTGCTTTTATGATTGAGATCGCTTTTTTTTAAGTGACCTTAAAATGGTTTGCAAATACATTCACAAAGCTATTGAGAATATGATAGACATATGTAAATATCAATAGGCTTAAAGTTCAGTAAACTTTGCTCTCTAGGAACATTCAAGTTTCATAAAATGTATGCCAACAAATTCAGCAACCTGATTTTTTTTTCACTTAACTCTCTTGTCTGTGATATTCATGAGATGGGTTGTTAACTGTTGCAAATATCACTCTCTTAACATGTGCTATAAATGGTATTAAGTCAGAGTAAGAGTGAACATAACTTCAAAAATAGAATTAATAAAAGGAGAAAATGATAAAAAGTTAAGATGCAGAATATAGTTTTAAATCTGGGCAAATTATAGGAAAGAGAAAGAGTTATCTCCTATATTACTATTTTTTTTCCTACCAATTAGAGTATGCTATTATAAATAATACCAGGTCAAAACTTACTAAAAGCACATTTCAAAAACTCTAGCCACTGGCCTAATTCAAGTAAAATGGGACACTCCTTTTTTGTATAGTGACTTTAAAAATCTACATTTTCTTTCCATGCCCAGAATTCTACATTTAAGATCTCCCTCTCTAATCTTGTATAAATATATAATTGTACTGGATATACTTTAGGTGCTGTGCTTGAATTGAAAATGAATTCCTAAAAAAATAGATCACAAAACATAGAAGGAATTTAGAGGAAATTTTTCATAATCCATGGAATCCCATTTCTCCTCTATCCTCTCTATCTGCTCTCATTTCCTTCTTCTTTCTAATGCTCACATTTCTTTCTTCTGTACTCTTTCCTTCTTCCTCTTTTACTTTATAGACATTCTTGATAACACTATCACACCTAAATAATCAAGTATAATGTTTCTATTTTAAGGCCAGCTTAGTTCCTCTTAATAATGTAACTTGATGTGTTCACAGGATCTTGACCTCTTGGGGAGCAGTCATTCTGCCTACCACAAAGCAAACTATATTATACTTATTTTGCATATACGTTCACCAATCCTTGCATAATATAGACTTACAAAAAGATGTATTATCAAATCAAGAGAGTAAAATTTTTATTCTTTGTTTTAAAAAGTTATTTATGAATTATTTGATACATATTAAAAGTCTATTCCCTTGCTCTATAAAATATAAAAAGTTATTTTATCTAGTTATTTTATGGTCATTGATGTGGCACACAGACAGATGAGATAAATCACCCCTCAAAATAACAGGACACCAAATCTATTAGAAGTAACAACTGAATCTGAACTCACAATCTACTGAGTTACTATTGGCTTTCTTTGGATGCCAAATTCATCACATATTTTGAATGTACTTAATTTGTAGTAGGTTCTTAAATACATTTTCTTTATAAACTCTGTTTATTGGAGTTTTATATTACAAATACATTTATATAAAATTATTATGACTTCTTTTATAACAATTAATTTTATTGTTTCTAGGCTTCAGAGATTTCCATTAGAATGTTTGAGCAAAGAGCATTGTGTTTTATTTCTTTTTGTATTCTCAATACTCAGAATAAGGGTAGGTGTTTTGTAGGTCTCAATACATTTAGATTAGATAGTAGGATCTCGGTGATAATCAAATTTTTACATCATGGTTTTTACTATATTCTGCTACGCAAGTTTTCTGTTCTCACATTTTCTAAGAATAAGTCAGAACAATTTAAACTGCATATTAATTGGGAGATATGAAATGTCTTAAGAATGCTTTTAAAAATAAAATCAGGGCTATCTAGCATTAAGAAAGCAAAATCTATGCTGCCTTACACTTATAACTTCAAAAATATAATTCCCATATAAGGAAGATTAGTAAATTCTTGTTACCTTTCTCTATCAGCCAACTGTTTCTATAAGCTTAGACTCATCTATTATCTTGACAATCTCATCATATTTGAATGTGTCTTTTTTTAAAGCAAATCTGGTTTAAATTATTGTTTTATATGAATTTTATTTTTTGCAAAATATTCCTACGTGTTAACATGAAATGTGAAAATTGCTCAAATTTATCTCATAAAAATAAGATTAGAAATGAGAGAAACGAAGAAAGTTCTGAGTACATCAAAAATAAACTTCCTAATCTCTGCTTGGTAGACCAGGCCCAATTATTAGGAATTTTCTAATTATTATACTGCAAAGAACTAAGTATTTGCCTGTCTTAATGTACTCATAAGCTGATAATGAACTAAATTTACTGTGAAAAGTTATGCCTAATATCTTATCCAATGAATTTTATTTTTATATGGTACTGGGGATGGAATCCTCTGAGCTATACCCCCAGACCATTTTTTATTCTTTATTTTGAAATAGGTTCTCACTGAGTTGCAAAGGGATCTTTCCTTGTGAATTGTGATCCTCCTGTCTCACCCTTCCAAATGCTGGTATTACAAGTGTGTGCCACCATGCCTGACCATCATCCAATGATTTTTTGTGTGTGTGTGGTACTGGGGTTCCTGGAAGCCCTTCTACCTCTGGGCTACACTCCCAGACCTATTTTATATTTTGATTTGGAAACAGGGTCTTGTTAGCCAGCACAGCTGGCTTCGAACCTGCGCAATCCTCCTGTCTCTGCCTCCCAAGGGCGGGGATTACAAGCGTGCGCCACCACGCCTGGCCATCCAATGATTGTTAATCCAAATTTTGCTTATTTAGCCCTTTATATGAGAGCTTGACATATATTAAAATTTTTATAAATGTAAACTTTTTGAATCAATAAATATTTTGCCTTTTTCCTATTAAATGTTCTTTTTTCATAGATTACTCGGTACTGTGAATATTTCCTGGACTATTTTTTGTTGTTTATACTTGCTTAGAAAACTTTTGAAACTCTTATTTCAAACTTGTTTTTATCACTTCATTTTTATTTTACTTTTTGTAAACAACATATGTGTGGATTTTGCTTTTACCCATTCTAACAATTATCCATCTCTAATCACAAAATTCAGCCTGCTCACATTTAGTGTAATAAATGATATAATTGTTTTTATTACTTGCATTTTATTTTATGTTGTCTATTCATTTCACTTTGCTGGATTTTTTTTTCCATTTTATTATTTGGTTGGCTTTAATGCACTTATGTTATTTCCTTTTTTGCCTTGCTAATTATGTTTTACTATGTTTTTCAATATGGTAGCACTCATCTTTTCATTCTGAATAATCATAATTTAATATATTATTTTTCTTTGTGATAGTAATGAAAGCAAATGACATATCTCTGACCACAGTCTAAGACAAAAGCTTTAGAAACATTAGCTTCTCCACGTCTCCTTTCTTTTGTCTCCTGTATTATTCAACATAGAGTAGGCTGTGCTGGGAAGTAAAAAATGATAAAATCTCAGTTTTTTAGCATGTTTAGGTTTGGTTTTCACTTATGCAAAGTCCCTGGTAGCTTTAGTGGCTGCAAGGAGGAGCCCCCTCAGAGGAGGAATCCAGTGACCCACTCAGCCCATGGCTCTCAGTCACCAGGGCAGAGGAAGAGACCTGAAATTGCAGCAGTTGTGTTTTGTGCTTTACTACCACTCACACTTCATTGTTCTGCATTAGTGGCGTCATTCAATTGTGATAATGTCTGGAAAATATTGTTTGGAATAAAGAAAACAATGTGACCACATAGCATAACTCTGAATTTTGAGTTTTTAAAAATAGTTTTCAACTTTTAATTTCAGGCTAGGATTGTTATGCATGTTTTTCTTTTGTTTATAAGCACTTGTATAAAATCTTTGTAAGGAAGTGAGAATCAAAAGGAAATGCTCTTTTTCATATGTATACATATATGTACTTATTGGCGTATTATAATCTCATATTATAATGTATATCATGTTGACAGTGGTGTATATTCACATAGTACTTGGTGTCCCCACCCTGTTTTCATCCCTCCCAATACCAAGTGCTCAGGTTAACAATGTTATATTCACACCTAAATATATAGTCACAAGTAGAATGTCCATTAATAAACCTCAGTCTTCTTCCTATTTGACTCTTCCTCCCTGGCTCCAATGAGGTTCTCCTCCATTATCTGGAGTCCCTCTCTTTTTCCCAAATACTTCCTAATTCTAGCATATTAGGGAAAACATGTGTCTTTTCTCTTTCTATGCTTGGCTAATCTTATTTGACATAATGTTCTCCAGGTCTTTCCATCTTCTTATGAATGAAATAATTTTGTTCCTCTTTATTGCTGAGTAGAATTCCATTGTATTTATTTTTCATAATATTATAATCCATTTATCTGTTGATGGAAACCTAGGTTGGTTCCATAGTTTGGCAATTGTGAATTGTGCTGCTATGAACGTGAGTATGCATATGTTACTGTAGTTCTCTGATTTTGACCCCTTTGAAAAGATACCTAGTAGTGGTATAGGCTGATCTTATGGATCCATTCCCAGTTTTCTAAGGAATTTTCTCACTAATATCCATAGTGGCTAAACTAGTTTGCACTCCCACCAACAGTATAGAAGAGTTCTTATTTCCACATACTTGCAAACATTTATTGTTATTTTACTTCCTTATGCTTGCCATTCTGATTGGGGTTAGATGGAACCTCAATGTAGTTTGACTTGCATTTCCCTGATGGGTAATGATGTTGAACTTTTTTTTTTTTTCATGTAACTATTGGCCATTTGTATCTCTTCTTTTGTGAAGTGTCTATTCAACTCAGTTGCACAATTCTTGATTGGGTTATTTGTTTTGCTAGTGTAAAGTCTTTTAAGCTCTTTGTATATTCTGGATATTAGTCCTCTTTTAGAAGAATAGTTGATAAAAGTCTCCCATTCTGTAGGCTTTCTCCTTAGATACTTGATGATTTCCTTTGACAAGCAGAAACTTTTTAGTTTGATGCCATCCCACTTCTTAATTCTTGTTTTACTCTCCTGAGCTTTGGAGGTCTTGTTGAGGAACTTACTACCTGTGTTGGAGTGTTGAATTTATGCCCTCCTCTAATAGCTTCATAGTCTCTGGTCTTATTTCCAGGTCTTTGATCCATCTTGTGTGTAGAGTGAAAGGATTTAGTTCCATCTTTCTACAAATGGTTAGCCAGTTCTCCCAGCACCATTTATTGAAAAGGCTGTCTTTTCTCCAGCGTATGGATTTGGCCCCTTTGTCAAATATCAATTGACTATAAGTGTGTGAGTTTGTTTTTGTATCTTCTATACTGTTCCAGTGGTCTGTGCACCTGTTTATGTGCCCAAACCATGCTGTTTTAATTACTAAAGCTCTGTAGTAGAATTTGAAGTCAGGACTTAATGCCTCCAGCATGGTTCTTATTGCTGAGAATTGCTTTGGCTATTCTGGTCTTTTGTTACTTCATATGAAATTCATGACTGATTTTTCTAGGTCTATGAAGAATGTTGCTGGTATTTTGATAGGAATTACATTGATTGTGTAGAGCACTTTTGGACGAATAGCCATTTTGATAATATTTATTCTGCCTATTCATGAGCAAGAAAGATCTTTCTGTCTTCCAAGGTCTTCTTTAATTTATTTCTTTAATTTTTTTTTTCTGTAGCATTAGAGGTGGAACCCAAGGGCATTTTACCTCTGACCTACATCCTCAGTTCTATTTTTTATTCTTTATTTTGAAACACAGTCTGAGTTGTGAAGGTCCTCACTAAGTAGCTAAGCCTGTCCACGAGTAGTGATCCTCCTATTTCTGTCTCCCAAATTCTGGAATCACAAGGGTGCACCATCACACACAACTCTTTAATGTTTTATAATTGTGCTTGTAAAGATTTTTTACAGCTTTGTTTAAGTTTATTTCTGGTATTTTACTGATTTTGAGTTTATTATAAATGGAATTGTTTTCTGTCTTTTTTCATAGATTCATTTTGGCATATAGAAAAGCTATTGATTTCTTTAGGTTGGTTTTGTATGCTGCTACTTTGCTGACTTGGTTAGTCAGCTCCAGTACTGTCTTTTGGTTGATGTTTTTGAGTCTTCTTTATGTGGGATCATGTCATCTAACAAACAAAATTAGAATAGAAGGAATGTATCTCAACATCATTATGGCAACATACAATAAACCCCAAACCCGTATCACATTGAATGGGGAAAAACTGCAAGAATCTCTTTTAAAACCAGGAAAAAGACAAGGATGTCCACTATCACCACTCACTTTCAATATAGACCTTGAGACTCTTGCCAGAGCAATAAGAGAAGGATATCAAATAAATTCAAATAGAAAAAGAAAAATTAAAATTATTTTTGCAGATGGGAATGCTATTTTCTTATGAAAAAATTAAATGTAAAAATAAATTAAGAATTGATACTGGAGATTGAATCCAGAAACATTCTACCTCTGATAAACACCCACAGTTATTTTTTAAATTCTGAAACAGAGTTTCTGAGCCTAGCCTCAAACCTGGGACCTTCCTCTCTCAGCCTTCTAAGTATTGAGATTATAGACTTGTATTACCATAGCCAGCTAACTTTTTGTTTGTTTTTAATTGTAAATAGGGAGTTTTAAGTATAAACAATTATAAGGGGAGATATCACAATTGGTTTATAGTTTTTGCTCATAAAATGATGCATCAAGAAGATAGAGTTCAACCACTTGAAACTGGTAGTCGAGTACAGGTCTACTTCAAGTAGCCTTGAATTCAGGTTCCTCCTCATGTCAGTGCTGGTATGTTAACAAAAGTTGCATGCACATATGTAGAAGCTAGAAAGAAAACAGGAAAACAAATACTTTTTGTAAAAGAGGAGTGATACAAGTAAATATTAAAAGGAGACTAGGAGAAGAAGGTAGGGAAAAGATAAGAGAAGGATCAAGGAAGAAAACAGTTCAAATAATGTTATGTCCCATTATGAAGGCATCAGTACCGATCTCACTCACATGAACAGGAAAGGGAAACATATACGAGAAGGGGAATGTTGGGTGGGATGCTGAAGAAAATACAACAAATTCTGTGACAGTGAATATGGGTACCACTCAAACCTAACTACAATGTACAGTTATATATAGGACACTATATAAAAAATAGGGGGGGGGGGAGAAAAGGTACATGTAAAAAACTAGTCTTTGTGTAAATTGATGGTCTACTTAGCTCTGCTGGAGGACGATTCCTGTGGGAAATTGTGATAAGACTTCAGAGGGAAAAAAAGAGGTTTCAGGCAATGCTTTGTGGTTGCAAATAAGAGAAGATTTTTTTTTTTAAATCTCTGGGAGCTTGATAACTTCTTGGTTATGGCAGAACATTTGTATCTCACATAGAATGACTCATCCAGTGAATATGAACAAGTGCTGACTGACTTAGATATAGAGGAGAAAATTCTTAGCCTAGAAGTAGTAGGCTTTGTAATTTGTCTTGCACATGACTGCTTGCTACTTTTAATATTTTTTATACCTTTACTGGTGCACTGTAACAAGTTAGGCTCAAAGCCATGAAAATGAACATGTAAATAAGCCTTGCTGTGTTTTTCTTCAAATCACCCCAATACCCACCCCTTCTTGTACATAACAGTGAAATTTTTAATGATCCTCTCATACATAGACATAGCATAATATGATTTGTTTCTTTGATCAGTTCTTTTCCCTGTCCCAATCTGCCTCCTTCTATCCCCTTCCGCTCTTCTGCCGATAACTTCCTTCAATTATCAAATGTCTCTTTTGTTTTCTATTTTTCCCTCTAGCTTTGATGTATGAAAGAAAACATATGACCCTTGACTTTCTGAGGCTGGCTGACCTAACGGAGTCTAGTGTTCTCTAATTCCGTTTACTTTCCTGAAAATGAAATCATTCTGTTCTTCTTTATGGCTGAGTAAAATTCCATTGTGTACATTTAACACATTTTCTTTATTTGTTCATCTGTTGAGAATTACCTAGCTTGATTTAATAATTTGGCTATAGTGAATCATGCTGCTATAAATATATATGTATTACTATTATATTATGTTCTTAATAATTTTGGAATGATACCAAAGAGTTTTATAACTGTGTCATATGGTGATTCCATTCCTAGTCCTTTGAAAAACCCTTGGTAGTAATCTCCACAATTATCATATTAATTTGTGATCCTACCAACAATGTATGAGATCCTATTTTCCTACATCCTCTCCAACATTTAATTGCTGTTTGTATTCTTGATGATTGCCATTCTGTTGGGGCCCACTCGGCTGGACCAGGATGGGGCGGTGGTTCAAGATGGCGCCTAGGCATGTTGCCAAGTCACGAGGCTCACGAGGCTGGCGGTGCCCTGAGCCTGCGCAGTGAGCCCTATCAGGCGCCCTACGGATGATCAGTGATGCAGCGCCTCGTGCTACCACCAGCCTGCCTATGAGAGGGTTAGAAATGTGCATGCCCTAGCTGTGGGAAACTTGGGGTTGGTGGGGTGACGAGGGAGAGGTTATGATACTGATATATATTTGCTTGCTGTGTGCATTAAAGGAAGCATCATCAACAGACTTGGCGTTTGTGTGTTCTTTCCCAGGGCTCTGCAGGACGGAGCCTTAGGGACGCGACACCATTCTAGCTAGAATTAGATAAAATTTTAATATTAACAAAACAAATAACCCAATTATAAAAGAGCAACAAAACTGAATAAACACTTCACAGAATAAATACAAATGGCCAATAAGTGCATGAAAAATCAATATTTTAGCAATCAGAGAAATGCAAGTCAATAATCTAAATTTTTTCTTTACCCTTTACTGTAACCAAGGTGATTGAGCTCATTTAAAAGTGACAGGATAGTTAGAACAAAAGATCCAAAAAATTATTTTTAAATATGAGTCTTATACATTTGCAAATACATGCAGATTATATATATATATATATATATATATATATATATATATATATACACACACACACATATGCACAAGTATAGGTGTTTGGGCTTATTGTTATTTTCCTTACTTTTAGATCAATATTCTTACTAATTATTACTTAGATAAAAGAATGAAATAAGTATGCTTTGAGAGCCTAACATTTGTATAGTGCTACTTTTCTTTTTTATGGAGAGTCAAATCCTTTCCTTTGAGTGAATTCTGATTTACCAATGAGTCATCCCCCATAATAAACTATTAGATAACATTTGATCATCCTATTTTTGTATAGATATGAAAAAATATCATTATTCCATAATAAGTAGCTTGCCCCAATTGGGAATTTGGAAATATTCTGTAGTTATATTTCTTGCTCAGGAATTTCAAAATAATATACATGTATTTGTTTGTTTTAAAAGGATCATACTAAAATTTCAGTGAGCCCTTTCACACTGAAATCCAGTCTTTTTATTATAAAAATAAATCATCTTTTATTATCTGCTTAGTTATTATCATCCTTATGTTCATTCTGTAATATCCACATTCAGATGCTACATTTTCCAAAGCTATGTCTGCATTTCTCATCTCTCTCATTATTAGTTCCATTTTCTTTCTTTATTTTGTAACATGTTTAGGCATTGTACTGAACATTCTAATTCACTAATCTTTAATATTGATCATATCTTCTTTTGTTTGTTGACCAGAATTTAAATTCTAAAATGATTTTTAAAATAATGCTTTCAATATGTGTTTATTCAAAACATTTGAGACAACAGTCAATATGATAATTAAATGGAATATTAATGAATCATCAGGTTGTATATACTTTTAGATACAACGGACAATGGGATAATTCATGTGCTGCACAAATCCAGACTGGGCAGTATCATATTTGATGATACTACAATGAAGAGTGTAAAATTTAATATTTATAAATTATATCTGAAACTTTCTACTTATTATTTTCAAATGTGGTTGATCATAGTGGAAGTGTGTATAAAGGAAGCTACTGTACATCTTTCCACAGAGGATGAATAACTGTTTATTGAGTATCTCCAGAAGTGGTATATTGTTTAATGGACCAGGGATTAGAAACTGACATAGTTATTTATATAAATTTTTAATAAAAATTTGGGGTCAAACTAAATATTGACTGAATATTTTCATAAATTACTAACATTTTTCATTAGTTTATATCTAATACTGGTTATAAAGACTATAAAACATTGCTTTCTTTTTTCATACCTTTCTTCAGAGTGGATAATATTTCTCTTCTTAATGTTTCTAATTTATAATGTGAAAAATGATAACATTGTTGTTTTAATTGAATTTTTGAGGGTGATTGAGTATCTTCTCATATCTAAATCATTATAAATATACATTCTTAAATAAATTGACCCATTTAACTGGGACATTTGTCTTTTGCTTATTGATTTATGAAAGTTTTTTTACATTAAAAGTAATATCTCTCTGTCATGTAAATTAAACATTATTTTTTCCTATAATATAACTCAGAACTCAGTGGCAGAGGAGAGAATCAACAATAGATAAAGGAGAAAAGGATGGTTTCTAGGGTTTTATGCGACTTACAGAACCCCTGTCAGGCCTGAGGATCCTCATGCAGCCTGAAATGTGTGAATGACTCCCAGAAGCTTAACACCAAATTGGACAGCTGTGCTGCTACTATGCTGCTTAGAAATCAGCTATTAGTTCAGTACAGAACCATGCTGTCTCTGGCTCCACTCTGCATTTAACTGCGAGCTGAACTAAGTTCTTTCCTAAATTCAATTACATAGTGGACTCCAAATCCCATATAGAAGTCTAGTTTCATAGGGTGAGCTTTGTAAATATATATACTAGACTTGTGTTAAAAAAAAAAATATATATATATATATATGTATATGAGAAGCAGGTTGTCATTAATACTGTGGTGGAATTTGTTTATTTTTACTGTCATAGCAACATCAGAATTTTAAATATTTAAATCATTAATAATCTCCTAGTAGAAAACTTTTTCTGCTATTTTCAGAGAGAACTCACACAATATGACTGTAAAAATGTTTTCCTTCAGGTATATCTAAAATACTTTGAAATAATGAAATAATTTTTCAATTTTTCTAGGTTAACAAAAACATTTTATAGACTATAATGGACTAATCTAACATCTCATTGTTTTATAAATTTACTAATACTTCTAGACTATATAAATATTCATCAGCTTTATTGAGATGTAATTCATGTAGTATAAAATTCACTTGCTTTTGGTGGAGAGTATAATATTGTTAATAAATTTGGAAAATTGTAAAACAATCGCCACAATCAAGTTTTAGATTTTCTTCACACATTTGCAGTCACTTCTCAATAGATGTGTAAGATGTTTCCGGAAATATAAAATTATAAATATGTGCTGTTTTAAATTACTAAACTTGTGAAAATGTGTTACAGCAATAACTGTTGATAGATACCATGGATTATACAATCAATTTATGTTTAACCATATTAGAAGTTATCAACCTATTTTACCAAGTGGCTGTGCCACTTTATATGTCTACAAACCATCAATTAGGGCTTCTTCATATTCTTAATTTTATTGATTATTGCCTGTCTTCTCTGCTTTAGCTTTTTATTGGGTATAAAATAGTACTGCCCTGTGGTTTTAATATTTATATGAATTTTGGCAAATAATATTGATCACATTTTTATGTGGCTTTTAAACATATCTGTACTTTCTGAGTAAATATCTAAGATATTTACTAAGTAAATATCTAATTTATTTATTTTATCTCTTTTGATTTAAAGTCATATCTAAGAATTTGTTATCTAATACAAAAACACAAATACATGCATCTTTGTTTTCTTTTAGGAGTTTTAAATTTTACATTTAAATCTGTGAGTTAGTTTTTACATGCGGTATGAGGTAAAGCTCTTAACTCATCTATTTGCAAACAAATTTCTGAATTTTAATTTTATACAATTTACATTAGCTTCTTATTGCTAAGAGAAAATGTCTGAGAAAAAACAATTTAGAGAAGGAAGGATATGTTTGTGTCTCGGTTTAAGAGGTTTCAGTCCATGATTGGCTGGTTCCATTGCCTTGGGCCTAGAGAAAGTCAGAGCATCGCTGTGTAAGGACATGTCAGAGGAAAGCTGATTATCTATAAAACAGAAAGATATGAAAGGGACAAGAAGATGATATAGTTCCCAAAAGTGACACATCCCATTTCCATCAGTTCACTGACTGTAAAAATGAAGAACAGGTGCCCCTGGGTCTCAGAAAGGCTGATTTTCGGATACTAAATTACATGAATCATCTCTCATGATAAATATACCTGGATCTGGGTCTTTATATTTTTCTTTTATAATATCATATTTTTTCTCCTTGGGATTAGGAACATAACCATTTCTGAATGCTGATTCACTGAATTAACCATTTGCCATTTTCCTTCTCAAAGCCTTGCTTATGATTATTTGATTTGGCATCAAGGACAAAATATGGTTGTGGTATCCAACTCACTCCCTCCAACTATGTCACACAGACTATCATTGCTACCACTGCCCAGTAATACAATTAGCTCTGAATCTTTCAATGGATTAATCTACTGCTGAGGTCAGCATCTGCCTAATCTATAAATTTTTTAGAGCCTCAACTCTGAGCATTTTTGCATTGGGGACTAAACCTTCAACACAGGAGACTGTGGGGATATTTTAGATCCAACCATAACACTTTGAACTTCACGATTACATTTTCTCAGTACTTCTATTCATTGTTGGGCTCTGCATAAATTATTAAAATCACAAAGTGTACGTCCTCCTATTTTGTCCCATCTAGATGAAAATTCTTAAGCATTTTTAGATTATTTTCTATATTCTTATATATTTTAGGACCAGCTTGCCAATTTCTTTAAGTAATTTCTTCAAAGAAGCTAGATTGGATTGTTATTATTTATTTATTTATTTATTTGCAATCTGTAGATCAATATAGGAAATATTATTTTCTTAACAACATTGGCTTATTTATTTATTTAATTTATTTATTTATTTATTTATTTTGGTGTTACTGGGGTTCCTGGAAACCCTTCTACCTCTGGGTTACACTCCCAGACATATTTTATATTTTTATTTCGAAACAGGGTCTCTGAAGCCAGCGAGGCCAGCTTTGAACCAGCACAATCCTCCTGTCTCTGCCTCTCAAACACGGGGATTAAAAGTGTGCGCCACCATGCCCGGCTCAACATTGGCTTTATTAATGAACATAAGATATAAAAAACTTAAAACATAAAAAACAAAACAAAAAATAACCCAGACAATAATTGGGCAACTGAACTGAATAGACGTTTCTCAGAAGAAAGTCAAATGGTCAACACATATATGAAAAAATGTTCAACATCTTTAACCAATCAGAAAACTAGAAATCAAAACTACACTGAGATTTCATCTAACTCCAGTTAGAAGGACAGTCATCAAAAATATAAAAAATAATAAATTTTGGCAAGGATATGGGGGAAAGGAACACATACATGTTTGATAAAAATGATATATGAATACTTATATTTGTAGCAGCACAATTCATAATAGCCAAGTTATGAAACTAGTCTTACTGTTTTACAAATGAATGAATAAAGAAAATGTCATTTTCTTTATGGAAAAAAATGAAGTTTAATTTAGCCATAAATAATAATAAAATTGTTATTTGCAGAAAACTATAGGAACTAGAGAATATCATGTTAAAGTGAAATAAGCCAACTCAGAAAATCAAGGGTGATATGTAGAAGCTACATAGATAGAAAGAGAAAACAAAAGCATTATCCAGGGGGTGTTAAACCACCAAAAACATTTTAAAATGTTAAAATAAAACTTTGATATATGGTTTTATTGCTGATCATATAATTAATTTTTGTCATGCAAATACCATTATGTATATTTTAAAAATATATTTAAAAAGATAATGTTAACTGGAGAGTAGAATATTATGTAGATTTCACAATTTAGAGAATCATGAGTGGCTAAAAATATTCCTACTTAACTTCATTTATTCATTTATTCATTCATTTATACATTCAATGAATAATCATTATCTTACATTTTATTTTTGAAGGCAATAGTCTGAATGCTAAAAATAATATAAAAAGTAATGAGAGTCAGAACTTGCTCCTGGACTCTTATGAATCATTATGAGAGCTACTATATCATATGATACAACTGTGTACATATAAAGTTTTTAGCTTATCAAAGAAAGATATACCATTTTAATTTAATTACCTGATACCTTTCCTTTATGTTACTTTAAGTTCTACTTAAATGTCACTTGATAATATTTTCTAAATCAGTTAACCAATTTCTCATCATTATTTGTAATTTTGCTACCACTGAATCTGTATTAACCATCCATTTAATATTACTCACCATCTCTTCAAGTTTTACATACATAAGAACATCAAAATTTTGAAAAAAATGTATTTTGATTTCAATATATTATTTATATTATATATTATTTGTTAATTTAATAATGGTAGGATGCTGCTCTTGAATCAGGTATTTTCTATCCTCAGAGTAGTTAAATGCATTTTTTTAGCTTGCTGATCTTGTTCTACTTTTAAAGCTGAAGATTTGCAATGCTGAGTTATGCCATCTGGGCAAGAAAAAAATGATCTTGTGTGCAATCATAAAAGCTACCAAGGAAAGATTCTATTCTTTTCCTTTTTCAGCTTGTTTGGCACCTGCCCTCTTTATGTCACTGTATTCTAGACATGCCCATATTAACCATGTTTTTTGTAATTTCTTCAAATAAATTTCAGGAAACCATTTGTGCTAACTCTTGAAGTATCCAAAATAATTAGGTCAAGATAAAAAGATACAAATTAAATCAAAATTAATATGTTTTAAAGTGTATTATCCAAAATATGAATACTGGATGCTAAGAATATTGTATTTTTCACAGTCAAACTCAGAAAACTGGGAGAAAGGCTCATGATAAAACAACATATGAGAGATGAATGCCAATTACAACTCAAAGGACCAAACAGAAATTTTCAGAATATAATATACAATCAGGAAACTAGAACAAAATTGTGTTTTCGTTGTAGAGAAACAATTTAAATCTTGCTACATTTACACATGTTGATGGAAAAACATGTTGCTGAATGACTGTCAGTACAGATGGATTTGTCTATAAATGGATAAATTTTGGAAGGATTTTAATGATCCACACTACTTCCCTTTTAATGAGCTACATCAATGTGTTTACCTCAACAATCTAATGAATTCAGAGAATCTTGAACTTGAATCCTTATTTTGGTCTCTTGTGCTTATGTATAAAATTGCATCCTTTATATATCCACAGAAAAAGGATATTTTCCTACCAAGTTTTTTTGCATGTGTATATTGGAATAAACGAAAACATAATAAATATAACACAAATAAGTTACTAACTTTATATCTATTGTGCTCCTGATTAGACTTCAGAACACTATAATTTTTAGACTAGTCTCACCTTAGATATTTATATAGCTTTTGTAACTTAAAATCCATGATTGCAAATGGATAGTCATTATACAAATCAAATCATGTTACTGAATAACTGTAACCATATAAAGGTTCAAAGTATACATATTAGAAGGTACAGGTCAACTCATAAAAAAAATTCTAGATATCTTACATTATAACAGCCTAGATTCCTGATCCACAATAATCCTTTCTAAAATAGTAGGTAGCTATATTTAATAATTTAATACTTTTGTCATAGTATTCAGGGACAACTTTAATAGGCAGTATAAGCAAAGAATATTAGTGAAAACAGAAAAAACTGTATAAAAAGAAGGTCTAGAATTTTAAACACCCCTAAGATATTTTCTGTCTATAATTATGCCTAGTACTTAATGTCCATGAGGGCCATTCAACTAGATATGTCATCTTATTTTGTAGCAAAGTATGAATGAGTAAAGATCTCAGGATGCCCCATTACTTACTATAGACTGCAAATAAAGCTATGGATAGTGGCTAAAATTTATAATTGAAGTCTGAGTAGTGAGTTCAAAGGGTCTTCCAATTAAAGAGTAAGAAAAATAAGCTGAGCTTGCTTTCAGACCCTGTAGGCATAGAAACATCTCTGACTCTCATCTGTAACATACTTAGATACTATCATATGTTTTTTCAGGGAGTGTGAAACTACAGACATTTTATCCTCATCCCTAGGCAGAGGAAGTAAGGAGCTATTTTCAATTTTCTCTTAGATTCTGACACTTTTATAGTGGTCTAAAGATAAAAAAATATACCTCAAAAGTAGTTCGATTTTAAAAAAATAAGTAAGCAGAAGGACTAATCAAAGTATTCAGGGATCTTAGCTGGGCTCTCCACAAAGAGAATGATGGAAGCAATAGAAACACATTCTCTATCATTCTAATTTAATGATTACTAATCACAGCAGATCATGTAACAAGTATCAATCTAAAGGGCTTTAGATCAGGCCTCAAACCTCAATTTATATTCAGCATCTAGTTAGTCTTAAACATATAGCTCTGATTTCTTTATACTTTCATTTTTTCTATAGACAGACTTACTTTCCCCTTTTTTTATACATCATATGTACCTTCAATTTCCAGATCATCATTTTTATCAGTGCCTCATACTTGTATATTATTTGCAAGTCAATACTCTATGAATTAAGCAGTTTTGTGTTAACAAGTTATGCAATGACTCAAATTGATGATCCAGTTTAATTTGCCAACACCCTCATTGATCTCATCTGAATATTAGTTAACTTACTGTCAAATACTTATGTGTGCCTCAGTTACACTACAAGTTAAAGTTGATTTCATTCAAAGAGATTTGAGTTGAACGAACAATCCAACTTGAATTGACAGGACTCTTCTTGAGATGTTGCTAATAAATATATATTTTAGAAGAGTTCATGTGAGGTGATGTATTTATTTTCTCACTTTTAGAAGATAACTGTTCCTCTGCTCATGGACCCATTTCAAAAGTCACATCATACAGGCCTTTGCCTTCAAGGGTTACATCTCTTCTACTCTTATTATCCTGCTTCTCTTTTATAAGGGAATTTAGTATTTCTGGAGTCTTACATTAATCATATGTGCAGACTACTTGTTATGTAAGTTGACAGGTAATATAAATACCCATGTAATGTAAATTATTCACAAGTTCTAGGAACAAAGATGTGGGTGTCTTTAGGATCTATTATTCTGTCTCATCAAGAGAGGTAGGCACTTAGAATGGATACCTAGTTTAGAAAATAAATCGATACTTTTAATTTCAATTTAATGTATATATTCATATTTGTATTTTATAAAATGGACTTACAATGTGAACTTTAAATTTTGGTGTCTCCTTTGCTTATAAAAAATTTCCATAAACTTTTTGTAGATTAACAATATTTTACTTCATTGGCATGGCTAGTCTTTGAAAAAATTGATGAGAAAGAGAAAACTCATGTAGTTCATATAAAACCTTTCTTAATATATAACTGAAATAATTATTTTTATTTTTGATTACTGTTTTATAGGATATAACTAATTATTAGTCATTTTTTCTTATCCTGAAAGTTATAAAATATTGTGAAAGGTGTTTTTGGATGTTTTTGTGCTAAGTAGCATTGTAATGCAGATATTTTCAGATGCTAACAATAACAAAACAACAAAAGCTATTTAACACAGTGATCACTTCATTCTTTAGATAGCTCAGAAAGGTGAGTATCTATGAGGTTCCTCGAGGGACTTGATTTCTGAATTTTAATGCCTTCTATCATGTTCATAGGATAAAACATAGGAGTTATAAATCCTTATGAGATACACAAGTTACTTTTTATCTAGAAAACATATGAACATTTTTATTTTCATTTTCCATTTATATAGTTTTTTACATGTCTTATCTTTGCAGCCAAAGATAGGAGGAAATAAGCAAACTAATGCTTATTTTTTGACTATTGTAATACGAGATAATACTTTAAAATGCTATATGCAGACACTTCATAATATCTATCCTCTTCAGAGAAACCACATGAGATACATATTTATAGCACTCCCAGTTTACAATTGTGGAGACTGGGATACACAAAACTTCAACAATTTTCCAAAGTCATATCAATAACCAGTAAAAGTGAACAGTGTTCCCACTTAAGCAATCTGTTTTTCTAGTCCAAATTCCTACCCACTTGCAAATCTGCATTTGTTGGAAGTCATAACTAGAGAAAGGTTCTTTTATCTCCATATGTCAATTGTTCAGTGGAATAATACACAGCCTAATAGTCTCATTTCTCAAAGTCTGAATTTACTGTTTTGTAAAATAAGAAATAAAAGACAGGTTGTGACATATTTCATACATGTTCCAAGTAATTTAAAATGGTAGGCCTGAGAGGAAGAAAATGGTAGCTGTGGAACGCAGCACATCTCAGTAGCTGTAACAAACAAAAATCAACTACTGAGAAGGCAGTGCCTTGACAAAAAAAAAAAAAAAAAGCAGCAGAAGATATTTATGAACAAAAACACAAAAAAGTTAACCAGTGAAAGAATATCCAACACTCCGAATGCAAGATCCACAGCAAAGAGCCTAAGCAAATGACTGACCTGGTGTGGTGGTTGGTGCCATCTCGGGCCACTAGCCCAAACTATGACTGCTGGATTTGCAGCCTCAAGAAATTCTAGCAAGTAAACCAAGGACTTGGAGTACAGGAAGTGGCAGCAGAGCTCTAATATCTTAAGCAACCAGCACCATGCTTCAGGGATGTAGTAAAAGATCCAAAAGCCCCTGTGCTCACCAGAAGCCAGCACTTGCAGCTGCTTACTGTGCTTTCCAGAAACTCGGGCCCAGAGGACAGTAAGGTCATCGTGTTTCCCAGTGGACAACCATCACAGCAACCCAGGGACCTCAGCAGGATAAGATATGGTGGACTACCACTGAGGTAGTTGGGTTAGAACCTATAGAGACACAGGAAAGGCTCATAGTGCCCAGGGTGCATTACCAGAACAGGGTCACAGGGAATCACTCTGAAATTACACTGGAAACCCTCCACTGGTACAGGTATGAATACCAAGGCCCAGGGCCAGAAGGCACAGTCACCAGGGACAGAAGGTGCAGAGCCCAGTGCCTGAGAGCATAAAGCCCAGGGCCTAAGAGTGCAAAGCCCAGGTCTGGAAAGCACAGAGGCCAAGGTGGAAAAAGGCAGAACCCTGTGCTTACATAAAACTCCTGTATAGTACACCTGCCACCCTGACACCTAGGCACAAAACAGTCAGAGGTGAGAGAGGGGCACAAACACTCATAAAGTAGGTCCAAAAGCTGACAACAGATTATGGAGAAAATGAGAATTATTGGAACATACTCCAGAATCTACTACAGTGAACAGAAATTATACAGGTCCTATATGTATAAATTAGCAGTGCATTTTTTTTCTTTCTCACTGTCGCTAGTTTTGTTCGTTGGTTTGTTTTTTATTTACTCTTATTATTGTTAGTTTTTGTTGCTTGCTTTGTTATCTTGTGCATTTTTGTTTGCTTCCTTCCTCATTTCTTTTCAAGCTTCCTCCCTTTATCCTATCTACTTTATTCTCTCAAAACTTTTTTCCCCTTTCTAAATCTTCTTGTTTTATATGCAAGCTATTTTATATCTCCATATCTACTGTATAATAACTACAATAATCCTACTATATTACTATCTCTCTTTTAAACCAGACACTATCTCATTCTTACTCAAATTAATCAATCCTTTACTTGACCCTACTCCTGTAAACATCACCCCCGCTCCTTCCCCCTTCACCTCACCCTCACCATTGAAAACAGCACTACTTACACATTCATTAACCTACTGTCACCTCTAAAATCCTACTGCTAAAATTGGACAGAAAGGTTATCCACAGGAAAGAACAACCAGACAGTAAAGATAAACTAACCAAAGCTGATAGATGAAAGCACTCAACAAACCACACATCAAGTTTTTAAAAATATATAGGTCACAAACTATTCTGCCTATATCACTGAGCAGACTTTTTATAAAAGTAACATCAAACAGAACACCTGACCTTAACACCTGAAAACCATCACTGCCACCGTAACAACAAACAGAATGTACCCCAGAGCAACTCAGTTTTGATAATTTACAGGTAAAACAAGAGTGAAATGATAGTGGACACAGTCTTTAGGGTTAATATCAAAATGTGAGAAATAGCTGGAACCATCTCTACCACTAGGAATCTGGAAGAACATCTATAAATGACTCAGACACAAAAGGAAAAAAAAGATACCAAAAAAAAAAAAGAAACACAAACCCGAGAATTCTAAAAATATGAGAATGAGGAACCATGAGGAAATAAGGGAAATCAAGAGTACTGACCTACAAGAAATGCAAGAAGGAGAATACTGAATCCTGATCTTTAATATGATGAATGGTCTTACAGAAAGTGTTCAAAAAATGAAAGAAGAAATTGAGAAATTAAGAAAGAATCAGAAAGAAGCCTGAAAATTAATAGTCAATAAATGAAATAAAGACAGCAATCAAAAGAAATTCTAGAAGATTAGATGAAATGGAAAACAGAATATCACTGTTAGAATACAGTTTATTCAAAACTAAAAGCAGAGTCAGCAGTATACCAAGAAATTACAACAATAAAACCTAAATATCCAACACTATGGGACAATATGAAATATCCTAATCTATGTATAAAAAGCATTGAAGAAGGGATAGAAGCATAGACCAAGGGTATTCATAATATCTTCAGAGAAATAATTTCAGAGAATTTTCCAAATATGGAAAGAGACTTGGACATCAACCTACAGCAGGCATATAGAACCCCATTAAGAAAAGATCAAAGAAGGACCTCCCATTCCATATAATAATCAAAATGACCAACTAGAGGCTAAAAAAAGAAAGAAAGAAAGAAAGAAAGAAAGAAAGAAAGAAAGAAACTTAAAAGCAGTGAAAACAAAAGAACAGGTTAACAGGTTGTATTCAGGGGCAAAATGATAAAAATCATGCCAGACTTTATAACCTAAGTCATGAATGCTAGGAGAGACTGGTATAATGTAATCCAGAACCTGGAAGAAAAAAACTTGCAACCAAAACTGCTCTATCCAGAAAAGTTTATTCAAAATTGATAAAGAAATAAAAATGTTTCAAGATAAGCAGAATCTCAAAAATTTTATGAATCCTAAGTGAGCCCAAGATAAAATACTTTAAAAAATCATAAAGAAGAAAAAAGAAGCAAATTTCAGAATCAGAGAAGAGATGAATGCAATCAGTGAGACAATTAAGCAAAGAAGAAATAACATTATATCAAACAATATAAAACACAAAATGACAGGAAACAAAAATAATATCTCAGTAATAACACTGACTGTCAAAGGACTTAACTCACCAATAAAATGACATAGACTGACAGTGTGGATTTAAAAAAATATTCCAAATACATGCTGCTTGCAAGAAACTTACCTCACAGACAAAGATATTCATAGGCTAAAAGTAAAAGGATAGAAAAATATATCATGCCAATGGAAACCAAAAATGAGCATAGGTGTCAGTGCTGATATACAATAAAAGAGCCTTTAAGCTAAAACACATCAGAAAAGACAAATCAGGGCACTTTTTCCTATTAATGGGAACAACTCAGCAAAATAAAAAATATTAGTAAATGTTTATTCCCCAATTGTGGGTGCAACCACACAAACAGTTCAGGACATCAGGTCTCAAATAGACCCAAATATTATGAGACTTCAACAAACTTAGTGACAGTACTAGATCAAATTTCAAGGTAAAAAATAAGCAAAGACTCTTTAGAACTAATGAAAATTATAAGCCAAATTGACCTAATAGACATATATAGAATATTTCAAACAGGAACCACAGATTGCACATTATTCACAGCTGCCCATGAAACCTTCTCCAAAATAGATCACACTCTGGGCCACAAAGCAAACACAAGTAAATTCAAAAGATGTAATATAATTCCCTACCTTTTTTTAGACCACAGTGGAATGAAAGTAGAAATCAACAAGAGGAAGACCAAAAGAAACTATTTAAATACATGGAGATTGAATGACACACTATTGAACGAGGAGTGGGTAAGATCATAAATAAAAAAAAAAATGAAATCAAGAAATTCCTTCAATTAAATGAAAATAGAGACAAAATATATTAAAATCTATGGGACACTTTGAAGGTGGTGTTAAGAGGAAAATTGATAGCATTGAGTGCACACATAAGAAGAACAGAGAGTCATCAAGTAAACAAAATAATGACACATATCAATGACCCAGAAAAACTGCAACAGTCTAATCCCAAAGCCAGCAGAAAGCAGGAAATAATTAAAATCAGAGCAGAAATAAATGAAATAGACAATAAAAAAACAATATAATGGATTGAGAACCATGCAAGAGGCATCACAATCCCTGACTTCAAATTATACTACAAACCAATAGTAGTTAAAACAAACCCTGGTACTGGCACAAAAACAGACAAACAGAACAATTGAACAGAATATAAGATACAGAAACAAACCCACACAGTTACAGTCAATTGATCTTTGACAAAAGGGAAAATTTTATACATTGGAGAAAAGACAGCCTTTTCAACAAATGGTACTGGAAGAACTGGCTATCAATTTGTAGAAAGATGGACTATATTCTTATCTCTTATCATGTACAGGAATCAACTCAAGATGGACCAAAGACCTGGAAATCAGAGCAGAGATGGTGAAGCTATTAGAGGAGGACATAGGTTCAACACTCTAACATATAGGCACAGGTAGTAACTTCCTCAACAAGACCTCCAAAGCTCAGGAGATTTAAACAAGAATTAACAAGTGGGATGGCATCAAACTAAAGTTTCTGCTCATCAAAGTAAATCATCAAGAATTGGAAGAGAAAGCTTACAGAATCAGAGATCTTTACCAACCACCACTCTGATAGAGGGCTAATGTCCAGAATATACAAAGAGCTCAAAAGACAACACTAGCAAAACAAATAATCCCATTAAGAAATGGGCAACTGAATTAAATAGACACTTCATAAAAGAGATATAAATGGCCAATAGATAGAAGAAAAATGTTCAAAGGCATTAGCCATCAGAAAGATGTAAATGAAAACTACACTGAGATTCCATCTAACCCCAATCAGATTGGGAAGCATAAAAAAGTCAAATAACAAATGCTGGTGAGGACGTGGGGAAATCGGAACTCTTCTGCACTGTTGGTGGGAGTGCAAGCTAGTTCAGTCACTGTGGATATCAATGTGAAGATTCTTTAGAAAACAAAAAATGGATTCACCATATGATCCAGCTATACTATTACTGGGTATCTTTCCAAAGGGGTTGAAATCAGAGAAGTACAGTAATATATAACCATGTTCATAGCAGCATGGTTTGCAATAGCCAAATTATGGAACCAAACTAGATCTCCATAAATGGATGAATATATTTCAAAATTATGGGAAATGCATACAATAGAATTCTACTCAGTAATAAAGAACAAAATCATGTCCTTCACAAGAAATGGAAAGATCAAGAGAATATTGTGTTAAATGAGATTAGCCAAGCACAGAAAGAGAAGGGATGTATGTATTTTCTAATGTATTCAAGCTAGGGAGTATTAGGGATACCAGAGGGAATTTAGGTAATGGAGTGGAAACCTCAGCCAGAAAGAAACGATGGGGAGGAAGAAGGCTGTGGTTAATTAATGGAAGAGCTACATTCAATATGTGTATATGTGTGAATATAATATTGTTAAGCTAGACACACAGTATTAGGAAGGAGGGAAAAATGAAAATGGGGGGAAAGGGCACCAAGTACTCTAAATATATGCCACTGTAAACACAATTCACATTATGATGTGAGACTATAGTGCACTAATAAAAAATAATAGAATAGGCTTTTGAACCTTTGGTTAGGTATGCAACTTTTTTCTTTTTTTATACTTTTATTGGTACATTATAATCTCACTTCATAATGTAGGTCATAGTGATAGTGATATACCTGCACTAACCAGTTGATGAGCTTGACCCTGGCTCCCTCTTCATTCTCCCTTTTTCGCCATCCAATATATTTAGTTTAGTATTTATATTCTCATATATAAACGTACTGTCAGTGCAGGTCATTCTTTCATTTATTCCCCTTCTAGTCTCCAACTTATCTTCTTCTAGACCACCTCTGTTTCTCCACTGGAGTTTATCCTCCATCATCAAAATTCTATTTATGTTTTATTTTATTTATTTTTATTTTATTTATTTTATTTTATTTATATTATATTTATATTACTCCCTTCTGCTGCATATTAGAGAAAACATATGACCCCTCACTCTCTGTGACTGGCTAATCTCACTTAACAAGATGTTCTACAAGTCCATCCATTTTCTTGAAAAAGACATAATTTTGTTCATTTTTTGGTGAGTAGAATTCCATTGTGTGTATATCCCATACTTTTGTAATTCATTCATCTGGTGATAAACACCAGAATTGTTTCCATATTTTAGCTATTATGAATTATGCTGTTTTAAACATAGACATTTATGTATTGATATAATCTGACTTTAGTTCCTTTGGAAAGATACCCAGAAGTGGAATAGCTGGATCATATGGTAGATTGATTCCCAGTTTTCTGAGGAATCTCCACAGTAATTTCCATAGCAGCTGTACTACTTAGCAGTTCCAATAACAGTGTAAAACTGTTCCTCTCCTTACTACTCATGAACACAGTACTTTTTTTCTTTTTCTTTTTTTTTCCTTTTTGAATAGGAATGCTATGATTGAACACAGTGGCATTCTACCTCTGAGACACATCCCAGCCCTATTTTAATTTTTATTTTGAAACAAGGTCTCATTAAGTTACAGACGGTCTCACTGAGTTGCTGAGACTGGCTGTGAGACTGTGATCCTCCTGTCAGTTTCCTAAGCCCGGAGTGGCATGAAGATGTTTTAGAGACTTCAGTCACTGTCACTTTTTCCCTGGGAGAGCCCACATGCTAGTAGGTCTGATATGACTTGGGGAAAGTAAAACGATTTTGTTAGTAGTGCTTTCAATCCTTCCTTCTCCCACTCCCACAGTCTCATTACTATCAGTTCCAAAGGAAAAATTCTGATCTGAGGGAAAAGGACTAAAAAAAAAAATCATCACCAATTCTTGCTGCTAGAATAGTATTACTTCATCTTTGTTTAGGGTAATTTATCTACCTCATTTTTTTCTTGTGGTACTGGGGATTGAACCCAGGGTCATTCTACCTCTGAGCTACATCCTCACCCCTATTTTTTTATTCTTTATTTTGAAGCAGGGTCTTACTAAGTTGCAGAGGGTCTCACTAAGTAGCTGAGGCTGGCCATGAACCTGTGATCCTCCTACCTCAGCCTCCCAAGTACGGTGACCACAAGCACGTGCCACCACTCCTGCTTGCCTCATTTTTTGCACTTGAGTTTTGTTTTAATTGATCTACTTGGCATAAAAGTTCCTGGAGACCAGGAATTAGCTTCAGTACTCTCAGCATCCCAAGGCAGGAGCAGTTTGTAATATAAAATTGCTGTCCAGTGATGCAGACCTGATTACTTCGTGACAGAGTTTGGCTATGCTCAGACTTCCTACTTACTGTCCTTTCTTAGTGAGTAGCACCCACACTATTTCTTATTGACATCCTCTGACTAGCTCAGCTGAATTCAGCTCAATGAAAATATATTGAGTGTAAAGGGATTTAATATTCAATTGCAGGAGTCAGGTCTTAGCTTCATCATTCACTAGTTGTGTGACCCTGAGAAGAAGACTAACCTTTTTGGTTCTAGTTTGCTTATCTGTAAGGAACAATGACATTAGCAGCAAAACAATAGCAACAAAAATATTTGGGCTTTTTGAAGAAAGTTAAGGGAAAGAATGAGAAAATCAACAGCCTAAATGAGAAAAATCAATAATTGTGTCAAAATATAAAAGTTTACATACAGGAAAAAAAGCTACAAACTCCTGCCTATCATCTTTGTGCTATCTCTGTTCAGGATTGTGTATTGGAGGTATTGAGTCCAGCATGCTATTTGACTGGGTAAAACTAGATAGGCGTATAGAAAGAGTCAAGTGAATACTGAAATCCAAGTGACATAGTCACAGAGGAAAAGCACAGAGACACACATACACCAGTGAGTATGGTTTGATCAAAAAAACACTTGTCAAAAAAGGAGCCAGAATGAGAAACCAAAGGGAGTTACCTAAGAAAATAGGTGAGATGACTGGAAGCTGCTGATGGGGAAGCAATCACTACTGCCATTCATTTATGCAGCCTGACATCTCTTGCCCCAAGCCAATTTTAATGAGCCTGGAGCCTGTGGTGTCTGACTCCTTTGGCAGCATTGTGGTTCAGGTGCTGCCCAGCACCTAACAAGAGCAAGGTCTCCAAAATACTGCACCAATGTAGCATCAGAAAGTCACAGAATCACAGAAAGGACTCTCATTTTCCTTTCACGGCAGAAGGCCATCTTCTATGGTGTCAGGGTACATTTCATTCTATGAGCTCCAAATATTTGAAGGATCTATTGTGTGACATAGATAAAAGGAAAAACCTTCTCTGTTCATTGCCCCTTTGTTGAGATACACACTATCATCAAAAGAAATTTCATATATGCAGTGATTATCAGAAAGGAGCAAGGTAAATTTCTATTTTTTCTTGATTAAAATGAAGAAAAAAATTGCCAGGATGTAAATTGAGGTCATGATTTTGCACATTATCTGCAATGACTTTGATTAGACTTTATGGAAAGAGGGTCAGAATCTTATTTAACCTGGGGTAGATGAAATGTCCTGTTGTTTCTCATATAAATGGGCTATCAATTTTATAACATGAATATGTCTGTCTTCTTCTTATAAAAATGCATAAAGATGTGGGAATGTGGGTGTGAATGCTCACTGCTCCTGTGTTGCACATAGTGGGGAGGTGGAGTGGGGTAGTGAGAGTGGAAAGAGAGTCTGCTAGAGCCTTCCCAAGTGTAATCAGGAGTGAACCCCAAATTAAATAACCCCTTTATACAGCTATTGTTATTCTCAAAGGCTATTCAAGATTACATAATTTGGTGAGCTCCCTTCAGGACCATAGCTTCATCACTAAATCAAGAAAAATTTCAATGCACTGACTGGATTGCTGTACATATTAGAAGTGATTAGCTGCATTCATGAATCCATAATCACACCTGCAAATGAGGAAGGGATCTATAGAAATAGGAAGCATTTCCAAAGCCATGAATATGCATGAGTGTGTGTTGCCAGAAATACCATAATAAAAATAGTTTGTAAGTATCCAGGATCCAGCAAAAAAAAATTAAAAATAAAACAACTTTTATTTTCCAGATGTCAGAATTCAGCCATTTTGACTAAAACAGATAATAAACCTGGAGCTTAATATTTTGAAGTCACCATTCACATTGCTCACTTCAGAAAAGCCAGGGTTTTTGCTTGTTTGGTGGAAAAACAGAGCTGACTCTTGAGAAAAGAAAGACCTCAAGGCTCTAAAGCTCAATGTCCACGCAGCCTCCACCCCCTGCATAATACATAAGGAATGAAGGAATGTGTATATGTTGGCTGGCGCCTGCACGTCCTACTTTATTTATTTATATTTTTGTAGTACTTGGGGTGGAACCCAGGAGCTTTCTACCTCCAGGCTATACTCCCAGACCTATTTTACACTTTATTTGGAAATAGGGTCTCAAAGTTGCTGAAAGCCTTACTAAGTATCTGAGGCTGGCTTCAAACCTGTGCGACCCTCCTGTCTCCGCCTCCCAAGCACTGGGATTACGAGTGTGTGCCACCACGCCCGGCTACTTTAGAATATTTGAGTTTTAGTTTCTTAAGCTTTTTTTTCTAACTAGGAAGATGAATAAAAGCATGCCTATAAATTTATTTAAAATAAATACACCATTAACCTACAAGCCTTAAATTACAGATACTGTTTTAAAGGACATCTTCAACTGAAATAGTAGAGGAGTCATGATGTCTTCAAGTTACTGGAGACTTGGGATAATGTTGATGATACTGATTCACTCTGAATTAATGTATTAGGGACATTTGAAGACAAACAGCACCTTGTGGCTGTCTAGCATTCCCTTCATAAGATTGTTTCATTGCTTCCCGAGTAACAGTAAGTGAGAATTAAGGATGTTTTAAGAATGAGGCTTATTTGGAAACAATCAGGAACACACTTAAGACTACAGAGACATGGAGAAGTTAATTTTTTTTTTCTAATCACATTGGTTTCTTCTCTCTAGATTTAATGCTTAAATTACCAGCTTCTTTGTGAATCATACATCGATGTCATTGTTGCTCATTAGTGTTACAAACCTCCCGGGGAGGTAGGGGTAGCAGTGGGGAAGCATTAGATACCTGTATTTCTGTGGAATGCTGATTAACCTAATAAATATGTGTCAAAAGGGTACTCCTCTGAAAACAGTTGTTTCATTAAAATCCATACTTTGCATTCTAATAGATTACCTTGCTATCTGAAGAAGACATGCTAATTAAAATAACTAGAACTACTTCTTCTAACTTAACAAGTTAGATATTATTTAGAACTTCACTTTATTTAATTAGGATATGAATTGAGTGGTGATACAACATGATGAAAACAATGAAACTATTGAGATGTTAGTTGAGGCTTTAAAATACGATGTAATAGAATATGAAAATGCCGAGTAGTATGCATTATATATATAAATTATATATCATATATAGAATATAAAAATGATGAGTAATATATGTGTGTTTATATATTTATATATATAATAGAATATGAAAATGATTAGTAATATACATATATATATATATATATATATATTATATATTATATATGGTTACAGATCAATTCTGGGACCAGTAGCTTAATTTGGTGATAACTGCCCAACAAGGAAGATGAGGAAAGCTCTGGACTTTTAGGCACTTTTATTTCATTTATTTATTTTGTGGTACTGGGGATGGAACCCAAGGACATTCTACCTCTGAGCTATACCTCAGTGGTATTTTTTATTTTTTATTTTGAAATAGGGTCTCACTGAGTTGTAAAGGGCTTCACTAAGTTCCAGAGGCTGTATGTGAACCTTGATTCTCCTGTCTTAGCCTCCCAAATGCTGGGATTACAAGTGTGTGCCACTAGTCCCGGCTACTTTTAGACATTTCTAGGTTAAATGATCTAGAAAACAAAAACAACCTAGAAAAAAAGACCAAAAAATTGGAGAACCCATGATATAATGTGGTGTCTATGATTATAAGAATACTGCAAGGTATTGTGTTAATACATAACGCAGACACTTAAACTGTTCTACTGAGTAGGGAGTGTCAAGAAACCATTTACCATAAGAGATTACTTTGAACTAAGGAATATGGGGGAAATAAGAGGTATCAACAGAGAGTAGGGTGAGATAGCATGTTCTAAGTAAAGAAAGACGTGAGAAATGGTATTTCATTAGGGGAATCCATTTTTTTTTTTCTAGTGAAGAGGGCAAATTTAGACAACAGTGGGAAGAAATAAGAATGGGCCATGGAATGCTGGTCAAAGCAGTTTAAAGCATGTAGTTTAAAGCATGTAGAAAGTTTAGGCATCATCTTTAGTGCATGCAGACTATTGTATAATTCAATATTAAACTGCATGTGTTTTCTCAGATATTTTAAGGCTGAATTTATGACCCCTCTCTGCAATTTAGAGCTTAGAAGTTGTACTGGTTTGGGCGTAGAATGTCCTACTAGCCTTCACAGAATAAGGTAGCAATGCTAGTTTGCTCAGGAGGGTTCCCTGGGGGTGTAGCGTTGGGGATTGTACATGGTTTTCTTCTCCCCTTGTTTACTCTTTGCTTCCAGCTTCCATGATGTGAGAGTAGACCTTAACTCTCTCCCTCTGTTTACTTTTTATCCACCATGTCCTGAGCTCCACAGACATCATGATATTATGCTCTAGATATGAAGTGTCTGTCAAAGTTTCATGTGTTGAAAGCTTATCTCCAATGTTCAGATGTGGGGCTTTTGGAAAATGATTGGATCATTGTGACTTTAATTAATTTATTGATTATAAATAATATTATAATCATAATTAACCATAGCTATCCATACTTTAATGATATTATGGGGAGTTGGTAAAAATTTTAGGAGATGGGCCTTCTCTAAAGAAAGTGGCTGAATGGGCATATCCTAGAAGGACTTCTGTGATCCCTAGCCCTTTATGTTCTCTTCTTTTTGGCTGCCTGAAGTTGATCAGCTTTCTTGTACCATATCCATCTGCTCAATGCTCTGCCTTGCCTCAGGCCCCAACAATGAAACCAGCCAGCCATAGACTGAGACCTTTTAAATTATGAGCCAAAATAAATATTTCCTCTTCTAAGTTGTTTTCCTCAGGTATTTTGACACAGGGACACAGGGACAAAACAAACAAACAAACAAACAAACAACAACAACAACAACAAACCCGACTAACACAGAAAGTGTGGGATTTATCTCAATGTCTGAAATAAAAATCAGGTAAAATACAAAAAAACATGATTTTAAAAAACTGAACATCCGAGCCGGCGTGGTGGCGCACGCTTGTAATCCCCCCGCTTGGGAGGCGGAGACAGGAGGATCGCACAGGTTCAAAGCCAGCCGCGTGCGCTGGCTTAGGAGACCCTGTTTCCAAATAAAAATATAAAATAGGTCTGGGAGTGTAGCCCGGAGGTAGAAGGACTTCCAGGAACCCCAGTGCCACCAAAAAAAAAAAAAAACCACCAAAAACAACAACAACAACAACAACAACAAACTGAACATCAAGCAATAAATGACAAGGATCATTGAGAAATGGAAAACAATTAGATGAACCCAATGAAGGTAGCACTTCAATGTTATCAGAGTTTCTAGGATGTAGAAGAGAGAAAAATCCAGGCAAAGAAATAACAAAACTTTATGAATACAGGAGATGAAGTTGAGAATCCTCAGAGATCAAGGTGTTTCACAAATAGGATACCAGAATAAAAAAAATGTATATAGCCAGGTGTGTTGGTTCACGCTTGTAATCCCAGCATTTGGGAGGCTGAGACATGAAGATTGTGGTTTGCGGCCAGTCTCAGCTATTTAGTGAGGCCCTCTGCAACTCAGTGAGACCCTGTTTCAAAATAAAGAATAAAGAATAATAGGGCTCGGGGTGTAAATCAGAGGTAGAATGCCCCTGGGTTCCATCCTCAGTTCTGCAAAAAGTAAACAAACAAAAAACTTTGATGGCATCAATTAAGAAGCTTCTATGAGTTTTGGAGTGGGAGAGAATCTTTGCCAACTACTCTTTTGATAGAAGACAGTATCTAAAACACAAAAAGAACTAAAAAAATCTTAATTCTATAAAAACAAATAACCTAATTAAAAATGGGCGATTGTACTAAATAGACACTTCTCAAAAGAATAAATACAATACAAATGACCAATATATGAAAGTGTTCAGCATAATAAACAATAAGGGAAATGTACATCAAAACTGTACTGAGATATGATCTAACTCCAGTTAGAATGACAAACATCAAGACTACATACAATAATAAATGTCGGTTATAATGTAGATAAATAGAAACTAACTTCTTTCTCTCTCTCTCTCTCTTTCTCTCTCTTTCTTTCTTTCTTTCTCTCTCTCTCTCTCTCTTTTCTTTCTGGAACTGGGGATAGAACCCAGGGGAATTCTATCTCAAGTTAGTTATATACTCAACCCCTTTTTTAAAATTTTTAACTGTGTTCTCTCTAAATTTACTGAGATTGGCCTTAAACCTGTGATCCTCCAGTCTTATCCCTCACCCCAAATACTAGATTACAGGTATGTGCAACCATACCTAGCTGGGGAAAAGAAACTCATATACACTGTTCCTGGGATTGTAAATTAGTACAATCACTATGGAGATCAGTACACAGGTTCTTCAAAAGACTAGGGGTGGAACCAATTTGTGATCCAGCTAAACAAGTCCTCATTATCTTTTCAAAAGAATTTAAGTCAGAATAGTATAGTGATACTGGCATATGTATATTTATAGCAGCACAATTCACAATTGCAACTTCTGCAATCAACCAAGGTGTTCATCAACATATGAATGGATAAAGAAAATATGGCAGGTAAACACAAAAGAAATTTTATTAAGATAAAAGTATACCATTTGTACGAAAGTGGGTAGAATAGAGAATATCATGATAAGTCTTAGACATTTAAGAATCATAGGTATTATGTGAAAGAGAGAAAACAGGAAACAAAGGAACTTCATATAAATAAGGAGAGATGTCAGTAGAATAGTGGAAGAGGATTGTGGAGGGAGGGAGAAAGGGGAGGGGAACTGAAGACTGAAACAGTTAAAATAATGCTATTTTCATATATAGATACTGCTACCAAACTATTATGTATGGGATAGGAGGAGGAGAGGGTGGAATGGGACGCAGAATGAAATACACCAAGTGTGATCTGTATATATGTTTGTTTCACTTTCAACTTCACTTTGATAAATAATTAAAATGTACCAATAAAATCTTAAAAACAAATACAGTATATAAATTACAATAAAATTACCAACTATTTAAATCAAGAAAATACTACCCATAATGTGGAGTAAACCCCGTCAGAAATTTTTTAAAAATATTCTTATTTTTTAACTTTAACATTGACCCAGATATTCTACCCAGTTTGAAAAGGCAAGAAAAGTAGAAAGTCATACAGACTGGAAAAGAAAAGAAGTATTATTAGATTCATTGCAAACAACAATATATGTAAAACACTTAAGAAAATCTGAGCACATCTACTGCAATATGTTAAGTTGATTTTAGAAAGGTTGCTGGAGAAAGAATCAATATAAAAAATAAATTGCCTGAGCGGGGCATTGTGGTGCACACTTGTAATCCCAGCATTTGTGAGGCTGAGACAGGAGGACTGCAGTTCTTGGAAGCCTCAGCTACTCAGTGAGACCCTATTTCAAAATAAAGAATAAAAAACAGAGTGTGTAGCTCAGAGGTAGAATGCCCCTGGATTCCATCCCCAGTACTGCCAAAAAATTGTCTGCATATTAACAATAAATTGTCACAATTTTTTGATGATACAAGATAAATTTATTCCACATATTATTTTTTCAAATATTTTGCAACAATATTCAAATTTATTCTAATTATATTTAAGCTCCTAAGTATAACAACTTTTTTCAATTATGTTTTGATTTCACCCTTGTGTTTATTGTATGAGTGTGCTTTCATTTACTAACGTTCTCCTAAAGTATACCACAAATACTTGATTATTAATTAAAATAGAATGTGAAAATATCAGTTCAAACTAAGATGATTTTAAATCATGTAGTAAACAAAACCATTGTAGTGTCACATTTTGTCTCTAGACAAATGAATATGTAGAGATGAAAAATTATTTATTTAGTTTTATCACTTGTCAACAGAACCAACTTTTTGATAAAAAAGTATTTCATGAAGATATATAACTAACTGACCCACTGGGAGATAAATTTTAGCTACATTAAGCATTAGCCCTCCACTGGAGATGATGTTATTATCACAATCAGGAAGCTCCAAGTCATCAGAATGCTACTGAACTGCCTTAGCTACTTGTGACAGAACTACACCACTTTTGCCACAATTCATATATTGTTAAATCAATAGCTGATAGACCAGCTGTAGATTTGAGAATGGGCTTTTATGCCAAAATCAGCATAAAGAGACAGATGACTCATTGCCTGTCTCTTTCCCTACTGTTGTGAACTAAGCCACATGATTTCCAAAACCCACATTACTCAAATGCATTCTAGTAGCAAGGGAACCAGGCAAGATAGTTTGATACATTCTGCTTTGTAATGATAAGATATATAATATGCAAAATCATCAATATGTGAAGAGAAGCAAATAGACAGAGGATGAACTGTGCATACATTATGTCCTTTAAAATATATCTTAACAATAATATGCAATTTAGCAAGATTTTCAACACCTTAGAGACACAATATTTCAAAATAAAATAAAATGGAGAGGGCTGGAAATGTATTTCAGAGGTAGGAAGTCCCTGGGTTCAATCTTAATACCAAAAAATATAATAGTACAGACCTCTAATATTTTGAGTAAAGCCATTTCTTCTTCCATCAACAAGCATTCTCCGTTTGAAATGTAGTTCTTTCTTGTTACTTAGAGTTTGTAGAATAAACTTGTGCATTGAATAGCACAGCTCTGGAACTTGTACCATATTTATGAATTGTGTGGTCTGATCCATTGAGCCATAAAGTTGGTTGCATATTGCAGCATTCCATTGTAAAATGCAAATGATATATATATAAGAGTGGCCTCAGTGGTATGGGAAGGCACAAATAAGCCATGAGAACAGATGGCTCACCCATGGAACCTGCTCCTGTTACTACACGGCCTCTCCCAAACCGCACATATGACCTCATAGGGAGCTTCCTGTGACCAATTAGTGAAATACAAATTTTATTCCAGCTAGATGTCCCAAATACATGGAACTTAGCTGAAAGTAGACTGCCTTTATCTGTACCCTGTGATAGCCTTCGAAAACAGTGGCAAATAGAAATCCATGCGACTTCACTGCCTAGAGGAGGAAAGATGGTCTAAGTTAGGCATCTGTGATGAGTTATGAGGAGTGGATAATTAACTGTCTTCTATTAAAATCCTTGATAGATTTGGGAAAGAATTTTAAAACCAAGATATAAATGATCTCCAAATCCAAAGATTTCTGATTTCTAGAGTGTGTGTGTGTGTGTGTGTGTGTGTGTGTGTGTGTGTATACATACATACATACATACATACACTTGTTGAACACAGTTTGAAGATATTCAAGTCCTATCTAAATTACTGGTAGAAGAAATTCCACTTTGGTGCAAGAAATCAGTAACCTGGTAGACAAACTGGGCCACTGTATGGATCACAGTGTGCCTTTCCCTCAGTCACATTGTTTATCTCAAATGCTCATAAACAAAATAGTCATGGTGGAAAGTATATGAACCTTGAAAAACAGAAATTTTCTCTAAACAAAGATGATCTTAGTGCCTAATCTGCCAAAAGAAAAGACTAATTAATCCCCAACAGGGTATTATTTCTAGGAATCTAGATAGCCACCTGGAAATATTTTGACCACTTTTATCAGCATTGTAGTTGCACTACTTACAGATAAGAAGAGCCCATGCTATATCTATCAATACCAATAGTCATAATTTTAAATAATTTCTTATGTATTTCTATTTTATTTACACACATTGCATCTGACTAGAAAATGTAATTTACTGGAAAGGCAATTAACAGATGTGGTATTTATTAGTCTTATCACATGCCTTTATAACAGACAATAGGATCACAGGCTCAAGGCCAATCTCAACAATTTAGGGAGGTCCTCAGCATCTTAAGGAACTGTGGGATGCCAGGGGTACAGAAATAAATTATGTAGTTACCAAGTTCAAGAGACACAAACTTTACTAAGTGAACTGTCATTCTGCATGAGGGTGAGCATATTATTCCTTGCTTCACTCAACAAATATTTACCTGACTTTGACACACCAGAGAAGATACTATGGTAGGTTCCCTAAGTAAACAGTGATGAAAAAATTAATTATTTTAGTAATTAATAATAAGGAATTAATGGGTAGAAAAACTATAATGCAAAATAGAATGTGGCAAATGACCCAGAGGAATGATGTGAAATATAAAGATATTAAATCAGGCTATGACTTGATTCCAATTTCTGACAATTCTGTATAAAGTCTGTCTTTTGTGTTAAAGGGCATAGTCACTTGAAATGTCATGCCTATCAGTTATGAATGGCAAAACACAACAATGAGAAAAGTTAACATGCTATAGTTAAAGTTAACCTATCAACATCTCCCAATTAACTAATAATTTGATCTTATTTTGTGATACTAGAAATTGAACCATTGAACTCAGAGGTACTCTGCTTCTGAGCTACACTCCATGGCCTATTTTAGGTTTATTTTCTTTTTAAACATAGTCTTGCTAAGTTACTGCACACTAGCCTGGAACCTTTGATCCACCTGTCCTAAGTATTGGAATTAGACGCATGCACCACTATGCACAGCACTATGTTTTGAAAGTGAAAACACTAATGATTTCTTTTTCTCAAATGAAAGAAAGGCAAAAAATTCATTACAACTCTTAATTTGTAATACAAAACAACAGTTGGGATAATTAGTATGTCTTTCTTATATTTTTTTAAGTTTTCTGAAAGTAGAATTTGATTGAGAAGATGTGGGAGGAAACACTGGATCTTCATAACACAAGGAGAAACTATATCCTAATGGAGCAAATGATGAGCATATTAAGGCTTTTGAATAATTGTGAGTGGAGATGTGGAGGAGGAACTGGAAACTTTTTTATATAAGCTCTAAATTAAAAGTTCTATGTATGAGTATTTATACTTAGTTTGATCACTAATATCCCAAAAGTTAGAATAAAAATGCTAACTTAAAATGTGTTAGAAAATACACAGTTCTAACACAATGGGAAAGAATTAATCGTTTCATTTGGGTTGGAGAAAGATGTACTACATACCATACACTTTTGTATTTGCTTTACCTGTATAAACTCATGAGTTAGACACAGCACTACAAGGATATTATCACAATTACTTTTATTTAATAGAAGAAAGCAATGAAGCACAGAGATTAAGCAACCAATCCAAAGAATCAAAGTTAGTTAATTTAGCCACAGAGCTAAGATCTTAACATTAATGCCATCATAGAGAAATACTGCAAGATAAATTTTTAACTTGCTGACTTTGATTTGTATTTCTATGTTTTAAATGAGATTATAAATAATGGCAATTATTAGATTTAATATTATAATTGCTGAGTGTTTTGTTTGATATATTAAACCAATTTATTCTATAGTTTTATGAGATACACTATCAAAAACTTATAGAAGAGTAAGGTTTTAAATAAAATATATGAATCTTTGACATTAATAAGGATAAAAAAACAAATTTTATTTATGTATTTAAATTTAAAAAATTAAAATGTATCCCACCTGATTTAATATATCTTTACCACTTTAATAAAATCTTACTTGACTTTTTACCTAAACACTTATCTAAAATTAATCTCCATAAAGGTAACATAATGATTTTCAAGAATGTATACTCTAGAAACAATGCTAAATATTTTCTGTAATGCTTGGGATGGGTTTCAAAACCACTTCTATATTAGCCCCATTTCATTTATTTATTTGGGCATGAAGTTGTTACACTAGCCTTAAGTTGTAAAATATTTGTCATAAAACAATGATAATTATTCCATTTCTATTTGTGCTATATGTCTTATGTAGTTTAATATTTGATTGACATTTTTTTCTTGCCTTTCTTTGTTAATCATTTGACCATTCTAGCTTTCTTTGTATTTTCCCATCTCTGTCTTCAAGGCTATATTTCTAGAACTATTGTGTTATCTATAGACATTTTCTGCATGGGTATTTTATTAATTTTGAATTTCTAATACTGATTACATAAATATTTAAGAATTATAATCATGAATATAGCACCACAGAGAAATAAAATAATTGAATACATGGAGAATTGAACTAACATTTTTTTCTATGTAGAACTACTTTCAACTTCTTTATTTTTGTAACTTACAGCAACAAAGATAATCAAACATTATCTCCTACCTTTACTTATATTCAAATATTGTCATTAGAATTTATATTCATATCCTCACTTATCAATGTTTACATACATTTTATTATATTATATATAATTATATATAATTTACATATGTAATATATAATTTTCTTTTCTTGACTCTAGTTTCTTGCTCCTCATTATTTCTAACAAAAACAGTATAATGAATATGCCTATTTTATCTTTGTAAGTTCCAAATTCTTTCATTTAATGTGTAAGGTATATTTATATCAGATTAAGCTTTCAAAATTTTAAAATGCTAAGCATTGACTCAAAATGCTTAAATAATTCTAATTTATTTTCTGGTCTAGGCAAGACAAAAGGACAAGCAAGTCATATGTAATGAAAACAATGTAACATTTTATTTCATTAATAATTTTAGACTCTGAGAACTAAGGGTCTTGAAAATTTACAACTGATATTTACAAATATTTTAAAATTAATTTTACCCTTATCAATTTTTTTTTTTTTTTGTGGTACTGGGTTTCCTGGAAACCCTTCTACTTCCGGGCTACACTCCCAGACCTAATTTTATACCTCTTTTATTTGGAAACAGGGTGTCAAGCCAGCACAGCTGGCTTCGAACCTGCCTGATCCTCCTGTCTCCGCCTCACAAGCGTGGGAATTACAAGCGTGCACCACCATGCCTGGCTAACCTTATCAATTTTTAAGAAGAATTTTGTATTTAGAGTTGTGGTGACTCAAACCAATAATTGCGGTCTGAGGGAGACTAAGACAGGAGGACTACAGGTTAGTAAGACCCTATTTTAAAATAAAAAAAAATAAAATAGGGCTATGGATGTAGCTCAGAAGAACACTCCTGAGTTCAATCCCCAGAACCACAACAACAGAGAAAAAGTAAATAAATATATGGTATTATATATAAAAGCCAATGTTTCTTTCTTTCCTTCCTTCTCTTTCTTTCTTTCTTTCTTTCTTTCTTTCTTTCTTTCTTTCTTTCTTTCTTTCTTTCTTTCTTTCTTTCTTTCTTTCTTTCTGGTGGTACGGGGGTTCCTGGAAGCCCTTCTACCTCCAGGCTACACTCACAGACCTATTTTATACTTTTTTATTTGGAAACAGGGTCTCTTAAGCCAGCGCCACTGGCTTGGAACCTGCATGATCTTCCTGTCTCTGCCTCCCAAGCATGGGAATTACAAAGCGTGCTCCACACATGCCCAGCGACCAAAGCCAATGTTTTAAAATGAATACTTTTGGCAAAAATTGGGCCACATAGTTCTTTAGGAGAGGTTCATTATTATTAGTTTGAATTCTGTTTTTTTTTTTTTAACTATGGAAGTTCTATCTAACTATTCACTGAGAACTCAGAGAATTCTGTCTTTGTTTATTTCACTTAGAGAACACATTTGCCACTATAAACTATTTTAATTTACAAATGAAATTGAGAAAAAAAGAGAGTAATAGGAAGAGCCAGATGGGGTGGTGCATTCCTATAATCCCAGTACTGAAAAGGCTGAGAAAGGAGGATTGCAGGTTTGAAGTTAAACTTGACAAGATCCTATTTCAAAATAAAAAAATGAAATAGGGTTGGCTGTATAGCTCATATGTAGAACACTCCTGGGTTCAATCCCTAGTGTCACAAAAAACAAACAAAAAACAAAGAGGGATATTCTTAACATAAAGTATATGAAAAATATAAGCATTTTTTACCTATTTCACTTTTAAAACTAACTTACATATTGACTTACATAGTATATTTTCCATTTATAATTGATTAGTGTATTTTTTCAAATAAAAACAGAAAATGCTGGAGTTGTTTTGTTTTGTTACTGGGGATTGAATCCAGGAGTGTTCTGCCTCTGATCTATACCCTTAATGCTATTTTAATTTTTATTTGAAACAGGGTCTCACTAAATTGCTGAGGTTTTTTTTTTGTTTGTTTGTTTGTTTGGTTTTTGTTGTTGTTGTTGAGGCTGTCCTTGAACCTGTGATTCTCCTGTCTCCTGCTCAGAAGTACTAGGACCACAGGTAGGGACCACCATGCTCACTAGCTCATTCTTTTTATGAACACCTTTTGTAGACATGTTTTGTGCAAAATAGTCTAACATCTATGGGCTGATTATGAAAGTTTATTTGTATACTAGTTTTTGGAACTCATCATGTTTTTCATAAAGAAATTTATTGTATTTCTATATTTCCCCAACTAACCTACAAAACTCAGATATTTATATTCACATGTGACAATAATTGTAGTAGTGGCTTTGGAAACAGATAGAAGGGTAATCTCTAGACTATTATGTTACACTTATTGGCATACCTTTGATGTACATTATGTTTAAAATGTTAAATATATGAGAATATAGTATAAGAAACCTATAATCAGATGATGAAAAAGTCGAATACAAAATAATATATAATATTGATTATAGAAATGCTTGTACAGGGTGAAACATAGGAGAGGAATCATAGCGATTATTATATCAATGTGTTAAGACAAGAGATTTTTAAAATATTTATTCTTTACTTTGAAATTTATTAGCTTAGTCTAACATTATTCAAATGCATACTATCACTCTGGTTTTTTTTAAATTTGGAAATAAATAATGAACACTTTTTAAGATCTCCAGATACATGATCTAAATAATTTCAGTAAGCCTTACCTATTTTTAAATTTGTAGAATGATGAAATAAAAATGAATGAGCAGAAAAGTAATGTTCTCTAATGAGTTGTTTTTATATTCTTGAATATATAAAACATATTTAATATATTGTTGGTTTATTTTATAGTAAAACTCTCTGATTCTGAGTTTGATGCTTCCAGCCTTGTTTCATTAGATTTGGGAGCTATGCCTCTAGCTAAAAGGACATGCACGGTTTGCTTTGTTTGGAAGATACTGTTCCCACAATGAAGGCAGTCATATTGATCACCTGGACACTCTTTCAGCTGGGGCATTGACCACTTTTTGCTAATAATGCCAAGATTCTTTTCTCTGCTAAGGATTTCCCATTTCTTGATGAAATATAATATGATTTATATAATATAATATAATAAATATAATATGATTTATTCACTGTATACATCTGGCTAAGTGGTTTGCAGATTTCTTTGGTGCTGAAACTCATCACTGCTCTGTTGATTTGTATAACAATAAGAACTCATTTAACTCATGGAGTGTCCAACACTGTAAAGTAGCATGCATTTTTGCCACATTATTGTAAGTTTTAGAGGCTGAATAATGGATCCTAATTGGTGAAATAAATATAATTAATTTTTCTAAGGGAATTCATCCATGTTAATACAAAATCAGGATTCAGGTTATATACATATAGTTGTATGGATAAAAATATAAGGGAGTTCTATGATATCTATGATACTTTGAAAAGCTGTTAGTGGTAGTTTCAGTTCAGTCATTTATTATCAAATCTTTTCCTTGATTTGGGGGCCAAACTTTTACCTTGCTAACATCTTTTAGGGTTATTAGTTTCTTTTCATACATTTTAACTTTTCCTTTTGGGAAAAACTAAGAAATTTTGTTATTATGCATTTGGTTCTCAAAAAAAAAAAAACCTGGATAATGTATCACACTTTTGTCTTGAATTTGAGAATTTTCAATTACTTATTCCCTATTTAGTTTCTGTAATACTTGATTACAGCAAATTCAAGATATATTCTCTCTCACTTTCATAGTAGATTCATAGTTCTTAATAATTTACAGTGTTCTTATAGTATTTAAGTAACACAGCAATATTCTTTCAATAAAGGTACCATTTAGATAGCTCCATTGACAGAAAAAGACAACGAGGGAAAAGAAAAATTACCAAGTTTTTCTTTTTAAATAAAAATAAAATTTCAAATATCAGCTTTTATAAAATTTATTGGTATACAATCATTTTCTCTATGTAAGGGCCTTAATTGAGACTGAAACACTGAAAAATTTGACATAGTATAAGAAGAAGTTTTCTCATAGAAAATAAGATTAAAATCTGAATGATAGCATTAAAAATTCCTATTTGCTAATGCTATAAACAAGAAGAAAGGAAGATGACATACACAGAATTTGAAGCACTATTATACCTCAGATACTTTGATAGTACATTTCCAAGTATGTAGACATATCTGCAAGGCAATACAGTAAAATTAGAAAAAAAAAATTTAAGGGTCTGGGGATGGAACCCAGGGGCATCCTCAGAGCTACACTTCCTGCCCTATTTTTTATTTTTTATTTTGAAACCGGGTCTCACTGAGTTGCAGAGGGCCTCACTAAGTAGCTGAGGCTGTTCATGAACCGTGATCCTCCGATCTCAGCCTCCTGAATGCTGGGATTACAAGCATGTGCCACCATGCATGGCATGAAAAAATTTTTTAAACCCATTAAATATTGATGTTTGACCATGCTGTAACAGTATAATATTTTGAAATATTGAGTAACACTGGCTAAGTTTGATCCAGTTTTTGTAAACTGAGAATTTTATAGTGAATATACTGATACCCTAATTTGAAAGCAAATAAAAATATTTTCTTAAATATAAACAAATATTTATACCTTTCTTGAGAATTTAGCATTGCTAACTGCCAATCTGTATGAAGATAACATTGACTGTTATAAACTTTGAGTTCTTCACAACTATTTTCTGTATTGCAATTTGCAATTAAACTATCCAGTGATTTAATTATCTTAAAATATATGATTATTTTGTTTTCAGTTGTTCTTTAATAATAAGAAATTCACGGGATATTTTAATAGAGAATCACATTTCTATTGTTATGTATGGTGGTGTGAGTGTGCAATATTGTGTATATAGAACTATCATTGGATAGGCCTAGACCAGGGTACAAGTCATTGATGATTATACAAAAAAGCATAATTTAAATAATATAAAAAAGAAATAAAAATACAATTTTTAGTATCTTTCTAGTAACCAGAAGTTTTACTATTCAACTGGATTTGAGGAAGCTCAGTAAGTTTTATTTTGAATTTGGCAAATTGAAGATTATATGCCATCTACATAGAAACACTATCCAAATAAAAACCTGCATGAATAGGCATCTGAACTAGGGCATGAATGGAGATATAATGTTATATAGTCATTAAAAAATCAAGGTCATTTAAGGAATTAGCATGTTTAGAATACCTTAGGAAAAGTGTAAATTTAAAAAGAAAGAGTATCAAGCATCAATATTTGAAGAAAACCCCACAGATTTGAAAAAAAAATAAAAAGAAACAGGGAAATCATTGCAGAGATAGGAAATAAAGCCAAAATATATTGTTAGAGATAAAAGAAAATATAGGTATTTCTTTAATAGTGTCTCTTATTCTATTTTTAATTTCTAGGATATTTTTTAAAATTTGGCTGTGAATAAATGAGAAGTTTGACTTTTTATCCTCTCTCAAAACATCCTAGTGTACACCCGCACCAGCACACAGACTTTTCCAGTCACCTTTTGTTCCTTAAAATACTTTTTCACAACAGAATAATTTTTTTCTTCTGACTGTTTGGCATTTGTCAATCCTTTTCTTCCTACCATTCAAATCCTTTAAAAACAATTGCCATTTGGTTCAGTCAGCATTCTCAGTGCTGGAATCCCCAAACACCTGATCACACTGACCACAACTCAGAGGAAAGAAGACTTGTTTACTCACAGTTCTGCAGATTTTAGGAGTTCAGTCCATGTTAAGTTGGATGAAGTCTGTGGAGCTTAGGTCATGGCTCAGAGAACAGGAGGGGTATGGGGAGCCATTAAGGTTTTCCCCTAAAAGAATACTTCTGATTGTCCTTTGCCCAGAGCCAATAAGGTTTGGGGTCATGGTAAGTTCAAAGTCCAAGAGAAGCTCAGGTGGAATTGATTGACTTGACTGTTACCCGCACAGGGCGCACAGGTGGTGACTGCAGAAGGGTTGATTGAGCTGGAGCTGTATAAATAGGACAAGAGTGATAAACCCGGGATCGGTCAGTAGAGATATTGACCTGGGACTGTATGGGGGATCCTTCCATGACAGAATTAAATATTCTTTGAATCAAATTCTTAAAATTGAATAATTTCCATCCTCATTCCTCTCTTAGGAATCTGTACTTTTGCCGGCTGGCTCCGGCTGAGGGGGGAGGGGAGAGAGAGAGAGAGAGACAGAGACAGAGAGAGAGAGAGAGAGAGAGAGAGAGAGAGAGAGAGAGAGAGAGAGAAAGAGAGAGAGAGAGAGAGAGGAAGAGGACACATAGGTTGGCAAGGGGTGGAAGCACCATATATAATTCCTGAAGCCACACCCCAGGGACCCACTTTCAGAATAGCTGCTTTGTCTCTATGAGGTCTAGGGTCACATTCTAAAACCAAACCCTAACACCATCTCATCTCTATTTGTAATTCCAGGCCACACTGATCTTTCCTTTTCATCAAATTCTTGTAGCAATGGATTTATTTCCTAAATTTAGAAGTTGCACCAAAAGTTTCTTGTGTGTCTTTGTGCATTTGGCACAAAATCAGTTTATCCATTTGTAGTCATGGCAAGGATGCAATCTGGGTTTTGTTGTTTTTTTTTTTGTTTTGTTTCTGGTACTGGGGCTCAAACTCAGGAGCTTTCTACATCTGAAGCATTCCATTAACCCTATATATTTATTTATTTACTTATTTATTTATTTACTTACTTATTTAACTTGAAACAGGGTTTCACTATGTTGCTGGGAATCTTACTACATTGCTGAGGCTGTTCTCAAACCTGAGTCTCCTGTCTCAGTCTTCGCAGTACTGGGATTACAGGCAAATGCTACTATGGAAGACTATGTATTTTGAAATAAAGCTCCAGTTGGATGTTTTTCTCTCCTGTCATACATTATACTACGACAAGGTGCTAGGTATAGAATTGGCATACTTAGTACGTGTAAATGCATGCTGTGTTTTTGGAGATTGCATTTTCAGAGACACTAAAAGTTAAAATAGATTGAAACTGTTTTTTCTTGTCTAATTTTATCCCATCAATATGCACAAGGCTTTTGCTAAGTTTTAATATATTATTGTTGTTATTATTATTTGTGATACAGGAGATGGAACACAGAGGCATTCCACTTCTGAGCTATATCCCAGACTTTTAAAATTTTGGTTTTGAAACGGAGTCTCACTAGGTTGCTGAGAGTCTCACTAAATAGCTGAAGCTGCTCTTTTAATGTCTCTCAGCTGATAGTTGGCTTTGTTAATTTGAAACATAAATAAAAACTCCAGGTTGTTACCAAGAAACAAAAATTGAAGTGCTTGGAGCTCTGTTTCTTAGTCATGGTGCTATCATTATTTATTCCGAATCAACTTTTTAAAAACTATAATTCTGTTGATTCATTGCAGTCTACATCATAATGTAGTTCAGAGTGATGGGGACATACATGCACGCGAAACTTGGTGAGCTTTCCCTCTGCTCTCTTCTCACTTTCCCCCTTCCCCATACATGATACTGAGATTGGTGCTGGTAATTTCATAAGCACACATAACTTTAGTGGATGTGTTTTCTTCATTTATTTGCCCTCCCTAGGCCCCTTCATTACTCCACTGGAATTTCTCTTCTATTATTTAAGGTCTCTCTTGTCTCTCAATAAGTCTATAGCGAATGAGAAAGGATCTTTACCAGCCACCATTCTGATAGGGGGCTAAATATCCAGAATATACAAAGAGCTCAAAATACTCTACACTAGCAAATCAAACAACCCAATCAAGAAATGGGCAAATGAACTAAATAGACACTTCACAAAAGAAGAAATACAAAGGGCCAATAGATACATGAAAAGATGTTTTTCATCATTGGCTATCAGGGAGATGCAAATCAAAACTACACTGAGATTCCATCTAACCCCAGTCAGAGTGGCAAGCATAAAGAAATCAAACAACAACAAATGCTGGCGAGGACGTGGGGAAAGAGGAACTCTTTTAAATTGTTGGTGGGAATGCAAACTAGTTCAATCACTATGGAGATCTGTGTGGAGATTCCTAAGAAAGGTGGGAATAGATCCACCATATGATCCAGCTATACCACTCCTGGGTATCTTTCCAAGGGGGTTGAATTCAGAGAAATTCAGCAACATATGCATGCCTATGTTCATAGCAGCACAATTTGTAATAGCCAAAATATGGAACCAACCCAGATCTCCATCAACAGATTAATGGATAGAAAAACTTTGGGAAATACACACAATGGAATTCTATTCAGCCATAAAGAAGAACAAAATTATATCATTTTCAAGAAGATGGGAAGCCCTGGAGAACATTATGTTAAGTGAGATCAGCCAAGCACAGAAGGAGAAGGTACATATGTTTCCTCTAATATGCCCAAACTAGGAAACACAGAGGATACCAGTGGGACTCCAGATAATGGAGGGGAAATATCAGCAGAGTTTGAATGGAAAGATAGGAGAGGAGGAAAGCTGATCTTGATTAATGAGGGTCTATATCTGAACATGTGTAAAATTATGAATATGGCATGGTTAACCTGGACAACCATTGGTGGGAGAGGGAAAGGGAAAATGGGTGCGGTGGGGGAGAGGGCACCAAATATAGTTTAAATGTATACTATTTATGTTCAATACAAAATTGTTAAAAGAAAAAAAGACCGTTTGGGCGTTTAAACAAAAATAAGTCTGTAGCCTCCACATATGAGAGAAGACATGTGACTCTTCACTTTCTTTCACAGGTTAATCTCACTTAACATATTATTCTCCCGATCCATCTGTTTTTCTGTACTTGCGGTCCTCCTGTCTCTCAAGTGCTGGAATTAGAGGCTACTATTCCAGGAACAAATTTCATTTTATTTATTTGTATTTTTTAAATTTTTAATTAATTAATTAATTATTAATTTGGTGGTACTGGGGTTGCTGGAAACCCTTCTACCTCTGGGCTACACTCCCAGACACCTATTTTTTATATTTTTATTTGGAAACAGGATCTCTTAAGCCAGCATGGCTGGCTTTGAACCTGCATGATCCTCCTGTCTCTGCCTCCCAAGCACAAGGATTACAAGCGTGCACCACCACGCCGGGCAATTTTTAAAATTTTTATTGGTGCACTATAGTCTCATATCATAATGTGGATCGTGTTGACAATGGCATACCTTCACAGAGTACTTGGTGCCCTCCCACCCACCTCCTACATGTATACATGTATACACATATTTGAATGTAACTTTTTCATCAATTAACCACAGCAGCCTTCCTTTCCTGCCCCTTCTCTTTGGCTTTGCTGAGGTTTCCCCTCCATGATCTGGAGTCCCTCTGGTATCCCTAATTCTCCCTAGCTTGACCATATTAGAGAAAATATATGTCCTTTCTCTTTCTGTGCTTGGCTAATCTCATTTAGCATAATGTTTTTCATGTCTTTCCATCTTCTTGCAAATGACATTATTTTGTTTTTCTTTATTGTTGAGTAGAATTCCATTGTGTGTATTTCCCATAATTTTGCACTCCTTTCATCTGTTGGTGGAGACCTAGGTTGATTGCATATTTTGAGTATTGTGAATTGTGTTGCTATGAAAATGGGTACACATATGTTTCTGTAATTCTCTGATTTCAACCTCTTTGGAAAGATACCCAGGATTGGTATAGCCAGATCATATGGTGGATCCATTTCCAGTTTCCTAAGGAATCTCCACACTGATCTCCATAGTGGCTGAAAAAATTTGTGCTCCCACCAAGAGTGTAAAAGAGTCCCTATTTCCCCACATCTTTGCCAGCATTTGTTGTTGTTTGACTTCTTTATCCTTGCCACTCTGATTGGGGTTAGAAGGAATCTCAGCATAGTTTTGATTTACATTTCCTTTATAACTAATGATGTTGAACATTTTTTCATGTATCTATTGGCCATTTGTATCTCTTCTTTTGTGAAGTGTCTATTCAACTCAGTAGCACATTTCTTGATTGGGTTTTTTGTTTTGCTAGTGTAGAGTATTTTGAGCTCTTTGTATATCCTGGATGTTAGCCCTCTATCAGAGTGGTAGCTGGTAAAGATCTTTTTCCATTCTGTAGGGTTTCACCTTAGGGTCTTGATGGTTTCCTTTTATGAGCAGAAACTTTTTAGTTTGATTACATCTCACTTGTTAATTTTTGTTTTAAATTTCTGCATTTTGAGGTCTTGTTGAGGAAGCTACTACCTGTGCCTATATGTTGGAGTGTCGAACCTATGCCCTCCTCTAATAGCTTCACAGTCTCTGGTCTGATTTCCAGGTCTTTGACCCACCTCGAATTGGTTCCTGTGGACGGTGACAGGTAAGGATGTATTCCATATTTCTACAAATTGATAGCCAGCACCAGTTGTTGAAAAGGCTATCTTTTCTCCAGCATATAAATTTGGCTCCTTTTTCAACAACCAACTGACTATAAGTGTGTGGGTTTATTTTTGTATTTTGTATTCTGTTCCATTGTTCTGTGTTTTTGTGCCAATACAATGCTTTTTTAACTACTATTGCTTTGTAGTATAATTTGAAGTCAGGGATTGAGATGCCTATTGATGATTCTTATTACTGATAATTGATTTGGCTATTCTGGGTGTTTTGTTTCTCCATATAAAATTCATTATTGGTTTTCGAGGTTTATGAAGAATGTTGTTGGTGTTTTGATAGAAATTGTGTTGAATCTGTAGATAATTTTTGTCAGAATGGCCATTTTGATGATATTTATTCTGCCTATCCATGAGCAAGAGAGATCTTTCCACCTTCCAAGGTCGTCTTCAATTTCCCTTTTTAATGTTTTAATAGTGTTCATTGTAACAGTCTTTTATGTCTTTGTTTAGGCCTATTCCTAGGGTTTTTTAAAAATGGTTTTGGGGTTGTAGTAAATAGAATTGTTTGCTTTATTTCCTTCATTGTAGAATTCATTGTTGGCATATAAAAATGTAACTTGTTTTTTAGGTTGATTTTGTATCCTGCCTCTTTGCTGGAATTGTTAATCAGCTCCAGTACTCTTTATTGAGTTCTTTGGGTCTTCTAGATAAAGGATCATGTCATCTGCAAAAAAGCATAATTTAAATTTTTCTTTTCTGATTTTAATTTCTTTTATATTCTCTTGTTTTATTTCTGTGGCAAGAGTCTCAAGAACTATATTGAAATGATGTTGAGATACATTTCTTCTATTTCAGTTTTCTGCAGTGTTTTTCACATAAATGGATGTTGGATTTTGTCAAATTCTTTTTCAGCACCCATTGATAAGATCATGTGGTTTTTGTTCTCAGTTCTATATATATGGTGAGTAACATGTATTGATTTGTGTATGTTGAGCTAGCCTTGCTTTTCTGGGATGAAACCAACTTGGTAGGGGTATATAATTCTCTAGATATGGTTTTGAATGTGTATAGGTAGTATTTTGTTTAGAAGTTTTACATGTATGTTCATCAAAGATATTGGACTGTAATTTCCTTGAGGTATTTTTACTTGTTTTTGGTATTAATGTGATACTGGCCTTGTAGAAGGAATTTGGAAGAATTCTATCTCTTTCAATTTCCCAGAAGAAGTGGTGGAGTATTGGAATTAGTTTTTCTCTGAAAGTTTCGTAGAATTCAGCTTGGAAACCCATCGTGGCCTGGGCTTTTCTTTGATGACAGAAGTTTTATTGTTGTTTCTATTTCATAGCTTGCTATTCATTGGTTTAATTTTGCTATGTCCTCTTGATTCAATTTAGGTAGGTTATATGTGCTTAGAAGTCTATCAATCTTTTCTGTATTTTCAAGTATAAATTTTCAAAATAATTTCTTATAATCCTCTGAATTTCCTTACTGTTTGTGGTGATGCCTCCTTTTTTATTTCTGATTTTAATTGAGCAGATTCTTTCTTTTGGTTAGGTTGGCCAGTGTTTAGTCAATTTTATTAATCTTTTCAAAGAACCAGCTTTTTGTTTTGTTGATCATTTGTATTTTTTTATTCTCTATTTCATTTATTTCTGCTCTGATTTTAATTATTTCCTGCCTTCTGCTGGCTTTGTGATTAGACTGTTGCACTTTTTCTATGTCCTTGAGATGTGTCATTACGTTGTTTACTTGCCAACTCTCTGTAATGGGTACTCAATTTTATAAACTTTCCTCTTAACACTACCTTCAAAGTGTCCCATAGATTTTGATATGTTGTATCTCTTTTTCATTTAATTCCAGGAATTTCTTTACTTCTCTCCTTGTTTCTGATCTTATGAACTCCTCATTATATAGTGTACCATTCAATCTCCATGTATTTAAATCATTTCTTTTGGTCCTCCTGTTGTTGATTTCTATTTCATTCCATTGTGATCTGAAAAGATGCAGGAAATTATATTACATTTTTTTAATTTGCTGATGCTTGCTTTCTGGCCCAGGATGTGATCTATCTTGGAGAAGGTTCCATGGGCTGCTTTAAAAAAATGTGAATTTTGTTGTTTCTGGTTGAATTATTCTGTATATATCTATTAGGTCAATTTGGTGTATAGTTTTCTTTAGTTCTGAGGAGTCTTTACTCATCTTTTGCCTTGAAGGTCAATCTAGTAAAGTGAGTGGTATGTTGAGATCTCCCAATATAATTGTATTTGGATCCATTTGAGATCTGATGTTCTGAAGGTTTGTTTTACAAATGTGGGAGAACCCACAGTTGGGGCATAAACATTTACTATCATTATATATTCTTGGTGAATTACTCATTTTAATAAAAGGAAGTGCTCTCTTTTGTCTCTTCTGATGTTTTTTAGCTTAAAGTCTCTTTTATTGGATATCAGTGTTGCTACCCTGACTTTTTTTTTTTGGTCTCCATTGACATGATGTATCTTTTCCCATCCTTTCACTTTTAGTTTATGAATATCTTTGGCTGTAAGGTGAGTTTCTTGCAAGCAGCAGCATATATTTGGATTACGCTTTTTAATCCATATTGCCAGCCAATTAATTTTTTTTTTTTTTTTTTGGTACTGGGGTTCCTGGAAACCTTTCTACCTCCGGGCTACACTCCTGTGTAGGTACAACGTTCTGCACTTTTCGGCTCTATGCTCTGAACTCTCTGGCCCCAGTCTCTGCACCTTCTGGCTTTAGGCTCTTCAACCCTAGGTTCCACACTCTTCAGTCCTGAGTTTCATGATCTCCACCCTGGGTTCAGCACTTTCTGTCCCCGGGCTCCCTGATTTTAGGCCCTCAACTCTGTGTTTTCCAAGCCTGAGCTCTGAGCTTTCAGGCCCTCTGCTCTGTGCCTTCTAGCTTCTGGTTCTGGGCTCTCTGGACCTAGGCTCTGTACCTTCTGACCGTGGGCTCTGTGCCTTCCAGCCCTGGGCCTGCATCTCCCTACCTTCTCCAGCAGAACGTGTCCAGTGTAGTCTCCAAGTGACCCCCTGTGTTTCTGTGCCGGTACTGTACCCTAGTCACTATGGGTTCTTTCTATGTCTTTGTAGGTTCTAACACAACCACTTCAGGGATGGTCCACCAGAGCTTAGCCTGCCAGAATCCTCGTGGCTGCTCTGGGCAGTCACCCACCGAGTAATACAATGCGGTTACCTTGCTGTCCTGTGGGCTGGATCTGGAGGGGATAATGCACTGCTGTTGGTGCTGGCTTCTGGTGAGTGCACAGGCTTTTGGATTTTTTTCTCCATTCTTCAAGCATGGTGCTGGTAACAATGTTGGAGCTTTACCACCACTTTCTGCACTTGGATTTCTTTATTTACTTGCTGGAATTTCTTGGGGCTGCAGAGCAAGCAGTCACAGTTCGAGACGCAGCCCAAGATGGTGCCAGCCACAACACCGGGTCAGTGGTGCTCTTGGGCTTGTTGCTTCAGATCTCGTGATCTGAGTTTTGGATATTCTCCTGTCATCTTTTCCTTTGTTGTGTTTTTATTCATAAGTACCTTTCTTGCTTTGTTTTTCTTGTCAAGGAGCTGCCATTTTGGTATTTGAACTTTGTTTGTTACAGCTACTGAAATGTGCTGCCCCACAGCTGCCATTTTCTCCCCTCACCTCCAGGATTAAATTTTAAGATATTATATCTATTTTCTGTATTAATTCACTGGCTTAAAGTACATTGTTTGGCATTTATAAACATCCATTCCATTTAGCTATTTAAATGCAATTAAAAGGAGTAAAGACTGACTCAAATTAAGGCAGAATTGTTCCTATAAAACTTTTTCTACTTTATATAATATTTTGATGCACTTTAAAATGAAGGAAATCTCTAGTTTTCTTCAATGTGATTAATTTGAAAGATGAATATCTGAAACCTGCTCTAAAATATAATTATGGAAATAAAATAATAAGGCAATTATGTATTGCCTATGTGCATATGTCTACATGTTCTTCACAAAAGTATTGCTTCTAAAAAAATAGGCACTTAATGAAATTCTTAGCTTAGTCCACAATAATTTCATTGACAAAGTGAAGCTGTTAGAGAGGCATAAGCATAACCATTATAAGAAGCTGATGATTAATAATAACTTCTGATGAATACATAGCAGCTCTTTATTGTGGTGCTAGCAGATGATTATATACTAAGCCTATTGTACAACACTTCACTATAAATTAGATGAATGGTTTTCTTGTTAAGAATTTTAAAGGGCAAATAACATTGACTACATTTATATAGCTAGAGGCCAAACAAATATTTTATATTATTCAAGCCACTAGCTAAAGGGATATTTTAAGTGCCCTTCATCTCTAGATGAAAATGTAAATTTTGGGTCAAGTGTTTTACAATTAGGACATCAGTAAAACTTTTGTGGGATGATAGATCATAAACAACATAAACCATAAAATCTCTGGATACATATTTAAAAGATCACACATATGCCATTCAAATCTATAGAGTGCATTTCTATTTTCATACCACCAGTGTTATTTTATTTTTATTTATTTTTTTAACAGTGTGTTGCTACATTGCTGAGGAGGCTGGCCTTGAACCTGTGATCCTCCTCTCTTGGACTCCCAAATTCTGGAATTATGGGCATGTGCCATCACCCATAAAGGGTTCTTAATATAAACTTACAATGCAAAAAGAAATTATGCAAGCACTAGCATGTATAGTTCCATATGAGCAAAATAACAGAATTGTTTTCATTTGCTTTAGGAAGCTAAAGGCAGATATTTGATAAGCTTGATTAGAAAACATGAACTCAACATAATAAAATTACTATTTATTACACTCTGTATATTCTTTTGAGGATAGAATTTATATCCTTCAGAATGATGCCAATGTGCTTTAAAGATCTTTTAAATAAATCTCACTATTTAAAAAAAAGAAAAACTTTTGGAAAAGAACCCATATCCACAGGGGGAGCCCTCTGCAAATTTATGGCATACACTAAAATATAATTAATTAAATTAAATTTTAAAATAGTCAACATTTGTTGCTTTACTGTTCACCAAATTGGTTGTCCGATTTATTGTCCTACCTTTCATGGATGTTAGATAATTTTAAAAATCAATTCACTGTTGATAGTAAGGCCTGACATTCTAGCAGCCCCATATTCAACATGTTTACTTTGAAGTATTTTAGGGCTCTAAACCAATTCTTTCACATGGGCTGGATCTTTCCCTGGTTCTGGGTTGTGTAGACTGTGCCCTGAATCAGGAACCTACTTACAGGAAGAGTTATAGGTAGGAATACCCCTTCCAGTGACTGCCAGTGGTGTCCCTGATCCAGACGCCTATTGTAGCCTTCCTCTGCCTCTTTTATTATTTTTTTTAACTAAGAAATAACTTTCATGCCTTTTGGAAATTAAATTTCTGTAAAATACCCCTGCTTAATTACAGTTTAACTTAATTAATTATATCTTCTGAAAGTAACGTTTAACAGGTGAGTTCTGAAAAATTCACTTTCATAATCCAAAGAATCAAGCCTATCAGTAGAAAATTTGATGTACAGGTAAAAGTCAGGATGACAATCTTTGTAGAGCTCTAGATAGTGTAGTGTCACTGGTTATCAGTTATATGTTTATTTAATTAACTATATATAGATATAAACTGAGCATATAATCATCTTTTTTATTTCTGTTGGGTAAAAAAGTCACTGAAATGTCTTACAGAATTAAAATGAAGTGAATAAAACCATGGGAAATGAAAGAAAATATAAGATGTTAAAAGTCTTCCAGGGGAAAAGAGTATATCTATGTTCATAAGGCACAATGATAACTGTTTTCATATCTATTATTTTTCTCTTTTCTTTAATAGCCAATATGCCCAAACATAAAGAGGAGAAATAATTCCTAGGAGGGGGGAGTCAAATTCCAGCACTGTATAGAAACAATACAGGGATTTTTATTGTGTTTACAAACCAAACAGAAAATTCATCTACTGCTCAATATTATTCTTGCCAAATTGGGTGGAACCTAATTGCTCTAACAGTAGGTAGGCTGTGTATTTCTTTTCATTCTCACTAATGAATAATATTTAAATTGGGGAAATAGCTCCCTTCATTTTCTTGATACTTTTTTTTCCTAACCTGCAATTAGAACACATATTAGCTAATTGAGTCTTTACTGGTTGGCTCCCCTTTGCCTTGGGAGTTCCTTGCGATGGAGCACTCTATTTTTGAACAGATGCTACATTATGGGAAGTGAGTAGCTCAGTTACATCACCATTTCACCTTTCCCCCATGTCTGGCAGTTGTTGTGGGCTGTTAAACAGTATTAATAGAAAATGAGACCAGCCTCCTGCTCTAAGGGCATGAAAACTTTTTTTTTAAATTGGGCTCACTATCTTCATGGTTCGTTAAGTCCAATGTAGTCTTTTTACAGCAGCCACTGGACACTAGCAGGGCCTGAGATTTAAATGAAAGTTGTCAGTCTTCCTTTTGTTCTAGCTAAATTGGGTAATAAAAGGGCAAAACCTGGATTTGAAGACCAGAACTAAGATCACTGCACCAAACAAGTAAAATAAATGTAATTAATTTCTGAAAAAAAATAACAGAAGAGGAAGGCATGAGTATTTAAGTGTCTAGATGAATAGAGACCAATAGTAATAAATCAATAATGAATGGGTTTAAGAATTACAACCATGATTTGCATAATAGATAAATGGAAAGCAAGTGTTTCAAAATTGACCAAGAAGAATTTGGATTAGTTTCAATTGAGAAAAATAAATAAATTTCACTGAGAAATTTTACCAAGGATAGTTCACTCTACGTCAGACTATAAAGAATTAGAGGTTGTTAATATCTAATTATTCTTATTCAAAAGAAAAAAGTATACTTCTATTTAACTAACTGTAATCTTTATAATATTTCAGTGTTTAATTTTTATCGAGCCCATGAAAATAAGAAATTAGCTTTAAATCACAAAGCATTTTATTGCTTAGTGTCACTTAGTATTTTGAATCAATCATTGAAATTTGTTTTAAAATATCACTTGTAGAAAAAAATTTAGAAGAGTCAACAAAGGATTTTCTTAATGTGGTTTAAAATTTAGGATAAATTTTCAAATGTAGTTAAGAACTCAGAAACCTACCCCTAAAATTTATTTCTAATTCCAAATTTTGCTTTTGTTTTGATTTTTTTGTCTAGATTCTATAGTTTACTTTATCAGATTTGATAAAATAAAAGCTTGAAATGATTATTATATAGTCTGAAATGGTTATTATCTAATATTTTTTTTCTAGACAATGAAAGAAGATGAAAAGGAATTGACATTAAGGTATCCATCTTTAATAAGAAAGTCATCATTATTAAAGAGCAAATATGATTCTTAAAGAATTCTTGAAAAAATTATCAATAATTCTTGATAACATGTATTAATCACATATACAATTATATTACATACTTTTTCATTTTGATAAAATTATGAAAAGTGACATTAAATCCCAGACAAAATTAGGAGATTATTTTTATTATTGTTAATATTTTTAAACCTCACCATATTTTCTAAGACAACTTTTGGTGCCCAAAGCTTCCATTTATAATTTAGAGAAATACTATCCAATGGAATTTTCTTTAGTGGTAAAAATATTCTTTATTCTTCATTAGCCCTGCTTAATTCATAACATGGTCTCACTAGGTTACTGAGAGCCTTACTACATTGCTGATGTTTTCCTCAAACCTGCAATCCTACTCTCTTAGCCTCACAATACTAGGATTACAGCTGTGTGCCACCATGCCCTGTTTACATACATCATTAAATACTTGAAATGTATTCATATGCCAGAGAAAGTAAAATTTTAATGTTAATAATTTTTTCTAGTTTAAATATAAATCTGTAAGCCGGGCATGGTGGCGCACACTTGTAATCCCAGCATTCAGGAGGCTGAGACTGGAGGATCACAATTTGTGGACAGCCTCAGCTACTTAGTGAGGCCCTCTGCAACTTATTGAGACCCTGTTTCAAAATAAAAGAATAAAAAATAAGGTTGGGGTATAGCTCAGAGGTCAAATGCCCCTGAGTTCCATCCCTAACCCCCCAATATATATAAATCTGTTGAATCACATATGCTAATGGATACAATAATAAACAATACATATTTACATATTTACTATACAAATGTGATCAACATGGTTTTCTTGAATTTGAATTTTCTATCTCATCATTACTTGTCATGTTAATTTATGCAAGTGAAATAAAAAAACATCAAGAGCAATGGTCCTAGTGTTTAATTTTATTTAAATGGTTGAAAGATTTAACCATCAATTTTAATTATAATAAACTCAAAATCTTCTATGAAAATAATCTAACCATACTTAGTTGGTGTGTTAGTCTGGGATCTCCAGAGAAATACAATTACTAGACTACTGGTATATAGTCATGCTTCACTTAACAATGAGGATACTTTCTGAGAAATGAGTTTTAGGTGATTTTATCATCATGTAAACATAAGAGTATACTTGTACAAACCTAGAAGGTATAGGTCATCCACACGGCATGGTCTATTGAAGCAATTAAGAGACAATAAACCTGAGATGGATGATATTATTGTCAACATAATTCATGCATTATTTTAGAGCTGTTTATTATAAGTGGGAGGAATTCAATCAAAGAAGCCATAAAAAGCATAGAAAATGCATAAACCAACAACACAATTGTTTATTATCAACTATCTAGTACAATACTAAATTGTGTGTGCTATACTTTAATATGACTGGCAGCACAATAGATTTGCTTGTACTAGCATGTTCACAAACATGTAATGTGTTACAACAGGATCTTATGACAGCTGTGATATCACTACATGATAGCAACTTTTTAGCTCCATAATAAACTTATGGGAACCACCATTATATATACAATCTGGCATTGGCTCACACATCATTATGTGGCACACAATTATATATGTTTCCATTTACTATAAAATATTTGATTACATATTATGCAGTCTGAGAAATTTTCTCATGTGCATTTAGCAAACTGGAGACCCATGAAAGTTGATGTCTGAGTTCAGGTTTCAGTGTGGGAGCTTAAGAAGGGCTGATAGTGTAAGTTCTAGTCCCAGTCTGAGTCCTGAGGCAGGAAGGACAATGTCTTAGTTTAAAGAGAGTAGGGCAGTGTAAGCAAATTCTTTCTTGTTAATCTTTTTTTGTTTTGTTCAGACCACCAAGGGATTAGAAGATGTATAATCACATTGGAGGCTATAATCTACTTTACTCAGCCTAATAATTCAAATGTCAGATTTTGAATTGTTTGAAAGTCTAGAAATAATAATAATAATAATAATAATAATAATAAATTAATTAATTAATTACCTTGGCACCCTATGGCCAACTCGAGTCAAGTTGATAAACAAAATACCTAACATTACAAAGTGCCTCTGTTCATTCTCTCTCTCTTTCTCTCTCTCTCTCTCTCTCTCTCTCTCTCTCTCTTTCTCTCTCTCTCTCTCTCTCTCTCTCTCATTTCCAGTCACTAAGATTCAAGTTAAAAATACTACTTAATCAATTATTTAAATATGACCTCTCTACATCAGTCCTAAATATCTGGAGCAATTTTCAACAGAAAAAGAATAGCTTAATATATTGTGAGTTCCTAGATGCTATTCTCTGTTTTGGTGTTCAGTTCTCAACACAGAGTTTAGAACTCTTCATGTAACTAGAACATCAATGGCTCTGGGACATTCTGATATAATAGATGATGTCTGATATCATATAGCAATACCCGTCATAGCCATTGTTTTGGCTTTCTTGACTCACTTTTCTGATAAGCTTTCTGTATGCTGGGCATTTAATTTTTCAATATACTTTGGAGTATTTAATTTGCATGTGAATAACCTCTATTAAAATGCAGATTTATATCGTCCCCTAAGACTCCGACCCGCAGGGGCTTAAAGAACGACACAGACACCTCTTCATCTGAAATATGAATTCTTCTTTAATGGATCCTTAATATGTCTCTTCTTCATAATATGTCTCTGAATATGTCTGACAATGCGTACAACACGCACAATATATATCAGCATCAAAATCCCTCCCTCCATTCCCCACCAACCCCAAGCCTCCCACGGCTAGGGCATGCACATCTCTGACTCTCTCATAGGCAGGCTGGTGGCAGCACGAGGTGCTGCGTCACTGATCACTCTGCAGGCACGTAGCATGGCACACTGCGCATGCTCAAGGAGACGTCCATCTTGTGAGTCTCATGACTTGGCTGCAAGCCTAGGCGCCATCTTGAATCCACGCTGGCAACAAGCCTGTGTGCCATCTCGGTCCAGCCGAGTGGGCCCCGACATCTCCCCCTTTTTGTTTTATTAAAATAAGGCTCGGGATCGTGCCTGTCTTAGGTTGTCGACCCTCAAGGACCATTCTTACCCGTCATTGGGAGAACAATAGCATGATTGTTTCCCTGTCTTAGGTTGATATGGTCCCGGGGATGATCTTACCCGTCACTGACTACCGATCCAGCATACTGAGCCATACATGGGGAGATGAGCCAGCTTCAAGGGCTGCCATAGCTTGCACCAATATGCGCTGTTGTTGCAGTGTTCGTTGTCGAGTTCGCCTGATATATCCAACCAGGAAACAGCATGCTACCACCAACAAGAATGCCCAGAATACCATGCCACCCCAATCTTTTAAGAAACCCAATGTTCCATGTATCAAGTCCATCCATTGTTGTACTGTGGTGACTTCTACACGGGTAGAATTAATTGCAACGATGGACACTCGAAGCTCAATCATGGTGTGTTCAAATTCATGGCTCCAAGTCCCTAGAAGCATCTTGCTTAATTGCCAAGACAAATTGCCTGCATGGGAGAAATTCTGATACTGCACATACGTTATACATAATCCAGATAATTTATGAATACATGGTACCATCGCCATTTGCCCTAGAATGTCAACCTGTTCTTGTAACAGGTCTACTCTTTGATTTACCATTAATATGCCAGCTTTAAGTTGTCCATTTATTTGAGCTTGCTGAGCCATGGTAGTAGCCACATGTGAGGATAGGGCATTCATAGTGGCTGCAGTATTTATAGACGTTGCCAAAGCGGCAGCAGCTGTAACTGCTGCGGTCACAGAGGCCACAATTACAGCAATAAGAGCAGAAATTCCAAAATCTCTCTTTTCTCGGTTCAGCAAAACTGGAAGGGAATTTACATCCACTCTTATTGGCCAAGGAACTGCTATAGGCAGTCGCATTACTACTGCCCAAGGGTGCATAGAAGCATTCCAGCAGAAAGTTAGAAAACAGGTATAAATAAAACAACCTAGACTATCATTAACCAAGGAACTATTAGAAACAAGCCAAAAAAATGGAGTAGTTACACAAACAGGAGTGGGTCCAAACGGGAGTTGTGGTCCCATTGAACAATTTACTTTGATGCTATCCTCAAAAGTATCAGAAAAATTCTGAGAATAGCTGCAATTTTTTACAGTTCCCCCTAAAATCATAGACATAGCTGTTATATCAGTACAGCCTCCTGCTATCCCACAGAGAAGCCAAATATTAAAAGAATTGGGCGGCTTATACTGTATAGGATTTTGATATGTATAATTATATCCTGCCCAAATATGATTGCGCATAGTAGATATGCCTGGAGAAAAACTTAAATCATAGCCTGAAGAGGCCCAGACTACCTTAGAGTCTTGGCAATCAGTCCATTTAAATGGCCAGCTACATGGGCTATAACATTTTGGAGCCCACCGTGGCTGCAAAAGAGCTGTCTTATTTTCGGGATGTTCATATCTAGAAAATGCTAAAGGAGCATATCCTTCTAAAACAGTAACATTTCCTATGGGACTGGAATCATTAAATGGCTGAAATTTTCCCATAGTTTGATTATATAACTGCACACATGGATTAGGACTATCATAGGTATCATTCAAAATTTTATTAGCATAAAAACATAAACTGCCACTTAAAGTTATATTAAAAAATGCATAAGGCCTAATTTCTTCCTCAAAGGGAATCCAGGGCAAATTTAAGGAACTATTGGTCGTAAAGAACCGAGGAAAAATGGTGGCAGTGGTGGACACAGGTAAAGGAAGAGGGAAAGCAGAAATAATTCCCCAAAGATCTTTTTCACCCATTCCAATGTTGAACATTACCAACAGAGTTAGCCATATCCATTTGTTGCTTGGCATCTTCCATTGGTTCCTGTACATGGCGCACCAATCTTTCAGGAACCCAAATTGGCGAGTCTTTGTCCTGTGGGAAAACACACACCGACCCTCAAGCCCATGTTAGCACTGGATCCGGACCATTCCATGCTCCTGTAAGAATATCTTTCCACATTGCTTGCCCTGCATAGCGCTCATGAGGCCTGTAATGTCTTTCCGCTGTTGTTCGTCCATTGGCATCCAACGTTAAAAAATTTAGAATAAATAATATAAGATTTAGTTTATCTTTTGGTGTGGTCCATAGAGCCCCTATCCCCCCTTTTTGTTTTAGTAAAGCAGACTTAATAGTGGCATGGGCTCGTTCTACTATGCCTTGGCCCTGTGGATTATATGGTAATCCATGATTTAATTGTATAGCCATTTGGGCACAAAAATGAGAAAATCTTTGAGAAACATAAGCAGGTCCATTATCAGTTTTAATTTGGTGAGGGATGCCCCAGGCAGCAAAATCCTGCAGACAATGGGAAATTACATGTTGGGCCTTTTCTCCAGTATGAGCAGAGGCAAAGATAACTCCGGAACATGTATCCACGGAAACATGTACATATTTAAGAGAGCCAAATTCAAGAACATGTGTGACATCCATTTGCCATAGGTGAAGAGGTCGCAAAACTGGAGGATTTACTCCTGTAGCAGGCTGTGGCAGTAATGTCAAACAATTTTTGCATTGCAATACAATGCGTCGAGCTTGTTCTTTAGTGATTTTAAATTTTAGTCTCAGCGTTTGGGAATTTACATGAAATTTATTGTGAAATTCTTGAGCCTGTAAAACTTTGTCTTCATTTGAAAAAATAAGTACAGTTCGAGTATGAAAATCTGCAATAGCATTGCCTTCAGCAAGTGGTCCAGGAAGTCCTGAATGAGCTCATATGTGGGTTGCATAGAAGGAACATTTTCGGTTCCAAATATATTGTTGTAACTTAGCCAATAATAGAAGAATAGTAGATTGTCCCTTAATATGTCCTACACATTGAAGGCTATTAAGTGCCTGTACCACATATAAGCTATCTGAAATTAAATTAAATGGAGTGGAATCATAGAGCATGAATACTTGAATCACTGTCAAAATCTCTACTGCCTGTGCTGATGAATGGGGAAAAAGAAAAGTTTGTGGATCTGAGCCTTCTTTAAATATCACTCCCATACGTCCTTTGGATCCATCTGTAAAAATATTTGGCGCTCCAGCAATCGGTGCAGATCGAGGGATTTTAGGAAAAATAATAGGATGAGCCAAAACAAACCTGAGCCATGGATGTTGTGGATAATGATTATCGAATTGTCCTGTGGCCATTACATGGACAATGGCCCAGTCAGAACTGGTGGCAGCTAGAGTGGCAAGCTGTTCTTTAGTATATGGAGTGATGATAAGATTAGGCTGCATTCCAAATACAGTCAGAGTTGCCTTTAGTGCCTTAATAATTATTTGTGCAACACAGGCTGGATACCATGGCAACATTTTTTTTTTCAAGGCACACAGGAAATGCCCCTGGGGTGGGTAAAATTTTTTGCCCATGGGTTAACCTTGAGTTTCTTCTGTCTGTCAAACTTTCCCTTCTCAATAAGATACGGCGGCGGACTAGGGGAGGGAGGGGGAGGAGCGAAAGGTCCAGGAGGTTCCCTTTTTTTTTTTTTTTTATAAGACATTTGGAATCTGTGCCAAAATTCTAACAAAGCTTCTTCCTCCTTATCTCTTTCTGGTGGAACAGGCCATGTCTCTTGTTCCTCAGAGGAATTGGAGGAGTTGCTTTCAGAGGACTCCTCGTCCCTGTGAGAATCTGCCTGTTGTCCTTGCCCTGAAATCTCTTCTTTTGCTTCCTCTAAAGCATTAGAGCCTTCAGCCAGAACTTGACTATACCTCCCTGTTTTATCTGCCAGGAATGCTTTAATTAAACTCCAGATAGCCAATGTCCCAGGTGGGAGAGCCCCTTCAGCATCGGCCTTAAGAAGATCCTGACCGAGACGTTTCCACTGAGAAATGTTAACATATCCTTCTTCCAAAAACCATGGAGCTATCGCTTTAACTGTGTTAAGAAAAGTTTCTAAAGTGGCTGCTTTCACTTTCACTCCTCCCTTAGACAGAATGTTACAAAGAGCCTCTTTGACATTCATGGTAGCAACCTTAGACCCCATGATAAGTTTTACTTTGTTACAAACTCCTACACACCTATGTCGCAATCACCTGTGAGCCTATCGTCGCAATCACCTGCGAGCCTATCGTCGCAATTACCTGCGAACTTTCACAGCTGTCCCTCGCTTATCCGCAAGCCTTATCTTATTTTGTCACTTACCTGCGAACTTTTTGCTACGTTGTTTTTCCCGGGTTTTGGCACCACTTATCGTCCCCTAAGACTCTGACCCGCAGGGGCTTAGAGAACGACACAGACACCTCTTCAGCTGAAATATGAATTCTTCTTTAATGGATCCTTAATATGTCTCTTCTTCTTCATAATATGTCTCTGAATATGTCTGACAATGCGTACAACAAGCACAATATATATCAGCATCAAAATCCCTCCCTCCATTCCCCACCAACCCCAAGCCTCCCACGGCTAGGGCATGCACATCTCTGACTCTCTCATAGGCAGGCTGGTGGCAGCACGAGGTGCTGCGTCACTGATCACTCTGCAGGCACGTAGCATGGCACACTGCGCATGCTCAAGGAGACGTCCATTTTGTGAGTCTCATGACTTGGCTGCAAGCCTAGGCGCCATCTTGAATCCACGCTGGCAACAAGCCTGTGTGCCATCTCGGTCCAGCCGAGTGGGCCCCGACAGATTTACATTTGATAGGTCTGGGGTGGAAGCCTTTTTATAATAAGCTCCAGGAGACAATTCTGTAGTGATGATCACACTTTAAATAACAAGAATTTAGAGAATACCCCAAAGGTAGAGAAGACACAGAACACTGTTAATGAGGAATAGTCACATATTTAGCTTATGTGAGATATGGTAAGATGGAGTCCCTTTACAAAGCAAAATGCATTCATTTTTCCATTCTGTAAATATATCCTGAATCTCTAGCATATGACACATACCATGGTAAGTGCCAGGAAAAGGTATATAAAACCACAATTTCAGCTGTCAAGGTAAACATAGATTAGTGGATGTGACTGGAGCTAACACAAACACAAGGAGGCCTTCACTGAAAAGATGACATCAGATTAGGATATGATGAAATTATTATTTCAAACTTAGTACATTCCCCCAGTGTTATCTTTCTTTTTGTTGTCATTGTTTATTTGTTTTGTTTTTGTGGTACTACTGGAATAGATTGCAGGGGCATTCTACTTATGAGCTATGTCCTCAGACTGATATTTTTATTTCTTTTAAAAATATTTTTAGTGGGGCATTGTAGTCATACATCATAATGCAGTACAAGATGGTAGAGGCATTCATGCACACATCACACAATTAGTCCTTCCCCAATTCCTACCCCATTCCCTCCCTTTCCCTCCTTCTCATGTTTGGCCTAGTAATTGACTTTTATATATTTGTGAATATACATTAGGGAATTTCCCTCTTCCCCCCTCCCATCCCCTCAGTTAGGTCGCCTTATTTGCTCATCTATAGTTTCCCCTTCTTAGTCTAGAGTTCCTACTATGACCCATTTTCTTTCTAGCTTCTACATATTAAGGAGAACATCCAGTTTCTTATTTTGTATAACTCACCTAGCATATTGTTCTCCAGTTCCATCCATTTCCCTATAAATGACATAATTGTTTTTTTCTGTTGTTGGTTTTTTTTTTTCATTTTTGGACACAGGATCTCACTAGATTGCTGAAAGCCTCACTACAGTGCTGAGGCTGTCCTTGAACCTGTAATCCTCTGCTCCCAGCAACCCAAGTACTGGGATTACAAACCCTGGTCACTACACCTGGCTTTCTAATTTTCATATAAAAGAAGAGTAGCACCAAAAAAAGAGTAGCACCAAGAGAGCTCAAGACTGGCATTCGAAATGTTGTTGCCTCCGATAATGACAAGAGGTGTGTATGTGTGTGTGTCTGCAGTTTGGGTTTTGGAGGAAAAATAATGCAGTTAGTTGGATTTACCTTAGCCTAAGATTTGACCAGATGGATATAATAGGTGAATAAAAGGGCAAAAATTCATAAGTTTTCCATGTAAAGACGATAAAACCAAAAAATTGGTGAAACTAAAGAAATCCATAAATCATGGAGCAAAATAGTGTGTGTGTGTGTGTGTGTGTGTGTGTGTGTGTGTGTGTCTGTGCACAACGATTTAAAATTAAGGTTTGAGGGTTTGAGAAGTTGGGTAGGTTAGGCCTGTTGATAAGGATAATGTGACTGGTATTGAACCCAGCCTGGTACCTGGCTCCAGTGCCTGTTACTGACACATTGTGCTATTACAAACAGAGGTCTAATGATTGCTACAGTAGGACAGGGGGGGTTAATTTTTTTTTTTTTTTGGTGGTTCTGGGGGTGGAACCCAGAGGCTTTCTACCTTTGGGCTAGACTCCCAGACTGATTTTATATTTTATTTGGAAACAGGGTCTCACTAAGTTGCTGAGAACCTCACTAAAGAGCTGAGGCTGGCTTTGAACCTGCGCGATCCTCCTGTCTCAGCCTCCCAAGCCCAGAGATTACAAGTGTGCGCCACCACGCCTGGCAAGGGGGGTTAAGTTTTAAACATGGCTTTTAAAATTACATTTGTCCATTGATATTAAATATCATTCATAATATTTTCCCCTGAAATAAACTATATCTATGCAGATGAAAAAAAACATTTAATGATCTGAAACTTTGCCATTACAGAAAACAGCAGTATGCATATTTTTGTAATAAGCTATTAGCATCCACTGTTCAGGAAAACACAATGTGACAAATGCTAAAAAGAAATGCAATTTTCTTTAGCCAGACATTAAAAACAATTCATAATCTGACTGCAACTTGATTTTCCCTACTTAACTTCTACTGATTCCCTACATAAAACTTCACCCTGAAGTCACAATTGCCAACATTAATCAAGTGATTGTCATCTCATTTACTTTTCTCCTCTTTAATCTACTTATTATGTCATTACTAAGATTTCCTCCTTGTTTTCTTGATGAATCAGTGGAGCAGTCCATACAACCAACAGGACTACTATTTCAAATGAGGTATTCTGTTTCCAGAGTCTGACAGCTTAAATACTATGTGCAATGCACCTTGAATGTCATAACTTGCCATGTAGTACTCAGGCTTTCTTATAGTTATTGTGGCATTGATATCTTTTTTGTATTTATTTCTTAGATCTTTATCTTTCTGAACTTAATTCATTTTCTATTTCAGCTCAATTTCTATTACCTATAAAATATCTTCCCCCATCACAGTGGTTTCTACTTACCTTCAAAGTCCTGTATTATCCATTATGAAGCCATGGAATTTTTAGGTCATATGTACATTAGACATTGGCATAAATTTACCAATTAAATGTCATTTGTGTGCCAGCCCTGCTTATTGTATTCCTGGCAAACACTTACTTAAGCAGCCTGTTTTTGTATTTTCCCTGTGAAAGGTCTTGAATTTCTTGACACAGATTCTCAGTACTCTCAAACAAGGAGTCAGAGCTAAAATGCAGGATAAAATTTATAATTTTAAAGATGATAAAATTAAATATCTAGTTCTTATTCAATTAGAAGATTAACAACACAGGCACTTTATTTTTTGTCTTTAATAAATGTATTTCCAGAACCCCACATTTGGTCACTAGTGCATTTTACAAGTAACAAGATGTAATGTTTGCAATCACATCTGTTCTTACAAAAGTTCAAGATAAAAGTTTCCTATAAAGAATGCAACTGGGGGAAAACTCAAAAACTGCTATGTGCGTGTGTGTCACTCTCACTATCACTGTGAACTACCTTGTGATGTGAGACTATAATGTACTAATAAAAGTTAAAAAACAATATAGAACTCCCTTTTTCCCTTTTCTTCTTGTACTCCTGATTTTTTAAGTGTTTTGCCAATCTAATTCAACAGGTATTTTGCTTTTCATTTTAACTTTTTTTCTTACTAAGAACAAGGTTATAAATTCATTAAAAACAGGAAAGAAGCTAAAGGGATTTTTTTTTTGTACTGGGAATTAATTTGGGGGGCTGAGAGTCTCACTAATTGCTGAGGCTGTCCTCAAATCTATAATACTACTGTGTCAGCCTCCCAAGAACCAGGATGACAGATGTGTGACATCATACCCAGCTAAGTGCCTTCTTTATAAAACAAATATTCAAAGGCTGTTAGTGAAATTCCTGAACATGGCTTTGATTAACAGAAAGTGTTAGGCAAAAATAAATTAGTATATTTGAAGACCTACAAAATGTGTACTTAGCTATTCTTTATTCTATATTGAAAAAAATGTCAGTTGGATAGTAGTCTCCTTGTTATGATTAGATACAAAATGTTCCCTAAAGAGCATATCGATTAATATTCAGCATTGATATGTTTGAGCCATGAGGGTTGTAACAGCATCTGTGGATGAATCTATTGTAATGGATTTACCTGGGTGGTACCCTGTAGGCCAGTAGGGTGTGGCTGGAGGAGGTGGCCCCGGCTGAGTTGGCCTTGGGAATTATATATGGCTTCTCCCCTTGCTGTCTCTATTGCTTCCATCTTTCCTGATGTGAGGCGTACTGCCTATGTGCTCTACCTTTCTCCACCTCCTACCACAATACCCGGAGATTTGCAGTCACATGAACTGAGCCCGAATCTGTAAGAAAATAAATATTTTTTTCTCTAAATTCAGGTTTTTAGTTTATGGCTTTGAGCATGCAGACCAGAACAGTCTTTTCTGCAGGAGATACCTTTTAACAATCTGAGTAGTTGCCTGAAACCATAGATACTACTGAATGTTTTAACTTAATGACTTTTTCATCTTAACTAAGGACTTATCACACAGTGAGGCAGTAACTTTTGCTCTTTGAGGTATGTCAGCAACACTAGCACATTTATTTTTCCATCTTAACTATTTAACAGATAGATTTGTTCTTACCACAGATTTTTGCAACCTTAGCTCACAATTTTTTTTCTTTTCTTATCAACTTGAGATCTTTTGCCTTTTCATTTTAAGGAAGTACAATGGAGCTTTCCTTTTGCATATCCAAATTGCAGCATCACTCTTTTTGTGCTTTGGGGGCATTTTTAAGTATAAAAAAAAGTTTCTTGAAAAGACTGAGAATACAGTTCAGAGGTAGAGCACTTGCCTACATCTGGGTTTAATCTATAAACACACACACACATACACACACACACACACACACACACACTTACTTTACTTAAACACAAGCACTGTGATACTACAACAGCCATTTTGATAACTCAGATAGCTTTTAAGAGATTAAGTGTTGGCATTCTGGAGAAAGGAATGGCTCATGTTCTGAGCAGGATACATCAGGACAGTTTGAGAATTCATTACACTCCACAAAAATGGCATGCCATTTAAAACTTAGGAATTGTTTATTTGTTGCATTTGCCATTTAATATTTTTAGGCTACTAGTGATTGAAAATGTGGAAGGTAAAACTGTGAATGAGAAACTACTATACATATTTATGGGATTAAAAGTGATACTTGACTTTTGAATACAATGTGGAATGGCCAAGTCAATAATTATGCTAGATAAGGCAATTCTTCTATTTTCAGGCTTCAAGTGTTTGTAGGCTCCCACCTTGTTTTTAGGAATAAAGTCTTTTCCCTATAGGTAAACTTGTTTTGTATCCATAATATATATTCTCAGCTAAAATATGCATAGTAAATACCTACTGATTGAAAATAATATTTATATAGTCTTGCATCTTTTAAAAATTTGTATTGCTTCATTGTAGTCATATATCTTAAAGGGGTAAAAGATGATAGAGGCATACATGAGCACATCACTCATTTAGGCCTTCCACAGTTCCTATTCTATTCCCTCCCCTCTCCCTCCTTTTCATGTTTGGCTTACTGATTGGCCTTGATAAATTTGTAAATGTACATCATGTACATTAGGGGAACAATTATCCTCATACCATTTAAGACTTTCTGTACTATTTTTACCTATATTTGCCATTTTGATTGTGATATATTTGTATGTTGGCAGGCTTATCACAAACATATCTTTTATATTTAAATGGTCTTATGAACACACACATGCATACACACACACAAACACACAAAGTTCCTCTCTATGTCTATATCACCTCTCTCTCTCTTCTTTTCTATCTCTTTCAGTATTTAAACAAGAGTCATGAACAGAACTTCAAAAAGATCATTTATTTTTTAAGAAGCAAAAACTCCAACAAATTTTGTTTTGTTTTATTTATTTATTTATTTATTTATTTATTTATTTATTTATTGTTGGTACTGGGGGTGGAACCCAGGGTCCATCTACCTCTGGGCTACACTATCAGACCTATTTTATATTTTATTTTGGAAACAGGGTCTGTTAAGGCAGCTGAGGCTAGCTTTGAACCGGCGTGATCCTCCTGTCTCAGCCTCCCAAGCGCAGAGATTACAAGCATGTGCCACCACGCCCGTCTTACTTTATTTTATTTTATTTTATTTATTTTGTGGTTCTGGGGATTAAACCCAGAGGTTTTCTACCTCTGAGTTACACCACCAACCCTATTTTATGTTTTTATTTTGAAATAGGATATCACTACATTGTAGAAAGCCTTGCTCAATTGTGGAGGCTGGCCCTGAACCTGTTATCATCCTGTCTTAGCTTCCTAAGTGCTAAGATTACAGATGTACAAATTTTGGTTTTAATAGAGATTATATGACCTATTTAACAGATATGTCAACAATATGGTCAAACACTAAGGATGAAAGTATATCTTTTCTGATGTAAAATGTATCATCTTTTATAAGTTATCTTAATATTTTTCACTTAAAAAACATACACTAAGAAGCTTAATTCATATCGTACTTTCTAGTTAACAGCTTTTTTCAATATTATTTGTAACTTTATTTATGAACTTATTAGATCCTGAAACTTGAAGCTATCCAAGTTTGTTCAACTAATGCTTTGCAGTAGAATGTGAATGCAGGTTCTCAACCCGTTGCTGCTATGTTATGGCACTTTCCTATGTATAACTACAGTGTTTTCAAAGGCCCAGGTATTCTTTCCTTTGATAGTTCATATATAGAAATATACCTTTTAGAGAATATTCCAGTGCTAAAATCTCTATTTTGTCAATTGTGCACTAGCGATTAGTTGTAAGCATGAATAAGTAATATACAACAAGCATGTGTACATTATGCTGGGTGATGTGTGCCATTTAGCCCAGAATCTCTATATAAGGGATGGGTCTGCAAAATAAATATGTTATTGTTATTCTCCAGATGGTAACTACGCATGCAATCTTCTTGTTTGGAATCTCACTGCAGAAATACCCCCTGAAACCACACCTGGCCCCTTAGCATAGCTGGCAGGATGAGATGAGTGGCTCTGTGCCTCTTTGGAGAAACAGCCCCAGGAGAAACAACTCAGGGTGGAAGAGATATGTCCTCTGGCCTCTCTGTGGTTCCCAGCTCATAAACAAATCAACTCTTTGTTGCAAAAACATAACCATTCCTGGCACATACCAATGGACTACAGGAAGTTAAATAAAGTGACACCATACTTGTGTGCAGTGGTACCCAAAATTTCAGATCACCTGTCATATGAACTAAAACAGATGCATTATGTTGCAGACTTGGGAAATGTCTTTTTCTCCAATGACATTATCCCAGAAAGCCAAGAAAAAATTGTTTTATCTGGGAATGGTGGTAATGGACCTTTTTGGTATTGCCTCAGGGATCTTGAATAAATCTACCTTGTGTCGTGTTCTGGTAGCACAGGATAGCACAGGATTTTGCCGCTTGGTGGAAGCCTGAGGCTGTATGGTTGTGTCATTATATTGATGACATGATGCTATTATGATTCTCTTACAGAGTTATAGCAGCTGCATGCAGCCTCCAAGCCACTCTCCAGGAATAGGCGGTCAGTTGTCAATGAGGACAAAGTCCAGAGAACTAGGTATTATGACAAATTCTTGAAAATTTTATGGTGAAATAAGACAAAGATGATACCCTAAGAAGTGCTAGATAAGATACAAGAATGCCTTTGGCTGAAACTGGTCAGATAGCTACAGATGTATCTGGTTCCTTGGTAGTTTGGGTGAATGTTCATGTCGCACTTAGCTATGCCTATGCAACCCTTTTAATGCTTTGTTCTAAGGGGCAAATTGGGATTGGACTCCTGAAATTGAAACTACATTTACTGCCACCAGAAGGGCAGTGGCACAGGCACAGACTGCCAGCATAAACTCTGGCCTTTCTTTATTTCTAATAGTCCAAGTGGATAATGCAGGTTTTAGATGGGACTAGGAATGGCCTAATTGAGTTTTGGTCACAGCTAAGGAAAGGTTACAGCTAAGGACAGAGGCATATGCAGCCCTCTTAGCTTATGGCCCATTATAGATACTAGGTCAGCAATGGGGCAGACCAGCTACCCTATTGAAGGCTGGCTGAGGTCCTGGACTTGGACCCCCTATCCAGATAGGGATAGTCCAAACACCCACTTTGACAGAGTGGGGTGTATACTTAAGTACTTAAGTTAAAAGTTGACTGAAGTCCTGGACTCAGACTCCCCAGACAGAAATAACCCAAATGCCCACTTTGACAAAGTAGGGATAATACTCAGAGCAACAAGCATGATTTTATAGTAGTCCTTTGTCTAAACAGTTACATACTTTCTAGGGCAAGTATAGTTTTAAGTTACAGCCCCTTCAGAACCCATGGGAGTGGGAGAAGACCAAAGTTCCTATGTGGAAAAGAATGCTTTGATGAGCCTGGTGCATTTCTAAGTGACAGTCCCCTTGGAAGCCACAGAAATAGAGGATGCCCCAAGTCCCCATAAGGAAAATAAAGCCCGAATACTCATGGAAGGATGATATTGGATCTCATGAAAGCAGGAGATGCCCCAAGTCAATTTGAAGAAGGGAAAGCCCCAATATCTTTAGGAGCATAGTATCGGAACCCACGGAAATGAGAGAAGCGCCAAGTCCCTATGAGGAAGAGAGAACCCCAGCACAAGTGGCAGCTTGGATCAGAACCTAAAGAAGTAGAAGATGCCCCAAATTTGTTAGAAGAAGGGAGTGGATCTTTTTCTGCAGAAGTTTGGTAAACTGATGGCTCCATGTCATCATCAGTCACTCACTTGGGCAGCTGTGACCTTACAGCCCACCATGGAAACATTTTCATATAAGACCAATGATGGATGTTTCAGCCAAGGGATTGAGTTCTGAGTGGTCTTGTTAGTTCTTGGAAGGAGACTGGGCGCTTACATATCTATAAAGATAGCTGTTCAGTCTACCATGAGGAGTAACTTTGTGGCTGCCTGAATGGGTAGCGCAAGACTTGTTGATTGCGTACCACCCATCGTGAGGAAAGAATATGTGAGAAGACCTGTGGAAATGGAGCCTCTAGGAAGGAACTACTATATATTATATTCCAGGGCAGAGGCCTTGGAAGGCCTTTGATAATGTTGCTGCTGATTGCTTAATAGAGAGTTTGGCTTCATTGATTATCCCTAGAACCCTTGTCAGTAGCACCATAGCTACATAAGAAGCCAGGACACATACATGCCTACACCATAAGGCTTGTAGCCCAGTAGTAGGTATTGCCTCTTAAATACACTCAAGCACAAGATCCTGTATGATAGTGTGCTTGGTGTGCAGAACACCACCCTCAGTGACGTAGGGTTTCTACAACCATGGGATAGGTTCCTTGAAGTACTCAGTCTTTGCAGGAGTTACAGTTTGACTGCATTGGCCCATTGCTGATGGATTATGAACTCTGGTATATTCTGACTGCCATTGATATAGCAATATGTTTGGGTTTTTCCTACCCTGTAGCACAGGCCAACCGGTAACATACTATAGCTACGCTTGAACAGCTGTCAACAACAATTGATTGTCACTTGGTAATGGCAAATGACATAGATACTCATTTAACAGGCCAATAGGTTTAGACTGTACTAAGGACAGTGATAAGCATTGGCAGTTGCATTTTTTCTACTGGCCCCAAGCAACTGGAATGATTAAATGCTTTAACAGATTCCTAGAAGAGAAACTAAAGGCCTGGGTCCCCCATTGGAGAGATGAGGGAACTAGTGCTCATGGCAGTGTGGCTTTTATTTTTTATTTATTATTATTATTATTATTATTATTATTATTATTATTATTATTTTGGTACTGGGGTTCCTGGAAGCCCTTCTACCTCTGGGCTACACTCCCAGACCTATTTTTACATTTTTATTTGGAAACAGGGTCTCCTAAGCCAGCGCACGCGGCTGGCTTCGAACCTGCGTGATCCTCCTGTCTCCGCCTCCCAAGCGCGGGGATTACAAGCGTGTGCCACCACGCCCGGCGGCAGTGTGGCTTTTAAATGAGCTACCTCACTACACTGGAAAGACCTTTTATATACCATTGTATAGGAATGCCTCATAATTTGCAGGTAACAGAAAGCTCTGAGGAACCTCAGCTCCAAAAAGAGGTGAGAAAAGAAGCCTTCTTAGTCTTTGCACTTAATTCCTTGGCCCTAAAATGGCAAGATGTCTGAGAGTGGCCCTGGGATGTGTGGTATCTGAGTAGCCATGGATTGCACTGGGACAGAAGGCCCAGTTACAACTGTACACTTGGACAGTGACCTGGCCTTGCTTGGTATAGGTCATGGTTCCCCCAAAGGTTAGGTTATTTTGGAAGATATGCAGGTCATAAGATTATGACCTATTCCATTTTATGCTATAGAGGGTGTACCTAACCAATTACCTTCTACTCAGGGTGTTTTGGTGAGGTACCATTGTCCTGGAGCAGCTACTGTTCTCTCATAAGGTGATCATGTCACTTGCTTCTTCCCAGAAGGGAAGAACTTACATATAATGATCTCTTTCTCTGCCTTGTCCTATCATTCAGGTTAATGACAGAGAATAACCTGGTTTCCTGGCACACACCTTTTAAAGTCTGCACAACACCTCCCATCGCTGGGTTTGCATAGAGCTATCAGTGGAAGCAGCCAAAGGTCTCCCATGGTGACTGACCCCTGTTACTGCAGACAATTAAACCGGGAACCACAGTGGCCCAGGATGAGATGAATGATGGCATGTAGTAGAAGACTTACTTGTGACAAAACTGCAGTAATGTACCTGTTAACCCTTCTTGAGATATACTATAGAAGACAGGTGGAGCTTATTAATCAGGGAACATACAGAGCTCATAAGCATAGCACCTTTTTGTGTAGAGCAAGTGAACTGCTCAATCAAAACACTGGATGGTTGGCCCAAGAACTATTTAAAGTGCAAGTCTAATAATGGGGATCCTGTATATCACCACTGGCACCATGTACATGAAGCTGCATAGTGATTTTACTCTTTAGGTTCATTTGTTCCAGGGATGGTGCTATAGGTATAGAACAACAGGTGAAAGTCTTAGCCTAACAAGCTTCTGACTCTAAATACATCCTATAGGGCTCTTTCCCTTTTGATGGACGAAATCACACAAATATGAAAGGTGGTTTTGCATAATAGAATAGAATTAGATATGATCACTGCTGCACAGAGTAGAACATGTGCTCTTATTAATGTAGAATGCTGTGTATACATTCCAGACCACCAGCATTAGAAACATCAAGTCTTAGCAGAGATGAATTCAAAGGTACAGGTTATTAAGGTCTTACAATGAAGACCCTCTTACAACTTGGTAGAATTTACTGGGCTCCTGCTGGAGATAGGTATGGACTATCTTCACCTCTATGGCTGGAGGATTAATAGTCACCTCTTGTACCCTCTATTGTTATTGCGGTATTTGAGCTCAGTGTAAATGTTTTCTGGGTCAAGCTGTGTACCACCACCCTGTAGGGGGTGGAGCATGGGGCCCCAGAGGAGGTAGACTCTGGAGGTAAGGAAGTGACCCTACTCATCTTGTGCAGCTGTAGATGTATACACATCTTGCTCAGTAGCAGATCTGTATATAGTTACATAAGCACAATTATAATTATGTAATACAATGTAAATTTGCACATTATGTTGATGTGATGTGCACCATTTTGCTCAGAACACCCTAAAAGGGATGAGTGTTTAAAATAAAGCTACTGTTGTTCTCCTCTAGGTTGTGACTCTGGGTGAGTTCTTCCTGGAGATCTTACCTCCAAAAACTTGCCTACAACCACAGCTGCCCCCAGACAGGGCTACTGACAAGTCCTTACATTCTTCATTCCCTTTGCAGAGGTCACCACTAGCTACACAATGACAGAATCTGAAAATACATGTGAAGGAGCTTTTCAACCTTGGAGATATGTGTATATATATATATATATATATATATATATATATATATATTTTTTTTTTTTTTTTTTTGAAACAGGGTCACACTAAGTTGCAGAGGACCTAAGTAGCTGGGGCTGGCTGCGAATTTACAATCCTCCTGTCTCAGCCTTCCAAGTACTAGGATTACAAGTGTATACCACCATGTCTGGCTTCATCCTTGGGTATTGTCAAACACTCTTTTTGTGAATTTCTGGTAACCCTAACAAGAGCTATAATATAAATAAATAAATGACTCACATATTTCCATTTCCTTTAATGTAAAATTAATTAGCCTACATATTACATTTGGTTGATAGTTTTGCATAGATAGCCCTACACGTTGTAAAGAAAATTTCTCAGAGTACCCAGAAGTAAATTGATTTTGGTATTAGGTGGTAAACATAATTCATGTTTTATTATATAATCATTTAATGAATTTAATTTAAAAATCTTCATTCTTTAGAGCAGCCTGCTTTTTTCCAATACTTTTTACATTTTTTTCATCGGGGAAGAGACCAGTAGTGCATTTGGGGAAGAACATTTGGGAATGGAAAATATAACACAAGTTAAAAAAGTTATGCTAAAGTATTTACATTGAAGGCAGGGCGTGGTGGCGCACACTTGTAATCCCCACGCTTGGGAGGTGGAGACAAGAAGATCGAGCAGGTTCGAAGCCAGCCTTGCTAGCTTAAGAGACCCTGTTTCCAAATAAAATATAAAAAATAGATCTGGGACTGGAAGTATAGCCCGGAGGTAGAAAGGTTCCATCCCCAGTGCTACCAAAATAAATAAATAAATAAATAGTATTTATATTGTGTATTTTTTTTTCCTTAGGGCTGCTGTATAAATTTGCACTAGAATTGGTGGTTTAAGACAGCATGATTGCCCTTCAATCTCAGTTCGAGATGCCAAAGCTCATACTCAAGGTCTCAGCAGGACATGCCTCCTCTTATGGCCTGAGGACAGATCATTGCTTAGCTCTTCCAGCTTCTGGTGGCATCATGTACTCTTTGGATTGTAGAGACATAATTCTTATTTTTTTTTCCTATTTTCACATGACTTTCTTGTTTTACCTTTATGCATCTATCCCTTATTAGAACACCAGTCACTTAATACAGGACCCATTGTAAATTCAGGATAATTTCAATTCCAGATCTTTAACTGTTTAAATCTGCAAATAATATTTTTCAAAATAAGATCACATTCTGATTTCCAGATGGACATGATTTGGAGGATGCTTTTCAACCAACTCTACAGGACGTTATTGTAATAGCCTTACACATTATAAAATATATGTATTATATTCTCTATGAAAATATAGAAAGAAATATATCCAATTTTATATAACTGAATTATAAGTACATTTTATTTCACAGATTTTTAATTGTTTTCAATTTCTGCAATGAACAGAAAGTTAGAGGTCATATGTTTTCTCTCATATGTGGAAACAAGGGAATAATTGGGATACAAGAAGGATTTTCCATAATGAAGGAGAAACTCTGGAGGGGAGAAGGAATTGGTCTAGGGGACAGTGGTGGTGCTGGGGAAAAAGAATTAATGAAAGAATCACTTCCATTGACATATGTACATAATATATGTGAGAATACTAATGTCAGTCTCAATATCATGTATGGGGAAGGGGGGTAATGGGAAGGGAGCCTAGAAAATCCGACCAAGTGTTGTATGCCTATATGCCACTATCACTGTGAACTACATTATGATGTGAGACTATAATGTACCAGCAAAAATATTAAAAAGTAAGTGGATATATGGGAACTGTAATAATATTCTAGGAAGTTTAAAATCAGAAAGAAACTAAAACAACTCATTGAATTAAGCATGGGTCAATGGCCAGCAAACTATTGTTTTTTTCTTGATAAAATAACTAGATATGATATGGATTTAACAATGAGTACCAATGAGAAGAAGGTTTTGGACAGTAGAGACAAGTTCCATCTTCTTTCATAATAAGGTTCCAGGAAACAAACAGACAGACACAGCAAAACATGGTAGAAGCAGACCTGGAAGCTTCCCTGGCATCGATCTAGCTAATATATATTGGTAAAAATCCAGAGTGGCTCCTCAAGGTTTTGTGTCCTGTTTCCTGTGCCTTCAGCAATTTCACAAAAGTCATAGGTGGAAGTTATCCTTATTAGGCCTTCCCATGACAAAAAGTGGAAAGGAGTGGCCATTTTATTAGGTAATAAAATTAAGTGACAATATAACTTTTGGTTTCCTAGAATGATGGACCTAGTAATTTAAGATTCAGGTTAAAATGAATCTATTATATATACCATATTTTATAGAGACCTTGCAACATAGCAGTTTGCATTTAAAAAAAGTAAAAAGAGAAAAGAAGCACACTTACATATGTGCATGTACACAAATGGATTCTACTGGCACACACTTTTTTCAGGAGCCAACAGTGTGACACAACTGTCAAAATAATTCAACCCAAAGCTGCACTTAGAGAGTATGAGGAATTTCTCAACTAAAGAAAGAATTTCAGAGAATAAACAAGCCTGAAGAGTTTTTTTTTTCCCCCAGTAGGCAAGTTAGGAGGGACATTTTATAATTTATTCAATCCCATTTCCAAACACACTCAACAATGACAGGAGAATGATTTGGATTATTGGGTGAAAAATGTATATGCCATAATTGTGTTATTTTGAATTTGTAGATGATTTTTGTTGTGCTAAGCACATGACATAAGGCATACATATAAATTTAATAAGTTATAGTAATTGTAGTATTCCATTTTTGAGATTTTGTAAAATGTAATGCATCTAGAAAAAGAAATTATTGGTTTCTCTGAGCAAACAAACATCTGACATTTCTGACAGATATTTTTGGATTATATACAAATCCTGGATTCCACTAGTTCAACAAATAAAATAAAATCTCCCTGTGATGTTATTTCTATTCCTCTCTCTTAGATAAGACATCAGATAGTTTGTCAAAAATTACATCACAAGAGGCTAAAGCATTTGTTACTTGTGCCAAACTAATCTGCAAGGCTAGTGTCAGCTTAAGAAGATGAAGTCCAGGGGACATAAGGGACTTCCAGGTAGGCTGCCTGTCATTGTCAGAGGAAAGGAGATTTGGAAGGCAGTTGCTAAATGCAGAGAAAGTGTAGTTGCCTGGGCTTCTCTGGGGTGTTAATGGCAATTGTGAATTTGACTGAGTCAGTGTGGGTCACTAAATAAATACAAACTCAGAACGGAGTACACATCATCTGGCTTCCAGTATTCCACAGGCAAAATACCAGGGAAAATAGATGATAGAAAGTCATCTCTCTCCTTAAGGAAATCAGTGTGCAAAAATCACAATATATAAAATAAATGGATCAGAAAACATTATTTGCTTTGCCATAGTATTAATCACAGATTTCTCCTCAAACAATTAAATTATATAGGAATTAAGCTTTATGATTTACTTAAAAAGTGAATGTGCTTTTCATGAATAGAAAGATTCACCAGTTTTACAGTTATTTATTGTGTGGCTGTTATGTGCAAGTTACTGTGTTTGGCCTTTGGGAGGCATAAATAATGGAAGCAAATTTACCACACAAAGAAGTTATGAGAGGGTCAGCAAGTGTCCGTTAATCAGAATAGAAAATACAATTAAACAGAACTGCATGAGGGAGAAAAGCAGTGGCAGATATATTTTGTCAGTAGATAGAGAGCAATAAATCCATGATAGAAATTCAAAAAGAAGTTTTGTATAAAAATATGAGGCTCAAATTTTTAGCTGGTAGAATCATGGAAAACTTTATCACAAAAATGTTGCATCATTTCTACTAAGTCTCCATAGATAAATGTGATACTGAAAGAGAAAAATTGAGAATAGAAGAAAGAGGTCAAAATTATAAATTAGGTTTAGAAAAATCTACTTTATACAAGTTCATACACATTATCAGAGGCAGGGAAATGACTTTATGATTAATACTGTTTTTTTTTCTAGTGAAAACTTCCTTTTAATGGAGAGAAAAATGAAAACCAAGTAAAATATTTAATTTCAGATTCTCATAAGCAATATGAAGAAAGATAAAATAGGTTAGACAGAGAAAGACTGAGTGAAATTGAGCAGTGCGGTGGTTCTATTACTCATGGAAACCTGATTTGGGTCAAGGTGACATTTGGGTTTTTTATGGTTTGGATTTAGAAAGTCCCAGTAGATCTCAGGGAGGTTATTGTGAAAGGAATTTTTTTTTCTTTATTTGTTTCATTTTGGATTCATTGTCAGCATAAAGAAAAGCAACTGATTTTTTAAGGTTGATTTTGTATCCTGCAACTTTGCTGGATTGATCAGTCAGCTTTAGTAGTCTTTTAGTTTAGTTCTTTGGGTCTTCTAGATAAAGGATTATGTCATCTGCAAACAAGAATAATTTTAATTATTTTTTTCTATTTGTATTTCTTTGATATCCTTCTCTTGTCTTATTGCTGTGGCAACAGTCTCAAGGACTATATTGAAAAGAAGTGGTGATAGTGGGCATCCTTGTCCTGTTCCTGATTTTAGAAGAAATTCTTTCAGTTTTTTCCCATTCAATATGATGTTGGATTTGGGGTTATTGTATATTGCCTTAATGATGTTGAAATAAGTTCCTTCTCTTCCAATATTCTGCATTGTTGTTGTTGTTTTTAACATGAATGGGTGTTGGATTTTGTCAAATGCTTTTTCATCATCCATTGATATGATCATGTGGTTTTTGTTCTCATTTCTATTTGTGGTGAATAATGTGTATTGATTTGCGTATATTAAACCAGCATTGCTTTTCTGTCTTCTAACAGTGATATTCTGTTTTGAATTTCATGTAACCTTCCAGAATTTCTTTCTATTGTTGTCTTCATTTCATTTCATACCTCTTTCTGATTTTTTTCTTAATGTCTCCATTTCCCCTTTCATTTCTTGTACACTTTCTGTGAGGCCTTTCATCATATTGAAGATCAGGATTCATAATTCTCCTTCTTGCATTTCTTGTAGATCAGTATTGATGATTTCCCTTATTTCCTCACAGTTCCTAATTCTCATATTTTCAGGATTCTTGGGCTTGTTTTTCTAATGTCTTGGTATCTTCTTTTTTGTGTGTGATTCTGTGTGTAATCTGATCCAATCTTAGCAGTAGAAATTTAGAGGTGTCAGCAAGTTCATGCCCGTGTATGCAGTGCTTTGTTCAGTGGTGATGTTTGAGTAATGGGGGAGGAGCTGGAATGATGTGTACAGGAGTCAGTTAAAGTAGAGGGTATAATTGTGTTGAGTAAGAATTTAAGTGCAATAAGGTAGTATCTGGTTGAGAATGAGAGAAGGTTAGATAGTGGGATTCTTGTAGTTAGTAGAGTATTTAAGTATGGAGATATGAAATAGTTTGAATATAAAACAAGGAGGTACAGTAAGAAAATAAAAGTTTTGAAAGAAGAGAGTAGATAGGCTAGAGTGAGGAAGTTTTGTAAAAGGAATGGGGAGGGAATAAACAAACATGCACAAAGCAACAAAACAAGTTACAAACAAAAAATAACAATTATAAATCAAAGACAAAAACACCAACCAAAAGAAAAAAAAAGGAATTATAAAATAGAAAGAACAAAAATAAAAAAATAAAAAGAACAAAAGGTACTATGACAGTGTGAGTAAAAACAAACAAACAAACAAACAAACAAAAAACAGCAGTCCTGCTAATTTACATATATAGGGCCCAGGCTTGTATAATATCTGTATGTGGTAGATTGTGGAGTATATTCCAATGTCTCTCATTTGCTCTTTAGCCTATTGTCAGCTTTTGGGATCACTTTATGAGTGTTTGTGCCCCTCTCTCATCTCTGATAGCTTTGCTTAGGTTTAAGGGCATCAGGTGTCACTGTTAATGAGTTCCTTGTAATCTCAGGGTTCCACATTTCCTCCGTTGGGCTCTATGATTTCCAGCTCTGTGCTCTGAACCCTCTGGCCCTGAATTCCATGCCCTATTACCCTGAGCCCACACTCTCATGCCCTGGGCTCCGCGCTGTCTGGTGCTGGCTCTGCGCTCTGCCCTGGGCTTTGTGAGCTCAGGTCATGTGCTCTGTGCCTTTCCATCCTGGGCCTGTGCATCCTTACTTGCACTGGCAGAGGGTGTCCAGTATAGTCTTGGAGTGACCCCCTGTGACCCTATGTGCCAAGACATCCTGCTGCCTCAGCATCTATGTGTTGAGACCCCACTCCACATAGTTAATTCGGCAAAAAGCCCCGAGAAGGAGGTGTCGTCTCTGGCCAAAGTACCCCCCACTTTTACTATTATTCTTTTTACTCTCTACACGAATTGCTCCAATGATGTGAAATCAGGACTATGATGAAATTGAGTCCATGGAAATAAAATCTCTAATAATTTGCCTAAACGTCCTTGGCTCTGCTCAATAATAATAAAAACTGGCCAGAATTCAGATGCTGTGATAAGCATTCCAGCTGCAGCAATCACAAAGGGTCTCCGACCCTCACTATCACTAACATAGGTTAAGCTATTAACTCCGGTAAGGTAGCTCAGTTTAAGGTAACTTTGTTTACCCTTGAGATCCTGCCTAGAGACAGAAAAGATAAAAACCTTGTGTGTGACCTTAAAGCAATTTAGTTGATAAACAACTTAGTTGCCCAAATACAATAGACTCAAGGAAAAAGATTGGTGACTTTTACGCCCAGTGTAAATATTCCTGAAGACAGAGAGGCGGACCGCATGGTTAGAAATGAATATGACAAAATAAAGGACAGACGTTTTAAGTATATATGTATGAAGGAAAGGAAATACCGTGTAAGAGTAAGAAAAGCATTTTTGCATGAAGAAGAGCTTATCATAAGAAAGTCCCAACTGGGAAAGAAAGGAATTAGAAAGTTAGAAGCAAGTTGCAGAGGGTTTGTGACAGAGAAATGGATTATTAAAGATGAGTAGGCTTTTAATAGGCCTGTTGTCTAAAGAAGAGTGCTCAGCAGTTAAGGAAATACATCTGACAGTTAAAACCAAGAACTTTGTGGTGTTGTTTGTGGTATTTTGTCTACCAAACTGTGTTGTGAGTTTGCTTAAGCTTTCAGATTTAGAAGGTAAAATGCCAACACCTGGAGAAACTCTATCACATCCACCTGAATCACCACATCTCCCCACACTTGCTATATGAACTGAGCCCAAAAGATGGAAAGTTCCAAGAAAGCCAAAGAAGATTCCCCGAGTAACCCCCAAGCCTTGGCCATGCTTGTTTATTTTGGGAAGTGGCCCCCTGGGACTGCTTATCTGCAAAGACCTTGGAAAAGAATCCGGAGGCAATCTCTCGAAGGCCAACAGCCAGCTGAAGGACTAGTTTTATTACCTTTGTTTACATGTCATTCATTATTATTTCACAATGATTACACCCACCTCCCTTTTCTCTTATTATTAACTTTACTGGTGAAGGGTATACATTTCTTGGAGTTTTTATAATAAAGTGTCATTGGCTCAAGAAGCCTTTGTCTGCCTCAGATTCTTTCCCAAACGTCGTACCTAAAAACTTAGGGAATTCATAGAGGGGAAAGAATCGCTGCAGATAAGTTTCTGCAGGACATCACCTGCCTTTTGCCCCATCTTTCTGAGGCTCCCGGCCGCGAGTGGACTTGCCCCCCCCACAAGGACTGAGCTCGTCGGTAACACCTATGCCTTAAGCGCTATGGGCCTTTCCTGTGTCTCTGAAGTTTTGAACTCGATTACCTCTGGGAAGGGCCACCAGGTTGTAGCCTGCCGGAATCCCATGGCTGCTCTGGGCAGTCTTCCACCATGTAACAAGTAACTCAACATGGTTACCTTACTGTCCTGCGGGCCAGATCTCTGGAGGGCACAGTGCGCCACTGTGGGGGCTGCCTCTGGTGAGTGCAGGGGCTTTTGGATCTTTTTCTGCATCCCTGAAACATGGTGCTGTCAGAGCTTTCAGAATTTTCTTCCGCTGTGGTTCTCATTTGTTTTTGTTTGTGAGTATCTTCCACTGCTTGATTTTGTTTGTCAAGATGCTGCATTCTCAATAGTTGAACTTTATTTGTTCCAGCTACTGAGATTTACTATGTCCCACAGTCACCATTTTGAATCTGGCCCAAAATTGGACCTTTCTGAAAGGATTAACTGATCTTTGTAAACTTGCTGAGGGGGTTAGTACAATGAGCTTTGACCCAGCGGGATGCTTTCACTGTCCTCTTGAACAAACTGATTACATTGCGTAGATGAATGAGTACAGTAGTACAGAACAGGAGGAGAGAAGGGGACGCAAGGCAGTCACAATGGAGTGTGGAGGCCACTCTAGGATTCAGTTCCACAGGAAACAAAGAGATGGAAGGTATCTGTAGAGATCTCTAGAGTGACGTACTATCAAGCTAGTTGTCTATTTCTTTTTAAAATGGGAGCTTTTCCATGAGAGGATAGGGATGATTCAATAAACAGCAGAATTAGGTTTCTTATTTAGAGTTGATGGGAGCTGAAGAAGCATAAGTAGAAGAGTCAATCTTAATAGGAAAAAATTGCACAGCAACATATAAAGATGGTGGAAAGTATTAATACAAGTGGTTGGAAAACTGGGTGGTGGAGAGATAGTCTTTATTTAATTGCTTATAGTTTCTTGGAAAAATAAGAAGCATGTTTCTATCACACGTGACCTCAATATAATGTATGGTCATAATGCAAAAACAAAATATATTAAAAAATAAGAAGAAACAAATAATTGAGATTTGAGTAGAAAAGATTATCAAAATTAGAATTTTAAAGTAAAACCAAGACTCACCATTTTCATATATCTGTCCAATATCGTGCTAAATTGTGTGTACATGTGTGTGTGGAGAAGTAGTAGGAATTAAAGACAGGGGCATTCTACCACTCGGCTACATCTCCAGCCCTTTTTAAATTTTGAAACAGGATTTTTGTAAGTTCTTGCGTGCTGGCCTTTGGCCTCAAACCTGAGATTCTTCTGTTTCAGCCCTCTCCTGAGATTACAGGTATGTGCCACCACAGCCAGCTGCTGCTAATATTTTTCTATGATGTTATAAAGTAACATTTAAGTATAAGGAGGAAGCAGAAGGTTTAGAAGTTATATGTAAGTATAGTATTAAGACTTATATGCTCCATTTTAGTAATATTATACTAAAAATGAATGGAGACAAAAGTTATGATTAAGGAATTATAGCCAGTCAGCCAGGAGATATGGATATAAGTATCCACTGAGTAAATTTAAAGATAGAGGAGAAGACGACTGTATAAAAAACTTTGAGCAATGTCTCCGTTTAGGAATGGTCTGAGGAAACAAAAGAGAAGAAAGCTGAAGAGTGGTTCAATACAAAGCAAGTGAATATAGTAAGTGACAAATCAAGAAGCTTCATGTAAGATTTGTCAATATGTCTAGTTTTGAAGACGTTTGGTTATTGATAGCTTAAGATAAACCAATATCTCATAAGAAAAGTGTTGAAAATGATGTAAGGCCTTTTACCTGTATGATTCATTTCATTGGAATTCACAAAATACTCAGTAAAAATACCCACTCAGGAGCTTTTGTTGGCATAGAAAGACCTAGAAAATGCCAAGAAAGAGTCACTAGCCAGTATGTCTAATACTTCTAAGATCTTCAGTGAATGGTCACAAAATGTGCAAAGCAAAAGAAAAAAATATATAAGTGAAAGGACAAACCATTTATGTGGTTTATGGCTTTGGGTGTTCACCATTTTTATGTGGCATTCAAATTTTTTCTGTAATTAAATATGAAGAGTCATTTTTTCAAATTATTCCAAACATAGATCAGAGAGGTTTTTGTATTCATTATCCTGCAAGAGTACCTCACTCTTTTTCTTCTGTTGCACAAAATCTGTTCTGATAAGAAATTCATGAAGTGGCCTGGTTATTGGTAAGGTTAAAAGACTGGGAAAAATAAATCTATTATATAACTTTCAGGAAAAGAACTCATTGAAATGGAATCATTATTCAGACATAGAAAAAGACACATTATATGTTGGGTTAGATATACATAGGTGGCTCAGGAAAGCATAGCATTATGAAAGCATTAAAAATGCCAGTAAATTGATAAGTGCTGATTTGTGCTACTTCAAACTTATAAATTATTTCCTGAAAAACTTCTATGATAAAAGCTGCATCTTAAAATTGAATTATACATAGTCAGGTGAAACAGAAAAGGAGAAGTACTCTTTGTGAGGTAGATATTAAGCACAGATAAGAATACACAATCTTTTAAAAATATGTCCCAAAGAAAATTGTTAATGCATTGTCATAAGGTGATTTTGACATATTCTCCTATAGAAAGCCCTTAGGAAGACATTTCTTAATGCTGATGTTAACTTTTATACCCACAGCTAACCCTAGCAGAGACCAGATATATAGGATACAAAGAGACTTCTATGAGAAAAATTCAGAGTGCACAATATTAATTCCTAAAGTTGTATTTTTTTAAAAGTAGACTTTATTTATTAGAGCAATGTTAGGTTCACAAATTTTTTTCTTTATTTTTAAGATCGGGTTTGGAACTTTTAAACAGTATATATAATTATAGCTTAGTTATGTGTTTCCACAGGAGAACAATAAACAGATATAAATCTAGCAATTTCTAAAATGAATCAAAATATTTTAAAGAATAATTTCAGATAAAGAAATAAGGTTTGTTGATAAACTATATTTCAACTTAACATGTTATAAGATTTAGAAACTATTTTATTTAAGACTTAATCAAGTTTTAAGGAAAACTCAGCCAGGTGGAATTCTCTTTCAATCTTTTTCTCTAACCTGCAAAATATGATTTGATGGTTTTGGGGAGTGTCTAGAACTAAATAAAATGTGAAAGGTCTTTTTTCTATCAGCTCCAGATATTGGTACCACTTAAGGGAAGAAATTAAAAATAAAGAACTAGCATTGCTAAACGAGCTATTCACTTTTACATTACTCTTATCCCACACCCTCCAAATTGGTAGGCCATTAAAATCTGGCTATAACTCCCAACACCCTACTAAAGCTATATATTTTTTATTTGTTGCTAAAATCAGGGGTTCCATAGTGTTTATTATATTCAGAATATCAAAAAGACTTCATATTTACTATCTCATTTTCATCTTGTTTAATTTTTTTTTTTTTTTTGCGGGTCTGGGGATGAAACCCAGGGGCATTCGACCTCTGAGGTACACCCTCTGTCCTATTTTTTTATTCTTTATTTTTGAAACGGGGTCTCACTAAGTTGCGGAGGACCTCACTAAGAAGCGGAGGCTGTCCATGAACCTGATCCTCAGGTCTCAGCCTCCCAAAAGCTGGGATTACAAGCGTGCGCTACCACGCCCGGGTCATGTTTAACTTTAAATGCTCAGCTCTCCTAAGATTCTCTATTTTGTTATTTTCATGGCATTACAATTTCTTTTTCTTCTAAAGACTTGCCTTCACTATAATGGTTTTGCATTGCATTCCCTTGACCCATCTCATAAAATGTACTCCTTCCCAATTATTATTTTTAGGTTGAAATAATATATTTAGATCCGTGTTCCAGTCATCTAAACCTGTTGACAGTATCCCCTGAAATCTGTTTTGAAATAAATCCTTTCTCTTCACTAAGCCTCTGTACTTACTGTTTGTCTCCTCTGCTCTTCAGTTCGGCACATCTGATCCAAATCCCAGAGTCGAACTTGACCTTTCACCTCCTCTTAGTTCTTTCATCCATGTTATATAATTCATTTAAAATGTTCCATAATAGCAGAAAAGACATTTCTTCCTAAATCTTTACTTATGTCATGATAATTTTATTATTTCTTATATCTTCCCCCCAAAGAGGCCCTATTTATCATCCTTCCTTCATTAATAAGTATGTGGTCCCTAAACATAATCAAAGATGATACCTCTGGTTCTTTCTTCATTTTTTTCAATGCGATAATACCTGCTTTATTTTGTTTACTGTACAAATATTTAGAAGGTAGCACAGTGACAGGGTATTACTTTGCAGAGAAGGGAATTTATGGCATAGGTAATCCAGAATTGAGTTCAAGCTTTCTCCTCTGTGTGTCTTTCATCTCTCTTTCTTAGAAAATGGGAAGGCAGAGATGGGAGGATTGCCTATGAGAGGACTGCAGGTTCAGGGCCATCCTCAGCAACAATTGAGGACCTCTGCAATTAAGTGAGACCCTATTTCAAAATAAAATAATAAAATAGGGCTAGGGGTGTAGCTCAGAGGTAGAATGTTCCTGAGTTCGATCCCTAGTACTACACACAAATAAATAAATAAATAATATCTGTATTAAAACACTGACTTTTTCGTGGGCGTGGTGGCACATGCTTGTAATCCCCGCGCTTGGAAAGCAGAGACAGGAGGTTTTCACAGGTTCGAAGCCAGCCACGCTGGCTTAAGAGACCCTGTTTCCAAATAAAAAAGTATAAAAATAGGTCTGAGAGTGTAACCCGGAGGTAAAAGGGTTTGCAGGAACCCCAGTACCACAAATAAATAAAAAGTAAGTAAACAAACAAACAAACAAATTATTAAATAAATAAAACACTGACATTTCCTGAAGTTGTGAGGCATTTTTGTCCAAATCTGAAAAAAATTTCAGTTTATGGTCTTACTAAATGTCTTGCTAGAGCATGACTGAGATTCTCAGCTTTCCAGTCTGCCATGTCTGTGACCTCAGTGTCTTCCACTAGATTGCCAGACCAATGCTGTACATATTTTCTATTGTTATTTCAAAATCTCAGTTTAAAATTCAGCTTTTACAACAGTAGAAATAGTACTTTTATTTGATATTGGGGATTGAACTCAGAGGCATTTTTGCCTCTGATCTATATCCTCAGCCATATTTAAAGTTTTATTTTGAAACAGGTGTCTCACCACTAAGTTTCAGAGGGCCTTCCTAAGTTTCTGAAACTGGCTTTTAATCTAGAATCCTCCTGTCTCAGCCTCCCAAGTACTGGGATTACAGGTTTGTCCCACTATGCCTGGCTTGAGTAACATTTTTTTAACACTTAGACTCAACACATATAATTACTCAAATAGTAAATAAGCATATATCCCAAGAACATGCACTTCAAAAGGAGGGAGTTCCTATCCTGCTTTAGGAACTCTGAGGTTTTTCCCCCCCTAATTTTAGAATCTTCCCTTCTCTGAAAATAATCATCTGTAACTAAATAGCACAAGAGAAAGAGACTTAGTGTGTCACATTTTCTACTTAACATCCTTGGGCTTGAAAAGCTGCACAAAATTTCAATTCATATTCTCCTGGAGGAAAGTCAGACATACAATCCACTTCCTCTAAGTGTATCTGGGAATTATACAGTGATTCTGTAACCTAGAAATGTAGGCTTAAAAAAAAGGAAGAGATTCAAGTCCTAAATGATTTCAAATAACTAAGTCATTACTAACTTTAGTTACTAAGGACTAAGTAAATAAGGTAACTAGATTAAGTAACTGGGCTACTTTAAAGTTAAGCCATACTTAATTATTATTTTTAACAAATTTTTCTAGAAGTGTTTATCAGTTCTTTTGATGATTACCATATCCATAATACCAAAATCTCAAAATAACAGCAAAATAATAATAGAGATTAAGAAAACAATATGCCAAATATGTGTGTTAGCATAGACTACAAAAATCATAATTTATTAGCTCACTAAGATAATACTTTATTCAATCCAGTGTCATTGAAAGGGAGGAAGAGGAAGAAGAGGAGGAAGAGAGGCAGGTGGAGGAGGAGGGGAAACATATTTTTTTTTCAGAAGCTATGGATTTAATAGTTATAAAGACCTAGATCACCTAATGTCACAGAGAAGAATAAAGAGAAACTACAAGTCAGAATACAAAGGAGTATCTATTTTGATTATTGCAATGTTAGAAACTAGCAGGCTGCAGGATAATAACATTTTCCCAAGGTCTCCAACATAATATTCTAGCTTAATTCTTATTGATTATTAATTAATGTTTGGAACCACTGGCATGTGAAGATTTTATTGAATTAAAATCTTTTATTCCTAAATTCTTTGCTCTTTTAGAAAGTTGTTGATCTGTGAAAGCTTTTCGAACAATTCGAAGATTCAATTTATCTCCTAGAGTTTTTCTTTTTGCTCTTAATTAAAAATGTCAGCAAAATTAACAATTTATCTATCACATGCAAGTAAGCCACTAGTATGTATTGCTTAACTGTTACATTCATACGAAATAACTTCATATTATCTAGTATGTGGAAGATGAACAAGCATGAAAAAAAGAACATACATTGTATGATTCTTGTGGTTTTTCACAGAATTATTTGTGCCATCAGAATTCAGAGAGAGGATTTATTTAAGACTTTTAAATTGGATTTTATACTAATGAATAAAGAGAATATACAAGTAGAACAATAAAACTAAATAGTAAAAACATAAAATTTCTGCTAAACAAATCACTATAAATAATCCTCACTGTCTCTTAGAGTCTACTAACATGACTATTGGTGAGAGTGAAGACTTGTTGGATTAAATAACTCTATATCCTACTGTAGAGAACAAACACTTTTAAGGTTCTGGACGTGCTGGATTTGAGTTGCCAAATTGTTACACCTGATTGGCCTGAATTTTTGCCCTATTATTGTATTTGAGATTTTGAATAATTAATCTACTCTAAATATTGCTTTCTTACTCTTTATAAAAGGAATGACTACATGCTCAAAGGTGATATGACAATCTCAGCCGAATGTGCTAAAGCCATCATCGTCTAGCTATATTAAGGAAACCAAATGGCTTAGGCTTAGGTTTTTCTATCAGTTGATCTGACTAAAGGTCAGGGCACACTTGTCACTAAAGACATAAACTACTGACAGGTGTGATAACTTTATCCTGTGCTGAGTCTTTGAAACAAAGTTTATATACAGAAATAAGAGCTTTATCACTCACTAAAAAAAAAATGAGATGTCAGCCTGTGAATATAATACCTCTACGACCTAGTTGGCAGTGGAGGGTATGAATGATTCAGAAACAAGACCGAGCTGGGGAAGGAAAGACTGTACATTATCCTTTTGTAACCAGTGAGTCCAGGGGAAAAGAATATTAATAAGAACCTTAATAAGATTATTGACAAGCTATTAACATTTGTAGACTGTCATAGCTGATCACAGATGATTAAACATATATATATATATATATATATATATATATATATATATATAATATTTTCTACATCTTGTACATACATAATACAGGCAAATAAGTATATGGGTAAAAAAAATTCTGCAATATACTCCTTTGTATATAAAGACCTAGGTCTCACATGTGGTAGGTAAAGCAGAGTAAAATGCAACACAGCTCAAAGAGGCTTATTTAAGGCCTGACATTGCTATTAATTGTATGATCTTAACTGTATGATTAATTATGATTAAATATGAATATATTATCTTCAGCACTGTTAACTCAAGAAATTGACTATATAATGCTAATATAATAACATTTAATCCATACTAAATGCAATCTAAATACTTTATATGCATTATCCACTTTAATTTGTAAAACAGTAGGTACCTTAATTATTCCCATTATATTGTGGAACAAATTGAGAGCTGTGAAACTGAATTACCTTGCCTCAGGCCACTGTGCTAGTACATCAGCCCAGGCATTTCTGACCAATGAGCCCCAGATACCGTACTGTCTTGCTTTAAGTGGTTCATTATTTCACAATGCTGCCAATATCACCATATTCCAATCTACATATTTCATGAGTTACTATTACAACTTTGTGAATGTTATAATAGTTATTCAATAAAAGGAGAAAAAATTCTGATCAAAACAATGGAGCAAGCTCCTGTAGGCTGATATGAATGAGTAATGCTAGGCAAAGAAAATTCATCGAGCTATCATATGTGGCTGCAACTGAAATTTGATTCTCTATTTGGGAAAATATTACATAAAATATGTCTGGAAAGAAACTATTAAAAGGTGAGTTATTCACTAAGAGAACATATTTTTTTCTTCTTACTATTTCTCTTTTAGCAAACTGTCACACTGAACTTAACCATTCCTCCAAAACATGAAACTAAGCCCTTTTGAGCAATTTCAAACACTTCTGCAAATGAATAGACATAGCAGTGTGTCATGAAATCTTGCCAACTTACAATGCCTACATAACTTCAGAATAATATATTTCTTTATTTAAAAGCTATTTTATTGCCTCTTTACAATTTCCAACATGCATTTCTCTTCCCATTATAAAAATCAGAAATATGAGGAGAGAGGTGTCAGCCGAAGCAGAGATTGTAAGGGTTCCAATTTCCATAGAACATAACAAACCACACTGATCACAACTTTGTGTGGGGAAAATGCTCCATAAAATTATTTTTTTGCATGTGTTTAAATATTATTTACAATAGAAAAATCACTTCTATAGAAATGCTTTAAAATAATATGGCTGGCTGTTACCATGTGAATGCTTTTTTTTTTAGCATAGCCTTTTATAATCACATATACTCTTTATCCTTTTTCATTTCAGTTCTATCTTGGTAAAAATGAACAAAATAGAAAATTCAGTATAATTTTTGCCATTCACATTAGCAAGAGAACAATGGCAAGTGGCTTTGAACTGCTCTTCCATCTGGCATTTCAGTGACTGTTTAGATTAATAGGTACAATAGGAGTGGAAATTTTCTGGGCCAGAGTTTAATGGTGCTCAGCACTGCTCCTTTCTGAAAAGACCCATCCACCTGTGGACAAAGCCTTCTGTCTGTTACCATGGCCCTGACTAAAGTGACTGATGAGCATGCAAGTCTGTTTTAAGTTGCAAAAAGGGAGGGCTCACATTCCAGTTAACTACACTGTCTCTTTCTGATACGAATTGTGCCAGCTGAGATAATCAATAACTTATCAGGCTGCGGAGAGCCCATTAGCATGTGGTTAGCATGCTAGTGTTCACAGCAGTGTACTTCAGTGAGGGAAGTGGCCCTTTAGTATAACACACTTCAATAGTTTAAGCTCAGTAACGATAACTCCTGTTTAACAAGATATTAGACTGATTCTTATAAATTAGAAGATTGTTTTCATGATCTATGTAATCTACTCTATTAATAAAAATAGAACTGAAGGCTCTTGGCACAATTCATTTCTCATTTCCACTTACAAGTGGGCTCTAAATATAAAGAATCAGTCTTACCAATTAATCACAGCCCTGAACAACCATCTACCCGAAGAGAATGGAAAACTACCTTTCCTAGAAAGCTTAATTTAAGTCTTAGCGCTTACTATTAAAGAGCTTTAAAAAATATAAATAGTATTATCCAGTCACAGCCAAATAAGATTGCATTTTTCTATTGTGTTTTTGAAAAATATCCTAGAAGTAAAAAAAATAATAATAATTTCGAGGAGGGTTGGATCCCCTTATGCTGTTACATTTTAACATGAACAAGAAGATGGGAAGAAATATAAATGGTGCAATTGGAAATGTTTAAGATCCCAAGATTTTCATTTGCATTTTTAAGTGACAGAAACAAGAGTTTGCATCTGGCGTCTGCACACTAACTGAATTTTCCACAATCTATTCCTTAAATGCGACTATGCTTGTGCCGCCTTAAGAAAGAACAGCTAAATGAATGAGCAGAATGTGATATTTCATGTATGCTTCCCACTTTGGGATTGTCATATTGCATCTGTGGGATTAAATGTTTTAAGGAGTTGTCAAATTTAATTGGTGAGTTTGCACAGTTCTGGTTTACTGGATACATCACACCACCAAGATCTTTTCCTTTTATCACTTTATGTTAACTCCATGATTTAAATATTACCATCTGTGAGCAAAGCCTAAAGAATTAAGGAAACAGCTTTACTAAATTAAAATCTTAACTGATGCATTGTTCAAAGATTTTAGAATTCTTTGTTTGGTGCATAGTTTATTCCTCTTTCTTTTTTTTTTCTGTGGCAGGTATTGTCTTTGTACATATTCAGTACAGAATACCCTCTAAACACTTCAATAGGTTTAAGGATTATAAAGAAGTATAACAGACACCAAATCCTTTAGAAAATAAGGGGAAATGCTTTAAATAAGATCAAATTTGCTCCCTACCTTGGACGATGGCATCATCTGAGACCTAACACGATGTTTCCTCCCACTTCTGGCTTCCTCTATTTTTATTTTTATTTTTGCATGTAGCTCTTTTTTTAGTCTTGCCTTAGAAATCCCTCCTAGAAAAGGCACAGTGCCATCCAACACATCTATAAGTTGCTCTCTTTCAGTTTTCAATTATTCCCCACAAATTTGTCCTTCAAATAATTATTTTTAAATAGCATATTTATGACAAGGATGTGGGGAAATAGGAACTTTTCTGCTCTGTTGGTTGGTGAGACTGCAAACTAGTTCAGTCACTATGAGTATCAATGTGGATATTCTTCAGAAAACTGGGATTGGACCCACCATATAATCTAGGTATCTTTCCAAAGGGGCCCAAACCAGAGAATACAGTAATGTGTGCATACCCATGTTCATAGCAGCACAACTCACAATAGCCAAATTATGGAACCAACCTAGGTATCCATCAACTGATGAATAAATTACAAAATTATGGGAAATATACACAATGGAATGCTACTCAGCAATTAAAAACAGCAATAAAATTAATAAAATTATGTTATTTGCAAGAAAATGGAAGGGCCTGGAGAACATTATATTAAGTAAGATTGGGCAATCACAAAAAGGGAATGGGCATTTATTTTCTCTAATAGGCACAATCCAGGGAGTAATTGTGATACCAAAGAGACTACAGACAATAAAATAGAAACCTCACTGGAGCCGAAGTGATCTAAGGAAAGATGAGGAAGAAGACTTAGGTTCATTAATGGATATGCTATGATTGACTATGTATACATAAGTGAATATACCAATGTCGATTCCAGTACTCTGTATTAGGAAGGGAGGAAATGGAGAGTCCAGGATGGGGGCACCCAGTGCTGTGCACATGTACATCACTCTCAATGTGACTTACATTATAATGAGAGTATAATGCACCAATAAAAGCATAATAATAGCATATTTAAATAATGTTTCTTGGTATATTTTATGTTTACTCAGAGAATATAAATTTTTTAAGCACAGGGAGAACTATTTTAATTTGCTTTTTTTCTATCAGTGTAGAGAAATATTTTTTAGAGGTCTGTTAAATAGCAGTGGAGATACAGTGAACAAAAAAATGGAAAGAAATAATAAAATTATAAAAAAGAATAATGAAAAATTTTACTTATAAAATAATAATTAAAATTAGCTAACAGTTTCTAAACTCTTCATGCGGGTTTTGTGCAATGGTATCTGTATTCTCTCATTTTGTTGTTAAAACAGTTCCTGGAGGTAAATGCCACCATTACCTAAGGTTGGCACAGAAAGAGTTCAGCCTTAGAGAGGTTAAGTAACTTACGCAGGTCACAAGATTAACTTTATTGGTGCTAGGATTGACAACTTGGCTCCCAAACTTGAGACCCCATATGAAAGAGTTTAAGTGAATGCTTCCTTGAGTAAATGTGTAATGAAGGAACGAAAAAGGGAGAAAGAAAGGAAAGGGAGGGAAAAAGGAAAGAAAGGAAGAGAAAGAAGGAAGAGTAGAGTTAGTAAGGGAGGGAAGGAAGAAAGATGGATGGAAGGAAGGAAAAAAGGAAGGAAGGAAGGAAAGCTTTGTAGTAAGTAAATACCTTAATTCTTTATGGGGTTTTTTTTGACCATCATAATGTTCAAAGGTTTTGCATCATGTCTAGGTAAACTTTAAAACCAAGGAGAGTTGTGAAGAATTTTGAGGTCTACAGATAGGTCTGCATGTCTCCAAAACACACAGTATTGTTTTGTTGTTAAGCTCATAATATTTCATGGAGCTTATTGTGCATTGCCGTACTTGATAGGAAGGAGAAGCTACAGTTGCTTGCTATCATCTCCATTTGAGTCATTTAAATGCTAATTCTGGTAAAACTTTGAAGAGCTGACCTAGGTCGATTTGGTCTTCTGAGAATGGTAATTTTCTTTGGAGGATCAAATACCAATTTTACAATTTACTAGCTGGACTAGCCAGTTACATAGCTTCTATGAGTTTTATGTTTTCCACTCATTAAATAGAAAAATTACAATTTGCTTGCTATCATCTCCATTTGAGTCATTTGAATGCTAATTCTGGTAAAACTCTGAAGAGCTGACCTAGGTCGATTTGATCTTCTGAGAATGGTAATTTTCTTTAGACATGTGACATCTACATGCTCAGGAGCTGCTAAGGAACAAATGTGATGTTCTGCTGGCTTCGTCCTCAAGAACCAGCTCTTCACTACAAATAAAAAATTGCATCTAAAAGGTATGGGATATTTTCCTTTTGAATATATACATTCAAAAGAAAAATAAAAAAAAATCTTATTGTAACAAGGTGATATTTATACATGGATAATGCAGTACCATTTGAAAGAAGTCTTAGAAAAATAAGAATACATAAACATGCTCTGCAAACGTGGAGACCTGACTGAAACCTCCAAAATCTCTTCTGTGACTATAGTCTGTAATATTACAAAATTGTTATGTTGTGCCTAAACTAAGTAATGAGTCATTTTGAGATAGTCACATGATATTAAGCATAAGTTGATTAAATACTTAGACCTTGAGCTATTATTGTTGGAGGGTACTTAATACTGTGTAAAAGGAAATGCCATGTGTCAAAATATGTGGGTATACATGTAAAGATTGATTTATATTAGCACTCACAAAAGGATGAGAAGAAATCAGAGGGGTAAAGAAATGGAATACATGATATCTTCTTTGTTTCCCGATCTTAAACTATCTCTAGGAGATGCTTAAAGGGTATAGTCGTGTCCATAATTGATAAGGGAATCTAACTTCAGCCAATTTCAATATAAAATGAAGAACAAAAATGAAACAAAGATTTCTATTTTAACCAACTATGTATATTGGGCATCCTTTATTTTGTTACAGCACTTCAGGTTTTTTTTAATCTATCAAATAAAATAATATTAGCTCCAAAATAAGATTATAATATGCAATTATAATTGTATAATAAACAATTAATTGTATAACAAACAATTAATTGATAAGATTATTTTAATTATTCTATATTATTTTTCTTTGAACCTTCATTTCACTGTGTGTCATCAGGGAAGGGGCTCTGTTTTACTACTCTACCTAATTATCTTGAGGTTGTTAATGAGTATTCAATGTGATTTGCATACTACAGTGGGCCTTAGACTTTAGCATATGTCAGACTCAACAGGATGGGCTTGTTAAAAACACTTTTTTGGAGTATATTCTATATTTTCTAATCAGCTCTGTGATAACCTCAAGAATTTGCATTTCTTACAAGTTTGTAAGTGATCCTAATGTTATTGGTCCAGGCAATGTAGCTTAAAGACGATGTAGCTGACATTGGAGTCAAAGACGGTAGTATTAATAACTCACTGTAGTATTTGGTAGTATTTTTTCATACTTGGTGCAATATATTTTTACATCATAATGCAATTCATAGTGATGGTGGCATACATGCACACAGCTCTTGGTGAGCTTTTCCCCAGGCTCACTTTCTCTCCTCCCTCCCTCATACAAGGTATTGAGGTTGACATGATATTCTCACATATGTTCATAATGTCAATGAAAGTGTTTCCATCATTGGTCTACTCTCTCTCTCTCTGCTCCTTTCTCTAGATTATCTCCCTGTCTCCACTGTAGTTCCTCCTCTGTTATCTAAAGTCCCTCTTGTATCCAACTACTCTTTAGTTTATACATATGAAAGAAAATATATGACCCTTTACTTTTTGTGCCTGGCTAATCTCACTTAACATAACGTTCTTCAGGTCCATCTGTTTTCCTGCAAATGATATAATTGTGTTCTTCTTTACTGTAGAGTAAAATTCCATTGTGTATATAGCCCATAATTTTGTATCCCATGGATCTGTTGATGGATACCTAGGTTGGTTCCATAATGTGGCCATTATGAATTGTGCTGCTATAAACATGGATATGTATGCATTCTTATCATATTCTAATTTCAGTTCCTTTGGAAAGATACTCAGGAGTGGCATAGCTGGATCACATGGTGAATATATCCCAATTTTTTTTTTTTTGAGTAAACTGCACATGAGTACTTTTAAACTTTGAAAGTCACAAAATTTCTTTAGAGCACTGTTCCTCTCCTTCAAGTAAAGAAAGAGGCTATTCAACATTAGATACACTTTTCTCCAAGTTCCAGTGAATTCGCTCTGTTTTCTCTGCTCCTAAGATTGGGTGGCATGGGAGACTCTCATGACCGTTCTTTTAGTGGTATCTTGGAAAGTCCTGTTCCTGTTTTGGCCTCTTCCTAACTGTTGATATCTCAACAGAAATTCTGCTTACAATAGCCAATCAGCCCCAATCCTGCTCTGCTCTAACCACCTTCCAGTCCTGGGATATTTATCTTATTTATTCCTTTCTTTTCAAATTAGATTTAACTCTCAACCTGATCCAGTCTCAAAATCCATTCCTCACTCTGAAGCTACATTACTTTTCTGGCAGTGCAAAGTACTGTGCTTTGATCAATGTTATACTTTTTTAAAAGTATACAGTTTGGTGAATTTGAGATAAAGGTCAAAGCTTAAATAAATAAATGTGGGTGTCATCTACACAATGATATTGATGTAAGGAGAATCATCTCAGAAAGATGTTAAGAAAAACAAGGTAGTGTGTCTAAAAACAGACACAGAGAAGGAAACCATATTTTTTAAACAGGGCAGGAGGAATAAGACTATATCATTTAGTATTAATTATTGTGATGGAAAGGCTTAAAATTGCTCATAAAATTTTGGGGAAATTAACCTGATCACAATAGTAACCTAAACCACCTGCTACTATTGTGAGGTAGCCTAAGACATAGTTAAGAGTAGTTAAGCCATAGACATCATAATCTTGCTTCTCTTCAATTATGCAAAAATAGTTTTGATTTAATCTGATACCTTATAGTTTGAAATTTTCCATTTCATTGTGTACTTGTGACTGTACAAAAATATATAGTGCATATAGTGTGAATTTTATCTATATTTTACAAAACTTATTTTTATAATATGCTTTAATTGGTGCATTGCAATTATGCATTATAATGAAATTCAGAGTGATAGAAACATACATGCACACTGCAGGTAGTGTGACCCTCTCAATCTCACCTCATTCCATCCTCACATGTTATTGAGATTAGTGTTGATAACTTCATATAACATCATTTGAACTGTATCCTTCACTAAATCTTTAAAAAGAGGTGAAGAGATGAAAGGATGACTTTATTTTGAAAACATGTCTCAGAAGTATTTGAATTTACATATAAATAGTAATGAAATAAATTTCACTGTTTCTGTTTTTCACTCCCCCCAATATCCTTATGAAAGGGTAATATAATTGTAACTGTTTACTCATAGATTTTGGAGATGGTAATAACTAGTGAGATGACACAGACATCAACAAAGAAAAAGACTCTCATCTTCAAAGAACTGGCAGGAAACATATTAGTGAGGTATTTGTTTCAAAGGTAACTGCCTTAAGGCATGTACAAGACCCAGATTTAAAAAGAATGTGTTCCTGGAAAACTAAAAGTGACAGGGGAAAGCCTGGATGGCTTATCACTGCTGAGAACAGGTGCACACCATCTCTTTCATTTCACTGACACACATTCTGTACTGTTCATCAACCTCATTCTTTTCTTCTCTAGCCTAACCTTTTGGTGACAGTAAACATGACTTGACAGAGGGTCCAACACAGAAATTACATGATCTTTAACCTTTTTGTGATTTGTGACAGGTTTGGGACACATCAGGACTAATCCATCAGGAAGGAAAAATTATCTTTGGAATTATAATATGACAGTGATCTTTAGCAGCACACAGTCATGTGTATGTATAGTGCCTTGTAGTTAAATCTAAATAAACATAAAAATAGTGAAAATATTCTACCTAAAGCTCATTTACTTAAAATAAAAGAAGTTTTTTTGTATCAAATCAAAGGCAGTATACTTTTAAAATTGTTTTATATAGCATCAACAGGAAAATTATTTATAAAATTACTTATAAATTTCTTGGTTATATACATATATGTTTATAGCTGATAAATGGATTCTAGATATATGTAGCATGTAAATATTTAGGCATTTGCAAGTATAAATTGGTAAAAGAAAATGTGTTATATATATCACCTTATATATAGCATCCTATATATAACAGATATAACATACATATGTTACTATAGCATAGATATATAACACACACATATATGTATAAACCATATAAATATAGGTGAAATGTCTTTACAATTTAAAAGAACCGAAATATTTATTGTTATATAAATATTTAAACAATATAACTGTACAACTAAAGCTGGACGTGGTGGTGCAAGCTTGTAATCCTAGCATTTGGGAGGCTGAGACTGGAGGATATTGGTTCGCAGACAGCCTCAGCTACTTAGTGAGGCCCTTTGCAACTCGGTGAGACCCTGTTTCAAAATAAAGAATAAAAAATAGGGCTGGGGGTATAGCTCGGAGGTAGCATGCCTCTAGGCTCCATCTCCAGTGCTGCAAAAATAAATAATAAATAAATAAATGGACAATTAAATATTGATGTTACTATTATTTAGTTGTGAAATGAAAGGGAAGAAATATAATAAAGTATAAGTATTTAGAGTTATCCTATACTTGGGCAGAAATTAGACGTTCACTAACTTATCTTTTTAAAACATGATCATTGGATAAAAGTAATTATACTTTGAACTACAAATATTTGTAGAAATCCAGCTCAGTAATTTCTTAACAATAGAAGAGTAAGGAATTTTCTATCAACCACCTTTATATTTAAATGCATTTATTCACATCCGCATATAAGTTAATATAGTGACCTACCAAATCACAATTTTCTACACAATGAAGCCAAATTTTCTATTCTGTCACCCCATTCCCATTTTGCCCAACTACTCCAGGTTAACTAAGCCCAAAACTGACAATCTCTGCTAGTTTACATGCCAGTACAAGTAAAGGTCCTTTCTTTTAGTAATATAAAGTTACTACAATTATGTGTATAATAAAAATTTTAATATTTCCTTGGATGTTGAATGGAGATTATGCATGAACCACATAGCAATTTGTCATTTAGTATTTTCTATGAAAGAATATCTCTAATGTGTAGAATATTTGCAGAGATATTCTGACTGTCTTGACTTAAATTTTAGTCACAATTTTTTCTTAACAGTTTAAACATAGAGAATTTCTCATTATTGTCTGTGGCAGAATTAGGATCATTTTTAACTATACTGACCCAGTAACTAAGTGATGTTTATATGTTCTTGTTATGCTCCTGGGATCTAATATCTCCAACTACAGATTTAGGTTATGATGTGCTTCAGTTCCTCTCTTTATATCATTTCATAGATGTATTTTATAAATAAGTGTTTTAGAGTTCATATTGCATCTCTCAGTTTTATTTTATTTATTTTGCATTTCTCAATTTTAAAGAAAGGCTTTCTTGTGATTCCAGTATTCATTTAGCATCAAACATTTGTAACTTATTATTTTAGTATACACAAAGATTTCTAAATTAACATTTATTAACATTTTATGCCAATTTCATTTAGAATTAATATACCATAAATTTATAAAATAATATAGCACTTTTAAAAGTCAAATTATTTCCTAACTACTTTCTTTGGGTTGTGGACTTCTATGATACAGTGAATATTATTTTATTTAAGCTCACATTCTAGTTTAAAAAAAGTCAGTATCAATTTTTGTGAGTAATGGAAGATTTTTATTTATAAAAATGTTTTAGGGAAATTTCCTTAAAGATCTGTAGGTTCTTTGTATAGGAAATGCCCTGTGGAAATGAGTGAAGTTGATAGTGAGGACATATTTCTAAAGACAGCAACAAGGTACCAGCAAATGTTGGCATTTATCCTAGAATAAATCCCGAGGAGTTTTCAGGAAAGCTGTAGCATTACTCTCTCATGCTAGGTCTTCCTGATGGAGTAAAGCCAAGAAGTTGGCTGGAGATTATGTACTAATGATCCCTTTGGTGATAACATTAGCGTCTACTGAAAGCTAACATTCTGGAGTCTCTAAATGTGGCAACCAACCTGGAGGTTTGGAAATAAATAGTAACTTCCACATGGGCCTGGGCCATTTCTCTTGGGTTCATCTTTCTAAGCAAGTCTAGAATTGCACAAGGATGTAGAGTCCTTGTAGAGATGCTCTGCTTACCTTAAACAGTTTTATCTCTTGTAATTTTCTATAGCATAGGTCTATAGATTTTCTTATTTTTGACTGTAGCAAAATGAATAGGAATCCTTTTTAACTACACTAACTAAATGACTATATTTTATCGATTCTTACTCTGTTTCTAGTATATCATATATCTAATTATAGGTTTAGTTCACTTGTGTGCTTCAGCTCCTTTTCTCAGATAATTTTAAAGATGTATTATTACAGAATTTTTTTGGTACTGAAGATTGAACCCAGGGGCGTTCTACCTCCAAGCTACACTATACCCCTAGACCTTTTTTATTTATTTTTCTTACCATGATCTTAACATGACTGATCCATTTTACTGAAAATGACATAATTTTATTTTTCCATGGCAGATTAAAACTCCCACTGTGTATATATACCATATTTTTCTTTATCCATTCATCTTTAACAAATACCTAGGATCCATAATTTGGCTATTGTGAATTGTGGAACTATGAGCATGGGTATGCATACAGCCCTATAGTATTCTAATTTTAATTCTATTGGAAAGACACATAGGATTGGTATACCTGGGTCACATATTTCCATACTCATCTCCATAGCAGTTTTGTATTAACTTACAATACATGAACAATGTATATAAGTTCCTTTTTCTCCTTATCCTTGCCAAAATTTATTATTGTTTGTATTCTTGATAATTACCATTCTAACTGGAGTTAGATGGAATCACCTTATAGTTTTGATTTGTATGTCCATGATTGCTGATGATGTTGAGCACTTTTAGTATGTTTTTGGCCCTTTGTATTTCTTCTTTTGAGTTTTTAATTAAGTTCATTTGCTTATTAATTATTTGGGTTATTTATTTTTTCAGTGTTAAGTTTTTGAGATTTTTATATATTTTAGATATTTCTCCTCTATCACATGAGTAGTTAGCAAAGATTATCTTCAATTTTTTGGACTATATCTTTGACCTCTTCATTGTTTCTTTTGATATGTAGAAACTTTTGAATTTAATGTCTTTCCACTTATTGATTCTCAGTTTTATTTCCTGAGCTTTAAAGATCTGATTGAAGAAGTTTCTACCAGTGCTTATATCAGTCTTAACAGTTGGAGAATTAGTCCTATGTTTTCTTCTAGTAATTTCATATTTTCTGGAGGACAAAAGCCAACACCATACCGAATAGAGAATAACTGAAAGTATTTTTCCTATAATTAGGAATAAGACAAGAATTCTCAATATGACCCACATAAACCACATAGTACTTGAAATTTTAGCAAAAGATTTAGAAAAAAAGAAGGCAATTTAAAATAGGAAAAGAAAATGTGGAATTATCACACCTTTTATAAATAGGGAAAGTAAATGTGGAATTATCACACCTTTTCAAATGACATAGTCCTATATTTAGAAGATATGAAAAGCTCAACCAGAAGACTTCTAGAACTAATAAGTTATGCAAAGTAGCAAGTCACAAAATAAACTTACCAATCCAACAGTCTGTCTATACATCAACAATGAACAATGAAGAAATACAGAAAATAATTCCACTCACAATAACTTCAAAAAAATAAAATCCTTAAAAGAAATCTAACCAAGAAGGTAAAAGACATCTATTATTTTAAAAAAACTATATAACAGTGGAGAAAGAAATTGAAAAATACAGTAGAAGATGGGAAGATTTCCCATAGACGGAAAAAAAAAATCATCAAATGGCCATACTACCAAAAGTGACCTACAGATTCAATGCAGTCCTTATAAAAATATCAATGTAATTTTTCCAAGAACTAGAAATAAGTAGTCTTAAAATTCATAAGGAATATAAAAGAGAATAGTAAAAGTAATTCTGAGCATTAATAATTATGATGAAGGAATCACATTACTTATTTCAAATTATACTGCAGAGCTATGGTACTAAAATTAGTATGGAATCAGCACAAAAACAGACACGTAAACAATGTAATAAACGACACAGAGACATTTTACACATAAATAGCCAGCTGATTTCTGAAAGATGTCAAAAATATAATGTCGGAGAAAAACATCTTTCCAACAAATGTCAGAAAACTGGATATTCATATGTAGTAAAATGAAACTGCATCCCTGTATCTCACCTCTGCACAAAATTCAACTGAAACAGATCAAAGATCTATAAATTAATATATCTTCTTTAAGTATTAATTCTACCAGGTTAAGATGATATAAGGCAATTGCTTACTTATAAATGTTTTACCAAATGGCTGACAAATCTATGGGGAGTGAGCAACTCAGACATTTGAAATTAATTAATAGATATCAGCCACCATGACATGTTCAACAATATTCAGTGTATATCATCAATAAATAAAATTTAAACAGAGTTTTCCTAAAAAATTTTTCATAATCTTTGGGACAGATTTGGTTACCTTAAAGTAGACTAAAATCAAAAATTTATTTCTCTTTCTCATATAGAGGAAGAGGAAATAATTTTGGGGGGTCAAAAATGGCTAATCATTTATAAATACGGAAGGCAAAAACATTTTAAAGGAGGCAAGCCAACAAACTGTGAATATTTTTATGTTTTCTGTCAATGGCAGTTTGCACACAGTGGAAACCAGTAAATTACTTGGGGACACTGAAGTAAATCTGCTATAGATACCATAAGCTTTGTAACTGCTACTGTAGTGATTCAATTAATAGAATATGCCTCTAGCATAGTGCATCTAGTATCTGACCAGCACATGAATGGTTAACAAGGAAAAAAGTATGTGAAAAGTCAGACAATCCAAAAGTTATTTTTCTTTTAACCATGAACATGATTTAATTTTCTAAAAGCTTTCACATGTTTTCTCCCTGGGAGAATATTAAAAGCCTGGAAATAAAGCAAAAAAAAAAATGAGATGTGATCTCAAAACAACTTGACATTCCATACCTTCAACACAAAGCTAGTCATAAAAATTTCTAAAATTGTCTCTTAGAGTTGACTGAGAAAAAATTCTAAATAGGTATACCTATCAGAGGCTAGAGAGCTACCTTCCTGAAAAATCATGTAATTCATAATAAATTTTGTTGCTGCAATTATAAGTTCTCTTTGGAGGCTTTACGGGGCTTCGGGATTAATGCTTCTAATAAGTAGATGTCAATAATCTTAAAACTTGATATGTTAGGGTCCCAGAAAGATCATATATATATAATAAAAGAAGTCACAATGTCCTTATATTCTCTAGAATTTAGCTAAGAGAAGTATAAAGGGCTTCTGTAAATCAGTGATGTAAATAGATCTGGCATGTTGCTGATTTTCCCATGACAAGACAAATAAATATTGACTTTTCAGATCTGGAGGGACAGCAAAAGGAAATAGTGCAAGTACAAAATAAGAAAGTAGACGGCTTCAGGTAGAATTGAGAACTAACTGATGTTTGAGTTTGAGACCACTGGGAAATAGTGAGTCATAACATTGATAACACTAAAACATATGCATGCATATTCAATTTTTCTATAAGCAGTACATGAGTTTTATAGGGGTTAGACAAAGAATGAAATACTCTCTTCTGTTTGTCTTGGTGCTAAAGTTGGAAGTACATGTTCAGCAACACTCTTCTATTGCACTAAATCCCTAGATCCTAAAAGGATGACCTTGGGATAAACTTTCCAAAACAGATCTAGTCCTTCTCATTCTTTGGCTTTCAAGGAATATTAAATAAGATTGGATAATATCTATAACAAATCACTTATTATTTAGGTATGATTAACCCTTATTATTTTGAAGATGTCAAGAAATTCCTTGGCCCAAAGGTTGCCAGAAACTTCAAGTAATTTTTCACATTGGAAATGGGCTAAGTACACAGGAATGGAAAATCAAAGATCCCCTTATGTGAACGGCATGTGTATCACACATAAGAGATTTCATGTATTGAAAGACAACCCATCTGAAGAATACTTGATTTGGTAGCTATATTTAAAATGAAGTTTTACAATGCTGATTTCTACCTGGTTTTTGAGGGTTTAAGCCTATTCTGTACACACTTTTTTCTTAAACAAAGTTTTATAGCTTTTAACTGGCTGGGTATTTTCCCTTTCAGAATACTTGGAGAAATATTTGCCCTTGAATTTGAGGTGCAATACAGGTGTTTTCTAGTGTAGTAGTTTCTGTCCTATCCTTATTATCTGTGTGACTATTATACTAATATGTATGAAATAATTCAGTTTTATTTTGAGATAGACATGTATTAGTATGCCCTCAATCATCACTGAAATAAAACAAATATCTTAAAAAATAAAAGGAATTCTCAGTATAAACTGTTTGCATGTTATCACAGGTAGAATAAATTTTAGCTCACATCGCTAAAAGTTGTTTTTGTACCTTGAAATGAAGGGGAAAATGGAAGAAGTATTTGAAAATTCTAATATCATGCTTTAAAGACTCAGAGTGGTAGGATTTCTAATTGACTGAATACCACCCATACTATGTAAAAAGTTTTGCTTTTGCCCTATTTTTGAAGAAAAATCTCTTTTATGGTTCAATAAAATCATTGAGAATTGGGTGATACTGTTTCTTTTGGAACTCCTTTTATAACATTCAAGGCTTTATAGTCTTATTATTAAGATAAAAAAATTTTTCTAATTGCCCTTTTGCCTAAAAATCCAGTGAAATATCGCAAAACAAGGGATTTTTGTTTCTTATTGAAGTTTTATACTTATTTTTTATTTTTATCCTGATGTTTAGTTGGAGATTCTTTTCTTAATCTCTCTATAATTTCTCTTCAATATAGTAAGCCAGCAGTTGGAGTTCATATAACAGAGTGTGATTTGCCATCTAGTGTTTTGTTTTCATACCAAATATGCAATTTCTGGTTTTAGGAAACCTACAGAAACATTGGAGATAGTAGTGAGGGATATATGACTTCAGACAGACTTAATAGTGAACATCATAATACAGTACTAATTAACCTATTTCTGAAAATTCTTTTATGATTTCACTATTTTACCGTTTGCAAGTTTCAACTAGTATTACTTTACTTGGTAGAATCTCAAAATACATTTGTATCACTTTGGACCTCAATATAATGTATAATTATAGTTTACCTATAAAAATATAAAAAAATGCATTGTCTCACTTTACTTTTCCTTACTGATTCCATTTCAGTTCTGTTTATAGTATGAATCTTTAAATCTTTAGAGTTCATCTATTGATCTTTTCTAAACAAACTTGCCTTTTCTGGTCTTACCCAAAGATATACTAATTGATGGAAGTCAGGCCTTAGTGAATGTATCTACAACATATCTGAATATTTCCATAAAACTCTTTTTCTTTTTTATTTTGGGATCTGAAAAGTGCACAACAATGTAAGAGATATGAACATGACTGTGGTTTGAAGTCAAGGATCCAAAAATTTCTTCCATGGACAGTTTAAAATTTTAATTCATACTTCAACAGAAAGAATGTATAAGAAATACATGGAGGTTAAATTAAATTTGTGGTCAGAGAAGGTGGTTGTAAGGGAGTGGTGGATACAATAGACAAGATAGAATTGAATTTGTCTCTCTTCCTCTCATTCTCTAATAAGTCCTTTGGGGAGTGGTTTTGCAGTTCAGATGGTATTCAAAAGCCTTCACCTACCAATTAAGGCATGCTGACAACTGAGTAGTCAGAATTTTATTCCTATATAAGACTTTTCTCAAATGAATATTCTTTTTCTTATTTAAAAGTTCCAAAAAGTGTCCACTATATTCTGAAATTGTCTTTCACCAAAGTGAAATTATCCTGTCTAGTGAGAGTTATGCTGGGATTGTAAAAATAGAAGTCTCAGTAGTTCTAATGAACACAGGAACAAAATTGAGGATAGTTCTTACAAGGTTTGGATAAGTTGACACAGGAGGTAAGTATGTCTAAGACATACTAGTCTAATGGTATGTTCTGAACATGGGGCTGGCTCTGTGATGAACTAGAATATATGTATGCCTCTCAGTACTGAATTTCCTTTATAGACAACTAATACTTAAGAAACTAAAACCATATCTACTATAGGATACATGTTAAATCAAGTTTTATGGGGTAAAAATATTATTTGATCATGAGTCTAAAGTTCCAAAGTCAAAAACTTAAAGTTATAGGGCTGCAATTTTGTGGAATTTATTTATTCGGATAGTTTTTAGTGAGTCCTTTAAATTTTTCTATACATAAATCATGCCTTTTGCAAAAATGAGATTTTGAATTTCTCTTATCTAATGGTGATGCCCTTTCTTTTTTTTTTTTTCCTTGTCTCATTGCTCTGGTTAGGACTTACAGCACTATATTAAGTAGGAGAGATAAAAGTGGGCTTTCTTGTCTTGTTTCAGATCCTAGAAAGAAAGCTTTCAACTCTTTCCCACATTATAATGATAGATTTTGGCTCATTATAAATGACCTATATTATTATAGGTATATTCTTTCTTTACCATTTTTATTGAAGGATTTAAAATACATTACATTTTATAAAAATTTTTCCACATTTATTGAAAGAATATGATTTTTCTTTTTTCTTGTTCATGTATCGTATAATGTTTATTGGTTTGCATGTGTTGAACCATCTTTGCATCCCTGAGATGAGTCTAATTTGACTATAATAAATAATATTTTTACTTGTTGTTTGATTAGATTTACTAGGATTGTGTTAAGAATTTTAAATCTATGTTCATCACAGTTATTCGCCTATAGTTTCTTTTCTTGTCACATATTTGTTTTAAATTCAGCAGTGTTGTAGGATAAAAAAAATCAACATACAAAAAATAGTAGCATTGATATATGGCAACTGTGAATCATCTGAAAAAAATCTCATTTATAATATCTACAATAAAGTACCTAGTAATAAATATAATTAAATGTGTAAAAATAGTACAACGAAAATTATAAAATACTGATAAAATAAATTGAACAATGTAGAATGAAAGATACATTTATAGACTGTACAATTAATATTGTTAAAATATCCATAATATTACCTAAAGAGCTGCAAATTCCATGCAGTTTCTATTAAAATGCCACAACCTTTTATAGACTAGTTCATTTTACAAACCTAATTTTAGAGTTAGATAAAAATGTCGCCTAAAGAGCTCAATTATTTATATTTGGGGTTGATATGATTAAGTCATGAGAGTTGCATTCTCTTGGTGGTGGCCAGCCTAGTAGAGTATGGCTGGAAAATATGGATCTCTGGGGCTGTGGTCTTGAGACTTACTACATGGTTTCTCCTCTTAAACTCTCTTTCTTGCTACTGGTCTCCATGATGTGAGGAGCACAGCCCATGTGCTTTTCCTCTACTTTCTGCTTTCATATTCTGAGATCCACACCTCCTGGTCTCACATAGAATAAACCTGAAACCAAAAGCTAATGAATCTTCCTTCCTGTAAGTAACATGGTCAGGTCTGTTAGATTATATGTGTGAAAATGCTGAATAATATAAGTCAAAAAATCATTCCATAATGTATATAAAAAACCCCCAATACTCAAAACCACAATAAACAAAAAGAACAAAGAAATGGGCATTACACTGCCTGAATTTGAAATTTACTACAAATCTGTAATAATTAAAATAGCATTGTATTGGTATAAAAAAGGCACATAGAGTTGGGTGTGGTGGCACACACCTATAACCCTAGTACTAGGAAAGCTGAGACAAGAGGATACCAGGCTTGAAGCCAGCCTCAGTAACTTAACAAGACCCTTAGCAACTTAGTAAGATGTTGTTCCTAGTTGATTAATTAATTAGTAATTATTAACTAGTTAATTAAGGGCTGGTGTGTAGATTGGAGGTAGAATGTCACTGTAAAGTAAACCTGGGGCACTATAAACAAACAAACAAACAAACAAACAAACAAATAAATAACATATGCCAAGGGTAGAGTTCCTAGGACTTATGGCTGAGTAAAATTTCATTCTGTATATATCCAATAGTTTTGTAATCTACTCATTTGTCGATTGACTTCTTGGCTATTTTCATAGTTTGGCAATTGTGAACTGTGTAGCTATGATCATAGATATGCATGCATTTGTTTGGTAGCTTGGTTTCCATTATTTTGGGTAGATATCCAGAAGTGGTATTGCTGGATCATATGGTAAGTTTGTTCCCAATCTTCTGAGGATCCTTTATATAATTTTCCAAAGTGGTTGCACTAATTTTCAATCCTACCAACAATGTATTAGCGTCCCCACTTCTCCTCATCTTTGCCAGCATTTGTTGTTTTTGTTTTGAATGATTGCCATTCTAGTTAGAGTTAGGTGAAATCTCAGGGCAGTTTTTGTTTGCATCTCTCTGATTGCTAATGATGTGCATTTTTATACATCCATGCCATTTGCAAAGAATGATACACCTGGAGAATATTATGTTAAGTAATATTAGCCAGTCACAGAAAGTGAAGGGTCATATATTTTCTCCCACATGAGAAGCTAGGAAGTAATTAGGATACTAGAAGGACTTTAGATAATGAAGGAGAAGTCCATGGAGTGAGGAAAGTAATCTGAGGAAAGGAGAATTAGTGAAGGAAACACTTTCACTGACTTTATTATACATATGTGAGAATACCAAGTCCAACCTTAGTATCTTGTATGGGGAAGCAGAGAATAGGGAGGGACCCAGGAAAACACTCACAAAGTGCTGTGTGAAAATAAGTCAAAATAACCATGAACTACATTGTGATGTAATACTAAAGTACCAATAAAAATATAAAAAGATTTATATTTAAGACTATTAACTATGAAACTACTAGAGGATGGCACTTTTAGACATTATCATGGACAAAGATTGTTTTAAACAAGATTCAAAGTTCAAAAATAAAAACAGAAACAAGTGAGGTTACATCAAACCAAAAAGCTTTTGAACAGCAAAAGCAACAATGAGCAGAGTTAAGAGATAAAGCTGCAAGCCCAGCATGTTTGCCCACACTTGTAATCACAGCATTTGGGAGGCTGAGACCTGAGGATTGTGGGTCGCGGACAGCCTCAGCTACTTAGTGAAGCACTGAAGCACTTCATAACTTAGTGAGACCCTGTTTCAAAATAAAGAAAAAAATAGGGCAGGGGGTGTAGCTCGGAGGTTGAATGCCCCTGGCTTCTATCCTCAGACTTGCAAAAATAAAAGAGAGAGAGAGAGAGAGAGAGAGAGAGAGAGAGAGAGAGAGAGTTAAAACTGCAGATTAGGAGACAATACTTTAAAGTTATATATTCACAAAGGGTTGATATCCAGCATATATAAGGAACTGCAAAACTTTATATAATAAATATATATATATATAATGTATATACATATATTTGTTATAAAGTTTTTATTTATATATTTATTTATATATTATAAATAAATATTTATTTATAATTATTTATATATAAATATTATATTTTATTTATATATTTTATTTATATATAAATATTTATATATTTTCTGTGACTTGTAATGTACCACAGTGATAGAATGCTTACCTAGAATGCTTCAGTTACTAGCATCAATTCTCAGTACTGAAACAAATAATTAACCTGATTAGAGTTGGACAATAAACCTAAATAGACATTTCTCAAAATAAAACATCCAAATGGTCAACCAGTATATGAAAAAAGTATTCAGTATCAGGAGCCATTGAGGCAATGCAAATACAAAATATAATGAGATATCATCTCAACCACTAACAGTAGCTATTATCAATAAAAACACGTGTTGACTTTCACAGTGCTGGTGAAGAAGTGAAGAAATGGGAACTCTTGTATAATTTTAATGATAATGTAATTATGAAAAACCATATGCTTGTTTCTGTTTAAAATAATATATGATGTTTACATTTATTTATTAGTCAAAATTCATTTAAATTATAAAATAAAGAGGTATGAATTAAATACTTATCTGTCAGGTTCAACATAAATTTATTTTGTGTCTCAGAAAAATTCGGCCTTGAATAGATGGATTATTACAAAGTGTCACTCGTTCACAATGCGGTGGGTGTCCTGGTGTACAGAAACAAGTGACTTCACTGAATTTTGGTGAATTTCCATTTGTGTTAAAGCCCACCATTTACACATGGCCAGGAACACCCTGTAGTCAAACAAAGCCAGCTGCATATAGAGAAAGTGTCCCAGAGTACACATAGGTATTGCTTAAAGTGGCATAGGAAAGTCTCTTTTAAATTTGAGTTTGTGCTAAAAGATTCTACACTTTGGGGAAGTAATAATCATATTAGAAATTAGTAATATCTATCTAGAATATACAGATAAATCAAGAAATTCACCACTAAGGAAACAAATAACCCAATCTAAAAATGGGCAAGTGAAATAAATAGGCACTTCACAAAGAAGAAATATAAATGGCTAGCATCATTAACAATTAGAGAGATGTAAGTCAAAACTATCTTAAGGAGGCCGGGAATGGAGCCTGCCAAGGGTTTAGGCTGGTGTTGGGGCCAGTGAGGCCGGGATTGGAGCCTGCCATGAAGCAGGGCCGGTGCTGGGGCCTTCGAGGCCTGGATTGGAGCCTGCCGAGGGGTAAGACCAGTACCGGGGCCAGCGAGGCCGGGATCGTAGCCTGCCTTGAGGCACGGCCGCGACTAAGGCCTTAGGGGCCGGGATCGGAACCTGCTGAGGGGTTAGGTCGGTGCGGGGGCCAGTGAGGCCGGGATTGGAGCCTGCCATGAGGCAAGGCCAGAGCTGGGGCCTCCGAGGCAAGGATAGGAGTCTACCAAGGGGTTAGGCTGGTGCCAGGGTCAGCGAGGCTGGGATCAGAGCCTGCCTTGAGGCAAAGCCGATGCTGGAGCCAGCGAGGTCGGGATCAGAGTCCTCCGGGTGGTCAAGCCCTCAAGAGTGGAATCAGAACTTGCAATGCGGCATGCACAGAGAAATATCACAGAAAATAAAAACCAGATGCTTCCCCTAATTAACAATAACTAGGAGAAAAAGGGTAATAGGAGCGAAGCAATTAAGGTGACCAATCAGAGGGTATGGGATAGGGGAGGATGGAACCTCTTTAAAACTCAGGATGTGCATAAACAAATGTATCAAAGATAATCACCAATCAAGCATGGTATTCAGGGAGGGGGAGGGAATTGGATGGAGATTGGATGAGGGCTAATTGGATGGTGTGTGCTTGTATATCCTCTCAAGTCTTGTATTCCAATGTGATGTATGATCACAATGCACCAATAAAAATTTAAAAAATAAATAAAAATAAAGAGATTAAAAAAAAAAACTACCTTGAGATTTCACCTAACTACAATTAGAATGGCAATCACTGAAAATACAAACAACTGAGCCAGATGTGGTGGTGCATGCTTGTAATCCCAGTACTTGGGAGGCTGATACAGGAGGCTGTCAAAAGTTCAAAGCCATCCTTAGCTATTTAGTGAAGCTCTCAGCAACTTAATGAGACCCTGTTTCCAAATAAAATATGAAATAGGTCTTGGAGTGTATCCTAGAGGTAGAAAGCCCTGGGGTTCCATCCCTATTAACACACACACACACACACACACACACACACGCACACACACACACACACACACAAATACAAACAACAACTAATACTGGCAATGGTGGGACTGCAAATTAGTACAACCATTTTGGAAACTGTATGGAGGATCTTCAGAAGAAAGAGAATGAACCTAGTATCTGATTCAGCAACAGCACTTCTTGGTATTATCCAAATGAATTGAAACTAAACTATCAAACTCATGGATGCATATCTATGTTCTGCACAATTCACAATTGCCAAACTATGAAACCAGTCAAAATGTCCACCAACAGATGAATCGATTACAAAACTATGGGATATGTATACAATAGAAACTTACCCAACCATAAAGAAGAACAAAATTATGTAATTTATAGGGAAATGGATGGAACTGGAGAACATTATACGGAGTGAGATTAGCTAGTCACAAAAAGTGAAAAATCAGATACTCTCCCTAATATGCGGAAACTAGGGAGAAAATGGGACACAGGAGAAACTCTAGGCAAAATAGGAGAAACTTGATTAGTAAAGAAGGTGACATAACTGGAAGAGATGAGAGTTGGAAAGACAGAAGTACCCTAATGCCCATGATATACATTCATAAACATATCAGAGTCAATTACCAAGCTTAACTCAAGAAGGAGGGAGGGGAGAGGGAATGGGGTGGGAGCTGGGGAAGGGCTAAATGAATAATGTGTGCATGTATGTCTCTACTATCCTGTACCTCATAATGATGTATGATTACAGTGCACCAGTACATTAAAAATATATAATATTTTATATAAATATAAAAATATATTAAAATGTTTGAAATATCAGTAGCTTGAAAAAACATTGTCTATCAAATTATATGAAAACAAAGTGAGCTGTCTCACTGATACATCAAGCAAAAAGAAAAGAAGAATTAGGTGGTCTCAGGAAGTGAGTAGGTGAGTAAAATACTGTGATTTTTCTTAAAAATATATATCCAGTCCAAAACAATTACAATTTTCTTCATTAAATAAGTAGATAAATAAACTGTGGTAAATCCAGACAATGGAATATTACTAAATGCTAAAATAAATGAGTTATCAAGCTGTGTAAACACATGGGGAAGATTGAAGGCATACTACTTAATAAAATTATTCAATCTGAAGGGAATACATAATATATGGCTCTAAGTATAGATTTTCTGTTAAAAAAAAACATGGAAACAATGATACCAGTAGTTTCTAGTGTTTAGAGAAAAAAGAGAAGGAGGGATAAATAGAGAGCACAGAGATTTTTAGGGCAGTAATAATATTTTGCATGATACTATAATGGTGAACACATGCTATTATACATTTTTTCAACACATAGAATGCACAAGTACAAAAGTAAACCCTAATCTAAACTATAAACTTTGGGTGATTAAGATATGTCTAAGTATATTCATTAGTTAGTTATAACAACTTTTCCAGTCTGGTAGGAGTTGTTGAAAATGGGGAAGGCTACACCTATGTTAGGAAATCTGTAACTCCTATTCAATTATACTATCAGCCTTAAAAATAACCTCTTCTAAAAATAGTATTATAGTTTTGAAAACAACAATGTATGTACAAAAGGGGAGAAGATTAGAAGGAACCTAGAATTTTTATGGCTACAAAATAAATCACTAGTGTTAATGAAAAGATGGAGAATTACCCTATTTTTGTGACTAAAAAGTGTCCTTGTCCTGACCCAACAAAGGTAGCTTTTATTTTCTCTCATTGTCAAAATATTATGTATAATATTGTACATAATATAATAATAAATATATGATAATATGTATAATTATGTGTATAACATAATAATATATATATAATATTATACATATTTGGGGGGTATTAGGATTGAACTCGGGCATTCTACCTGAACTACATCTCAGTCCTATGTTTTATTCTTTTTTTGAAACAGGGTCTCACTAAGCTGTGGAGGGCCTCACTAAGTACCTGAGGCTGGCTGTGAATTTATGCTATTTCTGTCTCAGTCTCCCAAGTACTGAGATTACAAGTGTATACCACTACCCCAGCTTAGAAGGGTACATTTTAAAAACTTTATCCTGTAATGCTGTCTTTTTGAGTGTGATATTTAACTGTAATATAGGTAAAGATAAATTTTCTGTTTATCCTGATTTTTCATTAATATAATCTTCTGCATGAAATCATATAGCACCAAACTTCTTATTATTTGTCTATTTATTTATTCTTACCATGTGACAAGTACTGTGTATTGCTAATAAATATAATAGTGTTTAAGATATCCCAGGTGTTCTAATAGAGGGTTTTTTTTTTTCTGATGTTCTAGTGGAAAAGATAGAACACAAGCTATGGATAACAATGTATCTGGGGTAATAGTAAATCCTATGAGACAAATAAAGGTGGGGTATGTGATAAAAAGAGTGGGTTTTGGGAGTGGTATGCTATTTTAAAAAATCAGCAGGAATGGTTTATCTGAAATGGCGATTTTGATTGGCAATTTGAGCGAAGTAAAAGTGTCGGTCTTTTGAAGATCTAATGGAATAGACAGTGTTCCAAACAGAGAGACCAGAGTAAAGGTCAGAGTAGCTACTGCAGGATAAGATGGAAGGTCTTTAGAGATGAGGTCAGGGAGATAAACAGGCACTGGATCACATGGGGATGTGTAAAGTTTGATAAAGATTTGGATTTTCTTCTTTATGTGAGCTTAGGGGAGGTCCCAGGAATTTTCGAGCAGGCTTTTGGTGTAATCTAATTTTGTCATTAACAGATTTTCCTGTTTACTGTGTGTAAGGATTGTGGTAGGTGGTATGAGAAAATGCGAGAGAAAGAAGCAGATAGAGCTATCATGTGAGAGACGACTTAACCAAGTTGATGATGGTGGAGAGCATCAGATGAACTAGCAGTCAGGCTGAGACTTCAAGCTTGAGCCGTTAGCTGTTATGATCGTACTTTAAAATGTGCCCCCAAATGTTTGATATGGAGAGCTTGTCCCCAGGGCAGCAAGATTCAAAGATAGGGTATACCTGGGAAGGCAGATTACTGTGGGCATGGTTAACAGAGATTCCAATATTCCCCTCTGAGCTACTATAAAGCACTTTAGAGGCACTTTCAAAATAGATTTTCCTTGCAAGAAAATGATTGCATGGTATATTGCTCATTTACACATAAATTTGATGACACAGAGTAAACTAGATGTACCTTCATTATATTAGAATTTTAGATTGATAAATAAGGTTTAGCTATTAACAAATGATGTTTAAAATGGGAAGATATTATAAAGTCAGATCTTTTTGAATTTCCTCCATATCATTCATCCCAGTTTTTCTAACTTCTATCTCTAAACTGTCAAGTAATATTAATTATAACTGTTAATTTAAATAAATGAAAATAAAGCATATTCAATGCTACCAACTATTTTTATTTGTTGTTTTGGGTAGCCATTTATTTAGAAATATTACTTAGATTAATTTTAATCTTCATAATTAACCCATTAGTCCTGAGTTTCTATGTTGTAGAAGAATACAATAGGATAGATTACTGTTCAACATGACAAACCTTTTTTTTTTGGGGGGGGGTGGTACTGGGGTTCCTGGAAGCCCTTCTACTCCCAGACCTATTTTTACATTTTTTTTTGGAAACAGGGTCTCCTAAGCCAGTGCGCGTGGCTGGCTTTGAACCTGCGTGATCCTCCTGTCTCTGCCTCCCAAGCACGCGGATTACAAGCATGCACCACCACACCTGGCCATGACAACCCTTTAAAAACTATGCTCACATTAGTTTTCTCTAAGCAATGTATGATCCACTTTAAAGTATATGGAAAATGACTTTTGATCATCATTTAATTTGTGAAATTTATCCTTTAAAAGTAGTTACCAAAATGGACAACAGAAGCAAATAAGATTATCAGCTCCCCTCTTTTTTCAAGCAATATATTTCTATCAATGCTATTTGATGATGATGATGATGATGATTAGCGATGACAACATATATGGATGTAGTTATACTAGTATAGATTACTTTTGTTTTTTATTATTATTATTAGGTTTGATATACCTCACTCTTTGTGTCTTTTCACACCTCAAGATGGCTAAAATCTTTAGGTGTATCCTTTGCTTGTAGAATTTCTGGAGACTCATATTTGTCCCAATTCATGTTATTCTTGTAATTTCCATAACTGGGCTTTCTTATCTTCACCCCTTGCTTTTGCCTTTAATCTAGCAGAGTACAATTAATCAGTATACCATATTAGGAATATATTCTTTAGATTGATTTTAAAGCCTGGTCTCAAGACTTCCTGTATAATTGTGGAAAGATCAATTATTATTTCCCCATAGTATTTCTTCTTCTCTTAGATGAAACTAAGAAAACAAAATCTGTTACCCCTTTTACTAATGTAATCCCATGCTTCTAAATCAGTTCTTCTGTTGTTCATACTGTAAACATGTGATTCTATTTTCTATAATTGGCTCTTTGCTGTACTGCCTAAAATTCAAGTCTGTAGTATGATGAGTCAAATTCTCTTTTACATTTGCCAGTCCTTGAGGTACTCTTGCTACATTCCTTTTATATTTTATACTTTTACAGTTTGCCCATATTCATAAAGTATAGGCTGCAGATCTGTACAATAATAATATCAGTAAAATCATGTTTTGAGCATCAGTATGTGCCATCCATGTGAGAAAATTGCATATTATTTAGTTTTCTTTCTTTTTTTCTTTCTTTCTTTTTCTTTTTTTTTTTTTTTTTTTTTTTTTTTTTTTTTTTTTTTTGGTGGTACTGGGGGTGGAACCCAGGGGCTTTCTACCTATGGGCTATACTCCCAGACCTATTTTTTAGACTTTATTTGGAAACAGGGTCTCACTATGTTCTGAGAGCCTCACTAAGTAGCTGAGGCTGGCTTCGAACCTGCGATATCCTCCTGTCTCAGCCTCCCAAGCGCGGGGATTATAAGTGTGCGCCACGACGCCCGGCTATTGTTTAGTTTTCATGATTCCAGATTTAGTTATCATTACTAGTTATCATTGTTATGTTCTTTTTTTAGTTAATTCCTGAGAAATTTGACTCAATTGTCCAAAGTTACAAAACCAGATTTAAATCAATGGCTGTACAACCTCCTAAGCTAAGATTTTAAGTAGTTTGTCTGTATCCATAAAGGAGAATATTGCCCCTACACAGGGTTAAACCATGAATTTTTGTGTTAACAGCTCAATATACTTACCAGAAGGGTTATAGAGACCTCATATTATAAATAAATAAATTAATAAATAAATAAATACATTTATTGCTTTGCTATATTTTTTGCTAGTTATCACTATATTCTTCTGATACTTACTCTCATCTTACACTAATAATTGCCAGATTTTAAATGTTGGGTCATTTCCAGATCCAGAACATTCCTCTTCTAAAGGAGTTACCCTCCTTTTGCTCCATCTGATTAGGTCAGTAATTGATTCTATCAAACAGCAGAAGAGATCCAGTTTACTGTTTTCTAATTGGATTTCAGAAACTAGTGTGATACTGTGTATCACTCACTCACAATCCCAAAATAGAACCAGAGACTTGAAATCCAAGAAACTTACATGGCATGTATTCTGTCTCTGTTAAACGTAGGCTTATTTCCACTGTTCATATTTTTATTGTGTCTATATTATAAATATGCTGAAAGATGCATTTTCTAACAGAAATGTTTCATGTCAAATTCGCCTAGCACCATTTGGGAATGTCATTGAATAAACTAATAGTAGGCTTCCAAGCCATGACTAATTATGTTACATTACTTTTTTTTTTTTTTTTTTTTTGGCAGGACGCTATTTTTTTTTCTTTCCCCTGCAAATGAGGTACTTTAACATAGGTGCACTTTACACTCAAGTAGAAGAAAATTTGATGCGGGTGTCTTCCAGGTGAGATATAAGAGCGTACTTTCCCATTTCCAGATTAATCTGACAAGGTAATAAATCAACTAATTAATCAGTCAACTTGCTTTTCTGATAGTCCCTGTAGCAGATAGCAATTAAAAATAAAAAAAAAACATAATCTTAAAATTTGGGGCTGTTCTTGGTGGCTGAGCATTATGTCACATTTTGTATTCAGAAGTCGTTTTAAAATGGCTTATATTAATATTTGCTTGAAGCCAAATTGTGAGGAAATTTATATCTCTGATTGCCAGTTTTAGAGGAGCAAACTGGTTCAGAAAGGTTAAATAACTTACCCAAATATGGTTAGCAACTTAATGGCAAAAGAGAAGCTAACAATCTAGTCTGTATCTCATCTATTTTAGGGTAGGTCACTATAACAGATGTGCTGTATTAATGTAACATTTTCTCCCAAAGAGAAATTTGAAGACATCATGCAAGTTTATGGAGTTGAATTTACATACTGTGAGGGTCAAGAAAAATCCATCTTGTAAATTGATATCATTTTAATGTTCATCTATCTGTTTATCTAGGGACATCTAACATCTATCTAGAAGGGAAAAGACTAAGTGTTTTAAATATATATTTCAAATGCATAAATCTTTTACACGCAGAGTTTAGTTTCAAATTCATAAATTATCCCAGGAAACAAAATCCATTTTGGCTTACATGTATTGATAGCTTATCAGGAAGCACGCAGTATACAAAACACTTAAATGACCTAATTTGAATCTCATTAAGGATTATGAGGCAAATACTAGTATTCTTATTTAAAAATAAATAAACTGAGGAATTGTATAATTTCCTAAAGGTACAGATAACAGGAGTTAGAGTCAGGGCCCCAAAATGTTTCTCTGTTTTTCTTAATATTTCATACTGAATTCCTTACTAATATTATTTCTCTCTGCAATCTACTCCTTTAGGTAAATAACTTTTTCTTTAATTTCAATTTGTGTCTTTGCTTTTATTCCTGTTTAGTTTTGAGCATCTTAACTTGTTAATTTTTTGTTTCTATAATAATGATATTAAAAGAGATCATAATCAATCATAGGTTACAAAGTAATATATATATTCTAAATGAGTGTGAAAGTTAATTTTGATGCTTATATAAGACATTTTCAAATAAATCCATACATTGAATGACTTTGGGATAATTGACAAAATACAGGCTGGGAGAACTTACAAATAATTGTAGGAGATGTAGTCTTATAGTAGTAGAACCCATTATTTTCTAAATAAAAATTCCTTTGATTAACAAATATTTCAAAAACCCAGAAAAATATGCTATATGCTGCTCACTAATTTTGTCTTTACTCATAAAAATTCCTTATGTGAGTATATGTGGTATTAAGCTAGAAGTAGCATGAACTATATCATAAATAGGGTCAAACTTAGACAAATACATTTTGGTAAGTTAAAAATCTGACACATCTTGCCAGGCATTGTGATTCATGCTTATAATCTCAGTACTTGGGAGGCTGAGACAGGAGGATTGCAGGTTTGTAATCCTAGCACTTGTAAGGCTGAGACGGGAGGTTTAAAGATTTGAGGATACCCTTAGCATCTTAGAGAGACTCTCAGCAACCTAGCAATACTATGTTTCCAAACAAAAATTAACAGAGCTGGGGGTGTAGTGCGGAGGAACAAGCATCTTGAGTTCATTACACACACACCCCTCAGAGGAGTCTATCACCTATGTCAAATGTGGTTTAAACAGAGAATACTGAGTACCATAGTATGTGGTCAGCATTTTAGCCTGCAAGTGGAGAATATGTAGTTTAGCAAAATACAGACTGTGCAATAAATGAACTTCTAATTCTTCTGTGGGGGGCAGACACATAATTAATCAAATTATTAAAGTCAATGTTGGTGTTTTCTGGGACAGTTCTAAGAAAAAAATTGTTTATCCAATCACATAGTGTTTGCAATATGCTAAATTATTTTACTGGGGCAAGAGATGAGATGCCAGAAAGCTAGATAGTAGCTCAATTTTCATGGAACTTACGCATCTGTAATTTTAAGAGTTGGGAATAATTTCTAAATAGACAGATGGTTTAATTTGGAAGTAAGTATATTGATAACATAAGCAGGAATGATATGTTATTAGAGAATCTCTTCACATGAGGCATTTTCATTATTTTACAGGTTTCTGGAAGATTTTCCAGTGATAAGTGTTATGAAAAATAAGACATAAAATCAAGGTTCATATAAAAGCTATTTTAGAAGACACATTTTCTTCATAACCTAGAACCAAAACTAAATGTACAAAATGAAATTAAAATGAATATTTTAAACTACTCTATTCTTGGGAATACATAGGCTAAATTAAAGATTAGAAATTTCATTGAGAAAATTTATCTAGTGTATTTGATTAGGCTTACATCTTCAATTATGTGTGGTTCAAAAATAACTTTAAAGACAACTTTTTAACCAACATTAGATTATTTTTTGTTGATTCCAGTAGCTGAATTATTTGGAATTAGGACTTATCTTCTTTTTTTTTAAGATTTAAAGAAGTTTATTAGAAAGATATAAATACAGAAAATAGAAATACAGCCCCATGCCAAAATGGCATGAGGGGGTGACTCGAAATGAATACACCCTTATCTTTCTATTTACATGCAGATTTAGAATTTCCACCTGAGAAGTGAGGGTCATTTCTTTTGCCCCAAATACTAATATACAGAAAAGTTTCATTTACATGAGTATTTCTTCCTTCCCAGGACAGGAGGACTATTTTTGTGATATTTATAATATTCATTGCAATAATTTCATAGCCTTTTTATACTTCATCACTGTATGCTACAATTTTATGTGCTAAATAATGGAGATAAATAAAAATTAAACCTTCAGTGGGCAAAGAAAAATGTGAGGAAATTTTAAAATGGATGTGGTGAATTAAATAGCATAGAATGACCAAATCAAAATTGAAATAGAGGATGCTGAAAAGCTAGGTGCATTAATATACTGACAGAGATATAATATGTATAACTATTTTATTCCTTTTCCTTTCCTTTCTTTTTTTAATCCTTTAAAAATTGAATCCTGCTAAGAGTGTTATAAAATATAGAGCCTTGGGTTATGCATGCCAGCTCATCTAATGTATACCTGAAAAGCTACTACACTTATCTCCAATGTGGAGATTTATAACACAGAGAAAATAAAAAAGTGAAGATAAATCATTGTATAGGAGTACTATTAGCATCTTATTAAATGACTTCTTCATATATTAAATTATAGCTAAAAGATAGTTTAATTTTAGTGATATAATTTTGGCCTATTCAAATGCTGAGAATCAAAGTCCAATTATGTATATATAAAATAACCATCTTTACTTGAAGAATGTATGCTAACAAAATATAAAGTTAGAACACAACATTTATCTCACTTGTCTAATAGAAAAAATTTTTAAATTTTCTATTTAAAGGAAGAAAATGTATTTTCTTCCTCAGACAAATTCCATCTAAAAGAATATTATTAATGGAAAACTGTTCAGCTTATTATCATTAAGACAAACATTTTCATTCCTTCACTAATCAACAAAATTTGGAGTAGTATTATTATATGTTAGATACTTGGGATTTAGAGGTTGCACTATAAGTCTCTGAATCACATAGCCTAAACATGTAGTGAAGAATATATATATATATATATATATATATATATATATATATATGTATATATATATATATATATATATATATTCAGTATAGGGCATTTTATATTTACCTTGAAACACATAAATCTGAAACACTAAAACCTTGGTTTCCCTGATACCATCCTTATCTGTTTGTTGTGATATTTTTTTATAGGTCTGGGTTTCTTAGACTAGATTTCTTTTGATAATATTCCACATGAACTTAACTATATATTCTTGTCATACTACTTTTTCCCTGACATGTATTAATTATGAAGGTACACTTCTTAATCCCTCATCTTTATCAGGGATTATCCAATTTCATTGATATGCAATAATTATATAAGCATTTGAGATAAAGTTAGATTTAGTAGCTCTGGTTGTGATCCAGAAATATTAATAGGAGCTTTTGGTGATTCTGATGCATTTTAACTTTTAGAAGCATTTGTTTGAACTAACAATACTACCTATCTGTTGTTGAAGCCCAGCTCTTTCTTCTGGGCTTCTCTGATTATCAGTCAGTGCTCATCCTTGTATTATATAAAATGACTGACCACATAACTTAGAGAAATATTTATTTGCCTACAGTTTCCTTGGAGATTTTGCATTCAGTCTATGTGAGGCTGAGAAAGCAGAACTCAGGGTATTTGTGGTGGGAAGAAGAGAAAGAGACACAGGGTCTACTTTCACATCATGGATACCTGAAGCAGAGAGAACAAGCAGGAGGAGGAATGATATATTATCCCCAAGGTCACAAGCCCAGAGACTCTTTCCTTATCAACCAAGCCCTGCTTTCCACATTGCTACCTTATTTCTGTGAGGGCTAAGAGTATATTATAAATCAAAACTATTGCAATTTCCCATGCCCCCCTATATTTGATAGCTATCATACAATACAAAATATATTTAGTCTATCTCTAAGAGTTCTGACAGTCTTTAATGATTGCAGCATCACTCCAAGTTCAAAGTCCAAAGCTTTCTCTGAGACTCAAGGTACTCTCTTAGTTATGAGCTTCTATAAAAGCTTCTATTAAAAAAAAGTTACATACGTCCAGTGTACTATGACACAAAATAAACATTTGCATTCCAAAAGGAAGGAATAGGGTCATAGAAAAAAGGAATGATATAACATCAGTACTGACATCTAGCAGGGTCAGCATATAATCCTATAGCTCCATTTCTGGCATCTGGGGTGTACCAGTATTGGCAATGGCTCAGGAAGATTTGAGAAAGCTCTGATTATTAAGAGATATATTTCAAAAATAATTGTGTCAAGATGGCAGACCTGGGGAAAGGAAGACTTGGTCTTGGTTTCGGTCAAGAAGCAAACAACTATGGAAACTTAGATTGACTTAGCTAAAAGTAATTAGCAAGTCGAAAGGAGAGGGGAACTAGGATTTTCTCTAAGGACAGATCTACATAATAATTAGATAATCTAGCTAGGATGGGAGGAGGGGGTCGACCTGATCTTTGATCATGACCTTCGTGAAAAGAGACCTAGGCAGAAAGGACACCTGGGCTCCACCTTGGCAGGAAATAATGGGAGGACCCTTACAGGGTTTTTACTAGGTCAGAATTATGTGAACAAGATGGAGGTCATGTGTATAAAAAAGCCGGGTCCACATGTTGTATCTTTGGTGAATTCATTCGAATAGCCCCCCAGTGCCATTTCTGAATGGCATAGGGCTTTAACTGTCTTCTGTATTTCTATCTCTTTTATAAACCTCTTTAAATCTTCAGCAAGAGTCCAGGCTAATATGTATTTACCCTTAGCTCAGGATAAGAACCCACAGTTTTTCTGTTTTTTTTGTTAGGGTTTTTTTTGTATGCGTTTTGAGGGAAATTGTGTCCAGAACCCTAACAGGGGTCCTTGGGGACAGTTTCCCCCAAACCATATTATCTCAAACCCTAACATGGGGCACATGATGGTGAGATGGGATCTTCAAGGGGCCTGTGCAGCTCTGCTCCTGTGGCCTGGTTTGCTGCAATGGGCAGTGTACTGGTTCTTACATTCCAGCTCCATGGCTTGCGGCTTGCAGCCATTTCTCATGGTTGTTCCATGTTTCTGGCATTTATTTCTAAATAGCAAAGATTACTCTTGGCTTCACCTTCACAGTTTAAAAAAAAATGCTCCATTTTTGTAAGAATTCCAACCCTGCAACACATTGCCTAGCTTCCCAGGCCTTCATTTGAAATCTAGAGGGAGACCTACATGACCTCCTTTTTCTAGCAAAACCAGCATTATGTGAGAACTCAAACTGATCACTAGCAGCAAACATGGTCATGCCCTTTTCAATCAGAGCAGCTGGAGCCACCTCCACCATGACCTTGGCTGAGCCAGTCCTCATCATGAATGGTATAGGGCCTGGTTCCATCAAGGCCACAGGAAAGGAATCTGAGTGCCTTTTTTCAAAATGGCCACCCTTGTTTCCATGGTTACAAATTGCCCTGACAACATTCCTTTCTTTTTTATGCAAATCTTCAACTGCCCTGAGTGTATTTCTTTTTGTGTTTTGTTTTTTTTTTTTTTTGTTTTGTTTTGTTTCTAATGAAAGCATTCTACCTCCTATCAGTCATCTTATTTTCTATCACAGCACTATCTTTCTGGGTCCAGCTTTCCACTTGTCTTCCTGGCCAAACTGCAAATCTATTAGGTCTCTGCTTTGATTTCTGCTCCTGAAATTCTGTGCATAACTTGCTGAACATGGATATTAATATCCATAATGCAGTTTGGGTACTTTGCTGTTTTGAAATTTTCTCTGCCAGGTTAATTGGCACATCATCTATAAATTGGGCCTCACACAAAGTTTCAGGCCAGAAGCAAAATGCTCATAAGTTATTTGCCAGTATATAACATGTGTGACCTCTACTCCATTTTTTTTATGGAGTCCTCTTTGACCTTCAAAATCTCCTGGGTATAGTCTCCACTGTTCATATTTCTAGTTACTTTCTGGCCCTTTGAAATTCCTCTCACAAACCAGTTTCAGAGACTCATAAAACACATGGTCAGACATAGATATAGCAGTGACCCCACTTCTCTGGTATCAACTTCTGTTTCATTCAACATTCTCACTGCTATAATCTAAAATGATGGACCACACAGTATACAGGAAGCAAGATTTATTTGCTCAGTTTCCTTGGTGGTTGGGGGCTGTGGATGTCAGGGCATGGCAGTGGGAAACAGAGAGAGGGAGAGCACAGGCTTACTCTCCCATCGTGAAGGCCAGAAGCAGAAAGAGTGAGCAAGAGGAGACAGGATACATCAATCCCCAAGACTACACCCCCTTTACCTATCATCTCTGTTTATCAAGTGAATGATTTCTCCAACTAAATGTAATATTTCTTTTTTTGGTGAACATTTTCTTATACAGAAAATTTAGCTTGGATGCATTTTCTGCATGTGTTAGAATTGCTTGATTCAGGATATTTAGTAAATCTCTCATTTAATATTTGCACTTATATTAAAATATTTTTTGTTAACCTAAAATCAAAATTTAACTGGGAAATTTTATTTGTGTCTCAAAACTCTTAACATTTACCCAAGTAATTTGTCATAGCACAATTAGAATTTTTGGCTATTTGCTTCTATCTCTTAATAAACAATAAATTCTCCAAAGGCAGGTGTCCTGTTTCAATTCTTCTGTATTGTGTTACTAATACTTTTAGAGTAGTGCTAGGGACTCAAAAATACTTGATAAAAGACTGCAATAATGACTAATAGTAACACCTTTCTATTTATTTTTTCCACTGCATTTATTGCTTCTAAATCATAGCAATAGAAAATTACATCTAGTAAATATGAATACTTGTTAAATACAAAAATACCAGTTAATCCTGAACAAAAACAGGAATATGAATGCTTCTACTTCAAAAATAACTTACCCATCTACAACAAACATAAATTAGAGGATCATTCCATGAACTCAAATCTCCATTAGACCAGTTTTCTTAAAGACACACCGACAAGTGTTAAACTGTGATTCATTCTGTCATTTTTAGATCATATTTGAATGAGAAAGAATGCTTTTTTATGCAAAAAGAAAGCATTAGAATGCGACAGAAGCACAGTAACTTCTTTCCTGTTTGGTACTCAGAGAAGTACATAGTCCTTTATGCAAATACATTCTTTGAAAAGAGAGTTTGAAGTATTGGTTTGAGATTGTATCTAAACTTTTTTTATATATTGTGATTGCAAACAATGATCTGGATATTCTGATTTAATCATAAAAATAGAAAATACTAATATCAATTATAAGTCCATTAAAACAAAGCTTTTCATAATTGATTCTAGTAGCAATTGATCTTCAAATGTCACAAGATGCCACAGGGTTCCTAGAATTGATGATGGATAGCAATTTTAGTAAAATTAGGCACTGATAATGCAAAGCAACAACAGCATCTGTTAACGTGATAAGAAATTATTGGCATATAAAATTAGATGGAAAATAATATATTGAGAATTAGGAAAATTTGTGCTCCCCCCATGGTATTTATTAACAAACAAGAGAATATGTAATCAAGAAAGAAGATAATGGTAAGTCATATTTATTTATTGGAAAATGCTTTCTGGGTCATACTCTATGCCTAAAAATATTCTCTGCATTGAGTGGAAAAATAAGTATAAAAGAAGAAAGCAAATAATTTTTGATGCTGCAATGTCTGTTATTCTGTGGTTGATGATTTATCATTTCAATACTTGAGTGCACTCTGAACACTGATGGGCATTGGATCTTTTTATCCTATCAGTGTTTTCATCAGTAAAGCCAGTTAGTTTACCTCCACTCCAGAAGGCCTGGTGACAACCCTCATCCACACCCCCAGTCTCCTGCTATGCTAGAGTATGAGACCTTACTTCTACGATCTCTTGTTGTTATCTTTTCATCTGGCTTTTGCTTTTATTTTCTAATTCTCTATTTCTTGTACTTCAAGTCAGAGAGATAAGCATATTTTCTTCCTTGCTCAGAGTTGCAAGCTTCAAATTGTTTCAATTCCCATTTTAAAAGTATACAAAATAGGTAAACATCAAAGTCAAAATAACAATGGAAGCAAAATCACTGTATTGTAGCATGTGGTATTCAAATTACTTACCCATTACCCTTCCTCTTTTTATTCATATTCTGATTTCTTAGTCATTCTTCTCATTACCTTAATAATTCAATGTATAAATCATAATCTTTCTGCATCCCTATTCCTGCTTCCATTTTTGTGAGTTCAATATTTATGTAGGTGAAATCCTAAGATCCTGTCTTCTTGCTCCTGTTATTTCTTTCCCTCCAATGAACAATTCTTCAATTTTTTTCCTGATGCTCATTTTCTAGGAGGTGAGTTATCTTCAGTTCTTGTCATTACAAGAAACTGCCACTTCTTAGTCCTTAGTTTCCAAAATTAATCTCTCCAAAAATATTTTTTGTTTTATTATTTTAGTCCACTTGTTTTATAACCTTTAACAACAACAAAATTTTTTTTATTATGTTGATGTGTGTGTGTGTGTGTGTGTGTGTGTGTGTGTGTGTAGTACTGGGGATGAAACCCAGGGGCTTTCTACTTCTGGGCTATACTCCCAGACCTATATATATATTTTAAATATATTTTATTACGGCCAGGCATGGTGGCGCACACTTGTAATCCCCGCGCTTGGGAGGCGGAGACAGGAGGATCACGCTGGTTCGAAGCCAGCCTGGCTGGCTTAAGAAACCCTGTTTCCAAATAAAAAATATAAAATGGGTCTGGGAGTGTAGCCTGGAGGTAGAAGGGCTTCCAGGAAATCTAGTACCACGAAAAATAAATAAATAAATAAATAAATAATATATTTTATTAGAAACAGGGTCTAACTAAGTTGCTGAGAACCTCATTAAGTAGCTGAGGCTGGCTACAAACCTGTGCGATCCTCCTGTCTTGCCTCCCAAACTCTGGGATTACAAGCCTGCATGCACCACTACGCCCAGTTGACTATGTTGATTTTTCTGTGTTGCTCTTTCATGCTTTCTGCTACTATCTTCTTATCTTGATGTTCTATTTTCTAATACATTAAAATTGTTCCAGTGAAAACACCAGGAACTTGCCACCTTCCCTTTGTCTCACCTACTGGTCAATCCCCACCCCTTTTCATGGTTAATTCATGAAATAGCTCAATTACTTTTTGGAGAAAAAAATCATGTAATCATTTTAAGCTGATCGTATGACTCTAAATTTAACAAAACCATTGTAAAATGTACTGGTATTCTTTCCTGATTCATTCACTTTTCTAAATATAACAAATATGCATTGGTAACCTTTACAACAGGAGCTGTTCCAAGAATCAACGTTACTAGTGAAAGATTCAAAATCTATCTTACCTTTATGTTGCTTCTATTTCACTTAGATCTAGAGCAAAGAGCAGGCTAAAACTAAATAGAAAATATAAATTTGGGGGAATATTATTATAAGCTCTATACATTCACCAAATATTTATTGAGTACCTAATATCTGTCAGGCATAATATTATAAAAGTAATAAAATAAAATAATGACATAAAAGGTTCTGGAGAGGAAAATTATAAATGTCCTACAATCGTTCCTCAAAAGGGAAAGCTGTTTGCTAAGATTTGGCACATACAGGATAGAAAGAAAACTATTTTGTGGAGAAAGATTCATCTTCTAAATCCTTGAATTATTTTAATTGCAGTACTTGGCCAGCTGAGACAGGAGGAACACAGGTTTTCAGCCAGCCTCAACAATTTAATGAGTCTCTCAGCAACTTACTGAGAGCCTGCTTAAAAAAATAGTGCTGGGGGTATAGCTCAGAGTTAGAATACACCTGGGTTCAATCTCTAGTACCATTACACACACACACACACACACACACACACACACACACACACACACACAGCAATCATATCCTATCAAAAGACAGAAGAAAGATTGGTATGGCTGAAGCTTTGTGGCCTAGGGAAAGACTAAAGTGAGTTAGAAGAGGTCAGGGTATGCAAATGTCAGTTGTGGTAAATTTACCCCTTTGGAAAATAGTTATGATGGCAGAGATCAAGTACAAGTACACACCTTACATCCTCAAACATCTACAATCTTCTTATTCCATTCTAAGCTAAAGTCTTCACTTCATACCATCAAATGCAAAGCATCTGTTAATGTTGTGCCTATACACCAGTTATGCTTCACTTCACCTCACCCCTGACTCTTTCCTTCAAGTCTTCCCTTCTTTGTTTATAAACCTCTGTGTCTGATGTCATGAATAGCTTCATCTCCATTCGATCTTTCATAATCAACTTTAAAGCACATACTAATGTCTCCTAAAAATAAAAAGCATTTTAACTCCCTCCCTTCCTCCACCTGCTTGTCCACTGTACCACACCACTAATATATCTGCCTTAAAACCATCAGCAGTCTCCATGTTTCAGTTTAAAAGGATTTTTGTCATCTCCTTTTTAACTTCTCAGCAGCATTCTACAAAAGTTAATACTACATAATAAAATAACCAACAGGCAATTACTTCCCACCAATCCTCACAAATATACATCCTCAATACAGTTCCTCTATATCTGTGGGAGACTGGTATTAGGACCCCCTCAGATAGCAAATTGGGTTGGGGCTCAAGTCACTTATATAAAATAATGTAATATTTTTGTACAATCTGTACATATCTTTGTGTATGCTTTTAAAGCAGAGCTAGATTACTTATAATACCTGCTATGGTGAAAATGCTATGTAAATAATTATGGTGCTGTTTTGTATAAGAAATAATGACAAGAAAAATATGTACATGTTCAGTACAAATGCTGGTTTTTAATATTTTTGAACTGCGGTTAGTTGAATCCTTGGATGTAAAGCCTGTGGATACAGAGAGATGACTATAAATTTAATATCAATTTCTATAGTAACCAAAAACAAAACAAACAAACAAATTAACAAATAAAGCCACAAAACTCCATGAGACCTTTCTAGCATTGATTCTTGAAATGATCAAGTAAGGCCCTATGTTAAAAAGTAGAAAAATACTAACTGCAGTATGGGATGAAGGTAAATTTTAATCAAGAACATTCCTCATATTCCACAATAAAAGAAATTGTTTACACATAAATAATTCTAAGATTTTTAAGTACACATTGAACATATAATGTGAAATACATAGAGAACATATATATAATATAAAGTTTATAAGGGCTGATATAATTTGTGTATCTTTATGATCTTAATTTCTCAGTATTACATACAGAAAAGACTCCTTCATAATTTTCTGAATCAATACTTTCCCCTACTTCAACTCCCTCTTGCTGAACAGAAAAAAAAAATGTCTTATGTATTATACTAAACAATTTAACTCCAGAAGCCAAGAAAGGAATGAAAAGAGGAAAATAATTGGCAAATATTTTAAAGTAAGAAACTTCTTATGTTTATGACATTTTCAATGACTGATTTTTTCAAAGTATCTAAAATGCAAAGTAGATCATTTCTTTCAACATTTTGTTTTAAATTAAATAAATTTTCAAAGAAATCTCAGTATGTTTATTTTTTAATGCTTCTTTCTCCATCAACTAATGCTATTTTGTAGCCCAAAGCAGGCTTTTGAACAGTATAATGTAGTAATTGCTTTATTCTGACAGAAACTTCCATATGTTGAAGATGTGAACATAATTCTTTGATTGGCCTACTCAAATGTAAACATGCCCAGTGGGTAAAAGAGTTCAGGTTATTAATCATTTTCTGAATATTTATATGTTTGCAAAATTGTTAATGAGATTTTACAGTTTTTCTTCTCATACCTGTCAGAGATAACTGGTCCACATAATGACACTTTCAGGAGGCAGAGTAATGATCTAACATAAGGCAACTTTCTATTTTTTTTCTGCTAGTAACTCTTGGTAGTAGAGTTCTTTGTCAAGTTTCTGCACTGTTTCAGTCACTCTAGGCCACTGTCAGCATGTGGTTTTCAGAGTTTCCTTGGCTTTGCCTGATGGACTACTCAGATTCAGATGCATCAAAACCAAGCTCCTGCTTACGTCCCAATGGCATCTTTCATAAAACTCCAACTTTGATTTTCAATATATTAAGTTTGTATGTTGTTCAAAGCAATAGGATTTTTAAGCATTTATTTAATTGGCTTTGTTTGTATAATTATTAAATTAAGATTGTCAGTGAGTGCTACTTCATCCGGAATGAAAATTCCAGAGCTGTCATTTTACATGCATTTTCTAAAGAATGGCAGAATTTTAAAATTAATTTCAGAAAGTAACCATTTTCTCTTTACTGTGGTATATAGTGAAACTGAATCAAATAATTTGATTAGTAAATAAGGCCTAAATGAATTCATAAACTGTGTAAGCTTTGGAATATTTTAAGAGGCTTAAAGTAAATATTAAAAAGAGATTTTAAGCAGGTCATATCTTCTCAAGTATCTGCTGTAATGTAAGCCAGTGGTTAATAAAGTATTGGTAATTTAAGGAACCTCAAAAATACTTTAGAGTGTCATAAATATCACATCATCTGAATACATTTTTTGTTTATAAGCAAATAATTCTAAATGAAGAGCAAGAAATTTCTTAGATAAGTTTGACATTCCAAATAGTTTCTCATGCATTTTAAATAACTAGGCAGATATTTTATTGTCTTACTTAAAGACAATTCAGATAAATTTTGTCATGGATTTTTTAAAAGTTTAAAGTTGAATTTGTATACTTTATATTATGATATCTCTATAAAAATACATTGATCATGAAAAAAGAAATATATTTCAATGTTAAGATAATAATTCATAGTCAAATTTAAATGTCTATTTAAAAGGAAACTATTTCAGATAAAAGAGAATGGAATGTAGATCGATTCATCTTCCATTACCACATAATATGAGCAGGGAAATGACCTTCAATATCTTCCCAAACCTGCTTTAGACAAAATGGCATTCTCTGAGTATGTAAGAGTGAAAAAAAATGGGTTGCATTTACTCTGCCAATTCATCTCCTGTAACCTGTCAGAAATGGTCAGTTCAGGATTATCAAGGACTCATTTTAATCTTGATTTCAATTTCTTTTCCCAGAAGCATTTTACCAGAAAAAGCAAAAGTACCTAAGATTCCCAGTCTGATTTGCAATTTGAATCGTTCTTTCTGTCTTTGCTTCCAGATTAAGGACAAAATCTGGAAGACCTGGGAATTATGGTCAGCCTCTTCAACATCGTACTTCCAATAGCTTCTTGATGTGAAAAGGGGAAATGGAACTACTGATTTCATCAAAGGCTTTGATAGATTCCAAGGTAAATTTACTTTGAAAACCTCAACTTTCTAGTTGAGAGCAGCCTCTCATTTGAAGCTTTGTGATACAACTTATTAAAATTAGCAGATGCCTTTTACATGCCTGATTTTGCCTTAAAGATCAAATTTCTTATTTTTGCTTCAGAAATTTATATGACACTCCATTTGGGAAAGGCCAATATTTTGGTTCACTTGTCAATGAAAATCAGTGTTTAATGAAACAAATGTGTCTGTGTTGATATTTTTCTTGTGGCCCTTGATCATTCTTTCCTTGGCAGACCCACAGTTGGCCTTTTTTGATCCAGAAAATATCTGGCCAAACACATTCTATTTTTTTTGGTGTACTTGTTGTTCACACATTCTTTGGAAATCTCTGCCGACTTTCCTTTTACTACAGAAGCCTTTAAAAATGAATTATGCTTATTTTCTAGGTTTCTTGAAAGCCCCACTTTATCTGTCTCCTCAGCTACCTCACCAAGCTTCACTTCACTGCTTGCTTCTGTGTCCACTGCTTCCTCAGAAGGGAACTGCTTACCATCCTCTTTGATAGACTGCCTTGCCTTGCCTTACCTTACCTTCTTTTCCCTTTTGTTCCCTTCTCTTCCTTTTTCTTACTTGCCTTCCTTTTACTGGGATTCTCCTTATTTGCAACATCATTCTAACCCCAACCTCAAGTTCTGTTGCTATTGATTAAAGTATGTTGTGTTCAATCCTCCAACTTCATCAATACCACATTGCCTTTTATTGAATATTTTTCCATTCTTTGAACTATGGCTGTATTTATTTGTCTCTTAAGATAAATATTTTTGTTACTTTACAGTTGTCAGAAGAGGGCATAGGACCAAGTTCCCAATATATAGGCACTGGTAGAGACTTCCTTGTTAAAATCCATAGGGTCTTTGTTATATTTCTCCTTTCAGAGTTCTCATTAAAGTACACTCAGTGCAATTATTTTGCAATGTAACCACTGCTTTCTTTTTTGATACTGACCCCACTACATCTTTTAAATATCTCAGCTGTATATTTCTCTTCACCAGTTAGAACTTTATAACAACTCTTAATGTTATTCATGTCTCATACAGGTCTTGTCTTTATTTTAAACTCAGCCTTAAATGATGCAATGATCCATCCTCCCTGTGCCTCATCTTCTACTTTATAAAAAGAATAGAAATAAGTAGAAGGGTCTCCCTGGTTGATTTTGTGTATCCACAGAGCCCACTTATTAGTGCAATCTCGATATTAGCCAGCCTGTTCTTGTCCATGAATACCTTCTACACCTATATTCATAGGCTCTTTGTCCTTCTCAGATAAGTCTATTCTTCTATTTTTTATGTTTTCTTTCTTCTTGTCATCATCCCAGAAAGTCTAAATGTAACTCAAGTTTAATAAAAAAGAGAACACAAATTGTATTCTTTCACTTTTCTCAACCTACAGGTACATCTTTCTGCTCCCCTTTGAAAGCAGGTTACATAGTGCTTATACTGAGTCTCAAATTTCTTTGCTTCTACATAGAGTTCAATCCATTTAACATGGATTCCATTGTCATATTTTCATAAAATAACTAAACCAGTGTTACCAATAAACTTCATGTTGATATTTTTAAATAACTGACCTTATTTCAAATCTCTGAGGCATTTAGTACAGTTATTCCCGTCTTCTTAAACACTCTGTTTCCCTCCGTTTTCTTGGCATTCTTTTCTCCTAACCTGCTTGCTACTCTTTCCCTAGAACATTTTTAGCATACCCTCCTAATTTAAGATTTCTGAAGATTCAACCCAAAGCCATCTCCTCTCTCACTTCATATTCTCTTCCTAGATAATCTCAACCATACCTGGGCATTAATAACCACCTATCTTCTCTGCATCTCCCCTTTCTCCTCTGAACTAGACTGACTACTCTGAGTCTTATCTAATCTATTTTTTTACAAGGTAACCAGAGAGGGAATTTTCAAAATTTAAAATTTGATATTGTTTTTCAAGGTCCTTTCCTCCCAATTCTCCTACTTCTGCTTAAACCTCTTTAATAAGTTCCCATTCATGTACATGTTTTCCCCAAGTTTCTGCATGCCAATCACCCAGATCCCTTTTTGATTCATAGTAATTATTATAATTCCTGCTGTTTATTCTATACAATGACTATACATCTTTTAATTTGCTCTTAGGTGTCCTTTCTTTCCCCTTGTAGTTTGCTAAGTCCAACTCACACTTCAAATGCCAGCTAAGGGAAACAAATCCTCAAGAAGAGTGCCCTGATCTTTCTCTCTAGAATATCTCCTTACATTATTTATAGTATATATCTCTTTTTCAAGTATTTAGTGTAGTTATCAATTTGTCTTAGTTGGTGAGGTAATTTTTCTTTTTGATTAATATTTCTATTTCTTTCTAAAGTTATTTACAAGATCGTTCCTTTCTTGAAATAAATTCCTAGATATCTTCTACCGAACCTAATGTATAACAGTAATTCAATAAATGTTTGGTGAATGAATAACTTTGATACATGACAAATTCCTCTTTCAGTCTATGTCATTAATCAAAATGTAATATCTTACCTGTTGTAAAAGTTATATGAATTGATGTTAAATTATATTAAGTAATACACAATTTTTGAATGATTGACATCTATAAGAAAACAAAAATAGAGTAGTCTCCCTAATTTAGAATAACACATTTATATTCAGGTTGGCTCTGCTCATGATTATTTTTATATTGTTTTTTGTGGCATTTGCACAAGAGTGATGGAAATTTGTTTTGTTCTGGATTAGTAAATGTGCAGTATTGTCCATCAACTCATTTATTAGAACATCTGATTAAGGTTGGCTATACTAGTTTTTGTTTAAATTGAAATGTCACTTTGTTGTCCCTTTTAGACTGACCTGAATTGACTGATCATTTACATTTTACATTATATTAAACTTCGGGTTCTCAGAGTAGAAAAACTACTGCTGTCACACTCTGAGAGTATGGTTTTGATGAATACATTTCCCCCACTCCCCAGAAGGAAAAGTGGTTATGAAAACTCAATATAACATTATTCATTCTTCCCAGCTTACCCCACATTTTGTTTTTGAAAGCAGCACACATAGAGCAGTAACAAAAAGTTGTTTTTAAGGATGATTCATTTTAGCACATTTTAAAGTAATCATTAGTTTGTGACCTTTCATTAATAGAGGAGATGCAGAAACCACAAGCAATAACCACTAATCACTAATTAAAGTCACTGATGGGAGAAATTTGAAAGAAAAACTGTTTACTTTGCTTTGGAAGAAAATTCAAAAGTATGGCAAGGCTCTGGTTAAGGTTACAAATTTTATCTAATCCCAGGTAGCTAACACCCAAATTGCACACTCCATATTAATCACCACTTATAATTAAAATTTGAAAATACAACATTGCCTTTTTATTAAATAAAAATGAGTGTCAATATTCGTTAATTAAAAAGAAACTTATTATCACAGGAAGGGGTTACAAAAAGCCCTTAAAATTGCCACATTGATTTTGAAATAAATATTTTAATACGAACATCAATGAAATTATATTAAACAATTTAAAGTGAATCATGAGCAAACGCACATTACTCTTTATATAATTTTAAGGTAACATTTATTCTCCTGACTGGTCTTGCCATCTCCTATGAATATATCAAAGCTCTATTTTCTATAGCCAGTGTGATCTAAGTGCCAATCAGATTGTGTCTTTTACTTTGTTAAAGTTCTTTGATTTCTCTCTATCAGTCAGTATCTAATTTCTTCAATCAAAAATCTTGACTCTTCATGACCTACACAGAATCTACCTATATCTCTGGCTGTTGTTAAGAAATCATTAATAAGCACATACCACCTCTCTCTCCAACCAAACACAACTGTGCATGCTTCATGTTGTTTTCTTTCTTTGGTTGTTCACAAATCTGTTTGCAAGACATAGTAAATTTTCTTCCTTTCTTGACCTTGCTCCTGTTTAAACTTCAAAATATATTCAAAACTGAATTTGAATTTTATTCAGTTTAAAGACCATGTCTTCCAGGAAGCTGATTTTTGATGCCTACTTTCTTTTAGAACACCAGAACACTTGGACACAACCCTTGTTCACAGGCTGTAAGTATATGCATCTGTTTATATATTGCTTCAGGGTAAACTGAAGCTACATATTTTTAGGAGTATATAATTTTCAATTAGCTGCTGGCCCTGGTATACTGTGTTCATTTGTCAAATATTTACCTATATAGCTTTAGGCCCCAGTCCCATAGCTTGATATTGTGGACACCCAAGTTAAAGACACACAGTCCTTATCCTTGAGTATGATCAACCAAAGACAAATAGTAGATGTTACACTCTGTGTGTGCAGTTACCTCCAAGTGAAACTATTAAGTGGAAAAGTTATAAAAATAAAAAATACATTAGATTTATTATTTATTTATATATTTATTTTTTGTTTCTGGGGTTCCTGGAAATCCTTCTACATCTGGGTTACACTCCCATACCTATTTTATATTTTTATTTGGAAACAGGGTCTTTTAAACCAGTGAGGCTGGCTTCGAACCTGTGCGATCCTCCTGTCTCTGCCTCCCAAGCGCGGGGATTACAAGTGTGTGCCACCATGCCCGGCCACAATTCATTAGATTTAAACTGTGGACAATTCTTAGTAGCATACCGGAATTTCATCCTATCCTGCTCCATCTCACCCATGAGGATGTGAATCATCTTTTTGTACAATGTTTCTACATTCTGTATGCAACCCCTTTCTTAGTCACTCAGTAGCTCTCTCAATTGTGAGATCAACTGTAGAAGTAGTTACAAAATTACAAAAGGTAAGTAACCCTTTTGTAATATCCTAATGCTACATCACAATGCCTGTGTCACTCACCTCATGTTAGCGTTAGCTGGTTTCTTAGAGTTTCTCATATCATCACTGAAGTATGAGTGTAATAGAACAAGATATTTTGAAAGAGAACAGTCATATAACTCATTAAAAATATTCTTATAATTATTTAATTTTACTAGTTGTTAATTTCTTACTGTGCCTAATTTGTAAGTTAAACTTTATCATAAGTATGTATTTATAGAATAAAAATCTATAGGGTTCAGGCATCTACAAGGTGTGCCCTGTGGATAAGGGGATGTTGTATAATAATATGTGATTAAGTACATGCAACCTGTATTTATTATTTACTGTGTTTTATAGTTTTTAGATAATTTTATGGGCCAAATTGAAGTTTGATTTCTTTCTTTGTCTAGTGTTAATTCCAATGATACATGGCATTTTAAATAGTTTATTCCTTAGAAGTGTTAGATTCAGGATCAAATCCTATCTTCTCACCTCGCTGATATAGTCCCATATCACTTAACAACAGGATTGCATCCTGAGAAATGCTCTCTTTGGTAATTGCACTGGTTTGTGAACAGCATAGAGTATGCTTCCGCAAATCTAAATGGTATAACTGATGACACACTGAGCTTATATTGTAATCTCATGAGACCACCATTGGACTTGTGATTTGTCACTGACTGAAACATTATTATATAGCACACAACCATATCTCTTTCCTTACCTCATGGCATCATAATAGCTAACTACTAAGACAAAAGCATTAGTCTGATTTCTAACTTAAAACCTATTAAAGAAAGAATTTTAGCATTCAGAATAGAGGCTGAAGTTGGTTATAGGTACATACAAATGTAAATCTGCTATCGGGGATAGTGTCTGGCTTCACAGCACATGTAAGACTTGGTCCTGGCAATAGTCCAAGCCAAACAGTGGTAGGCATTTGTGATATTTCCTAATAGTTTCAAGGACAAAGCTTTTATCCCAGAATGTGCTGTCAGCTACTCTGTCACTGAAAGGCTTACCAGTCAGACACCAGCCTTCAGGATACCCCTGCTTAGGAATTTCTTTCTAGGACGCTGGAGGTTCTACTACCGGAACAAATACAAAACAGAGTGCAATGGATAGGTGTTTGGGAGGGTGACTTTACTAGTTAATGTAAACCTCATGGGAAAGACCTGGAGGCATCAACTGTGGGCTCAACATGATCAATTTCCCATCACTGATTGTAGAGAGAAACATTTGATTCATTTGATTCCAATAGCATTCTATAAAAGATTATTGATGTGACTACATTGATTTAAAGACAACATACACATAATTATTTGCTATATCTATTTTGAAATAATATTTTGTTATATAATTCTATCATGGAGGATCTAACATTTGGTGGTTCATCTCGATGTACCTATGGATGTTTGAATGGATGTTAGAATGCTATAACTCAATATAAATATTTTGGTTAAACTGGTAAGCAATAACCCACTTTTGATGAGTTTTGCAAGAATATGCATAAATACTATGTTGATGAGTTTTGCAAAGATATGCATAAATACTATCTTAAAATGAAATTATAATTGAAAGAAAATTAGCTCTTGTGTGAAGGCTCTTGTAGAGGGGGTTTTAATTGGGACTTAGGATTTTTTTCTCCTCTATGTCCATTTTTGAGTGACAAGAACAGTTACTGATTGGAGCATTTTTTTTTCCCTCTGAAATATCCATTCAAAAATACAAAAGAATTCTAATCAAAATGTGTGAATTCTGTGTGGCAAAGATCTATGTGGATGCACAGGTGAGCAACTCCACAAATTAGAAATACCTTGAAATGAGGGGAACTCCATGATACTAAAACTCTCTCTGTCTCTCGTTTTTAAAATCTGGCATCGTTCCTAGATTTCTTGGCTCTGAGCCACAGAATGAAGCACTCCTGATAGGTGAGCAGTCTCCCTGTCATGCCTATAAAAGAATGCTTGATGATTTTATTAACACGAGCAGCACTGAAACCTCTGTTTGATGATCATTTTAATAAGGATGCCCTCTATGCTACCAAAAGTACAGGGAAATAACAAGGAAGAACAAACTGATAAAAGAAAACACACTTTTGATCATAGCATAGAAGCACATGGCAGGTGTGTGACTTAAATAATTGTGTGTCCTCAAACAGTATTCAATACATAGAATTAGGCCTAGAAAAAGGGAAAGTCCAATTTTCAACTTGCATTTGGCAACGGCACCACAATAAAATTACCCTTAAAAGGAAAATCTTGATTCTGATAATCTGATTTAATAAATCATATCTGAATTGTTTATTACTATAGCTTTGATAGTTGAAAATATCTTCACTAGAATAAGCAAGCCAAATAAAAAAACATTAAATTTTCCACTTGCTCAAAGAGAAATCAGGAATAGGTCAATATAGGAATCTGTAGAAATCATTACAGTCTAGACATGAAAATTGTAATCTCAAGTCCATCAACTTGTTTAGGTGAAAACATTAGAATTAGTGATTATCTATCTGTAAGGAAGAATTTGGAAATGAGGCAAATGAAAATGTGTAAGTAAATTACTTCTTTGTTTTAATCTTCCTTCTAATTTCAAAACTATTAATATTGCTTGCAGGTACCATTTTTGTCTACTTCAAAACCACAAATGTTTTGCTCACCTGAATCTTGCTAATCATTTACAGTAAACCCTTCTTTAAGCTCCTCACTGCCTCTCTGATATGCCTTATAATTTCCCTCCATGATCTGCATTGCCTGTTTATGATTTTTGTCTCAGTGAGATTATAACTTCCCAGAAGACAACTGTTGGTTTATTTAGAGTTGTATCTTAGAGTTTTTCAGCTTACTTAATGTTTTTGAGTGAATGCATTAATGCAAGTATAAATGAATGACTGTACTTGTTATGAAAACCAGCCTTGATTTGTTAAATAATAATTGGAATATAATCTGAAATAGCATTCATATTTTAGGATGAAACAAAATACTTGGAGATAAATATTTGTCAAGTTAATATGGATTATCATAATACATTTAATATGTGAAGAAAAATGACATAGAAATAATCATTTAAGCGCTCACTGTGGGTAAGAAAACATATATATATATATATATATATATATATATATATATATATATATATATATACACACACACACATATACATATATACATATATATGTACATATATATTACCAACTCTATAAAATAAAATATAATTAAATTTTAATAAAGTGTAGAAATCTTCAAAGTTATAGATTTAAGACATATGTTCTTATTCAATTAAGTCCCATAAGCTCTTCAAAATAGCCTTTACCACTGGCTGCCCTCTACCCCCTTTTAAATATCACTTTGAATTACTATTAGAAAATATTTAGTTTGACTTGCTGCAGAGGAACATGAATGTAATCCCAATCTTGGGAGGCTTAAACAAAGGATTGCAAATTCAAGGCCAGCCTCAGCAACTTAAAAAGACTCTCTTTCAAAATAAAAAAGACTAGTGTTGTAGCTCAAAAGTAGAATGCATGTGGGTTCAATCCTCTGTACAGAAAATAAATAAATAAATACCTGCATGCATACATACATACATACATACATACATACATTTGCTTTAATTTTGGAGAAGATATTTTGTTATTTTATCTATAAAATATGTTTGGGTTAAATATAAAGCATAGACCTTAATGAGCTATGCATTACTTTTTGCTATAGCATAAATGTAGTGTCCATTTCAAAATATATTCAAGTTTTATATATGCGTATATATGTATATATACACATATATGTGTGTATATATGCACCCACAATCATACTATTCCAATTCAAGATTTCAATTCCTCATTTTTATAAATAAAATTATATTTACCTCAATATAAGACAAGTCTGTAATACTGAAGCTTTGAAAATATTTCAAATACGATTTATCTCTTTATAAACTTAGTAGAAATAAATCCTAATTTTGAGTCTACAGTATAATCACTATTTCAAATAAGGCATTGCTGTTCCTTGGTTCTATCTTTATTAGTCAACTTCCCTGCATTTGCATAAAGGCATTGCTGTAGATTTAAGTTAAAGTAGTAGGCAGAAAAGTATTTAACAAGGTTATTCTCTAAATCTAAAGACTTCTGCACTTTGCAATGCATCAAACAGTAATTTGTAATTGACAGTTTTCTTACCTACAGTGCTTCTCAGTCAAGAGATTGTTCTCCGAAGACAGTCAGCTGGGTAAATGTCAGAGGCTCAAAAAGTAAATTATAGTGCAAACAGCATTGATATTTCTATGAAATGGAAGAAAGGCGTATTTATTTTTAAAATATAGAATTTTATTTAAAACAAGTGAAAACCTTCTATTGTGACCTTTACGAGGTTCCAAACAGTGACGAATATGGTCATTACAAATAACCTTTTCCAGAAAGAGCTTTACCATTCGGGACTTCCATTTGGTAATATATGTGAATTAATTTTTTCTACAAAATAACTCATGATATTAAAGTTTTATAAGTTATCTTATCCCTGATACTACAGTTTTAAACAAATTTTGAAAGAAAAAAATACAAGAAAGCAACTATGAAGTAGTTTATCATTTTAACTTGTTTAGGGAAAATTAGTCCTTTTCTCATTTCTTCCTTTGATACAGAATGATGCTGTATTTTTGTGATCTTTGTGGAATTATGTTTCCCCATGTTCTTTATCTACATCTTAGCAAAATTCATTTAGTAGCTCCACTTAAAGCAGTTTCCTATTTAACAAGTGGGTTGAATCATGTCAGTACATTGATTAGTCATTTGTTTGGAAACTGGAAATCTTTTCATTACACAAATAGTATTGTGGTTTAGGTTATTCTCCAAGTTAATCTTTGTGACTTCATAACTCTCAAAAGATTTATGAGAATATAAACTAATACACATGCATTACAGATATATTTATTTATATATGTATATATCTGGCTAAATAAGATTAAATATAAAATTATGAAATAAATGAAATGATGGGCAAGTAATATTACCATGATCTCTAAGTAGTTTGCATAAGAACATGTCTATTAGACTATTAGAATATAACTTCTGGCCAGGCATGATGGTGCACATCTGTAATCCTAGTAGTTGGGAGGCTATGACAGGAGGATCACAGGTTCAAGGACATCCAAAGCACTATAGCAAGACTCTCAGCATCCTAGCGAGACCTTGTTTAAAAATAAAAAAGTAAAATAGGGCTGGAGATGTAGCTTAGAAGAAGAATTCCCTTGGGCTTAATCCTCAAATCCTCAGTAATACACACACACACACACACAAATTATATATATATATATATATATATATATATATATATATATATTATGTATGTATATATGTATATATGGAGAGAGAGAGAGAGAGAGAGAGAGAGAGAGAGAGAGAGAGAGAGATATGATTGATTTTAAGTAGTGACTTGGAATTATAAGACCACATTCTGGCCTACTACTGTACCTACAAGAACCACGGCATTCTCACTGGTTGGGATTTCTTATGCTTGATGACAGCACTTCTGAATGGCAGAGGCAGGGTGTGCATGTTGGGGTGTGAAGGCTTAAGGGTTCAAAAGACCAAATTTCCTCGCTTGGTTTAAAATCCAAGACCAATTAATCCTGTTTTTGTTTGGTTTTATTTTATTTTGTTCTTACCCTCTATGAACTGTCTTGTCACGTTCCATATTAACCACCTACAAAACTTCAAGCTATGTGGACCACTGAGAAAAACAATACTTTCTACAAGATTATTCATATAACCTGACAAGGGAGCCAATTGTTTCCAGAAAGCTAATACACAGCCAGGGGAGTGGCATTGTCAAGTCTCAATAGTGCTTTAAAATCTGTTAGCAAATATCACATCTATATTTCTTGGAATGTAATGAAATCTAGATTTGATCTTCTGTTTTATTTGCTTCCATTCTATAATTGCTTCTATTCTATAATTTTATATAATTGATATCTGTTCAATGAATGGTTGGATAAAAATACTAACACAAAGACTTAGTTCATTTGAATTATGCTTCATATTTCATGTTTACAATAATATTTATATTACACATTTCAAATAATGTGAAGAATTTTTTTGGCAAGTGGTTAATGATTGCTTTATAGATAGATTTCTTGTCTGAATATGTTTTTCCTAATCTAAGTCTCCTTCCTCAGAAGTGCTTTGTCTATTCCATTCTTATCAGACCTAATTAAAAGGCCATCATTCAAATAGGTTACTCTTTTCCTTGCTTCAAAAATCAGGTCTTAATTATAGGGCTTAAATGTGCGTAGGAAGATATATGAGAGGATAGCTAAGTAGACAAGGGAAAGTTATTTCGAAGCTTTCTACTTAGTATCCACTAAGGGAAAAACAATTTAAAAAGAATATCTGCTCATAAAGTTACGAGAGGAATCTGCATCTACTTTTCCTACAAGGTGTTTCAAAACGAGCAAAGAGAGGCCGGCGTGGTGGCACACACTTGTGATCCCAGCATTGTCGGGATGGGGGGGCTGAGACTGGAGGATCTGGGTTTGCAGACAGCCTCAGCTACTTAGTAAGGCCCCCTGCAATTCAGTGAGACCCTGTTTCTAAAAATTAAAGAATAAAAATAGGGCAGGGTGTATAGCTTGGAGGTCAAATGCCCCTGGATTCCATCCCTAGACTCTCTCTCACACACACACACACACACACACACACAACACACACACACACACACACACACACACACACACACACAAAGAACTAAGAGAATCACAGAGTCAGTACTACAGCCTTCTGTTAATGGTACTATGCCAATAAAACTTATTTCCTGGTTTCTTTCCACCAGTGACAAACATAACACTAGTGCCCATAGAAAACATATCCCTTTATTTGAATACAAAGATGCACAAAAACTAAAATATAATTCTTTTGCAACAGTTTTATTTATTGTTTTGAGTACTGGGGATTGAAACCAGGGTCATTCTTCCTCTAAGCTATACCCCTAGCCCTGTTTTTTATTTCTTATTTTGAAGAAAAGATCTCATTAAGTTGTATAGGGCCTCACTAAGTAGCTAAGGCTGTCCACAAACCTGAAATCCTCCTGTCTCAGCCTTCCAAGTACTGGAATTGTAAGTGTGCATGCACCACTACACTTAGCCTGCAATTGTTTTATTTTAAAACAATTATTTTAAAAGATGATTACATACTTTCATGATGAAAAACTTTAGAAAAATAAGAGTAATAAGAAATTTACTCAACATGATAAGAAGCAGTTATGATAAATAAATAAGTAAATAAATAAATCCATCCAGGCATGGTGGCACATACCTATAATCCCAGTACTTGGGAGGTTGAGACAGGAAGATTTCTGGTCAGAGGCCAGCCTCAGTAATTTAGAAAGACCCTCTGCAACTCAATGAGTCTCTGTTTAAAAATAAAAATTTTAAAGGGTTGGGCTTGAAAGTAGATCACTCCTGGGTTCAACCCCAGAATTACCGGAAAAATGCTACAGCTAATTTTGTACTTAATGGAGAAAGTCTGAATGAATTCCTCCTACAGTCAAGAAAAATGTATCGCTGGGCGTGGTGGCGCAAGCTTGTAATCCCAGCATTCGGGAGGCTGATACCTGGAGGACCGCGGTTCGCGGACAGCCTCAGCTACTCAGTGAGGCCCTCTGCAACTCAGTGAGACCCAATTTCAAAATAAAGAATAAAAACTAGGGCAGGGGGTGTAGCTTGGAGGTCGAATGCCCTTGGGTTCCATCCCCAGACCCGCAAAAAAAAAAAAAAAGAAAAAAGAAAAATGTAGCACTTCAAATTTCTTTATTATGAGCAGGGAGGGAGGAGGGGAGGGAAAGGGAAGGTTTGGCAAAAGAAACAGTCCCAATAATGGTAGGTGCATTTGAATATGTCACTATAAATTTCACCATCATGTACAATTACAATTCACAGTAATCATATTAAAATAAAAATACATAAAATATTTTTTTAAAAAAAGATGATATAAAAACTAAGCTTGAAGCTAATGAGAACCAACCTGAAAGTTTGTTTTGTGATTAGTCTAATTATAAAGGATTTTAGGTATTTTAATAAAAAATGTATACTGACAAAAAAATGATTAAAGAGCAGTAATAAGAGGATGTCATGGCGGTGCATGCCTGTAATCCCAATACTTGGGAAGCTGACAGGAGGATTAAAGGTTGGAGACTAGCCTCAACTATTTAGCAAGATCCTATTTCAAAATAAAATGAAGTAAAAGACCTAGACCTATAGCTCAAATGTAGAATGCCTCTGTGTTTAATCCCTAGTGCAGAAAAAAATAGCAATAAATAAGAATCAGGTAGCCTGTTAGCAAGAGTAAAAAAAAAAAAAAAAACTACAGATTATGAAAGAAAGTCATTAAAATAATACTCAAATTTAATTCAGGTTAATTACAATCCCAAGAAACACTAATTAAGCACCAATTAATGTCGATTAAATATAGAGATAACAAATATGATGAACACAGTGACTTCAGTTCCACAAACTTGCTTTGTTTTAAACATCAAGTATGTTCCAGGCTTTATACGATGAACCAAGAATTCAAAGACAACGTCTCTATAGTAAAACTGGCATATGCTCATTGAGCCAATTCTAGTCTATGTTTCAATTCATTTCCATACTCCCCTACTTAAATGATTTTATTCAAATATTGTGAAATCATTTTCTAAAGCACACATTCAACTAACTTAGTTATTATGTTTATGTCAATTAAAAACATCAAAGTCCCATACACTGTAATAGCTTTATATTTACAATAAATACTTACACACTTTTCATAGAAACAAAACTGAAAACAAACAAAATGAAACCTTAAAAAAAAAAACAAACAAAAATGAAACCTTAAATCAATAGAGTTCTGAGACAAAACAGGTATCTTGTGAGATTTTATGCTGACAATCCTACTCTGATTTAAAAATTGTTTTCAATGAAAATGGCAGGTATTTGTCATGTAAAACTGAGAATTGAAGGAGAAAATAATAATCTAAAGAAGATAAAATATTTTCAATATACATAGCTGATAAATAAAAACCCATACAACAATGAGATATGGATTATCTATTTTCATAAACATTTCTAGAAATTAAATATGTATATTTTCCTTTTATATAAGGAAAATTTAGGCATGGAGAGAATAAGTCTAGAAATCAGAGGAGACAGAGTTTTGATTTTCAAGACTTTCTAAATTTTTTTTCTTTCCACTGAAGTATTATGACTCGATTCTTAATTGATTGAACTAATTAAAAATGGTACTTAAGACTAAATTACTCAGAAGTATACTTTTAAAGTCTTCTTAATAATTCTGATCATACCAATTAAATATAATCTGCCCATATAAATATTCCAGTGACTTTTATCATCTTTGCCATTTTTAGATATAATTTATTGTGATGCATTATCATCTGTTTATGTGTGGAAATTTTATTAAATGATATTATGGGTTACTATAATACATTTTAAGACTATATTTGGCTAAAATCAAATAAATCCAGTTAACTATTTAATTCCAAGCAATTCACGAAATCAAAGGGCGTGTATAATTTATAACAGCAAAACCAACTACTGATTATAAATTGTTAAAAAGGTTTTTTTAGTCCTTCCTATATTACGTATCTTTTATTAAGATAATAACGATGTCCCCAAACAGAAAAGAACATATCTCTGATCTTGCTGTAGGTAAAACTTTATTTGTTCTTTCTGGTTAGTCTTGAATATACTCTCTTGATTAAAAAAAAATGATTAAATGATTATGTGCAACTTCATGTACATTTTCCCAATTGCAAAAGTGTGAATTTTTCATTCCAGGAGAATAGGGTTATTTTCACTTTTTGCAATGGAATAAAAATAATTCTGTTAGGAATTCCCATTGTTTGAATTACTTGAAGCCTAAAGTGCTCATCATTTCTAAGTAAAAATTCTATGGTCTCCCTAATATGTGGAAGGTAAAAAGTAAAAGTGTCATAGAAGGAACTCTAGATAAAGAAGGAGGAACCATAGATGAGCAAATAAGGTGAACTAACTGAGGGGGATGTGAGGGGGAAGAGGGAAATTTCCTAATGTACTTGATGTACATTGACAAACATGTCAATCAGTAAGTCAAACATGAGGAGGAAGGGAGAGGGAATGGGGTAAACATTGGGGGAAGGGTAAATGAGTGATGTGTGCATGTATGCCTCTACCATCTTGTACTCCATTAAGATGTATGACTACAGGGTACCATAAAAAAAGGAGAAAGAAAGAAACAAAGAAAGAAAGAAAAAAAGAAAGAAAGAAAGAAAGAAAGAAAGACCATACAAATAGAAAGGTCATAGCCAATTATCCATATAAAAATCATTTATAAGACAAAAATTTTCAATTTTTGCATCTATTATCCCAATGCAATTATATGTTTCATAAAATTTAAATTTCCAAGCTATATAAATATTGTTTATATAATCCAGAAACAGAGTTATATGTAGAAGAAAGAATGAATACATGAAGGGAAGGTTTTGACCTAAGTGATCTGGTCCTCAGCTTGTTCAAGGTCTTTGAAGTTTTTAAAAAATCTACAATAATGATTTTCATTTTTATAAAGCTCTTATAACATTCTTGAATGTGTGTGTGTGTGTGTGTGTGTGTGTGTGTGTGGTGTATGTCTATGGTACTGAGGATTGAACTCAGGGGTATACTACCTCCAAACTACACTCAGCCCTATTTTATTTTTTATTTTGAAACAGGGTCTCACTAAGTTGCTAAGGGTCTTCCTAAATTGCTGAAACTGTCCTTGAACCTGTGATACTCTTATTTTTTTTTGGCGGGGGGGGGGGTCTGGGAATGGAATCCAGGGGTATTCGACCTCCGAGCTACAGCCCCTGCCCTATTTTTTATTCTTTATTTTGAAACCGGGTCTCACTGAGTTGCAGAGGTACTCACTATGTAGCTGAGGCTGTCCGCGAACCGCGATCCTCTCATTCAACCTCCTGAACGCTGGATTACAAGCGTGCACCACCACGCCTGGTGAACCTGTGATACTCTTGTCTTAGACTCCCAAGTACTGAGATAACAGGCCTGTATCACTAGCCATGACTCTGTTCTCTGGGAGGCTTTTGTCTCTGTATACAACCTCTTATCCCAGCGAAGGGTATTTAAGAGAGTCCTGATCTTCAGAAATCTAGAGATGAGCCTCTTGTGTTTATTTACCTTTTGCCATTTATATTTTATTTACAGGAGACCCAGCTCTGATGTTAAATTTTTCTTGTTTTTTGGGCTGGCTTTTCATGTGTTCTCCACTAAATATAAGTAGTATTTGCTCAATAACTTTGCCTTTTGGAATAGACACATATATGTTTTAGCATCCTCCTATGAGTTATGTTTATAGAGCAGTATGTGACAGGTAGTAGGAGGTCTGTGACTTTTGAATGCAAATTCACTTACTGTTTATGTGAATTGTCTCAGTCTTCTCTTAGGTGAAGTAGTTGTCTGTAGAAATAATCTTTTACTGAGAAGCTAGCATATAATTCAGGTCTCCAGTTGATTTTTCATTCTACTTCCTGGTGTATCAGACATTTCTTGTGTGGTTATTTGAAACTTGATCATAAAACATTTCTCAAAAGTGTTAGCTCAGGGCATGTGGAGTGCATGTTTGCTGCCTGTACACTCTCAGGAGCCTTGAAATCTACCTAGAAATGATCGAAACATTGCACACTGTGGATGCTTCTCAAATTCAAACATATTTTCTGTAATTCCTAAGAGTAATTGCTCCAGTCATAAAAATAGTGATCAAGGGTAGGTTTGTGCCACTAAGTGGCACCTTTCACTATTTTCTTAGACCTGGACCTCTTCAGGAGATTTATTCAAGATGATTTGAGATTGTACTTCACAATTTCTTTTTGCCTGTATTTGAGATGGAGGAATGGACCTAGAAAACACTTTGTTTCCTAGCTCAAACATTAAAAATAATTATGTATAGATAGAATTACTTTCTCTGTGTCCATCAAGAGATGAATTGATAAGGAAAATGTGGTATGAAGTTTTATTCAACATGAAGTTTTATTCAACAATGAAGTTTTATTCAACCATAAAGAATAAAATTATGTCATTTTTAGAAAAATAGGTGGAACTAAAGAATGTTGTGCGAAGTGAATTCAAACAGTCTCAAAAGTCAAGGTTATTTATACTCTCATATATGGGAGTTAGAGGGGAAAATAGGAAAGAAAAGAAACTTAAAGATAATATGTAATGAGACTGGTAGACTAGTGAAAGGGGATTAGGATACAGAGAGGAGGAGGAAGGAAAGGAGGCTTGAGAATTGAAACAAACCAAAAAATATTATGTCCAGATATGAAAGGGGGGAGAGAGTAGTCAGATGGGGATAGAAGGTAACCACACTAAGAGATGATGTATGTATATATAAATACATCACTTCAAATCTTGACGGGGGTCCTGCCTGTCGTCAGTGGCACGGGGCTGAGCAGGAAGGTGGAGTGCCAGCAGCTCAAACACACACACACACACACACACACACACACACACACACACACACACGAGCCGGGAGTCAAGTCAAGCAAGATCTCATTTATTCCTCTCCAAGCAATCATATATATAGCACAAAACCATGAGGGGAATTCCCATGGGAAATAGCCTAGCCTATCGGGATAAAGATCACTAGCACGTAGTTCACAGCCAATCCCAGGCCAGTACATGAGCCATTCATGTGTGCGGAAGCTCCTTTAAAGGCAAAAAGGGAAAAACTGCTCAGTCTCCCCACCCATAATGAATGTGGAAACCACACCTTCGTAGCTTCCTCCAGGCGCCATCTTAGCCCCTTTTCTGCTGAATCATTTTACTGCTGAAGTTCTTAAACTTTACCTAAAGCTTTGCCTTAGGCTGCAGGCTGCTCAGGCCGAGGGAAGCTGCATCTCTTTAGGCGCTGTATGGACACACCCCATCAAAATCTTACTACAATGTACAATTTTATTGCACCAATATAATTAAAAATTTTATTATATTGTCTTATGCCAGTTTAGTGAACATATCTCTCTTCATTTTATTTGTTTTCAGTAAATTTTATTCTTTGAGTTATTTCTCTCCTCACAGAGCTTTGAGAAAACTTATTTTTACACACAATATTTCATGAATTCAGTATTTTAAAATTTAATTTGTACCAGATATTTTAAAATATTCTATCAAGCTAGATGTGGTGGAAAATTCCCATAATGCCAGTACTTGGCAGGCTGAGACAGGAGGTTCACAAGTTTGCAGACAACCTCTGTAACATAGCAAGACTCTTTACCAAATTAATGAAAACCTCTTTCAAACTAAAATAAAAAATAAAAAAGGGCTGGGGGTATAACTCAGAAGTAGAATGCTCCTAGGCTCAATCCTCATTATTGGAACAAAACAAAACTCTAAAGTTTCCTTCTACCTTTTCTAACTTTTACTACATTTATATAACAAATTAAGGAATTACATTACTCTTTGTCTTTATTCATCAAGTCTTCTGCTCCCTTTGATTGTGAAATCTGAACCCCATTAACATGATAAGGATGTATATTATTATGAAAAACTGGAGCCAGGTGGAAATTAGGAACACATGAATATGACATGTAAATAAGCAGAGAGAAAGCATGAAGCAAAACTAAATATTAATGACTAGCCAACATTGCATTGTTTTTCTATTAAGTTAGTCCATTCAGTTTTCATTTAACAACTCAATTGTGGATCATATTTTGGTTTTTGCTGTATTGTGTTATTTTAAAATTTAAGTTCCTATGAGTTTGATTAAAATAATTTGAGGCAGATGTAAGTATTAACTTTTGTTATTAAAGATTCACAAAAAAGATGAATATAAGTAAAAGGATTGCATAGAACAATACCACATTCAATAATAATCATTATTGATTATATGAATGCTCTTCCAAATGTTTTCTAACATATTAGCTTTTCAAAAGAATTGAATGATAATGTACATATTAAGATGTTCCTTATGATAAAGTATACATACTATAATCAAAATTTTATATCAATAAATAAACACCTACATTATAAATATTTAAATATACATTGATTTTTTCTATGTTAGAAACTGCAAAAATAAAGTATACATGTTGAATATTATAAATATACCAGAAATTGTGGACATTTTATACCTTATTTTACCATTTTATTTTTTATTTTTTTTGCAGGTCTGGGGATGGAGCCCAGGAGCATTCGACCTCTGAGCTACACCCTCTTCCCTATTTTTTATTCTTTATTTTGAAACCAGGTCTCACTGAGTTGCAAAAAGCCTCACTAAGTAGCTGAGACTGTCCGTGAACCATGATCCTCTGGTCTCAGCCTCCCAAATGCTGGGATTACAAGCGTGCACCACCACACCCAGCTTATTTTACCATTTTTTTTTATAAAAATTTGTAGTGAATATAGTAATTTTTGTAGACCTTTTGGTGAGAAAATGGATGGATGAAATTATTTCAAAAGAAGAAAAATATTTATTTTTATAATTTTGGTACATACTGCTAAATTTTTCTACAAAAATTTATATAACTTTTGTGTTCCATTAGTAAAGTATGAATGTTCTTTTCACAAGATTGATTATATTATAAATATTATTAATTTCTTCATCATCCAAAAAAATAAAAGCCACTAAATTTTTACTATAAAATAATGACTGGAATTCACTCTTGAAAACTATTTATTATTATTTTTATTTTTTTAATTTTCATGTGGATCATATTGATAACAGCATACATTCAGACTTTGCTTGGTGCTCTCTCTCCCATGTTTCCCCCCCCCTCCTCCCAACAATGAGTGTCCAGGTTATCCATGCTATATTCATGCTTGTACATATGTTTGGATGTAGCTCCTTCATTAATCAACCTCAGCTATCATTGTCTCCCTTCCATTTCACCTTTACTGAGGTTTCTCCTCCATTATCTGGAGTCCCTTTGGTATTGCTAATAGTCCCTAGTTTGGGCATATTATAGAAAACATATGTGCCTTCTTTTTCTGTGCTTGGATGATCTCAACATAATTTTCTTCAGGTCTTTCCAACTTCTTGTGAATGACATAATTTTGTTCTTATTTATAGCTGAGTAGAATTCCATTGTGTGTATTTTCCATAATTTTCCAATCCATTTTCTGTTGATGGAGACCTAGGTTTGTTCCATATTTTAGCTATTAAGAATTGTGCTGCTTTGAATATGGTTATGCATATGTTAATGTAGTTCCATGATTTCAACCCCTTTGGAAAAATATCAGGAGTGGAATAGCCAGATCATATGGTGGATCCAATCTCGGTTTTCTAAGGAATCTCCACAGTGATCTCCATAGCAGCTGTACTAGTTTAGACTCTCACCAACAGTGTAAAAGAATTCTTCTTTCCCCATATCCTCACCAGCATTTGTTGGTATTTGACTTCTTTTGCTTGCCAATCTGAATGAGAATCTCAGCATAGTTTTGATTTGGATCTTTCTAATGGTTAATGATATTGGACATCTTTTCATTTATCTGTTGGCCATTTGTATCTCTTCTTTTGTGACGTGTCTATTCAGGTTCAGTTGCCCATTTCTTGATTGGGTTATTTGTTTTACTAGTGTAGAGTCTTTTGTGCTCTTTGTATATTCTTTGTATATTCAGAGTGATGGGCTGTAAGGATCTTCTCCCATTCTGTAGGCTTTGTCTTTAGGTTCTTGATGGTTTCCTTTTGATAGGAATAAACTTTTTAGTTTGATGCCATTTGTTAATTATTTCTTTAATTTCATGTGCTTAGCAGGTCTTGTTGATAAAGTTACTGCCTGTGCCTATATGTTGTAGTGTTGAGCCCATGCCCTCCTCTAATAACTTCAAAATCTCTGGTCTAATTTCTAAGTCTTTGGTCCATCTTGAGTTGATTCCTGTGCATGGTGAGAGGTAAGGATTTAGTTCCATCTTTCTACAAATGGATAGCCAGTTCTCCCAGCACTATTTGTTGAAAGAGGTTGTATTTTCTCCAGAGTTTGGCTCTTTTGTCAAATAGCAATTGATTATGGGTGTGTGGGTTTGTTTATATACCTTCTATTCTGTTCCACTGATCTGTGTGCCTGTTGTTGTGACAATAACATGCTGTTTTTACTACTATTGCTCTATAGTATAATTTGAAGTCAGGAATTGTGATGCTTGGTTCTTATTACTGAGGATGGCTTTCGCTATTCTGGGTCTTTTCTTTACCTATATAAAATTCATGACTGATTTTTCTAGGTTTATGAAGAATGTTGTTGGTGTTTTGATAGGAATTTCATTGAATCTGTAGATCACTTTTGCCAGAATGGCCATTTTGATATTTATTTTTCCTATTCATGAGCAAGGAAGATCTTTCCATCTTCTAAGGTCTTCTTCAATTTCTTTTTTTAATGTTTATAGTTTTCAGTGTAGAGGTCTTTTACATCTTTGGTTAGATTAATCCTAGGTGTTTTATTAGTTTTAAGGTTATACTGAATAACATTGTTTTCTTTATTTTATTCATTGTGGATTCATTGCTGGCATATAAAATAGTAACTGATTTCTTTAGATTGATTTTGTATCCTGCAACTTTGCTGAATTGGTTAATCAGCTCCAGTAGTCTTTTTGTTGAGTTCTTTGGATCTTCTAGATAAAGGATCATGTCATCTGCAAATAAAGATAATTTTAATTCCTCTCTTACTATTTGAATTCCTTTGAGTGCCTTCTTTTGTCTTATTGCTGTGGCAAGAGTCTCGAGGACTATGTTGAAAAGGAGTGGTGATAGTGGGCATCCTTGTCTTGCTCCTGATTTTAGACGAAATTCTTACAGTTTTTTTTTCTATTCAATATGATGTTGGCTTTGGGTTTATTGTATATTGCCTTAATGATGTTGAAATACTTTTTTTCATTCCAATTTTCTACAGTTGTTTTAACAGGAATGGGTGTTGGATTTTGTCAAATGCCTTTTCAGCATCTACTGATATGATCATGTGGTTTTTATTCTCAGTTCTATTTATGTGTTGAATAATGTGTACTGATTTGCATATGTTGTACCAGCCTTACTTTACTGGGATGAAACCAACTTGGTCATGTTGTACAATTTTCTTGATATGGTTTTGAATGCATGTAGCTAGTATTTTGTTTAGAATTTTTTCATGTATTTTCATCAAGGATATTGGTCTGTAATTTTCTTTTCTTGAGGTATCTTTATTTGATTTTGGGATTAATGTAATACTGACCTCATAGAAGGAGTTTGGGAGAATTCTATCTCCTTTGATTTCCCAGAACAAGTTGTGAAGTTTTGGGATTAGTTCTTCACTGAAGGTTTTGTAGAATTCAGCTGTGAATTCATCAGGCCCTGGGATTTTCTTTAATGGCAGAATATTTATTGCTTTTTCTATTTCTTTGCTTGCTATTTATTGGTTTAGGCTTGCTATGTACTCTTGGTTCAATCTAGGTAGGTTATATGAGCTTAGAAATCTATCAATTTCTTCTATGTTTTCCATTCCATTGGAGTCTAAATTTTCAAAATAGTTTCTAATAATCCTTTAAATTTCTCCACTGTCTTTAGTTATCTCTCCTTTTCCATATCTGATTTAATGATTGAGTTGATTTTCTTTCCTTTTTTTTTTTTTGGTTAGGTTGGATATGGGTTTGTCAATCATATTAATATTTTTAAAGAACCAGATTTTTATTTTGTTAATTCTTTGAATTTTTTTATTCTTTATGTCATTTAATTTTTATTTGATTTTAATTATTTCCTGCCTTCTACTGGCTTTGAGATTAGACTTTTGCTGTTTTTCCAGGTCCTTGAGATGTGTCATTAGGTTGCTTACTTGGCTACTCTCTTTTCTTATGTTGGCCTTCAATGCTATAAACTTTCCTCTTAACACTGCCTTCAAAGTGTCCCATAGATTTTGGTAAGTTGTATCTTTATTTTCATTTAATTCCAAAAATTTCTTTATTTCTCTCCTTATTTCTGATCTTACCCACTCATCATTCAATAGTGTATCATTCAATCTCTATGTATTTAAGTAGTTAATTTGCTCTTCCTGTTGTTGATGTATATTTTCATTCCATTGTGGTCTGAAAAGATGCAGGGAATTTATTACATCTTTTGAATATGCTGTTGCTTGCTTTGTGGCCCAGGATGTGATCTATTTTGGAGAAGGTTCCATGGGCTGCTGAGAAGAATGTGTATTCTGTAGTTCCTGGTTGAAATATTTGGTATATGTCTGTTATATCTATTTGGTTTATAATTTTCTTTAGTTCTGAAGAGTCTTTACTCATCTTTTGCCTTGAAGATCAGTCTAGTGGCATGAGAGGTGTGTTGAAGTCTCCCAATATTATATTTGGGTCTATTTGAAGGTAGATGTCCTGGAGGGTTTGTTTCACCCAAATGAGGGTGCACCCACATTTGGGTCATAAATATTTTTTATCATTATATATTTTTGGTGGCTTATTCCTTTTAATAAAAGAAAGTGCCCTGCTTTGTCTCTTCTGATGTGATTTAGCTTAAAGTCTGTTTTGTTGGATACCAGCGTTGCTATCCCTGCTCATTTTTGTTCTCCATTAACATAATATATCTTATTCCATCCTTTCACTTTCAGTCTGTTTTTGGCTATAAGGTGAGTTTCTTGTAAACAGCATGTATTTGGATTATGTATGTTTTTATTCCACATTGCCAGCTGTCTTTTGTTTGGTGAGTTAAGTCCTTTGATTTATAAGTATATTCTCTCAAATAATTAAAAAGCAAAAGGAACAGCAAAAAAAAATTCCCATTTTTCTGAATTGTATACATTAGGTTAATGATTTTTACCAGTTAATTAACAAAATCCCCAAATATATGGTCTCCATTCTCTGGAATATAATGTTTCTTTCTATTGCTTATAGGAGCAAGTAATGAAACAATTCTGGATCTTTTATCTGTTTTACCCAACTCAAGTATTCTGCCTTGTAAAACTTGCTTTTTTCTATCACCATTTTTTTCAAAATTATCTCCATTTTGTTTTTATCCAGAATGATCTCCAATTTTGTTATTCATACTTGTGGTGTTCCTAGTATAATCTGTTAATCTCTTTTAACAGAATCATCTTAAATAACTTCTTTGTAATTTATTCTGTGATTTATAGACATGGTATTTGTCTTAATACCTATTTGTAAGCCTAATTAATAATGGTTAAATTATATTAATGAATGAAAAATTGAAGAAGACAATGGCAACCAATTTTGAATTAGAAAAGCTTTAGTTATGTGTATTGGAAATCAATCTGGAGTTACTTAAATTACTAAGAAAAATATTACTATAAATTCAACAATACTACTCATTGGTATCATTCCAAAAAGGATTAAAGTTAGACCATCATTGTGATACATTCATACCTATGTTTATCGCATCACATGTCACAAGCGCCAAATTATAGAACCAACCTAGGTATCCATCAATTCATAAATGGATAAAGTAAGTGTGGTTAGATATATTGGAGTTTTACTCCACCATAAAAAAGAAAAGTATGTCATTTACAAAAAGATGGATGGAACTAGACAATATCATGCTAAATAAAATCAGCCAGTCTCAAAAGGACAATAGTTGTATATTCTCTCTCATAAGTGATAGCAAGATTTTAAAAAAAAAATTAGAGAAGAAACTTCATGATAATGAGATGAGTTGAATAGTGGCATTTTGAGTTACACACATGTTTTTCATATGTAAATAAGATTGAAGTGCAAAAAGAGTGGCTAGAGTCCTCCGGACCATGCTCTGTACAGCTGTGACTGGCATTATGACTTCTGGTAAAACATTTACTCAAATTTCTCCACATATGAACTGATATTGGCCTGCTGCAAATCTCTATTTCTAGAGTGATTTGGAGAAGATCAGAAAATATTGGAGGCAAATAGTAATAAGTTAATTTAATTTTTTTGTATGGTGCTGGGGATTGAACTCAGGGGAGTTATACCTCTGAGCTACACCTCCAGCTCGATTTTTTATTCTTCATTTTGAAACAGGGTCTCACTAAGTTGTGGAGAGTCTCACTAAGTAGCTGAAGCTGGCGGTTGAACCCAGATCCTCCTGTCTCAGCCTCCCAAGTACTGGAATTACAAGCATCCAACACCACATCCATCTATTTTTAAAATTTAAACTAGCCCTTTCATCATTAAAAATATACTGCTTAGGGTGGGCATGGTGGCACACACTTATAATCCCTGCACTTGGGAGGTGGAGACAGTAGGATCGCTCAGGTTCAAAGCCAGCCTCTGTGGCTTGAGACCCTGTTTCCAAATAAAAATATAAAATAGGTCTGGGAGTGTAGCCCGGAGGTAGAAGGGTTTCCAGTAACCCTAGTACCACCAACACACACACACACACACACACACACACACACACACACACACATATATACTGATTAAAAAGTTAACAAAGCAAATCAAAACTACACTGAGAATCCATCTAACTCCAGTTAGAATAACAATCATCAAAATACAAACAATAATAACTGCTGATGAGGGTATGGTGAAAGTGAAATACTAGAACACTGTTGGTGGAATTGAAAATTGGTACAACTACCATGAATATCAGTATGAAGGCTTCTTAAAAGACTGGAAATAGGCCGGGCGTGGTGGCACACGCTTGTAATCCCTGTGCTTGGGAGGTGGAGACAGGAGGATTGCGCAGGTTTGAAGCCAGCTGCGCTGGCTTAGGAGACCCTGTTTCAAAATAAGAATATAAAATAGGTATGGGAGTGTAGCCCATAGGTAAAAGGGTTCCATCCCCAGTACCACCAAAGGGAAAAAAGAAGACTAGAAATAGATATACTAGATATACCACTCTTTAGCATCTTTCCAAGAAATTTAAGTTAGAATACTATAGTGACATATGCACAACCATGTTTAAAGCAGCACAAAAGTCACTAGCTAAGTTATGAAACTAGTCTTGGGGTTCATCAACACATAAAATGATAAAGAAAAGGTGGTTCATACACAAAATGGAGTTTTACTCTGTTGTAAAGAAGAACAAAATTATATCCTTTGCAGGAATATGGATGGAACTAGAGAATATCATGCTATGTGAGATGAAGCAGACCTAACAAATCAAGGACATATATTTTATCATATGTAGAAACTATAGAGAAAATAAGAAATACAAGGGGTTTCTTAAAAATGAGGAGACAGTAAGGATAGCGGAAAGGAGTTGGAGAAGAGAAAGCAGAAGGAAAAGTGAAGACTAAGGATGCTGACAGAATAAGTAATGTTATGTTTGTATATAATTTATCGCTACTAATGGCACTAACATGTACAAGGAGGAAGGAGATAAGGAAAACACACTAAGAGATATTGTCTGCATATATAAACATCTTTTTGAATTTCAGTAAAATTCATAACTACAATGCACCAGCAAAAATCTGAAATTACCTATGTATTTTTATGAATATAAAACATGCTAATAATAAAATATATGAAGAAAGAAAAGAAGGGTGGAGAAAAAGAAATAATAAAGAAAAATAGAACAGATGACCTATCTAGTAAGAGGGCACATTGAAAGAGCTGGAAGGTTGAGGGGCAGAAATTATCATTCATACAATATTGTTCTTCAAATTAAGAAATCACTCCTTTAGTATAAATAATAAATTAGAGGCATACATGCACACATCACTCATTTATCTCTTCCCCAATTTCCACTCCAATCCATCTCTACCTCCTTCTCATGATTGGCTCAATGATTGATATGTTTGTGAATGTATATCATCTACCTTAAGGAATTTCCCTTTTTCCCCTCCCATCCCTTTCATATAGGTCACCTTATTTGCTCATCTATGATTTCTCCTTCTTTGCCTAGAGTTCCTCCTATGAATCTTTTTCTCCCAAGCTTCCTATCATCAATAAAAATTTTAAAAAATAAAAAGTAGAAAAATGCAAGTAATCAATTTATTCATTTATTCAATAAAGTTCTCATTTTGATAAAATGACTTTCATTATTTGAATGAAACAATGTTAAAACATTGGGACAACTAACAATGCAAGTAATAAAGTGTTAACTGCATACATATATACACACATTCCTGCGTATACATGTGTCTCCTCAAATGATATATATGCAAATCGATTTTTGCATATACTCCCACCAACTTGTGATTCAGCTTTCCTTTGCAAACTTCATTAAGTATGGATAGATAGATGATAGGTAGATAGATAGATAGATAGATGATACATATGTATCAAGATAGAATTCTGTCTCTGTTGATTGATTGCACTAATCATAAAAGTATGATAGGCCATTAAAATACCCAGTGTCGGTGCTGAGCCACTAAGAAAGGCAAAAATAAGAATAGAAGTAATAAAAGAGAAAAAAGGGGAAAATGCAGAGAACTAAAGAAATGTCTAGTGCAGCTATCTGGTAGAATTTTGGGACTCTGAGATCCCTTAATCTTCCTGTTTGAAGAATGCAGGAACTTAGATATTAAGAGAGACAAGAGACGTGAGGAGACACGAAGAAACATGAAAGAGAAGGAACCAAAAACACAGTAACAACAAGGCTTTATATGGTAGGTTACTTTATGATTCATGTTATTTCCACAATTTACTATACTTTTTTCTCCCTGACAGGTGTTCAGTAGCTCATGGTGATTGTTGAGATGTCAGTACAGGAACCAGGATGTGTAGCTGTAGGAACCTCTGTCAAATCAATGAAATAATTAAAGTCAAGTTAAAAACCCTGCTGATTCTAAATAGATATTTTGAGAAGGATTAAGCACATGTGGTCATGTTTTAAGTTTTGTAATTTTTTTCTTGGCTAGAAATTATCCCACATAAGAAAGTTAGAATTGATTTTTTTCTTTTGAGAATTATAGAAAATGTACATAAAATATATTTGTGCTCTAGGCAATTTGGTAGAAATTTGCCTTTTAAAATGATCAGTACTTAATGGAGAAAATTTTTATAAGCAAAATTCCACTCAATTTTTAGTGATATATGCTCCCCTTCACCACTGACATTTGAAAAGAAGTAAATGAACAATTACAACAAAAATCACCCATATTATATAAAATGTAATAAGGTTAGCACTGCTCTTTTCTATGGATAACCACTCCAAAGTCATCTCAAATATAACTTCTATCTATTCACATTGATTATAAATTATTGACTTAGTGAAATTATCCTCCCTTACACTCTAAGTTCTGAAATAGAATAAAGCTTGATTTCCTTACGAGTAGTTCTCAAAGTATAGTCCCCACAGAACATCATAATTTATTAGAAATGCCAGAAATTTTTTGGAAATCCAAATTATTGGGCTCCATTCTAGGCCTACTGAAAAAAAAAATTTAGAGTTGAGGCCAAGAGATGTATGTTTAAACCCTGGTCCTGATACTCATACTTTAATATTAAAGTTTGAGAAACAAAGGCTCAAACAGTAGTTGCTTCATATTTTGTAAGATTTTCTTTCAGCCTGCTTCTGAAATCTTGATGATTTCTTAGAGATGTACGTGACTTTTAACAGATGACTGGGTTAGGCAAATTGTTTATGATCATGACATAATTCACATGCTGCAACTTCTAGTAGTTATTCTGAATACTAACCATCTTGCTTCATATTCCTAAATATGGCTTGTGAAAACCAAGTTATACTATGTAAATTTGTAGCTTTTTAAAAAGTAGAATTATATGCATTAAGGGCATTTTGTTTTCAGTATCTGTTTACAAGTAGAAACTAAAAAATATATTTGTTCTATATTATTACTATTTTATAATTATAAATATAACACAAGTATATTAAATATAATATAAATAAAATACAAATATATAATATATATAAATATAATACAAATGCATTAAATATAATGTAAATATAATACAAATATACTATCATTTTATTATATTATTACTATATCATTTTATTACTATATTATATTATTACTATATTATTAATTTACTAAAATGATGGTTACTGTATTATTATGCATGTGTAGGCTTGACTTGCATTCAAATAACCAGATAAATAAATTCAACTAGTTAAATTTTTTCAATGTCTTGATTACTTAGTTAAGGAATGAAGTAGTTTACCACTAATTGACCTCAAAACTAGCTAGAAAACTAGGGTTAAGAGTCAATGTAGCTCTTAATTAGTTTCTTATATAAATTGCAAAAGTGAATAGCCCATATTTGGTAAGTAGAATATAATAAGAACATGTCAGCTGGTAAAATGTCAGTGAGCATGTCTATAGTATGAGATCATTTGAATAGTGTGTTCTAAAGGCAAAGATAAATGACTTAAAATATACCTTGCTTTGTAAATTCTATAGCCAGAGTCTCTTACAATAAAGAAGCATTTAATGAGGTCCAATTGTAGGAAGATATATTTGTTGTTACCTTAATTTGACTATGAAGCACTAGAAAAATAGACCACAGATATTTAAATTTTACTCATAGTTGTTTCAAACACATTTTTTCCAACTTGGCCATAGTGTGTGCCAGAATTATTAAAAGAGTCTTGGAAAATTCTTTTTTTTATTTTTATTTTTTTATTTTTTATTTATTTATTTTTTTTGGTGGTACTGGGGTTCCTGGAAGCCCTTCTACCTCCGGGCTACACTCCCAGACCTATTTTAACCTATTTTATATTTTTGAAACAGAGTCTCTTACGCCAACGCGGCTGGCTTCAAACCTGCGCAATCCTCCTGTCTCTGCCTCCCAAGTGCGGAGATTACAAACATGCGCCACCACGCCTGGCGGAAAATTCTAATTACTAAAATCCCCTGAATAAATGGGACTGTTTTGATGGATACTTTTTTTGAGGGTTACTTATTCAAGATCACCAAATTATTTAAATTTGCTGTGTCCCTGACTTTGAACAATAGAATTTATTAATGAGATATAAACACTTTTTGCATAAGATTTATAACTTTTATAAAATTCATATTCGTGACATGTATAAATTTTTGCTGATGAACTCAATTATAAATTGCTGATATAGACAATGACAGAATAATAAATAAATATTCAGGAAGTATGCTTGAGAATATATTTTTTGTTCACAGGGATAAAATCTGTTATTAAATTTCTTTTATTTTTCAAACAATTCAGTGTAATTTAAAAATTAATTGAATGTGACAATTAGCTTAATAATGTTCTCATCAATACCTACAATTTTGGTACTCCTGCATAAAGCCATATTCTTGTTTGTTTAATTTAGTGAAGTTGTGAGGTACAGATCTGTCACTTAATTAAACTTGTAACATAAATATGAAACATTATACCAGTTAAATTATTGTCAACCATTACATAATGAATGCAAATAATAAAAAGCAAGACTGAGGTTACACTTATTGATATAATTAAATGCTATAAATTAATCAAAGTAATTAATTAGTTGCTCCAGTCCTCCAGACAAGAAGCTTGAAGCATTCATGAAATTAGCATCTTAAATATTCTAGTCTTTGTTAGATTAAATAACTATGCCGAGGCTTTTGGTTAAAATTGAAAGTGGTAAAAGCCAAATTATGGAGAGAATATCCCATAAACAAAGCTTCAAGTAAAATCCTAAGATTGTAGATGATCCAACTCCCAGTGTTATGGCAAACTTTAAGTGCCCTATTATTTCGTTTTTTTATTTCCATCATTCTTTGTGCTGGCCAGCTTTCTTCTCACTGTGAAAAAAATACTTATCAAGATCAACTTAGAGGAGGAAAGGTTTATATGGCTCACAGTTTCAGAGATTCAGTCTACAATAGGCTGGTTCCTAGGCAAAAACATCACCAGTGGCTAGGAGTGGTGGAAAAGATCTTCTAAATGCATATAGCTGAAAGCAGAGAAGGAGGAGGGAGAGGGAGAAGAAAAGGAAGAGGGAGCAAAAGAGAGAGAGGGGGAGAGAGAAGAAGAGAGAGGGAGAGAGAGAGAGCGAGAGAGAGCGAAAGAGAGCGAGGACCAGCTGCCAGGGCAGATACAGTTCTCAAGGTCATGCCCCCAGTAACCCCCTCCCCTCCAGCCATGCCCCATCTGTTTACATTTACCACCTGGTAAGTCCATTTAGATGATTAATTCAACAATACGTTTACTCACTGATGAGGTTAGCGCCCTTTTGATTCAATTATTTCACCACTCTGGATTGCAAAAAAGCAAAGTTTTCTGTGGCACATTTCATATCCAAAGCCTAACACTTTTTAATCACTCTGTGATGGTGGATATATGAATAGGATGTACCATAATGATTTCAGGATGAAAGGTAAAAATAATGAGGTGTTAAAGACATTGGTTATATCTTAAAATCAGTTCTAGATAAATATGTCCATGGGCAATATGTTAGTCAGGTTTTTATTTTGTTACTGTAACAAAATGCCTGATATAATATACTTACCAGGTGAAAAGTTTTAGTACAGATCCCAGATTGGAGGGTTTACTCCATGTTCAGTTGGCCCATTGGTTTTGATCCTATATTAAGACAGTACATCAGTACAGGAGCCCATAGTAGACAAAGCCAGCTAAACTCATGGCTGGGAAGCATAAATAATGAACAAGAACAAAAGGTCAGATCCCCAAATTGCTTCCAAGCAACAAAAGGTCAGACCCTCAAATTGCTTTCAAGGGTAGGCTTCCAATGAAATAACTCCTCTTAGTGGGTCTCACCACTTAAAGATTCTACTATCTCCCATTTGCTCCCACAGCTTGGAAACAAGCCTTTTACATGAGCCTTTGGGGGACGTGTAATATCCAAACTACAACAGGAAAGAAACAATACAGTGACCCTTAAACTAGACAAATACTGAGATTGATTATCTAAAATAAATTCATGAATATTTTCTAAATTTAATTTTTCTCTAAAAATAACATTTTTATCCTTAGAACTTTTTTTTTTAATATATATACTGGAGGTTGAAATGAAAGACATTCTACTTCTGGACTACATTCCCAGATCCCTCTCCTTAAATTTTAAAACAAGGTTTTCCTACATTACTAAAGCTGGCCTCAAAACTGAGATACTCCTGTTTCAGTCTACTAAGTATTGGGATTACAAACATGTGCTGCTATGCCCTCCTGTTCCTGTAATTTATACAGCTTTGGAAAGTATAGTGTCCTGGGGGAATATTATTTTTTTTTATTCTGTCTTATAGTATTGCCAACAGTGACTCCAGTCTCTGAGTACATTTCTCCAGAGATAAAAACCACTTGGCCTTGACATTTAGGCTCAGCCCTGACCTGTTTTGATGTCAATTCTGATTCCTACTTAGGAGATACTTTTGATATAGAAGAAAATATCAGCATAGCCTGATTGTGATTTGACTCTCAACTTGTATCTCTCTCTCAACTTGTATCTCATCCTGATAATAGAGTCTCTGATTTTTTCCCATCATTTTACCATTCTAGTAACAAAATGCCTGATATAATATACTTACCAGGTGAAAAGTTTTAGTACAGATCCCAAATTGGAGGGTTTACTCAATGTTCTGTTGGACCATTGGTTTTGAGCCTATATTAAGATCCTATATTTAGAGGCCATGATTCATTCACCTATGGATTATTAGCGTGCTCTACCTGTTTTCTCAGTGTATTTTAATATTGTTGTTTTCATTTTTTTGGTACAGGAAATTGAATCCAGAAACATTCTACCTCCAAGCTACACCTCTAGCCCTTTTTTATTATTATTTTTTTAAAACAGTGTCTTGCTAGGTTGCTGAGAATCTAAGTTGCTGAGGCTGGCTTTGAACCTGGGATTCTCCTGTCTAAACTCCTGAGGACTGGATTACAGGTGTGAACCACCCTGCCTGCCTCTTTCATTGCTTTTTAATGCTTGAAATAACATTGTTTTCTCTTTTGGTTTGCTTTATCCCCAAATCTCATTCACTTTCACTGTTCATAACCTTAATCAGTGGCTAATATCCTTTCATCTGCCCAAAGAAACTTTAATTCAAATCATTTGCTGCACTGCCCAGACATCTGCTACTAATTCATTCTGTCTTTGTAATTGTGATACATTTAGCTGCTGGGACCCTTATCTATAGTATAAATGGCTCGGTCCATACAGTATATGATAATCTCAGGTATTCAGGGAAATGAAAAATCAAAGTGCTTGAAGGCAGAGAGGATGGAAGAAGCCATAGACCTACAAAAGCTCCCCTTATGTTCACTGTAGAAGGCAACTCACAGGAGCATATTATGAACCTGCTATAATTAAGAAATGGTATTACTAATGTTATCTACCACATAACTGAATTGGAAACTAGACTAAATTATAAACTGTTTTGAGACCCCAAACTATATAGTCTCTATTTTTGAGGCTGTTTATGGAAGTAAGGCAGAGAAATACAAATAAGGAGACTTAAAAATAGCTTTAGCAATAATAATCTAATTGTCACCAGTTCTAAAACAGACACAACAGCATATTTAACTATGTAGGATGTCAGTACTGTAGTACAAAATGTTTGAAATATAGCCAAGCCTATAATCAGTTTACTCTTTATAACTGATGGTATTTCACATTCACTGCTTTAGTCACATAATGAAAGAAGAAGGCACTTCTTCACTCTTTCTGAATGTGGACTCTCTATTGCCAGTCCCAGCATGACAGCTGTATAAAAAGCAAAGGGAAAGTGCTACCCTCCCTGAGTGTGTGGCACATGTTTGATATGTCAACACACAAGCAATCAAAACACCCCAAAGAACACTGTTCTTTCCTGTGAATACCTTCAGGATTTGAAATCTGTTTTGTAATCTAGTCAAACATTGTTACCCTAAATGCGGGGCAAGGATGCATAAATCTTCTCATTCTGAGACCTTAATAAGTACATACTTCTTAAATGCTAATGCAGTTTTGTAAATACTGATGGTATATGCTGGTCAAAAAGACATAACTAGGATGAACATTTCAGCAACATCTGCAGAAGCAAAGTGAAACCATCAGTGTGTGTCAACAACACTGTAGACAGGTGCATCAAGGAATAAGCATTCTGTAGAAAGGAGCTCCTGTCTGAGTGCCTGCTACAATGAAAATAATATCAGAAGAGGCATCCCAAAGAAACTTAGCATGATAAATTCATCAGGGAGAATAGTTTAGCTTATCCCCAGATAAGGGAAGCCTCCAGGATAACAAACAAAAGGCAGAGGAAGGGAGTAGAAAATCCCTGGGGAACACCATTAGCATAATTGAGCACTTAAATGCATAAGAAACAAATGAGACCACTTAAGTAAATAAGAAGAAAGCTATGTAAAGACAGTATCTAGATGCTACAATTGATCTTTAACTGCTACCATCTCTGGAATTAAGTAGGCTGACACCTCTAAGGACTAGTTGTAGGGAAAGGAGCTGAATGGTAAGGCACAGAAGTTTCAGCGGAAAAAGCTTCCTCTGCTAGCATCTGCCAGATGTTTTAACTTGAGCAGGTTCTTATATTCTTTATGACTTAGTTTCCCTTTTATAAATAAGGGAAAAGAATAACATTGCTTCATTGTGTGTTCTGATTTTTAAATGAACTAATTGGTTAAGATGTTTGCTCCATGGTGCATGGCCTTAATAAGTACTTGGAAAATGTATTTTTATAATATTTTTTATAATTTTATAATATTATAAAATGTATTTTTATTATTACTAATTACATATTCATTTTATGAGTTGATTTGGATTTTAATACAAAAATCTATTAACTACTAAATCATTTACACTTATAGAAACATATATTTCAAATTGGCACATCTCTTTAATCTTGGTTAATATAATAGGCTGTTTAGACACTAATTAATAAATTGAATATGTACCTACCATCATATGTTAAGTGGCTTTATTTTTGAGGACAAACTATAGACACACACACACACACACACACATATAATTTGTGCATATTTTATCTAATTCTTTGTAAATTTTTATTAAGATATGAAATATATGTGATACTTAAGTGTACAGGTTGGTAATGCTTTTTTTTGTAAATGACCATGCCAAGTAGCCAGTGCCCAGACCATGACATAGATATAACCCTCTGCCTGACACCTCTCTTCTCTCTGCCCTCAGCCATTGCTCATTTCTAAATGTGGTCACTCTTTCTGTTTTCTGTCACCTAGGTTAGTTTCAACTGACTTTGATTTTTTTTTACTGCAAAATCCCGAGCACTTGAATACCCAGCCTCATAACCCACCTCTTAAAAACATGAACAATGCTTGCCAGATACTCCTTCTCAAAGGACTGGGTCTCAGACCCATGACTGCCCCTGCAAACTCAGGGATGTTAATACCAATAGGGCAGTACCTCCTTTTTGGTAGTCTTTATTTCTACTCTTGGGCCTCTACTCCTAAGTTTTTAAGTTTTAGTAATTCTAGTCTCTTTTCTTTGTTCTTTTGTCCCTAATAATAGTGCCTGGTCTCTATGAGTGCTACCTCTAGGATACCTTAATGTTCTTCTTTTATCCTTTTAATTAGTTAACAATATTTTATTACAACATTTTTTATTTTGTTTTGGCTTTGTAATATAGGAAACTGAACCTAGGAGTGTTTTACCTCTGAGCTACACCCCTAGCCCTATTTTATTTATTTATTTATTTTAATTTTGAAACAGGGTCCCACTAGTTTGCTGAGGAGTTCACTAAATTACCTAGGCTATTCTCGAACCTGCAATCCTCCCATCTCAGCCTCTCAAGTAGTGCCACCACTCCTAGTTATAACCATTTTAATAAAGGTATATTAGGGGCTGGAATTAGGGGGTGGCACATTTTTAGTCTACAACAAGAAGGTTCTTTGTAGCAAATTAAAAAGCTCTGCCCCAATTTAAACCCAAAAGGTGCTATCTGCCTTCATATGTTTGAAGTTTTAAATAGACAGTGGGGACATAAAACTTTTGTTACTTAGACAAAAGGAAAACTTCCACCCTACCTCTTATTGTCCTATTGATTTCTTCTTGAAATCTTGTGAGAGTAACTTAACTTTATTAAAATATTTTATCATAATGGTGAAGTATATATTGTCTGTTCTCTGTCACCTCAAGTCCTGTGAATGCATCTTTTCTCCTCATTGAGAAAGTGCAAAAGGTTAATGTGGCTAATCATCTGACCTGAGTGGAGCCATGGACTTTTATACAGGAGAAAAATTTTATCGGGGTCATTGGCTTCTGTGTGTCTCTGGAAAAACCCAGCTGATAATGTTTCTTCCTTTGCTCCTTGGGGCTGGGTGTAGGGCTGCCACTAGGAAACAAGAGCAAATTTACTATTGTGGACCACAAGGATAAGTAGAGACCACGGATAAGCATTAGAAATGCAAGCTTCTCTGCAAATTGTATCAGCCCACTTCTGCATTTGGGCAATCCACATATATATTCCTTAACTTAAAACCTATTAGAGGTGTTGGGTAATCTATTCAGTGTTGTATGTCTTAATGTCAATAATTAGTATATATCTTTGTTTATGAGAATTATATCAGAATAGCTCAAATGTCACTGGTCTGACTATTCTAACTGAATATCCATTAAAACATTATACATTAACATGTTGTTAATTTGATAATTAAACTATTTCTTGTGAGAAGCTAGATCAGGCTATGAAAGTAGTGAATTATAAAAATTCAATGAAGTAGGCATAATGGTAGAAATCAATTAAAATTATTTCTACCCTTTTTAAGTAGAATTTTGTATGTTTTTATTAAAGTAGAAAGACATTTTGCAGCCATTATTCTTACATACCAAATAACATAAAACAATAATGGCAAAAAGTTTGACAGTTGTGAAAATAACCTGCAGCAACTACTAATGCCTTACCTGTTAATCTTATGAGGACTGTGAAAATAAAGCATTGCTCTCCAAAGTTTTTTTTTCTCAAAATATTTATTTTCTGCTGATAAAAGAAGAACAAAGAGAAATAATGTCAATATAAACATCTGTAGTAATAAACATTGAAGACTGTATTTGTTCTAATGCTCCAGGTCTGCTTTCCCTTACATTATGTGGAAAGAACCTGTTGTAGAACATTTTAATTTTTGCATAATATTAGGTATCCATTTAAAGCATCCTGTAATGTAAAATAATAAAGAAATAGCAATTATCAAGAGGTAAAAATCTGGCTAGTGGTTCAATTTTGTGAACTGTTCAAAGGCGTATGAGCTCAATGATGGTTGGTTCTGAGAGCAAGCAGAGGCAATATTAAATTGTTGATGTTCTTTCATTTGGTATAGTGTTGTAAATGAACAAGGAAATGTTGCTGTTAAATTAAATGATGCTGTAAGCTAATAAAATGCATAATGTAAATTTGAAAATGCTAAGATTTCTAAAAAGGTAATAAATAGAAATTATGTTATCTTACTAGATAAGAGAACCAACAAAAATTCAATGATGATATTATTATTTAATATAGGACCAAACAAATTAGTAGTATGATGCATTAAAATACCTATATTCTCCAAAAGTAAACTAAAAGGAAATATAATCGAACAGGTGTATCAGTTGGTGGCATACTATAACTGATGGTTCACATACTGACTCCAAAGGGGCAGAATACCTCTTTGTAAACATCTTTTAAATAGTACAATTGAAAATACACAATTTTAGAAATCAAAGTCCTGACTCCAATATTTGCTTTTTAATCATGTTCGATAAATGCACATAATTCTTTCAAAACACAGTTTACTGTTTTAGAACAAATGAAATAATGTACTTCAGAGTAGTTTGTGCATTATAAAATGGAATACAGAAGAAAGTTGCACACAAAGCTTTATATTATTATTATTTTATTTTTGTTTTGGTGGTACTGGGGGTGGAACCCAGAGGCTTTCTATCTCCGGGCTATACTCCCAGACATTTTTAATATTTTATTTGGAAACAGGGTCGCACTAAGTTGCTGAGAGCCTCACTAAGTAGCTGAGGATGGCTTCGGACACGTGTGATCCTCCTGTCTCAGCCTCTCAAGCGAAGGGATTACAAGCGTACGCCACCACGCCCGGCTTTTATATTCTTTTTTGTAGCACAGGGCTTCTAGAGGAATATCTCAGAATATAGGTGGTCCAATGAGAAGGTATGCAAATGATAGTATGCATACAATATTTTACTATGCTAAGAGAAAAAATGTGGACTTTGTATCTTCATAAAAAGATGATTTTTTACAATATGTGAAATAAGAATTTAGTACAGATTACTATGTTCTAAGTTTTGAAAAAACACATTTGTAGAGTAAAACTTATTCAATTAACTATATATTCTGCAAAAAATTATAATTTCTTATAAGTAAACATTTAACTTCAGAGCTAATTGAATGGTAGTACATTATGGTCAGCTTTTTATCAGTCTGAAATACTTGATGCAGACAACTTGGAGAAAGAAAGGTTTATTTTGCTCAGGAATTCAGAGATTTTAGTTTTTGGTTGGCCCACTCCATTGTTTTGGGCATGAGGTAAAGCAGAACATCATGGCAAAAAGGCAGGGTGGAAAAAAGGTGCTTAGCTCATGACAACCAGGGAGCAGAGAAAAAGAGATGGAGATGGGCCAGGTAAAATATATAGTCCCCAAGAGGATGCTTCCAAGTGATATTTTTCTTTCAATCATGCCACTTTCCAGCAGTTTTCACATCCTCCCAGTAATACACTCAAATTTTTAGTTTATCAAATGGTTTACTCCACTGGTGAGGTTAGAACCCTTGTGATTTGATCACTACCCCAAAGCCTCTCTGAATATCATTGCATCAAGAACCACGACTTCAACACATGAATTTTGGGGGACACTCCAGATTCAAACCATAATAGCAGAATACTCACCTATCATAATTTATTGGGCATATTAATACATTCATCCAATATAATTAAGGATTTGTAATGTTGTGGTATTATAAAGCCGACCATTAGTCCTGGGCTATCTTAAACTGTAACAAGGAGAATTATTTATCAGAATTTCATGTGTACTCATCTCCTTGAATGAGGATCTGTGACAAAGGAGACCAGGACTGTGAGGGCTGCATTGGCAAGCAGGTGCACCTGTCTGGAACCTGGGTTTTAGCATAAGTGCAGAGAAAAGGGGTGCACTTGAGCAATCAGTACTAAAAGTTAAAGTCGATACAAGAGAGGGTCACTGCAGTAACTGCATGGTAAAAGAAAAGAGAAAATTTTAGCAGCTTCTATGACAGCCTATTTTACTGAATGATGTCTCAAAAGAATGTACAGAAAGGTTTATTGGATACTTGTAGCAAGATATAACCACAACATCTATAAGATATCTGTTTTACAAGTAGCATGGAGTTCAACTTGTATACTTGGGTATACAATTACTCATTGTATACCCAAGATCAAAAAAAGAAAAAAAGACTATAACTCATACCACACTGCTTAATGGTATTATATCAATCTTTTCTGTATTCAACAGTATTGAATTATACATGTATAGTGAACTATACATGTTCACTTTTTCAAGGCACAAAATATTTAGTTATTTATCCTTATTAATATATATATATATCATTTTTATTAACTTGGTTATAATAGCTTACTTCATATATTACTTAATAAAAATATAATTTTCTATGATTTTAAAATTTATCCAGTGGTTTTCCAGTGAGATGTCAATGCATCAATTTTGGAACTTTTTCACAACTTTTTTTTTAATATAGACACTTTTATGCTTCATATAATTAGATATCATTCTTTAAAATAACTTTGCATAGTAATTAAGAGACAAATACTATTACTTTCTTATCATTACTAATATAATTTTGGTCAAATAATGAATGTTTTAAATAACCATGATTATTTTTGTCATATTTAAAAATAAATTGTAATAAAAGTGAAATAATCAGTAGTAGACTATGGCAGAAAAGGAAGACAAAGTTCTTTATAGTGAAATGATAAATATCTGTGTTAATTTTTAATCGGAATTATAATTTCAGAAAAGTCATTCATTCTTCTGTACCTATAAAATAACACTGCCAAACTGACATCAGTATGTAACTACTAATTTTCCTTTCAAATTATGAAAAACATTTTAAAAAGAGCACTGTTTTTATGGTTCTGAAGAAAATTTTTTTCTCAAGCCACACTTTGAAATTTGTATATTAACTTAGAAATAAATTTGAATATTTTAATCATATAAAGTACATGATGCCTAATAAATACTTCCATGTGACACTTTTGTCAATATTTTAAATTTTGGTTAACCTTAAGTGGCTGCACTAAAGATACCAAGAAAGCTCATATGTTTTAATTAATTTTACAACTATACTTTGCCTTTTATTTTCCATTTCTATACATTCTTATGTTACCTTTTCTGGCTGGACTATCTTTCTAAAGTATAGCTTCTGACATTTCTTATAATTATGTTTTAAATTTGAGTTTAAAGGCAACCTCCTAAATGAATTTTTTTAAGTTGGAAGTGATAGTTTTTTTTTTTTTTTTTTTTTGGTGGTACTGGGGTTCCTGGAAGCCTTTCTACCTCCGGGCTATACTCCCAGACCTACTTTTACATTTTTTTTATTTGGAAACAGGGTCTCCTAAGCCAGCACACGTGGCTGGCTTCGAACCTGCACGATCCTCCTATCTCTGCCTCCCAAGCACGGGGATTACAAGCGTGCACCACCATGTCCGGCCTATGTATAGGTTTTTCATATTGATATCAATTATTGTTAAATACAGAAATTTTATAGAGCCAAGAATGAAATTTTTCTAAGATAGTATTATTAGTTAAATTTATATCCATTAACAATTTCAGGTGTATTTTTAATTTCAAAAACATTAGCTTTTGTAACTGATCCTATTTTCTGTTATTATTGCTACTCAGAAACTCAATACCAAATGTGCACATCCTATCTTGAAAGCCTCTTATTTAGCTTTACCACCATTTACATACTTGTTTTTTTTGTATTCTAAGTCTCCTTTTTTTCTGATTGTCTTCATTTATGTTTTGGTAAATTCTAATGATCTTGAAATTTCTCTGTAAATCACCCACAGAACCTCTCTATATGAAAGAGAAACAGAAGCAAGTATGGAATAAACTTTGTAAAAATAATTATTATTTAGAGAACTAATTCCAAAGAGGAGAGTGCACACAAAAATAGTTAAAATACAAGAAAATATATGTAAATGTCTGAATTTATTTTGTATTATAAAAGAAAATGAAAACTAAATTTAGAAATATTTAATATATAAATCAAAAATGTACAGCTATGCAATTTAAAAATAAGTAGACATATACTGTGTATATGTGTATGTGCACATGCGTGTATGTGCTTGTGTTTGTTTGTGTGTGTGTGTGTGTGTGTGTGTGTGAGAGAGAGAGAGAGAGAGAGAGAGAGAGAGAGAGAGAGAGAGAGAATCTGCTTGTGTGTCTTCTTTAGCACTGAAAGGCCTATTCTAGGAAAGTTGTCATCTGACATTAAGACCTATCCTGTATTTGTCATTAGCTGATTAAAAGTTGCCTTGCACAAGACTGTGCCTTGTTTTTGTAGGTAGCCAGTAATAGTTAATAAAGGGGCTATAACAACCTATCTTCTTTATTCTAGCCAACTTTGACTCTGGCGCACAGTTCCAAATTTAGAGTTCCATATAGAGTGAGTTGACACTTTCCTTAGGATTGTTTCATAGTCAATCTTCTGGTAAGTCCTGTTTTTTTTTCATTTCTTATATAAAAATAAATCCTAAGATCACTTTCTAGTAAGCTCCATGTACACTCATCTCCATGTGATAGTCTGATTCTTAAGGAATTCAACCTCCATATAGATAGATACATAGAGAGATAGTTATATGCCTACATGCATACATACAGTGATTGGCAGGCCTTCTGTCTCTCTGTAGCACACAGTAAATAACTAATACTGAATAAAGTAAAGACATCTCTGTGGCACTTGACAATTTGAGTTCATCTAAACACCTAATTCTCACAAAACAATATTTAATCTTTTGCATGTTACATTATGGTTGAAAGTTAAAATATTCAGCTGGGCGTGGTGGCGCATGCTTGTAATCCCAGCATTCTGGAGGCTGAGACCAGAGGTTTGCGGTTCGCGGAAAGCCTCACCTACTTAGTGAGGCCCTTCGCAACTTAGTGAGACCCTGTTTCAAAATAATGAATAAAAAAAAATAGGACAGGGGTTGTAGCTCAGAGGTCGAATGCCCCTGGGTTCCATCCTCAGACCCTCAAAAAAGAAATAAAAAAGAAAGTTAAAATATTCATCCAGTTTATGAAAGAATAAACCTACTGACAGTAAAAAAATAATTGTGGACTCTGTAGTCAGCTGCTTGTGTTTGAACCTGGGCTACTCCACTTACTGAATGTGTGACCCTGTGCAGCTGCTTACATTTTGGGGGCCTCAGATTTCTCCTTTTAAACTTAAATGAATTTAGAATATGCCACAAGGTTGTTCAAACAACAAAATACATTAATTTGAATTGCTTAGAACAGAGTTTGAAAATTAGAAGTGTTAGCCATAACCATAATAATAAAAAAGACTGAATCATTCAGTTCTGTACATTAAGCACTTTTAGATTTTTTTAAAATCTGAGCTAATTATTCCATATGGCCTATATAGATAACACTTGGCTGAAAAACAGCTTATAGCATAATATAACTAATAGCAATGAAAATATAGACATGTGAATTGCTTCCTTAAATTTTAATATTATAAGAAAGAAGACTGTTAGCTAGGGGACATACAAGTTGTCAATGGCTGTTTTTAGACTATCAAGCTACAGTTATATGTAGATAGGTGTTCTGACTAATTATAGTCAGAAATTAGAGAAAATGACTGTAGTGATTTTAAAACATATTTGTAAGTTCTTAAGAATTTTTGCCATCAAAAGAAGTCAATAACAGCTGAGTGTGGTGGTGCATGCTTATAATCCCAGCATTTTAGGGGCTGAGACAAGAGGATCTTGGCTACCAGACAGGCTCAGCTTCTTAGTGAAGCCCTTTTTTTTTTAACTCAGTGAGACCCTGTTTCAAAAAAAAATACAAAAAAATAGATCTGGGGATATAGCTCAGAGGTAGAATGCCCCGGGGTTCCAATTCCAGTACCAAAAAAAGAAAAAAAGAAAAAAAAATCAGTTGTCAATGCCCCTTCCCTTTGAGAATAAACCATCCTCTGGGGCTGCCAAGATACAAAGAATGTAATAGGAAAAACACTGTATGATTTGCATGTTACTAAAAGCTATTCAGGTTTTCAGGGCTTTGAACACTGTCTCTCAGAGCCTTCAGTCACAATGAAACTATCATATAAAAAAGGTGTCCAGTGGTACCAGTATCTTTCTTTGGGAACCTTAATAGACCAGACTCCATACATGTATGTGAAGAAGCTTTAAGATGGCCCCAGAAGAAAACCTAAGTATAAACTAGTGAGTCCATCATTCTCTAGTATTGAGAAAGATAAAATATGGTTCATATTTTAAACCAGTGATTTGTTAATGCAGCAGAGATAGTCACAATAGATATCTGTCCCTCTCTAAATAGATAAATTTTTATGTGAAGGAGTGAACCTAAGAATTAAAATTAAAGAGTAAGACATTCATTAGAAAGATTTTCCATTTTTAAAAATCTTTAAGACTATAAAATATCTTGAAATTCTGTCAAGCAATAGTTAAACACCACTTTTTGTTTTTTCTACTTCTACCACAATGCAGATTTCTCTCACATTTTAAAAATATGCACAAGAGAGGATACCCTTTAACCAACACACAGGCCTGCACACACACACACACACACACACACACACACACACACACACACACACAGACACACACCACACTCAACCCTATGCCTGTTCTTTTGTGGACAACAAAGTAGGAAGTTTTTATTCTACGAGCATAGCCTTGTCAATTTTTTATATAGGTTAGATGTGCTCTTACTGACTTTGCATAAAATTTAGATGTTTGAGTCAGAAAAGACATTAAACTAAAATAATTTTTGCCCATTCATAGTTCTGAGAAACTTATCTTCTAGCTTCTAATAGAACTATTATAAAATAGAGACTACAAATATATTGAAACTGAGAAAAATAGAAGAGTTTACTCATAAAGTATGCAATTTCATAATTTTTAAGAGGAGAGCATGTAAAATTACATTTTCTTAACTAATTCAGCCCAGGCCCTGCCTCTTCAATAAAGCAAGTATACTCTGACAATTTACAAAGTCTACTCTTTCTCTAATGGAAAAAGGACAGACACATGGTTATTGGCTAAGAGTCTTAGTCTGCAAGCTTCAGTCTTACCAAGGGGATTTGGCTCAGTAAGACCTCTATTTTTAATGGAAATATGTGTAGATTTTTGAAAACTAGGATAAACAGTGAAAATTATACATTATATTAACATTTTCTATAATAATTAGCAACTGGATGCATTTTTTTCTTTATAGTAGGGTATATTCTATAGGCATATTTTCTTCTCGAATCATTCTTTGCATATATCTTTTCAAATTAGTTTAGAAAGAGGCTGCTTTAATCAATGCATTATGCTTTATTGGTTGTTTCTTTCCATATATTTTAAAAGTCAATGATATATTCTAGAATATATAGGGTACTGAGATCCCAGGTCAAGTGAGTAGTAAGTAATACCATTTAGTGCAATTAGGGGTTGTTGAATATAAAGAAGAGGCAGTGGAAAAACCCAAGGGGGGGTACTGAGTGTATTTTTTTTTTTTGTAAAAGAAAGCAATAAGCAAATAAGTTAAAAAATCTATGCATAATAGATTATGTATAATCTATTATGCATAATAGAAGGTGGATTAAGGGAACATTTTTTAGTTTTAAATAGTAAAAAGTTATTAAAGATGGTAGAATAGAGAAAGACAGCATGTTTCAGTTGCTCTACAACTCAACTCAACCAATAGGAAGACTACATTTAGGTAAGGTAAAATGAAGCAATCAGAACTCAACAGAAGAAAGACAGTAGAAATGTGGTAGATCTGAAGGCAACACAGTGAGCAGATGACTGAAAAACACTCCATGTAGCTCATCTGTGAACAATGACTGGAAGTGGAACTATCTTGGTGAGCCTGTGCTAGGGCTGGTGTCTGCTGACCTGGTAGCTTTCAAAGACCAACTCCAGCAAAGAAAAAGCAGAATCTTGTCAAGCCAGTGATTACAGAATGCCATCATCAAAATTAATAACTTTAATTTCTCCAAACTTGTACACTTCAAGCCTGTAACTCCTCAGACCATGCAGCCAAGCCACCCAGAAAACTACTTCAACTGTTGCTCAGTTTAGTGGGACTAATATAGAATAAGACCTTCCTTCAGGGAATCTGGTGGCTACATCTGCCTCATCTAGACCACGGTGGCCACCAGTCAAATAGCCCAGAGAACTCCTGTGGCTACAGTTAAACTCCTCCATTGATGCAGAAACCCAAGTAGTTGTCTTTAATACTTTGAGTATTGAAAATCTCCCAGAGGGAGTCTGTGAAGCTCTAGAGACTTGCATGTAAACAAACAGGCCCACGGGTTTTGTGAGTTTTCAAATCATTCTTGTGGAGGTGGAGGCAGTAGCTACATACAGTTAAATAGGGCAAAAATATGAATTGGTAAACAGTTCCTAGGGACACTGGGTAGGTAAGATCTAGAGTCAGCAGCTTGCTGTGCCCCTGCAGGGTCTACAGCAATCACCATAGAACTTCCAGTAGTGGTTTCTGTCGGGTAAAATAACTCAGCTAACCATTGTTCAGGGTTTAAAGGCTATAAACTGATGTCCAGCTGTGTTTGGGTTCCACAGTACCAAGGCTGGAGGCCAACAGGTCTCACATGATCACAATGGCCACAGCAAGAGCAATGTCCTTGGGTTTAAATGAACCACCGAAGCCTGAGGTTCAAAAAATGGTAAAATAGCCAGGCATGGGGGCGCACACTTGTAATCCCCGTGCTTGGGAGGCTGAGACAGGAGGATCGCACAGGTTCGAAGCCAGCCTCAGCTACTTAGTGAGGCTTTCAGCAACTTGAGACCCTGTTTCCAAATAAAATATAAAAAAGGTCTGGGAGTATAGCCTGGAGGTAGAAAGCCTCCGGGTTCCACCCCCAGTACCACCAAAAACAAAAAAAGGTAAAATAGCCCTGACAGATCTGGAGCCCCAAAAGCAGGGAAGACAGAAATCAGCAGGGATTAACGTGATCACAGTTACAGGCTAGGAATGCACACTCTATCCACCAGCAGAGTTTATGCCTGTAGATCACAAATGTCACTAATTAACAACTGCTACATGTGATTGCAGCCAGCAGATCAGTAGTGATATCCCTGGGCAATCAAATCTTATTCATCCAAGTCACAAGCTCTGAACATAGTAATCTCCGGTCCTTCTGAGCTTAGGCTGAGTGTTCAAAGAGGCCACAATTTAGTGCTCTGCAAAGTCTCACAAATTTTAGACCAGCAGAGAAGTGGTGCTACCTGTGGGGCATTAAATTCCAACCAGTAGGCCACAAACTCTGAATAGAAAAATATAGTCACTGGCCACGATGAGTTTTGGCCTGGAGAGCACAGTGGCCTGAAGCCAATCAAAGACTCATGTTTGCCTATGCTAAGAACTATATGTGTTGATGCAAATATATATACTCAACATAGGCCTTATTGTAAAGAGAAAACAAAGAGACATAGAACTCTCACACACACAAAAAAAGAGGATGCCAAGATAACAGAAATACAAATCTGAGAATTCTGAAAACATCAGAATGAAGGCCAAAGATAGAACAATATACTCCCACAATTTAACAAAAAGGGAGATCACCAATATTGAGCTGCATAAAATTCCAGAAGAATAATTCTGAGTTTTTATTTTCAATATGATCAAAAGCTTTAGAAATAATGTCACAGAGTGTACAGGAAATGAAATAAGATATGAATAGGGAAATTGAGGCCTTCAGTAAAAACCAAAAAGAGACTTTGAATGACATGAAGGAGATAACAAATAAAGACTTCGATAGAGACCACCTCTTGCACATTAGACCTCATGGAAAATAGAGTTTCACTATTGAAAGGCAGCTTTTTCAAAATTAATGACACCACCAACAATATTGGAAAAACAATATGACATAAAAATACAACATCCAAGAAATATGGGGTAAAATGAAATGGACAAACTTATAGGTAATAGACATTGAAGAAAGTGTGAAAGCACAAATCAAAGGTATTAGAAACCACTTTGGAGAAATCTTATCAGAGAATTAGCCAAACATAGGAAAAGAAATGGATATCTACATACAGAAGATATTTGAACACCCACAAGAAAAGATCAATGAAGTTCTCTATGCCACATAGTAATCAAAATGACTAAGATATAGACCAAAGAAAGAATTTTAAAAGAATGGGGAACAAGAGAACAATGACATTCTTGGGCAAAACACTAAGAATCATTCCAGATTTCTCAACCCAAGTAATAAATGCTAGGAGGGCCTGGTATGATGTACTCCAAACCCTAGAAGAAAACAACTTCCACCCATGCATGCTATATCCATCAAAAATATCATTCATAATTTATGGAGAAACAAAAACCTTCCAAGATAGGTAGAAACTAAAATAATTTATGAATAATAAGCTGGCACTAGAGAAAATATTAAACAAAAAACACAAAGAAGAAAAAAGAAATATTTAACAAAACCAGAGGAGGTATGAATTTCATCATATGGGCAACTAAGTGAAGGAGAAATAGCAATATATTAAATAGAAAATACATCTATAAATGGCAGGAAAAAATGATCTCTCAACTATAATACAGAGGTATAGTAATAAAAAGTATGGTATTTTCACAAAAACAGACACATAGACCAATGGTACATAACTTCAAATACAGAAACAAATAGCCAACTAATTTTTTACAAAAGTACAAAACACATGTTGAAGAAAAGACAGATTTGTGTTTGGGAAACTGGTTATCCATTTGTAGAAAATCTTATTAAACCCTACTTCTCACTATGCACAATAGTCAATTCAAGATGATCAAAAACCTGGAAGTCAATGACTTTGAAATTTCTAGGGTTGGAAATAGACTCAAGACTACAACATATAGGAACATGTAGGAACTTTCTCAATAAGACACCCAAAGCACAGAATTAAGACAAGAATTAATAAATGGGATAGCATTAAATTAAAATATTTCTGCTAATCAAATAAACCATCAAGAGTCTAAAGTGAAAGTCTAAAGAATAGGAAAAGATCTGATAGAGAACTAATATCTAGTATATGTACAAAGTATTTAAAATACTCAATAAAAAATCAAGAAATGCTCAATTGATCTAAATGGACACTTTACAAAAGAATAAATTAAAATGGCCAGTAAATACATGAAAAAAATGTTCAACATCATTAGTATTCAGGGAGATTATAATTAAAACTACACTGAAATTCCATTTCTCCTCAATTAGAATGGCAATCATCAAGAAGTCAAACAATAATAAATTCTTATAAGGATGTGGGAAATAGGAACTCTTCTTCACTATTGGTGGAAGCATAATTAGTACAGTTGCTATGTAGATCAGTATGGAGATTCCTCAAAAAATTGGAAATGAATCTGCAATATGATTCAGCTATAATATTCCTAGGTGTCTTTTTAAAGGAACTGAAATCAAAATATATAAATGTATGCTTATTCCTATATATATCCCCACAATATGTAATAGCCAAACTATGGAACCAACATAGGTGTTCATCAACAGATGGTTAAATTGTAAAGTTATGAGATATTACACACAATGGAATTCTACTCAGCAATAAATAATACTTTTTGACATTTGCAGAAAAATAGATAAACCTGGAAAACATTATGTTAAGTGAGATTAGCGAGTTACAGAAAATGAAGGGTCATATATTTATTCTCATATGTGGACACTAGAGAGTATTCAGGATACCAGAGGGACTTCAGAGAATGGAGGAAAAATGCCAGTAAAGACATGGAGGTAGTCTGGGAGAAATGGGGCAGGGGGACTGAGGGAGAATCAATGAAGAAATCACTGCCATTTACATTATGTACATATGTGAGACTACCAATACTAATTTCAATATCCTATATTAGAAAGAGGAAATAAGGAAAGATAGCCAGGGAAAAGCCCACCCAGGGCTCTGTGCATGTATGTCACCCTCCATTATAAATTTCATTACGATATGATATAAATATAAAATGCACTGATATAAATATAATATATGAATATATATATATAATTATTGAACTAAAAACAAACTAGAACTTATTTTTTAATTATAGGCAATCACATCATTATAAATGAATTCCAAAGCACAATTCTCTGAGGCATTTATCAACAGCCACCGATCCTCTGATGTCTCCACTGGGACTCAGTTTGTCACCTGTGGAAGAATAATGCTGATTAAGTAAAACTGAGATGATTTATCCTGGCCCCTCCTGAATTGTGACTGTTCAAGCTTCACTAGCAACTTCCCCATTTTTGTCACACAAGTGTTGACCATCTCACTTGTCGTCACAAACTGAAACTGAACTAATGAAATTGACATACCCGGATTAGAAACACTGATGCTCATTTCTGAGAGGAAAGACTCTCAAGGCCAAGCTAATGTGACAACTGCATTGGAGGGATCTGCCACTAAAACAAAGACTCTGATGCATGCAGGCTGTCTATCATTATTATGCATAGTGTCTAGAAGACAATACTATTAAAAGTTCCTTCATAACTTATAATTTGCCCCTTCAAAATTTCTTCTAATGAGTTAGCTAAAGACTACTTTTGTGACATCTGAAATTTTAATGTTTTTATATTCCACCAGAAGCCCTCATGTTAAGGTGCATTAATGCCCCCAAAATGATAAAAAATAATTTATTAAAAGTCATGTCAGCACTCTTTCTAAAATCATCTGGAAGTATTAATATGGCTTCTGGCCCAGATTCAAAATAACAGCTACACTTCCTTACCCACATACACAAATAAACATAGATGTAATAGACTTCTTCATACTAGAGTTTAGCTAAAATGGAATTTCCATTTTATTGAAAAAAAAAGAATTTGCTGTAGCTTACCCTCCTACTTTGAATTCTTCCAGTTTATTTAAGTCTCCAAATGCAGTGCATTGTAAAATTAATTATGACATCATCAAAAATTAAATGACCACAGTAAAGAGTAATATATATTTTAGAATATGAAGGTCTATGGTTAATTTGAATGCTAAAACTCAAATCTGTAGGGACAACAGCTCTATAAATATATTTATACATCAGAGAAAATATAGTTTTTATCTTCCTCATTCTTTCTTTCTTTCATTCCTGAATATACAACTTTTTTCACTTCAGGAGTGAATCTGACTCAGGGAAATATGTGAAGAATAGTTTTGTTTTCTTTACATGTAAATGTGGAAACCCATTTGACGTCAGGAAGGATCATACTGTTTCTATACTAAGGAGAAGATCACTATCAATACTAAGGTATAAGAATTTAATCAACCATGAGAGAGATGAAGGCATATGACACTTTATGTTTTTTAAATAAGACATAATTCTTGATCTTTAATTTGTATTTCACAATTTCACATTGTTTATCTAAAAAGCGATGGACCACAAAAGGTGATCCAAGTGTTTCTATAAAGGTTTTCTTGTCCTTGTCTTGTCCTTGTCTCAGTGTTTGCAAAACTTCCCTAAAAGAAATGGGGTAGAATATTTCTGATGTTCCCAACTGATTCTTCAGCTACCTGTAAAAAGTTATTGATTTATTCTTTGGTCATAACTAACATAGGACATAAAGTTATTATCAAAATATAGTTACACTCGCTGGGAGAGGTGGCACATGCTCGTAATCCCCGCGCTTGGGAGGCTGAGACAGGAGGATCACTCAGGTTCGAAGCCAGCCGCACTGGCTTAAGAGACCCTGTTTCCAAATTTAAAAAAGTATAAAATAGGTCTGGGAGTGTAGCCCAGAGAAGGGCTAAACAGGAGCCCCAGTACCACCCAAAAAAAAAGATTTTGATTTTTTAATAAAAATAACACATAGTACTTGACATTGCACCTATAATTTTATACCTCAGTGATTTAATATAACAAATATTATTAGATAAGTAATTTTAACTTTCAACTCAAAAGATGGGTTTGTCTCTGCCACTTGGAACTTAGATTCATGTCTATTAGCTCATGTAAGGGACTTCCAATATAACAGTGTGCCAGTTACCAAAAGTTTAAATTTTTATGTGTTTAACTTGTTTTTTCCATTTGAAGTGCTATTTTTTTTTTTTTTTGGTCAGCAATAAGTTGTCATGCATAATCCAAAATGATTCCATGTACTGACTGAGACACAATTTATCTCAACTCCAAAAAATTAATGTTTTTATTCTAAATTTTATTTAGTAGGCATTATCAGTATAAGCAAACATTATTAAAATGTCCTAAAATTAGCATTATTATTGTCTGGGGATGTGTTAGAAGTGAAAATTTTAATATCTTATATAAAACTATTGATTCAGAAACTTCAGAGATAGGGTCCAGTAATCTAGTTCTCCAGATGATGTTTGGTCATGTTTGGGAATCACTGGCTATACATATAAAGCAAATAGAATTAAAAATAAAATTGGTAGTTCAATGTGTTCAACAATAAAGAAATAATTTGAGTTATCAAGCAAAAAAAACAGATCACATGTACCATATTAACTACATAATTTGCCAGCATAATAACAGTCTATAGATGGGATGCTCATTGAAGTTATTAAATTGTTTTCAGATATACCACCACACTGCTTTTTCACAACAAACTTTTGAACTGAATAGCACACACTGTTGCTCCCAATTTATAAATTAAAAACAAAAAACCAATATTTTTTTAAAAGTCACCTAAGTGGAGATGGTATTAAGAAATATATTTCTTTCTCTGAGCCTTTGTAACATAGCTTGGTAAAAAGAGACCTGTATGAATAGTAATCAATAAAAAATGTGGCAAGTTTTTATCATTCAGCATCAATTATAGATCCAACTTTAGTTATTACTTTTGGTACTAAGTGATATATAAAAGTATTACAAAAGAAATATCTCTACTTATTTAAAACTTTAAGACCTGCACGTTGTAGATTTACTGAGGAAATTAATCTCCTTTACATTCTTCAATAACACTTTCTTATTGTGTTGAGTTTTTAAAATAATATAAAATTAATATTAAATATATTTTAAGGAAATTTCAGTCTTTAGGCTTCTTTCTTTCTTGTAATGAAATTCTAGTCGAGTAAACACTCCACTGTTCTCTTCACACATGAGGCATTTTTTAATGTCTACTCTATGACATGTCCTTGACAAGGCACTAGAAGAATAACTAAATGTCAAATATTTGTACTCTGAGAGCTTCCTTTATCTAGAAATAAAATAATACCCATCAAGGTCTAGGCCACCATCACTTTGGCCTATACCGTAGCAATTACCTTCCTTACCTGTTTCCCTACATGCACTATTTCCCTGCCACAATAGAGAATGAACCTTTTTAATAATAAAATATATCATATATCATTATTCTGCCCAAAGTTCTCTAGAAGCTTTCTACTACATAATCCTAAATATTTTCCATACAACATAAATCTCCACGTTGTTTGAATCCCTGTGTACTTTCTGGCATATATTGCTTTAACTGTTTCCTGATTATTCCTTCAACATGCTAAGTATATGCTCAATGCAGGTCATCTGAAACACTTAATCATTTGGCCTGAACATCTTTGCCCTGAAGAACTGCATGGCTCATTATTTCATTTTATTCTGTTCTCTATTCAAATGTCACATGCTTAGAAAGGCCCTTTGTGACTGATAACTCTATGTAAAATAGAACTGCACACTCCTCAGCCTGTTACTTTCAAATTCTCTCACTTTGTCACAATTCTGTTTCAGAGTACTTATCAATAAAGTATAGTATATTATGCATCATTGCATGTCACGACATGCTTTTTACATAATATATTTTGTAAAATATATTAACAGTATATCATATTGTCAATCATTAATAATAATACAGAAAGATTTTTGTCCTTTTGTTTACCTCTATTTTTTGACATTTAAAATTTAAAGGTAGAAATATGTAGCAAATTATGCATCAAAAATAATCAAGCTTTCTTTATAATAGAAAATTTTTGTTAATGATAAATGTAGCACACAGAAAAATAAAACGCTTAATAACATTACAATCACACATATGGAAGATAAATTAATAGATCTGAATAAACAATAAATATATACAAAGAGCAGAATTCCACTATTCATTTACTAGATCAGATGCACTGATCTAATGGTTAGTCCTTATAAACTATATAGAAGATGAGAATCTGATAAATTACATAAACTATTATATTTTGACAGGAAAAAATAACATGGCAAAAGGTGTCCAATTCTCACATATATATATATATATATATATATATATATATATATCATACTCTTTAGTAAGTAAAAATAAAACTTTATGAGAAATTACCAGTGTTCACAATTGGTTCATATTCAATAAATTAATAGAATACATTTAGTTGATCCATATGTTAAAAAATGAGGAGCTTTCTATATTTTACAGAAAATCCATGGAACAATGTGTATATATTTGTTATTTCTCATAAATAACAGTTTCATTGAAGCAAATTTCTTTCCTTATTTATTCATCATTATATTCTTCACAACACAGTAAAATATATCTTTTAGGCAAAAACTGCTTGTATATAAATAAAAGAATACTATGTGTTTATGCTTTTCATTCTGTATAACTGAGAGATCTTTTTCTTCTTGTATTTGAGGTCAGCTACTTGCTATCCTTTCTTAGTGGTATGGAATTTTTCACTCCAGTTTAGTGTAACAGCTTCTTACTTTCTGGTGTTGTTGGTCTGCTGGTAATGTTTTCATTAATCATCAATCATTTTCTTTTTCTCTAGTTACACAGTTCTGCTACATAACCTCGAAGATTCTGGGCAAGAAAACTGTCCATCATAAGTAAGGCAACAATTTTCTAGAACAATTTAACTTGTGAATAATGACCTTTTCTATAAATGGGGGATTAGAATGCTCCCCCAAGACAGCCTATCTACTTTGTTGTAGGTAAAGTGGGTATCTTAAAAAACAAATATGGAGGCAATGTTTTCCAATATTTATAATCAATATGGAAAATTAAATTAATTTTTAATAAACAATGGGCTTTTTAAAATATTTTCATTGGGATGTATGTATATGTGTATATATATATATATGAAATAAAGTGATGTTTTAGAAATATTGCTTATCTATGTAAGAAGTATTAATGACCAGCATTATTGTAACTTATAATAAATAAGCAAATAAATATAAATGACTGCTGGTTTACCTCTAAGGGAGGAATATACATATATTTGAAAAAGATACACAGTCTATATTATTTCTTGTTTTTTCCGTTCTTATGTACATTTTCAGAAATATTCTTTAAAGAATCAAGATACAAAGTGGTCATATAAAATACATTCAAACAACATAGGTAAAGACATAAAATGTAGGTAGTAACATATTAGTATAAAGCTGTAATAAGTAATAGCAGTACTTGAGTTAACTGTATCTGTTGGAGGATTTATAAAATAAATATTCTTTTTCAACATACTCGTTAGCATACCTGTCATTCTGAAATCTAATATGAACCATCTTTTTTGTTTAAATCTTCTCTTATATAATGCCTCAAATTATTTTGCTTCCTCCAATCTTATGAAATTATCTCATAATAAATGAAAAAACTAAAGTGCAGCAGAATAAAAATTGGAGAAGTCATTATATTTGTCTTTGGGGGCATTATGATAGTTTTATCATTTACTTTATATAAAATTTTCAGTAATATCAGTCAACATAATCTTCATATTTTATGGCATGTTAGCATAATGGCAGTAAAATATTAGTCCTATTAAAATGATAATAGTTTCTAGTAATAAATATATCCTGTTTATCTGCAAAAGGACTTAGCATTTTACATGTTAATTTTAATACTCCTCACTACATTACCATGATAGAGATAACAGTGTCACTCTTTTACCAATAAGATTTTATTGAGGCGAAAAGGAAGTAACTCAATAAACTAAAATCAAATACTTAAAGAAAGTGAAATAAGAATTTAAAACCTGACATATGTGGCTCAAATCCTTTACTCTTTTTACATTGTCAAGAGATGAAGGGTTCTATAAACATTGGTTATTAGGCGAGTAGTTTTGTTATTCCCTTTCCTGTTTCATTGAGTGATTAATAGTATATTGAAAACAAAAAGGGACTCCTTTTCTGACACTGGAGACAGTAAGAGAAGACAGTTAAACTGTTTCTCTATGTAACTCCTTTGTTAAAGGACTGGTAACAGCTGGATCCTTGGAACCCAAGTGGAAAATGGCTGCTAGTAGTAAATAAAGCTAGGTGAGCTGGGTGAGTAGTAAATAAAGCTGGGTGAGCATCTTCTTTTTTGTTTTTTGTTTTTTTTTTTTTTTTAGAATTGGTGGAAGAAAAATTAGATTCATGTTATCCCCAGATACCATGTGTTCAACTGAACTGGAAATAGCAACTAAGTGCTTCTTAAAAATTTTCTTTAGCTGAGTTAGGAATCAAAGTGAACCATAAAAAAAAATCAATGTGCATTTGATGACTCGAGTTCTCAGAAAAAAAATAAAAGTAGGAAACATTCAATTTTACTGGGTAAAATGTCTTCACAATGCAGTGAAGCAGATGATGTTAGTTTCATTCTTTGTGTCTCTTTGACCACCCAAATGCCCTAAAGCTACAAAAGGACAGTTTCCTCAATTCTGAATCTTTTTTATTTTTAATCTCAACCACCTTATTCTCTCTTCTGCCAGGAGGTATCTGGGAAGTTGCTCAAAGACAAACCAGGTCTAACCTGGTAGTAGAGGGCGTTCACATTCTCAGGTATGGCTGTTGCCTGATGGGGAGTCAATGGTAAATTGCTTGTTTCCTGTCTGGTCCTCTTTCTGGTGTGATGATTCTGTTTCAAAATATGTATAGTTTCTCCAGGCATCCTCAGTGAGGCTGGGATGCTGTCACCTACAGCTTCATCTCTGCCATCAGGACACACCTTTTGCCGACCCTTGCTGTCTCTTTTCCCTCTTTGCATCCATGTGCCTTCTGGGACTGTGTCTCAAATACACTACAGGCAGTAAAGTCCGTGGCTCAGAGTTGCCTTTTGATGAACCCAGTCTAAGACTGTTTCCTAAAGAATGTTTTAGCTTATTTGTTTAAGTATTGGGGAATTCTCTAATTTAAGCATGTTATTATATTTTGTTATATTTAATGGCATCGATTGTTTATACTTTGTCCTCCAGAATACATAATACTCTACAAACTCTATTTATAACAGAGTTATAAGATCTGCTTCTTTTTTCTTCTCTTCCTCCTCTTTTTTTCTTCTTCCAAGCTATTCTCCCATGCACCTAGTAGGAGCTTATATATATATATATATTTGTTCAATAAGTCCTTGTTGATTACTTGAAAATCTTATCACAAATCTGCATGTTTATTGTTTTTGGAATATTCTATAAAATGATTTAAGTGACTTTCATAGTGTTCCATTGGCAGTGATACTTGATAGAGACAGAAATCCAGTTCAGGTCTCTCTGACTTCACAAATTCATGCTCTATCCACTGTTCTCCAACAGCTTAGATCAGAGAGAAATTGGTCATTTGCTAATAGTCCTTTCTGAGATTGTAGAGCTTTCTGACATCCAAAATTAGAAAAATGTGAATATCTACAAATTTTATTATCTAGGAAACCTCTGTAATATTTTGTAAGTGTATGGAACCACTAAGGTCAGAAAATGTGTTTTTGGCTGGGCATTTTGGTACACATCTGTAATGCCAGTACTTGGGAAGCTGAGACAGGAGAATCTCAGGTTAAAGGACAACCTCAATAATATAGTGAGACTCTCAGCAACCTGGTGAGTCTCTGTTTCTAAATAACAAATATAAAGGGATGGGGGTGTAGAACAGAGGTAGAATGCCCCTGGGTTCAATTTCTAGTACCACTCACAAGAAAAATGCACTCATACAGAATACTTAATGATCTGCCACTGATACGTATGCCGTGAGAGGAAAGGAAAATTCCTTTTATATTTTGTGTGTATAGTAACTAGATCCAGATTTGGATCAATTCTCAACCCAATTTTCTGTCTGTATAATTTTTCCTTTATATTTTAAAAATGCTATAAACATGCCTGGCGTGGTGGCGCACGCTTGTAATCCCCGCGCTTGGGAGGCAGAGACAGGAGGATCGCGCAGGTTCGAAGCCAGCCTCGCGCGCTGGCTTAGGAGACCCTGTTTCCAAATAAAAAATGTAAAAATAGGTCTGGGAGTGTAGCCCAGAGGTAAAAGAGCTTCCAGGAACCCCAGTACCACCAAAAATAAAAATAAATAAAATAAAAAAGAACGCTATAAACATGTACCTTAGTCACTATCTTAGAAACATTAGATAATTGAATCATCTGAGAGTTTAATTCCATCTAAGTGATTTAAGATACAGAATTATTAAACAAATCAAAATTCTATACCAAGTCTCATGATAATATCCACATAACATGAGAATAATTTTTTTCTATATTTTGTTCTGAATATATATATTTGTGATTTTTCAATGTAACACTGCCTCTTCACATTTCTTTTTATTCTATGTGTTTTGGTAAAATAATTTTTATACTCTTTTTAGTACATTATTTTCTTACACCATATCTGACCTTTCTTTCAACCTCTTTAGAAAGTTACTTAATTTTTTCAACTGTGAACTAATTTTTCTATATGGAACTATTTAATATTAGGCTTACTTTCACTTTTATTTTATTTATTTGTATGAAATTCAAAATATTGCTAATTGAAGTCTTTTAAAGTTGTTTGATCTCCCATCAAAAAATATCACTGTTCAGAGTATAGCAATTGCAAGAGTACATTTTGTTTGGAGAATGTTTTAAGGAAATAAACATATAACCTCTTTTTCAAAATAATTATGGCAAAAGTTTTCTTCATATTTCATTATGTTAAAATATCAGTTTCCTGACTATAGGAGTTATTTGCTGCTATTTTCTTGCATTCATAGTGAATGAAGCATTTCTCCTTTTCAATAAAAAGGGAAAGTGGTAGGAGTTGCTTTGAATATATTTTTGAAAGGTATTAGGCACCTCAATGAAATAGTCTGTAATACACTAGGTAAAAATAGTAATAATGATATAACTAATGTATGCATGTTTTAAATTTCTATTTTCATCTATATACTATAAAGATTAATTTTAAATCAATAGTTTTGCCCATTTTAATTAGTTGTTTTCATAAATCACTTGGACATCCTATTATTTCCAAAAATCAACAAGTGAATGTTACAGGTCATATAGTTCAAGTTTTTATAACTTTGGACCCTAAAAGCAAATTTCCAGACATTATCATAAACAGCAAAGCTGTTCTATACCTTTCAAAATTTCCTCTTGTTTCTCTGATTTTTCCTATGTAAAAAAAAAAGCTTATAAGAATGGAGTCATTCCATGAAAAGCTTATTGGATATTTTTATTAGCTGTGATTCACCCTTTTATTCACTCAGTAAAAAATATGACAAAATATAATCAAAAGGTTATTAAAAGGAAATTGTCACTCTCTATAAAATGTAAAACAATCTCCAGCATGTGTTCCATGATGATTTGCTGTATCTGGAAGTTAATGGGCACATTGAAAGGCAGATATCTGATGGGTAGAGGTGATAAATATTCATAAATATAGTTAATGCTAAAACATTTTCTTCTCAACTATTTATTCCACTTTACTTATTTCTACTTGCTAGAGTGGTAGACATATTAAAATATTAATTTTCCGCTTTACTGGAATGATTTCAGAGTCAAGTGCCATTAAAATTCTGAATGTAAATATGAAGAAAGAGGATATGGCTCACGCTAATCTTCTCCATTGGTTTCTAAAACTATTTATTTGCTTTTTTTCCTGAGAGAGCTACTATTTCAAAAATTTTAATTGCTTTGGGAGATGCACGCAGAGGCCAGAAAAGGTGTCACAGTCTTGTGAAATATTGTCTGTCACTCAGCAAGCACTAGATAGTCCCCTGCCATAAGCTTATAAAACAAAGGGCAGCTTTTCGGAGACAGGTCAGTGTGTGATGTTCAAGGCCACATTTCACTGCCATAAAGAGCATTTCCTCTGTACTCCTTTCTTTTTAAGTTACTACATATTTCAATTAGAGGGACAGGCTGAAAAATGCCACGCAGGGTAACTGTGTGTGTGTGAAGCAATTGCTCACCGTGAGCAGGCCTTGGGCAATGGAAGGTGGGTTAAAAGCTCTAAAGAAGAGGTTTGTCATGGTTACTGGTCAAAGGGGATTATAAACTATGGATTATGAATTTAACCTGATGTGAAAGATATGTCATACTATCCATCAATTGTTCTTTTATCTCTTGTGGTATTTCTCTTCACTGCTAAAAATCCAACTTAATTAAAAACCACATTACACTGAATCTATTGCTTAGACACATGCACACACATGCATAGTGGATACCTATACAGAACCTGTTTTAATAAATTTTATTACAAAAATCTTTACCCTTTCCCCATTGTTCATTAGATGACGAGTTCTAGGACCTCCGTGGCCAGCAGTAACTTCGTCACCTTGGGGCTCTGCCTTATAGCAATGGCAGCACAGAACTTTTAGTTATTGACCAGAGTGCTTGGAGAAGCTTCTGCTTTAAGGAAACTGCCAGGTTCTGAACCGACTCTGACTCTGAGAAAGAAAGTATGAACAGGGATCAACTTAGAAGTCTCCACCCCCATAACAAGCAGTTCTCGGGTCTATTGTTTTCCTCTGCACATGCCAACACAGCTCCTCTTTTATTGACAATACACAGCTGAAGCTTTCTAAGCCCTACACCATTGTAAGAATTTTACAAATATTAATTCATTTAAAATTTTAGTCACCTTAGGAGTTAGATGGTACTTTTACTATCTCCCTTTCAAAAAGAAATGAAGGGATTATCTCTAGGTTACACAGCTAATAAACATCAGGAGGAATCCACAAACCCAAGCACCCTGCCTTGAGCACTCCTGCTGCACACTCAATATATTTATATATTTTTAATATTGTAGATAATTATCCCAGATTTTTGTTTGTTTGTTTTTTGTTGTTGTTGTTTGTTTTGTTTGTGGGTCTGGGGATGGAACCCAGGCACATTCGACATTCGAACTATGCCCCCTGCCCTATGTTTTATTCTTTATTTTGAAACAGGGTCTCACTAAGTTGCTCAGGGCCTCAGTTGAGGCTGTCCGTGAATGGTGATCCACAGGTCTCAGCCTCCCGAATGCTGGAATTACAAGCGTGGCCACCACGCCCGACTTTTCTGTTTTTTTTTTTTTTTAATATTTTCTTAAATTACATCATTTTAGAGAATTAAACATACAAACAAACACTGAATAGAAGATACACTTTTATTAGTTGAAAACATAAAAGTGACAAAGGAACTTCATAAATTTTTGGAGATAATGGTGGTTTCTTGATCTGAACACAGGAGAGGATTATAAATAATTTATTAATTTATTTGGTTCTTCCTGAATATTACCAACACACGAGAGTGTGTGAATGTTAGATATCACTATGATTAATATTAGATATCTGTGGTATCAGATTTATCCAATTCATACTTGTCAGTTCTTTTATATATCATAATAACTCTATAAATATATCTTCTTGACTATAGGCTACCTTATAATACAGAAATTATAAAATCAATGTTTGAAATAAAAATCTCACACTTTATAAATTAACATTAAGTAATTTACAAAATATTTTACTAGAAAATCTTAAAGTTATCTACTATATCTTATAAAATATGTTACATTAATTTTAGTGACTAATATTAGTTACAACATAATTCACTCTGACATCACTTATCTTGCTCTTATTAAGTCAACCTTAGTTTTAATCAAATCAATATAAATTTTACCAGTCTACATCCATGTTATAGGCAGTGATACCTCAAAACACATCAAACTATTTATACTTCATGCATATTTTGCATATTAATCTGTGTCTTTCATTTATAAATTTTCCTCTCCTTAAAATACTTGTAATTTAGCAAGTTCTTTCATAGCCTTTAAAATTTATTTCAAGTATCACTTGATAAAAACTTTCTGATCCTGCTGTTTGAAATATATACCCCTTCACTATTATATCAACACAATTTTCTATATCACTATCAAATTAATTGTTTTTAGTTATAATTCTTGATCAAAAGGACATATGCTTTAGAAAAATATGAGCAATATTTTACCTGAAATTTATAGCATAGTCATATTATACACCAAACAATAAATGTTTAGGTAGTAGAACACATACCTTTTTGCTTAATTTGTGTAGATTCCACACATAAACTATACCACTTTACTGGCACTTTTGAAGAAAAAAAATGTCAGCTACTTCATAAAAATATTGTTTAACTATGAATAAATGTATGTATGTATCAACATATGTATCTATCATCTATCAATCTATCTATCATCTATCTATAATGTTTTCATTTTTGCTTCTATTATCAAAACTAAATACTCATTTAGTAACTCCAAATATCTCTTGGTCAAAGTAATTCTTTAATGATTTTTGTTACATACTAAAGAGTATTACTTAGAGATTGGCAGACTATTATCTTCCCACTTTTAGAGTTAAATTATAAACTATGAAAAGAAAGTTAACTAAATCATATACAAGAAAGGCATTTCTAATATAATTAGATTATATTAAATTGATTGCCAAAATTCATGCTTTTTTCTGAATTTATAAAACAAAACTGGTAATATGTTTATCTCGGGTTTTTTATTTTATAAATCTGAAGAAAGGTATTTAAATAAACACTAATATCACATTTGTTTTAGTTTGCTTTATAGTATTATAACAGTACTGCAAACAAAATGCTAATGTTTTATTTACACATTTTAAGAATGTAAAAATTACAACAAATGCTTATTTTATATTTTGTACCCCTGTGATCTAATTAAGAGATTCTACAAAAAAAATAATTTCCTGACCTAAAATTCAGGAAAATACCTATTGTATTATTTATGAATATGTCATGGTATAATAAATAGTTGTTTTGAATTTCAGTTAATATGTCATGGTATAATAAATAGTTGTTTTGAATTTCAGTTAGACCAATTGTGAGATTTGAGTTAGATATTATATTTCTCAAGCATTATGTTCCTTTCAAAATGGCTATAATTAATATCTACATAAAAGAGATCTGAAAGTAAATTTCTTATTAAGGTAATTGCTCTATAAATGACATCAATTAATTTTTTCATATTATCATTTTGTGTTTCCATATTCTAACCATTTATCTTTAACTTCCTACATTTATAAGAAAATTATAATGCAACATACAATATTTCATTCCACCCTAACTTATAATTTTAGGTACTATCTTACGCAAAGTTTCAGTTCTGAAATAATGAATTAAATATTCTCAAGATAGCAATTTTTGCATTATTTTGTAACTAGGAAATTTAAATATATTTAAATTGTTGCTGTATATACAACTAAATACAGTAATTCAAATTAAGTTGTATATTTTTTGTATAAGATAAAATTAGAGAATTACTAAGTCCAATTAGTATAAAATGGAACAAGAGTGACTTTAACAACATTTTTATGTTTAGTCAATTATATATTTATGTATATATAACAGAAACAAGTGACACAAAATAATCCTTTTGTCAACTTAAAGATTCTTGCATATTTTTTATTTAAATTTTAAAATTGGCATGTAATCATTGTGTATGGTTATGAAGTTTAGTGGGATTCTTTAATACAGGAATACAATGCATAAGGGTCATATCTGTGTTGTTCATATTTACATTTCTTTAAATATTTGTCTTTTCTTCTTTGTGACACACGCTGAGCTTCAGAAAGTCCTTCTAAATTTCCATTTCTGTAGAAGTGATATCTATCATCTTTTAAAATCTGCATTGCCTCTTTGCTCTGAACTATAAAATGTGGTAGAAGTGATATCATGCTTATTTTATGTTTTCGACCTTGTGAAACTAGCAAATTCTACTTTGTACCATTTCTCTTCTCACTTTTAGGTAACCCCCCACTTTGATTTTCTAAACAATTGAACAATTGATCCCACCTGGAATGAGTAAGTATTGCACAGTGTTATCTCCAGCCTATGCTTTTTGGATCTTTTAGGTGAATAGAGTTTTGAGTCTTTAATGATTTTTATGATAAACAAAAAGATATTTTGAAAATCTTAGATATAGACATGAATTAAAATTAATCTTTATTTTCTTTAAAGTTGATTAGATATCAGTGGAGTGGGAGAAAAGAAGGTAAAATATATAGATAATTCGACTCTCTTAAAGGACAGGCCCCTTGCCCTTTCCTGGTATCTGGAGGATAAACATCTCTTTAGAGAGAGCAAACATCATTGTCTCTCTTTGATGTCAAGAATTTTAGTAATAGTATGGTAAGGACATCATCACTGCCATCTTCGTAGCTTTCTTATTCTTATGTAAAATATATATTTAGGATTACAGATGTAAGCTTTTGAGTTAGACATATTGGGTTTAAATTTTACTCCCGACCTTAAGATTATTACCTGATTGACCCTGATCTTTAATTCTATGAAACTCTGATTTTTTATATGTAAAATCAAAGTGATAATGATAGTCATTTGTCAGTAAAATAACTCATATTTATACCATTTTCAGTAGGGATTATATAAGATGCATGTTAAATGCAAACTTGCATTATTTCTGTTTTACTTGAGATTTAGATTTTTTTCTACTGCCTAATTTGAGCAAGATACTGGAACTATTGCTATGTACCTATTATGTTATAAATATATGGTAGGTAAACATCATTTTAATACAATACTTTAAGTTATTTGGGCTTCATAATAACCTATATAAACTAATTTTACTATTTCTAATTTTGGATGAAAAAAAATTGAGATGTAGAGAAAACATAGAGTTAAATAGAAAAATCAAATCCTTTAAAAATATGTTACTTCAACCCCTATCTTTACACTTTGTGCTGCCCTTCTCCTATCTTCTCTCAATATGCATACTTAAAAGTAAATGGAGGTAGTTCTCAAGGGAAACATTTACATAATTCAGAATTGTGATTATGGAAATTTTATTACTATTATTTTAACCTATTACATCCATATTCCTCTACAGATATTTTACTTTGGATAATTATATTTACTTATTTACATTTAATAAAAGCCCATGGTATTGAAATTTAGATAAAATATTTCTATAATTGTTTTAAAATACATTGAAAGATTATCTCATTAATTATTTTGTCTAATTCTCATATATGTCCTGTAAAATAGGCCCAATACATAAAATTCAATATTAAAGAGTAGAATACAGAAAGAAAATATCATAGAATCGACTAATTAAATAAATATAATTTAGGAGTTACTGAGAATCAAAAGGCCAGCATTTATTTTATCCTAGTCTTTAGGTGTAGTAATTTGTCAAAGTACGTTAGTGGTGCTTGTTATAGTATAGATTTAGAATGTCCTTCTAGACCTCATGGAGATAGTCATACTGGAGGAAGGGCTTGGTTGTTGAGGGGGAGTTCCTAGGAGTGTAATTTTGGGATTTTTTGTAGACCCTCCTTCCCTTGCTCTCTTTTTGCTTCCTGCTTCTATGATGGAAGAGCAGACTCCCTCTACCCTTGTTCTCTCTTCCTTCTACTGCCATCCCTGAGCTCAACAAACTTTACCTGGCCTAACATGGACTGAACTGTCTAAAATTTCCAGAACTTGGAGCAAAATAGGTCTTCCTTCCTTTAAGTTATCATGGTCAGATGGTTTGGATTATAGCAGTGAGAATGCTTACTGAAATAGTACTCTTCTTAAGGAAGGCCATGAAAAATATAACATTTTTTTCCTATACGAGAGGAAGGCAGGAAGACAAAAAGGAACAATGACAAGAAACAAAAAAAAAAAAAAAGAAAAGAAAACTTGTGGATTGTAGTGCAGTCCTAAGAATATTCACAATAGTTTGAAAGGAATGTATAGAGCCAAAGTTAATTAGAATCATTAGATACATTTTTTTCTCCAAGCAATGGACATATCTTAATATCTTCTTCAATCATTGGCTAGGAGCAGCCCTTGAAAGATGGGCCTTGTTTAAACTGAGGAGATGAATTTCAGAGTGTTTTAGATCAGACAAGCAAATATGTGTCCTGCAGCAGCCTGAAAAATGTATTTCGTGGTCATCACACTGAGCACACTCTATATGAGGTAATTTTCCCTATTTCCCTACCTTATTTGAGGTAGTTAAGAGCTTTAGAGTCAGACTGACATGAGATTCAGTCCTAGTTGCCAATATTCTTGACTTTTTGTCTCTGAGCAATTATCTAACTATTCTATGCCAGTTCAAAATAACCTAGAGAGGATATTTTGTCTTCATTCTCTACATCTTTCAAGTATGTATAATAAAGCTTATCCCATAGGGTTGTAAAATGAAAGACAATATGTTGTTAAATGAAATTTTGAGGGACACTATTGACTTGGACTAAGCCCCAGCTGGAGGCCCAGTAGACCAAAACAATATAGTGTTTAATCACAGTAGCTGAGCTTTAGTTAATTGCAGGAAGCTCTGTAACCAGTTAACCAATTAAGCTGTATTTAATTAAATTGCATTTATATCTCACTTCCATATTCTGTAAATGCTCTCAGATTGTGTTGTTGTTGCTTGTTCCTAGAACCTAGCCTGTTCTAGTTCCAGGGGTTACCCAATTTTCAAGTTATTTTTGTTTTTCTTACTTTATTCTGTTTTACATATAATTGTTCAAATAAACTCTATTAAATGTAACTTCTAAAAAGAATTTTATTTACCAATTTGTTAGGGATTTAACACTTTGGTGAATAATAAATAGCTATTAGTATTACAGTAGAAACTTTTCTATCATCTTTCCTCATTTTCTACTGCTTCTTGCTTGCCAAGTACTTCGAAGACTATACTTCTCTGTGAAATAGACATCTAATTGCAGCATGCTCAACTGGCATGAAAATAATATTTTTTTTCATATATCATTATATCACATAACAGGATAATTTAATTAGACTTTGTATAAACTGGTTTACCAATACTTTAAAAGGTAGGCGCTTTCTTAAAGTACTGCATTGGAAGGAATTTATAAATATGTCTGTAAAGCATAATTTTTTATTGTTATTTTATTTTTTTATTAAATGTATTTTTATTGGTGCATTGTAATCAATCATCTCAGTGGAATACAAGACTTGTGACTATATACAAGCAGACATCACCCAATTAGCCTTTATCCAATCCCCATTCCATTCCCTCCCTCTCCCTAGATCCCATGCTTGATTTAGTGATTGACTTTGATATATTTGTTTAAGTTCATCTTAAACAACTTCCCCCCTCTCAGCCCCTCAGATGGGTCACCTTAATTGCTCCTACATAGAGCCCTTTCTTCTACTAGATTTCCTCCTATTACCCATTTCTTCCTAGTTTTTGCATATTAGGGAAAGCATCTGATTTTTATTTTCTGTGATTTTTATTTCCCCGTGGATGCCTCATTTCAGGCTCTGCTCCCACTCTTGAAGGCCCCGACCCTGACTTTGCCACACAGCAGGCTCCAATCCTGGCCTTGCTGGCCCCAGCACTGGCCTTGCTGCTTGGCGGGCTCCGATCCTAGCCTTGCAGGCCCCACCACTGGCCTCACTGCACTACAGGCTCTAATTGCAAACTTACTTGCCCCCAAACCGGCCTCATCACATAGCAGGCTTTGATCCTGGCCTCGCAGCCCTTGGCACCAGCCTCACCACCCAGCATTCTCCTATTCTGGCCTTGAAGGTGCCAGCAAAGGCCTTGCCGCATGGCAAGCTTCAATTCCAGCCTCACTGGCCCCGACACTGGCCTCACTGCACTGCAGGTTTGATCCTGGCCTCACAGGCCCTGGGCCGCGCAGCAGTCTCCTATCCTGGCCTCTCTGGCCCTGGCACCAGCCTTGCTGCCTGGCAGGCTCCTATTCTAGCCTCAGAGGCCCCAGAACAGGCCTTGCTGTGCAGCAGGCTCCTGTCTCTGTCACTGTGATTAGGTTGTCTACAGATGTTCCCTTTTAACTTCCATTTTTTTAAATATGAGAAAGCAGTACCTGTGTTTTACAAAAGCTGGAAGCCTGGATGACTAGTGGCAATAAATTTTGTCTTTCCTCAAAAGGCAGAGGGCCACAGCCACAGCTTCACTACAGAGATCAGGCTCTGCTGCTCCATGTGTACCCTGGCCTCCCACGCTGTGCAGCGGAGCGTGGTGGCCATGAGGGCTGATGTCTCCCAGAACACTCAGCATGGAGACCCAACCAGGCTATGCGGAGCTCCTTCTGATATGCCAAAAACACTATTACCACTTAGCATGTTGTCCAGAATTCCCGAGCATATGGGGCAGGAGCAGTCTACTTTTGTGGAGATTTCCTCAAAAGTTCAAGGTGATTGAACTGAATCTGTCTTCCCATCCAAACACTGGTCACCACTGCCACCGCTGCCACCACTGTCATCTCAGTTCTCTCCTGAACACCTTTCCCACACAGCATGTTTTCCAGAATACCCAAGCATGTGTGGCAGTAGCATTCTATCTTTGGGGAGATTTCTTCAAAAGATCAAGGTGGATTGGATCAGATCTGTGCCTCTCCCAAATATTAGCCACCACTGCTGCAGCTGCCACCACCATCTCAGTTCTCTCCCAAACACTTTTCCCACACAAAATGTTGTCCAGGATTCCTGAGAATGCATGGCAGTAGCAGTCTACCTTTGGGGCAATTTCTTCAAAAGTTCAAGGTGGATTGGATAGGATCTCTGCCCCTCCCAAATACTGGCTGTTTCTGCCCCTGACATCACAGCTGCCATCCTCCTGGTTCTCCCCTGAGTACCTTCCTCCCATCGTATGTTGTCCAGTATTCCTAAGCATGTGTAGCAGGAGCAGTCCCCCTTCCCGGAGATTTCTTCAAAAGTTCAAGGTGGATTGGATAGGATTTATCTACTGAACACTGGCCACTGCTGCTGCCATCTTGGCCCCTCTTCAATATTTTTTTAATAAAAGAAGACAGTACTTGTCTTTTGAAGAGGTCGTGAGATCGAGCACTCAGTGGCCATGGATTTTATCTCCCCTCCAAGAGTGAAGCCCCACAGCCTCACTGCATAGAGCAAGATCTGCTGTTTGGATCACACCATGGCCCCCAGTGCAGCATAGAGGAGTGTGGCGGCCAGGCATACTGAGTTCCCTAGGACACGTGGTTGGGCTCCCTCCAATATGCCAGGATTATTTTTCTTACAAGGTACGTTGTTAAGAGTCCCCAGCATGTGCAGCCGAAACTGTCTTTTCTCTAATCTCTTCTGGGATGTTCTTCCAAAAATCACTTTTCTTGCATGGTAGGTACCTCACTGTCATCTTGTGTCTAATTCTGCCATTATCTACTCTCTCTCCTGTAATCTAGATAGGAAGTCACAGCTAGAAATGACTCCTTAAGTTGTCCCAATCAGATATTAAACCAAAATCTGGTGTTGAGGGCTTCTCAGAGGAATGCATGTCCTATTTGGAGGCTGCATTCACCACTGTGACAATGGTACAAAACAATGTACAAAATAAAGAGTAAAAATATTTGAGATGAATGAATAAAATCTAGACTTCTGTATTTGGAATACATTACAAATATCTTCAATTTCTCACTTTACATTAGCAAACTAATCTAAAAATCATGACATTGTGTTCAAGTTATGTTTGTAAGACAGAACTTGAAGAAATCAGTAGACTCAGTTAAAAATCCCCTTTTCCAAAAATAAATGTAACTAACATACTTCAGTTAAAATTAATTTTTGCTTCATGTATATGCTATTTATATCATTTTTACCATTTGATATATTGACTGACTTGTATTAGCACTAACATGTTTATGATTTTGTTCAATAAGAAGGCCTCTAATTATAGTTAGCCTAAGTATTGTCACTTATAAAACAGGACTGATAACACCTGCTTCCTGGTGTGATTGCTGTAAGATTGACTGAATTACATACAATATCTAGGGCACAGACTATGCACCATAACTATTGAACTTGGATCTTCCTCTGATTTTTCTCCTTATTTTTCCACTTACTTTAGTCTGTTTTTCCCATGCATGTGTACTCCATCATTCTGTTTTTCCTTTCCAATACTTGCAGACATTAATTTTAAAAGTTTAGTTTTTCATTTAATTCAGTTTTCTGCCAGAATTATTGTATTCAGAAGGAACAGAGCTAAATCAGAAATGTAGTTTTCCATTTAAATTAAAAAGGCACAGAAGAGTAAGTCACTCATTCATTTCCTAATGATGATGTAATAGTTTCAAAATACTCTAGGGAACTTTTGCTCTTTCTTGATTTATTTATCAGAAAGATGCATTGAATACCTAGTAGTTTCATTTTTTTTTCTATTTAAGTTTTATATTTTTAAGGAACAGTGTATTTTCATCAATCCTATTTTGTAGTACTGCTTTTGAAAAGTGTTTAAAATTAAAGACAAGTTACATTTATATTAAAAAATCAACATTTGAAACACATGAATTGTTCAATTAATTCTCTGAGCTTTAAAAAATAAGGTTCATTTATAATCTCCTGAAATAAGTGGGTGGGTGGCAGGTGACTTTTAACCAATTGAACAATAATCAATATTAAAGTACTTTATATAGATCTTGTTTAAATTGAATCATCCAGAAAGAACTTAAATATATGAATCAAATTTCTAAAAAAAAGTTTGTTTCATAGTCATAACTGAAATTTATTTGGTCATAAAATACTTTGAATGTCATCCAAGTATATACTTTCAATACACACAAAAAGTACCTTTGCTGGAGCTTATTAAAATTTATTATGCTAAACATCTTAATATCTTATGTGATAAGGGTTGACTTATGAATTTTATGAATGATTAAGGTGTATATATTGGGCTTACTTGATTGCATTAAAGCAAATTTATCAGGTGTTGACTTTAGTCCTTTTGAGGAGAAATTCCTGATCCATGATATTATCCAAAGAAGTGAGAGATCATTCGTTTTAACTTCCAATGTGTTGGGTTTATACTGTATTGTGCCATTAAAAAGCCATTTTCTCTCTGTGATTCTGTGCCTCCTAATAGGCAGATATTAGGGTATTTATCTATCTGGCAATATTCTAAGCCAGTATTTGTCAGTCTTACTCTGCACAATTACAACAGAAAAGGGCTGGAAAGGAAAGGCTTAAAAAAGAATAGACCACTAAAAAAGTAAATATGTATGCTACAGAAGGGCAAATGTTTTTACTTTTCTATATCCTTTGCTTGCTTCAGATATTTCTTTTATATGGTGATATTTTTCACCCATAGCTAAATAGTTTCTTTACCAATATGCAAGACTGTTTTATGAAAGGCATCTGACATCTTCACTTCTAACAGGGAAATAGAATAAGAATGAAAAAGAAAAATTTTAAATGTAGGATTTATTTCATTTGAAATTTTATGTTCTCTCTTGAAAAACTCCACAGACAGAAGAATGATTAGATGATCAGAAGGGAAGTAAAATAAATCAATACAGATATATTATTCAATAAGTTATTTTACATTTTACAATTCAAAGTAGTATTCCCTCAAATCCTAAAACCATGGAAAAAGAAACATTCATAATCATAATCAAGTTCCATGCTATTACCCAGAATAAGTCGTTCAGTCATAAATGTCATTGAACAGTCCACTACATTTGTTTAGCTTGTGTAATACTAAGATTTCCATTATTTTAACAGAGTATCTGAGATAATCTACTGGGGGAAAAAAGGTAATCTCTTTTATTGGCTCACATTTTGGGTGTTTTTAGTCCATATTTGGTTAGCCCCATTGCTTTTGAGCCTGTGGTGAGGCTACACATCATGACAGAGAATATATGGTGAAGAGTGAGTTTCTGGTATCTAGGAAGTGAAAGAAAGAGAAAAAGGAAGAAACTGGAACCCAATATCCCTTTCAAAGTTGTGGTTCAGTGACCTGAAAACCTACTAATAGGCCCTATCTCTTAAAGAATCCACTTCAATATTACCATGGGCTGGGGACTAAGCCCTTTAACATCTGGGCCTTTGAGGGAACACTTACTCAGAACACAGCAGCTTGTATGTTACAAAGGAAAAGAACCTTAGCCAAGGCAATAGCATTCAAAGATCTCTTCATTTAAAAATAACTATCATAATTGTTCCTTATCCAAAAGGAGTAGACTGTAAACATGAACACACACATATAAATATTTCCCTTACCCTGAAGGATTGGTTTTTAATAAAAATGGAACTGCCTAATGGTAATGAAATAGTTTGTAGAGTTATTAGAATAATTGATCATTTCAAATAAAATATGTACAAAAATGCAATCAAATTGTCATCATAGTATGGTCCCCAAAACAGTGCAAAAAGATTAATTATTGTTACAAAAGTACTATAACGGTTCTTGATGTATTTATTAGATATTTATGCTGAATTTTATAGTGAACTATACATAGAAAAAATATGTTCACATTAGAAAATAAGAGATAAATATGATATAATCACATATGTATACATTCCTAAGAGTCACACACAAATGCACAAACACAACTATTTGAACATAAAATGTCACTGAGATTTTTAAATTTTTAAACTTCAAATTGATGACAAAACATCATTGTAAGATATTTAGTAATATTTTAATTTTAATAACTACTAATATAATTCATCTTATTTCATTTTTCACTTAAGATACATTTTTGCTGAGGAAAATCTATATTAAATTGCAAAGATATTTCAAAACTTTGTAAATGTACTTCTTTGTATCATCTTTTTCATTTTATGCATTATCCCCTTAAGAAATACTTACAAAAGCTGAAAGCCAGCACAGTAAAAATAGAATTTTCCCTTAGTTTTTGTTACTCAAATATTTATTCCTCTTAGGAACTAGATAATAAACCAAGTAGCAAACTAAATAATGAAAACACCCAGGCATGCGCACATGCACACACACACTCACACACACACGCACACACACACACACTTACATATAGACATATATATTATTTATATATGCATATAAACTTAAATAAAAGGACACGATTTTTATTTAATTCTAAAAAGGTAAAAACTTTCATTAAAAACTTTCATATATACAAATACTGTATTATTTATACATATTATAAAGTTATTTGATTGATAAGCAAACTTCAAGCTTGGAACATTTTTTGAAGAAAATTCAAAGCTGTAAAAATATTTTTCTAAGTTTGAAATGTTCTAAAGAGGAATTTAAAACATGTTAGTTAATAGATCATAACTAATATTTTGTTTTTTTCATTCCTTTCACATTCATTTTTCATGCTTTAATAAAATGAAATTTTCTAATCAGAGTACAGTGGCATGGTGGAGGTGTAGATAATATTTTTGGATGAAGGTTTTTAATGAATGTGGTACTTATTAAGACACAATTCATTAAAAGAAGACTTGCATGGTTGTCTCACATTATTTCATTGATTTTTATTTCATGCATGATTCAAGGTGAGAATTATTTTTTACAAGAACTATTCTTATTTATGATTTTTAATTTGGTCATGCAGACCTTTTTATTTGTGTGGTTTGGAATATTTTGCATACATAAGCTTTGCATAATCATGTGCATATATTATAACTTAGAAATAGGGATCGAATTAGCACATGGTAGACACTTAAACGTTTTTGTATTTAGACTTTTAATTTTTTCTGGTGATTTTCTCTTTTTTGTTGTTCAAAATTTGTTTTTATCGGACAGAAAATAGGCCAGCTTATTTTTAATTGAAGATTTGAATGTCTATGCATGTCAACATCAATTATGTCATTAGCAATGACAATGCAATGACTTAAAATGGAATATAAGATTATTCCCCACCCCGAGTTAGTTTAAGAGTCATTTGACATGTTTTATAAGTGTGTATCTCCATGTTAGCACAATCGTTTATAACAAAATATACAACATTCACACAAGATGCCTATACAGAGAAAGTGGAAGAGAATTAAGGCAATTGTCTGGGTAATGCTACCCTAAATAACAACCTTAATTGCCTAGAGAATTGTTTCAATTTCCCAATTCACTTTGTGTGTGATAATAACACACACAACGAAACAGCATCAAATGGAAAACCTCAAGTAACAGTCTCTGATGGAACACCTGTCACTGAGCTTGTGATTTTTTCTAAGTTCAGACTGTGATTATCCTGCCTTATCAGGTAAATCACAAGATACAAAGCAATTGCCTTCTATGATTGTCCAATACCTAGCCCCTTGTGTGCAAATGTGAATTGATTATTAATGAAAAGGACAAATGCTCTGCCATACAAGTGGGAAAGAAATAATTGCATAAAACATTGATTTTTAATATCTAGTAATTACCACTTTCTAAACTATAAAATCATGGCCATATTCATCTCTTTATTTTTAGTTCTTTGAATAATTTAAATAAAGAGTACCATTAAGAAGTAATTTGTGTGTGTGTGTGTGTGTGTGTGTGTGTGTGTGTGGTTCTGGGAATGGGACCCAGGAGCATACAACCTCTGAGCTACACCCCGTGCCCTATTTTTTTTTTTTTTATTCTTTATTTTGAAACAGGGTCTCACTAAGTTACAGAGGGCCTCACTAAGTAGCTAAGGCTGTCCGCGAACTGCGATCCTCTGGTCTTAGCCTCTCAAATGCTGGGATTACAAGTGTGCGCCACCACTCCTGGCTAAGAAGTAATGTTTTTAAAGATACATATATGAACAAATGAAAAAATAGAAAAAAAAACAGACCCTAAGACATGTACAGCAGTAGTTTGTTGATATTAACCAAGTCATTCTTGACCTCTACTCATGAAGCAGAACTATACTATTAGTTATACAAATAATAATTATTTATCCTTTCAATAATGCAATGTATTATTTATAGACACAAGTTATTTGACTGGCAAGTAAAATTCAAACTTGGAACATTTTGTATGAGGATAAAGTTAATGGCCATACATTTAGATAACTAAAGTGTTCAGTAATTAATTTGAAAGCAGGTCACATTCATCATTTTGTATCATGGAAACTATAAACTACGTATCCAAATATTTAGATATTGTAATTTATAATGGTAAATATGAAAACAATAATAAAATAATTAGGATGCAGATATGTATCATTTATATTAATTACTGGGAAATAAAACCATCTTTTCTTATACTGTTTACCAGAATTGTTTTTACTTTATTAACCACAGTCATATTTTAATATAGACATAGATACTTAAATATTATTCTGTAAAAATGAATAAAGAGAACAAATGACGATAAGCAAAAGGTTAATTGATCAATTTACTTGTCTCAAATCTTATCTGTTCAGTGTTTCTAATGAGCTATGGCTCTTTGTAAGAACACCTATCTTCTAATCTAATTTTAGAATGCTGCACTTTCTTGTCTCATCTATACACTGAAGAAGAAACTATAAACATCATACATATATTTAGCACAAAACTCTAATTTTGAATAAAATATGATAATACCTTTTTTTTTTTTTGCAGTACTGGGGATTGATCCCAGAGGCATTCTACCTCTGAGCTACATCCCAAGCCCTACTTTTCTACTTTTCTATTTCTTATTCTTTATTTGGAAACAGGATCTCACTTAAGTTGTGGAGGACCTCACTAAGTACCTGAGGCTTGCTGATCCTCCTGTCTCAGCCTCCCAAATACTGAATTACAAGCATGCACAACCACACCTGGCCAACATGTTTTCTAATCATAAAATATACACTTCTACTGTGGAAAATTCTGAACACTGAGAAAAAATAAAGTGTTAACATTAAACACTCACAAAAACAAGCATAAATATATTTGTGTATGTACATGTATATAGTCATTATTTTAAAGAATATGTAGTTTATTTCTACTTAATAATGAATAAAAGGAACTGGTTTTGTCTCTAATTTTAAGCAATTAAAATAATATTAATAATTAATATTATTACCCTACTACATATAAGCTGCAGTGACATTAAAGGTCTTGTTCATTCAGCTATGAAAGACAATGATATAATGGAAGAAAACAGTAAAAGTCCCAAGATTGGCCCAACTTAATTTATGGAGAAAGATTCTTGGCTATAGGTGAAGGGAGAAGAATCCCATTCAGAGGTAAATAGCCTTGTTGAGTTGAGGAAAAGGATCTTGAATCATGAGAAGCCAAGACCATTAGTATTTGGAGTGCCTGAGAAGGCATAATCTCACAGAGCAAGAACTCTAGAGTACTGTGCAGATAACTCCTTGAATTTGCATGAATAAATAGACGACTTAGTATTAAGAAATTCTATTTTAGACAGATTAATTTGTATTAATTTCTTAATAGGCTGTAGTATATTTTTAGCAATAGCCTTTCAGAGGACATAATTTAGCAATTTTATCTGAAAAAATATAAGTTCTAGACCACTTGTCAGTAAATATATGAAAAATCAATTTTTTATCTTTTTAGTAATTTTCCAGGTTGAACTCATGTTATCTGTCACTATTTTTTCACCCAGGTCTCCACCTGTTCATTTAAAACTCACAAGTTGAACTGCTTTAATTATTGTAATCTCTTCTCTCTGCCTACTTATAGCATTTTTGATGACTTAAGTATTTAATTTTTATTTTTATTTTTAATTATTTTATTAATGTGCTGCAGTTATTTACAATAATGGTCAAATCACTTAATCACTGGAATTGATAGTCAATTACCTTCCTTTTGTTAATTTTTTTCTGGGACCTATAGAGATTAAGTAGCAGTGAAAAGATGGAAGAAATGCACTGGTGATTTTAATAAGAACTGTCTAAGAAAAAGTTTTTTATTAAGTATAGAACTAGATCTCTGACACCACTGGCATACAGCTTGTTTTATTCATTTTAATAAATAAAATGATTCTGTTTATTAATTTGAAGTTTGGGTATGCCAGTGATAGTGTTGTCATTGATAAGTTTCTCAATACCATTAGGCATTTCTTCAATTGTGTTATTGTTGTTCTTCGTATCCACCCTCCCTCCAGAATTCTCTTAGTTGTATTCGTGTGGGTGTTGAGAGAGAATTCAAAAGGATTTCTGACTATAGTTATTTAGTAGAGAGTACATAAGAAGCCTGGGATAACTGATTAAAAACATGAGAATAAATCGAGAATATACACTGTAAAAATGTGAATTAAAGCTCATATGAATTATAATTCATTATTAAAGACAAAATAAAGGAACATTATTAATTATTTAATAGGGAAGTGATACCTTGAAGATGAATCTAGTAATAGTAGTGCAAAATATATTACAGTTATTGAAAAAAATTGTCACAACAACCAGTAGGTAGTTCTGTGAGTCCCTGTTTATTGATCAAGGTTTATTTGTAAGTTATAAATTTACACTCCATGAAATGATACAACACAAATTTAATGTAATCAATTTTACTTTCTTAATCCTGAGCTGCTTTTAAATTTCCTAGCCTCAAACGCTAGAGAGTGGGAATTTTCATGGCCCTTGTCAACACAATGGAATAAGTATCCTGATTCAGTCTCTTTCCTTGCTGACAGATGAAAATGTTCACTAGGACCACTCTGCACAGTTTACACAAGCATCTTATTTGGCCTGCCCTGACCTTCAGGCTCTCCAAATCAATACTGTTCCCAGGGGTTGGAGAGGTCAGTGCAAAATGCTTCAAATAAACCTTTCCTAGCAACAAAACACACAGAGATATGCAGAATATCCTAAGGGTTTCATAATAGACACTTGGCAATCAATGATGAGACAGTAAAAAAGGCAATGTTTCTAGAGAATAAATTATTGTAAATAAATAAATAATCAACCAAACTTCAAAAGACCTCAGAACAGGGATGAATAGTAGAATATTTGAAAATAAACTCTAGTATTCTTGATCAGAATTTCTTTGAAAGAGAAAACCAAGAATAAGTTCAGTGAAATACAAGCAGGATTAATACAATATAAGTCACTGGTGGCTTTGTTTTTATTCCTTAGAAAAAAAGTTGAAAACTAAAGAAAAAGATAGTATCTTAAAAGCAGCCAGAGATACCAAGATACATTATATTACATTCATATAGCAGCAATAACATTAGTAACTAACATTTCAATACAAATAATGAAAGGCCCTAACTGGAGGAATGTTATGCCTAACGTGCTGAGGGAAAAAGAGATCTGCCAAAATAGAGTTTTAAACAAATAAGAAAGAAAATTTAAAAGTAAGATTAAATTAAATCCCAAAGACATAGGTTGAACCTGTTTAGTACTCCTGAATTAAAATAAATTAAGTACAGAATGATAAGGATGTTCAAAGGAGACATGGAATCATTTAAATAAAGATGAAGAGTAAAGAATTCAATACAAAACAGGTAATAATAAGTGATATTGATTATACCAAATGGTGATAATAATTTCTTGAGGAGTTTAAATATGTAGAAGGAAGATTTTAAAATTTATGTCACTCTTTAGAGTCTTAATGGTTTCCTTTATGAGCAGAAGAATTTTTAGTGTAATGCCATCCCATTCATTTATTAATTTTTTTTTAATTCCCTGACCTTTGGGATTAAAATAAGGAAGTTTCACTTGTGTCGATATGTTGTAACATTGAATTTATGCCCTCTTCTAGGAATTTAAAAGTCTCTGGTCTAATTTCCAGCTCTCTGATCCATCTTGAGTTGACTATCAGGGTAAGAGGTAGGGATTTAATTCCATTTTTCTATAAATGAATAACCAGTTTTCCCAACTCAATCTGTTGAAAGGATATCTCTTCTCTAATGTTTGTTTGGATCCTTTATTAAAAATCAGTAGGTTAGCCAGGAGTGGTGGCACACGCTTGTAATCCCGCGCTTGGGAGGTGGAGACAGGAGGATCACGCAGGTTCAAAGCCAGCCGCGCTGGTTTAAGGGACCCTGTTTCCAAATAAAAATATAAATATAGGTCTGGGAGTGTAACCCGGAGGTAAAAGGGTTTCAAGGAACCCCAGTACCATCAAAAAATATATACATAGGTGTGTTGATTTGATTTGTTTCTGTGTCTTCTGTTCCATAGGCCTATGTGTCTGTTTTTGTTCTAATATCATGATGTTTTTACTACTGTAGCTCTGTAGTATATTTTAAAGTTAGGTACTGTGATGTCTCCTGCATGGTTCTTATTGCTTAGAACTGCTTTGGCTGTTCTGTATCTCTTGTTTTTTCCATATGAAATTTAGAAACGATTTTTCTATGTCCATGGAGAATGACATTTGTATTTATATAGGGATTGCATTGACTTTGTAGATCAATTTTCGTAGAATGGCTGTTTTGATAAGAGACAGGCTAAATTAAATAGGCACTTCAAAAAAGAAAACATGCAAATGACCAATGCATACATAAAAATGTTCAACTTTATTGTCAGAGAGATGCAAATTAAAATTAAATTGAAATTCCAATTCACCCCAAACAGAATGACAGTCATCAAATGCCAAACAAAAACAAATGCTGGAGAGGATGTGGGGAAATATGAATTCTTTTCCAATGTTGATTGGATTGCAAATTAGTATAGCCACTATGGAGATCAGTGCAGAGATTCCTCAGAAAATTGGGAATGTATCTACCACATGATCCAGCTTTACCATTCTTAGATATCTTTCCAAGGGAACTCAAATCAGAATATTTTATTAATACATGCATATTCATGCTTATAGGAGCACAATTCATATTAGACCAATTATAGAACCAGCCCAGGTGTCAGTCAACAGTTGAATGGGTTATGATATCATTGGATATACACAGAATGGAATTCTACTCAGCAATAGAGAAGAACAAAATTATGTCATTTTCAGGAAAATGGACAGACCTGGAAAATATTATATTAAGTGAGATTAGTGTTACGGAAAGTGAATGGTCATAAGACTTCTTTCATATGTGGAATTTAGGGAGTAACTGGGATATAAAAGAGATGTTAGATAATAGTGGAGAAACTCCAGTGGCATGAGGGAGGCAGTTTTGTGGGGGTGAATTAATGAAGGAACACTTCAACTGACATTATATATATGTGAGAATACTAATGCCAATCATAATATCTTGCCCAATAAGTGCTGTGTGCATATATGTCACTATCACTATATTATAATTTGAGATTATCATGCGCCAATAAATGTATAAAATATTAAATACATTTTAAAAATATGCCAAACAAAAGTTAGAAAGTAGATTCAAGTTCTTCTGAAATTTGAATATTTTCTGAAAACTGATAAAGGCAACTAAGCTGTAGTACATCATAGGTTATTTTATCTTTATATTATCCTTCAAAGTGGGTATATATTATTAAAAGAATGAATAATAATGATGCAATAAAATACTTTTAAAACCTAAAAACATGTAGAATAAAATATATAGTACATGTCAATTAAAGAAAAACAAAATTGTAAAAATAAAAGCATTATATATAAAATAATTAGTCTTTCAAAGAATATAATTTAAAATTTATATCATAAAACAATATTTGGGTAACAATTCATGGTAAACATTACAAGTTAGTACATGTCAATTAAAGAAAAACAAAATTGTAAAAATAAAAGCATTATATATAAAATAATTAGTCTTTCAAAGAATATAATTTAAAATTTATATCATAAAACAATATTTGGGTAACAAATAATTCATGGTAAACATTACAAGTTATTTTGAGCTTAGTGATAAATAATGCTACATAGAAATCATGAGGTGTAGCTAAAACAGACTTACGGGTAAACACTCAGCATAAGTGCTGCTTTAGAAAAGAAAAAAAGAGGGGTTAAACATGCACAATAATAAAAGGAAAGCATAATAATTCCAAAGAAAATATGATAAAAAAGCAAAAACTAAAATCAATAATAATTAAAGTTTCTTAAAATCAATTTATGTACATTTGGTTGTTTGATTTACAAAACAAAAAGACAAATTATAAATATGTGGAATTATGAGGATTATAAGATGATCTTAATGCAAATGTGTGAAAATAAACAGATACAATGCTTATATCTTTTTAAAATTTGATTATAAAAATAGACATAAGTAATAAACCACTTGAATATTTCAAAATTACTTATTTTTAGTATAAAGTTTATCATAAATATTTTTCTCAGATAAAATTTCTTATATCGCTTTATAACAAAAATTCTCCAAAAATATGAGGAAAAATCATGTCACCCTCATACAAATTTTTCCAAAGAGATTCAAAGTGGTAACACTTCTTTTTTTTATAAATAGTAAAATTTTAATACAAAAAATTACAGTTAATATTAAAGGAAAGTAGACACAAATCCCTAACAAATATAAATTTATAACTTTTACATAAAATAGTAGCAAGTCTAGATATACATTAAATACACATCTCATTGGCATTTATTCTAAGAATGCCCAGATGGTTTAATATTCTGAAAATTGATATCATTACCTATAGATTAAGAAGAAAAATTTGGCTGGGCTTTGGTGGCAATTGCTTGTAATCCTAATACTTGGGAGGCTGGGGTTGGAGAATTGCGGGTTCAAAACCAGCCTCAGCAACATAATGAGACCCTCAGAAAATTAGTGAGACCATGTTTTAAGATAAAAAATTATAACAGGGATAGGTGTGCAACTCAGAAGTACAATGTGCTGGGTTCAATCCCCAGTATCAGAAAAAAGAAAATGTAGTAAAATAAATAGATATGACAGATTAATTGATAAAACCCAAAACACATTCAGATATGAATTTTTGCAAATTAGAAATTAAATTTTATAAATATAAGTATTTATAAAATAGATGCTATGTGTATCATACATACATTAAATATTTCAAATTATTTTCCTTGAGAAAAGTTATCAGAGAAAGATGGTAAGCTAAAAAAATGTAGCCCCTCGGCATTCACATTCTAATATTTATGTATATTACGTAGGCTTCACAGCTTCCAGAAATGAGGATATAAACAATGCTTTATAGCTGTGATTAAGATTTGCAGTTAAGAAATTATCTTAGATTACCAGAATGTCCCTGAATTTAATACAAATTTCTTATAACAGAGAGGCAGGGAAAGATTTTGTGTAGAAAAAAGACAAGATTATCACAAAGCGGAGATTGGAGTATTGTAGCCAGAAACCAAAGAACATAGGCAATCAATCACCTGAACTTGAAGACTCAAGAAGCCCGCTCTCCCTTAGAGGGTCTGGAACAGTACAGTGCTACTGACATGGTTATTCCAGTACAGTAAAACTGATTTTGAACTTTTTGCCTCTAGAATTTATGAGATGATGGATTCTGTTATCTTAAACTAGTAAACTTGTAATAACTTGCTCTAGCAGATTATCCCATATGTACTGTCATCGGCATGTTTCCAAGAGCAGTTCGAGTGTAATCCCTAGTGTACAAATACTACACAGATATGTTTTTGTCACACTGCTTACAGTCCCACTGCCTGACGTGATTTTCATGGCCACATCCAGAGTCAACTGCTATAAAGAGAGGTCTGAAGGAGCAGAGCCCAGGAAAGGGGGCCTTGTGTATTCAGATCCATATATAATTTTTCTTTCCATCTCTCTTTACCTGACTGATAAATAGGATTTAAATAGGAGGCATATTTTATGAAGATTATTCAAGAAGAATAATTTTTTTTTGAGCTGTTACCCATCCTTTATTTACTTTGATTGCTATTCCTATACCATTTAACCTTGATAACCAGGATTCAAGTGATTCGTATTCCAATGACCTCCAAGTTAACTCTATACCAACCACCGGTATCGACTGGTCTCACAAATAAAAACTGCTTTTAAATAACTCTGCCTATAGGTGTCTACCCATGACTTTTCTAGCTTGGTCTGCTTCTGAAATGTTGCCAAAACAGGAACAATTGATGGTATCATAGGGAAAAAATCTGTTGCCACAGGAAACCAAGTACTGTTGAGTCAAGTTCTTTCTTTTTGGTCACTTCTTTCAGAATTATTAGATAAAAGATCTACTTAATTTGTTCAACAAACAAGTGTACATCCATATCTCGGGGAAAATGATGTGAGACAACAAAATAATGTCCGTGTTTAGAGTTCATCAACCCTTTGGGATTCTGAGCTATTTTCTGGTATAGAAAACAGACTTAGCATCTACATCTCCAGTGGATGCAGGCTGCCTCCTGTGATAATCAAGGAATGTAATGGTTCTCCCAAGTCCACAGTACACATTTGCTGTAAAGTGCCTGCTGCAATTTTCTGGTCCTCAGCTCCAACTCTGGCTAAGCCAACACAGAGTGTCTCTTCAGTGATTACTGGTTCTTCTCCTCGTATCCTTTGATTCTGAACAATTTCCAGAAGCTGCTGGGCTGCTTGGTTTACACTCATATACCGAGGGGGTTCATAGATCTTTCTTCCCTTGATCAAATTTTCCAAAGACTGCTCCTTTACTTTGATATCTGTAAACCACAGCAACCTACAGCATTCATTATGGAGGCATTGTGAATAACTCGGTAAGGGATTCCCAACTTCGTTGCTCTCAGAATAAGATCGCTGTGTGTGGTTGCCCCAAATGGATCACCAACCACAAGGAATGCAACATCACTGCTCTCAGCATCCTTTAAAATATTATCTTCTTGTTCCACTTCTTCTCTATCAGCAAGAATCAATTTTCTTCCGTAAAAGTCTTCCAGGGCTTCCTTCCCTACAGTCAGGATTGAGGTGTAGGCTTCCAGATACACTCGACTGCAGCGTCTTAGGACTTCCAGGCCCTTGACTGTGATGTCCTTGGCATCTCCCAAGCCCAAACCGATCAGGTAAAGCATTTCGAACTCCAGAAACCCAGAGACGAAAAAGAGGACCGCAGCAGCCTCTGGGTCGGCGCAGCCCCAGCCCCAAGCTCCGTGCGGAAGCTGCTCCGCGGAGACACGTGCGGCCGCGCGCCGGCCCCTAAGGCGCCGCAAACCTCAAGAAGAATAATTTTAAAGTACACTCATTTGTATAGACTCAGTGATGAATAAATTTTTAGTTCAAAGATAAGTATGTTTAAGTACATTAATGTCTGTACTGTTTTAGTGGCTCAAATAACGCCAGGCTTAAGTGCATATCCTAGTCCAAAAAATGTGGCCAGAATGTGTGCAGCACACATGCTCTATTTCTAAATAGAGCCCCATTTAAAGTACATAGAGAGACAGAATAAAGACAGAATGTTTTTTCAGAAAAATATGTACATATATATTTGTGTGTGCATGTGTGTGTAAACATAGAGGTATTAGATTTGGGGTAGCAAAATGAGGTACATTAATAAAAAGTGATTTATAAGTGGAAGACTGAACAGAAAACTGTAAAGATCATCTGCAGCTCACAGGATGATGATGGTGTAAAGAGGAGGAAAAATACAGAAATTTTATTCTTTCATAACACAATGTATACTTTCTATGAAAGAAGGCAATGTATTAAGTTTGAGCCATAGATGCTAAGACTTCTAGCTTCCTTTATGTCCCAGTTATTTCTAAAATTGTATTCTTTAAATGTTTCCCATTTTATCAATATACTTGATATTTCATTTACATTTAGGCATAACCTGATTTGCTTAGCTTTTCTAAGCCTAGCAATAAAAGACATACATACTTTTTAAAACAATGAGAAAAAGTTTGTTCATGAACATTTTGGGTTATGCTGAAGTTTTGTTTTGATATCAGTAGGGAGGGAATTACATTTATAGAAAATTATATTCTGTAGCAAGAAAGGAAACTTTCTCCAATGGTAATTATATTTATATTCCATTTCCATTACGCACTATCTCATGGACTTAGTCACATGGAACTGGATAAAATTTGTGTAGAAATGAATAAACTTAATCTGTATACTATAATATTGCACATCGTAATTACAATAATTTGAAAACAAGGAGAGGAATCCAAAAGAATAATTTCAATGTTTTTGGAAGTGACAATATGTTGAATGCATAGGTTAAAACTTCTTACTTGTTTGGTTTTATTAACATTGTGGAAAATTCTAGATCTACACCAGTAATACACAGAACATAGTGCCAGACAAATGAGAGGAAACTTTAGTATCATAAATAAGAAATTTGGATTTCACAAAGAATATATATAACATTGACTTTAATTGCACTGATATCACATCACACACACACACACACACACACACACACACACACACACACACAACTAGTTAATTTAACCCAGAGATAAGTTGTTATTATCTAGTAAATTCTTGGTATTCTGTGAGAATACAGAACTTAAATAAACATGGAGCGGGCATGGTGATGCCCACTTGTAATCCCAGCACTTGGAAGGCTGACCCAGGAGGATCGCGCAGGTTTGAAGCCAGCCTCAGCTATTTAGTGAGGCCCTCTGCAATTTAGTAAGAACCTGTTTCCAAATAAAATATTTAAAAAATAGGTCTGGGAGTGTAGCCCGGGAGTAGAAAGCCCTTGGGGTCCATCCCCAGTACCACAACAAACAAACAAACAAACAAACAAACAAACACCTAACCCTTAAGGAAATCATTATTGTTTGTCTATCTAATGTTAAATCTTGTCTGGATCAAGATAGAGTTTTAAACTAATGACTAAATGAAGCAACTTTGTGATCAACAGTTTTTATAGAGGTATGTATGATTTGATTTACACTCTGTGTAAATTAGACTTAGGTTTTCTTTTTTGTAGTATGAACATTTTCACTTTCATTAGTGTTAGTGAGCTGAGTGTTACTAGATTTCAGTAACACTTAAATGTAAAAGAATCCATAATTTTTTTTTCTGGAAACAGAAATCTAGTAAAAATACTAAATATAGAAAGGCAGTTTCCAGGTGTGGTGGTGCGTGCTTATAATCCCAGTGCTTGGGAGGCAGAGACAGGAGGATTGCGCAGGTTCGAAACCAGCCTCGCTGGCTTAAGAGACCCTGTGTCCAAATAAAAATATAAAGTAGGTCTAGGAGTGTAGCCCGGAGGTAGAAGGGTTTCCAGGAACCCTGGTACCACCAAAATAAACAAATAAAAATAAAAGCAGCCATACTATAGTGTTTGTTATAAGAAATTTTATACATTGCAGATTTTAACACTGGATCTACAAATACAGATGACAAAACGTGGAGTGGGGACAATTCCACCGGGAGTTGAAAATTCCACACCAAATCCACCAGAGGCAGGAAGATTTAAAGGAAAATAATGAAATGCTTATTAATAGATTTGAAGGACATTTATGGATTTATATATTTATAAAATTATCTGTAAAATACATACATCTATATAATTTGATATTAATCATTTAAAAATTCTTTACTAAAAATAAGTAGCAATTACTACTTATTATTTCATACAATTCTAAAACTTTTCTTCATAATACTGTGAGTGTCCCTAGTTAAATTTTAAAAATTCGTCTAAGTTCTCTACAAAGAAGTACAACTAATCTTTTAAATAATATTTTTCTTTAAAGTTGCAGCATCCGATGTCTGCTCTAGTCAGTATTTTTATTTAATAGATATATACAATACTAAGTATTGTTTTAAGAAATGCTTTGCACTTTATCAGATGGAGGTATTACACTACTTATCTACAATTTTTTTCTATAAGCTCATAATTTTAAAAAATAAATGAATTTTTGTTCATTCTTGAATTTGACAATTTGAGAGTAATTTGAAAACTCTTCTCTTTTTTGGACTCAAATGGCTTTTTATGATCAAAAAGGGAGTTTAAGTAAAAAGCATAGTAAGTAATTTTAAATATTGACCTTATGTCTTCCCTGAGACAAGTAGTCCTGTCTCTTTTTATTTTCTTGGCACAGATAAGAAATACAGCATGTGAGTCACATGACTCTCCTATGGTTGATGTAGGCAGGATGTGAATAACACTGCAAAGTAGAAAAGCCAAGTTGGGCTTCCAAAGTGACAGACGGTACAGAGTGATGGAAGAGGTGTATGCCCAGTGGGTTGAGGAAGGATGAGATAGAATTACAAGGGGCCATGAGATATCAGTTGGATATATGAGTATGTTCAGCATCTTGGTGATATTATGGGAATGCATATAAATATAGATGTGTGTGTATATTTGTTTATATATATGGGTATATATGTTTATATATGCATATATGTGAATTATCAAATTGTATAAGTTTATTAGTATATGAATAATTATTATAAAACATGATAAAATGTGATAAATTTTTATTGTATTTTTTGAAAGCTAACTAGTAGTAGTGTAGAAGAAGATACCTTAGGGAGAATAGAAAAAAGATAAGGCTAACTCTGTAGTATTATTTCCAAACCTAAAATAATTTGGTCTGGTAAGTGCATTTTATAACAGATATTGAGCCATACCTCCTTAAATCTTTCCCTGATAGTAGGGATGATAGGTGGTAGTTATGTTCTGAGCACCTGGGATTGTGGTGGTGTCCTGCTGACTCTATTAAGAAACATTTAAAAATAACAAAGCATGTAATCTTATTTTATTTAAAGAATACTAATAGCTTGAGTGTTGATTAATTAATTGAGTTTCACTTTCTTCTTGGTGATCTTTTACTTTGATAAGCAGGAATTGACCAAATTAATAGATATATACTAAGCAAGTAAAAAATAGAATGAAAATAGGTAGAAAAATAATTCATCATAATAACTCCAATTTAAATTATGTGACTGTCTATGTTGTTTTAAGTTTCATACCATTCTAGTAATTGCCTTTGTTTTTTTAAATTTTTTATAGGTACATTTTATTCATACATCTTAATGGGATAAAAGAAGGTGAAGACATACATGCACATATCACCCAATTAACCTTTACCAAATTCCTGCACCATTCTCTCCCCATCCCTCCTTCCTATTCTTGGCTTAGTGATTGACTTTGATATGTTTAAGTACATCATGAGCTTTAGAGAGTTTCCCTCTTCACCCTCACATTCCCTCAGTTAGGTCATCTTAATTGTTCATGTATAGAATCTCCTTCTTCATCTAGAGTTCCTCCTATTACCCATTTCTCCCTAGCTTTCTCATATTAGAGAAAGCATCCAATTTCTTACTTTTTTGTGACTGACTAATCTCACTTAGCATAATGACCTCCAGTTCTAGCCATTTCCCTGTAAATGATGTAATAAATGAGTTTTTATGGCTGAATAAAATTCTATTGTGTAAATATCCACAGTTTTGTAATCCATTCATCTGTTGATGAACATCTTGGCTGGTTTCATAGTTTGGCTATGGTGAATTGTGCGGCGATGAACATAGATATATATGCATTAGTTTGGTAGTTGGGTTTCCTATCTTTTGGGTAGATAACCAAAAATGGTATTGCTGGATCATATGGTAAGTTCACTCCGATGCTTCTGAAGATGTTCTATACTGTTTTCCAAAGTGGTTGCACTAATTTGCAATCCCACCAACAATATGTTAGAGTTCCCACTTCTCCACATCCTCGTCAGCATTTGTAGTCATTGCCTTTGAATGGATTCTTACTTTTAAGCTCAAAAGGACTTACCTGGATTCTAATGGCTGCAAAATCAGGTTCTTAGGTCTTAGATGCTAGTATATCTCTAGTAGAAACTCAAATTTTCTGAGTTCCCATTGTAAAAATGCATATTTTAAAAGAAAGTTTTGAGATGTATTGTGGAATAGGAATTAGTCAACAAACACATATTTGTTTCTTTTGTATCTTACTTTCTCTTTTGATTCCACATATGAGAGGAAACTTACAAGCCTTGACTTTCTGCCATTGGCTGATCTCACACAGCATAACATTCTTTACTTCCATCTACTTGCCTGAAAATGGCATCATTTTTTTCTTCTTTCTGGAAGAATAAAACTATATTGTATGTGCTTACAACATTTTCACTATTGAGTAATCTGTTGACTCCATAATTTAACTATTGTTATTATGCTGCTATAAACGCATATATGCATTTATTATTACTATAGTATTCTAATTTTAATTATTTTGTAAAGATATTGAGGAGTGGTATAGTTGGGTCATATGATTATTTCATTTCTACCCTTTTCAGGAATCTCCATCGTTTACCCAGTGTAACAACTTTGTTTAGATGTTCATAAAATGTTCATATTTTATAAATAAGATAAACTCTAATAGATACAAATTAGATGTAACTCTGTCCACCCTCACATGGTATATGATATAGCAATTTTTTAATTTGTTACAAATATTTTGTTATCCTTATAGTATAATTCATACATTTTTTTTAATATTTGACTTGGTTCTTTGGTGTCTAATTTGCAGTGCTGCAAAGTCATGTATATTCTTTCTATTGTTTTCAAAAATCAAAATGTTTTCCTACCAGATAAATTTTTTTTGGTAAAATTTCCACTTAAATGTTATGTTACACCTTTAAATTAGTTTTCTTGCTTACTTATGGAATTTTCAGAGTTCATTATATATTTTGGATGTAAATCTTCTATCAGAGATAAAACTTGCAAATATTGTCTCCCACTTTTTCACATTTTGAATTTTCTAAACAGTGTCTTCAAAAGAGAAAAAGGTTACAATTTTATGGAACCCAATTTTTTAATCATCCAAGTATCATATTTGGTATTTGCTAAGAAACCTTTGTTTAACAAAGGCTTAAGTATAAAAAAAGTTATCCTATATTTTTATTAAAGTTTTATTCTTTTGTGTTTTGTATATAGCGGTATTAATCATCTTGTGTTATTTTGGTTTGATGGTATAAGGAATGAATTAAAGTTTATTTGAATATTTTAGTACATGAAAAAATAGTGGATGAAAATATTTTTTTCTTTACTGAATTACCTTTTCACATTTGTTAAAAATAGACTGACAGGTTATGAGTTTATCTGTTTGGGGACTCTCTATTTGTTTTCCTAATATTTTTGATAATTTTGATATCAATTCCATGTTCTTGGTAACTATAGATTTAAAATAATGTTTAAACAGGAAAATCGTTTTTTTTTTTCTGATGCATTTTTTGGTGTGTGTGGTACTGAGGTTCCTGGAAACCCTTCTACCTCCGAGCTACACTCCCAGACACCTATTTTATACTTTTTAAAATTTGGAAACAGGGTCTCTTAAGACAGTGAGGTTGGCTTCGAACCTGTGCCATCCTCCTGTCTTTGCCTCCCAAGCGCGCGGATTACAAGCGTGCACCACCACGCCCCGGCATTGAGGCACTTTAAAAAAAAAAATTTTTATTGGTGCATTGTAGTCATACACCTTAATGTGATAAAAGACTTGTGTAGACATACACGAATGTATCACCCAATTATTGGTGCACTGTATTCATTCATCTTAACGGGGTACAAGATGGTAGAGGCATACATGCACAACTTACTCATTTAGCTCTTTCGCAATTTTCACGCCAATTCCTTTCTACTCTCCTTCTCATGTTTGGCTTAGTTATTGACTTTGATATGGTTATGAATGTACATCATATACATGTGGAATTTCTCTCTTCCTCTCTCCCATCCCTTTCAGTTAGGTGCCTTATTTGGTCATTTATGGTTTCTCCTTCTTTGTCTAGACTTTCTCCTATGACTCTTTTTCTCCCTACCTTCTGCATATTAGGGAGAGAATCCGATGTTTTACTTCTTGTTACTGACTGTCACTTAGCGTATTGTTCTTAGTTCCATCCATTTCCCTGCAAATGATATAATTTTGTTTTATTTTTGGCTAAGTTTTACAATCAGATATTCTTAGTGCTCCAAATTTGTTCTTGTTTTTATTAGCACCAATCCTTATTTTAGAAATAGCTTATCAATTTCTACCAAAAAGCTTGTGGGACTTTTGATTAAGGTAGCTTTGAAATGAAACATCAGTTTGAGGTAGATTGGCATCATAATCATACTGAGTCTTTCAACCAATAAACCAACTATCTTATCCACTTATCTGTGCATCCACGGGATTGTTCTTTCTTCTCTCTCAGCACTATTTTATAATGTAAAGTGTATACGTTTTGCATATCTTTTTCACAGAATTATCCCCAAGTATTTCATATGATTTTGTGTTATTGTACCTTATGTGGCTTTGTTAAATTCCAGTTTATAATTTTTTACTGGCAATACATAGACATAAAATTCTCCTTTGTACCCTGCTATCTAGGTAAATTCACATATCATTTCCACAGCTTTTTTGTTTTTATAAACCACATAGGATTTTCTGTGTAGAAAAACAAAACATATGAAAATGTACATTTGGTTCTGTCATTCAAACTGGGTGACTTATATTTTCTTTTTACATATGGTACTGGTTAAAATCGCCAATTCAATATTGAAAATAAGTAATGACAATGAGCATTTTTTAATCTTAATAATAAAAGCATTAAGTCAAAGAAGTGTGATGTTAGTTAATTGTGTTTTTTGTTTTATTTTGTTTAAGAGGGGCTTCATCAGATTAAGGAAGTCCCCTTCTATTACTAATTTGTTGAGGGTTGTAAATAGCAATTACTGTTAAATGTTGACAAATGATTCATCTTTGTTTATTGAGATTATCCTATGGTGATTGTATTTTGTTGGTAAGTATGGACACTTATTTTCTGAATATTAAAATCAATTTGCTCTCCTAGGCTAAACCTCACTTGGACATCATGCTTAATATTTTAGCACAACGTATTGAGTTTAATTTGCTAACATTGTGCTAAAATATTTGCTTCTATGTTCATAATTCTTATTGGCCTGACATTTCTTTTGACATCTTTTCAGTTATAAAAGCTATATTGGCCTTATAGAATATGATGCTGCATAGGCTTTATTTCTGTTAAATATTCTGGAAGAGATTATGTGGATGTGGTATTATTTATTTTTAAATGTTTGGTAGAATTTAGCAGTGACCTTATCTGGGGCTAGAGTTCTGTTTTTGGAAAGTTTCAAGTTACAGGTTTAATTTCTTTTTTGTATATCTTTTCAGGTATCTGGTCTTTGTGGGTGAATTCTGAGAGTTTGGTTCTTTCAAAGGATTTTTTAAATTTAATCTAAATTCTTGATTATTGGAATATATTTAATCACAATACCTTCTACCCTTAATTTTAAGGTCATGTTTCTAAAAATATTTGCACTTTTGTATCTGAGAATCAGCAAACTTGATTCCTGCTGTGCAGACTTGCTTTTATTTTAAGCTCTACCAATAATGGGTTCCAAAGAGAAAAGTACGGTTCTTAGGGGCAGGAAAAGGAATTTGCTGTGATTACTTGTTTTCTCCTTCCTGTTCTTGTCAGTAACACACACCAACACTTCTACATAGACAGTTGATTCCAGTGTACACCTCACATCCAGTATTTACCAATCCAGGCTTGAAGTCTCTCAGGAATTTCAGTGCCAGCTGATTGAACTCTACTTACCAGACACAAAGGGTACCTCCTTTCATCTCAGATAACAGAACCAGCTCTTTTTAATAAAAATCTGAAATTTGTCTCCAAAGACCTTGCTCCAAGCCACTGGGCTTAATAATTTTGAATTCTCCCATTTGATCTTCCAGCTATAGGGTTGGTTCTGCTTTCTACAACTATTACCATGTGACATTTTAGAATTGTCCCAAATTTGTCTTTTTAGTTCTTTCATCCTATGGTAATAATTATTCATATTATGTGTTAACATAACAGAGATGGTTTCTACTTTTTGTCTATACTATAATTAATTTAATAATTAAATGCTTGTTTCTACTCTATCAAATTATTATATCATTTTAATTTCTTTATTGTTGAAGTAGTTATAAAAAGATGTCTAAGCTACGTAAAAGCTGCTTTATTTAGCTTAATATAATTAATATTTTAATTTTCATACAATAAAAGAGATAGTTGATATTTTTCAAATTTTGTCTCTGATAAAGCAAATACTGTAATGTATATATTACAGTATATATGCATATATAGTTTACCTATGCACATATTTTATACTTACATGTACATATGCATACATACATACATATACAATATAAGTAAAAATCCTTTTTTTATTAGTCTAAGTAGTGCACAGGCTAGGCAACAGACACACTTTAATGTTCTAAGCATTAGAAATCAGGATAGCATTAAGTCAGACTCACGAATAATTCATGAGATTTGATTTGAAGGATAACACAAGATGAAAAGAAGGAACCACCAATGAAATAGTTTGATTGTCTCTAATTTCCTGGTGAAGTCCATGAATTTGCTTATATTTGTAAGATTATTGCAAAAGCTTTGGCATCATTGCCTCTTTTAGCAAATTTGAGATTTTAGGAAATATAAAGATATCTTTGTAACATTTGTATTTTCTACTTTGGTATTGTATAATACCTTGCTTGAAAATTCAAGTGTGGGATTATTTTGTATGGCAAATTTATGCCTCAAGATACACACACACACACACACACACACACACACACAGAGATTATAATCTTCTCTCAAATTTTAATGAATTTTCTGAATATAGGTATATTTACACTCAGAGTAAAGCTTTCCCTAGATCTTCTAAGTATAAATAAATCATGTCAGTTGTTATTTGATCACTTCATTTTCATTAATGGGCTGTTTTTAAAGCTAATCTGAAGCCTATATCCCCAAAGTATATGCAACTGCTTCTCTCTCACAGAATCTAAACTGGCTGAATATTATAGGTCAATTTTGAGAGAATCATCATCGTCATTTAAAAAGAATTCTCAGTAGCTCTAAAACTGGATTGGATACTGCGATAGCTCAGTCACAAAACCTGGGATGAATTTCAAGGCTAAGAATTTTACTTTGCTGATGCATCACCTCTGCAGAGCAGAAATCATAAACATTTATATTGTACATCTGGTCATTCTTTGATTCCATCACCTCTTATTTGTAGACTGGTAACATTGGACTATGAATAAAGTATATCCTTGTGAAAACCTTGACAAAGGTAACTGTCTACGGTAACCCTGACAGTGTTTTTGTTCTGTGTGTAGAATTTCTATAAGTGCCCTTTGTATTATTTATAACTAGCACTTGGTTATCTATATTATTCATTACATTTCATATATAATCATTATGATTCCTTTATAGGAAGGGCCTGTATTAAATCTTTCTGTAACACTGCCACTTCTGGTGAAGCTTCATTTGCTTAAGTTTGATAATAAGTGTTAGAGCCAAGATTTGACCCCAGGGGTTTTGATTCAAGAGGATATAGTTGGCAATGAGTCTGATTGTACTAAAAGATATTCTCCTAGGATCTCTATAGTAATTTTAACAAGGCAGATCTCAAAGGTGTGCAAATCTTGCGAGTGTGTTTCTGCTCTTCATATTGATTTATTCATTTAATTTTATAATGTTTACTATGGGTGCATGAAAAAATAAATAAAACCTTAATTTACCCTTTCTGGCTATTTTCATGTCAAAGATAACCAGTTAAATATTTCCCCAAAGAATATTAATAACTGTGAAACAAATTTAAAAAACACATGAGTTAGCCACATGTAGAAGAATGCACCTGTAATTGGCTTTCAAAAATACAGTCTTCACTTATTGTAGAATAAAATGTATAATGCACTCAGAGAAAAAAAGAATAAATGATATTTATATAAAAGGGTATCATTCTCAGGAAAAATATATTGGTAACCCTTAAAAGAAAGATAGTTCTTTCAGTTTTTTTAATTATTATTGACTGCCAGAGCTCTCCAAATTAGCCATCAAGACCATTTTTATACAAAAAATTTCAGAAGAGTTGATAAAATAAGATAGTGACTAAGTAAGTAATGAAATTAAAGTCCTGAGATGGTTAACTTGAGGCAAAGTATAATTTTTTACTTGGCATTCTTTTAAAACAGCACAGGAAAGGCAACTTGAGTGAGTGGGATGAAAGGAGGGAAAAGAAAATTCTCTAATGTAAACGATGTACATTCACAAACATATCAAAGTCAATCATTAAGCCAAACATGAGATCAAGGGAGGGGAAGGAATGGGAAGGGAAGTGGGGAAGGACTAAATGATATATGCATGTATGTCTCTACCATCTTGCACCCCATTGAGATGTAAGATTACGATGCACCAATAAAACATAATAAGTTAATATATAAAAAAAGCACAGGAATAAATTATTATACTATTTACTATTGTAAATAAGAATAAAATCCTCGAAGGTTTTCAGTGTCAAACCTATCAACACTGAAAAGAAAGCATTGTTGTATACCAACATGATATTAAAACATTAGATTAATTAATAATTTAAAATGCTGGCCAGGTCTGGTAGCGCACACTTGTAATCCCAGCGCTTGGGAGGCTGAGACAGGAGGATGGCACAAGTTAGAAACCAGCCTCAGCTACTTATTGAGGCTCTCAGCAACTTAGTGAGACCCTGTTGTTTCCAAATAAAATAAAAAATCGGTCTGGGAGTATAGCCTGGAGGTAGAAAAGCCCCTGGGTTCTACCCCAGTACCACAAAAATAAAATAAAACAAAATGCTAAGATAACTTTTTAAAACTTTTAATGTAGTAAAACAAATTTGAAGGTTAGCTAAAGTTTAACCTTTTCACTTATTTTAGTTAAATTTTACTTCTGTTTGAACCCATTGTAAAAATTTCCATTTGTCTCTATTTTGTCGATGTGATATAAATCACAATCCTATAATTAATAAAATCATCTGATTGTCTTTTATAGTGTCTAAGATTTGGATTTAAGAGTAATAATCTATACAGGTGGCTAACAAAATGTGTCCTCATGCATATTATAAACCCTTTTTTAGAGAGCATTGCTAAATCCTTAACCAGAAGTTGTGATACTAGAAATTCCTTTTGAGAACTGGTCTCTCACAACAAAATTACATAATTTGCAGGAAAATGGATGGAACTAGAGAATGTTGTGCTAATTGAGAGCTTTCAGTAACAGAAAGTCAAGGGTCACATGTTTTCTTTTGTATGTGGAAGCAAAAGAGAAAATAGGACAAAAAAAATAAGACTTTACATAATCAAGAAGAGAGACCAGTAGAATAGTAGAAGGGAATAGGGAAATGGAGTCCGGGAAGAGATATGGATAAATGATGGAAGAAACATTACAAATGATGTTTCCCCCATGTGTGAAGGTACCACTACCAAAACACTCTTATGTAGAGGGATGGATGAGTAGCAAGGTGGGAACTGAAAGAATTCACAGCAAGACCTATGTGCATTTTTGCTTGTATTACTGAACTTCACTATAATATATAATTGTGATGCACCAATAAAAGTATAACAAATAACTATTCTTTCTAACATATTGATCCTTCTCTACATCTATCTGTTATAGCTCACCTGGTCTCTTGGGATTTCTCACACTTTAGCCTTGAAAAGCTTGTATCATCACTGTAGAGTAAATAAACGGTGTTATATTTTCAAATAGCTTTATTCAAACCATTGTCCAAGTGGATGTTGAAATTAAAAATTCAAAAGGTGTAACATGTCTTGTATATTTAAATGTCCACAATTCTTGTGTAATATTTTTGAAGGTTTTGCATAATATGCTTCACAACAGGGGTGAGAAGTTTTATGCATACTTTTGAAATTCCATTTAAAAATAACATATTGAGTTCTACTAAAATATTCTCAGAATAATGAAAAGTCTGTTTTTTAGTTCTACTCTCTATTCTTTGGGAATACTAGTAAACAACGTGGATATAGAAGATCTCTGCTTACTGCCTTGTTGGAGTTTTATTATTTTTACTATAACCTGTAATGATGAACATAATGAAGTACATGATAGAACAATAGTAAAATTCTCTTCTCAGTGTTATCTAGGTATGTAAAAGTCTAAGATATTTGCACTAACTTTTTAAGTTATTTATAAAGTAGTAAAAATAAGAAAAAGTCTGGGTTTTTTTGGTAGACTATGAAGATAATTCTTGTGTATGCATCTAGTATTTCTTCAGTAACTCAGTTTTTTAATTTGGCGAGACTCTGAAAGGTTAATTAACATATCTGCTTTGTAGCAAATCATATTAATTATAGGACCATGTTAATTTTGATAGATTTTTGAATGGCTTACCCTTGAAGTTTAGGTTTTTCCCAGATATGTAGAATCTTAAAACTTCACTCATATCTATAATATTATAGTGAGTTCTATCTCAAAAATATCCTTTAATTGGTACTCTAAATAGAACACAGTCAGTTTTATTTACATCAACATTTTAGACAATAGTTGTTAAACTGATATTAATGTTCAGTAGCAAGAAACTGTAAAGATTTTAGATTCAAGATTTCTTTTTTGAGGCCGGGTGTGGTGGCACACGCTTATAATCCCCGTGCTTGGGAGGTGGAAACAGGAGGATCGCCCAGGTACAAAGCCAGCCTTGCTGGCTTAGGAGATCCTGTTTCCAAATTTAAAATATAGAAATATATTAAAAAAAAATAGGTCTGGGAGTGTAGCCCGGAGGTAGAAGGGTTTCCAGGAACCCCAGTACCACCACCAAAAAAAAAAAAAAAAAAAAAAAAAATTCTTGTTTGTCTTTTTAGTGAATTAAAATTAATATTCTACCAAGTCAGTTTTATCTTTGTAAGTACTAAAATTAAACTGTGGCCTATACTTTTATTTTTGATAAAGGATAAAAGAAATCTCATATTTTACCACTGTTCACTTAACATATGTAGGTTCTAAAACTAAAATGTGGCTTAAACTTTTATTTTTAATAAATATTTTATTCACTGTTGGTAGAATTTCATATTCTTAAAGTATGCAATTCTGAAGTAATTGTAATTAAATTAATTTAAAGTTTTTTAAGTACCCATTGATTATTTTCCATGATTTCTCACTTATTTGTTATTATTTCTCAGAATGTGGGTATTCTAACCCCGATTTACCAATGAGAAAGTAAATAAGAGTTCTAGGAGATTAGATAGGGTTAGAGTGCTAATGCTTTTACATTACATTGCAAGTCCTAATTGAAAGGAAATCTGGTGGCTATAGAACTGATGAATGGTTTCATGTGGGCGGCTCACAGAACAGCTCACTGATTAATCGTGATCGTCACATCACAGGGCACCTCAAACTGCACTGACTTAGTCTGTCAGTCTGAGGATGCTTTAATTTCATAAAAGCTTTCATAAAATGAATAATTTGCAATTCAAAATTGGGTTCACCTTTTCTAATTAGGTGAAATTACAGTTGCCATATTATAATTAAAGGTTATGTGACAGATAGGAGTGTTTATTTGGATTATATCAGATTATTTTTCTAGGCTCCTGAATATTGTGGCTTTTGAAGGGCCTGGATTGGATTTTTAAACCTCTGACAGATATCTATTTTTATTTAGGAATAGAGCTGTTACCTTTCTCTGAACTTGAAATGCAGCTATGATTGTCTACATTATGGGGCTCATATTCAAATGCATTTCTCTACCAAACTGCCTAAAGGTATTGATGTCAGAATATTTCCTTTCTAATAAGCACATGATGTCTCCCAGAAATGCTACGAAAAAATATCACTGTGCTTCAAACTGAATTATCGTAATGTCACTTAATAATACTTTTTAAAATGCCTCAAATTATACATCACAGGAATATTGAAATACAGAGGTAATATATAGGAACTGTACTCCACAAAAAGTAGCCTATAGTTTTTGTGCACTGGGAAATAAAAAAAAAAACAAACCTCTGAAAAAATTTTTCCCAAAGCATGAGCTTAGAACTTGGTTTTCTTCTCCGTGTCCCCTTACACATTAATTTGAATAACCTTGGTAGTGCAGAAGAGTTGCAAAGAATCTATAGTCAAATTGTTTGCAGTTTAATGTGAAGGGTGCTCTCTCCCAATAAGACAGGGCAAATGCCCAAGATTGTTTTAGGCATTAAAAGTTAAAACATAAAAAGTTATAAGAATAATTTTTTCAGCAAGTAGTTTACTCTTAGGAAATCATAGCCATCTCTTTTAAGACCAGAAAAGATAGAATATAAGTTTTGCTTACTATCTGCTTTTGAAGTTAATTGTTTAAGACAATTTCATCTTTGATGTTATTAAAATTTCTTATCAGGTCTCTTTAAAAATATTCATTTTGGTACAGTATAATTTGTGAGTAACTGTATCAAAGCAAAATTGCATGATTCTTTTTCCTGTAGTTCTACTTGCACCCCTTGGAGACTGCCAAGGGGTGACGCTGGTCCTGGGGCTAGCGAGGCCTGGATCGTAGCCTGATGTGAGGCAAGGCTGGTGCTGGGGCCTCTGAGGCCTGGATCGAAGGCTGCCGAGGGGTGAGGCTGGTGCCAGGGCCAGTGAGGCCGGGATCAGAGCCTGCCCTGGGGCAAGGACAGTGCTGGAGCAAAGTGAGGCTGGGATCAGAGTCTGCGGGGTGGCCAGGCTGATGTCAGGGCCTTCAAGAGTGGGACTGGAATTTGCAATGTAGTATACACTAGAAATATCACAAATAAAAATCAGATGTTTTCCCTAATATACATAAACTAGGAAGAAATGGGTAATAGGAGGAAATCTAGTTGAAGAAAGGTCCCTATGGAGGAGCAATTAAGGTGACCTATCAGAGGGGATGGGATGGGGGAAGATGGAATCTCTTTAAAGCACATGATGTACTTAAACAAATATATCAAAGTCAATCACTAAATCAAGCATGGGATTGAGGGAGGGGGAGGAAATGGGATGGGGATTGGATAAAGGCTAATTGGATGATGTGTGCTTGTATATCCTCACAAGTCTTGTATTTCACTGAGATGTTTGACCACAGTGCACCAATAAAAATATACTAAATTAAAAAAAAATAAATAAAGCTGGGAGTGGTGGCGCACGCTTGTAATCCCTGCGCTTGGGAGGCAGAGACAGGAGGATCACATAGGTTCGAAGCCAGCTGTGCTGGCTTAAGAGACCCTGTTTCCAAATAAAAAAGTAAAAAGTGGGTCTGGGAGTGTAGCCCAGAGGTAGAAGGGCTTCCAGGAACCCCAGTACCACCAAACAAACAAACAAACAAACAAACAAACAAAAAAGCCAAATAAATAAATAAATAAATAAATAAATAAATAAAATAATATTCCTTTTGGTACAGTATAATTTGTGAGTAACTGTATCAGAGCAAAATTGCATGACTCTTATTCCTGTAGTTCCACTTGAAGTTTTAGTCAATATTTGCCTTTATTTAATTCAACAGATTTAGTAAAGGATTGGATAACAGTGAGCTGAAGAAAAATACATTAAATTTATAATGTCAAATATATTCACTAAGAACTTTTTATTTTTCAAAACTATTTACTTCAGTATTTCAATATGTTTAATTATTAAAAATGTAGTTGGGTGTGGAGGCTGAGACAGGAGGATCAGAGGTTTGAGGTCAAATTCAAAAATTAGTGACAACTTATTTTGAAATAAGAAAAATAAAAGGGCTATAGTATAGCATAGAGGTAGAATGTCCTTGGGTTCAACTCCCAGTACCACACACACAAAATAAGTAACAACTTATATCCAAATTCTCTTAGATTATATGAAAATATAGATAGCACAAATGTGTTCTGAAATAACAGTAGTGAGAACAAAGAAAGATACAGATATTTAAGATTTATTAGGATTTAGATGGACATTTGATTATTCACTGAAAATTTATTGAATATCTAACATATACACATTTCTCAGATTATTACTTTAGTACTAATATCATAAATATTTACAAAGGCTACTGCAGTTTCTCTTGTTTGGTATTTTGTATTTTAGATTCTTTTCATAAACCTCTTAAAATGTTGGATCCCACTATAAATATCAAGTAATTAATTGCTTAAAAGATTTGTACTTAGGATTAATTGTTTATAGAGCATTTTTTCATAATAACAAATTATGACAGTCATTTTATTGAATCAGTATTTTTCATTTCTCTATGATGATCCAAAAATATTTTTTATAAAAATGAACAGCTACTTTCTCTAAATGAGTTTGCTGTCATGGCAACTGAAGCTCTCAATATCAATACTATGCAAAGAACAGGATTGAATTGTTATGTTAATAGAAGTTTTGGAGTAATTAGATTGTGAAGATGCTTTGTCTTTTCTAGTTCAGAGATTTGTGTAACATTGCTAAAACAAATTATTCTGAAAATATTAACGTGTTTATTTTAATCAGTTATTGTCATCTGATTCCATTATCACTGTTTTATAATCTTCTGTCACATACATGCTACATAGTTGTATAACTTGATTCTTATCAATTCACGGCCTATCTCGTTTGAATTTTATTTGATGTCTCTTTGTTTTTATTTTGCAAATGTGTTTCAGGGCATGGGTGACAACAGCCCATAGGTGACAGAAATTATCGTCTTTGGCTCAAACAATCTGACACATCAAATAATACAATTTGAGGGAGTAACTTTTATTTCTTGCTATTGTTCAGGGGCTTTCTGTTCATCTGTGAGTTTCTAAGACATCTGTGTCATTTAAATTTTCACAAAACATGTTTAAGTTGGACCTGTGTCTATATGTAGAGGACATCATCAGCAAATTCTTTCATCTGAGTTGCTGAGGGATGTTGGGGCAGGGAAACAGGCCTGGCTAAGAATCTGTCACTTATAGATCTATACCATGTCACTTTTTCCATCACTGTGGATGGGCAAATGTAAACAAGTGTCAGAAAATAGATTGCTTAGACCATGTTTTCCTTGGGATATTGAAGTTGCCTGGAGAACATTTTAGTGTGTTTTTGGAACAGAGCTATTAATCCAGTCATAGCAAAGAAAAGGTTATAGCTTCTAAGGACAGGGAAGAAAGAACAAGTGCAGTCAAAGAAATAGCAGTTCAATGGCTCTTACCAATTTTAAAACAGTCTTTACACAAAATATGGAAATAACAACAACTATCTGGGAAAGTCAAAACTCACCAAACACTCTTGCTAGAAATTTATAGGTAACTTTCAACAAATCTTTCGTTTACATGATCTGAATAATTTCCTCAGTCTTATAATAAAACAATAGATAGGTACATAGATAATAGATGGAGGGGTAGATAGATACATGATAAGTAAAATAAATCTATATTTTTACATATAAAATTATAAATTACTTTTGTGATTACTGGGGATGGGATCCAGGGGCATTCTACCTCCAAGCTATACCCCCAGCCCTACTTTTTATTCTTTATTTTGAAACAAGGTCTCACTAAGTTGCAGAGGGCCTCCTAAGTAACTGAGACTGTTGGGAACCCATCATCCTCCTGTGTCAGCCTCCTAAGTACTGGGATTATAAGTAAGTGTCACCACACCCAACTTCATAAATTACTTTCAAAAATTCTGCTTTTATTGAAAATACATGTATTATTTTTACAAATAGTGTTCACCTATAATTCAATATCTGTTACTTATGATGACTGATACAATAGAAGTTAGTTTTTCAAATATATTTTACTTGAAATCATCTAGTATATTCAATTTAGTGAATTTATATATTTGATTTTATTGCTCACATAATTCATGTAAATAAATTCATTTCTTCTTTGTTGGTTATGTTAGAAATTCTATATACCATAAACAACCCCCAGTTTATAATAAAATTATTCACTATATTGAGTCAATCTCTATATCCATTCTCTTTGAAAGTATATTTCCAAACCTCAAATTTAATTTTATAAGAGAAATCAAATTTATAATTTTTGGAAATAGTTGTTTTGAATTCATATTTCTTCATGTTTAAAAAATTCTTCTTTTATCTAAAAACGACCTGTAACCCAATGCAAATCAATCACTTGCTTACCTAAAACCATGTAGAAATATTTCAAACATCCTAGGCCTTGCTGTAAATTCAGTTATATATTTTCTGATTATTGAATAGAGAACATACTGATTAAGCTTTCTAATTTCATTAACTTGAACAGACAAGAATACTTCATATCATAATAAGGAAAATGTGATTAAGTCTTAGTATAAAAATGATTACATAAAACTAAGGAGAAGTAAAAAAAAAGTTCTTCATAATGAATAATTGTAACTGAATATCAGAAACAATACATTTCTTTTGTGGTTGCCAATCAATACATATTGAATGACAATTTATTTCATGTAAGGAAATATTTTCTGGGGATTGAGAGCATGGAAAATCACAAGACAGGACCTGAAAAATTTACCACTTAAGTGAAGGATACCAATAATGTAACTAAAAAACTGATTATAACTAAATAGCATCTTAGAATTTACAAATAAGATTATAAAGAAAAGCTGGACAGTAAATTAATAGTTATTTATGCATGTCATTTTTCCAACTTTTTAATAATCTCACGATTTTAAGGAAGGAGATTAATCACTAAAGATGAAGACAATAAAAGAAGTAATTCAGCCGGGCATGGTGGCGCACACTTGTAATCCCCGCGCTTGGGAGGCAGAGACAGGAGGATAGCCCAGGTTCAAAGTCAGCCGCGCTGGCTTAGGAGACCCTGTTTCCAAATAAAAAAGTATAAAATAGTTCTGGGAGTGTAGCCCAGAGGTAGAAAAGCTTCCAGGAACCCCAGTACCACACACACACACACACACACACACACACACACACACACACACACACACACAGTAATTCATTGTTTCCTACATATTCAACTTTTTCACTTTCATTTTTCTCAAACTCATCCCACCACAATAGCTAATACAATAGCTAATAACAAAAGCTATCTTCCTTCCAACTCTTAAATGCCAGCCTGTTTTTTTTTGTTGTTGTTGTTGTTTTATCTACAATATTTTAAAAATCATTTCTTTTCTAGCAGTCATCTTCACGCTAATTCTTCAAGTCTCTGAAAAACACTGCTGCTCCACAATGATCACAGTGAGCTTTTCTTTCTCTTTTCTCTCTCTCTCTTTTTTTTTTTTTTTTTTTTTTTTTTTTGGCGGTGCTGGGTATTGAACCCAGGGAGTATTCTATCACCAAACATACCCCCAACCCTATTTTATTTTGAAACAGGGTTTTGCCAAGTTGATGCAAGCCTCATCTTCAAATCTTTAATCCTCCTGTCTTCACTTCCCAAGTAATAAGATTACAGGCATCCACCATCACATCTGGCTTCAGAGTAAGCTTTCTTTCTTTTTTCTTTTTTTTTAAATGATCTTTGATTTTATTTTTAAAAAGTTTTAAAATTTTATTTTATTTATATGTGGAACATATTGAAAATGGTATAGATTTAAACTGTGCTTGGTGCCCACAGTAAGCTTTCGAAAGCAAAAACCTGATCAAGTCTTCCTGTTGCTTGATGTCCTTCAATAGATTATTACCATCGGAAATATCAACTATGTCATTGGCATCCATTCGAGGATTTGGCCTCATTTACCTCTTCAGTTTTATTAGTCACCTTTTACTTGATGCTTTGACAAATTTAAGTTAGTAACAGAATCTCACACATGACCTACCATTTATTCTGTCAATGTTCTTGTGCATAAAATGTTTACCAGAAATGCTTCTTTCATTACTTCACCTGGTTACTTTTACTTACTGTTACCGACTTCTAATAGGGCTTATAAAACGTTAATGATATCACTTGCTTTAGTTTAAGGGTCCAAGGAAGGTACATTTGTCTCAAATCTTGCATTTATGTTTGCTTTCTAAACACCCTATTTTCATTTTCATAAAATAATTCTTGATACATAATATATTGTACATTTTAATGTATAAAATTTGATGAGTCTTCACACACACACACACACATACACACACATCACTAAAACCAATATAATGAACCTATTCATCAACCTCTAATGTTTCCTCTTGCCTTGGTTTAATATATACTCCCCACCTTACCCTCAGGAAAACACTGATATGTTTTGTATAATGATAGATTATTTTACATATTTTAAACACTTTGCATCACCAGAAGCATAGAGTGTTAATAATTTTTCATCTGACTTATTTCTGTTGTGACAATCAGTCTGAGATTCATCCATGTTGCTGCAGGTAGTATTGGTCGTTTCTTTCAGTTGCTGAGTATAACTCACACTGTCCAGATATGCCGTATATTGTTTATTAATTACCTATTGTTGGAAAATTGTGTGCAAAAAACCTAATCAATATTTTCATACAAGACTGTGTAAACATAAGTTTTTTTATATCTCCTTCAAAACTGTGGAATGGCTTAGTCATATTTTAGATATATATGTTTAATATTTTAAATTTATATATATACATATATATATTTTTGTTGTTGTTGTTGTTGTTGCTTTTGGTGGTACTGGGGGTGGAACACAGAGGCTTTCTACCTCTGGGCTATACTCTCAGACCTGTTTTATATTTTATTTGGAAACAGGGTTTCACTAAGTTGCTGAGAGCCTCACTAAGTAGCTGAGGCTGGCTTCGAACCTGCGTGATCCTCCTGTCTCAGCCTCCCAAGTGTAGGGAGTACAAGCGTGCACCACCACGCCCAGCAAATTTTTATATATTTATTGGTGCATTTAATTATACACCATAGTGAAGTTCAAAATTATACAAATATGAACATATCATTTGATTTATTTACTTTTATATCCCACCCCACCCCTTTTCTTCCTGTAAATGGTAGTGAGATTGATGGTGAAAAACCTTCATATAGGAACATAGCTATATTTCAACAATTCCTTTTCTCAGTCCTTCTTTTTTCCTTCCCCACCCCCTTCTCCCAGTCCCCTTTTACTATTTTACTGATGTTGATCCTCATTTATATCTAAAGTCCCTTTTGTTTTCTTTCTATTTTCTCTCTAACCTTCACGTATGATTGGAAACATATGACCTTTGACTTTCTCTAGTGCAATCAGCCCATTAAGCATGATATGCTCTAGTTTCTTCCATTTTTTTCAAATAACATGATTTTGTTCTCTAGGGCTGCTTAAAATTCCACTGTGTATATTATGTATTTTTTATTCATTCATCTATTGACAAACACCTTAGCTGGTTCTATGATCTGGTTGTCCTGAAATGTGTTGCAATAAATAGAATATCATGTATCATATTCTGACTTTAATCAATTAATTATTTTGGAAAGATACTGAGGTGTGGTGTAACTTGCTTGTAAGGTGGTTCATTTTCTTGTCTTCTGAAGAAATTTAAAACTGATTGCCATGTGCTTGTACAAGTTTACAATCCTACTAAAAGTAGAAGGGTTCCTATTTCCTCACATCCTGACTTTTATTATTATTTGTATTCTGCTTTAATACTTTTATTGGTTTACTGTAGTCTCACATAATAATGTAGTTCAGAATGATAGAGACATACATGCACTTACTACTTGATGAGCTTGCCCCAGTTTCCTTACCACGCCCTATTAGTATTTTTGATGATTGGAATTCAGGTTGGAGTTAGAAGATATCTCAGTGTAGTTTTGATAGTATTTCTCTGATTGCTAATGATATTGAGCATTTTTATTTACTTGTAGTCCATTTGTATTTCTCTTTTGGAAAATCATGTGTTCAGTTTAATACCTCATTTTTATTGGGTTATTTGCTTTTCTTAAATTTTTATTGGTACATTGTAGTCATACATCTTAATAGGATAAAAGATGGTGGAGACATACATGCACATATTACCCAATTAGCCCTTACCCAATTCTTGCCCCATTCCCTCCCAATCCCTCCTTCCCATGCTTGGCTTAGTGACTGACTTTGATATGTTTATTAAAGCACATCATGTACTTCAGAAAGTTTCCCTCTTCCCCCTCACATTCCCTCAGTTAGGTCTTCTTATTTTCTCATTGTAGAATATCCTTTTTCATCTAGAATTCCTCCTGTTACCCATTTCTCTCTAGCTTTCATATATTAGGGAAAGCACCTGCTTTCTTATTTTTTTGTGACTGACTAATCTCACTTAGCATAATGTCTCCAGTTTCATCTATTTCCCTGTAAATGATGTAATTGTAGCTTTTTATGGCTGAGTATAATTCTGTCGTGTACATATCCCACAGTTTTGTAATCCATCCATCTGTTGATGGACATCTTGGCTGGTTCCATAGTTTGGCAATGATGAATTATGCAGCTATGAACATAGATACACATGCATTCGTTTGGTAGTTTATTTTCCTTTTTGGAGGGGTCAATAACCAGAAGTGGTATTGCCGGATCAAATGGTAAGTTCTTTCCTATTCTTCTGAGGATCCTCCATACTGTTTTCCAAAGTGGTTGTACTAATTTGCAATCCCACCAACAATGTTTTAGAGTTCCCACTTCTCCACATCTTTGCCAGCATTTGTTGTTGTGTTTTGAATGATTGTTGTTCTAGTTGGAGTTAGGAAAACATCTCAGGGTAGTTTTGATTTCCTTCTCTCTGGTTGCTAATGATGTCGAGCATTTTTTATGCATTTATTGGCCATTTGAACTTCTTCCTTCAAGAAGTGTATATTTAATTCACTTGCCCTTTTTTTTTTTTTTTTTTTTTTGTTGTTGTTGTTGGTACTGGGGTTCCTGAAAACCCTTCTACTTTCCGGCTACACTCCCAGACCCATTTTTATACTTTTTAAATTTGGAAACAGGGTCTCTTAAGCCAGCACAGCTGGCTTGGAACCTGCGCGATCCTCCTGTCTCAGCCTCCCAAGTGCAGGGATTTCAAGTGTGCGTCACCACCCCCCGGCTATAACTTGGCCATTTTTCATTGAGTTATTTGCTTTTTCAGTGTTAAATTTTATGAGTTCCTCATATATTCCAGATTTTCATTCTCTATCAGAGAAGTAGCTGTCAGAGTTTCTGCCTTTATGTATCTTCTGCCTTTGTTATGTAAATTCTTTCCTTTAGCCAGGCGTGGTTGGGCAGGCTTGTAATCCCAGCATTCAGGGGGCTGAGACCCAGAGGATCGTGGTTCGCGGACAGCCTCAGCTACTTAGTGAGGCCCTCTGCAACTCAGTGAGACCCGGTTTCAAAATAAAGAATAAAAAATAGGGCAGGGGGTGTAGCTCGGAGGTCCAATGCCCCTGGGTTCCATCCCCAGACCCACAAATATAAATAAATAAATAAATACATAAATAAATAAATAGTTTCTTTTGATATGCAGAAGCTTTTTAATTTGAAGCCACACCATTTATTGGTTATTGTTTTTATTTTCCAATTTGTGGGTGTCTTATTAATGAAGTCTCTGCCAGTGCTTATATATTAGAGAGTAGGACCTATGTTTTATTCTTATACTTTCAAAGTTTTTGGTCTAATTTCTAAGTCTTTTATTAAATTGAATTTGTGCAGGGTTAGAAATAGGGGTCTAATTTCATTCTTCTATATATGTCTATTTATTTACCCAACATCATTTGTTGAAAAGTCTGTCTTTTCTAATACCAAAACTGAATAAAGATACCCATATGAAAGAAAATTAAAGATTAATAGACTTGATGAACAAAGATACAAACATTCTTTTTAAGTGTGTGGCACTTTCTACCTCCGGGATACTTTCCCAGACCTATTTTTTTATATTTTATGTGGAAACAGGGTCTCACTAAGTTATTGAGAGCTGCACTAAGTAACTGAGGCTGGTTTTGATCTCAACCTCCCAAATACTGGGAGTACAAGCTAGTGTCACCATGCCCAGCTACAAACATTTTTATATAATACTAGCAATTCACATTCAAAACCACATCAAGAGGACTGTGCATCGGGACCAAGTTGTTTCTTTTCCTGGTTCAACATACTTTTCAATAGATGTAATTTATCACATAAAATAGTCAAAGACAAAATACATGATCACCTCAATTGATACAGAAAAATATTAGACAAAATTAATATTAATTAGTGTTTAAAATATTGAAGGAATTAGGGATAAGATGAACCTACCTCAACATCATAAAGGCCATATATTATAAATCTAAGTCCAACATTATGTTAAATAGGGAGCAATCAAAGTATTTACTCTAAAACCAGGGAAAAGGTCAGTATGTGCACTCTTACCATTCCTTTTTAATATAGTACTTAGAATTTTAGAAACTTCCAGAGCTGATAAACAAATTCAGCAAAGTAGCTGGATATCGACCTAGAAAATCAATAGCTTTTCTACAAAGTAACAATAAATACACTAAAAAAATCAGAAAAATAATTTCATTCACAATAGCATCCAAAAATATGTAAGAATAAATCTAACCAGGGAAGTAAAATACCTTTACAATAAAATGATAGAACAATGAAGATAGAGGTTGAATAAGATCATAGAAGATGGAAAGACTTTCTGTATTCCTACATCGGCAGAATAAATATTGTCAAAATGGCCATACTACCAAAAGTGATCTAAAGAGTCAATCCTATCAAAATGCCAAAGTCATTCTTCACAGAGCTAGAATAATTGATCCTAAAATTTATGTGGGAGGAAAAAAAAGACTCAGAATAGATAAAACAGTTATGAGCAATAAGAACCTTGCTGGAGACATCACAATAACTGGCTTTAAATATACTACAGAGCTGTAGTAACAAAAAGAGTATGGTATTTGCACAAAAACAGACACATGGACAAACGAAACAGAAGATACAGAGATACACGCTACTACTTAATAGCAGTTTATTTTTAACAAAGGAGGTAAACATGTCTAAATTTTTAAGAAAATGACAATATGTTAACTATTGAAATTTTTATTCTTCTATTGGTGCATTGAATTTATGCATCATAGTGAGGTTTAAAGTGAACTAAAAATACATGCACAATACCGGGTGTGTTTCCCTCTGGAGGGCACTCTTTGTAATTTTATTTGTACCCTTTTACATTTTGACTATAGTATACTGGAGTTTCAATGTCTATATTCTTACTAACACTAGAATCAGCAGCCATTTCAATTTTAGGCATTTGAGTAAGCAGGTAGAAATACCTTATTTGGTATTAACTTTTATTATCCTAGTGACAAATTTATGTTTAGCAACTTTATGTTTAAAATGTGCTAATTTGCTATTTACTTATCTTTTTTAGAACATGTATAAATAGTTTGGAGGAGAATAATTGGTCTTTATATTATTATACATTTTAAAGAGTCATTTTTAGCATTGTGGTCATACATCTTAAAGGAGAGTACACATCACCCAATTAACCCTTCTCCAATTACCATCCCATTCTCTTCCCGCTCCCTGCTTCTCATGTTTGGCTTACTGATTGACTTTGATATGTTTGTTAATATACATCCTGCACATTATGGATTTTCCCTCTTCCCCTCCCCCATCCCCTTCATTAGGTCTCCTTATTTGCTCATTCATAGTTTTTTCTCTTTTGTCTAGAGTTCCTCCTATTACCCATTTTCTTCTTAGCTTCTGCAAATTAAGGGGTGCATTTAATTTCTTATTTTTTGTGACTGACTAATCTCACTTAGCATAATGTTCACCAGTTCCATCCATTTCCCTGTAAATGATGTAATTTTGTTCTTTTTTATGGCTGAGTAAAAATTCCATTGTGTATACTTCCCATAATATTGTAACCTATTCATCTGTTGATGGACATCTGGGCTGACCCCATGGTTCGTCAACTATGAACATAGATATGCATATATAATTGTTTATTTCTTATATATTCTAGGTACAAATATTGTATAATATATTAGTGTTGCAAACATCTTTTCTTCAATCTCTGGCTTGTATTTTTTTTTTTTTTTAGTAGCACTGAGAATTGAACCCAGAGGCATTCTACCTCTGAGATAGTGATATATACCCTCAATTATATATTGTTTATTTTGAAACAGAGTCTCACTACGTTGCTGAGGGCTTTACTAGTTTGCTGAGACTGGCTCTGAACCTGTGATCCTCTTGTCTCAGTCTCCCAAGTACTTGACAAGTGTGTGCCACTATCCTTACCTCTTTGTTTTGTTTTGTTTGTTTTTCTTCACAGCATCATTTGAAAAGGAAGCATTTAAATTTGGTGAGTTCCAATATTTCCATTTTATTTATTTTTTTCATTATGTGTGCTTTTGTCTGTTCTGTGATCCCCCTTCAGAATAATTTTTGATTATACATGAGTTGTGAGGTCTTTCCATTTGGGTTCATGAAAAAAACAGACTGTTTCTAATCCCCTATTGAATTATGTTGACTGTTTGACCTGCTTTTTTTCTATCATGTTTCTTTCTTAAACTGTAGATAGTTTTATTACTCATATATATTGGCCCATTCTCAATTGCTCTACAACATAGGAAGATTACTGGACCCTGACTGGAATCATCTACGATCTGTGGTCTAAGAGAGCAAATCTAGTTTGACACTGTATCACAACTACAAACATTACTATTAAATATCTTTAATAAATCTATGTCTCACAATGAAATCTCAAGTCTCTGTAGGTATAGGATCAAATCCATATTTGTGTTTGATACACTTTTATTGAATAAAATGAATGCATTTTCTTTGGACACATGTGATTTATTTGGGAATAAAAAGTATTCTTTCTTTGTGTGTGGTGCTGGGGATTGAATCCGAGGACATTGTACCTCTAAGCTACATCTCCAGCCCAATTTTATTTATTTTAAATTTTAAAACAAAGTCTTGTTGAAGTTGCAGAGGGTCTCACTAAATATCTGAGGCCGGCTGAGTAACTGCAGTCATACTGTCTCAGCCTCACAAGTACCAGTATTACCGGTATGTGCCACCATGCTCAGATAAAAGTAATCTTTTTATTTGATTATTTTATTTTAGTCCCAATATATTCTCCTGAAGATCTCAATAATGAATAAGAAAGAACAAAATATAATCTAGAAATCTTTTATTTGTCACTGGACATTCCTTTTTTTTTGTCTTATTCATTATTACTTTTATTTAGTTTTTTTTGAGTTTTGAATAACATTTATTTTTATACTTTTATTAATGAACTGTAATTATATATCGTATGGAGGTATATAGTGATCGGAATATATGTAGACACAACACTTGGTGTGCTTCCTTCCAGATTTCTCCCACTTTTTCCTCTTCCCCGTACATATTTTTGAGATTAGTATTGGTAATTCCAATGCGTGCATAACATTCTTTGAACTGTTATCTATTTTCATCTCTATCTCCCCTACTCCTTCCCTGAAACCCCCTCCGTTGCTCCACTGAAGTCTCTACTCCTTTATCTTAAAGTTATTTTGTTACTCACTTTCTCTATAGCTTCTACATATGAAAATGCAGTTCCTTTCAGAGTACCAACTGCCATTCCTTATAGAGCTAGAAAAAAAAATCGTCCTAAAATAAAGGTATGTGAAGGAGTGAGGGAGATAATGTGTGCAAGCATGTGTATGTGAACATACAACTATTCACTAATTTAACTCAGTTTAATGCCCTTAAGATCCATCTATTTTTTCTGAAAATTCCATAATTTTGTTCTTTATGGAAAAGTAAAATTCCACTGTTTGTATATACCACAGTTTTGTGATCCATTCATCTGCTGATGAACAATGAAGCCAGTTTCATTATCGTTAATTTTAATTTGCTCAACTTAACTTTGCAAATAGAGTGAGGAAAAAATGTACTCTCTTTCCAAGAAGCTTGAACAACTGCATAAACAAATGGACAATGGCCAGAAAGTACATTAAAATAGAACTTACAGCCTTCATCTATCACTTGAGGAAACCAACTCCAAACTTCTATGGCCTTTGGCCTCAACAGTTAGGACTTGATCAATAGCTGACAACTTCTCTCATTTGTGTACCTGCTTCCAACTAAGGACCAAACAGAGAAAGCCAAGTAGATTTTCCTTAACCAATCACATGGATTATCTCACTTCTAGTGACAACCACCTGACAATGCCTCCAGTCAGCACACATTGAGACCACCTTCATCTGCTATAAAATTGCCCCACTCCTCTGCCTGATTTTGAGTCTTTGCCAAATGTAAGTAATATGGGCTTACTTCCTTGCTCTAGCAAGCTCTGAATAGCTTTGCCTGTTCCAATTTGGGTGGTCTACATTTGTTTTTACAAGCTTAACGTTCTGTGGAAAATACATTCCTAAACAGGTTTAATAAATCATGAAAAAGAACTGTGCCTTAAGATGGAAACATAGCCTAGGGTTTTGGTAAAGAGAAAAGCCACTAAAGAGGATGAGAAAAATGTTAAAACATAATAAAAATATTATATTTTATTCATTAACATATTTAGGTAAGGAAGTTTTCCCCATTAAATTTCCAGAAAAATACACTTGCGTTTACTTATTGTGTCAATAATCGATGATATCCTTATAAACTATGGAAATAACCAATTTAAACATCTAAAGTAGATTTTAAAAAGTCAGAATATATTTTTCTCAGTATTTGCAACTATTTTATTTTACTCTACTTCCAGTTTATATCCTGAAATAAAATAAAATAAAATATATTTTGAATATAAATTCAGTCTGGTACAATGATAAGTTCTTTTATGCTTTTGTTTCATTTTTACAAAATATGAAATCTCATTCAATTCTTAGACATCATGCTAAGAAAATATTAGTGTTCCTCTTTTACCAATGAAAAAATACTGAAACACAAAAACAGAAATAACTTGTCCAAGATAATATAATAAGCAGTATTGAATTCGAACACTGAATACAGTTTTTCCTAAAGACCCATCCAGGTTTCTCAGTATCCTCTGTACTATTGGCCTTTTGGATAAAATAATTCCTTGTTGTACTGTCCTGTGAGTTTTAGGACATTTAGTAGTATCCCTGGCCACTGGCCATTGGATGTCAGTTTCATACCCTAGTAACAATTAAAATGTCTCCAAACATTGCCAAAGATCTCCTACAAGGCAAAAATTGTCTCCCCCCACCCCCACCCAGGTTGAGAATCACTGCTATATATCAACTCTTTTACCTAATGGCTTTCCATAAGCTATGCTAATCTTTCATAATTGATCATTTCCATAATATATTCAGTCAGCTCCTTGAAGTTCACATATAAACACAAACACACACACGCTTACACACACTGCCTTCCCCATCCCTTTGCATACCTCTAAATTCCCTAATGAAGTTGGAATTGATTCCCTTTCACCAGGGAATTCTCATTTACTTTTGTAATTGTTGTCTTGGGAGTTGACACATTTAACAAGAACACCCTAAAAGAAAATTCTGGCAAAATGCCTTATTATTGCCTTCAAAACTATTTGAGAGAAAGAACTTAAATATATGACAAACTCATTACGTGTCATTTTTGATTTCAGAATTTTAATTTAGTCAATCAAACTTGTTCTCGGCTGTGTTCCAAGGATCTTCTCACCCCACCCTGTTTCTTTTATTTTGTCTTTACTTCTCATTTTCTCTTCCTCTCTCTCTCTCTCTCTCTCTCTCTCTCTCTCTCTCTCTCTCTCTCTTTCTCCCTCTCTCTCTTTCCCTCTCTCTCGTTCTCTTCACTCCCTGCCAGTGCAGCTGTCCCATACAGCCTTTGATGCTACTCTGTTATCTTTGGCACCAGCTCACAGGCTCCACTGGGCTGATATTGGAACTCTTCCATCCCATCTTCTTTCTTTTGTCCTGCAATATGGTTATCCTGGAGGCCACTCAGCTGCCTCCCAACATTAGAGTAGGCGACAAGAACAGGGAGCAGACTCTGGAGCCAGAGCTAAGCGGCTGAGCATCCTAGAATAGTGAGCACCTTTGTTATTGCTAATACTTTTTTCCAAACACACATAGGGGGTATTTTGAAATGAATTTCAGCATCTCTCACTTTCCCCAAGCAAGCTGCGGTGTCTGGCAGTGTTTTTCAAGAAGGTACTTAGCGCTGAAAACCAGACTGTGTGGAAATTGTCCTGATTTCATTGTACCACAGACTCGAAGTGACATATTTACCAAATTCCATGGGGTGTGCCAAATACTTTTCGACTGCCCAGTAAAATTGAACTGAATAGAGAGATGTGAAAAACCCAAAGTAATAAATTTCTCTGGGCTAATTCAACACAGCTTTAAACTACTTCCTCCTTTTAAGAGCTCATTTCCTACACAGAGCTAAATAAAAGTATATATTAACTCTGACCCTTAGACAAACTCTTTGGGAAATAATTGACTCTAATCTTAGGTTTATCAGTGTAGTGTCTAAGATCATGCATTTATTTTGAAGTGTCGTATCCTAACACTAACTCAGAATTGGCTTAAGATGGGTCGTAGGAATAGAAATGTTAACATTATATACAGCTCCAGTTCTACATTATAGTAAGAAGTTCCTGTGGAGAAATATGTAATTTTAAGCATACCATGATTGTCCTACATAAACATGAGGAGTTAGGAACCCAAAGCTTTTTCTTTAGAACACTGCCTGTACAAAAGATCTTTATCTAGTTTATTCTTGTTTGGTGCTATTCTGTGCAGAAAACCATGTGCTACACTTAGTCCCATTTGCTTATCCCACTATGCAGCCACCTGCAGACTGATTATTTCCTTTTAAAGCAGGAATAAAATTTCTACCTCCCTCCCTCCTCCAGGCAGCCTGAGCATAAAAGCAACTCATACAATGATGTTTTGTGAGAATAGATCCCATTAACAACAACAACAACTTAGATTTATATAGTGCCTTATCACACACACTGCAAAGCAACTCCAGGCATTTTCTAAAATGGAAAGCATTTCCTTTTAGGCCTCCCAAAACTCCTTATTAAATGCCAACAATAACAAAAAGAAACTGAGACACGTGACCCAGTAAGGAGGAAAAATGTGTTCTTATTCTAAATGAAGTTGAGGGAGACTTCAGATCCAGTTGCACACTGCATTGTTTTGCAAACAGATAACAATGATAATGAAAGGTCTAATGAGGAAGATACCATTATCTGAGAGTCTGTCAGAATTCATAATCCAGGTTGCTCAATTCAAGTACTTCGTGAATGTATTATTTCTTTAGCAGATTTTTGCAGGGCTTGGATTTATTATTATATTGTGTCATGATCATTTTTTCTGGGTCAAATTGAATGTAGAATGCTGATTATATTTTGTGAATAAAATGGTAGCCAGTTGATGACTAGTGTCTGTAGAATCACTTTAAGAAGCTGACTTTGGTAATGGTATCTGGCTGCTGTGGCTGCAGGTGGCAAAATCGATTCATGAATAGTGAAGCTTTTCAGTTGAAAAGTAAGAAGTTTGTATTAATCTATGCCTTATATTGAAATGATTTTAAAGATTGCAGATACCTCTAAAACAAAATGGAGCAATTTATTATGTCTTTATTTTGAATTTTATTTATAGCTTTAATAAATATACCATACTTTGTTTTAATTAAATTTCCAACATCTAAAGTTTATTTTTATAAATAAATTCTGTTGTATTTTGCTCTGTTAAAAAGAATGATGTTCAGCTAGGCGTGGTGGCACATGCTTGTAATCCCTGTGCTTGGGAGGCGGAGACAGGAGGATCGCACAGATTCAAAGCCAGCCACGCTGGATTAAGAGACCCTGTTTCTAAAAAAAAAAAAAAAAAATGTATAAAATAGGTCTGGGAATGTAGCCCAGAGGTAGAAGGGCTTCCAGGAACCCCAGTACCACAAAAAAAAAAAATGAAGTTTAGAGTCAGGCATTTTTAGTTTAAATATATGACTAAGCTACTTAGGAATGGTTTGAGCTTAAAAATTAAGTGATTTATATTTCAAGACTTACCTTCTTATTCTATAAAATATAAAAATAGTATCAAAAGACATTATTGAGATACTTTTGTAAAGAATTTGGCATGATGCCTGAGATTGGTATTTAAAGTAAAATGATTGTCAATAAGTAAGAGGGAAAAAGAGACAACTATTTTTAAATGCTACCCAAATACTTAAAAAATATTTGGGTATTTAATGATATCCATTAGATACCCAAATACTCAGATATTTGAGAGAGGTCATATGAGCTCAAAGAACAATTATTTCAAATTGAGAAGCAAACTCTGTAGTTATTATCCACAATATTATTTGATGCAATGAAAGCAATGGGATATAGAATCTGAAAGTAGGAGCCAAAGCTTGCTTAGTTCAGAGATGTAGAAGTAAGTAGGCTATTCTTCTTGTTCACTGCATTGCTTAGCAAACAGATAACAAAGATAATCAGGGTCCTAATGAGGAATACACCATTATCTAAAGAAAGTCTGTCAGAATTTATAACACGCACACACACACACACACACACAAACACAATAAAATGTGTTGAAGAAGCAATGTATACTGAAAGAAAATGAAGAGACATTCAGTGCTAGTAGCCAAATAAAAGAATTATGAGAAAATAATTAAAATCAGAAAGAAATAACCTATCCTACTCTCTGTCACACAAAGAATATTTTGTCTCTCTGGAGAAAGGCTCTGGCCACTACCTTTACAGTTAACTAAGCTAATGAAAATTCCACTTATTCAAAGATGGTTGACCAAAAACCTATAGGGAAAAAGCATTATCAGTTTTTTGTGGAGAAGAAAAAACAAATTGTAAATAATAAAACAGAAAGATGTTTCCATTTGGCTGATGCAAATATGACAAAAGAAAAAGTGAATGAATTAAATGTTTTATTAATGGAGGCATAAAGATATTCTTAAAGATACAGTAATGTAACAGTAGAAAATTAAGGGAGTAGAAAAACAAGGATAAGTAAAAATGTTTCCTCTTTAAAGTTGCTATTACTAAAAAATAAAAGATGAAATCATTTGTGAGGCCAAATGAGAGAAGAAAGCAAAATAAACTGGAAATAATGATGGAAAATATGGGTGGGGAATAAAGTGACATAGGCTCAATTCTTTCAAATTTGCTTCAGACTGGAAACAATCTAAAAGTACATCTAGATAGAAACAGCTAGGCTCTTACAATCATTCAAAGACATACTTTGAAACAGAAAATAAAATCGGTTTGGAAATATCATTACATACTAACATGAAACATTCTCTTGTATGTAATGTTTAGTGAGCATGCAGGGCAATCAACTCGTGCATATAATTATTATTATCTGTGCAGAGTTCATGTGCATATTCATGTTTTTATAAACATTTTCTATTGTGAACATATATTATTTTAACAGTACATATAAGACAAATAATGCTGGTTTCCTCTTAAAAATGTATGGCTAGAAAACAGGGATGGTAGAGAAATGATACTTTTATATTTATTAAAGTATGATAGTATGAGAATATGTTGGATATTAAAGATAAACATAAGTAAAGTGAAAAATGAAAAAAGTATATCAATGCATGTGACTTTGGAGACTTTAATGTCATTTGTTTATGATTAACAGCCAATATATGTGAATCCCATGATAGCAGGATTGCTGTCTCACTCTTATTTATTGATATCGGTAGCTGGACCATTGGCTCAATGGTAATTTGCTTCAATTAACCACATTTGTGGCAGGCTGAGTCTTTACTTATGTTAATATAAGGAAGACACTATCGTTTTATTGTATAGTTAATTTTAAATTTACATTGAATGCCCATGCAAACACCCACAAACTTTGGAGTTACAAATTACTTCTAAATATATGTATGTAGACTTGACAACATAAAACTATGTAGTGTACCTGAAGGTAAAAAAATCTCTCTTTCTTTTTACCTCTTTTTTGTAAATGATATCCTTCACTTTAGTCTGCAGGATATTTCAATTAATGTTTCCCCTTCCAATGCAAATACATGCTTAACTTGTTAATATTTAAAAAATGACCCTCTTTCTATAATTTTTTTCAATTACTGGTGATGAATTTAGGGGTATTTTGTCTCTGAGTTACACCTCAGTCATTCTTATTTTTTTATTTTAAAACAGGGTCTTACTACCTTTCACAAATTTGCTATCACTGTTCGCAGCCTCCCAAACACCGGAATTACAAGCATGCACCACCATATTCAGCTTACCCCACTTGCTTTTTTTTTTTGGGGGGGGTACTGGGGTTTTATACTTTTTATTTGGAAACAGGGTCTCTTAAGCCAGTGAGGCTGGCTTTGAAACTGTGTGATCCTCCTGTCTCTGGCTCCCAAGTGCCGGGATTACAAGCGTGAGCCACCACGCCCAACTTCCACTTCCTTTTTGAAGTTAATTTTAAAACTTTTAAAATAGAGATCTTTACTTGCAACCTATAAATTCCTTTCTTTGTCCTACAAGGGCAACTTCTATTTCACTTCAACTCTAGTACTTTTTCACAAAATATTGGTTCTAAATGCCAACTCATTCTATCTTTTCTGCAACTCTTTAATGTAGCAACTTTTACTTCTCAAATGTCTGTTTCCTTCTTAGTTCTACATGCCACCACTCCTAACTCCTGCTCCACTCCCGACTCTCTGAAACATCTTGCTAATTCTTTCTTTTTTCTTACCCATATTTTCCATTCTGTTTCCTTCTCCATTGCTAAAGATTTCTAAAACACACACACACACACACACACACACACACACACACACACACACACCATATATCTGTATCCTCATCACCTGTATAATCTCACCATCTGTATACTTATAAAACCACTAAGCATTCTACCCAAAATTTCCTCATATAAACTATTCTCTCCAACTTTATTCTGTGCCTATTCCACTAACACTAGAGTCCAAGTGAAACAAACATGAGGGCTAACAAACTTGAAAGTGGTTTATCCTTAAGATATTATTAGCACCTTAATTCTGACAGTCTTGTGAGCTTGAGTTTAAAAACATACCAGGCATGGTGGCACAGGCCTATAATTCTAATACTTGGGAGACTGAGAAAGGAGAAGCACAGGTTCAAAGACAGTTTCAGTAGCTTAGTGAGGCTCTCAGTAACTTGGGAAGACCCTGTTTTAAATAAAAAGTAAAAAGGTCTGGAGGTAGAATGCCTCTGGGTTTAGTCCTCAGTATCAAAAGTATATATGGTGAAAATATGGAGATTAATTAGAGAAAAAATGAAATAAAAAGATGGTCTCATAACAGGAATCAGAGCCTGCTGAGGGGTGGGGCCAGTGCCAGAGCCAGAGAGGCCAGGATCAGAGCCTTCTGTGAGGCAAGGCCGGTGCTGGGGCCTCTGAGGCTGGGATCAGAGCTTGACGAGGAGTGAGGCTGGTGCCAGGGCCAGCGAGGCCATTATCGAAGCCTGCTCTGAGGCAAGGCCAGTGCTGGGGCCTCTGAGGCCTGGACTGGAGCCTGCTGAGGGATTTGGCTGGTGCCTGGGCCATCGAGGCCTGGATCGGAGTTTGCTATGCAGTGAGGCTGTTGCTGGAGCTAGTGAGACCGGGATAGGAGCTTGCTTTAAGGCAAAGCCAGCGCTGGACCTCCGAGGCCAGGATTGGAGCCTGCCATGAGGCAAAACTGGTGCTGGAGCCAGCGGGGCCAGGATCAGAGTCAGCCAGGTGGCAAGGCAGGTCCTGGGGCCTCCAAGGCCAGGACCGAAGCTTGCCAAGCAGTGAGGCTGGTGCCAGGGCCAGCAAGGCGGGGATTGGAGCCTGCTATAAGGCAAGGCCGGTACCGGGGCCTCTAAGGCCAGGATTGGAAACCGCCATGTGGTGAGGCCAGTGCTAAGGTCAGCGAGGCCAGGATTGGAGTCTGTCATTGGGTGAGGTCATTGCTGGAGCCATTGAGGCCAGGATAGGAGCTTGCCTAAGGCATGGCAGGTGTTGGGGCCTCCAAGGCTGGGATTGGAGCCAGCCATTAGGCAAGGCTTGTGCTGGGGCCAGGTAGGCCGGGATCAGAGTCTGTTGGGTGGTGAGGCAGGTGCAGGGCCAACAAGGCCAGGATCGAAGCCTGCTGAGCAGCAAGGCCGGTGCCGGGACCTTCGAGAGTGGGATTGGAGCCTGCAATGTGGCATCCACAGATAAATATCACAGAAAATAAGAAATCAGATGCTTTCCCTAATATGCAAAAACTAGGAAGAAATGGGTAATAGGAGGAAATCTAGTTGAAGAAAGGCCCCTATGGAGGAGCAGTTAAGGTGACCTATCAGAGGGGATGGGATGGGGGCAGATGGAATCTCTTTAAAGCACATGATGTACTTAAACAAATATATCCAAGTCAATCACTAAATCAAGCAGGGGATCGAGGGAGGGAGAGGGAATGGGATGGAGATTTGATAAGGGCTAATTAGATGATGTGTGCTTGTATTACAAGGCTTGTATGCCATTGAGATGTTTGGCTACAATGCACCAATAAAAATATATTAAAAATAAAATAAAATAAAATATTCCCCAGAAAAAAAATTTCAGACCTTAGAAAATTTGCCAAATATTTCAAGAAAAAATTACATCAATGTTATATAATGTATTTTGTAATTTTTTGTTTCTTGTGGTACTGGGGATGGAATCCAGGGACATTCTACCTTCAAGCTATCCCTTCAGCCCTATTTTTACTCTCTGTTTTGAAGGAGGGTCTCTGAGTTGTAAAAGACCTCACTAAATAGCTGGGGCTGTGTTTGAACTACAATACTACTATCTCAGCTTCTCAAAATGCTGGGATTACAAGCATGTGTCACCACACCTGGCTCTTTGGAATTTTTTTAAAAGGAATTCTCCCAAATTTTTGTAATGGAATTTGTATAACCCTTTACAATAACTAGTTAAAATGGGAAGGAATAAAATTTTATATATATATATATGCATACATACAATGTTTTGGGTGGTACTGGGGTTCCTGGAAGCCCTTCTACCTCCAAGCTACACTCCCAGACCTATTTTATACTTTTTTTTTTTTTTTTGGAAACAGGGTCTCTTAAGTCTGTGGGGCTGGCTTTGAACCTACGCGATCCTCCTGTCTCCGCTTCCTGAGCGCGGGGATTACAAGCATACGCCACCACACCTGGCTTATGATCGATATTTATTATGAATTTACATGTACATTTCTCAACCAAATATTAGTAAGTCAAGTTAAACAATTTATAAAAAGAAATACATACCACAAAAAGTGAGCTATGACATATATAGCAAGAGTTTTTAAAGCAAGAAAAAATAAAGCTTACACAAGAAGATGTTAAAATGTTTTTATTCACAAATGACAGAATTCTACACTTTAGAAATCACAAAGTATCCATCAAAAATAAAAACTAATATTTAAATTTAGCAGTTTTTTATTTAACATATAAAGATATAATGCAATTTATATAGATTATTAAAACAATTTAAAGATGAATCTAAAAACCACACAACTAATTTTCATATCAAAAACAAAGTTTTGGGAATAAACTTAAGGATGGGAGTTTGTATATTTGTCAAAAGTCTAACTGTACAATTAAAATGGGAACAATTTATTTATATTTGCATGTGATTTATACCTCTAGGGTAAAAAAATATAGCAAATATAGATAGGACAAATTTCTTCTTTCCAGTCTTGGATCAAGATTTTTTAATTCTGAAAAATTGTGATCTTTGTCAGAATTTCTAATCACTGGTTTCTTCTATAACTAATAATTAAGTATAAATTTAAGCAAATCTTTTTGCCTGTCCACATTCAGTTAAAATATATTTATTTGGCAATTGTTATTCAATTCATTGTTGGAGATTGAAGAATAAAACAAATCTATACCACCTACATTCATGTCTTCATCATATATTTCATATTCTGTTCAAAATTGGTTTAAAATGAGAGGGGGAAAAAATGGAGAAAGTATTCTATTTTCTATCAAATATCAGACTTAATACCTCTTGCCTTTTATGATAAATGATTTTGTGTTGTCTTGGCTGGTAAGGTAGTGATCAGCTTGAAAATTATTTGTAGATATGTCTCTGATATATGTCTCTGAGACAGTTTCTGGATGAAATTAGCTTTTCAGTTGCTTAACTCAGTAAAGCATATGGGTGTGGTTAAACACAACCCACTGAGGACCTGGACAGACTAAAGGTAAAAGAAGAAGAGGTCACCCATTTTTATTTTCTGCCTCTGTGCTTGATTTTAGTTTTATGCCATCTATTTTATGTCAGACTCACATTTAGACCACTTTATCCCATGATCCTCAGGTATTCATACTTAAACTGCGTGATAACTGCTATAGCCAATTACTCAAAACAAATCTACACAAAACACACATTCCATTCTCTCTCTCTCTCTCTCTCTGTCTCTCTCTGTCTCTCTGTCTCTCTCTCTCTCTCTCTGTCTCTCTCTCATTGAGACAGTATAGTTTTAAAAGAAAAATTCCTTTATCATCTCTATTTATTTATCAATCTTCATTTTTAATAAATCATTATCATTAGTAACAAAGTATACCATAATATGTTCCATAGTGAGAAAACATAAATAACAAAAATAATTTCCTTCATCTTCACAATACTTCTTATGGTAGCACCTCACAAATATTTACTCCTCACAGCAAATTTCTTAATTACTTAATTGTTCTCTAATTATAATCACCACTTCTGAATACCCATTCACTCCAAAACTTCCTTGGTCTAGCTTTCTCTCCTACCACATAATGATGATAATAATGTATGGCAACCTCTATGCTGACAAAAATAAATAACATCTCTCCATTTTCCACTTATTCTGATTTTTATTGCCATTTATTGTTGAATATCTTTTCATTAAATACTCATGATTTCCTGGAGACACCTGGTTCCCATGTTGTATTATTTTAAAGTTTTCTTTTTTCTCCACTGTTGTCTTCTTCATTTGTTTCCAAACTTGCAATATCAAGGTACCCCAAACTCAATACCCATAAGTAAAATGTATGCTTCTATGAGATGCTTATATGTATCATCTAGTGAGAAAGAGGGGGAGAGTCATAAACATTAATCCATCTGTCTCCCTTTAAAATAGTGATTATTAATAAAGTAGTGGTGAAAATAGAGTTTCGCAGGAATATGGAAATAAAAGTGATTATGTTTATATCCATAAAAAATCCTGGAAACCAGGCATTGTGGTGTATGTCTGTTTCTGCAATATCAGTCCTTGGGAGGTAAAGACAAGAGAATCATACACTCAAGGCCATCCTCAGTAACTTAGTGAGACACTTACAATTTAGTGATTTTTTAAAGGTACTAGAGTTGTATATTGGAGATGGAATGCCCCTTGTTTCAATCTCCAACAACCTCTCAAAAAAATTCCTGGCAAGTAAAAACAGTAGAATGATAGAATATTTCACTCTAAAATTTTATATTGTGTACCTTATTCAGTTCAGGAATATTTTTTCTTACTACCATTATTACTCTTTGTTCATTACATATTTTTTACTATCTTTTCTTACACTTATGATCTAGAAAGTACTTCAAATCATTGAAAACTACCATGTTGTACTTATTATATTAAAGTAATAGAATTAACTTATTAAATGAACTTATTATGTTCATAGATTTTCAAGAGATAGAATTTCAAATACTTTGGCATTGACATAAACCTATTATCACACAAAGCTATTTCTATATTAGGCTGTAGGTAGAAGAATTTTTGAGAATGTTTGGAACTCTCAACCTGCATGATATAATTCAGCATTCCCTTGAACAAAGCCTTTGTTGCATTATCACTTTATTTGGTATATTTTATCTGCTGCCAAATTTTATGTTTTAGATAATAGAGTACATGTTTTTGCTACCATTTCATACATCAAAGTACATACAACTCACTACTGACAAAATATTAAGCACTCTACAAGTATTTGCTATATTGTTATTTGAGGCTGTTGATAATCAAATTGTAATGTGGCAAAAATATCTCAGAAGAGAAAAAAAAATGTAGAAAACCATGCTGAGGTCAAAGCTCTGAGTGAAAGAAGAGCGAGTTTATCCTGGAACACGATGAAAGAAGAGGAAAGAGAATGGGGGATTTGCTGTGTCTGGGCCAAGCCTCAGCAGCCAGCTCCATTGGAAAGCCTGAATCAGAAACCTCGTGGACCTAAATTAAACATTTTGCTAATATATAATTCTCTTCATTTTATCTAATTTTACTAGAGTATTAAGCAAATCAGATGTGGGCAAACCTTTTGCCAAATTAGTGAGTAGCTTTCAAATAACAAGAAAAATGATCATTTGCAATATTCATTGAATCTTGTTAACATGAATTATAGTGAATGAAGACCTGCAGCAAGATTTATTAAAAATTCAAATTTTTGACAATTGAGGTAAGATTTTGCCTATTGATACTTTGTTGGGGAGGCAAGGAAAAAATTTTTTTCAACTTTGCAAATTAACTTGGTTAATCACCTGCATGACAGAGAAGAAGAGGATCCAAATTTTTTCTTCAATTTAGTAAAAGATTTACAAAACAATTGAGCTAGTTCCTTGGGACATTTTCTTTTTAAATATGATATTTCTACTTAAACACCTAGCAATTTAGAGATGCTTACAATGTGACAAAATATCTATATTTTCAAAATTGGCCAGAGCCCCACAATTATGGTTATTGCTTTGAATGTTTGAAAAGTATTAAGCAAAGCTGCACATAAATGTAATTTCTAAAGCCAAAAGTCAATTTTAGCCCTGCAGGTACTGGGCATTACAGATCATTGTAGTTTTGTGTTTGCTCAATTGTATTGTATTTACTGCTTCTAAGTCTAGTAAACAGCTAATTCTCCTAACTCCGATTACAGTGAGTGAAGCACTTGCTCTTGCCCATTCAGCATCTCTTTTAATTTGTAAGCAGTTCCATAAATCTTTCCTGGCTTCTAGGGACATAAAGACTTCTATGATGAAGTGGCCAGTGTGGTGGTTTAATAAGCAGAAAGCCAGGCTTTTTCCTCCACAGATCCCAGAGACCACTGTCTTATTCCTGGCACAGTAGATCAGATTTTGAATTCTGGCCAGGGTAATTAGCACACTTTAGGATCTCAATACACAAAGCAGAATAGTCAGCATTAGCAAAGATGTCTTGTGAGAGTTTTCTGAGTAGTAGAAAAGGAATGGCCGGCTGTGGCAGGTCTTTGGGATTCTACTGAAAGTGACCCACTAAATACATTTCTGCCTTGGGGAGGGTTACATGTGTCAACACTCTAAGTTGTGAGGCAATGTCTTTATTACAGTCTTCAAAGGAATTCTAAAAAAAAAATAGGAAAAAAGAAAGAGCTGGGAGTTTTCCCTAACATTCTCTAGAAAGCAAATTCTCATTAAATTACATTGCCTAGAATACAAGTATCAATAAAGACAAAGTTAAAACTTCTAGTAACAGTAATTTTTCTGGCAGTCAGTCAGAATAACATACTTTGAAAGTGAAAAATAGCAAGCTGTCCTAAAATAGGTATAGCAGCAGAGCTAATATGGCTGGATCTTGACATATTCATTATACATTTAGCACAGAATTTGTATTGTCTAGCCTTTTTTGCAGCCATATTTGGAAACTTGGCAACTATGGTAAGATAATATGGAATTCTTTAGGGAGTCCCCATACCTGTGAATAACAGTCTGAGATTGAAGTTTCATGTTAGAATTCTCTGGAAAGTGGAATCCAACATTTCATTGGTTGTTTCCTACCAAGATGTTCTCTGAGACAGATAAATCAAAGTATGTATGTCATGCATATTGTTAAAATGGACTTTCTTTTTTAGAATTATTTTTTGTTCACAGCAAAACTGAATAGAAAAGACAGAGATTGTCCTTCTATGCTTGGTCCTCACATAGATATTATCTCGTCACTATCAATGTTACTCACCAGAGTGGTAGACTGCTTCCAGTGAATGGGTCTACATTGTCTCTCAGCATCACCTCAAATTCATGCTTTACATTATGATTCACTCTTGGTATTTTATTTTATATAGATTTTGATAAGTGAATGTTATAAACTCACCATTATAATGTCATACAGCATAGTGCCACTGTCCTAAATATCCTCTGTTCTATGTATATTCAACCCACCACACTCACAATCACTAGCCACTGCTGATCTCTTTCTATTTTTATTTTCAATAATGTGATGCAGTTGAAATAATACAGCATGCTGTCTTTGGAGAATACCTTCTTTCAGTTAGTTATATGTATTAATATATAACTATCAATGTTTCCCCTATCTTTTCATGACTTCCTAGACACTTCTTTTTGAGGTGAGCAACATTCCATTGTTTGGATTTACCATTGTTTACACATTCACCTACTGAAGAACAACTTGGTTTTCTCCAAATTTTGAGAATTATGAGTAATGCTGCATTAAACATTCATGTCCATAGTTTTGCATGTATGTAAGCATTTTCAACACATTAGAGTAAATACCAAGGAATGCAATTGCTGGATTGTGTGAGAATATGTAATTGTGTAAGAAAGAGTAAAACTGTATTTCAAAATGACTGTATCATTTTTTCATTTTCACCACTAGAAAATTAAATAGTTCATGTGATTCCACTCATACGCATTTCATGTTTCTGATTTGGATTTTGGCCATCTATTATAACTTTTTTTTTTTTGGTAGTAGTGGGGTTCCTGGAAACCCTTCTACATCCGGGCTACACTCCCAGATCAATTTTTACATTTTTATTTGGAAACAGAGTATCCTAAGCCAGCATGCACGGTTGGCTTCGAACCTGCATGATCCTCCTGTCTCTGCCTCCCAAGCACGGGGATTACAAGCGTGCGCCACCACACCCAGCATCTATTATAACTTTTGAAAGTGAGTTTCTTTGAGCACCTCATGTAAGAATAACAACTTTATACTGCCAGGTCTTTAAACCACATTATTATTTCAATATTTATTCATACAAAAAAGGCAGAATGCTATTTTTATATCAATAGAAAATAATTAAATGCACACTTAAGTAAGAGAAATGTGAATTTCTCTCACATATCTGACAATAGGTGACAAATAGTAAAAGTATCTAACAAAGCAATTTCAAGGAAAATGTTCTAAATAATTTTCTCTACCCACTGTTTTTTTGCATAGCATATTTTCTTTTCAATAAAGAACTTGATAGATGCTTCAAATTATTTAGAATGAGAAGAAGCAGGGCAAACCCTCTTGGTATCTTTTTGATTGTTACTATCAATTTCTCATTAACCTCTTGGCTAAGTAGTGGGAGTTGCTGATCCATGTAGTAAAGATAAGAAAAGTGTCAGTCAGCCTACCAAATTAAAAAAAAAATCATGTATACATATAAAACTAATTTAAATGAAAGTCAGAACAAGTCACACAATTTTAAAAAATTCATCAACTCCTTGAAATGGTTATTTCCTCCCAATTTTTTCTCTTATGAATAGAGGAAAGACCAAATCATATATTAAGGTTAAGGCAAGACAATTATTTAGCTATTTCTTTCAGTGTGATTATAAGTGAAATTTAAGACTTGTTATGGATACATACAAAATTTTTGTTGAAGAATAAAGTCAATACATTGATGGAACATCCTATTTATTTAGCTTATATTTTAGCAACTGTTTAAATAAAAAACAATTGGACTAAGATGGTGTGGTTTTGTATTTTTATGGTGCATACACATGAACCCAGATCCATAAGTATATTTCCAACTTATATTTTAATCACAATATAATTTATATATGGTAGTATTATAGAACCTTTTGTTATTAGGTCATTGGTCTCTTTTTAAATTTTTTTATTCCTAAAAATATTTCTCCTTAATAAACTGAGTTAGCACTAACAAGCAAAATATAGAAAATAAAAAACATCAAAAGCTTCCAAAGATATCTACTACTTAAATACTGATAAATTCACAGGACTAACAAGCAATTGTGGTTTAAAGTCATAAAAATTGAGATTTTAAAATCTGACTCAATAGATTATGAGATCTATAATTCTTGATCAATTTATTTACTAATGTAAGGCTCACTTTTGTCATCTGCATAATGAAAATGACAGCCAGCATTTCTTTCGGAAGGCCAAAACTTAAAAAAAAAAATGTAGTTATTGCTTCTGTTATTATTATAAAGTATTATTTTATTAGTTTTTACTATTATTTCTTACAGGTAAGCATGTTTCTTTATCTCTATATTTTTATTGAAAAACACACTTTAAACACTCCTTTTGGTAATTTGTAATTTTTATCTAATTATATATCTTGAAAATTTTTAATGCCAAAAGAAAAGGATTAGAACCACCTTTTGAATGTTTTTTCTTTAAGTGCTTTATTGAATAATTGCTCTCTTAGTAGGCAGCCAATGTATTATTTTAGGCACCTAAAATTTTCAGTATTCATTTTGCTAAATGACACCTCAATTACTATACAACCAAACCTTCTAGTAAACTGTTAATTATCCCAATAAGATTATTATGTTTTGACAAACATTAATATAAATTATCAATAATAGATATTTCAAAATGTATTTTAGAAACATTATACCAACTTACACCAAACCGATAGCTGTATCTGAAAGTTTCTTATGGGTCTATAATAGCTATAATAATGATCAGAACATTTGGAACCTGGTCCAGCCTGTTGGTAATATAGACAAACTCAAAGAGCTTCTCCAATTTCTCAGGAAAGTATCACTGTCCTGGGAGAGTCTACAATTTACAAATTTCAATTTAAGGAACTTAAAAACAAGGTTTTTTTTGTGTGAGAAAAACCAGTAGATTTTTAAATTTTTGTGCCAATTTCTTCTGAATACTGTCTGTTTAATGTCCTATGTTATTTTCTGGTATTGGTCTGTTTATTAAGGCTTTCTTCTTATTTTAATATTTTAACATTGGTGATTCTCACTAAATGTTAACATAGTCATTATTATTTTATGTTTCTTATCAGAAGCATTATTTCCTCCTTCTTTTTCAGAAAGAGAGAAATGAGAGTATTCTAAACATATACCCTTACTACTTCTCCCTGAGTAGATTTGGTTTTTAGCTGAGTTTTCCTAAGAAGTCTGTATTTGATAACATCCTCTCATAGAGGGTTGGCACGTTTGCCCAGATTATTGGGTTGACTATAGTCATATATAATTATGTCACACATTTGTTCTCTGCACACTTCACTATCAAGTGAATATAAATTAATCTCTGCATTTTAATTAGGAAACCTAAAGCTGGCTTTATTTAAGTTACACATTCATAAAAATAGCATATGTGCAGGAAAATAAAATAAGAGCAAATTATGTTCTTATTTTATTACTGACTTTTTTGGGTACTGGGGATTGACTTCAGAGTATTTTGAGCATTGCCCTCAGATTGAATCTACTTTTTTTTTTTTTTTTTGAAACATGGCATAATTAAGTTGTGGAGAGCCTCACCAAATTTTTGAGGCTGGGCTAAATCCTCCTGTCTTAGCCTCCCAATTATTGGGATTTTAGGCATGCCTTGCCATAGCCAGACACTTTTAAATGATTAAAATTACAAATATGCTGAAGAGACAGAAGAATTAAATGACTGGGATTAAAAACAGTACACTTTGAGGTGTTTAGAAAGTCTCTTGATTTACTATAATCATGATTGTCTTAAAACCCTTTGTCATTATTTAGCCAGAGTACATCTGGCATATTTTGTCCATTGTTTTCTAGGAATATTATGCTGTCAGTGCTCTAGATTGTATTTTTTTTCTATCTTCTCATAGATTATGGTAGTGTAAAACTGTGTTCACCAAATTTCATATATTGAAATCTTTATCCTTAAAAGGCTAGTTCGAGGAGGTAGGGCATTTGGGATGTGATTATATTATAAAGGTGGGACTTTAAGAATAGAATTGGCACCCTTTTAAAAGGAATCTCAGAGAACTCAGTTGACCTTTCCAATAAGTGAAGACAAGGGGAAGAAGGTATATATATATATATATATATATATATATATATATATATATATGCCTTTTTCCTGTCACCAAAGATATAATACAGTCATTTTGGATTTCCTAGTTTCTAAACTGTGAGAAATAAATTCTCACAAATGAAAAACAACCATATAATTTACAATGAAATATATATGATTTCTCCTTCATCTTGAATTTTTCTTTCCCTACTCTCTTTCTTATAATCATTCAAACATACACGGAATTTACCATCTAAAACAAAAGCTGAAACACATGCATCTACAAAAGTTTCACAGGACTTTCAGTCATGTGTACCACCATTACCATTTTGACCATGGGCATAGTCAAGTTAGACAAAGGTAAGGCCAAAGGTAATGAGTGGTGTTGCTCCATTGAAACCGTAGGCTGTAGGACAATAGAAACCATATTCTTTCCAGTTCTGACATGACAAATTGTCTATCAGATGATGATCCATGTGCTGATCATACAGAATATAACAAAAAAGCCAGAGATATGAGTTTTTTATGATAGTCCTTAAATTTGCCAAATTTATTTTATTTTTTTCTTAAAAGGATGATACCATTATTTCCCCACAAATGACATAATTCTGTTCTTTTTATGGCTGAGTAAAATTTCATTGTGTACATATCCCATGCTCCAGCGTGGTAACACCTACTTAAATGAGCCATATTTTTCAGTAATTCTAGAATATTTCTTTACTCACTCTCCTTGTTAAAGATTAGTGAAGAATTGAGCCAGCTGCAAATACATTGTGCTTGATTTTTGTGAATTAGCATGAAGACTAAAATTCCTAGAAAATTGATGGTTGGCAGAATTTACATAATTCTGGTCATATTAAGAACTTTCAGTTCTTTAAATATAATTTGCCCTTCTCTGCTGTAATACCATGCTTTTTTGTGAAATAAAGATAACAGCTGAGACCTAATTCATTTAGATTCTATTATACAGTCAGTGAGCAATATGATAAGTATCTGTTCCATAAAAAAGATCCTTTGAGCATGAGTCATCTATGCTAATGCAACTTATTAATATATTCACTTTTTATAGACCACTAGAAATCTCCTCACACCTAGTTTCTTCCTCATAAATTAACTGTAGATTTTTTTACTCATCTAGATATATGCCTTATTATTACTTCAGGTTTTAGTATAGTCCTACATACCTAAAATGAAGAAAAATTCTTGTAGTTTTATGCTCCTTGCTTCCTAAATTCTCATTAAAATTGATTTTGTTCATGTTATTTCACCAATATCAAGGGGCTATAAATTATGTAGATGTACCCTCATCCTTATTATTTTATTTTAATTTTTGTTGCAAAATGTTTTCTCTAAGTAAAGCAAGTACTTCCACCTATATTCTGTCTCTTTTTCCCGAATAAGAGGGACCTGGACCTATCAAGTATTCTCTTTAACGATGAATTCATCAATTCTCTGAATCCTTGCTTTTCCTTCAACATGTAACTCAAGTTTACTTATTTGAAGTAACAAAGATTTTTAAAGTCTACTCTCATAGAAATTTTCAATTGTACAATATAGTATTATTAACTATACTTAATTGTTATATATTGTAACATCTCTATACCTTATTCATTATGCATAATTGAAACTCTATACTCTTTAAACACCATGCCACTTCCCCTGCTCCTATTTTATTATTTATTTATTTATTTATTTATTTATTTATTTATTTATTTATTTATTTATTGTGGTACTGGGGTTCCTGGAAACCCTTCTTCCTCTGGGCTACACTCCAGACCTATTTTATATTTTATTTTTATTTGGAAATAGGGTCTCTTAAACCAGCGAGGCTGGCTTCGATCCTGCGTGATTCACCTGTCTCTGCCTCCCAAGCGCAGGGATTACAATCATGGGCCACCACACCCGGCGTTATATTCTCTGTTTTTAAGAGTGACATTTTTTAGATTTCTCATACTAGGGAAATTATGAAGTATTCATATTTCTCTGCTTGGATTATTTCACTCAGCATAATATAGTATTTTTATTTATCAATTATACTTTAATAGAGCTAAAGCTTGGTGTGGTGACATTTGCTTATAATCTCAGTACTTGGAAGGCTGAGACAGGAGGATAGCAGGTTCATAGCCAGCCTCAGCCCTTTGCAAATTAATGAGACCCTGTTTCAAAATAAAAGATAAAAAAGAAGGCCAAGGTATATCTGAGAGGTAGAATGCCCCTGTGTTCAATTCCCAGTACCACAAAATAGTATTATTTAATAGAGCTAAAATATTTTTAAATGAAGTAATACATGGGCAAAGTCTCTAATTTATTCTTTTATACTTTTCTAAATATTAACCTGTTTTTCTGCTTTACTTTTTATTTTTATTTTTTCTATACACAGTGGTCTTAGAAGGCCACGTACAATATGCAATCATCCCTCTAATTTCTACATCTTCTGTATAATGTTTCCCATCTTCCCTTAACATCAATCCATTGAAAGTACTTTCTGTAGGTTCACCAGTGACAATTTAGTTTTAATATTTCATATTATTTACACAAACCTCTCCTTTGCATTTTCCTTATTTATTTTTGGTTGCCTTTCTTTTGGTTTTCTTACTTCTGTTGCATCTACAATCACATTTTCCAAAGTTTTTTACTCATCCCCCTTTGCTTCTCCTCACAACTTCCCCAAGGAAATTCTATATGTGCCGTGGTTTCAAATATCACCTGGGGGCAGATATCTACCCAACCTAATTTTCAGAAAATATTCCTTCAGTGTTCCAGACCCACACACCCACGCTAATTTTTCTATTGGATGTCTTTATATATTATGTCCAAACAGTTATGTTTCAAATGTCATACATATATAAAAATTGTATATGTTGTCTGCCAAATCTACTACTCTTCCTATATTTCTGTCTATAAATGAGATTGAAATCCATTCAGTAGTATAAATATAAAATATAAATCATCCTTGCTATTTCTGTTTCTCTTACCTGATGTCTCAATTTGGTCATTAAGTGTTATCAGATGAAGGCCCTTCATTTTACATGAATATATAATATATTTTTTCCATTTTCACTGCTAATTTATTACAGATATAATTTCTTTTTTATTTTGGCTTGAGAACTAAATACATTTGTAATTCTAAATTACCCAATTACATCCACACTCCCTAATCCATTATCCATGTAGCTTCCAGAATGATTTTTCTTAGAGCTAATTTTATGTATAGTGTCATTCTCTACTTACAATATTTTAATCACCCCTCCCTCACTTTCTGGGCATTTAGTATTTAGGAAATAGTGTACAATCTTCAGGGTGATCTTTCATTGATACATTTCAGTTTATTAATTATCTTAATTTCATTTTATCCCCTTCATAATATATGTTACAGTTATTTGGTGGAATCTTTTATTGATATATTTCAGTTTATCAATTATCTTAATTTTCATTTTATCCCCTTCATAATGTATGTTAGAGTTATTTGGTGGAATTTGCATTTTATTTCATATTTATTCTCTCGTATGCAGGGTCTTTTAAGTAGTCCCTCTGTTTTTATCATACTCCTAATAAAAATGTACCTGTATTATCTAGCTATTGTGCTCTCTTTCTCTCTCTCTCTCTCTCTCTCTCTCTCTCTCTCTCTCTCACACACACACACACACACACACACACACACACATTTTAGAATTTACTCAAGTATTGTGTCTTCGAATAAATACTGTTGTTCAAATTTTCAAAGGAGTTTTAGTTATTCTCTTCCAGATTCTCTCAATTATACTTTGAGTTTGCCTGCAATGTGGTTTTATCACTTTTACATTTATTTGAATTTATCTCAATACACACTTATGTTATTAAATACTATTCTTAGTATTTCCATAACATAAAAATGTATAATTTATATAAAGTATACACATAAAGTACAAAATATATAAAGTACACATCATGTTTAAAATTATAGTTTTTGTTTTGTTTTTATGCTTTTATTGGTATGTTATAGTCTCATATCATAATATAGTTCATAGTGATGGTGACAGACGTGCACACAGCACTTGGTGAGCTTTCCCCTGGTTCCTTCCCCACTCTCCTCCTTCCGCATACAAGATATTGAGATCAGCATTGCTGTTTTCACTTATGTATATAATGTCAATGGAAGTGTTTCTTTCATTAATTCTCACTCCTAAGACACCACCCTTTCTCCACTGGAGATTTCCCTCCATTATCTAAAGTCACTTGTGTATCCAGATTACTCCAGAGCTTCCATGTGTGAGAGAAAACATAAGACTCTTCACGATTTGTAACTGACTAAACTCGCTTAACATGATGTTCTTCAGGGCCGTCCATTTTCCTGCAGATGTTTTATAATCACACTGTTTTCTTATCTCATCTTTCATAAATATTTGACTTTTGATGCAGAAACCAAACTTATTCATGTTTTAGCTATAACTTAATAAATTTCACATGGCAATAAGAATAAAAACAGCAATGAAAAATACATTAGAAACATATCCTACAAAGTTGAGTTTAATAAATTTACAAATGATAATTCATTTAATTCTCATGATAATATGAGAAGGACATTATGATTAATCTAATTTGGTAGATAAGGAAACTGAGGCCAGAGAAGTACTTTCAAGTAATGGTCATGCGGCTTAAAATTGAAACAGCTGAGAATTCACAAAAGATAATGAGGTATTTATATCAATGCTCTTAGCTCTGTATTCTATTTTCTCTGCAAGCACCAAATGACATTTTTTATAACAGAAGTACGATTTCATTGATCGAAACAGGTAGTGCATTAGTATATTTTGAAAGAAAGGGTAATTTGTTTGAGGGAACATGTCAACATTAAAAGAAATAATCATGATACTACTGAACACCAACTACAATTTTGGAAAAGTTACTCAGACTCCACAAGCATTGTTTTCTCTTTTATTAAATTGGGAATAATGATGATACTAGTTACATTGTGTATTACAAAGATTTAACTAATCAGTTAAAATGTTTAGAAAGTGTGAGAGACAAATCATTATCATTACATTTATTGGACAACATACAGAGAAACATCAGGCTCTCTTGCTAAGATTTTAGGCTTGCAAATTTTAATCTGGATGCTATTTAATTGTCTGATCTCAAAGGCAACACTAACAACATTTTTGATTAAGCAGAAGAAATATATAAAGAGAAAGTCTCCATAAAACTCTAACAGCACAATTAAGTTCATGAATACTCTATATTTTGCACCTTTTTTGGTTACTCTTGTAATCAGTAAAATTTCTTTAGGTGCAAACCAAAGAAGCAGATTCTCATACATTTGGCAAAAAGAATTAGGATAGAAAAATATACCATGACATTTTTATTCAACATGTCAACACAGTTGATTTATCTTTATAAAATTTTAATTTTGTAGTAATAGCCCCAAATCAGTATCACAATTCAAGTATAGTTCTGAGGAACATTTTAGAAAAGTGATTATATTGAGTGCTTTTCATTAAATTTTGGGTGGATTTTAGATGCTCTCCCTAATATGTGGAAGTTAGGGAGAAAAAGCTCATGGAATGAATATTTATTCTAAGTTTGAATTTGCACATCTTCATGCTCATATTATTTGACAATGCTCTTATCCATGACCATAGCAAAGCCTTTGCTTTGTCCTGAATTCAATTCACAACTGCCAAACTATAGAACCAGGCAAGATGTCCTTCAACAGATGAATGGATTACAAAACTATGGGATATGTACACAGAGGAATTTTACTCAGCCATAAAGAACAAAATAACATCATTTGTGGGTAAATAGAACTGGAAAACATTATGGATGGAACTAAAAAACATTGAGCTAAGTGAGATTACAAAAAAAGTCACACAAAAAATTAGATGCTCTCCCTAATATGTGGAATTTAGGGAGAAAAAGGTCATACAATGAACATTTATTCTAAGTTTGAATTTGCACATCTTCATGCTCATATTATTTGACAATGCTCTTATCCATGACCATAGCAAAGCCTTTGCATGGTAAATTCGTCAAAGTCACCTTAGATCAAGGAACACACAAAGTGGAATAATTAAACAATGAATTTATGGCCCATGGATTCTTTCACCCAATGTAAAGCTGTGAACACATTGAAAAATAAGGCAGCTAATGTCCTATATAATTAGTGTTAATTAGTGAGAAGATTGAAGAAATGGCTTTAGGTTGGCTCATCAAATGACCTTGGTAATACTGAAATTTAACCATGAACAATTTAGTCCACAGAGAACCAAAGCTAATGGAATGAGCCAAGAAGTGTGTGTACTTCTCTCCAGGAACATTCACAGAGACATTTGGGCTGCACACACACGGATACTATTCAAAATTTACTAACTGTCTCAAATATACTTCCCTTCCAAAACAGGTGGAGAAAATTCTAGAGTTGTATTAATTGATGACCTTTCATAGAAAGAAGCATCAGAAGCAGAGAAGAAGAATTTCTCACTAACATCTATTATTGATAGTGGTACTATGTCTTCCACATGAATAATATGTCAATCAGGATTTAATAGACTTTCCTGATTATTAAAGTGAGAATTTTTATGATGCCATTGTGGACCAGGGAGACAAGTTAACAAGACCTAGAATGATGATGGTTTTGAGTAGTTTAGGGGAAGCAGCAAATGATGGTTAAAATTGGGCTATATTTTAAAAATAGAATCGGTAGAACTTGGTAATGTGTAAGAGAGTTATCAAAAATTACCAGTGCCTTAGTGAATGAAAATTACCTTTACTGCAAAAGGTCACTCTCAGGAAAGACCACTTGTAGCAAAATAACAAGTGCTTCCTTTAGTTAGTATCATTTTTAGATATCTTAGAAAACTCTAAGTAGAATTACATTCTGAAGCTCAGAAGGAAAAACAACTTTAAACATACATTTGTGAGATGGTGAGTGTATTGCTTAACACTTTAGATATAGGATAGTTGTGTGAGGCAAAACGTCTTGAATAAGAATGAAATAGGGCTCAGTAGTGTCACATGAGAAATGCTTTCATTTATAATTCATGTTCTTGATGTAATATTTACTTATTTAAGTTATAGCAATTTATTTGGGGGAAAAACCTTATCTGAAAAAGTTAACTAGTGTGGTGGATTCTTTACATTCAGGTCGCAAGTTAACACCACTGAAGGACACAGCCTCAGGAATATGAGGATCTATAGATGGCTTTTGTCTTCTATGTGCCTGCATTTTTTGGTTTTCCCACTGTTCCAAGCCTGTTATCAAACTTGTTGGGTGGTTCTTTACAAGTGTGGTTATTTTGGTTTGTTGTTAAAAACAAAAGCCATTGACCTATGTGTAGATGGTATCATAGTTGCTTTCAACATCTATGTGAAAAACTGACATGGTACAATAACCCAGATCTCTTGCCAAAGTGCTTCTTCTCAGAAGTATTTATCTTTGCTCATCCAAACAATGATTGGTCCTTTAAAGTGGAAGCCACATAGATAACCCCAAAGATACAATTTTATATTATGAGATTACTCACCTATTTTTAACTATTTGTTAAAGTAATCTGCAGACTATGCATGTTTTATTTAACTTAGCTTAAACAGGCCAATTTTTATTGTCTTCTTTATATCAGTTATAATAAGACTTTCAGTCTCTGGCTATGGAAGGTCAATACCCCTTGCAAGGGAACTTGGAAGATTCAAGATCTAAGTTTCAGAAGGGAAGAATGAAGTAAGATAGAAGAAAAAAGTAATAGCCAAAAAGGAGACAAACAGAGGGGGACAAGATTAGCTTTAAATCTAAAATCTTCAGGATGATCCTTATTATTTCACCCTGCAGGGTCCTGTGTCCTTAGACAAATATCCCTAAAATGCCCTACCTTTAATTCTTTTTTTAAATTTTTTTATTTGTGCATTTTATTTGTGTATTAATTACATATTAATGAGGTACAAGATAGTGAAAGCATATGTGCACACATTACCCAATGAGCCCTTACCTAATCCCTGCCCCATTCCCTCCTTGTCTCTTCTTCTCTGTTTGGCTTAGTGATTGACATTAAGATGTTTGTTAAAGTACATCATGTGCATTAGAGAGTTTTCTTCTTTCCCCCTTCCATTCCCTCAATTAGGTAACCTTATTTGCTCATCTATAGTGCTTACTTCTTTGTCTAGAGTTCCTTCTATGACCCAGTTTCTCCTTAGCTTCCACATATTAGGGAGAGCATCCAATTTCTTATTTTTTGTGCTTGACTAATTTCATTTAGCATAATGTTCTCCAGTTCCATCAATTTTCCTACTAATGACATAATTGTGTTTTTCTTTATGGGTGAGTAGAATTCCATTGTGTACATATCCCATAGTTTTGTAATCCATTCATCTGTTGAAGAAAATCTTGGCTGGATCCTTAGTTTGACAATGGTAAATTGTGCACCTACGGACATAGATATGCATGTATTTGTTTGATAGTTTCATTTCCATTCTTTTGGATAGATACCCAGAAGTGGTATTGCTGGATCATATGGTAAGTTTGTTCCCATTCTTCTAAGGATTCTCCAAAGTGGTTGCACTTTTTCATTGTGGTTGCACTAATTTGCAATCCCCAAAAGAATATATTAGAGTTCCTACTTCTTCACATCCTTGCCAGCATTTGTTGTTATTTGTGTTTGGAATGATTGCCATTCTAGTTGGAGTTAGGTGAAATCTCAGTATAGTTTTGATTTGTATCTCTCTGGTTGCTAATGATGTTGAACATTTTTTTATGCATTTATTGGCCATTTGAATTTCTTCTTTCATGAAGTGTTTATTTAGTTCACTTGCCCATTTATTGACTGGGTTATTTGTTTTATTAGTGATGATTTTCTTGAGTTTTCTGTATATTCTAGATATTAGTCTTCTATCAGAGGAATAGTTGGTGAAAATCTTCTTCCATTCTGTTGGCTCTCACTTGAGATTCTTGATGTTTTTTTTTTTTTTTTTTTTTTTTTTCCTGTACGGAAGCTCTTCATTTCTCCCTACATTTAATTCTAAAGGTTTACCTACACATCTAAAATTCTAAAATTCTATAATATTTGATAAACAACGGATTAATAAGAAAGATCTGACACTTGGTCAAGTGCAGGTACCAATTGAGTGACCAATTGGATGTTAGAAGCCTGAGAATGCTGAGGAAAACCAGACCTTTATTCCTGCTGTGCAGCCCTGGCCATCCCCTTCATGGGGGTCTCCTATAAAAGAAAAATCCCAAAAGCCTCTCTCACTCTTGATGTGATCTGTATTCTCCCTTGAAACTGTATTTCCCTCACTTTCTTACATAAATCTCTGTCTCTGGTTCTGAAAAAAAGTCAAACATTTTATGGACAACAACTATATTTGACTAAAATTTTCAAGTCATCTTATAGTTTTTATTTTTATTGAACATCACATTTAATTCATCATTTATTCCTGCCAACCTTCCTTTTGAACATATATTAACAATTTTTCTGTTATAACCCATATCCAAATTACTACAATCTATTCTACATGTAGAGAAAGTCCTTTAACACCAAAGGAAAATTGTGATGTTTCCCTCCTCAAAGTTATTAAATAATCACACTGTGAATAAAATCCATATTTCTCATGACAGCCTGAAAGATTTGTGCTATTGCTCCTGATCATGTCTCTGACCTAAACTTTTATGTATCTCTTTCTCACTCACAGCAGTCTAGCCACACTGGCCTTCTAAATATTTATCCAATAATTTCCTCTATGTTTTCTTCTAGCAGTCTTGTAGCTTTGGGTTTTCTGTTCAAGTCTTTAATCTATTTTGAGATGAATTCATTTGCTGAGAGATAAGGGTCTAGTTTAATTTTCCGCAAGTAGATGTTCAGTGTTCACAGTACTACTGATAGAAGACATTGTTCTTTCTCCAGTTAATCTTCAGGCCTGTAGCCACCTGTGAGCATTCATATTTGCAGTTCCTCTACTCCTAAAGCCCATTCCCCACATATGCAAATATTTTGTTCATTCTGCTCTCTGCTTCTATCTCAACTACTTAGACATCTTCCCCATTTACCTTATTCATTCATTCATTTATTCATTCATTCATTAAATTTGTGGTACTGAGGACTGAACCCAGAGCATTCTACCACTGAGCTACACACAAGCCATATTTCATTTTTTTGTTTTTGAAACAAGGCCACTTACTGAGCTTCAAAAAGGCTGCACTATGTTGCTGAGGCTGGTTGTGAACATGTGATCCTCTTGTCTTAGCCTTTTAAATACTGGAATTATAGGCATGTACTACTATGCCTGGCTCCCACCCACACTATTTATGATAACACTTGTTCTTGCCTCCTTAGTATATGTAATGTTACTTTACTTTTTTCTACTGTTATTATTAAATGGCCTCAAATTTACAAGGCATTTTTTAATTATCTCTCTCCTTCTAAGGATGTAGTATTTATGAGATTAGTATCCTATCTATTTTGATTAATCTATCTTCAGTACTATACAGTGTTTGACACACAGTAGATGTTATAATTAGATATAAAATGATCCCTGAAGAGCTCATTTATTAATGTTTGAAGCTGATGTGATTAGCTATGAGAGTTTTGATTTCAGGATGTATCTATAGTGGTGATCCAGTCCAGTAGGGTGTGGCTGGAGATGGGTCCACAGAGGTGGAGTCTCAGGGGGTTGATGTTTGCTCCCTCCCCAGAACTCCCTGTCTCCTGTTTACTTCCTGAATAATGTGAGAAGGAAGTACAGTTCATATGTTCTCCCTCTTTGACTCCCACAACCATCATTCTGAGATCTGCAGTCCCTAGCCTCACTGGACAGAACGTGAAGCCATAAGAAAAAAAAATCATCTTACTTCTACATTACATGGTCAATCCTTTAGATTATAACTGCAAAAATGCTGAGAAAAACTGAAATTTATACTAGAAGTGTAATTGCTTCTATATCTACATCTGACTATGTGGATTGTGACTCTTTGAAACTAGTTTGTGAGAGGAAATTGGATGAGACTAGGAAAAGAGATGGTGGAGACTATGCCCAGAAGTTTTTGAAACACAAAGAGGACTCCATAGGGAAATAGAGTAGAGGCCACATGTGTTAAACTTTGGCAAAGAACTTATCCAAATTTTGCCCATGTCCTGAAATTTTGTGTGAAGCTAAATTTAAAGAAGATGTGCTAAATAAACTGGTAGAGGAAATATCAAAATGGCAAAATATTCAAGCTGCATTATGCATATTGATGTCCAGATCAGGGAAAAAGTGACTTCATAGATTTGCAGTTTGGCCAAAAGGGCATGTGTAAAGCTGGGGTTCAGAGAGATGATGACATGGAAGGAAGATGGGTGGAAGAAGGGTGATGGACATGATAAGAATGGGACCATCAATGTCCATGATGGAGGTAGAAGATAGAGTTGGGAATAGTGGCGGTCCCTATGAACTTGGGGCCAGTGGCCATCTGAATGTGGCAGGCCAAAAGCTATAATTTAAAAAGCTTTGGTGGTAATGATTAATTGAGACTTCCTCCAATATTTCAAAGGAAGGCATGATAAGCCAGGGAATGGGTGGCAGGGTCAGAATCCCTACAAGCAGGCCCAAATTGGGCACTTTTGTGAAGTTGTTAGGGTGAAGTCAAGGTTGCATAAAAATGCATAAAAATTTTGAGATTTAGAAATGCCAGAAATGTGAAAATTCTGTGAGTAGTGGCTAATAGCTCTAAGCCATGAAGCCATCCTGGAAGGGACAGTGAACCACCCACTGCAAGCAGCACAGCCACAGGGATGGGGCTTCCAAGGCTCTGGAAGATAGCTTCTCACTCACTGACATGTGCCAGGATGCCAAAAGTGAAACTATAAGATCAAATGCTTTTCCTGCAAGATTTTGTTCCTTTATTTGGTACCTTTTTTCTATGGACCTATTCTTCCTATTGTGAATGCAGTTTACTCTTCCATTTTATATTGGACTTTTAAAATTGTGATCCTCATTGTCTTTTTATTTTGCTCTCCACTGCTTTTTACAGGCGCATACAAGAGTTTACTTTGTGTCTCAGAGAAAACTGAACTTTGGGACTTTTTAGCAATTCTGGAACAGTCAAGACTACGAAAAGTAAATGCATTTTACATTATGGTTTGGCATGAGCCCTTTAGGGGCTAAGGGAAGAATTTAAAATTAAATATAGAATGTCCCCTAAAAAGCTCATTTACTAATGTTTGAAGCTGATGTAACTGAGACATGAGGATTGTAATCGCAGTAGTGATTAAATTCATTGTAGTGAATTTATCTGGGAGTTGACTCAGGCCAGTAGGGTGTAGCTGAATGTGGGTCTCTGGGGGTGCAGCCTCAAGAATTATCTAGGGTTCCTCCTCCCCTTGCACTCCCTTACTCTTGCTTCCCACATCCATGATGCAATGATCACAGCCCATGTGTTCCTCCTCTCTTTGCCTCTCACCACCATGCCCTGGGATCTGAAGTCCCAGGCCTCACATGGACTTAACACAAAACCATAAGAAAGTAAATTTTCCTTTAAATTATATAGTCATTTTTTATATTACAGCCAGAAGAATGCTAATAGAAACAGTAGGCATTCAAATATTTGTGGTATATATAAATAAAGGGTTTCATATACAAACACACACACACATGCACACATACGCAGACACACACATATATGATTATATAGACTTAAATATTAAGTCATGTATTTATTCAATCAATCACTTTTTAATTATCCTTTTTTAGAATGATAAGTAAATGGCACTGTTCTTAGAATAAAGAACAAAACAGTATCTTCAAGTCCAGAGTGAGAAAAACAACTAAAATTTTCCTTAACAATATATAATCTAGTGATTGTATTAGTCAAGGTTTTCCCTAGAGATAGAAAAAAATGTTCTGTGTTTTATAACAATGTTTTATCAGTGCAAAAGCACAAATATAACAGTGGTCCCATAAGATGATAATGGAATTGAAAATTTCATATAGCTTTTTGATACTACAGCTGTCATAAAGTGGTAGAATAACATATCATTCATATATGTGGTGAAAACTTACTGAGCTGGTGGTTATAAAAAAATCAGAGCACATACAATAGGTATATGTAGGCTATATGTAGGTGTATGTAGGCTATACCATTTTGGGCATATATAAGTATATTCTGAGATGGTCACTCAACTACAAAATTGCCTAATGTTGCATATCTCATTATTCATCAGTATTCCTGTTTTAAGTGATACATAACTGTGTTTGTGTATATATCTGGAATCTATACACATAGCTACATGTAGATACATCTGTGACAAACAGAAAAATATATTCCCAGAAGTTCATTTCTTAACAATTGAAAACAAATCTGTCTAGATTGATTTGGAAACACATAAGCCCAAAGGCTTATGTGTTCAAGGCTTGGTGCCTACTGCAGTTATTACCAGAGATAGGGTTTTAAGGAAGTGAATGGAACACAAGAGTGCTAAATTTGTCAAAGGATTAATCTATAATGATAGAATGGATTCTTAGGAAGTGGTGAAAAGAAAAGAGATGGAGTCTAGTTGGAGGAAGTAGGTCATTATAACATGCCTACATGAGTATTTCTCATTCTTGATCTTTTTCTTTCTCTTTATCTCTGTTTTCCATCTGCCATGAGCTCAGCAGATTTCCTCTGCCATGTTCTCTCAGTGTGATATTCTGCCTTGCCTCAAGCCCAAAGCAATAAACCTAACTGACCATGGATGGAAAGTTGTGTATCATGAGCAAAAAATGATCTTCTCTTTTGTTTATGTCAGGCATTTTGTTCTAAGTCAAGAAAATATGATACACACACACACACACACACACACACACACACTCACACAGAGAAAAGGATTTATTGGTAGAATTGGCTCAGATGATTATGGAGGCTGAAAAGTTTTCCAGCAGCCTGTCTATAAGCTGTCATCTCTGAGATATTGTTAAAAATTTTTAGTACAATTCCAAAGGCCTCAGAAGAAAAGAAGCTGATGGTATAAACCTTAGGCTAAAGGCTTGAAAATTCAGGAGGCAGGACATCATTGGTGTAAATCCTAGAGTTCAGAGGCCAAAAACTGGAGTTCTGATGTGCAAGGACAGGATAGAAAAAGGGTATCTTGGCTCCTGGAAGTAGGTGGAAACATTTGCCTTTTCTTTGCTTCTGTTTTTTTCTGGGCCTCTAGCCAACTTTTCTGATATTTGCCCACATACAGGAAAGATCCACATGCTAATCTCTGGCAATACCCTTGCAGGCATAATCACAAACAATGCTTTATTATATTCCTAGTGCTCCTTAATCCAGTCAAGCCGATACCTGTAATTAACCATCTCTTGTACTTCATATCTTTTCCAAATCAATCTAGACAGATTTGTTTTCAATTGTTAAGAAATGAACTTTTGGGAATTTTTTTTGTTTGTCACAGATGTATCTACATGTAGCTACACTTATGATATTTAATAACTTTATTGACCTGCACTTTCCTTTTGCATTAACAAGAATATTTTTCATGACAGGGTTTCGCTTTATTGGATAATTCAGTTGCTCATTAAAATACAGTGAGATTTTTGCTGAATCCATTGAATACTACTTATGTTTTAATGAGCATTAATGAGCTTTGTGATTGTCCTGTGGAGCAAAACTCATATCTCATTAGGTGGATTCCCAAAATGCCTAAAGGTGAGCAGACACAGCTTTAGATATATAAGATAATTTCATACTTAATTAGTTTCTTACTTGCCACACCACAGATACACATCCAAAACTGTGGCTTAAAATGGCAAGCTTGTTGTTTGCTGTCACAAGTCAGTGAAATGGTAGAATTCACAAAGAGCCTGTGTGAGTCTTCTCAGGCCATTCTCTATTATGTTAATAAATTGGCATGTTATGACTCGATTCACAGAGATTAGAGTAGAAGGAAAAAGAGGCAAATGATTTCCAATTTAAATTGGCATTGCTTTGTACTTTGTATAGAATCTGGCATTGTGAAATACTTACATAAATATTTTTAGCTTCACATGTCAATGATATTGGGTTTTTTTTATTAAGTTATCATGTGACAGGGAATTTACATATCATACTGTACTTTTAACAAAAACCACGAATGTTGAAACTATTATCTTATTTCATGAATAAGAAAGATGATATATGAAGTCTTTAAATTACTTGCTATATTATTCTGCTAGGACCACAATAAATAAATACCATTCATAGATTGGATTCTTTAGTAACAGAAATGTGTTTTCTCACAGATATACAGTCTGAAATTTCAAAGTCAAGCTTTCAGCAGGTTTGATTTTACCTGAGTCCTCTCTCTTGGACTTGTTAATGGCTACTGTTTTTCTGTGCCTTCTATCATATTCTCTGTGTGTGCACATCCCTGGTACCTCTTCCTTGTTTATGGAACCAGTTATACTGGGTTACTGCTCCAATTATGATCTCTTAAATTTAAATAGGGTAATTGTAAAAAAATAATTTATGTTATCTCAAAAATCTTTGAGGCCTCCCTATCAAAGCCCTGCCCAGTTACTAAAGTCCCAGAGACATTCCAGGAAAGAATTATTTTAGGAAAGTGATATTATATAGTCACCATAAACTTGTCCCAGAACCACCTTGTTACTTGCTTCTTCTGTGGGCCTTTCAGACACTCCACATGTTTTATTTTAAGATAGATTCTCTTTAATTTGTCCAGGCTGGCCTCAAACTTGTGATTCTCCTCCTTCAGTCTTTTGAGTAACTGGCATCACAGGTGTGAGCCACCCTGCCCAGCTTGGATTTGTTTCTTTCTTTCACTTGATCATTTTCATCTTTTGCAACAGGAATGTGCCTAAATCACCATATACTGGAAGCAGATAACTTTTTTTTTATTTGATAGGTTCACAAGTACAAAGAGTTAGTCTTGCATCTCATATAAAACTTCAGGGTTTGGAACTTTGAATTAATTCTGGGATAAGTTATATGATTCTCGAGTAATTGGAAATGGACTGATTTTATTTTGTTTTATGTGAAGGGCATGAATCTTAGAGGTCAGGGAAGAACATTTTTGTATGGGTATCACTTGAATATGAACCTGAGTTTATTTTCCAAAATTTAGTCCCTATTATGAGATATTACAAAGGCACAAACTTAATATGACTATGTGTTTACATATGGGTCCTTGGGGGAAGTGACGAGTGGTGGATAAGGTTGTCAGAGTGCAGCCTCTGTGACTGAATGTTTCATAAGTAAAGGAAGAGAGACTGCACTTTAGTATACTCCCTATCTTTATCACATCATACCCTACACAGTCTCAAAACTTTGCCAGCAAGCAGGCGCAGCTCCATGACATCAGACCTACAAAACTGTGAGCCAAAATACACCTCTTTCTTAAGGTAGTCTACCATAAGTATTTTGTCATAGTGATGAAAAATGGGCATAGAGAATGAGGAATTCAACTTATGAATTCTGAAGGAACACAATCTAGTCTTTAATAATTGTCAAATACCACCCTGTTAGTAAGAGACAGATCTGTGATTTAAATTCAACTTTCTTTAACCTACACATAAAGGTTTTATTCTTTAAACTTGGTAATGTAAATTTGTATAGAAATAAGAGTAAGGAACATTAAGAAAAATAATATCCATTCACTTGAGTTACCAAAAAGCAGTTCATTGTGACACAACAAATGAAGGGCATTTTTGGAATGATTTTAAATTATAATTTATTTTCAAAAATATTTGTATATGTATCATATAATACAAACTCAATCAGAAATATATGACAAATTCAAATTGTTATACATGAATTATTCTTTCTAAATATCCTCAAGTTCTGGTAAATTAAAGAACATAGCATTAGATTGCCTTATAAATATTTTCAGCCCACACTTTCAAAGATGGCACTTCAATGCTACTATGACTTGATATCATTAAGCAGTAGGAAGCTTAAACAAAAATTATTTTTATTTTCAATGGGTAATGTAACAATGCTGATAAGAATGTAGGGAATCATGGGCATTTGGTCTTATTAAAGCAGGAAGACAGCATCTTAGAACTCAGCTTTAGAAACTAACTAAATGAATCTTAGATATCCTGTAGTCACACAGACATGTTCTCACTCACAAACCAAATTAATAGGTGATAGGACTTATGCGACTTTGTATTTGGTTACCAAATTTCTAATCAAGTGTGAAGTTATAACTATGATGTTTCTCTAAAACACTAGAAACTCCTCATGTGTTTTACTAGAGTATGGCAATTAAGGTGAATATCTGGAATCACATAGCTGTGAATTTGAGTCTTTACTCTGACTTCTACTCCATTGCTTCAAGCAAAGATACTTAGTTGTTCTGAGCCCTAGTCATTTTATATGAGTAAGATATGAGAGTTAAAGGTACAAAATTTACTTATCACCTAACTTGGTTCATGGGGCATAGTAAAGGCCTGTGTTACTCAATGGTAAAATGACCTAGTCTTTTTAATAATTTACATTTTTTTCAGAACTAAGGATTGAACTCAGTGACATTCTACTTCAAAGCTCCACTCCCAGTCCAATTTTTTATTATTTATCTTTATACATGGTTTCAGTAAGTTATGAAGGGCATAACTAAGTAGCTGAGACTGTGAGGCTGGCCATGAACCTACAATCCTCCTTTATCAGCCTCCCAAGTACTGGGACTACAAGTGTGTACCACTATGCCTGGCAATTTAAAATTTTTAATTGAATTATGTGGTAAGCTTAAAGTCTATCTATCACCCCCTTTAAGTAAATTCTATGGAATTGTATACTCTGTTGTATTAAAAATATTTGCCTAGCTAAGTATTGATAAATTTGATTTTCAACATTTTTAAAAGTGAGTTGCAATTCATGGACTGGGACATTCCAGTTGAAGAATCTTTATTATTTTTCATGCATTCTGAAACACATAATTTTTCCTGTATCCCATCTGGCATTTCCAACAGTTTATAGCTAGAGAACATTCAGATTAACTTAGTCTGCCATTTTTCTGAAAGTTCAGCTTAGAGAAAACAGTAATCCTAATGGCTGCACAATTCACAATTGTCAAACAGTCGAATCAGTCAAAATGTCCATCAACAGATGAATGGATTACAAAATTATAGGATAGATGTACACACACACACACACACACACACACACACACACACACACACATAATGGAACTGCACTCAACCATAAAAAAGAAAAAAATATGTCCTTTACATAGAAGTGGATAGAAGTGGAGAGCACTATACTAAATGAGATTAGTCAGTCACAAAAAGTGAACATATTATGTTCTCCCTATATGCCAAAACTAGGGAGAAACTGGGACATAAGAGGAACTTCAAACAAAGGAGAAGAAAACTTAGAAGAGTGAAGAATGGGTCCTAACTGAGGAAGATGGGAGGGGTAAAGGGACACATCTCAGTGAACATGATGTGCATATACAAACTTATCAACCAATCACTGTGCTGAGCATGAAAAGGGGGAGGAGGAATGAACAGAGTGAGAGCTGGGGGAGGGCTCAATGCCATATGCATGTATGCCTCTATGATGTCAAACTCATCAAGGTATAAGATTACAATGCACAAATGAAAAATAAGTAAAATAACGGATTTGTATGTATCAATTACTATGAAGAAAAAATGAGTGGAAGAGGTCTGAACTTGGTATATGAAAAGTAGAAAGGGTAACTCCTTTTGAGAAATTGAAAAGTAAACGAGTATTTGTACAGGTGTAAGAATAAACTTTAAAGTATTTCCAAAAAAGTCTATTTCTTACAAAGAAAACAGTGACAACAAGGTCCTCAGCTTGGGAGAGCTAAGCTAGCATGGCTGAAGAAAAGAAAGAAAAGAACAGTAAAAGTAGAAGGAGGAGAGGTCAGAGAGTCAAGAGGCTGGACTTTATGAACCATTATTTTTTGGCTTTAAAAAAAAACAAAACTGAATACCGCCAGGCGTGGTGGGTATGCTTGTAATCCCTGTGCTTGGGAGGCAGAGACAAGAGGATCGCGCTGGCCATGTTTCCAAATAAAAATATAAAGAAATAGGTCTGGGAGTGTAGCCCGGAGATAGAAGGGCTTCCAGGAACTACAGTACCACCAAAATAAATAAGTAAGTAAGTAAATAAATAAATTAATTAATTAAAATAAAAACACTGAATCCTGTAATCATATTCAAAAGCTAAAATATTTTTCTTCCAGTTATGTCATGAACTCCTTAAGGCAATTATAATTTTATGCTATATTCCCAGCTGCATTTGCTTTTGAATATGTAAGAGCTTTGTTGAAGAAGAAATAATTTAGAATTGATTATTCAACTTTTTTTTTTTTGGTGGTACTGGGGTGGAACCCAGAGGCTTTCTACCTTTGGGCTATACTCCCAGACCTTTTATATATTTTATTTGGAAACAGGGTCTCACTAAGTTGCTGAGAGCCTCACTAAGTAGCTGAGGCTGGCTTCGAACCTGTGCGATCCTCCTGTCTCAGCCTCCCAAGCGCAGGGATTACAAGAGTGCACCACCACGCCCAGCAATTATGTAACTTTTTACCAAAATAAAAAATATGTAATTTCAAAAATTGATAGCTAAAATAGTCAATGTTCTGACTAATTTGTAGGCATTTTTGTGGATACATCTTTGTTTTTTATGGAAAATATCTCAGACAAAGATTGAATAGAGCAACAGCACAAAAACAAAACAATTTTATTGCAAGAGAGAGAGAAATAAGAAGAGAAAGAGGAGGAGGAGGAGGAGGAGGAGGAGGAGGAGGAGGAGGAGGAGGAGGAGAGGACAGAAAAACAAAGGAGAGACGAGAAGAGAGAAATTGATTTTGATAGTTGGTAACATTAAATATTTGCTATTTTTTATTATTTCAAAGTCCTTGAAATTGAAATACTCTTTACATTTAATAAGTTTTTCTTCTTTATTTGAATTTGTGAAATGGTATAATAATTAATCAATCCAATTTGTTAGGGTATACCTAACTATCACCCACTATTTTATTTCCCCAAATATCTTGCCATTATTGGAAGTATATCCTATGACAATCACAACTATATTAAAAAATCTGGTTATCTATGTATCTACTATCTATATGTATTTGGTAAGGTGGAACATAACAATCGAACATATGAAAAAATAACTTTGTTAACATGCTAAATATTTCCATAAAGGCAAAATCCAGGGACAAATATATTAATTTCTTGAACATAGATGACAATAGAAATTATATGTTCATAAAAGAAATAATTTCTTCAGCAAGCTCAACTTTATGATATTAGATGTTAATTACAGAATAACTAAAATAGCTTTTTCCATGAAATTAGATAGTTTTATGATTATTTGGAATTATATTTTAGTAATTTGAGTATTTCTTTGTACTTGATATATTTTCTTAGATATTAAAGTAATAATTTTTTGTCACACATTACTGTATCTTTTTAGAAAGCAATAGAACATAAATATACATTTATTTATGATGTACATGTACACATTTATGTATTGCAAAAATGTCATAACTATATGAGTCTCCTCTGCATATAAAGTTTATAATTAAACATTATGAATTACTTAGGATTATAATATTTTCACCTCTGCACTGTGAGTACTATACGTACAGGAGACTACTCCACTAATTATTCTTGTTCTTAAAAAGTAACACAATTACTGAAACAGTTTTCTATTGAAAATAAAAATTGGATCCACCCTCCAGCACACTTAAATTAAAAGTCTTTTTCTTCCCTTTTTGCAAAATGTTCTTCTCTTATTCAGATTATAATATTATAAATAGTAACCCAATTAACAGGAGATTCTATGCTAGGTAAGACTGATCAATGTGATTATTATTTCTAGGATCAAATTCTAAAAATGTTTCATGTATGAATAATAGTTCTATTAGAAAATGATTTTGCTGACTTCACCTAGCCAAGAACATACAAATTGGATAAAAAATAGCATCAGTAAGGTTGAAAGTTATTAATATTTATTCAAATACTAGATGAATCAAGCTATAAATCTATCAATGTTTTGAATAACAAATAGGGACAAAGGTCAGGCGTGGTGCTGCATGCTTGTAATTCTTCAGAGGCTGAGACAGGAGAATCACAGGTTCAAAGTCAGCCTCAGCAATGTAGTGAGAAACCTGATTCCTCACTCAGAAACCTAGTGAGACCCTGCTTCCAAAAAAAAAAAAAAAAAGTAAAAATCAGGCAGGGGGTGTATCCTGAAGATAGAATGCTTCTGGGTTCAATCCTCAGCACCAAGAGAGAGAGAGAGAGAGAGAGAGAGAGAGAGAGAGAGAGAGAGAGAGAGAGAGAGAGAGAGATTGATTTTATGTGCTGAAAGCATTTCTATAAAACATCTTTAACATTTCAACTCATTTTGAACTATTTTGGTATCTATTTTGGTATCCTCAATTTCACAAAAATCTTGGCACATAGAACCTATTCAATTTGCATTTATTCCATGATGAATTAATTTTCACTTTAAGTTATTGTCTGTGCAGGGCATGGTGGTGCACTCTTGTAATTCCAGCATTTGGGAGGCTGAGATAGTAGGATCTCAGTTCATGGAAAGTCTCAGGAACTTAGTGAGGGCCTTTGCAACTCAGTGAGACCCTGTTTCAAACTATAAAGTATAAGAAATAGGGCTGTGGGTGTAGCTCATAGGTAGAATTCCCCTGGGTTTCATCCCCCAGTACTGCAAAAAAAAAAAAAAAAAAATTACTAAGTTACTACCCACTGGCCTTTAACCTATGGTAATCCTCCTGTCTCCGGCTCTCAAGTGTTGTGATTATGGGCACACATCACTACACCAGGCTACTTAGTTTGATATTAAGTGAGGGTTTAGAATTTTCTAAGTGGTTGACTTTATTTAAACTGTGGCGTTTCTTTTAAAAAGAGAAGAATTAATATGGTGTAGTTAAGATGTGCGTCTCATATCATTTGAAGTGCATTTCAAAATGTACATGCTAGCCTAGTATGGTGGCTCACGCTTGTAATCCCAGTGCTTGGAAGGCTGAGACAGGAGGATCACACAGGTTCAAAGCCAGCCTCAGCTACTTAGGCTCTCAACAACTTAGTGAGACCCTGTTTCCAAATAAAATATAAAATAGGTCTGGGAGTATAGCTGGAGGAGGAAGCCTCTGGGTTCCAACCCCAGTACCACCAAAAAAAAAAAAAAAATGTACATGCTAGGGTTTTACCCTTATAAAGTAATTTGTTTTGGGTATGGCCCAGGAGACTTAATCTGAAAAACAAAAGGTTTTTATTTTTTAACTATAACATTCATTGCCTAAGAATAAATAGTGAGATTACTAGATTTTATAGAAGTAAACTGCAAAATTGGGAATTGCTTGACAGCCTTACAAAATTTAGGAACACAGAAAACCATGCAATTCACATCACTTTATTTATGTAAAAGGCTAATTTGGATACTTTGGTGCCTTGGGCTAGCCATTTGGTTGTGTAGGAATATAAAAACTATGAATTTCAGTGTTTTTTGTATTAGTATGTATCTGGGAAGTAACATTAACTTGCTTTCCACATATTGTTTAGGATTGTGTGCCTGAGAATTCAAGCTGAACTTGCTGCTGAACACAGGGCTTTAGTAAATTCTTAGCCTTCCTTGTAGTTACTTATGAACATATGAGTTGCAGTGAATGTAAAAAGGTGACGCATGCCATGTTCAGGTCTGGCTCACAAACCAACCAACAAATATACTCATGCCTCTTCTTCTTCTGGCCAGCTTGAAAGAAGAAAGTATTAAGATATACTGAATTATCTGTAGAAATTCCATTAGAGGAAACAAACTGGACCCCTGAATCTGGATTTGGAAAGATTTAAAAAATACTTGGATTATCCTTATATGAATGAAAAGATAACATTTTATAGGAGCTTGAGATTTTGGAGATTTGTTGTGTTTTTGTTTTCTTTTACTATAAGCCATTGATAATATTCTTAATCAATGGGAAACTTTTATCTTATTTATTTCCCCTTGCACATTGTCTTAATTAAAATACATTGTTATATACAAATACAAATATACAGCTCTCAAATTGTAACATTGATACATAAGATGCAAGAATGCAATAAAATGGCCATATTAGTTTTCTTCCCAGAGACAGACCTGACAAATGTAGACGGTTATGATTATTAAGACATATTAAGCAAGAGAAGTGCACAATTTTAAGCCATGATTAGTAAATTCCTCTGAAAAACAAATGAATGTATAGGATTCAATTTTTAAGTTTCGGAGTTCTTTTGGTTTTCTTTATTGCAGTTCTGGGGATGTGACCCAGGTTTTTGTTCATAGTACATACATGCTCTACCACTGAGCTATAACCCTAGCCCTAGATGCAGTTTGATTTATCAGATTAAGTGTGTGGATGACAAGATTGACTTTAGATTTATTATTCAAATATCATATGATTTGAATTTGTGGGATTGGATTCATTATTCAAATATTACATAATTTGAATTTGTGGGATTAATTTTAGGCATTTTGTTTTTACTTGGTAAGATGAAGACAACTATTATTTGTGCATAAATTACAGTTCAAAATTAAGAAAAGTTGAAATATAGCCAATGTTTCATCTCCATACATTTGTTTTTCAGTGGCCCCTTAATATAATTTAACTTGGAAGTAAAAGTTATTTTTAGGGTTTTCATTTCTTTCTTTCTAGATTATTCCAGTACAGAGTATATGTCCGATTAATACATTAGCAAATCACTATCGTGCAATAAATGCAATTTATTTATTTATTTTTTATTTATTTAATTTTTGTGGTGCTGGGGATTGAACACAGGGACATCCTACCACTGAGCTGTATAGCCAGCTCTTTTTTATTTTTGTTTGTGAACCAGAGTCTAGCTAGGTTGGTGATAGGCTTCCCTCAAACTGAGATCCTCCTGTTTAAGCCCCCTAAGTATGGAGATTACAAGTGTTCACCATCATGCCTGGCAAATACAATCATACTGAATTATTTTACATTTAAGAATGTTTATCTGCCAAGTATATAATCATTGATAGAAGCCTGAGGAAGCCATAACTCACAAATCTAACATTTATGAAAACTTTCTACAGTTTTATTGTGCTTTCTATACTGTGAAATGTGGGCAGGACCATTTAACTTACAATTTGTTTCTCTTTGGATGCCTATAATACCTTCATCAATTTATTTTATACATGTGGTTATTAATAAAAATCATTTTCTTAGGCTCATGCCTTACTATTTTTTAATGCTGGCTTATTTCTTCAAATTTCGTTCTTAGAGTTTTTCTGGCACTAAAGTTGATTAGGTTTCCTTTTCTAAATATTACTCGCAGAAGTATCTTGGTGTGCATTCCAAAATGGCATTGTATTTTTTGTATGCATGCATATGATTCAGTTTATGCTTCCAAAAAACGCATGTATTTACTTGCATTCAAAGCAGACATACAACAACTGATTCTGTTGCTTTTTATAATTCATTTCAAAATGGGTTAGGCACTACATAAATGGTGCTTGTCTCAATATGGAAGCATTCTGTATAGAACAGCTTGAAGATAGATGATAGATAAATATAAATATAATCAGATGAAATTTACATAGATATTGTATTCCTAATAGTTGTGGCATAACTAAAAAGACTGCTGGTTATGTACATTTTCATAGATAGAATTTCATCTATTCACCTTTCTCTTAAGAAATCAGGAGCCATCCTGACATAAGAGCAGTGACATCTAAAGAACTCTAAGCATGTCACTTACTTTTAATTTTTAAATAACTCACATGTTTAGATATCTTACCTGTGATTGATAAGTTAATTTCAGTTGTTTTTTTAAATGACTCTCACTAGAGGAGTGGACCTGGCTCTGGCCAGATTTCAACTGTGGCTTTTTCGTCCTCTAGTATTTGGTCTTCTGGACATTGGTTTTCTCAACTGCAAAATGGGATTAATAATATTAATGACTTCAGAGATCATTACTTTTTGTAATGTCTGTCTCATAGTAAACATTTAGAAAACGCTAGCTATTGTATCAATCAGGAATCAGGAAGAGGAAATAAACAATTCAGCAGTTTCAAGCAAAAACATATTTAATAAAAGTGATAAGACATTTTTGGAAAGTCTGGGACATGTTTTAAGTCATAGTTAAAGAAATGAATCCCAGCCCAGAACTGCAGCTCAAGCTGATTCACAGAGGTCTTTATTCACACTGTGTAGCCAGGAAGGTGTGGGGTCTAAAAGCCACCTGAGCATCAGGAGAGTCATGAGAGCAAAAGGCTGTAGCTGTGGCTGGGGCTGTGGCTATGACTGAGGGGTCTGCGACTGCCCTTACTGTACTTTCAGTGCATGGAAGGGAGTCACAGAAGACTGAATCACTGCTGTAGATAGAAAAGTCTGAGGTGTCCAATCTGAGGTCTCCACACATCTTTAAGACACCCAAAGCCAAAATAACAGGAGCAGCCAGTCTAACTTTCAAAGCTCATGCAAGTTGCAAGTGCATGGTAATCATGAAATTTATTAGCATTTAGAAGCCTGTATGGGTAATTCAATTATTCACACTTTTTTTCAATTAGTAATCCAAAAATGCATTTTGGAATAGAATAGTGCTGAATAATAGCTTTTGTAGTTATCATTAGTCTATACACTGGCATTCCTGGAAAGAAAGTATTATGATATAACTTATAACTAGATAAACAAAAATCTAAAACAAATTTTACTAAATACTAATATGCTTCAAAGGACATTATGCTTTTTGATGGACATGTTTTCAAAGGTGTTTTGCTCAGTTATCAGCTTGTTTCATCTACCAACTTTTCTAAAGGTAAGAAATAATTTACTGCTTAATATTGGGCAATTGTTATTAATTTCTGATGAGAGATAAACATAGTTTATCATTTGTGATTACAAGTTTTAAATTAAAAAATAATAAACCTCTTTAAGTCTTAAATAAAAAAAACTCATTAATGTACCAGTGACAGAATATTTACGACACTTTCAAAATCTTTGATTTTATTCTTCTCTGTCACTCTTAGTTTCCTTATATTTCTTTTTGGAGACATACATTATTCCTCATCCTAGATAAAACAAGAGAAAAATGATCTAAATTTGCAAAGCGATGACATATATGGCAAGAGAGGTCACTGGAATGACCTAATAGACACATAACCCTGACAGGCATTCACATTAGAGAGAATTTCTTCAGTCTAGGTCAATCTACAAACATATCATTACCTTGAATGAAAATTAGCTATTGTGCTGGGAAAAAGTACACTTATTTTTAGTTAGATTATTGTTCTACATAAGAAAATGCATTTCTTTGTTTTTATACACACAGCTGTTACCACTACAATATAGTAACAGCCATATCTGTACACACAACAGAAAGATTATGTCTACATTTTAGGGATGAATTTTTAAATTGTAATAATTGTCCAGGGCCTGGATTATAGCTCCTTTCTGATAACAGGACCAGGTGACTTTTTTTTTTTCAAAATAATGAAGACAGAAAGAGTAGAAGATAAATAATGAACAAGATGAAAAAAAATAAGTGTTAGTTCCTTTTGCTGTTGAACACAATGTAAATGGACCAAAGATATAAATATAAATAATATAATTTACTCATGGTCTATTTAGGAATGAAAAGCAAATTAGTATTTACAAAATAATGTGCATTCATTAAATTTTGTTTACAGTCACAGAGAAAACAATGCATTTGATTAAAAGATATAGACATGCAAAATATTTTATTAAATTTTAAATATAAATATTTTACATATCTCATGGGATATTGCAATTATCCTACTAATGGGAAGACAACATTTCATGAATAAAAATTTTCAAAACAGGCATGTGAAGGTCAAAAATAAGATTTATAAATAAAGATCTGGAATTGAACTAGAAATTACATTACCTATCAAAACCCTGATTTAAAAAGTGTTTAAAATCATTAGTAATCAGAGATATGCAAATCAAAACTACTCTGAGATTTACCTAACCTCAATTAAAATGACAATCATTAAAAACACAAATAATAATAATGCTGGTGAGGACGTGGAAAAGTAGGAACTCTGATACATTATTGGTGGGACTGCAAATTAGTATAACCACTTTAAAATCAGTGTGGAGGATCCTTGAAAGAATGGGAATGGATTTACCATGTGATCTAACTATATCAGTCCTTGGTATCTACCCAAAAGAAGAGAAACCAGACTACCATAGTAATGCATGCAAAGTTATGTTTATAGCTGCACAATTCACAATTGCCAGAATATGGAACCAGCCTAGGTGTTCATCAAAAGAAGAATGGATTTTATACTACGGGATATACATACAAAAATTTTACTCAGCCTTAAGAAGAACAAAATTTTGTCATTTGAGGGGAAATGAATGGAACTGGAGATTATGCTAATTGAGATTATTCAGTCACAAAAAGTGAAAGGTTGACTTTTTTTTTCTCATATGTGGAAAGTAGGAAGAAATTAGGACAAAGGAGGAGCTCTAGACAAAGGAGGAGAAACTCTAGTGGAATAAAGGAGGGGACTAATGGGAGAGAGCCTCAATGAGTAAAACACTTCAGTGGACATGACGTACATACAGAAATTTTTCAATGGCAATCACAATGTTGTGCATGGGGAAGGAAATGAAGTGGTGTGGGAAATGGGGGAGGGCTCCCCAAGGGCTACTTTGCATATATTCTTCTATCACTCTGAACATTGTCATGATGTATAATTATAATGCACAAATAAAAAAGAATTAATTAAATATGTACTATCAGAGAGAATAGAAAAGAGACAATGACAACAAAATCTTGAAATGTGGAAATCAGGTAAAGAAGTGATCAATAATTTAGCCTAACCAAAAACAATTTTAAGCTAGTAGGAAGAAAAGCAGAGCCAGGTGTGGTGATGCTCACTTTGTAATCCCAGCATTCAGAAGGCTGAGACTGGAGGGTCATGATTCACAGACAGCCTCAGCTACTTAGTGAGGTTCTTTGCAACTCAGTGAGACCCTGTTTCAAAATAAAGAATAAAAAACTGGGCGGGGTGTGTATCTCAGAGGTAGAATGCCCCTGGGTTCCATACCCAGTACTGGAGAAAGAAAGAAAGAAAGAAAGAAAGAAAGAAAGAAAGAAAGAAAGAAAGAAAGAAAGAAAGAAAGAAAGAAAGAAGAAAGGAAGGAGAAAGGAAGTAGAAAGAAAGAAGAAAGAAAGAAAGAAAGAAAGAAAGAAAGAAAGAAAGAAGAAAGGAAGGAGAAAGGAAGTAGAAAGAAAGAAGAAAGAAAGAAAGAAAGAAAGAAAGAAAGAAAGAAAGAAAGAAAAAGAAAGAGAAAGAAGAAGGAAAGAAAAATAGAGAGACAAATATGATTTGTATTGGAGACTCACTAAAAGATTGAAGAAATATTTGCACAAGTTACTTTTAGGAACAAGATAAAGTTGTAAAGCCAGAAAGAATGGTAAGAAGTATAAGATTTATTTATAAGGCTAAAACTCAGATATCATAATGAAAAATATTATAGAAAAACATATCTATTTTGTTAAGAAACATTCTAACTAAAAAATTATCAGATGCACCAATCAAATATAGACAGTTTTTCATGTAAGCATAAAAACATGCAAGAATTTTAAAAAGATATGAAAGAAAATGTACTTAATGAAAAGAATCAAAACTAAAATTTAAGTATTAAAATATAAAAGTTTATATTTTAAAAACACAAAAATATTAGTGATGTATAACAAAATAAATTTTAATGTCAATTTGTGTAATTTCATTAGGAGAAAAATATGAAGTAATAACTTAGTATAAAAATAGTTTAACTATCTTTTTAAAGATGTAAGGAGATAAGAGTGTAAGTCCCAACACTAGTAAGAGTCCCAAGAGGGAAAAATACAAAAATGTAAAAAATGAATGTTTTAAGCCCGGCGTGGTGGCGCACGCTTGTAATCCCAGCATTTGGGAGGCTGAGACTGGAGGATCATGGTTCGTGAACAGCCTCAGCTACTTACTGAGGTCCTCTACAACTTAGTGAGACCCTTTTTTAAATTAAAGAATAAAAAATAAGGCAGGAGGTGTAGCTCAGAGGTTGAATGGCCCCAGGTTCCATCCTCACATCCGATCCACACAAAAAAAGAATGTTTTAAAGAAATAATGAAGTTTAATTTATTAGATTGAACAGATGATGAAACAAATAAGATTAAAAGTAACTGTGAAACATTATACAAGAAAATTCCAGAAAATAAAACTTAGTTTCTAGACAAAAAGAATTTTACTTACAAAGTTTACAAAACTGACAGTAGGTTTATCTATAGGAATATTGGGGTAAAAGTTTGAGATTTTTTAATATATTGGAAAATAACTGAATATAGCATGTTACATTCAATCAAATTTTAAGGAGATTATGAATAGTAAACAAATGAATATTCAGATCACAATCAAAAATCCCACAGTAAAACAATTTTTGAAAAAGTACTTGAAAATGAGAAAAATACAAAAGATAATTTTGAGAAATGAAGTAGGTATAATAAAATATTTTATAAATTTTGTTATCTAGTGTAAAATCTTAGCAATAAACTCCCCTTTTAAGAAAAACAAAAACATTTATATAAATGTCATTGTGATAATATTATATTAAAATTGGTGAGTGACTTCTGTGAAGATCATGACTGAGAAAAGCAGCACATATCAGTCCTGCTGACACTCAGTCTCCATTGCCATTAAAACAGTGTAATGATAGCTGGGCGTGGTGGTGCACGCTTGTAATACTCGCACTTGGGAGGCTGAGACAGGAAGATCACGCAGGTTTGAAGTCAGCCTTATCTGGCTTAAGAGACCCTGTTTCCAAATAAAATATATAAAAAAATAGGTCTAGGAGTGCAGTCTGGAGGTAGAAGGCCCCTGGGTTCCACCCCCAGTACCACCACAAAAGAAAAAAAAAACAGTGTTCTGATTAAAAATAAGAAAGTACCATAAGTTTAAAAAAAGCATGATAAGTCAAACATAAAATGTGGCAGGAAAAAAAAAAGCTAGAAGGCTTGATCATCTAAAAAAATTGCCCCAAAGGTATAATGCTACCACCGAGCATGCTCAGCAATTCTGGACAACATGCAGTGTGGTAAAAGTTTTTGGGAGATAATTGAGATGGTAGAGGAAGCAGCAATGGTTGTGGCTAGTATTCAGGAAAGGCAGAGATCTGATTCTATCCACATTGACCATTTGAAGAAATTGCCCCAAAGGTAGAAGGCTACCGTCACACATGCTTGGGAATTTGGGGCAACATGCTGTGTAAACAAGGTCCTCGGAAGAGAGCTGAGATGGCTGTGTGAACGGCAGCAGTGGTAGAGCAGAGATTCAATCCAATCTACCTCAAAATTTTAAGGAAATGTCCTTAAAGGTATACTGCTATTGCTGCACATGCTCGGAAATGCTGGAAAACAAACTCTGTGTGAAAGGTATTCAGGAGAGAACTGAAATGGCAATGGCAGTAGTGGTGGTGGTGGTGACCAGAATTTGGAGGTCAGACAGATCCAGCCCAATCCACCTTGAGTCTTGGAGGAAATCTCCCCAAAAGTAGACTGACTGCTCCTGGCCACACATGCTCAAGAATTCTAGACAACATAGTAAGTGGCAAAAGGGTTTGGGGGGTATCAAAGGGACACTGCATAGCTGGGATGGGTCTAAACACTGCGTGTTCTGGGAGTCATTAGCCCTCAAGTCCACCATGCTTCTCTGCACAGTGGGAGGCCAGGGTGCACGTAGAACAGCAGAGCCTGCTTTCTGAAGTGAAGCTGTGGACCTCTGCCTTTGGAGGGAAGACAAAATTTATTGCCACTAGTTATTTGGGGTCCAAACTTTTGCAAAAGACATGTACTGCTTTCTCATATTAAAAAAAAAAAAAAAAAAAAGGAAGAACGCTGGGTATGGTGGCGCACACTTGTAATCCCTGTGCTTGGGAGGCAGAGACAGGAGGATCACATTGATTCGAGTCCAGCCTCGCTGCCTTAAAAGACCCTATTTCCAAATAAAAATATATATTAAAAAAAAGAGATAGGTCTCCAGGAGTGTAGCCCGGAGGTAGAAGGGTTTCTAGGAACCCCACTGCCACCAAAAGAAAGAAAGAAAGAAAGAAAGAAAGAAAGAAAGAAAGAAAGAAAGAAAGAAAGAAAGAAAGATGAAAGAAAGAAAGAAAGAAGGGAGCATCTGTAGATGACCTGCTCATAGAGACAGAGACCAGAGCCTGGTGCACAGCAAAGCCGGTGCCTGGGACTCTGAGGCCAGGATAGGAGCCTGCCAGGTGGCTAGGACAGTGCCAGAGTCAGTGAGGCTGGGATTGGAGCCTGCCATTAAGCAAGGCCAGTGCTGGGGCCTTGGAGGCCAGGATTGGAGCCTGCCAAGGGGATGAGGCTGATGCCAGGGCCAGCAAGGCCTGGATCAGAGCCTGCCATGAGTCAAGGCTGGTGCTGGGGCCTCTGAAGCCAGGATTGGAGCCTACTGAGGGGTGAGGCCAGTGACAGGTCAGTCTGGCCGGGATTGGGGCCAGCTGTAAGCCAAGGCCGGTGCTGGAGCCAGTGAGGCCAGGATTGGAGTCTTCCATGAGACAAGGCTGGTGCTGGGGCCTCAGAAGCCAGGATAGGAGCCTGCCAGGGAGTGAGGCCAGAGCCGGGGCCAGTGTGGCCAGAATTGGAGCCTGCCGTGAGGCAAGACCAGTGCTGGGGCCTCTGAGGCCGGGGATCGGAGTCTGCTGAGGAGTGAGGCTGGTGCTGGGGCCAGTGAGGCTGGGATTGGAGCCTGACAATGAGACAAGGCTGGTGCTGGGGTCTCCAAGGCCGGGATCGGAGCTTGCCATGCAGTGAGGATGTAGGTGGATCCAGAGAGGGTGGGATTGGAGTTTGTCTTAAGGCAATGCCTGTAAATGACATAAAAATTATGTCATTTTAAGGAAATGTTTTTTTTTTAATTAATTTATTTTTTTAAATTGGTGCATTGTAGTCATATATCAATCACATTGGAGTACAAGACTTGAGAGGATATACAGGCACACATCATCCAATTAGCCCTCCTCCAGCCCCCGTCCCATTCCCTCCCCCTCCCTCCATCCCACACTTCTTTGGTGATTTACTTTGATACATTTGTTTATGTACCTCCTGCATTTTAAAGAGGCTCCGTCCTCCAGTATTACATACCCTCTGATTGGTCACATTAGTTGCTTCACTATAGGGCCCTTTCTATAGCTCAACCTCTTCCTGTTGCCCTTAAGGAAATGTTTTTAAAGGTGTACTGCTATTGCTGCACATGCTCGGAAATTAAATTATGTCATTTACAGGGAAATTGATGGAACTGGAGAATGTTATGCTATGTGAGATTAATTGGTCACAAAAAGTATGAAATCAAATGCACTCCCTAATATGTGGAAGCTAGGAAGAAAATGGGTAATAGGAGGAGATCCAGAGAAGAAGGAGAAACTATAGAGGAGGAGATAAGGTGACCTATCTGAGGGGTATGAAAATGGGAAAACAGGTAATTCCCCAATGTACATGATGTATATTAACAAATATAAAAGTCAATCAGTAAGCCAAACATAAGAAGGAGGGAGGGGGAGGAAATGGGGTAGGATTGGGGATGGGTTAATTGAGTTCTGTGTACATGTATGCTTATACTATCTTGTACTCCATTAAGATGTAGGACTACAATGCACCAATAAAAAATAAAAAATAAATAAAATTTGCAGAGCAGATTTAAGTGTACTGAAAGTATTAAGGGTACAATTTTAATGGTAACTTAAAAATATATAATTGATTATCTATATATACATGTATATATATATATATATATATACTTGATTATTTAGAAGTATAAGATTTTCTATCAATTTTTTAAATATGTAGCTTTTGAAATGGGTGTGGCCTTCATGATTCTGAAATTATTAAAGCTTAAATCTATTCTGAGACTTTATGAGGCATGCTGTTTTACATATATATGTATTTGTGTGTGTGATGTGGATGTGTGCATGTGTAAAATGACCAGGAAGGTCCCAATGAGACTGAAAAGAATTATTAATGAAAACAAACAAGCAAACAAAAAACCTAAGTTCATGTGTAAAAAAGTAAAATTATAAAAATAAATATTTTAATAGCAATATATATATGTATATATATTCCACATGCAAACTCACAGAACTGTGCACATATACACTATTTATGAGCAAAAATAATGTTAAATTATAAGTAAAGGTCCCAAATTTCAATTCATTTGCTTCTGATGGTATTCAGTGAAATGAGGAGGGGGTTCAAAGTTAATATATTTGGAATCAGTTTAGAAATATAAGATGTAATTTTCTCAAGCAAATTTATGTAGAATGTGTCTAAGGCTGCATATCAATCTGTGTATATGTTTGAAAATGTGCATGTATGTGTATGATGGTGCACATATAGCATTGTCCTCTATAAAGATTAAAGTTCAGCATTTACACCTCTGCTTTGAGTTGTACACTGCTCTTTATATTGAATTTACTCATTGAAGAGCACCTTGGATTATGTTTAAAACATTCTTAGGAAAAGCTCAAAACAAATATTTTTAAAGAAAATATTTTCACTGTGCTTTTCAACTATTCTACAAAAGAATAGTACAACACAGCTTTCATGACTTGCCCTAGCTTCTAAAAGACAGAGCTGAGCTTTTCCAGTGTTTTCCTTTGTGCTTGAGAAAATAATGAATTAATCAATTAAAAACACCTCAAATGCAATCTAGGACATATATTCCTTTATTCTACAGTCAGCAATGCTGATCGATAATTGAGCTTTCTTTCTTTGTCTATTTTCTTTTGGGCTTTCTCAAAAACTAGTTTTTTATGAGAAAGAAATTGAGGAAATAAAAGCAATCCAAAATTACAGTGGAAAATTTGTAACCTTTCCACAGTAGGAGGGATGTTAACTGTGCTAACAGGTTATTTAAAACAACTAAGAGCTGGCTTTCATCAGTGCCCCTTGGACAAGGTGATAATTATTTACAAAGCAGGATTACCCTGGCATGGACCACACTGGATGACCGCTAAGGAAACCTGAGGTGGCTATGACAAGCCCTTTATTAATACCAAAGCAGTGATTTCAAACAAGTGGTTAATTCTGGAACAAAGAACAGAAATAGCATTTACTCATAAATGCAAAGCTCAGACCTTGGCCATCATTATAAGGACAAGATCAGTATGCATTTTATTTGCATGTTATTTTATTAACATTTACATTGGCTGAGCAAATAGAGCTTACATATGGAGCTCAAAAGAAGTCACCACCCTGCATGAAAGGTTTTTGACCTAATCTAGCCAAACCCAGGAATCAGCAAAAACAGAAATATGAATACACATACCTTGGCTGCGTTCCAGTGGTGCAATTACCTCCTGCCTACATAACATGGCTCCTTCCTTTCTCACTGGAGAAGTTATTTCTCTAATTTTCTTTCTAAATGCTGCTGTACCTGAGAGCAGCTGTCCTATTTGACCCTATAGGTGCCTGCATTTCAATGACAGGTGACTAATCCCTGTAGGTAACACAAGTAGGGGATTTGGAGATTTTTTTTTTTTTGGTGTGAAAGATAAAAAGTACTGTTCATGTCCCTGGGGATGCTCAGTTAATATGACATGCCAATACTATTCTCTAAGGCAGCCTGGTAAACCTACTTTTATTAGCACTTGGTTGACTTTAAGAAACTTTGTTGTGTACCTTGATTGTGCAAATGCCATAGAATACAACACTTGGGACCTCAAATATGCCTTTGCCTGGTGAAGTCAAGATGACATAAGAACTTTGTGCATTCTTCTGCAGACTTTATGTGTAGGAGGTAATTGAAGGAAAATACCTGTAGCAGATTGAAAATTAAACTGCTTCTGCTAACAAAAAAAAATCGCCGGTCCTGAGGTTCCTATCAGTAAGCACATGAAAGTGCCTCTAGTAATTATATGCAAATTAAGCAAACATAAAAGTCATTTAAAGTATAAAACATGTGGCGTACACTTGTAATCCCTACGCTTGGGAGGCGGAGACAGGAGGATCGCACAGGTTCGAAGCCAGCTGGGCTGGCTTAAGAGACCCTGTTTCCAAAAATAAAAAAGTATAAAATAGGTATGGGAGTGTAGCCTGGAGGTAGAAGGGCTTCCAGGAACCCCAGTACCACCAAAAAAAATTATATATATATATATATATATATATTTATATATTAAATTTATATATAAATTTAATTTATATAAATTTAATTTAATTTATATATAAAAATTATATATATATATACACACACACACACATAATATTTTATGCTGGATGCTGGTATTGAGAGTTTGAGGGTTAAGATTGTTGAAATAAATAAATAAATAAATAAACAAACAAATGCAAAATAGCAGTGAAGTGGTAGAATTCTTGTTTTCTGCTTCAGTCATGGTGGTCAGAAGTTTATGCTATCTAAAGATAGAGAATAGATAGGTGGTCCTTGAGCTGAAATAAAATGAGAGCAGAAACCTGAATCAAGGGAAGATAGGAACCAAGAGATTCTGGGAAAGAATATTCTAGAAAGAGAGAATGACAAGCTCAGAGACCTTCAAAAGGGAATTCAAGATTAGCAGATTCAAGGAAAAGTTAGGGATCCAGATGGCCAGAGAGCAGCTAGTGAGGTGGGCCTTCCTACGACATGATATTAGGTAGGAAGCCAGCAGAAGAATGAGAGTAGCGGAGTTACGTTAAGCCCTTCAGTTATGGAAATACATCTCTGGCTGAACAATTTTGAGGAGAAGAGGATATGTTATGGAGAGAGCAGAAGCAGAGGCAGCCCAGAGTCAATGCTATTGTCTTGGTCCAGCATAGTAAATGATTTTGATGAAAATCGCAATCAGCTATTAAATACATAAAGCTTAGAATAGCTTTGCCTTATTTTTAATTAAAACTATTATTGAATACACATTTCCATTAACAGGGCAAATCTCCTTACCTCTGTAATTTTTTAGTTTCTTATGTGCATAATATTGTGCATATTTCCATATTAAATTCAATACGCACTTTTTCACACCTGTATTGTACAGCAAACACTGCCAGGATAAGAAAAACACAAATCCCATGGTCCTTTTCTCCATGTTTGTTGCCTATCCAGAGGCTCATGATCTAGTAAAGAAGATAGGTTCCTGCACAGATTTGTATAGAAAAAAAGTCAGACAGGGGTTATAATGATCAGAATGGGAAAATCAAAGTAAAGTAGGAAAGCACACAAGGAGATGATTGAGGTGCGCTGAGGATATTTGTGGAAGTATCTATTCATTCATTAACTATCTATCTTTTGTGCCAGTTACTATGATATGAATTGTTATATAAAAGATGATTTAAGATTTCCAAGCCTGGAATGTCCATGGACAAAGGTTCTACATGTAAAGGCCTACCCTGTGATAAACATCCACAGAATTATGTAGGCAGCTTGGAATATTCACTTGTAATATTAGCATGTAGCAGTTCCTAGAAAAGGATTCTGAAACATGACTGCAGACAGCAGAAAATGGCCAAATGTGGAGGAGCAGTTCGAAGAACCAGAAACAGGATAATGTGGAAAGCAGTCAGAAGCCACGCAGATTAATTGAAGCACACTGTGAAGTACTTTAGAGGAAGCAGCTTAATTAATACAAAAAGATCATGCGCCTGAATTCAATTCAAAGAAAGGAGGCTTGTATAAGTCAGGGGCTAGCCTGATGACATAATGAAGCTGATGCCATCAGAGAGATTTATATCCTTGGCATTTAAACTGGAATTGACAGTGTAGAAGAGCACCAAGAGGGATTTGGGTATAAATAAATTCTTTTTGGTAATAAAATTTGGACAGTAGCATGTATACTTGAGATTGTACGACATTACTAGGAAACAGCAAGTATTCAGGTATGGATCAGGCGTAGTATTTGTGAAAAGAGAGGTAAGGTGGAGCTGAGCCAAGCCACATTACAAAGGGTTATAAACATCAGTATTTATGTATTTGCTTATTGCATCTTGGTTAACTGCTGAAGTTTTTGTCAAAGGTGCAAGTTACGTGTTTAAATTATTATCTAGAAATGTGTAGTATGGTACTAGAGGGAAAAGAAAAGAGAAAATGAAACAAGAAAACAACAACAATAACAACAAGAAACAGAGACAGTATTGACTAACACAGGTAGGGAAGTGTAATTGTACAACTGGTCTTGATTTCTACATTTTCTGTTATTTATATACTTTAAAGGAAAGAATCCCTGTGAGGTGGTAAATTTAGGCCTCAGAAGAATATGATTTAAAAAAACAGAGACCTGAGGAAAGAGGCCAATGGAGAGTAGCAAGGAATACAGGGATATGTGCTCTCCTTTTGCTGTCCATTTCTCTTTGTAGATTATTTCCTACGCTATTGCCTGCCATACCATATTCATTCCTTTATGTTAGAAATATTGTTAGAGCATCCACTATTGTCTGTATTGTGTTGTATACTTGCAAATATCTTTAAACTTTGTGCTTAGACCTGGCTGATGAAGTTTTGTTGAAGAAACCAACAACAACTAAAAAAATAATTCATACTTGATAAAAAGCTATGATATAAACAAAGTTCTCAATGAGAAATTAATACAGGCAGAATAGGGCTTAGATATCTAATTTAGATTTGATAGAAAAAAAGCTTTTCCATTTCTTTTTATTTTTCTTCTTCCATCTTTTAAATTTCCTCTCCTCAGAGGGTCAAATGTTCAGATTGGGAGGTACATTTTGGAATCATTTATAAATAGCTGATAAGTAAAATGGTGTAACTGAATATTAACCATAGGATTACATAAAGCCAATTAGGTGGAGAATGCAAATAAAGAAGAAGAAATATATCTGAGCTTTCAAAAAATGAAAAACTCTGAGTCTAAGGAGAGTAAGATTTGCCTTCTTTGAGACTGAGGCATGATCAGAAAACACTGCTATAAGAAGATGTACATAAAGAATATGAATTAAAAAGGAATAAAGATGGGAGAAGCTGCTGTTATCAAAGATGCTTAAAGTTGAGTAAGATAATAATAAAGATGCCATCATTGACTGTAGTAGGAGGGAAACCATCAGAGGGTACTTCTCTGACTTAGGTGTACAAAGCTACCTCAGTTGACAAAGCTAACTCAGTTTATATCTACAGTCTTTATTTTACCAACTATTTGGAGTAGATGGAAGATTTCTCATTCTTTTAAAGACTAGTCTGACTAAAGTAACATCTCTTTTTTTATACTCTATTTAACTGTTCTCTTCCACAAACATGTGTGCTCCAATATCTTTTGTCTTAAAATTAAGTATACAAGGAATGGTGGCACACGCCTGTAATCTCAATACTTGGAAGGCTGAGATAGAAGGATGACAGGTTTGTGGCAAGCCTCAGCAATTTAGTGAATCTAATGAGACCCTGTTTCAAAAAAAAATAACAAACTAGCGCTGGAGGTATAGCTCACTAAAATACTACAGATTTTTATTTTGTGTCCGCTCTGAGAAGCCCATTAGATTTTCTCTTTTCTTTTGTTTATTTCTGCCTTTCTTTCTTTTAATTTCTTTCAACCAGGAATGGAATCCTGTGACACTCTACCAGTATATTACACTACAAGTTCTTTTTAGTTTGTATTTTAAGAAAGTGTCTGGCTGAGTTGTCCAGGTTGGCCTTGAACTTGTGATCCTCCTGTCTCAGCCTGCCATGTACCACTTTTTGTCTCTTAATAAAGCATAGGATTAGGTCATCAGCAGAGAACTAGAGTTTTTTGAAACTCAAAATTTTAAAAAAGGTATGGTAGAAAGAATAGAGGAAAAACAAGATTTCTGGGGACACAAAGTATGATGACTGGCAGTGATAAGGCCTCAGAAAATTCACACATTTTCACTTTATCTGTAGTTGACAATACTTAAGAAGAAGGAATGACATGGAACTTTCCCTCTTGTCTCTATCTTTGGAAAGATGTCCAAGACAATGTGGATGATCCTGTATGTTATTTAAGATATTTTTCTCAGCAGTCTTCCCCCACACTGAATCTAATGAAAAATAACAATTAAATTTTACTTGTATTTAACTTTTAATTCAACTGGAGTTTTCAAAAAGTGTGTGAAGGGTTGGAGACACAATTATAAAAATTATGAAAGCCTTCATTCTTTGCATAGTAATGAGGAACACTATTACATTACAATTGAGATCTGCTAGAAATACATACTGCCTGGCTAAATGAATGAAAAAGTTTGTCTTTTCCCATATGTTCAAAAAAGACAATAAGATTGATTGCTTAAAGTGAAATAAATCTTATTGTCCTTTCTGAATACCACATTATTTTATCCCAATTATTTTTTCTTTCATGTGGCATTACAAATGTAGATAATACAAAATGCTTAGTAATGTAATGCTTACCTATGAATATGAGGATGCTATTACAGGGAATACAGAAAAAGAAAATGTTCTGTTACTGGAATAAACATATGCTGCACATCTTCTTATGACCCTGTCTATCCACTCTCTACCCCTTTCTAACCAAGAAGCCTAGTAATCTTACTGCATCACCAATTTCCCTTATCTGCTCCTCAAATGTGAACACTTGAAATTTGAGCCCTTCAAAGATTCCAACAGAGGATTTGAAGGAGGAAAGACACAGACTAGAGGAATGGGTTGGATGCATTGGGTTGTATATATCCTTCATCTCCAGAGCCCTTCTACATTCAAGTATTTTTTTCAGGATTTGGTAACCACTCTCTTTTCTTACCCCTTAAAGACTTAGAATAATATGTTCCTGTTTGTAAAAAAAAAACCTAGAATGAACTCTGCTCCCTTTTTTGAACTATGGTTTTATCACTATCTCTTCAAATTACCAGATTGAAGATAATATACATATGTTTCCTCCTGGGACCTTGATTAATATCACATGAGACAAAAGACATTTGAACTGGAAGAAGACTGACTATCATATACTAAAGTTTACGAGAACCTTAATTCAGGCTTAGGCTGGTGCATACATGGTGTGACTCTTAGGAGTCTATTAGACAAAAATCCTTGCTTCCCTAGGTGATTTCAGGATAATAGGATACCACAGATTGTTAAAGGATGGACACAGAGGTCTCTCACATTATTTTAAATAATTAAAATTTTAATTAAGTTGTAGGACTATGGCAATGTAAATATACAATGAGCCTAGACTATATTATACCAGAAAGTAAGAAAGTATTCAGAAAACAAAAGAATAAAAACATATAAAAGAGACCTAAGGGGTCAACCTGAAATCATCCCCAAAGGACAAAGATAGAACTATTTAAGGACAGAAAAAGTAATAAATAAGTAAAACGTTATTGATTATAACCCAAAGCGAAATATAAACATAAGTGAATCCACACTGATATAAACAAGGGAATGAATACATAAGTAAGTGAGAAACAAGAAATAAATCTTGCTTATATAAGACTATCACATAAAATAGATAGTCATTCTTCTTTGTAGGAAATAGCACTTTTTTTCCTCTGCCTACTTTTAAAGGAAGGCTAGATTTCAGTATTTCTAAGCTCCTTAGCTATGCAGTTTGATTCTTCACTGAGAACAATTTAATAGATTTTCCAAAGACTGAAAGCTTGTCATCTCTGCTAAATTCATAGCCTCATGTAATTTTGCTTATACAAATGGTACTTATTATGCTGGTGGAAGCAAGAAACAAGCACATAAAAGAAAAACACCTTCTACCCTATGTTTTTTCCAAGGGCGTGGGGGGTGAATAAGCAGTTGTTTTGCATGTTTCATTGATTTCTGTAGACAAAGAAAAATGTACCTAATAGTTCATCTTGCAAAGATGTATTGACTATGATTTCATCCTCTGACTTCAGGAGGTAAAAGGATTATATCTTCCTGGACATAGAAATAAGAAAACTTTCCTTTTGTTACTCTCTGGTTGCTTCAGACACAAATCCTAATCTGACTAAAGAGACTCATTATTCCTAAGAAAACTTTAATAAAACAATTTCCTTTTTTCTTTCAAATAACTATAGGGAATGACTGTGGCAAACATTGTACAGCTGAGAAGAACAATAAATCAACATGAATTTATTGAATACCTGCTTTTTCAAGGCAATTTACTAGATACTAGGTGATACTGAGGGAAATGGTATACATTTCTAGCACTGCACTACCTATTTTTGAGAAAATAAGGTTCAAAACATTTTATAAAAAGCAGGTTTTATTAAAAAAATGTATGTGAAAATAGCTAAATTGATTGAGAAGTTAAGTATAAATATACTGTATATAATCATAAACTTCTATTTTAGCAGACCGAACAAAGGAAAGGGGGTATGTGGAGTCTTTCTATCTCCCTCAGCTGTTAGACTAACCAAGAAACAAAAAAGCATGGAAAACATCAATCTTACTAATAGGAACTTAGAGAGACTTCTAAGAAAATTTGATTTTAGAAGGAAACATTGTCAAGTTCTTTTATTTTGGGAAACTTACTACTTTAGCAATAGAACACAGAGCAATCAAAACAAAATATGGTTTGAAAATTTTGATAAAATTTCGAAATGACTTACATATGCAAAGCATGATTAATGAAAAATGTTTCATGAAAGAGGATTAAACAAAATCTCCAAGGAAAAGCAATGTATTTGAGTTAAGTGGAGTGCAAAATGGCAAGATCTTGAGAAGTTTAAAAATCCACCAGAAGTTTCAGAGACTTGTTAAATTAATTATAATACTTACATGCCAATACTTATATATTAGTTGTCTTATTTTATTACAAATTATGCAAAAAAACATGCTTAAGCATATGGGATTTTTTTCTGAAATTCCATATATTATGGCAAGCACACATTATTTGGCTTGGTTATAACAATTATTTTGAATAGCAGGAACAGTTAGAAGGAAATGAGGCCATTAAACAAATATCCTTAGCCAAAGGAGATATTTCAAACCCTAAATTTATCAAAAGAAAAAGAGAAATTGGGGTTATCTCTAGTCATTGAAATATTGTAATTTTTAACTTTCTTCTTACGTGTTAAAATCTGTCCCTGCAATAGTGAACAAGTTACCTTACTCATGACAAAATCTTGCTGTCCTTCAGAACCCTACTCATTTTTATTTTTCTTTTGTGACAGGTTGTACTAAATTGTAGAGACTGGCTTCAAAACTGCAATCCTCCTACCTCAGCCTCCTGTCCTATTTTTTATTCTTTATTTTGAAACCGGGTCTCACTGAGTTGCAGAGGGCCTCACTTAGTAGCTGAGGCTGTCCACAAGCCACGATTCTCCAGTCTCAGCCTTCCAAATGATGGGATTACAAACCTGCGCCACCACACCCGGCTTCTTTTCCTTTTCAGTGAAGGAGGATGTAAAGATGGGAGATGTATTTCCAACTCCCATTGCTAGTGAAGCTCTAATTAAAAATTAATTTAATATACTTTTATTGGTACATTGTAACTATACATCATAGTAAAGTTGAATATGATACAAAATACATATACAAAGCTTTTGGTTGATTCCCTCTGGATCCCAGCCCTCTAACCTCTGACTTCCCACAAATGTTAGTGAGTTAGATAGTGATACCATCATATATGGACATAATATTACTTTTACTATTTTCCTCACCAAGTCTTCTTTATTCTCACCTCATCTCTCTTCCCCAATTTTCTTCCACCGATTTACTTGTCTCTTTTCTCATTTATCTGAAGTCTCTTTTGTTTCTTATTTTCTCTACAGCTTCCACATAGGAGAGAAAACATACAATCCTTGACTATCTGAGACTGGCTTATCCCACTAAGGATAATATCCTCTCATTCCATTCATTTTCCTGCTAATAACATAATTTCATGCTTGTTTATAGCTGAGTAAAGTTCTATCATGTGTATATACCACATTTTCTTTAACTTATAATTTTAAAAATTTGAAGAGTATTCCAATGTGACATCGAGTATTTGAAGTGTATTAAGTAATATATAATTTAATAGTTTAATGCATTTTATTAATTTTATAATCAAGTACTAAGTTGGGCTACATCAGTGGCTATGTGCCTTTAATTACATAGCCTCATGAACAGAGCTTTTTCTTTAATTAAAGCAGATGTTTTTCTCTAGAGGGAAAAAAATTCCTGAAAAGCAAAATTGGTATGTGTGCATGGTTAATGGTAGTCTGGAAAATAAACAGGGTCTGAACTTCTAGTGCTAATGCATACTAGTGTGATCTTTAAGTGATTTCTTTATGAAACCAATGAGTGAGCCTTTTGAGCATTACTAGATTCTCCTTAAACCAAACTTCAAGTTACTATGAAAACAAAAATCCTGTCTTACTGCAAATTATTGAAAAAAAATGTTAGGACTTTCCTATTGGGAATACAGCACCCTATATAGTGCATGACAAAGCATTCCAAATGTCCTGTTGCAATATGGCTGTCCTTGTGTCAAAACTTCCAGTTTTTATAGCTGCTTTATATACATAGGAACTCCCTTGTTAACCTCAATGCAGCTTCTTTTCTTTTCAGAGATTGAACCAAGGGGCATTTATCTCCAAGCTCTCATTTTTATTCGTTATTATGAAACAGAGTCTCTTTGAGTTGTGGATGGCCTCACACGTTGTTGAGGCTGGCCAGGAAACTGCTATCCTCTTGTCTCAGCTCCCAACTACTGGAATTAAAAGTATGAGCCACCATGCCAGGCTTGTATCTCCTTTTAAAATGACCTCAATTGTCTTCTCTCAAAAGCCTCTGAATTCATTGTTGGTCTACACATCTATGATTCTGTGGTCTCATGTAAAGCAATTAAGCCTTCTCTTGGCTTCCCTAATTCTTTTCTTCATATTTCCGATCTGCAGCGTCCAACTCTACAAAACAAAGTTGAGTTGAAGCACCCTATAAGATATGGAAAGGAAGCAAAGGAATAATTCTCCTTGGAAAGCAGAAGGGAGCAATATAAATGTCCTTATAATTTTACCATTTTGTTACTTTTAATCTCTCAGTGTTAATATCTCATCTATAATGATAATCATATACACCTCTTAAGAATGTTATCAGGATTTTAAGTGTGACATTGCATCTAAAGCACTTTATAATCATATTAAAATAATCAATAAATGTTTGCATTATAATATCTTCATCAAAAAGTTCCATGGATTTAGCAGACATTTGCTAGGCATTACAGCATGTCTTTAGTTAGCTTATTAAAATCACCCCAAGGGAAAATCCTTTTAACTTTGTGGAAGTTATCTTCATCCTTTGTCCACACCGTATGTTTATGTTTATGTATCTAGGTTCTTATTTTTGTTGTTTGTTGGATACATTGAATTGGAGCTCAAATGAGTTTCTAAGCCAAATGGACAACCATAATTTCCCAAATAAAATCATCAAATTTTGAATAATTTGACATTTGTATACCTTCTTATAATCTGCAATTGAAAAATAATTACACAAAGCAAAAACCTCAAGTGAAAATGTCCCTTTTGGAAGATGTATAATCTTTGAATCCCTGTCCTAATGTTTGTTAGACATTGACCATGGGGGAGTTACTTAACCTCTTATAGTTAACACAATGATTATATATTTTTAAATCTTACATTACCCTGAAGTCCAGTGGTTATTTAAATTGGATGCATGGAGAAATATTTTCATTTATAGGTTGCTAGTACAGAACTTTAAGTACAGAACTTATTCCAATGTGCAAACCTAGGTCATGCATCCAAGGCAACCTAATTTCAGGGCATTTCTTTTGGTTAGATTAAAATGGTTAATATAGTATATTTCTGTAGACTTGGTGACCATGACTTCAGATCCTTTGATAAGGTGAACAAAATTAAAATGCATTGAAATATGCAGAAAGCCCCAGAATCAGCAATATCTTCTTCACATTGCACATATGCCAATATGAATAGTTATTATATATATATGAATAGTTCTATGTTTCTTTTTTCTATTTCAGAAGACAGATTTACTCCAATTTCATGGCTTGTATAATTTGATGATTATGCTTGATATATGATATATTTGATCATATTGCAAATACAGTTTCTCTACACTGATAACCTGAAATGAAATATCATTTTCTTCTAAATGAAAGGAACTAAATATATCTTCCATTCTAATTGCCAAAGTACTTTAATAAGAAATAAAATATATTATCCAGGTGTTTCAGAAACAAAATTCAAAGTAGAAATGCTCTGAGCCCCAATATTTTGCTACTTAGGAAATATTGTCTTATAGGAGTTTTAAAAGAATTATAATTTGAAATTCTGATTTTACTTATTACTTATGCTGAGATGGAAAAATGAACATTTGCAGGATTAATGTTTTCTAAGTTTAAGAAATCACATCTAATGCTATTTAACAAAACAAATGCTAGTTAACTCATTTATTAGTAAGAATAATTTTGCAATGTTTAAAAATGTTTTAAGTTATAGTAAACATTTACATATTAAATGAAAACCCATAAAGTTTACATATATTTCTTTCAAGTAAATCGAAAGTTCTAAGACCCATAAAAGGAAGTTTTATTAACTGGCTTGCTGTATTATTGATACACATTATGAGTTAATTATTCTTTAATTGAAAAATACATATCAAAGAAACATGAAAAATTATCTGAGTTCAACTCTATTTTTATTGCTTAAATTTTGATGACTACCTGAATTTATTACCCTTTTGTATTTTGTCTTACAATATTTTCAAACTAGCTTTGATAATATCTGAAAATGGCAAGAAGAAAATTTTGTCTGTTTTCATTTGAATGTGAGCATCCCATTATGTATACAGTGATTTATTTAATTAATCTATTCTCCTATACTTAGTCAATTATGTATCTGTCTTGTCAATGTTATTTTATTTCTAAAATTTTAACTAGATGAGGGATGACCACACATGATATCTCAAAATAATGAACAGTGTATTGTAAAATCCTGTCATTACCAGAAAAGAACAAATGATTGACTAGACAATGAAAATATATTAGCAAGTATCTCCTGGCACCTGTTAACCTAAATAGAGAATTACTCTACCCAAGTCTGAACTTTCAGCTAACAAGAAAGAAAAAAATGCGGCACAGAAAATATATATATTGTGGTCTTATTTCTGAAATGTGAAATGTAGCCTCTGATTTGAGATTAGAGATCATGTATATGAAAATGGTAAAGAAAATAATGGTTTTGCAGTCAGAAACACTTTGTTTTGACTTTGTTCTGCCACTTACTGGTTGTTTGATGATGGAAAAATTGTTTAAACTGTCTAAGCCCAAGTTTCGCCATCTGTAAAATTGGTAAATAATAATCCCTAGCTCATAATATTGTTTTATGGACTATGTAAAAAAACAAGTGAACTGTGTAATATAATGTACTTGAAAGAACTCAGGAGTAATAAAAGTAAAATATTTAGTATTATTATACGAAGTAGGTAGCATTAGGAGGCAAAGTATTTAGTATGATGCAAATTGCACATTTTAAAGCAAAAACGCTATTATTTAGGTAATATGTATTATGTTTTGTTTCCTTAAACGTATACATACATCTTTTTTTTTTCAGCTAATCTTTTTCTTCTATTACTGGTTGAGCTTCATGAAAGCTGACTCTGTGAAAGACACTAAAGCACAGGAAGTTTATTAGGAAGTACAGTCAGAGTCCACACCTGTAGTGGAAAAGAGTGGAGACAGGATGGGGCAGTGGTAGAAACTGAACAGCAAGCAGGGCAATCACAAGAAATCACAAGATTTCAAACTTCTTCAGGGAGCTCTGCAGCTGGACGGCCTTCAGAGGGGGTCTCTTGTTGAAGTGCGTGGGTTAGATCTCCAAATGCATATCCACCAGGGATTAAATGGAGGGTTTTCAGGAAGGATGTGTGATCTTGAGCAGTGTGGCTCTCCAGCCAAGGGCAATTACTTGCTATGACTTACAGTTGAGTGTTATCTTCCAGTAGTACTCACAGCAGCTGGGAGTAAAGGCGTCAGTGCTCAAGAGGGATCCGAACAACTCCCAGAATTCATCACAAATGCATGCTTCCTCATAGGCTCTCTTTTCTGGAGCCTTGTCAGAAACTAAATTTGTTTTAGCTGTTTTATTTTTAGTGATTATCAGTGGCTGTTATCACAGGAATGAACCTAGACAATTTGCTGTGTTTCTTGGATAGCGAACTTGGATACTATGGCTATTCTTTTCTTCCTTTCTTCCTTCCTTCCTTTCTTTCTTTCTTTCTTTCTTTCTTTCTTTCTTTCTTTCTTTCTTTCTTTCTTTCTCTCTTTCTTTCTTCCTTTCTTTCTTTCTCTTTCTTTCTTTCTTTATTTCTTCCTTTTCTTCTTTCTTTCTTTCCTTCTTTTTGCAGGACAGGTGGGAATATACTAGACTAATATATATTGGGTCTTTGGTATTGACAGAGAAGCAAGTTTCAACTAAAATGTGCATTATAAAGTACATAAAAAGAAGAAACTCAAGGATAAGTAATTATTTTAGCAAAACAAAACAAATTACTATTGTTTAGCCTGGAGATAAAACATTGTTTAAGGTTGTATACCATAGATGAATATAAGGATAAAAGAAGGTTGTTTTTGTTTAATAACAAGCAACATCTTAGCAACCAATAAGATAGATCATTTATACATAGAGCAAAGTAATGGGACAAACCAGAATCAAATTTTAGGATTTTGATTGATTTGTTTGCAACATTTTAGCAACGTTAAGGGAAAAAGTAAATTTATTGGAAAGATCCATGTTTAAAAGATCTCACCATACTCTAAGGAGGAAGTGGAAATCAATCCACAGAGGGTCTTCCAGGGCTCCACAGGAGTCTTTTGTGTTTCTCTCCAGATGACAGTCATTAATGTACTTGAGCTATGATAACTCCCCATATAACATTTCTTCCTTTCAAACTTTGATACTTCAGGAGGGTTACGACTCTCAGATTCAGTAAAGTGTCCATTTCTAGATCCAGTCACAGTGAGTAGATCATGTCATGCTCATGAGAAAACTCTGTTAGTAAATGCTGTGCCAGATAGAGACAGATTCCAAAAGGTACAAGCTCAATGTCAACAACCATTCCTCCTGTTGTGTTAACTAAGAATGGACAAATTGGAATATTTGTTTGCCTGCTAAACATATGCAAAGATCAAACGTGCGCCTGTGCATGGGTGTGTGTGTATGTTCTAATATGGAAGCCAGAGCAAGAGACATTTTAGATATGCATCAAAAGAAGAGAAATTACTGACTGCTTTGTATGATTAAACATATTTCTTCATAAAATCAAGAAAAAATCATTTCTTTGACCTTCACCAATATATCAGGCTTAAAAGAAAACTTGATTTTTAATGAAATAATAAAATTGGTAATATACTTATGCCTGAATGTATATAACTATACTTCTGCACACATTTTATAATGACCAAATACCATAACTTTTCACTTATTCACAATATAATAAGGCTTAGTCATCCTTATTCATTTAATTAGTTACATGTCCCTATCTTTTATTATTTTGATGCTGATAGCTATTTTGGGCAGGTAGCTATGCCATCTCAGTAGAAAATAAATACAGACTTATTTTAGAAAAGATGACAGAATTTGGTAGCTGGCCAATAATTCTGATCAATTAGAATCATGATCTAAAATAGAACTATATTGTTTTGAATTTCTTTATTCTAAAAAAATGCTTAGGCTGACTATAAACTCTAGTCCAAAAATAAATTTGCATGTTTAATAGGTTCCTGATCTATATGTGAATATAGAATATGTGAATATGTGACAAGACTATTTTATTTAATAAGTGAGTCAATTAGTCATTGATTATAACACTACAGCATTATTGCAAGTCTTATTGTCACCATTCTGGCTTAGACCACCGATCTGCTTCCTTACATGTGACAGCAATTCTCTTTAGTTTAATACTGGGAATTAATTCCTGAAATAGCTTAGATGGGATGACATTCAGCCTTTCATTTTTCTAAATCTGAGAGGATGGAATAATAGGCAGCTAAAGTATGCTAGAGCTATATTACAGGCTTCAATGATCACAAGAGTCTATGATTCATTCCCAAAGCAAAGTTTCTTTTCTAATATGTCTGATGTATTGCTTTTATTGGCAATTTTCATATCTGAGCCTGTGACCCTGCCATTTGTGTTCATTCTTATTGTTCCTTTTTGTGTGGTGGTGATGAAGTAACTATTTCAGGCCCCTGGTTGTTTATGTCTGCCATCAGCTAGCACTGCACTGCTGCTATGCTCCCTGGCAGGGCTGCTTTTGTACCAATCTTCTTCTTCTCCTTATCCCCCCTCCTCCTTTTCCTCCTTCTCCTCCTCATTATTATTATTATTATTATTATTAATATTATTATTATTTTATATCTGACTTCTGAGCAAATGCTTTCTTTAATATCATCTCATGTTAATTTTAATATTTACTCATCAGATGTTTTCAGTCTCCAGGAAATCAGGAACTGGTTTGGGTATTGTGTTCTTAGTACTCTGTCTAGAGTTCCTCCTATGAACCATTTTCTCCCTAGATTCTACATATTAGAGAGAGCATTGAATTTCTTATTTTTTGTGATTGACTAATCTCACTTAGCATAATGTTCTCCAGTTCCATCCATTTCCCTGTAAATGATGTAATCATTTTTAATAGCTGATTAAAATTTAATTGTGTACTTATCCCATAGTTTTGTAATCCGTTCATCTGTTGATGGACATCTTGGATGGTTCCATAGTTTGTCAATTGTGAATTATGCAGCTATGCACATAGATACACATCAATCCCACCAACAATGTATAAGCACAGTTAAAAATTTTCTCAACAAGACCCCAAAGGCACAAGAAACTAAAAGGCGGATTAATACATGGGATTGCATGAAGCTGAAGAGCTTCTGTACAGCAAAAGAAACTATCAAGAGCCTCAAAGGAGAGCCAACAGAATGGGAAGAGATTTTTGCCACCTACTCCTCTGATAGAGGATTGATATCTAGAATATACAGACAACTCAAGAAACTCAGTACTAAGAAAACAAATACCCAATCAATCAAAAATAGGCATGTGAATTAAAGAGACACTTCATGAAATAAGAAATTCAAATGGCCAAAAATTGAATGAAAATATGCTCAACATCATAAACAATCAGAGAGATGCAAATCACAACTATCCTGAGATTTCACCTAACTCCAACTAGAATGGCAATCATTCAAAACACAAACAATAACAAATGCAGGTGAGAACATGGAGATGTGGAAACTCTGTATCCACTGTTCCCACACTGTTGCCTATTTTGACCATAATTTTATCTTTCCTTTCAATTGACTGAATTTGCCTCTCACCCACTTATTTCCACCTTACTTCAATTTCCAGCTCACCCACATCTCCTTTTTATCATTTTGGTCTCTATAAATGAGCAACTCAAGCAATAGTATCTGGACAACAACTCCATTTCTTAAGATTTGTTTATAAATTAAAATACCATAGATATGACACTACATATGGATATAACCAAGCTATTGGCTTATTTAAAACTTGGAGTCTGCATGCTTAAGAAATGAGCCCTATATGTTTTTTCTCCTCCAGAAGTGCAGTTGTGTAATCTGAACTAATTAATTGTGTTCAGTCTGCATTTTTTCAAAGCTATAAAAACTAACCCCTTAGGGTTAGTTATGGGAAGTATAAAGGTGACGAATATATAACCATATTTTCATACAAATCTTATGAGTTACCTGTGTATATTTTGTGGTATAGAATAGACAAGATTCTTTATTGCTTCTTAGGCAGTGGAGAGATGCTTATGAGTGCTAGGGTCAGAAGATATCTCAGAACATCTTTCAGCTCTGGTCTCGTCTTGCTGGATCATCACCGGCAAGATGCTTAATTTCTCTGTACCTCACTTGCAATATAGGATTGTAGCAAATGAATATATAAACATGTGTACATTTTTTTGTGGTACTGGGAATGGAACCCAGGGGCATTCTAATCTGAGCTACAACCCCAGCCCTAGTTTTTAGTCTTTATTTGGAAACAGGGTCTCACTGAGTTTCAAAGGGCCTCACTAAGTATGTGAGGCTGTCCATGAACCATGATCCTTCTTCCTGAGCCTCCCAAATTCTGGGATTACAAGCATGTGTCACCACGCCCATGTGTGTACATTTCTTGACTGTCACACAAAAAGTACTAAATGAAATGTACATGATATTAATATATTTATTTTTATTTTCACAAAATATTTCCCATATTTTTATTGGCACACAGTAATTCTAAATATTTATAAAGTACAGTGTAATACTTTGATTCACATATACATTACGTAATTACTTAATCAGAATAACTAGGGTGTACATCACATCAAATTTTTATAATTTATTTATGGTTAAGATATTCTCTATTCTTTGATGATAACTATTTTGAGATATACTATGAATTATTGTTAATTATACTCACTCTCTTGGATCATAGAGCACCCGATCATAGTCCTTCCATCTAACTGTAACCTCATAAATACTGAATAGTCTCTTCATCTCCCCTCTTGTTTTCTAGTCTTTGCTAACCACTGTTCTGCTCTCAATTTCTATGAGATCTATTTGTTCAGAGTCCACATGTAAGATTATACACTCTTTGTCTTCCTTTGCCAATAACGTTCTCTAAGTTCATCCATATTCTCACCTCACCCTTTATATGGCGGCATCATATTCTACTGGACATGTAGCACACATTCATTTATCCATTGATGAATTGCCTATTATGAATACTACTACAATAACATTGGAGGGCTGGTGTCTCTTTTACATGCTGACTTCATAGCCTTTAGGCATATAAAATGCTACTGATTTTATATATTGATTTTGTATTCTGCAACATTTAATTCACTAACCCTAGAATTGTTTTAAAATAAATGCTAAGGGGAGTTGTTCAAACTGAAAGAAAAGAACGCTAATATGTAACATTAAAATATCTAAAAAGAGAGAGAAACTACAACATGACAATAGTAGGGAACTTTGACAGCACCAATTCCTTCAGCAATAGACACATCAGAAAACTAAGATACAATTTTTTTTTCCAGCTATTCCCTAGACTAGTTCTTAAGTCAGTTCCTGGGCCAGCTCTCATCACACTTTCAAGAAATATGCTTTTAATTCCAAAGAAAAGTTCCTAAGCTGCAAATTAACAATTTTGCTCTCATGTTGTTGGACAAATATTGTTGTTTCTGCAATTAGAGGTCTCCAAAATAATCAAAGGTACTCAGAGATTAGTGGAATTTTCCTTATTGGTGCAAGCTGTTTCAAAGATTTGCCACTTCAGAAAAATAAACTTGTTCTCTGTACAAAGGTGGAAGATTTAGTAATTGAATACTAACCTGCTCTCTCATTATGTAGTTCAGTTTTATGCCATCAAAGCTGACAGCTCAAAAACCAGGTAAACGCAAACTGACACCACCTCCATACCAATTGTGGAGCCCATTCATTCCAAGAGATGCTTGCATTCTCCCTCCTGCTTTTCATTGATGAGAAGAAAGCATTTGCCCCTATCTATGAATACACTCAATGGAGAAGCTCTGGCTCTGGTCAATTCTATTCTAAGTCCATTGTGTTCACAACGACCATTACATTCTTCCTCATGCTATAATCATATTGTTGAAGATGGGAGTGATCTCACCTCCAGTATGATAGGCAGGCTCCCTGTTGTTTATTATATATTTTGAAACAGAATGTCAATGAGTTGCAGAGTCCCTCACTAAGTAGCGAAGGCTGGTCACAAACTTGAGATCCTCCTATCCTAACCTTAAAGTAATGGGATTACAAGCCTGTGCCACCACTCCCAGCTCTCATTGTTTAAATTAATATGGCTCTCCTGTTCTCCATTCCACAATATTTTAGACAGTTCAGGTCTAAGCCAGTTAGAATATGGCTCTTTCATGAACCCAGCTATCTATTCAAGGATGTTGCAATTAGTTAGAATGTCGGATATTGATTTAGGATCATGATTTTATTTATTCTTAAATGTTTACAATAAGTTTATTTTAAGGGGTATATAAAACATACAGTTAGGTATATAATAGGAAGTGCCATTTACTGAAGTTAACTCTGAACAGATCAGACCCATACATTTTTGGTGCTGAGCTGAAGATGGCGCCTGGAGTCTACTCTCGGTGTCTTCGGTGCCCCCAGAGAATCTCACTGTGAGTGTGACACTTCCTAGTCCATACTACCTTGCACTGGTGAACAGGGAAGTTGTGAGCCATTTCAACCAGTTTCATCTCCAAGCCATTCAGATGGCAGCCCTGTGTGCAAAACAAATGGAAGAAGGGGTTAGTAACCTGAGCTCTTGCACTAAGTGTACACAGCCCAGGAAACCCAAAAAAGAAGTACACATTAGCCTCGTTTGTGAATCTCAACTCTTGTGAACAATTTTGATCATCACAGAAAATACATTCTTTAATTTTTTTGGCATTATTGGGGATGGAATCCAGGGTCATTCTACCCCTGAGCTATACCCCTAGTCATATATATATATATATATATATATATATATATATATATATATATATATTTTTTTTTTTTTTTTTTCAGTACAGCTGGGGATGGAACCCAGGGGCATTCTACCACTCAGCTATACCCCCAGCCCAATTTTTTATTCTTTTGTTTTGAAACAGGACCTCACTGAGTTGCAAAAGGCCTTACTAAGTAGCCGAGGCTGTCTGTGAACCATGATCTTCCTGTCTGAGCCTCCCAAATTCTAATTTTTTATTCTTTATTTTGAAAGAGGGTCTAACTGAGTTGCAAAGGGCCTCACTAAATAGCAGCTGAGGCTGGCCGAACCACAATCCTCCTGCCTCAGCCCCCAAAAATGTTAGGAATACAAGCATGATTTTTTATTAAGACTTTTTTTTTTTAGACTTGCTGTTTAGTTTTCTTGTGTGTGCAATTTTGTTTTCTCTTTTTATCCTTTTTTCATTACTTTCAGTTTCTTCTTCTGACAGCCAAATTTCTTGTTCTTTTTCTATTTTTATTTTACTTCTATCACCAAATCTCATAGTATGTAGGTAGTAATGCATCCTATTACATTTGTTTTAATTCTCACCTCACCATAGATCTGAAAGATGAGTGTTATTGATAATTTTATGGCAGAAGGATGTAATGCATAGAAGTCTGTTCTCTCGCTTACAACTACATAGCCTCAGAGAGCAGAATCAAAGTTCAAAGTGAGACCTCTTGATTCTGAAGTTCATGACTCTTTCCTCTAAAACACTACTTGTTTGAAGGACATAGAACAAATGATACCGTACTGTGGTAGACCCAGTAATAACATTTTGTGCCATGCTGTGTCAAATGACTATCTTTGTGATATATAAAACAATATGATATAACTGTCATATAGTCATTTTAAAATATTTTTAAAGCCACCACAAAATTGCCTTTCATAATTTCAACTGTGAATAATGACAAGAGAGTTAAGTCTTGAAGTGTTAAATTATATGTATACCCATGCTGTGTGTAGATTCATATAAAATCTGTTTTATGTAAAACAGATAATACATAGATCTAATACTTTTCAAATGCCATTGTTTTCACTAGATTGAGCTGTCAACTCCTCTAATAACATAGAACTCTTATTTTACTGCAGTATCACAAACAGCCACACTCTGTTTTTCTGACAGGCTGTATTTTTATTTTATGCCTTATTCTTGAAGCTTCACAAATTGATATCAGTTCTTTTTGAAACAATATGTTCAACTCAGTAGGGCAAACATTATTTCTTTCTGGTAATGTAGAGTAGAATTCCAGGTGATAGTTCTAATATAAACCTTATCTCTACACATAACTCAGAAGCTTATAGAATATTTTGATAGTTGGGCAAACATATGCGATTTCAGTCAAAAATTCTCATACTAGATCTCCAAAAAAAAAACCACGCAGTCATATTTAAGGAAGCACATTTTCTTATCACTTGGATTAAAATATTGTCTTTTTGCTTCAATTGTCTGAGAATCTTTCTCTTAATTCTATTTGTGTCTGCATACATATATATATATATATACATACATACATATGGATACAAAGTTCATTATAGAATATTATATATATATATATATATATATATATATATATATTTTTTTTTTTTGGGCAAAACAGTGTTTGTGATTAGGTTTCTGGATATTTTATTGATCATACATTTTTTCACCTTTTTGCTTCTTTCACACTGGCTCTCTGGACTTAAAGATCACCCATGCCATTAGTATATTTATTCATTATATTTCCTGTGTATGGGTAATAACACAAATGTAGACTGAAAATGACTTTGAATGAAATATACAATTTGAGATTACATGAAATTAAAAATATGCGCATGCATGCCTCTACCATCTTGTACTCCATTAAGATGTATGACTACCAATAAAAACGTTTAAAAAGTTGTCTTTTCAATTAACATCTTTTTGTACATAAATGTATAATTGTCTATGATTTTATGTCTATACATGTAAAATGTATAATTGTCTATATATTTGTATGTGTACATGTGTACATATAAAACGTAGCCATGATGCTAGCAATTACTGCTAAACAGGTACAAATTTAGATTTCATGGAAACAGAAGTATATGTAATTTGAAAAATCTACTATAAAAATAAGATAAATTTAGTACATATTTAGAACTTTAATATGCTCAACACCATTAGCAGTCAGAGTGATGCAAATCAAAACTACCCTGAGATTTCACCTAATTCTAATTAGAATGGCAATCATTAAAAACACAAACAACAACAAATGCTGGAGAGGATGTGGAGAAGTGAGAACTCTAATTCATTGTTGGTGGGATTGCAAATTAGTGCAACCACTTTGGAAAAGAGTGTAGAGGATCCTCAGAGGAATGAGAATGAACTTACCATGTTATCAAGCAATACCACTTCTTCTGGGTATCTACCCAAAAGAATTGAAACAAAACTACCAAACTAATGCATCTGTATCTATGTTCATAGCTGCATACTTCTCCATTGCCAAACTATGGAACCAGCCAAGATGTTCATCAACAGATGAATGGATTACAAAAATAAGAGATTTACTCAGCCATAAAGAATAAAATTATGTCATTTACAGAGAAATGAATGGAACTATAAAACCTTATGCCAAGTGAGATTAGTCAGTCATAAAAAGTAAAATATCAGATGCTCTCCCTAATGTGCAGAAGCTAGGGAGAAAATGGGACATAAGAAGAACTCTAGATAAAGAAGGAAAAACTATAGATGAGCTAGTAAGGTGACTTAACTGAGGGGGATGGGAGGAGAAAGAGGGAAATTTAATAATGTACATGATGGAGATTAACAAACATATTAAAGTGAATCACTAAGACAAATATTAAAGAAAGGGAGGGTGAGGGAATGGGGTGGTAATTGGGTAAGAGCTAGTTGGGTGATGAGTTCATGTATGCCTCTATTATCTCATACTCCATTAAGATGTACAATTAAAATGCATCAATAAAAAAATTTAAAAATTAAACAGGTACACAAAATTACCAAATCCAGATAAATAACATAGTATTTTATTAAAACATGTGTGGAATAATATTGAATTGTATAATCTGTTTATAATGGTATATCCTATTTATCAAAGATAAACTTAATATTCATCATTTGTATTTGGTATTTCAGAAAACAGTTTTTGCTTAAGAGTTTACATATTTGATAACTAGAAGATTGTCTCACTGGTTTTCTTCTGGCCTTGTACATTTCAAACCTTATTTTCTCTACACTTCTTTTTATTTACTTTTTATTTATTTATTTATTTATTTATTTTATTGGTGCATTTTAGTCACATATCTTAATGGGGTACAGGATGGTAGAGACATATATATCCATATCACTCATTTAGTCCTTCCCCAATTCCCATCCCATTCTTCCCATGTTTGGCTTAGTGATTGACTTTGATATATTTGTAAATGTACATCATGTACATTGGGAAATTACACTCTTTCTCCCTTCCATTACCCCCAGTTAGGCTTTTTTATTTGCTTATATATAGTTTCTCCTTCATCTAGAGTTCCTCCTATGACATATTTTCTCCCTAGCTTCCACATAGTAGGGAGAGCATCGAATTTCTTATATTTTGTGACTGACTAATCTCAGTTAGCATAATGTTCTCCAGTTCCATCCATTTCCCTGTAAGTGACATAATATATTTCTTCTTTATGACTAAGTAAGTCTCCATACTCCATACTCCTTATCTCCTTTTGCCCAGTGTCTTTGTGTGTGTGTCTGTGTGTGTGTGTGTATGTGTGTGTGTGTGGGGGGGGATGGAACCCAGGGGCATTCTACCTCTGAGCTACACCCCCTGCCCTATTTTTTATTCTTTATTTTGAAACAGGGTATCACTAAGTTGCGGAGGGCCTCACTAAGTAGCTGAGGCTGTCTGTGAACCATGAACCTCTCGTCTCAGCCTCTCGAATGCTGGGATTACAAGTGTGCGCCACCACGCCCGGCTTAGATACTTTCTTATATTTTGACTCAACATTTTATGCCCTTCTTGACGTTGAAATCCTGTTAGTTAGCAGCATGAGCAGTTTCAAGAATTTTTCTAAAACCCATTTTTACAGTTTCATGTCTAACACATTTCATATAACTTCAAAGTCTAAAAATATCTATATATACAAATAATGACTGCAAACAACAGGATTGTATCCCACAAAAAAGAAAAATTAAAATCAAAATTAAAACTTTTTAGTAAAATCTTCCTAATAATGAGTTTACTGCAATGTTATTATAAACATGGGAAGTAAAACAAAAGAGAAGATGGAGTTAGAAGAACTATTGGTCTGTATTAATTACAAGTAACTTCCCTCTTTCAAATTTTACAAAAATAAAAACTGCTGAAACACATTGTCAGGGCCTTTTTAGCAAATCTGATACACACACACACACACACACACACACACACACACACACACATATATATATATATATATATAGATAGATAGATAGATATATGAATTTTTTCTGATAAAATTAACTTTGTCCTAAGTATTCCACACAATATTTCATCCAATCCTCATACTCATACATGCTTAGGGAAAACTATTCTACCTCTTTTTTACAGAGGATAAAATGAGAACCCAGATAAATTGAGTCTGTCCTCTTATTTCTGACAGAAGTTTTTACTTGGATAGAGGTAAGTAACATCTAAACCTATCAGTGTCTATGATGGCTTTGCATCTGACCAAAGCTACAAGTGATTGTATTAAGCTTAATTTTGACATTTTATCCCTTTATATGAATCTAAACCGTGAGCAAAGTCTGAAAATATCCTTCTCCTACGCAACCCTTTTATTTATAATGAAGATGAGAACCAGAAAAATAGCAGACCAATAACTAAGTCATTGAATAATAGAACATTTGAATACCTTTTATTATACATTAATTAGTTAATTCTATTTGAGTCAACATAGATATGCTTAAGAAATATAATACTCATTATTAAGGGTAAGTCATCAAAGTTTGAATATAATATGACTTCATCTATAAAGTTCAAAATATAAACTGCGTATGTGCTCCTGTGTGTGTGTGTGTGTGTGTGTCTGTGTGTGACAGAGAGAGAGAGAGAGAGAGAGAGAGAGAGAGAGAGAGAGAGAGAGAGAATGAAAATTGAAATGGTAACTGCAAAATCCAATACAGTGGCAGTGAGATTGGTGGGGAGAGCAGAATATAATCATAGCAGAAAATAAAAAGAGTGCCAAAGATATTGATTATATTTATTTTAATGTTCTTTCTAATGTTTGTGGGGACGTTTAAGGTATTTTAATTTTTATGGAAAATTGATTCTTTATTATTTTTTATTGGTTCACTATTCTCAAATCATAATGTGGAATATGTTGACAGTGGCATGTATTGACACAGTACTTGATGCCCTCTCCTCCACCTCACTTGTCCTTTTCTGTACCTTCCATTACTGAGTGTTTAGGTTAACAATGTTATATTCACATACATACACATATTCAAATGTATATTTTTTCATTAATAAATCTCAGCCTTCTTCCCCTACCCTTCCTTTTTGGATTCACTGAGGTTTCCCCATCATTATCTGGAGTCACTGTAGTATTCCTAATACTCCCTAGCTTGTGCATATTAGAAAAAAAACACATAAGCTTTCTGTTTTTGTTTTTGGCTAATCTCACCTAACATAATGTTCTCCAGGTCTTTCCATTTTCTTGCAAATGACATGATTTTGTTCTTATTTATTGCAGAGTAGAATTTCATTGTGTGTATTTCCTATAATTTTGCAATCTATTCATCTATTGATGGAGACCTAGGTCGGTTCCATATTTTGGCTATTGCAAATTGTACTGCTATGAACATGGGTATGCATATGTTACTGTAGTTCTCTGATTTCAACCCCTTTGTAAAGGTACCCAGGAGTAGTATAGCCGGATCATATGGTGGATCCATTCCCAGTTTTCTAAGAAATCTCCACACTGATCTCCATAGCAGCTAAACTAGTTTGTAGTACCTTTGTTCTGTGCCTCTATTCCTTCTTCAACGCCTTTTATTTGTAAGTTAGGATATTTCATTTTGTCTCATAGTTGTAGAATATTTAGTTTCTGTTGTTTTAATATCTTCTGTATACTGTTGATTGTGTTTTCAGTTTTGAATAGACTGTCTTCTATCAGTGATACTCTGTTTTCCAGTTCATCCAGTCTTCCAGAATTTCTTTCTATTGCTGTCTTCATTTCATTTATTGACTTTTTCATTTCATTCTAGGCCTCTTTCTTATTCTTTCTTAATGTCTCAATTTCCTCTTTTATTTTTTGTACATTTACTGTGAGGCCTTTCATCATAATGATGATCAGGATTCAGAATTCTCCTTCTTGTATTTCTTGTAGATCAGTTTTTGTGATTTCCCTATTTGTTCACTGTTCCTCGTTCTCATATTTTCAAAATTCTCAAGTTTGTGTTTCTGTTGTCTTGACATCTTTTTTCTTTTTGTGTGTGAGTCATTGTTGATAGGTGCTGTTTCAGATCACTATTTGGAGAGATGGTTTCAGCTATTTCTTACACTTCTATATTAACCCTAAAAACTGTGTCTACTTGTCACTCCTCCGTTATTCTACTATAGATCATCAAAACAGAGTTGCTCTGGGATACATTCTGCTTGCTGTTATGGTGGCATTGATGGGTTTCAGGTGTTAAGGTCAGGAGTTCTCTTTTTCAGTACCTTTATAGAGTCACCTCAGTGGCATGAGCAGAATAGGTTGTGACCTATACATTTTTTAAACATTGATATCTGGTCTGTTGAGTGCTTCCTTCTATTTGCTGTCATTAGTTTATCTTTATTGGCCTTTGCTGTGGATAACCTATTTGATCCAATCTTAACTATAAGGGTTAAGAGGTAACAGCAGGTTCATGCATGGGTAAGTAGTGTTGTTTTCAATGATGAGGCTTAGGTGAGGATGGAGGAACTGGGGTGATAGGTACATGATTAGGGTAAGTAGAGGATATGATTAAGTTGAGTAAAAATTTAAGTATAAGAAAGTAGTAGTGTCTGGTTGAGAATGAGAAGTAGTGATATAGTAGAATTCTTGTAGTTAGTATAGAGTATTTAGGTATTGATATATGAAATAGCTTGAATATAAAACAAAGAGAGACAAAAAAGAAAATGTTTTGAGAGAAAAGAGCAGATAGGATAGAGAAAGAAAGCTTATAAAAGCAATTTGGAGTGAACAAACAAACATGCATTAAATAACAAAACAAGCAAAAGCAACAAAAATAAGAGTAAATCAAAGACAAAACAAACAAATTAGGGACAGTGAGAGAAATAAAAAAACAGTACTTATAATTTACACATACAGGGCCTGTATAATGTCTGTTCACTGTAATAGATTCTGGAGCATGTTCCAATATCTCTCATTTGCTCCATTATCTAGTCTGTCTTTGGACCTACTTTATGAGTGTATGTTCCCCTCTCTTGCCTCTCATTACTTTATGCTCAGGTTTCAGGGCAGCAGGTGTCACCATAAATGAATTCCATTTAAGCACTGGGTTCTGCATTTTCTGGCCCTGGTGTTTACACTCTCTGGCCCTGAGCTCTGTGCTCTTTGGCCCTGGGCTTTGAGCTTCCCTTCCCTGTGTTTGCACCTCCCTACCTATCTTGGAGCAACCCTCTGTCACCTTGTGTGAGTACTGTGCCCTGGGCACTATGGGCCTTTCTTGTTTCTCTGTAGGTTCTAACCTGGCCATCTCTTGGATGGGGACCAGATCTTAGCCTGCCAGGGTCCTTGCAGCTGTTTTGGGGAGTCGTCCACTAAGAAACATGGTTAACTTACTGTCCTGTGGGTCCGGGTCTCTGGAGGGCACAGTGCCCTTCTGTGGGCATCAGCTTCTGGCGAGTGCATGGGCTTTTGTATCATTTTTTCATCCCTAAAGCATGGTGCTTGTCACTTAAGATGTTGGAGTTCTTATGCATCTTACTTCACTTCTTGGATTTCTGGCTGGTGACCCGAGATGGTGCCCCAGAGTGCTTCACCAACTCTCATTGGTCATTTATGACTCTCACACTGGGTTACAGACTCTTTGTTAAATGCTTCTCAATTACTCGTTTGATGATGACATCTAATTCTCTCAAAAATTCCATCTGAAATACAAAATGCACAAAAGGTAAATAAAATTTGTTTTTCAGATTAAAGAAATAGTGGTCTCATAGTCTGGTAATGGTAACTTGTGTAGCGATGAACATGGTTGCTTATGCATTAGTATGGCATTTTGGTTTTCATTCTTTTTGGTAGACACCCAGAGGTGGTATTGCTAGATCATATGGTAAGTTTGTTTTCATTCCTCTGAGGATCTTCCATACTGTTTTCCAAAGTGATTGCATTAATTTGCAATCCCACCAATAATATATTAGAGCATCTAGTTCTCCACATCTAATTGATTGCAGTTTCTTTCTTCCTTGGAAGTCCTTCTTTTAATTTTCACACTTATTTCCACTTACTGAAATCTTGAAAGCCGTAAGGTGAGTAACTAACAAGATGATCCACTGACAACCAATTTATTTTAATGGAGGTCACTTGGATCTGGGAATCTGCTAAGAGATGAGGTGAGACAGCAGCAGCTTATAGTGCTTCCTGGCTGCATGGTTGCAGGCTGCATAATTCACCATCGCCAAACTATGGAACCAGACAAGATACCGTTCAACAGATGACTGGATTACAAAACTGTGGGATGTGTACATAATAGAATTTTGTGGCCAGGTGTGGTGGCGAGGCGGAGACAGGAGGATCGCGCAGGTTTGAAGCCAGCTACGCTGGTTTCAGAGACTCTGTTTCCAAAAAAAAAAAAAAAAAAAAAGTCTGGGAGTGTAGCCCGGAGGTAGAAGGGTTTTTAGGAACCCCAGTACCCCAGTACCACCAAAAAAAAAAAAGAATTTTGTCCAGCCATAAAGGAGAGCAAAATTATGGCATATACAGTGAAATATCACAAAAAATAAGAAAGCAGATGCTTTCCCTAATATGCAAAAACTAGGGAGAAATAGGTAACAGGAAAGTTTTTATCCCATTGAGAGGTATGACTACAATGTACCAATAAAAATGTATTATAAAAAGATAGTAGTCTCAATTTATTTACCTTGGTTAAACCATACCTAAGGCAATTATCTAGCACTGAAGGTTAATTTAAACAAAAATAATGAACAGGATAAGGAATAAAGGCATAGAAATAGGATGAGCTCCTGAATGACATCAAAGCACAAACGAAATTTTATTTATTTTTATTTCACTTAACAATTTTTTTAATTATCAAAATTATACAGTACTAAAATAGCAACCATTTGAGACCATGTATATGTATATCCTTCCTTTGGCAATATCCAAGCACAGGCACAATCACTCAGTTCAGAATCATTCCCAAAATGACTAAAATGTGAATTTCATTATTTTCCAGTCTTCTCATACTAAGAACAACCCTGTTCTTGACATGATATAAATTAATTCTTCTGAGAATAAAAATACAATTCCCGGTAAAAACATTTGCAAGTTTAAGGATATTGCAATCTACCATACTTTTAATAGAATTTTGGGGTTTTTCAATACATAAGTTCACTATATCACACTTTATAAGAAATTAAAAACTAAGAGAAGCAAGAGATCTATGACTGTAGATATTAAAGGTGATGTGAAGGAAGAAACCTAATGTTTTTCATACAATTACAAAGTCAATAACTTTCTAAGTTGTTTTATGTATTTATCAGATGTCTAGTGATTTTATAAAATTTTAATTTTAATTATATGTATTTTTCTTTAATATATGGACTTTCTTAGCTTTATTTTTATCTTTTTAAAATTTCCTATGACAAATCCAATAAACATAATGTAAAATATGTTTTGAACAAGTATATTTCTAGCCTGATGATTTAGAAAGAAATGTCACCTTCTCTTCTGTCAGAGGCAAATTTCTTTTCTTGGGTTCTTGCAGTGAACTTATGCAAGAATCGAATATCACCTAAATCACTGGGGCATGCTGCCATCAAGTTGAGAATTATATTTTACACAATGGTGCTCTGTTTCATGAAAAGATAGAAACCCAGAAAACAATGAACTTGCCTTATATATGGGGAGAGTATTAAGAAATGTCATCAGAGAAGGGGCTCTGTGTCTGTCTTGTTGTAGTTGTAAAGTGATTAGCCTCTGAACCATCTTAAGTGCCCGATATCAAGATCAGGTAGACAGCTTTACCTCTAGAGACAGGATGGACTTTCTCCTTTGCCATTGTGAAAGGTATCTCTGAGATATTTGGAATTACAACCTTTTACACTAAAGTATCTCTTTTCATTATTTAAGTCTAGGCTCTACAAAGACAGTGTTGTGTGATGTGTACTCTGTGAGTGCTAATTTATGATTGGCATTCTGATGGAAAGCTGTCAGGTGGCCTTCTCTCTCTCTTCTTTGTCTACATTGATTTATTGGTAAGAGGAAGATGCAACTGCAGTGGCAACTTTTTTTTTTCCCCACTTAAGATGCACAGATATAGTGCACACAATTTTCAATGATTAAACAGAATGCAGCTGACAGACTGCTGGTCGGCAGGCTCTCATTACTGAGTCACGGAGAGGAGATGACACAATTTTTAATGGCATTGGCTTTTTCTTTCTTGAATATTTAGGTCACAAGTGAGTACAATTTTGGCAGCTCCAACCTTATCCCTATTTAGGCGTATAAAAAAATCTTCTAATTCGGTACCCTAAATGTCAAATGTTGATTGGCAGCCTTACTTTCAAAGTGATGGATGATAAAAGTGAGAAGTCCATTACAAGTCAAGTGTACTGTGAGAGACACACAGGGAAAGCTTCGAGTACTTGCTCAAACTCTACCTGACACGTGCTGAGAACAAATATTGCCTCTAATTATTTTTCACAGAAGACAAAAGATCAGACATATTTTAAAGCAGACAAGGAGGGAGGGATTAAGTAAAGGCCTTTTGTCTACCCCATCCCTCAGTCTATTTTTGTTTCTGCCTAAGTGCTTTTAGTCATTGGCAGAGCCAACAAATGTCTTGGCCTAAGATGGAGAAAAACAGAAGTTAAGAGTGTATGTCTATGGCAATTCAATTTGATTTGACTCAAGTTAATGCAATATGATCTTAGATCATAGAAATTGAATTCAATGTAAGCAACCCCTGGGTTCCTGTTGAAGCCTTGCTCTCCATTGCTCAACAAGCTTATGCTACACACTTTCAGATATCTAATTTTAATGGCTTTTCTTGAAAACTCAAACTAATATTTCTGACAGATTGCAGCTGCCAAATAAATTTCTGAAAGAGTTTATTCTTCAAAATGTTTACAGTCAAGTAGTTTTTATTCATTTTTTTGCATCAGGATAAGAATATTGAAAGGCCACTGGAAAAGAATAAAATGTACTAATTTTAGAATTTACAGTTCAATAATATGATTCCACTCACTCTTTCTACACATCTGCAATATGAAAATTCTTTGCTAGATACTGAAATAAATTATTACAATTTGAACTTAACAGGTTATTTTCTCTAAAAAAGCACTAAAACTTTTGGTATAAAATAGGATATTATGAGTACCTAATCATAGAGAAGAAATAAATTATTCTCACAAATTCATACAACTTTACAAAACCTATCCTTTCTGTGAGCATCAGGGGGGAAAAATGGATGTGAGCTTAGCCCAAGAAAACTGGAACATGTAGGTTTACTAAGGTGATTATAATCTATGGAAAGGTAGCCAGGTTACCATAGTTAACTGGGACACTTTAGTAGTAATGCATGCAAATATGGGTTTTATGAGACAAGTTTTCCTACATTAATCCCTCCAAAGAGGTATGTATTATAGATATTTCCTTAAAAAGGCTTAATTATCTAAGAAAGTACTAAACAAAATCATATACTTTCAAAGGTATCATTTCAACTCTAGTTTCTGAAAAGTCAAGTAGATATCTGAAAAATGTTTGAGATTTTATTTTTTTTATTTTAATTTATTTTTATTGGTGCATTGTAATCATATATCACATTGGAATACAAGACTTGAGAGGATATACAAACACACATCATCCATTTAGCCCTCATCTAGTCCCCATCCCATTCCCTTCCCCTCCCTCTATCCCATGCTTGTTTGGTGATTAACTTTGATACATTTGTTTATGTACCTCCTGTGTTTTAAAGAGGCTCCATCCTCCCCTATTCTATACCCTCTGATTGGTCATCTTAATTGCTTCACTATAGGGCCCTTTCTATAGCTCGACCACTTCCTGTTGCCCCTTTCCTCCTAGTTATTGCTAATTAGGGGAAGCATCTGGCTTTTATTTTCTGCGATATTTTTCTGTGCATGCCGCATTGCAAGTACTGATCCCACCCTTGACTACCCTAGTAGTGACCTGGCTACCCGGTCGACTGATCCAGACTTCGCTGGCTCAAGCAGTGGCCTTGCCTCATGGGAGGCCCCCGATTCTGGTCTCGCTGGCCCCGACACCGGCCTAACCCTTCAGCTGAAATTTTAAAATAATGGAATATGGGCCCATGATTTCAGAATATATATATATATATATATATATATATATATATATATATATATATATATTCTTAGAAGAAAAAAAAATTTTGGACACAAAATTAACATATTTTCTTTTTCATTGGTTTAATTGTAAAGGCATTCTTATGAAATGTGCTGGGATTCTGTCTCAAAGAAAATTAATCCATGTCATCAAATGGCATGAATGTGAGCCCATTTTGGACTTCCTCTTCTCTGTAAGGCTATAATAGGAATACTACAGGAAAATGAGTTTTGCTTAGAATCAAACTGATTAGAAAGATATATTTTAGGCAAATGACTTTGCACCTATTTTAATATTAGCACTATTTCACTGAATACTTCTGTAGCACAGAGAATTGGACAAACTAGTGTTGGTCAACACAATCAACATATATGCAAATATGCACTGACCCAGTACATTTGAATGCAAAGATGAGACCTCATTCTAGAGAGCTAATGTCTTCCAGTCAAGGAAATCCAAGTTCACTTATTTTTTAAAGTTCCCTTATTTATAAAGATAAATGAATCTAAATATATCTACTAGAAAAATTATTTACCTATCAAATTGTATTAAACACTTACTCATATCCTCTTACATTTGAGCTGGGACTCTAACTCAGAGTGCTTGTATAGCATGTATGAGGCCCTAGGTTTAATCCCTAGCACAATGCACACACACACACACACACACACACACACACACACATTCACAAAAATCAGAACAAACAACAATAAAATATTCCTACCACATGGCAAAAACTGTGGTTAACAGAATTCTGAAGTGTGTCTGTTTTAGAAAATATTTCAAGGTATTTATTTTGCAGTGACACATTTTTTTCTAATTAATTCAACTATATTTTAGTTCAGTTTTTGTAAGTGTCTGATGTGTACAAGATCTCTGATAGCATTTGATATGTGCTAGAAATTATACCAGGTACCATGACTGATCTAACTGTTTGGGACTTAAGGAGCTTACATTCTAAGTTATTCCTCCAAATAATTGAAGTGCTATAACTTATAAGAGGTTAGGTGGAAAGAGAGATTAAAGGAGAAAGAGAGAGAGAGAGAGAGAGAGAGAGAGAGAGAGAGAGAGAGAGAAAGAACATGGTAACATGAGTTTGTAAGAACCTCCCTGTCCCAAAGATCTAAAGTTTTGTCTTTTCTTTCTCTGGTATCCCTAATTGGTTACCTTGCATTTTTTTTTTCATATTTATTTTTAATTGGTGCACTGTATTCATACATCATAGTGGGATACATACTTTTGTAGACATACATGCACACATTGCCCAGTCAGCCCCCACCCGATCCCCACCCCGTTCTCTCCCTATCCCCCCTTCCTATGCTTGGCTTAGTAGTTGACATCTAGAATTATAGCAATTTATCCAAAATTAAAAATGATAATCTCACATAACAGTTTCATTTGTCTGATACCAAGCTTTTGATGACTTAAAGATAACATTTCAATATTTCTTTTTGCTTTCTTTCTTACCAGAGAATCTATTTTTTTCTATTTTTTAGGTGAAACTATCATATATTTATATATTTATTTTTCAGAAAAAAAAATCTATCCTAATATGTAATATGGACTCTAGGTACCCACATCGATCGTGAAAAAGAACAAAGCTAGAAGATATATATTTTCTGATTTCAAACCATATAAAGCTACAATAATTGAAACAGTGTAGTACTATTCTAAAGGCAGATATATAAACCATTGGAGTTAAATAAAAGCCTAGACCTAAATTCTTCCCTATATTGTCGTTATTTTTTTTCCTTTATTTTTTTTTATTGGTGCACTGTATTCATACATCATAGTAGGATACATACTTTTGTAGACATACATGCACACTTTTCCCAGTCAGCCCCCACCCAATCCCCACCCCATTCTCTCCCTATCCCTCCCTCCCATGCTTGGCTTAGTAGTTGACATCTAGTATTATGGCAATTTATCTAAAATTAAAAATGATAATCTCACATAACAGTTTCATTTGTCTGATACCAAGCTTTTGATGACTTAAAGATAACATTTCAATATTTCTTTTTGCTTTCTTTCTTACCAGAGAATATTTTTTTCTATTTTTTAGGTGAAACTATCATATATTTATATATATATTTTTCAGAGAAAAATCTATCCTAATATGGAATATGGAGTCTAGGTACCCAAAACGATCTTGAAAAAGAACAAAGCTAGAAGATATATATTTTCTGATTTCAAACCATTGGAGTTAAATAAAAGCCTAGAGCTAAATTCTTCCCTATATTGTCAAGTTATTTTTGACAAGGTTTCCACGAACATTTGGTGGTGAAAATGATAATCTTTTAACTAGATATTGTTAAAAAATAATAATTACATGGAAAAGAATAAAATTGGACCCTTACCTAATCCCATATACAAATATTAACTCAAAATAGATAATAGACCTAAATATAAATCTTAAGACTATAAACTTTTAGGAGAAAATCTGGGTCATAAAACCTTACAACATTGAAATTGGCAGTGATTTCTTGGTTATGATTTCAATGGCACAGGCAACGGAGGAGTATACAGACTCCCTAAAAAATAAAAAATAAATTGTATATCCAAAGACAATGTAAACAGAGTTAACAGTTGCTAATAGAATGGGATAAAATATTTCCAATTGCTATATCTGAAGGTATATTAATATTCCAACTAGAAATCCTAAAAATTAACAACAATAAAGGCAAACAATACCATTTAGAGATAGGTAAAAGACTAACATAAATAATGAATCTCCACAGATAACCAATCTTAATTGTCTGTTGGATGGAAACTCTTGTTTCTCTGGTTCTGGTGTGTGTTACCTATTTCTTCTTTGTAGTTAATCTCTTTGAGTATTTTCTCTAGTGCTGGTTTTGAAGACATAAATTCCTTCAGTTTCTGTCTGTCATGGAAGCTTCTTATTTCCCCATCTAATTTGATAGAAAGTTTTGCTGGGTAGGACATTTTGGCTGGAAGTTGTTTTCTTTCAGAGTTTGGAATATGTTACTCCAAGCCCTTCTGGCTCTCATGACTTGGTTTGGGAAGTCTGGAGTGATTCTAATTGGTTTGCCTCTGAATGTCACTTGGCCCTTTGTTTTTGTTGCCTTTAAGATTCTCTGCTTGGCTTCCACATTGGTCATTTTGACAATTATGTGGCGTGGGGATCCTCTTCTCTGATCCTGTCTAAAGGGAGTTCTATAAGTTTCCTGGACCTTTGTATCAACCTCTTGCTCTATGTTTGGAAAATTTTCTGCTATTACTTCCTTGAAGGGATTGTTAATCCCTTTGGTTTCACTTTCTTTTCCCTCCTCTGGAAGATGGCGACCGAGAAAAGCAAAACTACCCAGCAAAACTTTCTATCAAATTAGATGGGGAAATAAGAAGCTTCCATGACAGACAGAAACTGAAGGAATTTATGTCTTCAAAACCAGCACTAGAGAAAATACTCAAAGAGATTAACTACAAAGAAGAAATAGGTAACACACACCAGAACCAGAGAAACAAAATCAGCGCCTTTCATAGCCAGAAAACATCATCACCAGTGAAACAAAAAATCACCAGGCTCCAGAGAGAAAGCGGACTGAGAACAGAGCCACAGAGGAGATACACCGGCCTCGCGCCCGAGGACGCTGCAGACGCGGCAGCAGCGCCATACTGCCGGAGGCACCGGCGAATTCACGGGACGGCTACAGCAAGCCGAGGTGAGCCACTGTGGAACAGCCAGGCGGGATTTCTCCGCGCAGAGAGCATCTAAAGCTCCCAGTGGCCGATCTCAGCACACGCTGCAGGGATTCAGAGTAGAAATCAAAATCAAGAAGAAAAACGCCAGCCCCATAGCCGAGGGCGTAGCAGCGGCGCCATATTGCCACCGGCGGCAGCAGCAGCGAATTCAGCGAGGCCAGTACAGCTACATCTGCGTACTCAAGAACAGTGAGTCAAATTGCGGGCCACAGAGGAGAAATCCCAGTACTGTACTCCCTGGGACTTGACCCAGTGGGGGAGTGGCGGTGGCAGAGATATCACACCATAGGAGAACGCGCAACCTGGCACCCCCCACAGTCTAAAGCACCTGTATCGACTCTCTGAGTCGGAGACTCTGTGATAAAACCCAGTAAAGGAGTAGTGGGGTCCGAGATATTACTGACTCGAGATCCAGAACACCTTAAGGGAAGTCATAGTGACCCAAGGGAAGAACCCAGAGAAGGCACAAACATCGGAAATCATGGGAAAGAGGAATAATACTGGAGCAATTAATGCCCACAACCCCACAACATCAGAACCCGATAAATCAGAAAATCAGAGATTTCTAGAAGATCAAATCAGGAAAATAACTGTAGAAATAATAGAGGTGCTTCGAAAAGAACTCAGAGAGAGCCAAAAAGAGATAAAGGATGCAATTAATGAAGTAAAGTCCTCAATTCAAAGCACAAACAACCGATTAGAACACATGGAGAACAGAATCTCACTCTTAGAAGATGAGCAATCCAAAAATGAACTCATAGTTTCTAATCTAGAAAAAAATATCCGACAGCAGGAATCTGATATTGAAGAAATATGGGCCCATTTTAAGAGAGCTAACCTAAGAATAATTGGTTACCTTGCATTTTTATCTGGGCCTGTTGTCTTATTAATATATTCTCTGTTTCCCAAACCATTCATATTAAAATTGGTGTTTTGACTATCATAATAACTTCCAAATGTTTTGAGTAATATAAGATAGATATAAAGTACTTATAGATTAACAAATATATTATAAATTAACAAATTTAGGAGGAAAGAAAGACTTTTGACTTTTAATCAATAGATCAGAATTTTAATTCTGGCTCAATATCTAAAAAGCCAAATTAAGTAGAGAAATATATAAAAATTCATGTGCTGTTTTCATTTCCTGTTTATCCTATCACACACTAACATAAACACTTTCATGAAGGCATTTGCCAGTGGAATAAAATCTCAATTTAGTTGGCCTTAATATATAAAGGTGATGTTCGCAAGCCTTATAAGATCTGATGAGTGCATTATACACAAATTTTTCTCTACTGGTGGCAAAATAAGAAGTCAGATATTGGAAATATAAGAATAATTCAACCAAACTATTGCTGGCCTTGAAATTACTGAAGTTCTTATGCTAATGCATGTAGTAGCACTAAAAGTTGAGAACTCTCGGACCTGAGAGTTGACTAAAACAAAATAAAATAAAATAAATAGGAATCTCAGTTCTAAAATCATGAAGAGCTAGGTTCTGACAACAACATGAATGAGCTTAGAAGCAGGTTTCTACCAGAACTTTCAGATAAATTCTCAACCAGCCAATATTTTTGGTTGATAAGCACAGAATACCATTCAGGTAACAGAACTATAGATTCTATAGAACTTTCAAATAGACCTATAGAATTTTAGTTAATAAATGAGTGCTTCCTTAAGCTACTAAATTTGTGTACCACAGTAGCACTCTAAAAAGTCTATATATATATATATATATATATATATATATATATATATATATATATATTTCTATTTATTCCGTTAACAACACAGTCCTGGTTATCTACATCTTAAGTAGACAAAGCTTATAAAATTATAAAAATATTAGTTTACTCATGAGAACTTCAATGCTTATGCAGGCGAATGCAGCCAGGTCCCCTATGTCTCCGCATAAAGTCCTGTCATACTCACAGCCTGTGGCATTTTTGTCTGCACATATATCCCAAGACCCTTCAAGAGTTTCTGGTTGTAGTATACAAATAAAAAGAGAGGGCTGTTAATTTCCTGTTGTAGGAAAAAATACACTTGAAAGTAGTCTGAATATTGATTTCTTTCTTCTTTGAGAAATGTACAACATTTGGTAACCTTGGCAATGCTATTATTCTGACATTATTTTCTAAATATTATATTATCCTTATGTCTCACAAAACAGCATACATGTTTTATTATTGTAAATGTTGACTCAATCTGTTTTAGTATGAAAATGGAAAACTGGAGAGTTGTAAACATATGGATGAAACTATGATCATATTGAGCCAAAAAAATGTTGATCCTGCTTCTCAAAATGAAACAGAATGACTCTCAGTGAAGATCCCATTCGGGACAGCCAGTTGACTTTATTCTTGTTCAACATTGTTTTTATTCATATCTGTTATTGCTGATAACATGAGACTAATTCCACTTATTCCAAAGGAATTTTCAAATTTATGTGTGCTAAACTTCTATATAAAATATGAATAATACATCTATTTCCAAATCACGCAGTAGAAATAACCCTCTAGAGAATGAGTAGCAAACGCTGGACCATTTGTATTTTCTCTGCTTAAATTAATCTTGTATCTGTAACTTTAAACTGTCTCTAAATGAGAACAAAGTATCTGAGTGCGTTTAGAATGTTAAATATTAGCTAAAATATTCATATCCCTTCCCGAATGCCTCTCCATGTTTTCAGAATCTTTGTCTGAGGATATAGAGCTATATTTTCAAAAACCCTGTGACCTGTATGTAGGACTATATAAGTTCTTTGAGATTGTAAAGTTACATCACAAAGAAGCAGAAACATATAAAGAATGCATAGACAGCTGGCCTGCTCCTTTTGCCAATTACTGTGTCTGAGATTGCGGTCTGGCCTTCATGTACAGCTTTACTGTGCCTGATATTATCTTTGATAGTATGACAGTTTTGAAAAAGTTGGCCTAATAGTCAATTAAATTTCCAACTGTGAGAACTCATTGATTTGATGAACTTATATCATCCAGCTCATTCTCTTATTTCACAGTTCTTGCTGGTTGACAATCATTAATTCTGTGTATTATTAAATTCCTCTAGCTGCAGACTCAGTTTTCCAATTTGGAAAAGCCTACCTAACCTACAAAAATCAGGACTCAGGATTCTCTTGGTTGACATTTAATAGGAGTTCATAATTATGATGTGAAATATGTAAAGACTGGAGAAATAATAGAAACATTCCTTTTGGCCATTTGTAGTTCAGTAGAAAGACGAACTGTAATCATTCTTTAGCCTCATACCACAGTATTTCTTTTGTAACCCTGAAAATAAATAGTGATTAGTACTTTTAAATATAATTTTAGCAAGTTTGCTCATATCTTGTGGTTTTCTATTTATGTTTATACAGATGAAGCAAATCATATGCAAATATATGCAAAGTATCAATTGCTGGTGACCCTTGAAATTGTAAAAGGCAATATTAAATTTGATTTCTCTAGCATTTCAGCTGTACCGACTGTGGTGGACCATTGCGGGAGAAATATTAGCTCAAGAGTTCTCCAATTACTGCCCATATTTCTTACTATTTGGAATGTAAATGGTAGATTAATTACATCTATTATCAGAGAGAAGGAGTATGCCTTTTATCTCTTTGTGTTGTCCCTACATAGTTCAGTGGCTACTTACATTTTATTTTAAATGAAGGAAGCACCTTCCACACAAAACATATGATAAAGAAAAAAACACATAAAATACAGAATGAAATATAACTTTGACCAATAAAATATAACTTTGTTTATACCATATAGATAATATCAACCCTAGTTAGCTTCATAATGCATGTTCATATCATTTCTTTATGAGAAATTTATTGTCAGTGGAGGAAATACTAAATCTTTTTAAGATGTTAAAATTCTTTTCATAAACTTGTATAAAACTAACATAAGTATATTTTTTTCCAGGATCATATTTGCCTCTTATTCCTTTTTCTGACTCACCTGCTCCTTGCTATCCTCCAATTGTCTCATTTACTCTGGACTATTTTCCCCCTATCTTTGTTAATGGTATTCTTTTGATCTGTATCGCAATTTCTACCCTTCTTTTTTCCCCATGTCTGCATGCAGTGTTCTTACACCAGTTGAGAGCAAATTTAAATGTTACCCTACATCTGAAGCCATCAGTAATCCCTCAAGGCAGAATTTTCTGTGTGACCGCATCTTTTCTACAGATAGCTTAGCATCAGAGTGATTCAGTATCGTCTCAAGTTGTCCAGGTTTCTGGCCAGCTCATTGTATCTGAGTGTTATTTTAGACCAAGGAGTATGCCTTATTCATCTTGGACGCTTACTTATATTAGTGCACAAAGCCATTCTACTATCGAGACAAGGTAGTCAAAAGCAGGACTGCATGGACAGCATATAGATTTGTTTATCCTTCATAGTTTAGTCCAACTGGCCAATCAAATGTACATTCAGAAGTCATTAAGAGACCGAGGATTTTTCCATTCCATTGTTCTTCCCACTCCTTGGGTGTGAGTCTCATCCACATTGTTAAAGGTGGTTCTTGTCTTTAATTATGTTCGGCAGGGTGGGAAGAAACACAGTGTTGGGAAAGAAGCTTTCTTTTTAAAAAGATCACCTGAAGGTTGCATATAATATATTTTCAAAATTAATACATCCATTTGTGTAAATCAATCTCGGAGTAGTATTTAACTGTAAAATAGGATAGAAGAAAATTTTAACTTGATGGTTGGGTAAATTTAAAGTTTAGATTAGAATACTCTCCAAAGGCTCATGTGTTAAAATCTTGGTCTCCAGTGCAGCAATGATCAGAGGTGGGGCTTTAACACATTGAGTGAGTTAGGAGGGCTGTGACTTTCTCAGTGCATTAGTCATATGAGAGAATTATAGGGTAATGGACCATTGGGAGGTGATGGAAACTGTAGGAGATAGGACCTAGTGGGAAGGAGAAGGACCCTGGGGATATGACTGTCCTAGGCCTCTTCCTTTTTCTCTGCTTCCTGGCTGTCATAGATGAGCAGCTTTCCTCTGACATACCCTTCCACTATGATGTTTTGTCTCACTACAGGCCAAAAGCAATAAAACTGACCCACCATGGACTTGAACCTCTTGAAACCCTGATCCAAAATATATCTTTCTTTCTTTATTTGCCTTAGATATTTTTGTCATAGCAATGAAAAGCTGCCTAATAGAGGTACCAAGCAAAATCCCTCTGTAGGGTGCTGGATTGTATTGCTAAAATGGAGGACAATATAATACATACAGTAAAATTATTTTTAGTCTCTTCCTAAACAGCGTTTGGCATATAATAGGTCAATAAATACTGTTGAATCAGTAAATGAATGAATGGAATGGCCTACAAAATTGGCATAAAAAGAAAACCTTATCTTCCAGATGTTTAAATGAATATTAACAAATGAGCAGGCTATAGTTCTATAGTTCAGAATTTGAAATATGTTAGCTGAACACAATTTTTATGATGATCCATTTCATTGGGACTCATTTACCCCTTCAATATTATTGGTGCACAATAAGATTTCTTAAAACTAAAAGGGGATGTATGATAGTAGAGCTAATTTTGTGTTGTATAAGTGACCTAGTTTTAACACTGCATTGGATACTTCACAACACTGTAGGCATCTATGTTTAACATTTTGAATGTCACCTTAATTGGTTTCAGTGAAAACTTAGAAACTGAAGTTTCTTATTAGACAAACTGAAGGCAAGAGATGCTATAAAATCAGGCAATTCTGAGCACCATATAGTAAGCCAGATTCTCTATCTCTTTCTTAATACAGCAGTTATATATTGTTAGCTATGCATTATATATATGCATATATATAAATATATACATAAAGTGATTTATAATTACTTGAGCTTTTATAAACCTACTCTATTGGGTTACAATAGGAATATATGTATTTTATCATCATTGAAGGTAATTTTTAGAAATTTCTTCTCGTCTGTTTTTATAGAACGATGTGAGGAAGAAAATGAAGGAAATTAATGTACTTTGTTTTTGAAATGATTTTATTTTTAATCATAATCAGCAGTATTTACCTTTAATTTACAGTCTTAGTAAACACTAGATGGAGCTCTATTACTAATGCCAACTCTAATACTAATAATATTTGTGTGTAAATAAGTATGTTCATGTGTGCACGTACACACACACACACACACACACACACACACACACACACACACACACACATAGGAGGGATCCTATTCTACAAATATTTTCAATGCCAAAATGAAAATATGAGATTTAATATGAGAAAGCATTGTTAATTAAGTACTCTTTCTTGTCAAAGGCTGTATTAACAACCATCTTAAACTGTTTTCTCAACTACTCCCAACCACTTCAAATTCATGATTGCTCATGTTTGACCACAGGAGAACATACAAGTAGAAAAGAGTAACTTTAAATGCCAAATATATTGTTGCCCAAATGACACCAATTTTTTTTTCTTTTTTTTTTTTTTTGCGGAACTGGGGATAGAATCTAGGGGCCTTCTACCTCCAGGTGACACCAAAAGCTCTACTTTTTATTCTTTATTTTGAAACCGGGTCTAAGTTGCAAAGAGCCTCACTAAGTAGCTGAGGCTGTCCTCAAACTGCAATCCTCTGGTCTCAGCTTCCCAAATGCTATCACACCTATTCTTTTAAGACACTGTAGTACTGGAAAGGGCACCCTGTCATGTGAAATAAATAAAAACTTTCTATTCATTTGCAAAGATTTATTTTAAGTAGATACATATGCATTTGATCACCCAAGATTTTAATGTTTTGGGTCGATCCTTTACCCTTATTGTGGCATAGTAGTTAAAATTTTTGTCCACTAACAAAAAACTTTAATGATTGCAAAGAACATTTCACCCCTCTCTGTTTTTGTTTTAATCCTTAGGATTTCATGTAGATATGCTTCATATATATAATCAAATAGAAGAACACTAGGATAATTTTGGTTATAAACTCGGTTCTTTTTTAGTAACAAAAACAAATATGACACTTCCTTTGGTTGACACCCTATATCCAGTTTTCCCATTATATCTTGTGAAAATTTTTTTTGCCAAGTATCCATGAATCTAGATAAAGATCACATTTTCTAACCTTCTTTTGCTAGACTGACCATATGACTAAATTATACCTGTGAAAAACACTTGATATATGTAATTTCTATGCTATGATCTTACAGAAAATTTTGTGCCTCTCACTCAGCCTTTCCAGTTATCTTTCCTGATTGTTTAAATGCAGATATTAAGGCTAAAAGTGGAGCTAAAACAGAGTCTCTGAGTGGCAGAAATGATGTAATAAAACAATAAAAGCAATAATCATGACTTTATGAGTCTACCATATTTATCTTGGATAGTAACTTGAGAGAGAAATAAAACTTTGAATCCCTTAAGCCATTGTTATTTGAATTTCTTTTAATATATAACACCTCAATCAATATCCTATAATATGTTTATTTGTTTCAGAATTGATTCCAAAACAATTTTATTTTATTTTATAATATTTATTGCAGAACCTATTTTGTGTGGTTCATTTACTTTTCTAAGCCTATAGAATAACAAAAGAAGAGAAGAACATATCTCAAAGGACATATAATTTAACTCCATTTATAAAAAATTAATTGCAAAAAGCAAATATATTTATTTTAGTGTGATAATTGTTTTCTTATCAACTTGGTTACAGAAGAAAATTTGGTTGAATTGCTGCTCTTAGACTGATTACATACTCTTCAGAAATTAATTGGACCCTGAAAGCCTCAGTTTCTACATCTGTACATTGAAAATAGGAATTTTCCAGGAAGTCCTTGTGTGAGTTAAATAATATAAGTAAAGCACTTAGCATAAAGACTGACAAATCATAGTCACTGAAAAAAACTAAGCACTATGGAATCCTGATGATTTTTAACAAAAGATTTTAAACTATCTCTGCCACTACTATTCCTGGGAATCCAGCCAACACTGAACATGAAAAAAAAAAAAAATCCTACTGACCCCAGTTTCTAAGCCAGCTATTTTCTCTATTGTTTACTCATGGCAATAGAAATAAAATCCAACTGATTTAGTGTAGGTATTGAAAGTAGTATTAGGATTATCCTCAAGTCCTGATCAGTTTAAGAGGTTGTATTCTTTTATAATTATAGAGTCATAACACAGTTGTCATCTTTTTGTGTTGGAATTTATAATAATATGTCTGTTTTGCTACTTCTCAATGACCCTTAGTAGACATCTTCAAATAAATGAGTAAATGAGAAAAATGAAGCCAACTTAAAACCTCTATGAGAGAAAAATGCCCTGAGCCACACAAATAGAAGACTGAAGATTTTAGAGAAAAGTTTTCTCTGAATAAGATATATGTAAGAGGATAACTAATTTATCGTGTTAAAAATGTAAAATAAAACAAAATGGGTGCTGGGTCTATGAAGCAAGACTAATTCTATTCAGGTAACAGAATGATATAAGAATTAATTGCATGAAAAGTAGTTTATAAATATCTATCAAGTCAACAAAAAGATATTTGTGCCCTATATCTATAAAATATTAAATGAAGAGGAGAGGGGCAGGGCACAGAGTGCACATGTGCTGCAGCGCCATGGCTTTGCCAGGACCCAGCCAGGCCAGAGCATCTCTGCTGTCTCCCACCACCACATCCACCGCTGTCCAGAGGGAGTTGGAGGAACTGGCTGCTCAGTGTCGCTGGCAGCCGCTCAATCTGCAAATATCGAAATGAGTCCCATGACTATCCTCACAGAGAGGCCAACTTTCTAGAAAACATAATCGAAACAGATCCAGAGATCTAAGCCCATATGACTACAGTTGGGTTAAACTGAAAAATGCTGAAAATAATTATACCAGAGCCAACTTAGGTTGAGATACAAGAGGCACGAAGGAGATCAATCTTAACACAGGGTCCACTTCCTGATACATATTGTCATTTCTGGCTCATAGTTTGGCAACAAAAGTCCAAAGCAGTTGTCATGCTCACCCGAATGGTGGAGAAAGAATTGGTTAAGTGTGCAAAGTACTGGCCAGCAGATGACCAAGAGACGCCATTTAAAGGAACCGGATTCAGTGTGAAGCTTTTGTCAGAAGATGTGAATTTATAGAACACAGTATATCTACTCCAATTAGAAAATATCAATAGCGGGATCAATAGAGAAGAGCAGAATGGGATCTCACTTTCACTACATCACCCGACCGGACTTTGGAGTCCCGGAATCTCCAGCTTTGTTTCTCAATTTCTTGCTTAAAGTAAGAGAGTCTGGCTCCCAAAGCCCGGAGCACAGGCCTGTTGTGGTCCACAGCAGGCATTGGCCCTCGTGCACCTTCGCTCTAATGGACAGCTGTCTTTACTACTCATGAATAAAAGGAGATGATATTAACAGTAAGCAAGTGTTACTGAATATGAGAAAATATAGAATGTGACTTATTCAGACACAAAAATCAACTCATATTCTCTTTCCTGGCCATAATAGAACAAGCTAAGTGTATAAAGGGAGATTCTAGTATACAGAAAGGGTGGAAAGAACCTTCAAAGAAAGATTTATTTGCTGCTTTTTATCATTCACCAAACAAAATCATGACTGAAAAGTATAATGGGTACAGAATAGGTCCGAGGAAGGGAGCAGACGCGAGGAAAGTGAGAATGTTCTGTGGGAGTGCAGTCAAGAGGACCAGAGAGCTACCGCGGTGCAGAAGGTGCAGCTGATGAAACAGGCCAAATGAGACTGAACAAAACAAAAAAGATCCCATCACCACATCGACGTTTTCTTCGTCTTAAACATCATTCTTTGGTACAACCCCTAGGAATCGTAGATAGTCAACAGCTCTTTGGTTTTCCATTTCTGTAATCACGAGTTGGCAGAAAGATTCCAAGCCACCAACCTTTTCTGTTAACCACAGCATCTCTGCTTTTTTCTCTTTTATATACCACGCCAAGATTGACAGACACCTTAAGTATTCATGACTTGAGAATATTCTGCAGCTATAAATTTTGGGCCATTGATGTGCAAAGCAACACCTGAAGCCCACTCTGGAAACTGAAGTGAGGCTTGCTAGCCGAAGATTGCCTCATGCTGTCTGTTTACCAAGTAAATGTCCACACAGGGATGAGGAGCTTGCACCAGCAGAAGACTTGTAGAGCCTCAGCTCAGGAATTTCTACTGAATGAATGAGACTCAGAAGGACGTCAGAGAAATGAGTTAGGCAGGACTACTTTGTGTAGTACTGTCATTCCTACTGTATTTTTATCAAATAGACAAAAATTCAACAGTCCTGCTAAAAAACAAGACAAATTATAAATTTAAGGCTAAAATAAAAATTACTATTATCTTATTTGCAAAATGGTGGTACTTTCTATGAGTAATAGAAAATATAGAATATCATATAACTTTAAGTAAGAAAAAATAGCTCATCATTTTATCCCCAAAATAAGAAAAGAATAATCAAATCCACACTGCCTTAAAAATAAAGCAAAATTGATAAAATAATGAATATGAAGGTAGTGACAGATTTTAAAACATAAAAATAAAACCAAGACATTAATTCCAGTTTTGTTTTTATATATACACCACTTTGGGAGCTTCCCCTGTTAAACTCTCCATTTTCCTTTATAAAAATCCCACCATGTTGTCTGCTTCTCTGTTCTTCAAACAAAGTAGCTACTCCTCAACCTAAACCTTTGAATTTTGCTGGTCCTTTCGAGATTCATCTCCCGAAAAGTCACCCAGATTTGGTTTCTTTCTTTGGTGTTCATATTTTGTAGTATGAAAGAGGCCTTCTTTGATTGCTTTATATAAAATGTCACATGCATGCCTAGCACTCTCTGTTCTCCATAAAAAGACTTTTCATAATACCTATTGTGTAGCATGCTATGTATCTACTTTATTTGTTGCTCCTCCTTTAAAATGTGAGGGACTGAAGGAAGTTATGTATGTCTCACTTTATTCAATGTGTGTCTCCATTGTTTGAATAAATTGATTAAATAATTAATTATTATTAAAAATTTCATTATTATTATAAATAACTCATTATTAGTTAACATGACTTAACATGGAAATTTCAACAATATGTATGGCTATTTGGAAAAATACATATCATCATAATTAACTTAATAAGAAATCGCAAAATTAAATGTACTAAATATAAGGAAGCATTGTAGCTCAAGACAGAAAGGGATATATGTAATAAAAGATACATATAACAAGGGACGATATAAAGGTAAATCAGAAATTATGTAATAGTGATAAGGCAGAAGTATCACCTAATAAGTCATTAAGAACCATCATAAAAAGACATAACCCAAAAGCTACAAATGGACAGGTAGATGGTAACATTTGATTTATAGGTGATATGATGAAAGGCCTCAAGCAAGATTCTCTGAAAATAACTAGTAGCTCTCTTGATTTGATGAGTCTCTCCAGTTGTGACTCTGGACCTTCTTCCATCAGGATATGCTTTATTCTAAATGAGCCTTCTTGGACACCAGGGTCTCTCCATCCCCACCTTGCCTCATTTAGAAGGTAATCCAATTGCCTTAGAGCTCACAGGTCTTCATTTGCTTAATAGCTAGCTTTATAAGACAATTTCTGCAAACACCAAATTCAACCCAACTTCTTATCCCCAAATAATTCGTTTGTTCTCCCCACAGATAGGCTTTATCTCAATCTACTCCAATAAAAGGAAACAAATAAGATGGAGAGGTTTTTTTTTTTATAGTATCCTGTACCTCTCTAGAGTGATAGAAAGATTGAGACATTTATGATTCATTTACTAAAAAGAGGTTTGTAAATTTCCCTTATATAACCTATTCTTTGAAACATCATCATGAGACTGGGCATAAGCCCAGGTTCATGCCAAGCAGTGTCATTAATGGAATGTGGTTTTTAATTCTAAGCATATTTTTTAATCTTAAAAATGGTTTTGGTTTAAAATTATATTCCTTGATAACTGAGAATTGGGCTTGTAAAATTTATCATGTATAAATAAACATACAGACATTAATGATACTGTATATTAAAAAGAAACAAAGAATGCTTATTTGATTGCTTCTTTGAAACTTATCTGAAGCTGGGTATGGATGTGCATGCTTTTATTTCCAGTACTTGGGAGGCTGGGATAAGTGGATTAGAAATTTATAGTCAGCCTCAGCAACTTGTAAGGTCTTCCTCAACTTAGTGCGACCCTGTTTCAAAATAAAGAATAAAATATAACTGAGAATGTAGTTCAGAGGTAGAATGCCTCTGAGTTTAATTTTCATTACCACAAAAAATAAAAGAAAAAAAACAGTAAAATATAACTGAGAATGTAGTTCAGAGGTAGAATGCCTCTTAGTTCAATTTTCATTACCACATAAAAGAAAAAGAAAAAAAAAACAGTATATGACTTCTTTGTAAATGTGAAGGGGTTCATTTCTTATATATTTTTAAATTTTAATTAAAGGTATTTGCTTTTTTTGTACTTTTATTGGTATATTGTAATTATACATCCATCATACTGAGTTGCAAAGCCATACAAACATACACACTGGTCTTGGTGTGTTTTCCTTCAGATACCACCCTGCTATCCACCTCTCCACGTACCTCATAGAGAGATCGGTAGGCTGTCTCAGTCAACAGTCTCACTGGTAGAATCCCAGACAACTGAGCACACACCTTAGAGGAATGAAGATTTATTTGCTCACAATTTTTTGGAGATTCTGGGTTCAGTCCATATGAGGCCGAGATCTGAACCTCAAGGCAGACAGGAGAAAGCAGAGAAAGAGCCTTAGGCTCCCCTTTCACATCTTGGAGGCCAGAAGCAGAGTGAGAGAGCAGGAGGAGGAGAGGACCACATAGAGTTCCCAAGGCCACATTCCCAGGTACGCCTCAGCATCCAAGCCCTGCTTCCAACATTGCTATCTTGTTTCCATGATGGGCAGGGGAACATTCTAAATCCAAACCATTACATAATGGTGCCTTCATATATAGTAACATCATTTGAATTGTTTCTTCCTTAACTGCCTCCTCACCTCCCTCCCCCTAATTTAATTATTTCTAAAAACTCAGTCCCACAACAGCTATTTTATCCAATATAATACTTGAGGCAGTGAAGAGAGCATCTTCTCTGTTTATGTTGGTTGGTGTGTGTGTGAAAGATAGAGATAGAGATAGAGAGAGAAGGAAACAAAGAAAGAAAGAGAAGAGGAAGATGAGAAAAGTGGTTGCTTAATAAACTGTAGAGAAACATGTAATCTAACCAAGGAATATACTATTTAACTTTCAAGTTAAATATCTAAGTTTTGTGACAACACTTTTATTGTAATATGCTTATTGGCAGAATCCCTCGAACTTCAGGGTTTTAAGTTTTAGAACATGCAGCTCAATATTCACTGAACAATCCTTTAGTACTACCTATTTCTTAGATGCTTTACTAAGTTTTATTACATTTTTTTTTGCTTAATGATATGTTCATGAATCTTGAGGGCTTTGGAGGGAGGTGATGAGAGAAACAGAACCAACAGAATGCTTTATGACTTATCAACACTTCCCTCTCTTTCTTTATCCAATAACTATTACGAGGTGCCACTGTGTAGAAGATATTGTGCAGAATATAGTGACAATGATGGGAGGAGAGACTGTAGGCAGAATCATTTTCATTTATCTTCAATGGTACTACTTCTTTATAAACAAAAACATTATGATTAACTGATAAATATTTTTTAAAAATTTATTTTACCATTGAAATCACTTGAATTAGCTTCAAAGGTTAAAAAAGGAAGGCAAATATAACTGTTTGGTTTATACTTTACATATTTAAGGAATATTTCAGTTGAACTTATTGACTATCTCACAATGTACTTAATCCTGTAGCATTTGATTATGCCTTATTTCCTAAAATAAATCCTTTGGTATTTGAAGATGATAACAGTGCTACAAACTAGTGCTTCAAGGCCATTGCAACTATTAGAATTAATATTTATAGCACTAATATATTTACTAATGGTGAACTAGCCCCCAATGCCTTCCAAATATGTACTTAAAACTAAAAGTAAAATTCCTACCAGTCATTTATCAATTTCAATTTGATTCAGTCTTTGATTCCCTAACTTTTTTTGGCTTCTCATTTTTTAAATTATTTTCCAGTAATAGCCCACCCCTCATTCTGTGTGGGAATATTTTTGTTGCTATTGTTATAATTTTGGATGCCATTATACCAGTTATTTTATTTTAGATTTATTTTATCTTAAATTACACATAATAATTATACATATCATAGGGTGCCAAGTAATATTTTTATAATATATACATTGTGAAGTGATTGTATCATAATTGGTATATCTACTACCTCAAATATTTACTATTTTCTTTGTGATGAAGATACTTGAAATACTTTTAGCTATTTTGAAATATATAATATATTGTTATCAACTGTAGTCACCTTGCTGCACAATGGGACACCAGACGTTATTTTCCTTATCTAGGTGTAACTTTGTATCAGTGATCAGTGTCTCTTTCTTTTTCCCTCCTTGCCACTAGCCACTAATCTTTGATAACCACCATTCTACTTTGCACCAGAGAAATATGAACTAAAACTACAATGATCTCTCCTATATTAGATTGCTATTATCCAATTTAAAAGAAGATGAAAGATAATAATTGTTCATGTGGATACAGAGAAAAATATTTCTGGAAAAAATATTGGAAATTTCTCAAAAAAGGAAAAATTTAATTAACAAATGATCCAGTAATCTGTTGCTGAGTATTATATATACAACTGAATTGAAATCAGTATATTGTCTACATCTCCCCATTTTCCTGCAAATGACATAATTTTGTTCTTTATTGAGTAAAATTCCATTGTGTGCATATCTCACAATTTTGTTATCCATTCATCTGTTGGCGGACACCTAGGTTGTTTCCATAATTTGGCTATTATGAATTGTGATGCTATAAACATAAATATGCATGTATTAATATAATATTCTGATTTTAATCCCTTTGGAAAGATACCCAGGACAGGTATAGGTGTATCCATTCTCAATATTCTGAGGAATCTCCACACTGATCTCCATAGTACCTGCACTAATTTGCAATCCCACCCAGCAGTGTAGAAGAGTTTCTATTTCTCCACATTCTCAGCACCACTTATTGTTGCTTGACTTCTTGATGATTACCATTTAAATTAGAGTTAGATTAAATACCAGTGAGATTAGCCAGTCACAGAGAGTAAAGGAACAGATGTTTTCTTACATGCACACACAAGAAGTATTAATGGAGGAGAAACTCTAGTGAAGATAGGTAGTTGGCCTTGGGGAAAGTGGGAGAGTAGAGGAAAAATTAATGAGAGAAGCACTTTCACTGACATTATATACCTGTGTGAGAACACCAATGTCAATATCAGTATCTTGTATGGGAATTTGGGGAGTGAGGAGGGAACCAGGGGAAAGCTCACCATGTGCTATGTGCAAATGTTTCACTATAATTATGAACTATATTATATGAGACTACAATGCATCAATACAAATAAAAAAGAAATCAAAATATTTAAGGGATGTTTGTTTTTACTTCAATTCTTCACATGGCTAGCTCCTTCATATCATCAACTGTTAGATATTGGCTCCATAGAGAAGCTTTTACTCACAGCTGTAAATATCTTAAGATCACTCTCCCTCACGTCATCACTTATGTTTTCTGTGCTCATCAATTCAGGAAATTGTTTCTTCTTCAATGTACACAAATATTAATTTGTGTATGTGTTTACTCTTTCTCTGTATTATGAAACCTAATTTTCTCTAGAGAAAAAAAAATTTATGTCTCAGTTGTAGTCAAGAATAGTACCTGGTAAATATTTTATTTATGTGTTTGCTAATGTATCTACTAACATTAACTGACTCTTCTTTAATTGGTAGATATTAAAATACATACTTACATGCTTTCATGTAATTTTATCAGCAACCACATTAATTTGTTAGCATTATTAACATCAACCTCATTTTTTACTAAAAAAAAAAAAAAGCTGAGGGTTATAAAGGTTAATGAATGCCCAGGGTCAAAAAACTACTGTAATATGAAGACATGATTTGCAGACAAGATGATCTGCCTGCTAAATTTAGTTCCTGTATATTCTATTTATATGAAATACATTCACAAATCTTTCAACCTCAATGGACATCAAAATGATAAAAAGTATATCTGTTTCTATGTATTTGTGGATATTTAGGAAGATGTTTTCATTAATTTAGTAATTGATAATTTCAGCCAATTTTATCCTCTTCTTAATATATGTATGTCAGTCATATCCTCCTGTATGTGGAATCCTAATTACTAATTAGTGAAAATGTTTCAAGAGAGTTGGAAGTAGAGAGAGATGTGAGGTATTGTTATTATTCTAATATTTATTATTTAGAATGTTCTTCATATTTTGAAGAAGAATTCCAGTCATTAATTATTCCCTGTCATGTTGCCTTGGTTACAATTACTCATAATAACTGAAGCTGTCGGATGCTGTAGGCGGAGCATGAAGAGTATTGGGTCAGATTACCACCGACTTACACAGAATGAAAATCTAGCCATCTTCCAATTTTAAGCTTTCCCAGTTCTTCTAAATGGTTTTATTAGGAACACATGGTGTAAGTAAAATACATATTTTTGTAATTTCTTTATTAAAAAACTCATTTTAAATTGATGCCACTTACTTTACACAAGAACATCTTGCCTTTTATAAATAATCTCATTCAGCAACATATCCAGATACTTAATATTCACTTAAAATGGACTTCAATTAGTGTATTCCTGCTTAGTAAGTAAGTATTGAGAAAATAGATTATAAGCAACAAAGGTATCACATAATTCCACCATAAGGAAACAGGATATGCAAAGCTAGCAAATTTGACCTGGCTTAGAAAATAAGTTTTGTGTTTTTCTTTTTTCTCTCAAGGATGTGGGTTTCAATGTATTTTAAAAATCTTTAATGTATATTGAAAAACTGCCTGTATGCCCAGAGGAAATAAAATTTTAAAAAAAATCAGGATAACAATGCTCATTTTTATATGTTGAGAAACTTTAACTTTTATTATTTTTCCCTTATGTCCCATTATATAAAGAAATATAGCTGGCTTATAAGTATATGGTTACCAACCTTGTAATGAAACAATGCTATATACCCCATTATTTTTTATTAAATTGTTTTATGTCATAGATAAGATGTGTTTCTTTTTGTACCACTGCTCATTTCTTATTTAGTGATAATAGGACTGGTACTACTTACCTCAGCTTTGTATAAAATGAAATAATCTTTGAGATTCTAATATATAAAACTTTGTTTCTCAATGGGAAATGATAGTGTGTATACACTACAAGAATGCAATATGAAAATATGCTTCAGAAAATTATACATGTAAGGAAAGATAGAGTTTAATGTCATAAGAGTGCAATCAGAGTTCCTAGATAAAAATCATACATAAGGTATTTGAATAAAAAAATTTTGTTATGTGGCTACCAGACTGTATAGGCGTGTGTAAAAAAAGGAAGTAGACAATTTCTGTCTTATTCTAGGATCAATGCCTTGAACATTTGTACAAAGAACTGACTTGAGAAATAAAGCTGAGTGTGTTGTGTTTCCTTCTGATAACAAAATTGGTTGTTTCTTATAAAATCTTAGCAAAGTTATGCAGTCCCTGGTGAAACGATCTATTTCCTCAAAGTCAACTCTAACAAAGGTGTTGAAGATGCCAGCAAATGTGCTGGGTGAAATCATTTGTATAACATACGCATATGTATACTGGGTAAGACTATAGGGTTTTTTTTTTAACCCTAGTAGAAATTTTAATGGTGAAAACTTGTTGTAAATTTCTGCAAAGAAGGGACAGGTTTCAACTCTTTTCCTCTGAGTGTGTTATTAGAGTTGTCACCTCAATCATAGTCCTGCATACAAGTTCTTTAGATCAGGACCAGAATAATCTAAACTGCCTATAATTCTATGGTAATCAGAAATTATACTTTAAGTTTTTCTAATTCCATTTACTCTTTTTAAAATATTCTTAACTTTCTTTTACTCTTACACATAAAATATCTCCACCACTTTTTGTAGGAAACTTGATCCCCATTGGCTCCAGCTATTCAGAAAGAAAGACTATATTTGTTTCAGGAAATATCTTTCAAATGCTAAAGTAGTTTCAGGCTTACAAGGCAAATGACTTCTCCATTGCTCTTCTCTCCAAGTGGTAGGATTTTTTTTTAAGAAGTTTATTAGAAAGATAGAAATACAGAAAATAGAAATACAGCCCCATACCCGAGTGGCATGGAGGGGTGACTCGAATGAATACACCCATCTTCTGCTCTTTTCTTTCTTTTTTTTTTCTTTTGGTGGTACTGGGGTTACTGGAAGCCCTTATACCTCCGGGCTACACTCCCAGACCTAGTTTATATTTTTGAAACAGGGTCTCTTAAGCCAGTGCGGCTGGCTTCGAACCTGCGTGATCCTCCTGTCTCCGCCTCCCAAGCGCGAGGATTACAAGCATGCGCCACCACGCCTGGCCAAGTGGTAGGATTTTTAAAAAGTTATTTCTTTTGTTGTCATTGCATTTGTTTTACATTATCTACTGTACCATCTTATTCTTTAAACAACTCTACAGGGGCTGTGGTGTAGCTCAGTGGCAAAGCGCCTCCCTGGCAAGTGCACGGCCTGAGTTTGATCCTCAGTCCAAAAAGACAAAAAGAAAGACCCCCTTTAAACAACTCTGCAGGATGGAGTTACCTTATTCTTTATTTTGCATAAGGAAAATCAACCTCAACTACTTATTGTGCCCCAACTGTTCAACCAGTGACAACTAGAAATAATTAAAGAAAAATTCATATAAAATAGCAAGAAAGCATCACTATTACAAGCTATGTTTAAAATCTATTTAATGTATATGCTACATATTTTAGATTCAGTAAAGTACTTTACAATATTGCATTATCTATTTTTCATATTATTCCTTTTGAATGGAACTGTCATTTTAACAGTGTCTAATTTCTAACAGAATTTAGTGATTATAACAAAATTTAGTGAGACCTTTTATCTTAACAAGGTGATTATTTATTTATTTATTTATTTTTGTGAAAGATTGTTTTGTCCTGAGGACTTGTGTCTGAGTGGCAGGGTTTAATTAGGTACTACATCTCTATCTGACTAAATTCCTATAAGATCTCTGGAATGAACTTCCCTATTTGGCAACCCTTCAAATATGGTGTCAGACAATATTAAGCTTCTCCTCATGCAAACCCACTGAGAAGAAACATCTGAAATCTTGCTCCGAATTTCTCCTGGAGATTGTCCCACATGCCTTTCCTCTTTGTTGATTTTGGTTGGTATTTTTTTTTATGCCATAAGGCCTAATTTGGGTATCATAGTTTTTTTCTGAACTTTGTGAATTATTGGGGAAGTCCGCTCTCTCTCTCTCTCTCTCTCTTTCTCTCTCTCTCTCTCTCTCTCTCTCTCTCTCTCTCTCTCTCTCTCTCTCTCTCTCTCTCTCTCTCATCTCTCTTTCTTGTCAGTACTGGGGATTGAACCCAGGGCATTATACCCCCAAGCTATACCCCCAGCCCTATTTTTATTCTTTATTTTAAAACAGGGTCTCACTGACTTGCAAAGGGCCTGAGTAGTAGCTGAGGCTGATCCTCCTGTTTCAGCCTCCCAAATGCTGGGATTACAAACTATGCCACCAGGCCTGGCTTTATTCTTTATTTTGAAACAAGGTTGCACTGAGTTGTGGAAGGCCTCACTAAGTAGCTGAGGCTGGCTCCAAACTTTTGATTCTCCTCTCCCAGCCTCCAAAGTACTGGAATTACAAGTGTAAGCTACCATGCCTGGCTTGGGGATTTCTTGTTATGGTTTTACATTCTCTATGTGTTAAGTTTTTCATTACTATACCTGATATAATTGACTTATAAAGATAAAGGGATTTGTTTGGATATTCTGGACCATGATTAGTTGGTGTCATTGCTTTGGGCCTGTGGCAAGGCTGCCTACCTCATGACTAAGAATCAGAGAGTGAATAGAGAAGAAAGAAGGCATTCCAACCACCATCAGGGGCATACCCACAACAGCCTTAGTACTTTACACTAGGTCACATCTCTTAAAGGTTTTTCCACCTCACAATTGTCCCATCATACACACCAAGTCTTTAACATGTGTAACCTGGCAGGAGATTCAGGTCTAAACCTTTGTGCTCTGCTAGATGGCTTTGAATATGATTTCATTGTCATTTCCCATAACCTTACTGAAAACTCAGTTGGGTGAACCGGGAAGGGCTTCAGCTCTTGGGCCATTGCCAAGCATTTTTCATTCTCATTCCTATAGCCTCTATTCAATCATTTTATGGGTAAGGAAAATCACTTGGTTTTTTTATATGGACAAGTAAAAAATGTTAAATAGATGACCCTTAAGCAGTTCCTAAAACAAGAACTAAATTCAATTATTGGACTAACTGTGAGCCCCAAGAAACACCAGCTAGCTAGTTAAGATTGTACTGTGGGAGTAATGTCAACCTCTGACCCCAGACTGATGTATATCACACTAGAAAGACCCCAACAATTATGAAAACCACATTCTTTCCAGACACACAGTGTGTAAAATTCATCTTAACTTTCCATCTTGCCCCCAGACACAGTAACTTTCATTGTGGAGGTGGTCTTAAGAGACCTTCAAGTGAATAAAGAAACAATGACATTAGTTTTGTAATTCAGGAATAACTGTAGAGATGTCCTAGAGGCATAGTAGGGTAAATAAATTTACAAAGTCTATGGTAATGTATTTCTACAAAAAAGATACTAAAAATGTGTTACTGAATTTAGTTGAAATTAACAGTAGTACCAGTTAAGCTATGAAAATTATTCAAATCTAACTTTATTCTGTAAACAAGGCTGTTGTAAATGCTAGAATTGCCTGATATTTCCTCCTTGTAGGCTCAAAAATAGTCTGCACGTTTATGGGCACATCCTGGATTAATTCCTTGGGCCAAATGGTAATATTGATATTGAAACTTAAGAGAAAAGCCACCGGGAATTTGGAAGTAAATCATAATGCTTTATGAAATCTGCTTAGTTGGGCTATTTTGGGTCCCTAGACTATAGCAGAAATCAGCACTTGACGTTAATTCCATCTTTCAGATTATAGTCTTATTGATTATAAGCTTAATTAATTGCTGTGTGAAAGACTGAACAGATATGGTCCCAGAGTGTGTTGGTTAGATTAATCAGAGTGGCCAGCAGAATGGTATCATCACAAAAATATCTCATCAGAAGCCTCAGTTTAGAAATTAGGGTGGATATTCTTAAGAGGCAGTCTCCATGATTCTCTTTTTTAACATGTAACAAGTTAGATAATAACTGCTCTTTGGTGTGGACTATCTTCTCAATGGTATTGGTAAAGTTAACCAAGTTAGAAGATAGAGATAATGTTTCTCTGTGGAGGAAAGGGGAAGTGTTATTGCTGACCATTATAAAGGTTTTACCTGAGCTCAAGGCTCCTCTCATGAAGGGATAGGCAGGCATTTGAACCCTTCCATGTAATTCAAGTGAGACAAGGGGGAATGAAGCCAATATGCTGATGCCTACAGTATCATTTGTGCCATGAGTAATATAGATCTTCATTGCTTACCTAGAAGTCTTATGTCTTCTACCAGTATCCATAAAAATGTGACAGGCTAATTAGTTGCTTGAAAGTAAGATAAAATATCATATCCTTCACATTAACAATACCCAGAGTAGGCATTATTTTGCTTAGGGATTTTTCAGACTATATCATCCAAGGTCATAATAAAAACACACACTTAAATTGCTCCTGGATAATTATTATATCACATTTGAAAGAGCATAAACTTTGGAATCAGAGCATATGAATTTAAAAAAAACTTGTCTTTCTGCTTGTCAGTATCACAGCAATACCTATGTATGTATTATGATCAGTAAATAAAATGGAATTAAAATAAAGCTATCATCTAGCATCTGTTCAAATGAAATCTATTATTTTTTTAAGATTTTTTAAAATTAATTGACATACAAGAAAAAGATTATAAACAAAGCCAACATAAGAATGCCGAGCGTGGTGGTGCATGCCTGTAATCCCAGTGCTTGAGAGCCTGAGACAGGAGGATCACACAGGTTCAAAGACAGCCTCAGCTACTTAGTGAGGCTCTCAGCAACTTAGTGAGACCCTGTTTCTAAATAAAGTATAAAATAGGTTGGTGAGTATGGCCCGGAGGTAGAAAAGCCCCTAGGTTCCACCCCCAGTACCACACACACACACACACACACACACACAAAAGTATATGTTATCCATATAAAATAAATATACATTTTTTAAAACTTCTATTGGTGCATTGTAGTCATACATCTTAATGGAGTACAAATGGTGGAGGCATACATGCACATCACTGAATTAGCCCTTACCCAATTCCTGCCCCATATCCTTCCCCTCCCTCCTTCCATGTTTGGCTCAGTGATTGACATTGATATGTTGTTCTTGTACATCATGAACATTAGAGAATTTCCCTCTACCTCCCTCCTATCCCCTCAGGTTGCCTTATTTGCTCACCTGTAGTATCTCCTTCTTCATCTAGAATTCCTCCTATTGACCTATTTTCTTCCTAGCTCTCACATATTAGGGAGAGCATCCTATTTCTTATTTTTTGTGAATGTCTAATGTCACTTAACATAATGTTATCCATTTACATCCATTTATCTGTACATGATGTAATTATGTTTTTCTTTATGGCTGAGTAAAATTCCATTGGTACATATCCCATAGTTTTGCAATCCATTCATCTGTTGATGGACATCTTGGCTGATTCCATAGTTTGGCAGTTGTGAATTTTGCACCTATGAACTTGATACAATGCATTAGCTTGGTAGTTTAGTTTCCATTCTTTTGGGTAGATACCCAGAAGAGGTATTGCTGGATCATATGGTAAGTTTATTCCCATTCTTTTGAAGATCCTCTAGACTGTTTGCCAAAGTGGTTGGACTAATTTGCAATCCCACCAACAAAGTATTAGAGTATTAGAGTTCCTATTTCTCCACATCTTCGCCAGCATTTGTTATTGATTGTGTTTTGAATGATTGCAATTCTAATTGGAGTTGGGTGAAATCTCAGGATAGTTTTGATTTGCATCTCTCTAATTGCTAATGATGTTGAGCATTTTTTTCATGCATTTACTGGCCATTTGAATTTCTTCTTTCATGAAGTGTCTAGTTCCCTTGCCATTTTTTGGTTGGGTTGAAACTAAAGTCAAAAAAGAATTTCTAATTGCAGCCTATAAAACAGATAATTGTTAATATTTTAGTGTTACATTTTTATTTTTTTCAAAAGCATATTTCAAATAATAAATTTTGTAAGTTGATATAGAAACATCCTGAGAATAACCTTGGTGAAAAATTTTCAGGAAAGAAACATGTTAAGATAACAAGTCAGAAAGATTGATTGTCAATTTTTTTATACATATACCAGTAAAGAACATAAATGGGCATTCATAGAAACTTTTCTTTAGGACAGCCATCTCAACACTAATGTATTTTTATTAAAAGCCAAAAATATTTTTGACTAAAATTTTTAATGCAATTAAGTCCCAGGCTTCTACAAGAGAAACCAGAGATAAAATAATTCACAAAAGTCTCAAAAAAGTCTTTGTTGCATCACAAAATCCATTAATTATAGTAATTATCTATGATTGGGACTCTTAGAACATCTGCAGTGAAACAAGTGGCTATGTTGAAACATACTCATTTCATATTTCAATCTCTTAAATATAACTATTCTTAAAGAATTAGATGGAAATCATTAAGAAAGTAAGTTTCAGAAAACCAATTCTGGCACATGACAGAGACAAAATTGAAGGATTAATAAAAAAAAGTGCCCAAATATTATGATCTCCATCATTATATATAAATTAATTTATAAAATGAATAAAATCTAGTTGATGATTAACTTCAATTATACTTCTTTATTTGGTTATTAAGAGTATTAATGTTATTAGTAGCTAGCAATATCTGCAATAATGTAATAGTAATGAATTCTCATTCAGTGAAAACAAAGACAACTCATTCATTCAACAAATACTTTATCAGGTAACTACTTATGCCTGGCCTGAAAGTGTGGAGAAAAATGCAGCAATGATTCCAATTCTAATGCTCCACTGGAATTGTTATATGTCAGAATTAGACATCCATTTACACTTAAAGTATATATTGTTGAAAATATCAAAGGGCTATTTCATGAAGTCTATTTTATGTGATAATATAAAATTAAATTGAAATAAATAAAAATAAATAGTAAATAAAAAGAACATTCACACAAACATATATAAACATATATTACTCAATAAAATTGGAGATATTAAATAAAATAACTGAGAAGATTATTATCCATGTGGGCAGTGACACAGGTATTTTTTATCTTAGTTTTTGTACTTTTTATATTTCTAAGATTTTAGCAGTGGTCAACTATTAAAGTTTAATCTATAGCATTTAATATTTTTAAAAAGTCTTATATACAATTAATTCCAGGTTTGTTTGAGGTTTTATTAAATTTATTCCAGGTTTTGTTGACTAAAACAATATAATTAATGCTAATCCTGAGTATAGTTAAGACTGAAAGACTCAAATCAGCTGGGTTTTGGTCAAAGTCAACTATTAATGATTTCTTTGATTTTGAATATAAGGTTTGCAGTTTGTTTTCTTTTACATTTATTTTGATGGATTTTGACAGGATAAACTCTATAATCTTTTTAATCTCTAAGAAAATAATTATTTTCTTTAACATAGCTACGAGTCTTATAGTGTCAGAATCCTTTAAAAAAAACATATCTCTGAGGAAGGATAAGGCAATCTAATTTGGGATGGCGTTCACTTACTTAAAGAGACAAATGGATTTAGATCCATGCATACGTCCATAGTATTAGTTTACAAATTGACTTGAATTTAAAGATTTCTGCTTATAGCAAACTGTCTGAAATAATTCTCCATGTAATGTCAAAAATGTTTCCTCTGGATTTCTAATAGTTTTCCAATTGAATATAACTATCAGACCTCCAGCCTTAAATTTTTGACCCTTTACACTTTCAGTTATTTTTTTAAACCATGAATAAGTCTGTGAGTTAATAAAACTTAATCTCTTCACCAAGTGAATTCTGTAATTATGGTTTACTTTGGTAAATGGAAAATCTCACTAAAATATTTACCCTACTAATTATTTATACAATGGATCATATAAAACGGTGTTTACTTTTCTAGGTAAGATAAAATTTAGGAGATTTTTTTATCTCATAACCCATACTATTATGTTTGTAACTTTATTCAAATGTATGTTTTTCTTGATTAGAGAGTTATTAACTTACTCATTGAGAAAACTATTTACTAAGAAGCTATCATGTTTCAAAAGCTCCTCATGATTCAGAAGACAAAAATAGCACCATCACTTCCAAAAATATCAGTGCCTTGACGAAATTACATGTAATAATTTATAGAGAATAAAATATAAATGTTAATTATGTAACTTAATAATGATAATTGAAAAGAAAAATTAAAGCCTAAAAGAGAAAAAGGAGTGAAGTTTCAGATAAAAATAGAATAAAAAAAGACTCATTCAACAAGATAGAAGGTATAAATAAAATGGCCCAAGGCAGACATATCCCTTGCAAGATCAAGGGACACTAAATTGGCCTATGTGGGTATGGAGCAGTAGAAGCAGAGTTGGAGGCAATGAGGTGAGAAGGGTAATGAGGCAGGATTGGATGAGGGGAAAGTTAGGAGAGGAATGAAGTACTGAGCTTCGGGAGCAAACTCTGGAGTCATACAGATTTGGTTTTACCCTGAGTAATGTGGAAAAACATTGGCATATTTTGAGCAGAGGCGAGGCATCATTGACTCCAGGATTAATAGTCTCTTGGACAACATGGAAACCACATTGGAGAACATATCAGCAACCTGGAATTAGGTGAAAAATGAAGATGGCTCAGACACTGGGGTGAAAATAGGCTAAAAAAAGGCTAATTTGGGACTACTTTGTGAAGATAAAAACTTTTGTATCTGTGGAGAGAAAGTGAAGAATCCAGAATCACTTGATGGGTCTTTGCCCTGCAGAAGTGGAAGTGTGGGAAAGGCACAAGAAGAACAAACTAGGGATTTCTTTTAACCAAAGCTTTTAAACACTACTGAAAATGAATAAAAATATGTAACTTCTCCTGCTGTGCCTCATGTGTCATGTTGGGACAAGCAGTCAAAGTTCCCAAATCAATAATCATTTTGATTATACCGTTCCAGAGAAACAATGTATAAAAACATATTCCAGTGCAATTTCTGCGTAATCTGTTCCTCCTGTCCCATCGAGTGTGACAGTGTATTATTATGTATTGACAGAAAACATCGATATGGATGATGTTAGACGGTGGGAGGAAAGCATTTTCGTCTGCTGGTTTTGTCTTCATAATAACAGCATTGATCTATATTTCAGCTTACTGGTTTTCAGTAGCTCACAGTTAATTTGCCCATATCTATATTGGTATGAGCAGTAACATGGCGAGTGTCCATGGGATTCTGCAATTCATAGAAACAGCTCAGTCACCTAATGGTTTTTGTCAATTGTGAATTAATTATTAATCTGATTTGTCTTTCTTTGTTTGGAATTCTGCAAAAGTTAGTAAATCAGGGTCTGCTCAAACTTTTATAGAAGTGGCAGGGTAGTAAGCAGATCCTTTCTGATTTGGTTACTTTTTTCTCTTGCCTGATAAAATATTCTGGCACTTTTATGGCCTAGAGATTGCCATTTATTCAATTTTATAATGCTTTAATCAAAACAAATTGCCTAGTGAATTTTATATTTTATCTCTCAGCTTTGAGATACCTACTATTTAAAAAATAGTGTAGAATATTTCACCCTGTTCTTGGGCCATCAAATGGCAACATTGGGAAAAAGAAAGTTTTTGGAAGTTGGCTTCAATCAGTTAATAGTTAAAAGCAGGTTAGTCTGAGGGGCTGCAAGTTACTGTGTCATTGAACTAAAAATGCCTGCTGAGAAAGATGCTCTTTCACCTAACTTTAATCAGCCTCTCCCAATTCTTTTGCTGGACTTTTCTCTCTTTTCTGTTAGAACCCATTTAGAGCAAGATTATTAACTGTGTTGAACGAAAATCTCCATCTTTTGTATAAGATGATCCTCTCTGCCTGATCAAATTTCTCACTCCCAAACTCTGACCTATTATCTTTTTTCCCTGACTTTCTTTTAACATGAAGTATTTTGAATTTGTCAAGCAAAGATTGTCTTTACCATTTTTTTCTAATAATTTTCCTTCTGCTGACCATGTGCCCTTCTTAGCCTTCCCATTCCTTGGTTATAAATTCTCACTTGGTTCTTGTTAGAGTTTAACAGAGTCTCTCTTCCTTATCTCAAGATCCATTGTTGTGGTCCAAATACCTATTCAATAACAGCCTCTGTACTGTTTGTAACAAGCCTTCTGTACTCTTTTCTTTAACACTACTTCAGAGGCTTATAATGACAGGTTAACAAGATAATGTATATAAAATTCCTTGCAGAGGCCTGGTTTCTGCCTACTGCTTGATCAGTGAGCCTGTTATGTTGCATGGAAGGCAAACGATGTGCCCTTTAAGTGAAGTCGTTTCCCTTCAGAGATGACAGAGGTCATGGAGTCTATTTATAGTCAGTGTGTTGAATATTCAGACTATTCAGGCTATTGCTAGCTGAAATGGTAGGAAATCACAATTCCTTAATTGCTATACAAATTATTATGCTAAAAATTATTATTATATTTTACATGATCATTCATATTCTGAAGATAAAATCTATAAGAAAAGCAGTGCATTAAAATAATTTACATTTTCCATTTAAAAGCTCAGGATTTTATACGATGCCAGGTCAGGGGGCTTTGGTGTCTTATCAAATGTTGGCTAAATTTGAAAGCAGATAGAAGTCTAGAAGGCTGAAAGGGCCAGGTAAAATTCCAACTTTGTACCTCAAAGGAAAAAATATCCGCACTTAGCTGAAATACAAACTGTGTTTTCAGAGATTATACAAAATAACCTGGCTTCCCAGTTCATATGCAAGAGTGTGGCAAGCAGAAAATTAGACACCTGGCAGCTACAAGTGTTGTGGTTTATGATTTTAGATACATGGCCAAGATTACTTTATGACTGCCAAATTGCAACTTTAATGTAAAAGCAGAGAAACACATTAGATTTTTACTACCTGGAAAATCATGTTCAATCTTTGCTTAAAAATGTCTTCATTAATAGAGAGAAGTTTTTTCTCCTTACGAGAATTACCTTCCTTCTGTTTCATAGGGTTGGGACCTTAAGGAATGCCTGACAATACTGCAAAACTCTAAGAATATCTCATAGGCTTTGAAATGTTAATTTTATTGCTGAAAATCTTTTAGGGCAAAGACCATAACTGAATGGTGTAGGGGTTGATGCAGTTATTTGCTTCACTAATGGTAATAAGTGAGTCAAACTTTTATTATTATTATTATCATTTCCATTTTACTTACAGTGTGGTTTTATATTAGTTTTTCAATAGACACAATTCTCTGATTTAACACAGGATGGAAGAGAGTATTATAATACCTTTAGAAAGGTAGATCAAAACTCTATTCAAATTATACCCAACTTTAGCATCCTCTTTAAAGAAAACATAAAAAGACACAGTGCATTCCAGCTAAAGAAAATCCAAGAAGTAAATATAATACATATTATTTACTCATAGTTATTCTGAAGTTAATAATAAGGCATCTGAATATAAATAAATATAAAATTTGATACAAGATTCTGAGAAATCTATCTCATGGTTTGGTAACAAAATTCGTCTTTTAAAACTGGCTTCTGGCCCAATTTCTGAAAGCTTTTTTTTTTCTGTCCTTTCTGTTATACTTTCAAGTTTACTTAGGCTAGCCAATTGTGACATGAAATTGATTAATCAAAGGCAAATGTGATTGAAAATACAATTGGAACTTTCAGATGTTGGTCAGTTTTTCATATAGTCATTCCCCATTTATTTGCTTCATACAGTTATGCTGACTTAATCCATTTAGGCTGATACAACCAAATACCACAGTCCAGTTAGTCTCTAAAAAACAGAGTTTATATCTCAGAGGTCTAGAGCCTAGGAAGTCTAAGATCAAGGTGCCCAGAGATTTTCTGTCTGGTAAGGACCTGTTTTCCAGTTCATATATGGCAACCTTCTTCCTGCATCTTAACTTGATGAAATAGACAAATCAGCTTTCTGGGCCCTCTTTCATAAAGGAAAGTTCCTATCTTCTCATACCATCACTTTTTGCGTCTTAGTGAAGAGATAGGTAGCCTTCAGTAATGATAACTTCTGGTATTCAGCATTGGCCATATCTTGGTTTGATTAGCAGGAAGGAAGAAAAGGGAAAAGAGATGGGAAGAAAAAATCAGCTAGTGACCACTGTTCCCAATCACAAACATTTTACCAGGTGACCTTAAGTTTTTATCAGAACTGGGTATAACTTGTCTCTACTGGGGTAGGATTGAGCATAGAAATGGGACCAGCTTTCAGAAAATGAACAAGATGGAGAAGGGCAACTGAGATGAGTCACTCTGATAAAACATAAGAAAAAGCTGATGACCAATAATAAATGGACTAATAATATTGATGAAGATATTTGCATTTAATAAATACTTTTAATAATCAGTTGGCTAATTTTGCCATGTATATGTCTCAAAACATACCAGAAAGGAGGAGAACTATCAGCATCAAAATATACAAGACAGCTAAATCTCTATAGTAAAAATATTTTGGTCATCAAAGAATTGAACTAAGAAAAAGTATTCTCTCTATATTAAAAGAAAGTATTTCTTGCAGATATAGCACTCACTGAAACAAAAAAAAAGTCCAAGGTAATACTGAGTGAATCCTAGAAATGGAGAGAAACATTCTGGAATTTTTAAATTCTATATTATTTTTTCTTTCTTCTACAGAACTCAAAATATTCACTCATTTGGGACCTTAAAGGTATGTGGAAGTTGTATTTGAAAGTATTATTCATGGTGTACATGCTTATTTGAGTAATGGAGTTTTAAAAATGATTAGGTCAATTTATTTCTCTTTGCTAGAAAGTAGAGCAATCTCTCATATATAAAATATTAGAAAATAGATTCTTCTAGTCATCCATTTCTGTTACCAAACTATACACAAATTTTGTTTAAAATTGCAAATTATCAGCCTTACTTAGTTAATTAAATCAACAAGAACAATGTTGTGGATTAGAAGTTTATTCAAGGCTTACCTAGAGTATTCTTTGGTTCCAGTTGTTAATATTCCTTTGGTAACTGAGTGGGGATGCCCTTCTGCCTCCACATTCATGTAGTCTTCAGGCTTCTTTAGCAGACTAAAGATTGCCAGGTTCTTTGATTCTAGGTCCAAATAAGCACAGTGTCTATTAAGCTATACTCAGTTTGTCAAAATAGTCACAGATAGCTCATATTCATGTGAAAGAAAAATAGGTTGTACCAAAATGGGAGTGGAGGCTATAGTCAGACACAGAAGAAACATGAATTAGCACATGTAGGAATACTCAGATGGACAGGATCTAGGGTTGACAGTTCACTGCATCCCTGCAGAGTTTCTAGCAATCACCACAGGACCACCAGCAGTGGTGCCTGTGGGTGAAATAATTCAACCAACCATGCTAAAAAATAAAATAGAAGGTTATAAAATTGCACCTGGTGATATCACAAGCAGGGGTTCACCTGATCATAGTTACAAGGCGGAAATGCAACACTATCTCTATTTAAGCATGGTGAGTGCATCTGTCATCTATCAGATGTAACTGATATCTGTCCACATGAATGCAACCAGAGATTAGTCGTGATTGTCCGTGTTCCATCAAATCTCAGTCACATTGACCACAAGCTCAGAATATAGTAATTTTAGTGAAGATGGTATTTTATTAAAGGTTAAAGGAGGAAGAAAGATATATCATGCAAATGGAAACTAAAAACAATCAGGGTAGCAGTGTTCATATCCAACAACAAAAAAAGACAATTCAATCAGTTATTAAAAGATCTAGTAATAGTAAAAAATTGTCCCAAATATGGCCACCCCTATTTTTATAAAACAAACACCTTGAGACATTAAGTCTCAAATAGACACAAATACAATAATTTTGGGGAGACTTCAACACACACACTACTTACACTACTAGAGCAATTTTCCAAGTAAAAGATGAGTAAGACTTTTTAGACCTAAAAAACTCTGTAAGCCAAATGAACCCAGTAGACATATACAGAATATTTCTATCAACAATAGCTGAATATACATTCTTTTCAGCTACATATGGAGCCTTCTCCAAAATAGACCGTGATCTAGGCTGCAGAGCAATACCAGTAAATTCAAAATGTGTAATATAATTATTTTCATCTTTTCAGGTCATAATGGAATGAAAATAGAAATAAAAAACAAGAAAACCAAAAGAAATTACATAAAGTGATGAATTAGTAATAGAAGAAATAGAAGAAATAGAAAAAATAAAATATTTAGAATTAAATCAAAATAGAAACACAACACACCAAAATCTATAAAACATTTTATAAATGGTTTTAAGAGGAAAAATTGTAACACTGAGTACTCCCCTGAGAAAAACAAAAGTGATCAAATAAACTAATACTATCAAAATGCCCTTGAAAAACAAAAACAGACTAATCCCAAGCCAGTAGAATGAAGAAGACAATTAAAATCAGAGCAAAAATTAATATAATATACAAAACAATAAAAATTAAAAAATATCAATAAAACAAAATGCTGGCTCTTTGTAGATTAAAATATTTATAAATCCTTAGCCAACCTAACTAAAAGAGAGAATTGACCCAAATTATAAAAATCAGAAATGAAAAAACTTATTTTGTGGAATCAAAACAGATGGAATTCCAAATTTCTTTTATAAGGCCAGTGTTACCTTTATACCAAAACTAAATAAAAATGGGGTAGGAATTTGGTAAGGACTAATTGGGCAATGTGTGCATGTATTCCTCTAACATCTTGTACAGATATATTTTATTTTGCCATTATTCTCTAAACAGTATAGTATAGCAGCTATTTACATAGTGTTTACAATATGTTATGTAATATAAGTCGTCTAGAGATCACTTAAATATACAGGGGAATATATGTAGGTTATATGAAAATATCATGTTATTTTATACAAGGGAATGCAATCTGAAGATTTTGGTGTCTAGGTGGAGCAGGGTCCTGAAAACAATCTCTTACATGTATCTAAGGACAACTCCTTCAGTCTGGACAGTGTGACTACATGGAAGGAATTAGAGGTGAAGTACCAGTACCAGTCCCATATATATGACCACCTTACATGAAATTCACACTCCAAGATCAATGAGCAGGAATATAACCATCACAGGCAAACCAGAGGAGAGTGTTTTGATATTTTACTTAGACAAACAACAGAGACTTTGCTAAGTAGCATCTGAGAGTGGGAAGAGGAATTCTGCTGGTGATATTAGTGGTATTCGCTAGGACTGAGGAAGGAAAGAGTTCAAATAACATTATGTCCATGTATGAAGGTATCACTACAATCTCACTAACATGCATAAGGAGAGGGAAGGACAGGTGGAACACAAATGAAATATGCCAAATGTTGTATACTTGTGTGATTATATCATTTTCATTTCATTAGGATGTTTAATTACAATGCACCAATAAAATATAAAAACAAAATTAGTCTCCAAATTTTCTCATACTTGTAAAAAAATAAAACTCCAGTCCATATGGTATTCCTCAATATGCTTTCCATTCTTCCAAATCGTTGCTTTGTCTAAATGACCTCCATCTATTTAGAAATCCATTGCTATGGCTCTTTTTACAGTAACACAATGAACTTTTAAGCCCATGCTCAAATGCCACTACTTTTATGAAATTCTAACTATAATGATTAGAAAGTATTCCTTTCTTCTGAAGATACCTAAGCAGCTTTCATTGTACTTTGTAAGGTAGTTCTGATATCAGAAATCTCATATAATGATATTTATAAGACAGTTTTTCTTTGTAAAAATGAAATGCTACTGATGAGTAGAAAGTGTGATTTGTATATTATGAAATCTCAATAGATGTTGAGATGAAAACTGAATGAACCAATCAAGGAATCAATTCTAGTTTTTTAAAGAGTTATTTCTTAGTTGAAAACACATAGGGAAAAAGCAAAATTTGGAGACAAACTTGGGAGTAGTTCATGAAAGAACTCAGACTTATAAGTAGGTAGAATTATCACCAACATTATCTAAACCTGAAGAAAAGCACTTTGATCTAACACAGTTAAATAAATACTATTTCTGATATATTAAAATTCCAAATATAAAACAGAAAGATGTTAAATAGGACTTAAGACCAAGCATCTAAATGTATCTGTGGGTTCTAAATGTGTGTGAAAAGCTGTCCTCACACATAGATTGTCAATATTTTAAAATATATTTAATTATAAAAGTTAAAAATTAGTACATAGCTTCATTTTGCTTTATGAATTTGAATATTTTGAGCTTAACAATGTTTTTGAATTTGAAAATATAATCACAACACAGTTTTATTAAAGGTGATGTGCACAACATTTTTTTTAATTCCCTAAATATTTTTCCTAACATAAAGAGTCTGAGATTATTAAAAATAACAGCATTCTGTATACTCTGGGAAACAACAAAGACCTTTAATTTAGTATAACAACATCCATCCTTTATTTTGGACAAATAATACTATATATATATATATATAACTAAAGCATAAGTACTTATAATAATTTGGATTTGGAATGCTCCCCTACCCCTTATGGAAACAAGGTAGCAATGTTAGAAGCAGGGCTTGGTTGCCAAGAGAGTTACTAGGGGTGAGGCCTTGGGGAGATATTGATTCTTCCTCTTCTCCTAGCTCTCTTTTCTCTTCTCCCTCTCTCTCTCTCTCTCTCTCTCTCTCTCTCTCTCTGTCTCTCTCTCTCTCTCTCTCTCTCTCTCTCTCCCTCCCTCCCTCCCTCCCTCCCTCCCTCCCTCCCTCACTTTGGCCTCCAGAATTTGTGAGTGAAATCGCGAATGCACTCTCCTTGTCTCCTCTTCCTACTTCCATGCCCTGAGCTCTGCAAACTTGCCTGACATGGACTGAACCTCTAAATAACCAAAAACTGTGAGCAAATAAACCTTTCTTCCTCTAAGTTGTGCGATCCGTTATTTTTATTACATCTTTGAGAATGTTGACTGAGGCAGTACTTCAAAATATTAAAATGAATTATGTTAAAGTTCTACAGAAGGATTAATATGTACTGATTTTTAATTTGGGTAATATTATTTACTAGTTCCCTCAGAACAGACTATTACTGACTAACTAAAAGTACAAAATTTGGAGTTTTTGCATTCCAGATAGACATGAATAGCCTTAAGATGTTATTAAAGTCTTTCAAAAGTCTTTAACATTTACAGAAATGTCCCACTTTGCACTAATATAACAAATTTCTAGTCTTTAAATGGTTCAAATGCTTTTAGTCCCACTTGTGTGTCTCTTTAGAATACTCCATTCTCTCTAAAGGGCAGTATATGTAATGAAATGAAAATTTCAATAATTTTTTTCCAGAAATTTGGAACAATTGAGCAGTCTAGAAAATAAAACTACCATATAAAAATACCATATTAAATAAAACTAAATAAAATAAAATAAATAAAATAAAACTACCATATTAAATAGAACTTAGATCACCAGAGCTTTAAATAGGCATAGAGTTCTGTCCTGCTCATTTTACATGCATTATCTCTGCACTGGTGATCTTTTACATTTACTTGTCTAAAGATGAAGAAACTAAGATTCAAAGAGGCTGCACATCTGGAACTAAATGTCAAATAATAGCAGTATGAGACTCAACCATAGGTCTGGCTGACACTTGGATTATTGACACATGTCAAGCATGCAGTGTTGTTTACAATCTGGTCATTCATCCACTCAGTCCAGTTGTTAACAGCTTGAGTTTCTAATACACATCACGCACTGTGATAAAGACTGAGAGCTATATATTATTTATTGTGTGAGACATTAATAACATCAGATCATAGAAAATACTTGTAAATTCAGTCATCGTATAGTATGCTAAGGATACTATAAGAAGAAAAAACAGAGGATAGAAAAACTTAGAAAAAGAAATACTTATTGAGTTAAGTTTTAGGGAAAACTGATGAAGCAGAGAGTAAGAGGGTTTATCATATATACAGTAACATATGTCAAGATATAGAGAGGGAAATATATACATGTAAGCATTTTGTGTTGTTTAATACAATTCTTGAGATGCAGCTGGAGAACTGGACAGGATGCCTATTTAACAGGGTAAAATATTTATCAGACTTAACATACAATATTATTATACATACCTCAGGCTTTGCTTAGATTTTCCCTTTTTATTAGAATATCTCTCAAATCCTGTCTTGTCCAAACTGAATTTTCTTGTTTCAGAGGCTGAAGAGCCAATATTGTAAGATTATACACTCTAAAACAGATAAAAAAGAGTATACACTTTAGAACATTCCTAATTGGTTCTAAATTTAATGATTTAGTTAACCAGTTGTGTGATGTGGAGCCATTTTTTAAATTTTATTCCTATAAAATAACTTATGTATTAAGGTATTTAAACACTTAATTATTAAAGTAATTGATAAATATCATTATATTTTCTTAAACTTAAGGTTCTATATAAAGCTTTCTGACTATAAGAATTTATGAGTTACGTTTTTGTGTCTGCTTCAACATTTATGTGGTAAATACTAAATAAAATGTAATTAAATAAAATAATGAAGAGTTAGCTTTCTTTTGTTCTTTCTTTTTTTCTTTTGCACTACTGAAAGATTGAACTCAGGAGCACCCTGACTCTCCTTTGTAAAAAATTATTTTTCTTGTGGCACTGGGGATTGAACCCAAGGGCATTCTACCTCCAAGCTACAACTCTAGCCGTATTTTTTTTTTTTAAATTTTGAAACAGGATCTCACTAGGTTAATGAGAGTCCCATTGTTCTGAGGCTGTCTTCAAACCCGCAATCCTCCTGTCTCATCTTTCCAAATTCTGAGGTTACAAGCCTGTGTCACCATGCCCAGCTACTGATTTCTTTTAATTGTATGTCAGTACTGAATAGTAGAAGGGTTAATTTTTTCAAAGCATTAAAAGTATATAATTTGGATTATTTCTTAACATCATAGAAATGGAAGAACATACTTGATATGTTTTATATATTAAATTACACAAAAATATAGAAAAAATTAAAAAATTACCTTGAACTTCTACAAAGCAGCTAAAAAATTAGAGTCTGGGGAGTAGTTTCACTTTTCTTGGTAAGAGCTGATTATACTTATAACTTTATACTTATACTTTCATAAAGAAAGTATCAGATTTGTTGCGTGAAATGCCTTCCTGTGGAAATGCTTACCATGTTCTAAAGTAAGAAAGCAGTATCCTTCAACTCACAGATGCAAAATTATACAGCGAAAACAATTCTGAACTGGTCAGAATCTCATTAAATTTGTATGAGAAGAATTATGTATGGCCCATTTACAATTTTTCTTCATAGCAGAATATCAAGTAATCCATGATTTGAGAGCAAACTTTAGTTTTATCCTAGACCTACTTGACCTTGTAAGTGTTTCTTGATTTTAAAGGATGACATTTAATTAAAACTGCCTCGCTGAAGTACGGTAATTACTGGTGCAGATAAAAGAGATTTACAGAAACTCAAGTCAGTAGATTGGTAAGAGCAACACAGATTTTTCTTCACATCATGATGTATCATTTACAAAATGTGTTATACTATCTAGTTTTGTATCATTTAAAAGCATATCAACTTTACTGGTTGAATTAACACACATGATTGTGGAAGAGGCATTTCAATTAAGCCCAAAGTCAAACAGACTTCAACAATTCTCTACCTTTATTTGCAATGCTGTACATAAAATTATTCAAGCATTACACTGAAGAATGAGAACTCATGGAGTATGAAATCGGACCAAAATCTTTCTCTTTAATAGATGATATCTTCCCTTCTTCATAGTTTGCTGCTCTTCAAAGGATGACATTTAGTAATATGTATGAGTAATTGCTGAGTTTACTGCTCATTACCTCTTAAAAAATTCAAGGAAGTACTAAGCTCACTTTGATCTTTTTATAAACAAATAATGTTCATTATAAAGGTCAAAACAAAATAAGTGAAATTTATTTTTTGTTTTGTATAATAGCTTCTGATTCTTTATGATATCAAAATACTTATGATTACCCTTTCAATTATGCCTGTGTAGACTGTCAAAAGAATTAAAAATTATGATGTATTCCTTTTAAATGAAGATGGTTTTAGAAATCTTTCAGTCAGAGTTATTATGATAAATATTATATCTTATTTGTTTTCCCAGATTAGTATGATAAATATGTATGTATAACTATATTCATAAAGATGTTATGACATATCATAACATATATATTAAATGGTATATTATAAAGTTGATTTATAAATATCAACTCTGTACATGTAGTATATGAAATCTAACAAAATATTACCATATTTCAGACTGATATTCTCCTAAGCTCATATATATACAATTTTAAAGCAGTTAATTTATGTATAGTTTTGTGTGTGTGTGTGGTACTGGGGTTCCTGGAAGCCCTTCTACCTCCGGGCTACACTCCTAGACCTATTTTATATTTTTTTTATTTGGAAACAGGGTCTCTTAAGCCAGCACGGCTGGATTCGAACCTGCGCGATCCTCCTGTCTCCACCTCCCAAGCACGGGGATTTCAAGTGTGTGCCACCACGCCCAGCTTGTGTATAGTTTTGGTAGCCAAAGTAAAATATTAATGTCTCCTTTTCTACAAATTTTATTGACATTTTTTTTTAGTATTCGCATTAGTCAATTGAAACAGATTCTGAATGTTAACATAGCACTTCATAATCATTTATTGTTGACACCACAATAACAGGTGTTTAACATATTGTGTTCTGAATTCATACCAATGTGTAATGAATTTTCTGGTCCATGAGGTATTTAGTGGATATTTTCAGAACCACTCTAATGACTAGGATGATAAATGAATTTTAAATAACTTTAGCTAATTGTATTGTTTTCTTACTTTACTAAAGATGATATGTATCATTTTATCTGTGCAAAATAGTAGTTCATTACTGTCATTCAATTTGATTTCTATAATTTCTAAGCTAGATAGAAAAGAACCAAATATTATTAAAATAAAACTTTGGGGCATATGCATTAGTCACATTATCCTGTATATGAGCAGCATTTTATTTTATGATCCTGGAAGTTATAACTTTGCCTTCTAGAAAGTAGCCCTGAAAATTAAAAAAAGCTTTTGTTTTGTGTTATGAATGTGGTGATGATAAGGAAGATCATATAGTAAAACATTTGTGAGCAAGAATATGCCTATCTACTTTGAAGTGCAAATTAAAATAAAAGAAAGACAAGCTCTAAGTTTCAGGCAAAATCTACCTTTTTTGGAACGTTTATCTGTGAAGGATAGTTCAGAATGCAAACAGTTACATAACACAGAGTGCTTAGTATTCACACTGCTTCTCATATATTCTTTTCACTATAAAATTAAAGGCATGATATAAAATACTTCAGGTAGATTATTTTTCAGATAGACTGATTAGATGACTACTGTGCACCAAGATATGAGGTTCATTTAATTTCTACCTCTCAAATCTTTTAACCACATTGACATCCCAAGCAACTTTTGGGAGGAAAATGGCTTAATTTTTGTTCTGTCAAAGAATAAAAATACAATGTAATGCTCAAAAAGAAACACATAATTATTTTTAGATCATATCTGTTTTTCTCCTGTCTGTCTGTTTTGGTTTAAAATACATATAAAGAACATTAAAAAACTTTCTTTTGAAAGTTCAGATAAATTGTTTGAAGAAAAAGAAAGCGATTCAAAGAGATTAAGGAAAATAATTAGAAGCAAAATTAATTTTGAGAAAAAAAATTTAAGCTATTGAGCTGTATCACCAAGAGATCATTGAGGAGCCTGGTGTGATAGTACAAACTTGTAACACCAGTACTTGGGAGGCTGAGACAGGAGAATCATAGTTTCCTGGTCAAACTTAGGCCCTCGGTAGCTTAGTGAGATCCTGTTACAAAATAAAAATAAAATATGGCTGGAGTTGTAGCTCGGAGGTATAAGTCCCATGGGTTTGATCCCTAGTACCAAAAAAAAAAAAAATTAAAGAAGACAGTGAAAGAAAGAGAGAGAAGTGAGGGAGGGAAGAAAGATAAAGAAAAAAGAGAGAGAAAGGAAGAAAAGGAGAAAGAAGAGGAGGAGAGGAAGAAGGAGAGGAAGAGAAGGAAGGAAGAAAAGGAAAAATGAATAATTGAGGTTAGAAGAGAAGATGTCATGCCTTGGAAAAAAGCTGATGATGACTGGTCTCAAGTGGCAATAAAGAGCTAAAAAAAAATAACTGTTCTCAAAGCTCATTATATGAGTAATGAAACTTGGTGTGTGTGTGTGTGTGTGTGTGTGTGTGTGTGTCTGTGTGTCTGTGTGTGTGTCTGTGTGTGTATGAGTCTATATATCTGTCTATATGTTTAAAGCAAACTTTGAATGAGGGAGATAATTTGACTTCTGTACAGGTGACCCTTTGTTGTCTGACAGTGAAACCACACTGCAAGCCAATAACTAATATCCAAAAATTTTATCAAGTAATATTTTACTATGTAAAGTTCTATCAAGTAATACTGTTTTACTACATCCAGGTGTATGCCAAATAAAAGACAATAAATTACATGCGTACAATCTTTGACCCATTGACAAAGTTCCAAGTCATTATTATGAGGACATCAATGTTATATGCTTCGTCTCTTTCCAATAAAAAATAAAAACATTTTAAAGTGTGGTATTCTTTTTTTATCTTTTTTACTGGTGTATTGTAACTATACATCACAGTGAGATTCAGAGTGTCAGAAATATACATACACATTCAGTTATGGGGTAGCCAACTGAGTAATTCTTATCACATTAATGTATACATTATTTAGAACCACATATACTTTAGAAGTTCTATAAAGATTAAACCAGTGGTGTCTGACAGAAAGCCATTGAATTTCAGTGTGTTTCCTTATGTATTCTCCCACCTCTACTCTAATTACACATTTGTAACAACACTGTTCCTACAAGCTAATAAATCTGACTTCATTAAGTAAATAAAGGAGTGGATGGCTAGGTGGTTCCTATCACTTTTAGGAATAACTTCATATATATATATATATGACATTATGTAGACGCTCATTTATAGTAGCTATAACTCTATGATAGTATTATTCCATGGAGAGAATATGGAATTTACATTTTAGTAACTCCTGGAGGCTTGAGGGAATAGAGATAATAAAAGTTCTGCAGCATCTCTCTGGGGAAGGAGAAAAAATTTCAGAAAAATCTAGCCTTTGACATTCTGAAAAGTGGTTGTCCTGACAATCCTTTTATAGGCCAAAGTCATGGTAATTGTTATAATGAAGCAAAACTTGCTGATGTTGAAACATTAATAGGATTTGTAGGAAGTCAAAGTAATTTCCACTCTTAGCTTTTTCTAAGACCTAAATGAATTACCAATATATAGTGTAGCAAGAGCAGGATCAGGACTGCTTAACATTTTGTCACATTGTCTGAAGCTACAAATAAAATGAACTAATTTATGTTTCTCAAACAGATATTCAGCACTTTGTATTTGGTATGTATTGTGATGTTATCTTGTGGATGATATGGGAGTGGAAGTATAGGTAGAATTGGAATTGACTCTCAAGAAATTTAAAATCTAATAGCTAGAGTAGATTTGCTGAATAATTAATATCTTGGAGAACTGAGTAGGTATTAAATACATATGTAGTTAGTGAGGCCCTCCACAACTTATTGTTTCAATAATCAAGAATAAAAATAGGGCAGGGGCTGTGGCTCAGAGGTAAAATGCCCCTGGGTTCCATCTCCAGACCCACAAAAAAAAAACCCAAAAACATTTTCATCCATGTGGCAATGATAGCTCCACTGCCATATTTTTTTCTACCACTCTCTTCTCTCAAGGATGTACCTGATTTGGTTGGGAAGCAAGACTAGGTAAATGCATCCCAATAATGGCTCTCCCTGATTTTCTAGAGGTGAGATACTCACTAGAAGTTTATATTCTTCTCTTATTCTATGCCATAACTTTAACAGGAGTGAGTCTGCCCAGGTAGCATTCCAAGTCACCCTATGTATGATCAAGACTGATTCTGAGATTCACAATTAGAATGTTCCATTAATCACAAATACAACCCAGAATTTGCAATAGCAATAATAAATGGCATTTGAGTTCCAAACCAAATAAAGTTTTGTTATCTCAAAATTAATGCTGAACACAGGTCAGAAATATGATTATTTCCTCTTTCAATGTCTCACCATTTATTAATTCACCATGAAAACATAAACACCTTCACTTTGCATAAAGTAAACACATGGAATTGAACCCAGGGGATTCTACCTTTGTGCTATACACAGAGTGTTGTTGTTGTTGTTGTTGTTGTTGTTGTTGTTGTTGTTTTTAATAGGATCTTGCTAAGTTGCTGAGCATCTCACAGAGCTGCAGAGTTTGGGCTCAAACCTGCAACTCTCTTGTCTCAGCTTCCCATTATCTGAGATTACAGGTATGAGCCACCTTGCCAGCTACTTTACATATTTGATGTTAAATATGGAGCTGAGGTCTCACTCAATTAAATTCTCCTTACAAACTAAAAAGTAAGTTCTATTATTTGTATTTGAGAGTTTGCAAAACAAAACCTTGGAGAAGTTAAGTAATGCCCCGGAGGTCATTCTGAGTGGTTAAAAAAAAAAAAGGAGGGTAATTATCAGACTCAAAACTCATGGTATTTAATTTTAAGCACAAAATTATTTTATGTATATGTACATGTACATATATATGTTAACGAGTATATATTTTTAGATTTGTATACTTTTATTAGCGCATTGTAAGTATACATCAAAATGGGATTCAAAATGATACAAACATAAACGTGCACATCATTAGGTGCCTCCTAAACTTCTCCCACTGCTTCTCCCTCCACCCTTCACACACAGCACAATTATCAGTAATCAAATTATGAAACCAATCTTGATCCTCATCAAGGGGTAATTGGCTAAATAAAATGTCGTATGTACACACAATGGAATTTTACTCAGCCATAAAAAAGAACAAAATTATTTCATTTTGCAGAAAAATGGGTGGAGCAATAGAATATTAAGTGAGATCAGCCAGTCTCAGAAAGTCAAGGCATGTTTTTTCCCATACCTGAAAGCTAGAGAGAAAAGGAGACAAAAGAAACTTGAGATAAATGAGGAAAGAGACAAGAAGGATAGTAGAGAGAATTAAAGGAGGTAGGTCAAAAGAAAAAGAAAGATCGAGTAAAGAAATGGATCGACTAATATTACTTCCATATATGAAGGTATCACTACTAGTCTTAGTAACAGAATAAATGTACTTTAAAAGATTGGTATACAAGAGCAAAGCACTTGTATTTTATTGATATAAACTACAGAAGAGAAAATTTAGATTAGATAATAGACAAAGGACTTCAAAATGAAGGGCAGAAAATAAAAATATTTTTGATGTTAAATAAATAAATGTAAAAATATGGTTGATATTAATAAAATGGATATTATTGGTACAGAAGGATCAAAATCTAATGTTATCTCTGATATTTTTTAGCCTTTGTGATTAAACAAGGGGATGTTTATAACTAAATTAATAGTGACAAATTCAGCTGTTGGAAAAGTCAATTTCAGGTTCTGAATTAATATGTTCTTGTTAAGTAAAAAGCTAACTATGGTTCTAGAGATAAGATGGGACTTGTAACCCGTTACAGTATGTGCTTGTACATAAACTGAGACTATATGCTTCTACCAGAGGAAAATATATATAAAGAAGAGCCTGAGCAGGTTTTGAGCCACACCTGTGGATGTAGAGCATTTCCCACAGAACATTGAGTAGGAATCAAGACAAGGGACCAGTAAGCAGTTGGCACAGTAGATGCCATGAGAGGCAAAAAGAGTGATGTGCTCAAAAAGTACTGTATTCTAGTAATACTAAGTTCTCAAAATGAACAACACTATTCTTTGAGGGCTCAAAACTTTATTCTCACTAAAGGTATTTATTCATTCACTTGGTGGATAAAAATCATGTACCAAGTAATGACTTTTTGGTCAATAATAATGGACCACATATGCAGGGGTAGGCTCATAAGAGTATATCACCTATGATGCCATTGCCTTCCTTATATGTGTAAGAACATTCTATGAAGTTTACACACAAAATCAGCTAATTTCAGAATGCTTCCTGTTGTTAAGAAATGTGTGACTGTATTTAATAGTGTTTTGCTCTGTTGTGCATGTGGGATACAGAATTTGGATTACAGCACCTGCAATTCTGTTTAATTACAGATGATATACTAAATCTCCCAGGAGAAAGAATTTGGAAAAATTTTTAATAAAGTAAAAATTCTCTAGCAAGGGTTTGGACAGCTGGAAAAGGGAACCAAAGACATTTTATGATTTAGAATGGTATAAGCCAATATCTAAATTTATTAAAGTATTTATAATTTTGCAAGCATGCTAGATTTTGCATGAGCACTAGAGTTATAATCAGAGAAGCATACATAGAAAGGAGAAGATTAGAAAACTATATTTTTTATTAAAGGCAGTTTGTGAAAGACTTTTATATGATATTAGAGACACTAGTGATATTGTTGCTACCAGAAACTGGGGATTTTAAAATATCAAAGGGTTTATAACCAAATATGTTTTAGAAACTGGGAAAACTGCATATAAAGCATAGAGTCAGGGATAGAGTAGTTTGAAGACTGTTATAGTGATATAGAGAAAAGATAGGCGTAATCTATATTAGGTTGCTAATAATAGTATAAGAAGATTCAAGGCTTAGACCCTTTTTATTTATAAACTCTATATTTGAAGTGCACTTAAATGGATAAGCACTGACATGGATATGCAATCATCATAATTAAAGTTTTGAGTATTTATTGCTAGTGTATATGTGCATGGGTTTATGTACAATATATAACTCTATGAATAAACAAAATGGAGGCATATGCACACCTGTACATGTATGTATAAACTAATCTTAAGAATTTAGCTTCACTTTTTATCATAAGCATTTTCTTATATATTAACCTAATTTTCAAAGCACATTAGCATGATTTCATAGCACTGAATATCCTTGCACTTTGACACTGTACATGTATATTTTATACATGTAATTGTTTAAAATTGAGATTGTTTCTAACTTTCAACCATTATACAATATTGAGGATCTTGATTTACATTGCTAATTGCTCAGCAGAAATAGTATAATAATTTCACCTTTTCAAGTTGAAAATGAGGTCCTCTTTTTCATTTCATCCTCCCTCAGCAATTAACATCTTTTTGAATTGTCAATTTGTTACATAAAAATTATAACAGTTCATATATTTGACCTCTATTTTTATGTTTTTGGCCATGTATTATCTTGAATGAATTATCTGATTATAGAATGTTAATTTTTATTATTATTGTATATTATAATGAATAAAGAAATTCCATACCTGTGTCTGGTGATGCAAACCTTTTAGTAATCCCAATACTAGGAATGTTGAGACAGAATGAACTTAGGTTCAAGACCAGCCTTAGCAACTTAGCAAGGCCCTCAGTAACTTAGTGAGACCCTGTTTTAAAATAAAATAGGTCTGGGGGTGTACCTGAGAGGTAGAATGCTCCTCAGTATAATTCCCAGTACAAAAAAACAAAGAAGTTCCATGAAGATAACATTCTAATCTTCTAAAATTTATTAATTTAGTAATTCTATCCATGATCTCTGATGATAATTGAGCTGGGTAGTATTAATAGATAATAAGAATAAAGTATACTTAATCAAAAAATAAAATTGTTTTTTTCTTTGTTTCCAGGCTGCCAGCCAGTAGCTTCAGCCAAGACTATATTTGTCACCTAGAAGTTAGCTGTTATCCAAGGTTGGAATGTCATAGTAACTAAAGATAAGGTGCATAACACTATACTAGAATTATAGACATCTACACTTAGAAGGAAAGTTTCACAAACCCTCACAAAGTTCACACCAAATTAAAATACACACAATTCACCATTGCCAAACTATGGAACCATTCAAGATGTCCATCGACAAATGAATGGATTACAAAAATGTGGATATATACACAATGAAATTTTACTCAGCCATAAAGAAAAACACAATTACATAATTTACAGGGAAATAGAGGGAATTGGAGGACATCACACTAAGTGAGATTAGTCAGTCACAAAAAAATAAGAAATCAGATGTTTTCCCAAGTATGCAAAAGCTATAGAAAATTGGGTAACAGGAGGAACTCTAGATGAAGACAATTATATAGAGGAGTAAATAATGTGACCTAACTGAGAAGATGGGAGAGGGATAGAAGGAAACTCTCTAAAGCACATGATGTACTTAGACAAACATATCAAAGTCAATCACTCAGCCAAGCGTGGGAAGGAGGGAGGGGGAGGGAATGAGGCAGGAATTGGGTAAGAGCTTATTGGGTGATGTGTGCATGTATTTCTCCACCATCCTTTATCTCATTAAGGTGTATGACTACAGTGTACCAATAAAAAATAAAAAATAAAAATCATTACGATAAAAAAATTAAAAAATTAAAAAGCAGGCTGCATAATCCCAGCATGGATTGGTCTATCCTTGTGTGGATGAACAAAAGGAGCCACAAAGAAGTTAACACAGCAAAGATAAGAGAGCAGGCCAGTCCTACTTTTTGGTGAGAAAGAAAGACTATTGCCTAAGAAAAATATGAGGGACAAGATAATCAATTCCTATATAAAGACTGAGGTTTCAAAGGCAAACAGTGTCTCACTTCTGAGCCACTCCATCCTATTTTTTGAGGTAGTGCTTTCATTGCTCTTCCCTATTCCCTCTGCCTTGAATAATAAAATATTATTTAAGTTTGCAGTAATTATGGCTTTTTATAATTACTCAAGAACAAGAACCCATGACACATTGCCACAAGCTGTAACATTCTTGACCTGTATAGGTACAGTTCTAAGATATTAATTTAATAATTTTTAAGCCCAACATTAGTTTTCTCTGCACTTATCAGTAGTACTGAGTTTTGTTTCGAACATCACTGTAACTTTAGGTAGTGTTTTGTATGAATTTGGTTTCATTTCTAGGGGCCAAAATTGGATCATGTGACTTGGGAGAAAGTAATAAGCACATTTCAACTCTCTGGCTATAATCCTTGCTTCTGGAAAAGGCCACAATTTATGTAAATCCAATCAAACCTAAGGAGAATCAATTTTCTACAAGCAAATCCAACCTGCTTGTCCAATTGCTATATTGATATTGTGAATGTGGAGTAATCTGGGGCAACTCGGTAGCATTTAGGTATGGAAGTAATTCAGTAGAAACAGATCCAAAGTGATTCTGAATTCAGTCAACCCCTCAAACCACACCACTTTTGTATTGATAATTTATTTGAGCTTATAAGCTCATTTTTTTTCTTTTTATTGGTGCATTGTAGTCATACATATTAATGGAATACAAGATGGTAGAGGCATACATGCACACCTCACTGAAATAGCCCTTACCAATTCCTACCCCATTCTCGCCCCCCTCCCTCCTTCATATGTTTGACTTAATGACTGAATTTGATAAGTTTGAGAATGTACATCATGTACATTGGGGAATTTCTCTCTTCCCCCCTCCTACCCCCCTCATTTGGGTTACCTTATTTGCTCATTTTTAGTTTTTCCTTCTTTGTCTAGAGTTTCTCCTATGACACATTTTCTTCTTTGCTTCTACATATTAGGAAGAGCATTTGATTTCTTACTTTATGTGACGCACTAATCTCACCTAGCATAATGTTCTCCATTTCCATCCATTTATTTTGTCAAGAATGTAACTTTGTTCTTTTTTATGGCTGAGTAAAATTCCATTGGGTACATATCCCATTCATTTTCTTTCTTTTTTTTTTGTGGTTACTGGGGTTCCTGGAAACCCTTCTACCTCAAGGCTAATCTCCCAGACCTATTTTATATTTTTTATTTGGAAACAGGGTCTCTTAAGCCAACAAGTCTGTCTTCGAACCTGCATGAACCTCCTGTTTCTGCCTCCCAAGCGCGTGGATTACAAGCGAGTGCCACCGCCCGGCTCCATTCATTTTCCGATGGACATCTTAGTTGGTTCCATAGTTTGGCAATTGTGAATTGTTTGGCTATCAACATAGATACACACGGATTAATTTGGTAGTTTGGTTTCCATTCTTCTGGATAGATACTCAAAAATGGCATTTCTGGACTGTATGGTAGTTCATTTTTTTTCTTAAACTAGTTTGAATTAAATTTTCTATTACTTAAATTTTTTAAAATAGATTAGTATTAAAATGTTACAATGGCTAATTCAATTTAGCAGTAAAAACTTTAGTTATTCTAAATAAAAAGCTAATTGTTTAAGAAAAGATGAATTGTCAAATCCTTCATCATGTCTGAGTTTCTAGGAGCCTCGATACTGAGGTTGCATTCCTTCAACCAAAAAAAAAAAGAAAAAAAGGATAAGGAGGTGTCCCAAGACTGCACTCATATTGTGCTAGAAAAATATTCGTTATAAAATGAAATTAGAATTCATTAATATTTTATAAAGTAAATGAAAGGATTGATTCTTTGTATATTTAGTAGGCTCAGCTCCTTGTATCATGATGTTGTTAAAAGGATTGCAGGATTGTTTTCTGCATCACAGGGGCAAAGGAGAGACATTAACCTCAATCAAAATAAATTTTTTTATTCAATGCCTTAATTTCTTTAACTTCTTGAAGAATAATATAGGATTCAGGAGAGCAAATTTTATATAAACAAAGCCAGTGTGCTTTCACTGATGGTTCCAATTGGAATTATATTATTGGTAGGCTTTGTATTTACATTTATACTATACTGAGGAACATAATAAGTAATATACGTTTGTTTTTATCATAAATATTTTTCTAAAATAAATGTGTTTAATATTATTCCTATAAATAAGGACCAGTTTTTTATCTTCAATTTTTAAATTCTATTATAATATTAACATGGAATTCATGAATATTTTATAAAACAAATGAAAGGATTGACTGTATATTTGGCACAGTAAGTTCCTTGTATTATGATATTTTTTAAAGGATTATAGGTGTTTTCTTTTTTAATCACAGGGGCAAAGGAGAGACATGAACTCTAATCAAAAAAATTTTGTATTCAATGCCTTAACTTCTTTAGCTACTTGAATAATAATATAGGATTTAGGTGAGCAAGTTTTATATAAACACATCCAGTGTGCTTTCATTTTTGGTTTCACTTGGAATTATATTATTGATAGACCTTTATTTTTAAATTTTTATTTTTGACAGTCAAAAAACATTTATCTATATCCTAAGATTCTTTTAAACTTACATTCTAGGTTTCCTTATTTGTTTTTTTTTTAATTTTTATTATTTAAAAAAAAATTTTTGGTGGTACGGGGAGTGGAAACCAGAGGGTCTTTTCTACCTCCAGACTATATTCTCAGACCTATTTTATATTTTATTTGAAAACAGGGTCTCACTAAGTTGCTGAGAGCCTCACTAAGTAGCTGAGACTGGCTTCGAACCTGTTTGATCCTCCTGTCTCAGCCTCCCAAGCATGGAGATTACAAGCGTGCACTGCCACACCCAGCTATTTTTTAAATTTTTTATTGGTGCATTGTATTCATACATGTTAATGGGATACAAGATGGTGGAGGTGCACATACACACATCATCCAATTAGCCCTTTCCCAGTTCCTAGCCCATCCCCCTTTCTCCCCTTCTTCTCATGTTTGGCTTAGTGATTAACCTCAATATCTTTGTTAAAGTACATCATGTGCATTAGAAAATTTCCTTCTTCTCCCCTTCCATCCCCTCAGTTAGGTCACCTTATTCACTCATCTAAAGAATCTCCTTCATCTAGAGTTCCTCCTTTAATTCATGTTCTCCCTAGCTTTCGCATATAAGGGAGAGCATATGATGTCTTACATTTGTGACCGAATAATCTCACTTAGCATAATGTCCTCCAGTTCTATCAATTTCCCTGTAAATGATGTTATTGAGTTTTTATATGGTGAGTAAAATTTCACTGTGTGCATATCCCGCAGTTTTGTAATTCATTCATTTGTTGATGGACATCTTGGCTGGTTCTATAGTTTGGCAATTGTAAATTGTGCAGCTATGAACATAAATGCACATACATTAGTTTGGTAGTTTGGTTTCCATTCTTTTGGGCTGATACCCAGAAGTGGTATTGCTGGATCATCTGATATGTTTATTCCCATTCTTCTGAAGATCCTCCATAATGTTTTCCAAAGTGTTTGCAATAATTTGCAATCCCACCAACAATGTTTTAGAGCTCCCACTTCTCCACATCCTCATCAGCATTTGTTGTTGATTGTGTTTTGAATGATTGCCATTCTAGTTTGAGTTAGGTGAAATCTCCGGGTAGTTTTGATTTGCCAATGATGTTGAATATTTTTTCATGCATTTATTGGCCATTTAAATTTCTTCATTTGTGATGTGTCTATTTAGTTAATTGCCCATTTTTTGATTGGGTTGTTTTCTTAATGCTGAGTTTCTTGAGTTTTTTTGTATATTCTAGGTATTAGTCCTCTATCAGAGGAATAGTTGGAAAAAATCTCCCTTTTTGTTGGCTCTCCGTTAAGGTTCTTGATAGTCTCCTTTGCTGTACAGAAGCTCTTCAGTGTAATGCAATCTCACATATTGATTCGCCTTTTAGTTTCTGGTGGCTTTGGGGTCTTGTTGAGAAAGTTTTTTTGTTTGTTTGTTTGTTTATCTGTGCCTTTGTGTTACAGTGTTGGGCCTATGCCCTATTTAAAGAGCCTTAAGGTCTATGGTCTAATTTCTTAGTCTTTGATCCATCTTGAGTTGACTCTTGTGCAGGGTGAGAAAGTGGGATTTATTTCCACTTTTCTGCATATGGTTAACCAGTGTTGCCAACATGATTGAATCTTGCTTTTTACATTATTAGATAGGCTGTCATAGTTATTAATTAATGCCTCTGAAACATAATTTTCATATCAATTAAATGGAATTACAAAGATATTTATTTTTAGTACTAGGCTATTGTGACGGTTAAATGAAGTAGGATGTACAAAAGATGATCAGAGAACAGCTAGCTACAAATTATTTTCTTAATAATTATTACATATTTCTTACTGTGTATTGTAGATGTGATTTTTGTTTGTTATTATTGAGAGTTCTGAATCTTATATTTTTAAATGTATTTGTTAACATATGCCAGATGTAATTTACATTCTGCTCGGAAACCAAAATATTGATATCAAATGGAAATTGGTTGGGTGTTTTAGTAATAATTTAATCTTGCCTTTTCCTTTAATCCTGATTTTATAATAGTTTTTTTGATTAGCAGATAAAACAATGCCTGTATATCTAAATATATTTTTCAATAATATATTTTCCAAATGATAGAATATTATAAAAATTAAAGGACATAAGAGTAATCACTGATTAGAACACACAATTCTTGCAATATGCTTGGATATTTGTACTTCAGAAATGTAAGTTTAAAAATGCTAATGTAGTATCTTTTAAAATATCTAAAACAGTCCAATGGAGAGAGGATTCAAAATGGCAACTGAGGGACACAGATCTTCTCAGTAGCTGAAACAAATAAAGTTCAACTACTTAGATAGCAGTGTCTTAATCAACAAAATAAATACATCCCAGGAACCAAAACAGATCCAGATACCTCAGCGGAAACTCTGAACTCGAAGAAGAAGAAGAAGAAGAAGAAGAAGAAGAAGAAGAAGAAGAAGGAGGAGGAGGAGGAGGAGGAGGAGGAGGAGGAGGAGGAGGAGAAGAAAGATTGGGCACCAGACCCACTGCAGATACAAATCGGGACGCCCACCGGCGGGCTGCCTGCACGGGCTGCCTGCCCACCCAAACTGCACTCCTGAGAACTGCACTCCCAAGCCCTGACTGAATTCACCGCAGCAAGATAATCCGAGACTGAAAACGGACATAGAGCCTCATCTTAAGCAGCGAGCAGCACCCACGTCAGAATTCTGTGTGCTCACCAGCAACTGGATCACAATGGCACAGAGACTCCCACGGACACCTTAACCAAGGAAGTCAGGTACCTGAGTGCGTCCAGGGAAAATGCGGGTACTAGCGCGTGCCCCAGGCCCAACACTGGCCCGGGCCCGGGGCATCTGTCCCATGCCTCAGAACCCAGCACTGTCCTTGCGCACTCTATCTGCGCCCCAGAACCCTCTAGTAGTCAGTGCCTGCTCCACCCCCATCCCTAAATCAGAGCCTACCTTGTGTGCCTAGCTCCCTCCCCCCACTGTAGCCCAGACACCCACCTTGCTGGAGGCCTGCTTTCCAGGAGGCAAAAGCTCTGTACACCTGTGAGATCTCTTCGGGCACCCAACTTCTACGGCCCGCGGGAGGCAGAGATCATTGCTGGACACCTCGCAGTGCTGGTGCTCCCCGGACACCTGTGTACCTATCCCGCACCCCTGGCCCACCGCTGGGAGTTCCCGCCCACCTGGCAGCCTCATACTCAGTTCTAGCCTAAAACACAGCCCAATGCACTGTTGAGGAGCATAGTAGAAAGCACTAGGCAGCTGCACCCACCCACACTTGAGTCCAGTAATAGCAGCGCACCCAGCCTGCACTCTTGTAACTGGCAGAGCTCTAGCAGTAAGTGTGGGCATCCAGGAACCAGCAACCCTTTGCCCAGGGCACATCTTGGGACCACACCAGCTAGCCCAGTTAGAATTTCCAGAGACACAGGAAATTCCAACGAGACACAATATCTGCACAGGACCGCAGGGGGAGTTTCCATGTCTACTTTAGACATCCTCCACTTCTGCTGTAGGGAAGCACAGGCCAGAGTCTAGGGTGGTGAGTACAGAGGTGCTGACTACAGGTTGGAATTACACAGAACCTGGGAATTGTACAGAATCTAATAACAGTGACACCAGACATCCTGACACATAAACTCAAAGCAGTTAAAGGAAAGAAAGGTGTCCAAACACCCAGAGTGACCTAAGAAGATAAAAATAAAGTACAAAGAAAATTAAGAGACATTGGATTATATTCTGAAAACTACCAAAGCAATCAGATATGCAAATATTATATGGATCTGACCCCATATTTGTAAATAAGTAGGACTTTTTTTTTTACTGTTACTGTGGATGTTTTGTTTTGTTTTGCTTTTATAGTGCTTTTGTTTTGTTATCATTATTGCTGTTTTATTTTTACCCATCCTTCTTTTACTTTTATATATATATATATATATATATATATATATATATATATATATATGTTTGATAGTTTGCCTTATTTTCTGATTTCACACAGCTGCTAGTTCCTTTTATTTTATTCTTGTCCTTTTTTCCTCTTTCTTCCACTTTCCTTCCTTTTTTCATTCTCCTCCTTTGATTGGTTTTTCCTTTCTTTTTCTTGGATTACATAGTAGTCTTGGTATCTTGTGTGGATTTTTTTTATGTTTGTCTGCTCCTTCCATTACCCCTCTTACAAACTTCCCCACACTATCCTATACACTCTTCTCCCCCAAAACCTTTCCCCATAATATACCTCCTTATTTAATACTCAAAATATTTCATATCTCCTTACTTACTCTTACTAACAAGAGTCCTACTAGTTAACTCTCTCTCATTCTCAGCAAGATATTACCTTATCATACTTAAAGTCTTTCTCAACCTAAACATATCTTCTACCTAATCCGACTCCTTTACCCATCACCCCAGCTACTCCCACATCACCCACCCTCAACACTGGAAAAGCTCTGCTGACTTGCCCATACCCCTAAACTCCTAATATTAAGATTGGACTAAGCATAATACTCACAAACAATGGGTAGAAATCAGAAAAACAGGACAGAGGATGCTATAAATATGAGAACCAAGAATTATGAAGAGAGAGCAGAAATCACAAATACTGACCTACTAGAAATGCAAGAAGGGGAGTTCAGAATCTTGATGTACAATATGATGAAAGGATTTAAAACAAGTATAGAGGATGTTAAAGGTGAGTTAGAAACACTAAAAAAGAATCAGAAAGAGGTCTGAAATGAAATGAAAGAGGCAATAAGTGAAATGAAGATAGCAATAGAAAGAAATTGTGGAAGAATAGATGAAATGGAAAACAGAATATCAATATTAGAAAACAGTACATCCCAAACCAAAAACATAGTCAGCGATATACAGAAATCTTTACAGCAACAAAACCTAGACATCCAGCAAATATGGGATAATATGAAGCATTCTAATTTATGGATAATAGGCATTGAAGAAGGGATAGAGGTACAGACCAAGGGCATCTGTAATATCTTCAAGGAAATAATCTCAGATAATTTTCCAAATGTGGAAAGAGACTTGGACCTTCATTTCCAGAAGGCATACAGAACTCCACTGAGACAGGACCAAAGAAAGACCACTCCACCCCACATAATAACTAAAATGACCAATATAGAGGCTAAGGAAGGAATCTTAAAAACAGTGAGAACAAAAGGACAGGTGACATATAGAGGCAAAACAATAAGAATCACCCCAGACTATACAACCCAGGTCATGAATGCTAGGAGAGACTGATACGATGTGCTTCAGACCCTGGAAGAAATAACTTCCAACCCAAACTAATCTATCCAGAAAAACTACTATTCAAGATCAATGGTGAAACCAAAGTCTTTCAGGATAAACAGAATCTAAAAAAATTCATGAATTCAAAGCCAACACTAGAGAAAATTCTTAAAGAAATAAACCATAAGGAAGAAAAAAGAAGCAAACTTCAGAATCAGAGAAGAAAGGAAGTTAATAAGTGGGCCATTTAAGTAAAGAAGAAAGATCACACCACCCAAGAGTAGACAGAACATAAAATGGCAGAAAACAAAAATCATATTTCAATAATATCTCTTAATGTCAAAGGACTTGACTCACCAATCAAAAGACATAGACTGGCAATGTGGATTAGGAAACATAATCCAAATATATGCTGTCTGCAAGAAACTCACCTCACAGCCAAAGACATTCACAGGCTGAAAGTGAAAGGATGGAAAAAGATATACCATGCCAACGGTGACCGAAAAAGAGCAGGGGTAGCAACCCTGATATCCAAAAAAACAAACTTTAAACTAAAACACATCAAAATAGACAAATCAGGGCATTTCCTTTTATTGAAAGGAACAATACACCAAGAAGATATAATGATAGTAAATATTTATGCCCCAAATGTGGGTGCAACCACATTTGTAAAACAAAACCTTCTAGACATAAAATCCCAAGTAGACCCAAATACGATAATTCTGGGAGACTTTAATACGCCTCTCACACCACTGGAACGATCTTCAAGGCAAAAGATGAGTAAAGACGCATTAGAACTAAAGGAAACCATAAACCAAATGGACCTAATAGACATTTTCAGAGTATTTCACCCAGGAACTACAGAATACACATTCTTCTCAGCAGCCCATGGAACCTTCTCCAAAATAGACCACATCCTGGGACACAAAGAAAATACCAGCAAATTAAAAAATGTAATATAATTCCTTGCATCTTTTCAGACCACAACGGAATAAAAGTAGAAACGAACAACAGGAAACTCGAAAGAAAGTATTCAAATTCATGGAGAATGAATGATACACTATTGAATGATGAATGGGTAAGAGCAGAAATTAGGGAAGAAATAAAAAAATTTATGGAAACAAACAAAAACAGAGATACAACCTACCAAAATCTATGGGTCACCATGAAGGCAATATTAAGAGGAAAGTTTATTGTATTGAGTGCCCACATAAGAAGGACAGAGAACCACCAAGTAAAGAACCTAATGACACAACTCAAGGACCTAGAAATTCTGCAACAGTCTATTCCCAAAGCCAGCAGAAGGCAAGAAATCATTAAAATTAGAGCAGAAATAAATGAAATAGAGAACAACAACAACAACAACAACAAAAAAAAACAATTCAAAGAATCAATAAAACAAAAAGTTGGTTCTTTGAAAAGATTAATAGAATTGATAACCCCCTGGCCAACCTAACCAAAAGAAAAATAGAATCAACTCAAATGATCAAAATTAGAAATGAAAAAGGAGATATCACCACAGATAGTGACGAAATTCAAAAGATTATCAGAAACTACTTTAAAAATTTATACTCCAATAGACTTGAAAACCTGGAAGAAATTGATAGATTTCTAAGCACAGTTAACTTTTCTACACTCAGCCAAGAGGACATAGGAAGCCTAAACCAACCAATAACAACCAAAGAAATAGAAACGGCAATAAAAATTCTTCCACCATAGAAAAGCCCAGGCCCAGATGGGTTCCCAGCTGAATTCTACAAAACCTTTAGTGAACAACTAATACCAATACTTCATAACATGTTCCGGGAAATTGAAAGAGGTGGAACTCTCCCAAATTCCTTTTATGAGGCCAGTATTACATTAATCCCCAAACCAAATAAAGATACCTCAAGAAAGGAAAACTACAGACCAATATCCTTAATGAACATAGATGCAAAAATTCTAAACAAAATACTAGCTATACACATTCAAAACTATATCAAGAGAATAATACATCATGACCAAGTCAGTTTCATCCCAGAGAAATAAGGCTGGTTCAACATATGCAAATCAATACATGTTATTCACCACATAAATAGAACCAAGAACAAAAACCACATCATCATAGCAATAGATGCTGAAAAAGCTTTCGACAAAATCCAACACCCATTTATGTTAAAAACACTGCAAAAAATTGGGATAGAAGGAAAGTACTTCAACATCATTAAGGCTATATACTGTAAACCCAAAGCCAACATTATATTGAATGGGGAAAAACTGCAAGAATGTCCGCTAAAGTCAGGAACAAGACAAGGATGCCCACTATCACCACTCCTTTTCAATATAGTCCTTGAGACTCTTGCTGTATCAATAAGACAAGAGAAGGAAATCAAAAGAATTCACATAGGAAGAGAGGAATTAAAATTATTCTTATTCGCAGATGACATGATCCTTTATCTGGAAGACCCAAAGAACTCAACCAAAAGACTTCTGGAGCTGATTGACAAAGTCAGCAAAGTCGCAGGATACAAAATCAACCTAAAGAAATCAGTGGCTTTTCTTTATGCCAACAATGAATACACAATGAAAGAAACAAAGAAAACAATTCCATTCACTATAACTTCAAAATCAATAAAATACCTAGGAATAAACCTAACCCAAGATGTAAAATACCTCTACAACAAAAACTATAAAACATTAAAGAAAGAAATTGAAGAAGACCTTGGAAGATGGAAAGATCTCCCATGTTCATGGATAGGCAGAATAAATATCATCAAAATGGCCATTCTGACAAAACTGATCTATAGATTCAATGCAATTCCCATTAAAATACCAGTGACATTCTTCAGAGACCTAGAAAAATCAATCATGAACTTCATATGGAGAAAGAAAAGACCTAGAATAGCCAAAGCAATTCTCAACAATAAGAAACATGCAGGAGGCATTACAATCCCAGACTTCAAACTATACTATAGAGCAATAGTAGTAAAAACAGCATGGTACTGGCAAAATAACAGATATACTGACCAGTGGATTAGAATAGAAGATACAGAAACAAACCCACACATCTTTAGTCAATTAATCTTTGAGAAAGGGGTCAAACACATACACTGGAGAAAAGACAGCCTTTTCAATAAGTGGTGCTGGGAGAACTGGCTAACCATTTGTAAAAAGATGAATCTAAACCCCTATATTTCACCAAACACAGGAATCAACTCAAGATGGATTAAAGACTTAGAAATTAGACCTGAGACTGTGAAGTTAGTAGAGGAGAGCATAGGTTCAACACTGCAACATACTGACACAGGCAGTAACTTTCTCAAAAAAACCTCCAAAGCTCAGGAAATTAAAGCAAGAATAAACAAGTGGGATAGCATCAAACTAAAAAGTTTCTTCTCATCAAAGGAAATTATCAATAACCTAAAGAGGAAGCTTACAGAATGGGAAAAGATCTTTACTAGCCCCATTCTGATAGGAGGCTAATATCCAGAATATACAAAGAGCTCAAAAGACTCTACACTAGCAAAACAAACAACCCAATCAAGAAATGGGCAAATGAACTAAATAGACACTTCACAAAAGAAGAGATACAAAGGGCTAATAGATACATGAAAAGATGTTCTTCATCACTGGCCATCAGGAGAGAAGGAAGGCTTATCTTGATTAATGAGGGTCTACATCTGAATATGTGTAAAATTATGAATATGACATGGTTAACCTGGACAACCATTGGTGGGAGGGAGTAAGGGAAAATGGGGGCATGGAGGGGGAGAGGGTACCAAATATAGTTTAAATGTACACTATTTATGTTCAATAAAAAAATTGGTAAAAAATTTCTCCAATGGAGTAATAAACTGTATTTCAACATTTTGCTATATAGTAAGAATTTATTAATTAAAATTATTAAATAATTTATTAAAAGTAACTTTAAAATTAAAAAAAATCTAAAACAACCGGGTGTGGTGGCACATGCTTGTAATCCCCACGCTTGGGAGGCAGAGACAGGAGGATCATGCAGGTTCAAAGTCAGCCTCCCTAGCTTAAGAGATCCTGTTTAAAAAAAAAAAAAAAAAATATATATATATATATATATATATATATATATATATATATATATATACACACATATATACATATATAATATATGCATATACACTCCCAGACATATATATATATATATATGTCTGGGAGTGTAACCCAGAGATAGAAGGCTTTCCAGGAACCTCAGTACCACCAAAAAAAAAAAATCTAAAACATTAAACAGTCATAATCACACTAAGAAAAAAGAAAACTTTTTAATAATAGTGTAAATTTTTGGTACACTTCCTGCTCAGTAAAATAATTTTTTAAGATTTTCTGAAATGATTGACTATTGTTTTAACTCCTATTTGTGTTTCAATATAGAGAAAATAACATACTTTAGATTGTAAGTTCAAAGATCTTGTGTATTTGTTAATTACATGGCATTCAATAAGGTACCGTTTCTCTCTGAAACTCAATTTCTCACTAGAGAAATTAAAAAATTTGAATACTTAATGTCTATGATATTAATAGTCACACTGTGGTGTGATAGGCTGACAGTGGAGTAGGATAGAGCTAGAGACTGTATAAAACGTAGTTAATTTGGCACTCTATTTAATCTAGGTTTTATTTTGTTTCCATGAGACAACTGATATAATTGTGCTTACATTATACCTTTGTTCTGAGCAACATACCTTAATCTATCTGCTTTGCCTGGAAGAGATGAGGCATTAAGTATTTGCTAAAAATACTATTTTATAAAAACATCAAAAAGAAAAAAACCTTTATTTTTCTCACTATTATTTAACCTAAATATGTACACTTTCAGTTATTCCAATGCTTTGCATTTACTTCTTCAGTTATTATTTTATTATCATTGCACTCTTTGCAATATCATATGTGAATATCTGGGAATAAAGTGATAAATAAAATAGTCATGGACCCTGACTTTATGAAGTTACGTGGGACACAGGCAACATGCAAATGAAACATAGTTAAGTATATAAATAGAAAGTATGATATGAACCAAGAAGAAGTTAAAATTTTTGTGAGAGTAATGAGTGGAGATTTTTCAAATTGAGGGATTGAGAAGTAATTTTCTAAGGAAATACTATTTAAGCTATAAAATGAGTTTTGAAAAAAAAAAACAACTAAAATGAAATCAATGAATTATAGATAGGATGATTATTCCAAAAAGGAATGGAAACTGGCTGTGGTGGCACACGCTTGTAATCTCAGCATTCAGGAGGCTGAGACCGAAGGATCGTGGTTCGCGGATAGCCTCAGCTACTTAGTGAGGCCCTCTGCAACTCAGTGAGACCCTCTTTCAAAATAAAGAATAAAAAATTCCAGCCCCAGACCTGAAGAAAAAAAAGAGGAATGGTCCATGGGGCAGAAAGTGTACCAAAAATTTACACAAAATGCTAGGTAATATAGGTAATGGCTGGATTATATTTGACATTGTAAAACATACTAAATATTTTTTCCAATTCAATACAAGATTAAAGCAAAATTATTAGGGAATTTCAACTAAGGAAATATGTGACTCAAGTTTACATTTTAAAAACATTATCATTCCAGCTTCTGACTTGATAATGGACAGTAAAGGGTCAAATGCAGAAAACATAGCTAAAAAAGAGTTTAATGGGAGAAAACAAAAAATAGCTAAAGTGACACTACAGCAGGTGAAGCTGAAACTAATAGGGACTAAACTAGTATTTTAGCACTGCTTATGGAACAATAGCAATAACAGTGACAACAACAAAAATTATAGCAGTTGTATTGGTTAGATGTTCATCACTATAATGAAATACCGGCAGAGGCTACTTGTGAGGCAAAAGGTTTATTTTGCTCATCGGTCTAGAAGCTACATAAAACAGAATATGTGCTGAGGACTATTTCTTGGCTGCTTCACTTTATGGGAAAAGGCAATGGAAGGAATATGTGTCAGAGTGATGAGACACAACCTGGGCCAGGAAGCAGAGAGACCTAGGTAGGGCCAGGCATGCTCCTTTTATAACAAAATTTTCAGGAACTCAAGGGTTTCAAGAAAACGGCCTCCTGAAAGCATGCCCATATTGACCTAAGAACCTCCTATCAGGCCCCTTTTACCAGGCTCTATAGCATCTCCCAAAAGTGACACTCTGGGAAAAAAGCCTCCAATCACAAAATCTCTCAAAGACACAATGAAACCACATCCAAACTAGAAGAGAAATGGACCATAAATGAGAGCTTGCTGTGCACCAGACATTATGCTAGACATTTAAAGTGGGAGTTCTATAACGAATGTATGATAATGAACTACAACTTGGAGAAACATCATTAGCTACAGCCATGCTCTAGTGATAAGCCAGAGTAGGCACTAAGGAAGGCTGGTATTAAACTTCATACTCTAAAGTAATGAATGCCACAGTACCTTTTGGTAAAAAAGTAAAGTGAGCTAAATGTTTAATTTTTATTCTGTATGACTTAGAAATGAGTTAGCTATGGGAGGTAAGAGAGAATATTAAATCATGAAAAGTAACTCCGAATTTTTTTATTATTATTAAACCCATATATGTATGTATTGGGACAAGGATTATTTATGAGTAGTATAAAAATATGACATTTTATGCAATTGATGTGAAGATTATCTAAGAAAAGATGGCAGAGGCAAAAAGGAGAGCCACAAGGAAACCCAATATTGTTATGTACACCATAAAGAAGAAGAAAGCAGCAAAAAGAGGACCTCAGAAGAGGCTAGAGGTGAAAGTAAAAATTTAGGAGTATGTGAACAGGCTGCTGTCCAAATGTACTATCACTGACCTGTTAAAGAAAGCAAAAAAAAAAATCAGTATTTGAATCAGATACAGAAATATTTGTGGTCTTTAGAGGGTCTTTAATGCAGAACAGGGAGTAAGCCAGACTGGCATTGTCAGAAGTGGTTATACAGGTTATGAGAATTTATGAAAATCTGAATGGTCTTGAAAAGTAGGGAGACTAAGGAATGCAGTGGATGGTCTGAGGAATGAGAATATGTAAATATGAAAGTATTTTTGGATGGGATATTTAAGAAATGATTACTAGAGAAATGTGAAGTGTTGTTGGAAAGTGTACAGAATGCCCTTGACTGAGTAGTCACAAATTTATAGTGGCCTGTATTTTTCTTGTATATGATTTCCACATCAGTATTCAGCTTCAGTGAGGGGAGGGAAGACGTAGGAAATCTAAGACATTAGTTAATCTAATACTGGTATTTTACACATTTTTTAAAAGGAAAGGATTAGTAGAAGTAAGAAGTTTATAGAAATTGATAATTATAATAAATTGTGAAATATTAACTTAATAAAGAGAAAAATTAAGGTAGGTAAAGAACATAAGGGAAAAGCTAACTAACAATATTTAGGTCACAAATAGAAAGGAAACTTTGAAGGTATTGTTGTTTTTAACTGATAAAATCAGGAGTATGACTAAGATCCTATGATAGAGTGAAGGAAAGGCCACTGAAGATAAAGAGGCTGGAGGATTATGATAATCAATTGTTGTATAACTTGTGCATATTAATGTTTATAGAATAAGGACATGAATCAAGATGAAAAAGTGCTTAATTTTTGAATAAGTGAAGGGTGCTGTGTTTCAAAGACAACAGAAAAAGAGAAGAGAAGAAATAAAACTTTTGTTGTAAACCACAAAAACACGATGAGGATTTTATAGAAAAGGAGAGAATAATTTTTTGAAAATTACAATATAAAATAAGATATATCCAGTTAACCCACCAACCATGAACAATGAGGAGTTTTCTCAAAACAAAACAAAGTATTACTGCTTGGGCATGCTGTATACAAAGCATAATTCTCTTCACATAAACACTTTAGTTAGTAAAACATCTTTATACAATTTTATTACTTAGTAGGCAGTGGATAGTTTTAAATGTATGAACAGAGCTTGCTTTCCTAATTTTCAATCCCACGCCAAGATCTCAAAATGTGAGAAAAACAATTGGAAGGAATCCTACTTGAGGATATTTATTAGAAACAAAAAGAAATTCATGACACTTCCATTTCTGGATAAGATAACGTTAATTGGGATAGGACTTCTATTCTCAACTAAAAAGCTCCAATATCTTATATAAAATAATATATGCCATAATATAAAAGAGCAATATTTAAGATAGTGGCTATCAGGCAATATGATTATAATTTCTGAGACATAAGAAAAGTAAGGTTTACCTTGATGATTTCCTAATCAAGAGTGTTTTCAAGCCACAAGTTGGAAGTAAATAACTTAGGCAAGGCTGAATGCTCTCAGGGTTGAGACTATATTACTGAAAGGGTGGGGAGACCAATGTGACTAGAGTTTACATGAAAGACTATGAGAGTGAATAGAAGGAACTCCAGAGATCTACAGAGCTTTTTCTTTGAGTATTCAACAAAGCACTGATTACTCTGTGAAGAAACTACTAAAAGAGTCATCCCAAGGATTAGCAAAAGCACTGCTCAATGTTCCCATGGGGTCTAGAACAAAATTTTTTTCTAAAGACCAGATTGAATGAGCTTTTTATACATGGAGTATAGAATTCAAAAGAGTCTTTCCTTAGTAGTTGGGAGTAAGTTCTTTAGCATTGTTTGATACCTGTTTAACAAACTTTAAAAGCAATATTTGAAAAGACTAAACTGTTTTTAATGACACAGATAAATTTCAGAAAAAAAGCTCAAAAATGTTTTTGAAAATATAATATCATCACAGAAAAAAAAAATCACAGTATCTGGTATCCAATCAGAATTGCTAAGCATGCAAAATTGCAGAAATTAGGACCTAGAATTAGGTGTAAACTCAAATATTTTAAATTAGGATAGAAGTGACATGGATATAAAAATTAGTAAACCAACTTATTAAAGACAGTTATTACAACTAAGTAGCCAGCATCAGCTACTTAGTGAGGCTCTCAGCAACTTAGTGAGATCCTGTTTCCGAATAAAGTATAAAATAGGTCTGAGAGTATAGCCCAGAGGTAGAAAATCCCCTGGGTGCTACCCCCAATACCACCAAAAAAAAAAAAAATCAAACACAGAAGAGAGTAATAAAATATTAAAATGATGAAAATGATTTCTCAAATTTAAAGATCATAATCCTATGCAAACAATAAATTTCAAGTACACAAATTTAAAAAACAACACACCAAGGTATATCAAATGACTTAAAAAAGAAGGTAAATAAATAAATCTTAAAAGGAATTAAAATACAAACAGATGAATACAGTGAAACGGGTCAGGGTTAAATTATAAGCCTAATTTTTCACTAGAAACAAGACAAGAGAGAGGCATTGGAGTAACAACTTTAATGTACTGAAAAATAGAAATTAACCTAGAATTTTAAACTAAGAAACATATCTAGCAAAACTGAAGGTGAAATAAAGACTTGCTTGACATCCAGAATGTAAGAGCATTCATCACCTGGGACAGATCTGCACTACAAGAACTTTTAAAGGAAATCCTTAAAGTAAAAGAAAAATGACACCAAAAGGAAATGCAAATCTATGCAAAAGAATAAAGAGCAGTAGAAGTGGGGATTGTTCTTATATAAACATTTTTAACAGTATAAACAGATTTTAAAGATAATAATGATGCACTGTTGAGTTTTAAATATATAGAAATATAATGTATGTATCACAAAGATTGAGAAGGAATAAACAGAAACATACTTGTAAGTATATTCATACCTTGTGCAAACTGATTTAATAGAACTTGAAGGTAGACTGTGATATGTTGAAGATGAATACTATAAATAACCCTAAGACAACAAAATGAGTTTCAACAAATAAATAAGCAAAATTAAATAAAATAAAAAATGTAAATTCCAAAAAAGTAGAAAAAGGGAAAATAGAACAAAAATACAAATAGGTTAAGTACCAGATAGTACATGTAAATTTAAACTTAACTATACAAAATAATCATATTAAATATAAATATTTAAAATACTTCAATTAGCAAAACTTCCCATGTTTCATACAAAATGTCATATATTACCCATAAGAAACAATGTTTAAAATAAATACAAATAGCCTGGCATGGTGATGCATGCTTGTAATCCCCACACTTGGGAGGCAGAGACAGGAGGATTGATCAGGTTTGAAGCCAGCCACGCTGGCTTAAGAGACCCTGTTTACAAATAAAAATATAAAAAAGAGGTCTGGGAGTGTAGCCCATAGGTAGAAGGGTTCCATCTCCAGTACTACCAAAAATAAATAAGTAAATAAATAAATAAATAAATAAATACAAATAAATTCAATTTAAACGGGTATTTCATGTTTATGCTAAGCAGAAAAATAGGAGTACTCATATTAATATTAGGTAAATTAAACTTTAGAGCCATAAATATTATCATAGGTGTGATAAGCAGAATAGCCATTCTCTAAAATATGTCCATATTTTAATACCATAATATTTTAAAAATTTAAAATGGGAATGTAAAAATTGTAAAAAAAAAAAAAAGAAATTTTCAGTGTAATTAAGCTAAGGAGCTTAAAATGGAGTTATCCTGGTTAATCTGGGTGTGACAAGTGCCACTGTTTTTAAAAGCAGAGAAGATAACTTACTAAAGTTAGAAGAAAGTAGGAATATGGAAAGATGGCAAGAGAGTTGAAAAGTTGCTGACTTTGAAAAGGTATCCACAAGCAGATAAAAAAAAAAATGATGGTCTCCAGATGTCAGTTTAAGGAAGGAAAATTTGTTTACTCCTACAGCCCTAAAAAGAAGGACAGTGCCTTCACTCTAATCTTAGTTCAGGGAAACTTGAGTCAGACTTCTCACCTACAGAACAGATAAGTTTGTATTGTTTTTTTAGTAACAAAGTTTACAGAAATGACATAAAACTAACAGTCAGTGAAGAAGGTCATTAAATAAAGGAAAAGGGTCATTTATCAAGAAGATAGCAGTCCAACACATGAATGCACTTAGCAGTTACAAAACATATGAATCAAAAACTGATAGAATTGTAAAAGAAATGAACATACCCAATAATATAGCTGGAGTCAAATGTTCCTTTCTCAAAAATTGATGAGACCAAAAATCAGAACCTAGCAAATATAAACAAACGTTTTCATGAACATCATCTCACTGATATTACTATCACTCAATATCAGAAAAAAACTCATTACAAGTGCAGATAATTTTTTTTATAAAGGCCTTATTCTTAGTTATATAAACGGTCTCAGAGCTAGGGATAGAACTCAAGGTTAGAGTGTTTGCCTAACATGCAGGAGGGCCTAGGTTGAATCCCCAGCAACAAAAAATTAAAAGAAAATACAATCTTAATAAAATTATTGTTAATAAGATGACAACTGTGAGATACAGCACATCTCAGTCCTTGTAATAATTGAAAATTAGCTATCATAAAGGTAGCTCCTTGACAAGAGAAAAAAATCAGCAAAAAAGATGAACTAAATTACAAAAAAATAAACCACAGTGCAATAAAATTTAGAGGACAGAACAGGGAATAGCAAAGTGCCCCACTTGTGCCTCACCTGGTGAATGCCTCTGCTGCAGTGAGATGTGCCATCTTGAACCATGCACTTGAGATGGGACTGCTAAGCACTGTGGCCCCTAGAGATCCCCAGCAAAGAAGCCTATGACTTGATATAAAGTAAGCAGATGCAGATCTTCAACATATTACATGCTCAGCACCTTACTTTAGGTTTGATAGAGATCTGATAGCCCAGATATCCAGCTAGAACATGCAGTGGTAGTCATGCACAGTCTATTTCACCCTTTAGAGATACAGAGCCATGCTCAATAGTAAGTTAACTGTGCTTTTCAGCTGGAGACTACCCAGTGTGGGAGCTGCAGGGACTTGTGTAGCAAGTGATTGACTCTTGGGTTCTGAGACTTTTTGATCCACCCCTGAGGAGATTGGATTGGAGGTTTCTGCCAAACACAGAAGAGAAATGGAAGAATCTCATAGTCCTCAGGGAAGAACACCTGCACAGGGTCTCCAGAGATCTTTGCAAGATTTCACTGGACACCTGCCACCAGTATAGGCTGAGAGAGAGGCACAGACTCAGAGCCCGCAGGAAACCACAGAGCCTCGTGCTTACATGGGGTTCATTTTCAGTGACACCCATTGCCTACATAGACAGAGGCATAAAGACAAATATTGTGAAAAGCCTGGAGCATACAACAGAAGAGGTGCCAGATGTTCTAGGTGCCTACATGAACAGAGAAAGACACCAGCCTAGGATTCTAATCATTCACTGCAGGAGATCCAAATGTAGAGATGCAAACTGACATAGCATATAGAAATTCTTGGAACATTTTGCAGAACCTACCATAGCAAGTAAATATTAAACAGCTGAAAGTATCCACATAGACCCAGAAGGACTTTAGAGGCCAAATCTGCTTTGTACATTTTTATTTATAGAGATGTTGTTGAAAAAATCTCTCAAATTCAACAGGGAAAAAAAAAGTCTTCCATAACAAAAAGAAACTGAAAAATTTTATGCATTCCCAACCAGCAGTAGAGAAAAGACCTAAAAAGATGAATTACAAAGAAAAAATAATTAATAAATGCCAGAATCCAAGAAACAATGATTTTCATAAAAAAAAACTAAGCAAAGAAAAACACTACCTTAAACAGAAATTAAACCATTAAAATGTTAGGAATTAAAAATCATCTCTCAGTAATTATGCTCAATATAAATGGTCTCAACTATCCAATAAAAAGACATAAGGCAGCAAAATGGATTAAAAACCAGAATCCATCTATACACTGCCTGCAAGAAGCACACAAGTAAAGATACAAACTATAGTTGAAGAGCTGGAACAAGGTAATTTATTCCAACAGACTAGAAGATAAGTAGGAGTTTGCAACTATGCTATCAGACAAATTAGAATTTAAGCCTAAGTTTACCATAAGAAACAAAGCACATAATTTTTACTAATAAAAGGAACAATAAAGCAAGAGAAAATAATATTTATGCCCAAACATAGATGCAGCTTCTTTCATAAAAATATTTTATTACATTAAGTCACACAAAGATCCCAATACAATAATACTTGGAGGCTTCAATACTCCTCTCTCATCACTAGACCGATTTTCTAGATAAAAGGTCAGTAAATATGCCAAAAAACACCATCAACCAAATGGACCTATTAGACACAAATAGAATATTCCACTCAACTACAGCAGAGTGCACATTTTTCTCAGCTGCTCATAAAACCTTCTCCAAAAAAGATCACATCCTGACCACAAAGAAAGCATTAGCAAATTAAAAAAAAAGTGACATACTCTCCTGCATCTTTTCAGACCATAAGTAGACCCAGAGTAACCACATAAGCACATCTAGTCTGAACACCACACTGCTTAATGAGAAATGAATCATAGAAGACATAAGGGGTGAAATTAAGAAATTCCTATAAGCAAATGTAAATAGAGATATAATATATCTAAATCTCTGAAACACAGTAAATTAACACAACTAAAAGCTAATTTCTCAAAACTAGAAACAAAACAACAACAAAAATTCCCAAGAAAGATAAACTACTAACCTACCTAACCCAAAGAGAAAATTAGTCTAAATTACTAAAATAAGAGATGATAAAGGAGATATTATTACTAGCAGCATAAAAGTCCAGAAAGTTATTAGAGACTACTTTGAAAAACTATTCTCCAATAAAATTGAAAATCTAGAATAAATTTAAAATTTTCTAGATGCATACAACTTCCTAAACTGAGTCAAAAACATAAAAAAATATAACCAATCTCTAGCAATCAAAAAGATTGAAGCAGCAATAAAGAGCGTATCAACAACAACAAAAGCCTAGGTCCAAATGATTTCCCATGTGAATTTAATAAAACCTTTATAGAAGGGATAGTCCCAATACTCCTCAATCTAGTCTTTGCAATAAAAACAGGAAGTCTCCCAAATATATTCTATGAATCCAATATCATATTAATACCAAACCAAATAAAGACAGCTCAAGAAAAGAAAACTATAGACTTATATGGTTGATGAACTTAGACATGAAACAACTAAACAAAATATTAGAAATGTGTATTCAAGACCACATCAAGAAAATTATGAACTATGACTAAGTAGGGTTTATCCCAGAGATGCAAGGCTGGTTAATCATACGAAAAACAATCCATGCATTTCATCACATAAACAAAACCAAAGACAAAAATTTCAGGATCCTTTCAATAGAAGCTGAAAAGGCATTGAATAAAATCTAACACCCATCTATGACAAAATCACTGCAGAGAGTCAGAAGAGAAGAAAAATACATCAACATCATAAAGTCAGTATACAATAGGCCCACACCCAACGTCATATTAAATGGGGAAAAATTGTCAGAATTCTTCTAACAAACAGGAACAAGAGAAGAATGTCCATTGTAACCACTTCTTTTCAATGTTGTACTTTGGACACTAGCCAGAGGAATAAGCCAGGAAAACCAAATTAAAGAAATACAAATATGAAAAGAAGATCCAAAACTATTCCTATTTTCAGATGACATGATACTAAGAGTTTACAATAAACTTAACCAAAAGGCTTATAGAATGAATCAACAAATTCAGCAAAATATCTGGATACAGAATCAATCTTAAAGAATCAAAAGCTTTCCTGTCTGCCAACCACTGTTAAAAAATTGATAAAATTCTTCCACTCCAGATATTTCATAAAAATATAAAATAGTTAGGAACAAAGTAAACCAAGGGGACATAATAACACTAGAGAGAAATTATAAAACATTAAAAAAATACCTTAGGAGATTGAAAGATCTTTTATGATTTTAGATAGAAGAATAAATATCATCAAGATGGCCATACTTCTAAAAGTGATCTACAAATTCAATGCAATACCCATTAAATTACCAAGATCATTCCTCACTGACATAGAAAAACTAGTCCTTAAATGTATTTAGAATAACAAAACACCCAGAATAGCCAAAGTAGTTCTCAGCAACAAGAACCATGCAGGGGTTATCACAGTACCTTACTTCAAACTATACCGCAAATCCATAGCAATAAAAATAGCATGGAATTGCCGCAAAGACAGACACATGGACCAATGGAATAGAATAAAAGTTTCAGAAAGAAATCCACATACTCACAACAAATTGAGTTTTGACAAAGGGGCACAAAACATACACTGAAAAAATGATAGGCACGTAAGCACAGGTAAAAACGTTCTCAACAAGACCCCAAACATACAAGAAATTAGAGGGAATATCAATACATAGGATTCATTAAACTGAAGAGTTTCTGTACAGCAAATAAATGTATAAAAACCCTGAACAGAAATTTTTTGTCAACAACTCCACTCCATAGAGGACTAATTTCTAGAATCTACAGAGAATTCAAGAAACTCACCACTAAGAAAACACATAACTCAATCAAAAAAAGGGGCAGGTGAACCAAATAGACACTTCAAAAAAATTTTAAATGGTCAATAATTATATAAAATATTGAATATTATTAGCAATTAGAGACATGAAGATCAAACCACCCTGAGATTTAACCTAACCCCAAATAGAATGACAAAAAATTAAATATACATAATAACTACAAATGTGGGGGAGGGTGTGGAGATGTGAGAACTCTACTATATTGTTGGTGGGATTGCATATTAATGCAGCCAATTTAGAAAACAGTATGGAGGATCTTCAGAGTAATTGGAATAAACCTACCATATGATCCAGAAATACATCTTCTGGATATCTACCTAAAAGAAAGGAAACCAAACTACCAACTAATACGTGCATGTCTATATTTTTATCCCCATAATTAAAAACTGCCAATCTATGGAACTAGCCAAGCTGTTCATCAACAGATTAATGGATCATAAACCTATGGTATATGCATAAAAACAATTCTACTTATTCATAAAAAAGAAAAAATATGTAATTTGCAGTGAAATAGATGGAAAAAAAAACATATGCCAAGTGAGATTAGTCAGGCAAAAAGGTAAAATAAAAAATAATGTTCTAAGCCAGGCGTGGTGGCGCACGCTTGTAATCCCCGCGCTTGGAAGGCAGAGACAGGAGGATCGCGCAGGTTCGAAGCCAGCCGCCCGCGTTGGCTTAGGAGACCCTGTTTCCAAATATAAAAATGTAAAAATAGGTCTGGGAGTGTAGCCCGGAGGTAGAAGGGCTTCCAGGAACCCCAGTACCACCAAAATAATAATAATAATAATAATAATAATAATAATAATAATAATAATGTTCTCCCTAATATGTGGAAGTTAGTATTCATAGGAGAAATGCTGAAACAATAGCAGTTCACTATAGTTTTTCGTGATAGTGAACTGTCAGAGGAGAAGGTTTGATTCCGTGAAGGGTTCAGAAAGTCTTAGTGGTAGAGAGAGGGGAACTCAACTCAGGACCTAAGTGGTTCTTGGTTTATGTGATGAAAAATAATTTCAATATGTGCCAGTCAGAGATATAGACAGAGCTTTATCTTGGAAAGAAAAAAAAAAAAAAAAAATCACACTGAAGGAAGAATGCGGCCTATCTTTAAAGAGAGAGACCCATTTAGTGGGTTCATTGCTCTTCCCCTAAGACACTTTTGGGAAGAGTGTTTATGGGACGGTATGTAAGAATTACATCAGTCTAATGATCACAAGCTGGTTTATTGTGGTCTGATTCTCTACCAGATCCTAAGGCTGATTGTGGTCTTCATCATCTGATGAGTGGATAAGCTGAAAAGTCCTCAAATTATAGACTTCTCAAGATATCTATCTTGTTATTAGTGGACAATGTAATTATCACTTGTTGTTGTTGTTGTTGTTAACTATAAGATTTAAGATTTCCTGAGAATTGAGGAGCCAGCCTGAGAGAAAGAAATGATTTGGTGAGTAAAGATATCAGAAACTTTAGTAATGGGCTTTGGTATTAGTTTTATATGTGTATTCATTAATTTTATTTCCTCTATTCTATTTCAATATTTCACAACATTATTTGGTCTGTTTTCTTCCCCATGTTCCCCTTTTGCCATATTCCCCCTTTCCATCCTCTCTTCCCTTTCCATCCCTTTTCACTACTCTGTGGTCTCCTAAATTTTATGAGATTCCAATAAGAAAGATTTAATTCCACTTAAGTCCACATTGTGTTAAAATTAATTAATAACAATCAGAGTTTGCTTATTACAAGAGAATAATCAAATGCCTCTAATATTTGGAAACTAAATACTATACTTTATTTTTGTGGCCAACACCCATGGTTTTGAATGAGTCTCAAGCACATGAAGCCTGCCTCAATATTTATGAAACTCTTAAGACTAAATTATTCTCAATAAACTGGAATGAAACATTTGTTTAGTCATTGCAATTTTATTATTTTTCTATCATTTACAAATTAAAATAAGACAGAATAGATGTTTAGATGGGAAAATATATGTCTATTGTACAAAGCTGTGATTACACAAGTACCCTCTAATACTTACTAGAAGTAAAGGCCATTATCATTGAAAAACCCTTAGTTAGCACTTTTTTCCCAGCACTCTTGCTCTGTAAGTATGACTTGAGACTGAATAAGGTTAAGTGGTTTAACCTCATATCCTTCCTGGTAATAATCTTTTCTTATTTGTATAGGAATCATTTTTAAAGCAATTCATTTAAATTCCAACTTGGAACTTTGCTTTCCTTTCTTCTATAAACATTTCTTATAACTATCTGACCAAACTCCAGACATGATAAATCTAAAAAAGTCCACTTAACAACTTTACATAAAAATTACAGCTATGAGAATCATCCTTGGCTTTTCTAAAGAACCATAATACCATAGTGCATGTTCCATCTCTGCCCCAGAAGAATTTTAAAATACTTAACAGCATGAAGAAAGTACTCCCATACTCGCCTCTTACTTTTTTCTCATGGACAATAGTAACACATCAAATCTATATTTTAATTATTTTACTCTAATTCTAATCACCAAATTCTTTTTTAAGACTTTTTTACATAGTATTTTTTCTTCAATCATATCAAGACCTACAATCCATCGATGACTTCTCAATCATGGCTTTACCTTATCCTTACACATCTATAAGTCATTATCTCAAACCATACCTCACTTATTTGCAATTCTCTCAACTTTAAGTCTTACTCCATTCTTTTCTGCCTATACTCACTTGAAAGCATTCTTTTAACTGTTTCCAAGTATTGGCCTAATCTGCCTCTATATTTGAAGTATTGACCAAATCACACAAATATGCTGGCTTTTATCATTTAAACTGTATGATGCAAAGTCATAAAAAAGCCATTCACTATTGCACAATATTATGCTACATTTCTTTAAAAAATTTAGTTTTTAGTGTCAAAGACAATACTTGAACCTTTCTTCTCTTTTCCAAATATCTTCTTCAGACACTGAACTCATCTACTTAAAAATATTATTAATAATACTTAAAATTGTCTTGTATTTTGCTTCCCTCTTCCATATTATTAACCAGCTCAAAACATCTTATCTTAAAAAATCCAAACATCTGATCTTAAAAAACCGGAAGCTTTCCTATATGCCAACCATAAAACCATAAAAAGAAATCCAATACTCATTAAATGGCCAAGGTCATTCCTCACAGACATAGCATGTGTTGATGGACATCTTGCCTGGTTCCATAGTTTGGTAGTTGTGAATTGTGTGGCTTTAATCATAAATATGCATGTAATAGTTTGATAGCTGGGATTCTATTCTCTTAGGTAGATACCCAGAGGTGGTATTGCTGGATCATATGGTAGGTTTGTTCTAGTTCTTCTGAGGATCCTCCATATGTTTTTCAAAGTGGTTTCACTAATTTGAAATCCCACCAATAATGGATTAAAGTTTCCACTTCTCCACATCCTCTCCAGCATTTGTTATTGTTTGTGTTTTGAATGATTATCAATTTAGTTGAAGTTAGGTGAAATCTCAGAGTAGTTTTGATTTGCATTTCTCTAAGTGCTAATAATTTTGAGAATTTTTTTGCATTTATTTGCCACTTTAATTTCTTCTTTTGTGTCTATTTAGTTCACTTGCCCATTTTTGATTGGGTTATTTGTTTTTTTAGTGTTGAATTTCTTGAGTTATCTGTATAGTCTAGATATTAGTCCTTGATCAGAGGAGTAGGTGGCAAAATTTTTCTCCTATTCTGTTGGCTTTCTGTTGAGGTTCTGGATAATTTCCTTTGCTATATAGAAGCATGTCAGTTTGATGCAAGCCCACATATTAACCCTTCTTTTAATTTCTTGTGCACTTGGGGTCTAATTGAGAATGTTTGTATCTGTGCCTATGTTTTGAAGTGTTGGACCTATGCCCTCTTCAAGGAGCTCAAGATCTCTGGTCTAATTTCTATTTCTTTATATTATCTTGAATTGGTGAGAAAGTAGGGTTTATTTTCAATTTTTTGGCATATGCTAACCACTTTTGCCAGCACCATTTTGCTGAAGATGCTATAATTATTTTAGTGTGTGGTTGTGGCCTCTTCAAAAAATCAATTGGCTATAAGTGTGTGAATTTGTTTCTGAGTCTTCTATTCTGCTCCATTGGCCTATATGGCTATATTTGTGCCGGGACCATGCTGTCTTTATTACTATAGCTTTCTAGTATAGGTTTGTTTGTTTATTTATTTATTTTTATTGTTGTTGTACTGGGCTTCCTAGAAGCCCTTCTACCTCCGGGCTAGGGTTCCTGGAAGCCCTTCTACCTCTGGGCTATACTCCCAGACCCATTTTCATATTTTTATTTGGAAACAGGGTCTCTTAAGCCAGCAGAGCTGGTTTCAAACCTGCGCGATCCTCCTGTCTCCGCCTCCCAAGGGCAGGGATTACAAGCGTGCACCACCACGCCCGGCATCTAGAATAGGTTTAAATAAGGTACTGTGATGCCTCCTGCATGATTCTTTTTGCTGAGAACAACTTTAGCTATTCTGGGTTTTTAGTTATTACCAATAAATTTAAGGACTGATTTTTCTATGTTGGTGAGGAATGATGTTGATAATGTAATGGGTATTGCATTGAATCTGTAGATCACTTTAGAATAAATAGCCATTTTGATAACATTTATTTTACTTCTCTGAGAATATGCAAAATGTTTTCATCTCCTAAGGTATTCTTTGATTTCTTTTTTCAAAATTTTATAATTTTCCTTCAGGAGGTTGGCTATTAATATGATAGTATTATATCTTGTTTTTTTTTTTTTTTTTGAGAAACCAGATTTTGGTTTTGATGGTTTTCTGTATTTTTCAAATTTTCTATTTTGTGAATTTCTGCTTTAATTTTAATAATTTTCTGTCTTCTACTGACTTTGGGGTAAGACTGTTCCTTTTTTTTTTTAAGGGCTTTGAGGTGTGTCACTAGTCCATTTATTTGGTGATTTTCTGTTCTTTATATTTGGCCACACAGTGCTATGAATTTTCCTCTTAATACTGCCTTAAAGGTATCCCGGAGGTTTTAATATGTTATATTTCTATTCTCCTTTATTTCTAGAAAATTTTTAATTTCACCACTTATTTTGTCCATGTTCCATTCCTCATTAAGCCCTCTGGTGTTCTGTCTCCATGTGGTTATTCTGGGTCTTCTTAGAGTTGATATCTAGTTTCATCCCCTTGTGGTTTGAAAAGACTTGGGGAGTATGTCACTTTTGCTAGTGTTTCCTTTGTGACCCACGATGAGGTCCTTTTTGAAGAAGGTTCTATGAGCAGCCGAGAAAAATGTGAACCCTGCTGTAGATGGGTGGTATATTCTGTTTGTCTCTAATAAGTCCTTTTGGTTTATGATGTTCTTTAGGTCTGAGGCATATTTATTGACCTTTTCTCTAGAAGGTCAGTCTACCAGTGTGACAGGGGTGTTGAAGTCTTTCAGTATTATTTTGTTTGTTTTTTGCAGGTCTGGGAATGGAACCCAGGGGCATTTGACCTCCGAGCTACACCCCCTGCCCTATTTTTATTCTTTATTTTGAAACCGGGTCTCAGTGAGTTGCAGAGGACCTCACTAAGTAGCTGAGGTTGTCCGAGAACGCGATCCTCCCGGTCCCAGCCTCCCGAATGCTGGGATTACAAGCGTGCGCCACCACGCCCGGCTCAGTATGATTGTTTTGAGATCTATATGTGACTAGTGTCACAAAAAATTTGGGGCATAAATGTTGACAATCGTTACTTCTTGTTGTTTTCTTTCTTTTATCACTAAAAAAACGACCTGATTTGTCTCTTCTAAAAAGGTTAGGCTTAAAGTATAATTTGTCTGATATCATTGTTGCTATTTCTGCTTGTCCTAGTGCTCCATTGGCATGGAATACCTTGTTCCAGCCATTCAACTTTAGTTTGTGACTATCTTTACTTGTAAGGTGTGTTTCTTGAAGGCAGCATATAGATGGATTCTGGTTTTTAATTTGTTTCAGCTTATGTATTTTTTAAATTCAGTACATGAGGCCATTTATATTCAGCATGATTATACATTTTGAGTTTGAACTACTGTTAGAGGTAGCATTTGATATTCTATGATGAGTGGTTGTAAGGGGATTGAGAGTGAAAAAAGGGAGAGGGACAAATTAGTGAATTACAGGGTGTTTTTAAGGCAGTGAAACTATTCTATAGAATTGTACAATAAAGGACTGATATCATTACATATTTAGCAAAATGCACAAAATGTACAAAGAATGAAAACTATTAACTTCAGTTATAATGATGTACCATTATTAGATAATCAGTTGTAACAAATATACCCACCAATGCAAGATGACAATGACAGAAAACTGAAGGAAGAGTGATGAAGGTATATTTTTACTTTCTGCCCAACATTGTGTGAACCTAAAGCTGCTCTGAAACTCTATCAGCATAAAAATAAATTAGGGGGTCTTCAATCGTATGTGTTTAAAACTTTTTTCTACACTTTTCCTTGATTATTCTTGTGTGTGTGTGTGTGTGTGTGTGTGTGTGTGTGTGTGTGTGTGTGTGATACTGGGGCTGGAACCCAGGGGCATTCTACCTTCAAGCTATACCCCAGCCCTAATTTTTAATTATTTATTTTGAAACAGGGTCTCACTGAGTTGCAAAGGGCCTCACAAAGTAATGGCTGAGGCTGTCCTTGAATCCTCCTGTCTTAGCCTCCTGAATGCTGGGATTACAAGGGTGCACCACCACACCCAGGCCTCCTTGATTATTCTTAAATGTGAACTTAGCCAGCTGTGGCAGCACATGCCTCTAGTCCTAGTCCAAGGCAAAAGGCTTAGGGACAGTCTCAACTATGTAGTGAGACCCTCAGAAACTTGGAGAGATTTCATTTGCAGTTTTAAAAATTCTGAATCTGCCTGACATGGTGGCGCACACTTGTAATCCCAGTACTTGGGAGGCTGAGACAGGAGGATCATGCAGGTTCAAAGCCAACCTAAGCTACTTAGTGGGGCTCTCTGCAGCTTGATGAGACCCTATTTCCAAATATAATATAAAATAAGTCTGGGAATACAGGTCGGAGGTAGAATTTCCCTGGGTTCCATACCCAGTACCACAAAAAAAAAGGGAAAAAAAACAAAAAACAAAACAAACAAACAAACAAAAAAAACCACACACACACACACACACACACACCAAAAAAAGTGAATCTTATTACTTTCTTACTTAAAATTCTTATAATCCTCAGAGTAAAAACAAGTTAAAAATATCAACAGTCTGCTTCCTGCCTAATATAGGTAATACAATGATAAATAAACAGACCTATGTTTTCTGCATTTTATTTTTCATGAAAATTGTGAAGTCTAATTTAGGAGTAATAGAGCACATCAGCTTTGTCTTTATTTTTATATATTATATTCATGATGTCATTTGACCTTAAGGAAGTTAGTCTAGACCTTAGTATTTTGCCTGTTAACTACTCTAAACTGAGCAAACATCTATTAACAATGTGTATATTAAAACACATTGCATGGTATTATTAATATTTTATCAATTTTCATGATTAACTCATTTATCACTAACTAATCTTTTCTGTTAATAAGCCTTGCTTTCCAAATAAGTATATAGACTCAACCAGAGCAAAGAACCACATGTCATCCTGATATATGTTGCTCCTCTCCACCACAAATAGTCCTCTAACACTTCTAAATGTTAACTATCTCCCTCTTTAATTTTTAAATTCAGGCAGCTGAGCACTGGTGAATAAACACAAATACTAAATAAATATAAATTTCTTTCCTTTCTGTTCTTGAAGACCTTACCTCTTGTAAATGACAGGACATGAATATTAGATAACAAACAAAAAATGGCATGTTTAAAATGGTTCTCAAGTTAGAAGATTAAGAATGTGAATGAACTTCCGGGAAGATGGCGACCGAGAAAAGCGGGGCTTAAGAGTCCCGCTAACAACCAATCTCCATTACCACAAAAAGAGCGCCTTTCATAGCCAGAAAACACCATCACCAGAAAAACAAAAAAAACCACCAGGCTCCAGAGAGAAAGCGGACTGAGAACAGAGCTCAGGGCCACAGAGGAGACACACGCGCCCGAGGACGCGGCAGCAGCGCCATACTGCCGGCGGCAGCGGCAAACTCAACGGAAGGCTACAGCAAGCCAGGTGAGCCGCTGCGGAACAGCCAGGCGGGATCTTTCGGCGCAGACAGCATTTAAAGCTCCCAGTGGCTGAGCTCAGCACACGCTGCAGGGATTCAGAGTGGAAATCAAAACCAGAGAAGAAAAAATACGCCAGCCTCATGGCCGAGGGCGTGGCAGAGGCGCCATATTGTCACCGGCGGCAGCAGCAGCAGTGAATTCACCGAGTCCAGTACAACTACATCTGCGTACTCAAGAACAGTGAGTCAAATTGCGGGCCACAGAGGAGAAATCGCAGTATTGGGCCTCCTGGGACTTGACCCAGTGAGGGAGTGGTGGTGGCAGAGATATCACACCATAGGAGAACGTGCAACCTGGCACCCCCCATAGTTTAAAGCAGCCTCTATCGACTCCCTGGGTCGGAGACTCTGTGATACAACCCAGTAAAGGAGTAGTGGGGTCTGAGATACTACAGACTCGAGATCCAGAGCACCTTAAGTGAAGCCATAGTGACCCAAGGGAAGAACCCAGAGAAGGCACAAACCTCCGAAATCATGGGAAAGAGGAATAACACTGGAGTAATGAATGTGCACAACCCCACAACATCAGAACCTGATAAAACAGAAAATCAGAGATTTCTAGAAGATCAAATCAGGAAAATAACTGTAGAAATAATAGAGGTGCTTCGAAAAGAACTCAGAGAGAGCCAAAAAGAGATAAAGGATGCAATTAATGAAGTAAAGGCCTCAATTCAAAGCACAAACAATCGATTAGACCACATGGAGAACAGAATCTCGCTCTTAGAAGATGAGCAATCCAAAAATGAATGCATAGTTTCTAATCTAGAAAAAAATATCCAACAGCAGGAATCTGACATTGAAGAAATATGGGCCCATCTTAAGAGAGCTAACCTAAGAATAATTGGAATAGAGGAAGGAAAAGAAAGTGATACCAAAGGGATCAACAATCTCTTCAAGGAAGTAATAGCAGAAAATTTTCCAAATATAGAGCAAGAGGTTGATACACAGATCCAGGAAACTTATAGAACTCCCTTTAGACAGATTCGGAGAAGAGGATCCCCACGCCATATAATTGTCAAAATGACCAATGTGGAAGCCAAGCAGAGAATCTTAAAGGCAACCAAAACAAAGGGCCAAGTGACATTCAGAGGCAAACCAATTAGAATCACTCCAGACTTCCCAAACCAAGTCATGAGAGCCAGAAGGGCTTGGAGTAACATATTCCAAACTCTGAAAGAAAACAACTTCCAGCCAAAAATTTCCTATCCAGCAAAACTTTCTATCAAATTAGATGGAGAAATAAGAAGCTTCCATGACAAACAGAAACTGAAGGAATTTATGTCTTCAAAACCTGCGCTAGAGAAAATACTCAAAGAGATTAACTACAAAGAAGAAATAGGTAACACTCACCAGAACCAGAGAAACAAGAGTTTCCATCCAACAGACAACTAAGATTGGTTATCTGTGGAGATTCATTATTTATGTTAGTCTTTTACCTATCTCTAAGTTGTATTGTTTGCCTTTATTGTTGTTAATTTTTAGGATTTCTAGTTGGAATATTAATATACCTTCAGATATAGCATTTGGAAATATTTTATCCAATTCTATTAGTAACTTTTAACTCTGTTTACATTGTCTTTGGATATACAATATTTTCTTTTATTTTTTAGGGAGTTTGTATATTCTTCTGTTGCCTGTGCCATTGAAATCATATCCAAGAAATCACTGCCAATTTCAATGTTGTGAGGTTTTATGACCCAGATTTTATCCTAAAAGTTTATAGTCTTAAGATTTATATTTAGGTCTTTTATCTAGTTTGAGTTAATACTTGTATATGGGATTAGGTAAAGGTCCAATTTTATTATTTTCCATGTAATTATTATTTTTCAACAATATTTAGTTAAAAGATTATTATTTCCACCACCAAATGTTCGTGGAAACCTTGTCAAAAATAACTTGACAATATAGGGAAGAATTTAGCTCTAGGCTTGTATTTAACTCCAATGGTCTATATATCTGCCTTTAGAACAGTACTACAATGTTTCAATTATTGTAGCCTTATATGGTTTGAAATCAGAAAATATATATCTGCTAGCTTTGTTCTTTTTCAAGATCGTTTTGGGTATCTAGAATTCATATTCCATAGTAGGATAGATTTCTTTCTGAAAAATAAATATATAAATATATGATAGTTTCACCTAAAAAAAAACAGAAAAAAATATGCTCTAGTAAGAAAGAAAGCAAAAAGAAATATTGAAATGCTATCTTTAAATCATCAAACGCTTGGTATCAGACAAATGAAACTGTTATGTGAGATTATCATTTTTAATTTTGGATAAATTGCTATAATACTAGATGTCAACCACTAAGTCAAGCATGGGAAGGAGGGATGGGGAGAGAATGGGGTGGGGATCGGGTGGGGGCTGACTGGGCAATGTGTGCATGTATGTCTACAAAAGTTTGTATCCCACTATGATGTATGAATACAGTGCACCAATAAAATAAAATTAAAAAAAAATAAATAAAGGTAAAAAAAAAAAAGAATGTGAATGAGATTGTACAAAAAGACATATTTTTACTGAGAAATTCATCCAACCAATGTTTTGTGGCAAAACAAAACAAATAGAAACAGAAATAGTTATAAGTGAGGGAAAACAGAACGTAAAGGGTTTCAAAAGAAAGGGACTGAGTCTGCACAGCTCTGTTGGATAGGAGTAACCACAGAGAGTATGGAAGGGGTACCTGAAAAAGGCCACTATGGCTGGGACAGAATGAGCATTTGGGTGTCCTGTAACAGAAGATTAAAAAGTTTAATAGGATGTACCTTGCTCAAGTCTTTAGCTCATGGAGAAATTTACTCTTTTTTATTTTCTTAAATGTATTTCTGTTTTGTTTTGTTTCTAGGTGTAATATTAGACCCCTAAAAGTATCTTAACAAAAGAATGCCGTATTCAGATCTGTGTTTTGTATATTATGGTGACTATTGTTAATAAAACGTATTATATTTGAAGATAGATAAAACATTTTAAGTGTTTACCATATATAACCAAAAGGAAGTATTATGTGAGAGAATCAAGCTAATTAATGGATGCATTGTATCACATACTTATCAGTTCTTTTGTGTACTGTGAAAACATTTAGCTTGTCTCAGCCATATAACTATGGCTACCTACATCCTGCTGTATACCTGAAATATAACTTTTTATTTGCCAATTTAAGATAAACTTAAAAACCTGGTGAGGTGGTACAAGCTTATAATTCCACTGTACTTGGGAGGCTGAGACCGGAGAGCTACACATTTGAGGCCAGCTTCAACAATGTAGCAAAATCCTGTTTCAAAATGAGAAATATAATAGAGCTGAAGGTATAGTTTGGAAGCAAAATGCCCGGGGTTCAATCACTAGTACTCTGAAACCAAAATTTGTATTTCATTAAACCACTCAAGTAGCAATAGAAAAAAATTGTCCTGAGGAGAAGCAAGTTGAGAATTATGAGAATTTCTTTAGAAGACTATGACGGAAGCTCAAGGAAGAGCTTTTCTCAACATACTCCCTTCAGTAGTGATCTTTTTAAAAAAGTGACCCAAACAATTCACCCTTAAGAACATTTTCCTTGTCTTTCGAAGGTAAAGGAAATGATTTATGACAAGAACAATTGCTTTCATCATTTGACACATTTCTTTTAATAGTCTAATTCAGAGTAGATAGTACAGTCATGTGACGAGTACCATGTTAGTAACAAAAAACAAGTTATCATATGAATTCTCATTTCTCATTTGCTCTTACTGTATATTTGAATACACCTCAATTTGTTTCATAATGAACTCTTGTATAGTTCTCTTGTGTACTGTTGCTTCCATCATGACTGTATTTAAAAAGAATATTTGGAAGGAATATCTACAGATTGCAAACCCAAAAGAGACAAAAATTAAAATAGTAATCAGGCATTGAGAAATTCAAGGACAGTAACACACTTACACTGATTGCAGACACTATCCAGGGAACTGTAACCCACAGATAGGTTTTGAGGACAAGAAGATGAAAAGGCTGGTTTCAGTGTGTATGGTTGATGGTGAGAATGCTTCTTGATTGTATGTTTGAATCATTCTATATTCAAATTTTTGTCAATTATGTATAAACTTATTGCTTAAAAAGATTACTTTAAATTTGCATAAAATATAAAGCTTCTGTCTAAACAAAACTTTAAACACTATTACTATTTTTTTTTTGCAGTGCTAGGGATAAAACTCAGGGGCATTCTACCTTGGAGCTATGCAAGAACCCAGATCCTCCTGCCTCAGCCCCCCAAGTACTGGGATCACAAGCATGCACCACCATTCCTGGCTTACCCCATAAATATTTCTGAACATTAATTTTTTGTTCCTTTATATAACATTTAATTGATAATTATTCTTTCTTCAATTTTGTTTGGTGTTCTTTGAACAGTCCTTTTAGAAAAGCCTCTTTCTGTGTATAAATGACAAGTGATACTATTTTCCATGGGATGAGGTATTTTCTAGGTTCTCTCCTGCCCAGGGGCTTCATTCTTCCATTCATTAATTCATTTGAGTAGTGTCTTGACCTTTGAAGTTTTGACATTTGTTAGAGGCTTTCAACCTTTCTTCAGATACATCATATGATTAAGTCTCTGATTTATTATGTGCAAATATCATTTTTTGTTAAATGTAAAATAATTAGAAGAAAGTTTGCATCAATATTCTGAAACTAAATTTATCTTCAATATACAGGTATACCTTTTAATATTATTTAGATGTTGAAATTAAAATAACTAAAATGCCCTCATCTGGTAAATAGACTTAAATTAATACCATTAATTTAATGGTTGTTTAGTGTGGGCTGTTTTAACAAAGTATCATAGCTTGGGAGGCTCATAAAAAGCCAGAAATTTATTTATTCAGAAATACCTCTGAAGGGTAGAAATCTAAGATTGGGTGCCAGCATATTTGGTTTCCAGGAAGGACCTTCTAGGTTTCAAATTGCCACCATCTAGTTATGTTCTCACATGGTAGGAAAGAAGACTAGAACTTCTGTGGAAAACAAATTTCAGTAATGAGATTTCTACTCTCATGACTGAAAGTACTTCCCAAAGATCTCACCTTCTAATACCATCAGCTTGGGAGTTAGGATCTCAACATGAATTTTATTGCCTACAGCAATGGGATTTTCTCATTACTGAAACATTTTAAGCATGAGAAAAACTTTAAAAGGTATGCTATTTCAGATTTATGAAAGTTAAGTATCAAGGAGAATGCAATTAAGTATTAAAAAGTCTAATCTTTCAAGATTTTTTCATTTTTTTGTTTAAAGATCAACTATATTTAAGGACTTTTAAAAATACAAAATAGGACATTATCAAGAATCTATTGATACCTAGTGTATATGCATTCTATGGGAATAGATCAGATGTCTTCAAACTGCCCCAGAAAACTTATTTTTGAATCATTCTGAAGATAAAAAAGGCTTCTAAGACATTCTTATCACAAAAGGGCATCAGGATAGTAATGACTATGTTTAGTCCATTGTAAAAAGCACCAGTAATAAATGCTTCAATTGTTTAAAATGATCCTCTTCTTTTGTGGTTAACTCTTCATAGTCGGGGGGGGGGGTGGGTAGATTTTCTATATATTGCCTACCTGGATCAATGTGGCATTACTTCCTCTGTAGCAGAAGTTTAAAACACGTTCTTTCTTAGAATTGTTTTTCTGGATAACTTACAGAGTTGCCTTCTCATGAGGAGCTGCAGACCCTACTTCCCTTGACACATAGAAATTTATCTTCTATAGTAGTCCATTTAAGATTCCTCTCCAATTTCCTAAGTATTTGGCCATGTTCTTCCCATCTCTTTCACCTGAGGTCAACTTGCCTCTCCTTTTGGACATCTGTGCCAGGATCTAAGCGAACTGTAGCGAAATTCTCTTATGCATGCCACAGGAAACATACCCCTCTGCTCTACCATCAATGGGAGTAGTTATTTTCAATTATGTCTTTTTTTTTTATTTAACTTCCCGGCAGGCAGCCTCAGCAACAGCCCTCTGCCCTTTAAAACTCTCACTTGATAATATGACCCTTGTGTAGCATGTCACTGGACCACTGAGAATGCAATCAAGCTCACTGAGCTATGCCTTTGAAGATCCTCTCACCAAAATTAAGGTCAGAAGACAGCCATCCCACCTCAACACTCTCTTGGGAGATGAGACTCTGAGCTTAGTTCTCATCAAAAAATAATTTCCAACATTATGTCTTAACTTTTCCAACTCAGGCTGGAGATGGTTGGTCAGATTAGAGAAATAAAACATGTAAATTCTTTCCCTTCTCCCCAGCAAGTTAACATGGTCTTTCACCCTGTCTTAAAAATATGGGAGTCCTGAAGGTGTCCTAGTCTGTCTTCCAGCCCTTCCAGTAGGACTGTACAAGGTGCTAGGGAAGTACATAGTGCACCAGAAGGCCCAGAGTTGGCATATTTCCCTTCTTTCTATCAATTCCTTATTTCCCTCCCAGATAAGAACACTTCTCAAACTGTCCGCTTGCCTCCTAATCCTATCTTTGAGTCTAATTTTGAGAAACACAATCTAAACTGAGAAGAGATGAGGGTGATAATGTCACATGTATCTTAGAGTCTTGACTCTAAGATAGCTGTAAAACCTACTTGAGGGTAAGAAATTCCTAGTTATTTCTTTTATTCTAAAGTGTTTACCTATCCCACCAGGTCTTTATTCCCTAGAGATAAAACCTGGGTGTTGCCTTCTTTAGAAAGTGGCATGGGGTATTGTGCTGCTTAGAAAGACGTACAATTAATATTTGTGGAAAGGAAAATTCACCCAAGGACAAAACGTATCTTAAATAGAAGTGTGGCTCTTAGCATCTGTAAATAAACTAATAACCTTTCATTCAGGCATTCCTCACATGATTTTCCTGCCTGGTATATATACTTTATTAGGAAATGGGCTTCTGTGCTTTTGAGCGCCGGCAATTCTCTTGTCATGCACATGCAGCAACTCAACGGAACACAACACACTACTGCCCTGAGTTAAGTTGATAGCAGATTCATCATAGCTCCTTTTCTGTGGCCTTTCATGTATATTGACAAAATCATAAGTTAAATGCCAGACTTTCAAATGTAAAGCAAAACTGTTTCCTATTAAAGACTAAACGATTGTTTGTGTTAGGCATTTCATTCTGACAGTTCATTCTGCAGCGACTGGTTTACTGTTCTGTGCCTATGGGTTCAGGAATACATCCCTATTCCAACAGGAAAACAAGGCTTACTGTGACTTGAATGAAGCTGGAATTCTATTCTCCGGTGAGGACACTAATGTGAACATAAAACAGATTTAGAAGCCAAAATTGGCAGAAAGTATTCCCCAAAGAGTTATTTAGTCCTGTCTGCCATATGCAGCAATCTCTCAATTCATGTGTTCCCCTCGCTTGATTGAGAGTTGGCTAACGAGGTGGCAGCTATCCAGTTAGTTGATGTGAAGAAAAGAAACACCACACAGGCAGGTACACAACACCAAGAAATTCTTCAGACTATCGCTTTACTTCCAGACCATACAATTATACTAATATATTTAGAAAAATTATATACTAAAAAAGGAGAGAAAACACGGTTGAACGTGACATATAAGTTCTATGCACTAGGCCCTAAAACATAGCATATGTGTGAAATAATCATTTCTGATCACCTCACTACAAATAGAGAACAATATTCATTTATAGGTTGTTTTATGGTTAGATGATGCTTTTTTTAAGAAGCCAGCAAATGAATAATTTGAGAATTTAACTTTGCAGTGGGTTGGAAAAATATTACATTTATATCACAGCAGATTTATAGGGTTGGGTGATCTCCATAAGATGCACTGGACTAATCCTCCTGATAGGAAAACCTGAGCCAGTTTCCAGGAACGGCAGGTCTCCACAGCTGCCATTCAGATTTGAGAAGCACCAGTTGGCCCCCAGGCCAAGTGCTGAGCAGCCCAGGAGTACAGTCTGACCTCCTGTTTCCATAGGCTCAGAAAACTCATTGTGCTCATCTGAAGTCAGGTTGGCGCTTCAGGTTGGCGCCTCGCTCCACATCCCCAGGCTGCAGTCATTAAGGGACTGCTCAAGCCTCTCTGCAGCTGGCTCAGAGCACATGGGATTTTCCCCAGAACCTTTTCGGAAGTGCAACTAGCTGAAAAGTGAATTTTCTCTTGCAGGCTGCATCTAAACAGAGCAAGTGAAGTGGAAAAGAGAAAAATCACCCAGTTGTCCATGAAAACTTGGAGTATATTATCAAACCTTAAGCCCATAATTGACTTCTCTTGTCTACCCTTTCTTAAAAGCCTTAACTTATCATAGTTATAGCCAAATGCTTTTATCCTGACAGAGGAACATAAGAGAGAAGAGTTACAGAGATGGAGGAAAGTTCTCTAAAGAATATACTCTGTGTGTGTGTGTGTGTGTGTGTGTGTGTGTGTGTGTGTGTGTGTTTACTGGAGACTGAACCCAGAGGCATTCTACCTCCAAGCTATGAGCTAAACCCCCAGCTCTATTTTATTTATTTAAAAAATTACTGTTTATTTTTTACTGTTTATTGTAATCATACATCTTAATGGTGTACAAGACGGTAGAGGCATACATGCACACATCAGGGTCTTGATCAATTTCACAGAGCCTCGCTAAGTTTCTGAGGCTGTCCGAGAACCTGTGATCCTCTTGTCTCAGAATTCCAAGTACTGGGATTACAGGCATGCACCACCATGCCTAGTTTATACTCCTTAATTTGGCAAACTGCAGAGCTACTCTTCCAGGCTCCTCATTCTGAATAGGTAAAATATGAGGCTGAATTTTCTAAATGTTCAGCATTATGTACACTCATAATATTACTCAGCTTGCAAATGTTAGAGTTTGGATTCATTAAATTTGGCTCATGTTATAGTTAGCTATAAAATGTCCCCAAAAGAGCTCACATAATGTTTGGAGCTGATGTAATTGAGTCATGAGGATTGTATCCCAGAAGTGGATAAATCTATTGTAATTGATTTACTTCAATGGTACCAGGTAGGCCAGAAGGGTGTGGCTGGAGGTGGTCCCTGGGCCCTGGTGGAACAGCCTTGAGGATTCTATAAAGGGGTTCTCCTCCACTGATCTCTCTCTCTGTCTCCACGATGCAGAGAGCACAGCCCTCCGCTTTCCAACACCAACATTCCAAGGTCTACAGTCCCCAGCCTAACATCGACTGAGCCCAAAACTGTAGAAACTAAATCTTTTTTCTTCTAAGTTATATGGTCAGATATTTAACTGTGGCTACAGGAATGCTGATAGATAGAGCTTGTGTAGGGAAATCTTTCTTTGAGAGTTGCTTATGTCCACTTAATGCACAGAAATCAAGGGTGATTTGAGGGTGGTGCACACCTATAATTCTAGTACTTTGGAGGCTAATCCAGGAGAATCCCAGGTTGGAGGAAAGCAACAATATATTCCAACATTCAGAAACCTTGAAAGACCCTGTTTCAAAACAAAAAAAATATAAAATGAGGTGAGGGTGTAGCTTGGAAGTAAAATGCCCCTGGATTCAACCCCCAGTGCTACACACACACACACACACACACACACACACACACATACACACACACTGCTATAGTCAGTTCTATTCTAGTTGTAGAGTTAATGTAATTTTTGGATAGAAAAGGACTTCAAAACATTATATATTACAAATATATTACTGCAAAAATAAAAATATATAGCATTAAATAATTGACTTCCTGGGTAATAATATCAAAGGTAGGCACCTCTTATATAAGCATTTTGCCTCTTTCTGTTGGAAAAGTGAAAAGAAAAATTTTAAATTATATGGGATATACTTTTCCCCCTCACTTTGGAGTCAAGGCTAATGGAAATGTAGGGAAATTCTGAATAACTGTCTATGAAAGAGGAGTGAAATGCTACTTAATACCCATGTTATCTGGAGATTAAATTTGTACTTTTAAAGAAATGAATTACTGATTAATAAAAGAACGAAGCCTAATATTTTATGAATGAGGGATTTGATATTGTTTTTAATTTCTTATTTTATTAATATATTCTCTAATTTTAATTATTTTCTCCCTTATACTGGTTTTTGGGTTAGTTTTTTCTGTTTTCTAGGGCCTGTTTATTTAGAAATTTTTTAAGTTGGGCACTGAATGCTATAATTTTTTTCTAAGATTGTCTGTCAAGTGTCCCAGAGATTTTAGTTGTGTCTCCATTATCATTTTTTTTTTTTTGGTGGTACTGGGGTTCCTGGAAGCCCTTCTACCTCCAGGCTACACTCCCAGACCTATTTTTATATTTTTATTTGGAAACAGGGTCTCTTAAGCCAGTGCGGCTGGCTTCAAACCTTTGCAATCCTCCTGTTTCTGCCTCCCAAGCGTGGGGATTACAAGCGTGCGCCACCACGCCCGGCTCATCAGAAACTTTCTTGAAAAACTATATTTCAACAAAATGGAAAACCTAGAAGAAATTGACAAATTTCTAGATACTTAGAACCTTCCTAAATTAAATCAAGAGTATATAGAAAATTTAAACTAAACAATAGCAAGAAAAGAGATTGAAACAGCAATAAAGAGTCTATCATCAAAGAAAGGCCCAGAACCAGATGGTTTCCCAGTTGAATTTTATAAAATTTATAGAAGATCTAATACCAATACATCTCAATCTATTTCATAAAACAGAAAGAGATTGGACTCTCCCAAACACGTTATGTGAATCCAGATTCATATTAATTCCAAAACCAGATAAACACAGCTCAAGAAAGAAAATTACAAACCAATAACACTGATGAATTTAGATGCAAAAATTCTAAGCAAAATACTAGCAACATCCATTCCAAACCACACCAAGAAAATTATACACCAAAACCAATTTGGTTTCATCGCAGGGAATCAAGGCTGTTTCAACATATGATAAACAATTCATATAATTCACCAAATAGAGAGACCTAAGGACAAAATTCACAATATAGTTTCAATAGATGCTTAAAAAGCATTTGACAAAATCTAACACTTATTCATATTAAAGACACTGCAAAGAATCAAAATAGAAGGAACTTAGCTCAACATCATAAAGACAATATGCAATAAACACAGACAACATCATATTGAATGGGGAAAAAGTATAAAAAATTCCCTTTAAAATCAAGAACAAGGATGCCCAATATCACCACTCCTTCTCAATATAGTATTCAAGACTCTAGCCAGAGCGAAAAGGCAAGAGAAGGAAATCAAAAGAATAAAAATAGGAAAAAGAACTGAATTTATCTTTATTTGCAGATGATATTATTCTATACTCAGAAAATCCAACAAACTCAACCAAAACTCATTTAGAGCCATCTAACAAACTCAGCAAAATGTCTGGATATGAAATTAATCTTAAAAATTAGATTATTTTCTTTTAATGGCCTATTTGAATTTTTCAGGTTTTATACCTTATTTTTATTTTGGGCTAGGCTTGTTTATTTATTTATTTATTTTTAAAACCAGTAGAATAGTGGAATGAGGTTGGGGATGCAAGAAGGTAAGGGGAAAAAGGAGGATTAAAGGAAAAAAATCAATAATATTATGTTTATATATCAAGGCATCATTAACAACCTTACTAGCATATATGGGGAGAAAGGAAGGGTGTAGCAGGATGACTTTAGGAGAAAACCATGTCAAGAGATACTGTGTGCATATGTTACTCCATAACTTTGAATCTTATTATGATATATAATTATATTGTACCCATCAAGATGTATGACTACATGCACCAAGAAAAATAAATAAAAAAAAATAAAAAATAGGGCTGGGGGTGTCGCTCAGAGCTACAGTGTCCCTGGATTCTATCCCCAGTACTGCAATAAATAAATAAATAAAATAAATTTCAGGATATGATCCACTTTGACAAATAGAAGGACTACTAATATTAGTTTTGGGAAACAACATGTGAACATCATTATCATTGTCTGAGAAATCTGTGAGCTAAGATAAGCCCATCTAAAAGCTATGGAGTATGCTTATTGATCATTCTGTGGAGAACTCTGGTTGACTGCTATAACAGTAACATATTTATAGATATAGATATAAATATATGGCAACATATAGCATATATGACATATTTATGAAAAAGGTAATAAATAAATAAAATTCTAACACATCATGAAATTTTGTCTAGGCATTCTAGATCAAAATTCTAATTTTTTTTTTTTTTGTGTGTGTGGGTTGGGGATGTAACCCAGGGGCATTTGACCTCCAAGCTACATCCCCTGCCCTATTTTTTTATTCTTTATTTTGAAATAGGGTCTCACTAAGTTGCGGAGGGCCTCACTAAGGAGCTGAGGCTGTCCGCGAACCGCGATCCTCTGGTCTCAGCCTCCCAAATGCTGGGATTACAAGCGTGCACCACCAGGCCCGGCTCTAAAATTTTGTTTTTACCTCATTTTTTTAGTTCACTTCAAATCTACTTTCTGCTTTTGTGTCTATTCAACCTAGGATTAGATTTCATATCTCTATATGCAACTTCTCAGATAATCAATGTAGTTGCTTCTTTTTGATAGATCCATATTTGGTAGTGATATAAAAAGCATGTGTCTAATTATGTCTTTTTTCCTCTGTTCATTGTGGTTTTTCTCAATTAAGATAAACTCAGAAATATAGTATTATTTGTCAAATGTGCCAGATTTCATTTTTAATTCCATCTACTCTTTTGAGTCATATTACCTTCCATGTCTTTGCCCTGTGTATATAATACCCAAGGAGGCCATAATTTCTGAGTTGAGGAAATTTTACATTTATTAAAGGAACCCACAATTCTTCCCAGAAGTTTACCAAATTCAGATATTTCCAAGGTGGTTTTCTGCCACATGCTCATCAAATAAGAAACTCATGCACACGTACATATACCCAAAAGGCACATGAACATGCTGACTTCTACAGAAGTAAGCAAGTTTGTTTTCTAGCAGTGTACATCTCTACATTATTAATTATAACTGATTTTCTATTTCAATGTTGAGTGTTTCTTTTTGTTACCAGGTGAATCTACAGATAATATTGCTGCTTGACTATAAAACATATTTCTCCCAGAACGTAATTTAGAGGTAAATCTTTATCTTTAGTGAGAGACTACAGAAATGAGCAATAATTTTAGAAGATTTTATTTTTCCAATAACTAATACTTTCACAGCTGTTTGAAGTTTACCTAATACTGTAATATCTAAAATCTTTTGAGTCAGGGTTAATATGCAGCCATTACTCAGAGAGAAAATATTACTTGATATTATGACATGTATCCTTTTTTCCTTTCTTCTTTCCCCTTTTTCCCTCCTTCCTACCTTTCTTCTTTCCTTTCTTTATTCTTTTATATGTGGATTTCTCAGTTAAGACAAATAATAAACTCTAGTGTGACTATAAAATATACCTAACTACAATGCTCTTTCTTATGATCACCATTTTTAAAAAGTAACTTGGAAAATAAAGACTGAAACAAAGCCCATACTTGATAGAATAGTGTTAGCACTGACAACCTCAAATTGTGAGATTTGGCCCTGTAATAGAAATCACATGTTTCATCTCAGCTTCATTTGCATGAGCTACAGGCTATAATTAACATCAATGGCAAGACAAGATCACATACAATAGAGTCTTGAAGTACAATCAGACCACCAAAATTGAAACAAGTGTTTCTGCAACTTAGCTATGCAAGACTGGGTCTGTGTGGCTATAGAAAGGTGACCATTATATGTATAAAGAACAGCTGTATGGAAGGTGATGTTAAAGTACAAAACTCCACCACTAAATGTAATGGTAAATAAGAATGAATTTTGTTTTGATATCCTTTCATTTGTTATTCAATACTCAATACCAAGTTATTTAGCAATCTAGTTTTATTGTTAACTTTTCTCAAGATTCTATCATATACTCAAGCCATAATGCCCTAACATGAAACTCCATGACAAAACAAACAAAACATTATATTTTGCTTCCATTCTATTTCAACTTTTACTTCATAAGGAAGATTGTTTCATATATGCTCTTCTGTTCAATAACTCACTATGTTTTGAGCTAATTCTTAATCATCCTTCAATAAGCAAAATTAATGTTTGCTTCATGCATGCCCTTCTGTTCAATAACTCACTATGTTTTGAGCTAATTCTTAATCATCCTTCAATAAGCGAAATTAATGGTCAACACTTTTGGGATGGCTTTCCCAGTATGTCAGAGACTGAGTTAGGTATTGCAATCATCTGAATGTGTTCTCCTAAATTTTTATGTGGATATCTAATACTTAAGGTTATTTAATTAGGAGATGGAGACTCTGAGAGGTAATTAGAAATATTATTACTGTGCTTCTGATAGATGTGTGAAAGAGCTTGTTTTTGCCTTTCATCCTGTGAGGACACAGCAAAAAAATGATCATCAGTGATTCAGAAAAAAACATGACCATGCGAAACACCAAATCTGTAGGCACCTTGATTTTGTGCTGTTCAGCCTAAAGAATTCAGAGAAATGTATTTCTATTTTCATAAGCAACCCAGCTTATGACTATAGTATTCTTCTATAGAAGCCTAAATATAGGACCAAGCTACCTCTGTTGCATTTACCACACTGTACAATTATTATCTGCTGATGTATAACTACAAATCTTTTATCTTTTTATTATTTCTCTATTCTTATTTCATTACACAGACTGTCACATATAAAGGGTTCCATTAAGTGCTAATCTAAGTCATTAAGTGGCTTTTTCTCTCCTCTCTGCAATATCCTTTTTGTGCCAAATATTTAATTTGTGTTCAATTCACTCAAGTTGTATCTAAATTTTAAAAAATTATACATTAGGCACTGGTAGAGACTACCTAAATAAGTTCCTCAAAGTTCAGGAGATAAAAGCGAGAACCAATAAATGTAATAGCTAACAAATTAAATTGCTTATGTGCAGCAAAATAAACAATCACGAATTTGAAGACAAATCCTACAGAATAAAAAAAAAATCTTTGCCAGCTACTCTTCTAATAGAGTACTAGTTTCTAGAATATACAAAGAACTAAAAAAAAAAAAACAAGTAAATATCCCAACAAAAACCAGGTAATTGAACTGAATATACACACTTCTCAAAAAGAAAATATAAATGGAATATATATTATGAATATTATATATATATAATTTTAGCATCATTCAAAGTCAGGGAATTTCAGATCAAAACTATAGTGAGATTTTATCTTACACAAGTTAGAATGGAAAACATCAAGAATATAGACCATAGCTAAGCGTGGTAGTATAGTCTTGTAATTTCAATACTTGGGAGGCTGAGACAGGAGAATAGCAGGTTATTAGCTAGTCTCAGCTACTTAGAGAGACCCTCACAACTTAGTGAAACCCTATTTTCAAAATAAAAGAATAAAAAATAGAACTAAAAGTATAGCTCGGAGGTAGAATGCCCCTGAGTTCCATTCCAGTTCTGCAGGAAAAAAAAATGCAAACCATAATAAATGCTAAGAAGAATATGGGGAAACAGGAATCCTTATACAATGTTTACTAATGGGAATTAGTACAATGACTGTGGAAATTAGTATGAAGATTCCTCAGAAGTTTAGGAATGAAATAAAAATAAGACCTAGCTATAGCACTTCTTGGCATATTTCCAAAAGAATAGAATTTAACTCAGCCATAAAGGAATAAAATGATGTAACGTGTAAGAAAATGAATGGAACAAGAGAATAGTGTGTGAAGTGAGATTAGTTTGTGTCAGAAAGTCAAAGTTTCTATGTTTCTTCTCATATTTGGCATTAGAGAAAGTAAGAAACAAAAGGGTCTTCGGATAAGTAAGGAGACTGACCAGTAAAATAGTGAAGGAGGACTGGGGGAGGAAGATGGAAAGGAAGAAAATAAGGCTTGATGAAGAATACAGTTTAAGTAATGGTATGTCCATATATGAAGGTATCAATACTAATCTCACTAGCATATATATGGATGGGGTCCAGGTGGAGTAGGAGTCATAGGGAATAACAAATACTGTGTGGATGTATTTTTGTATTACTGTGTCCCTACTGTGATGTATAATTAGAATACACCAATAAAAATATGCTAAAATATATAAAAATGAATACATTTTCATATTTCTAAGAAGTAGGCATTTTCAGAATTGCTACTTTCAAAATATGGAAACTCTCTAAAAAGAATAAGGGTGATGTTGGAATGGTATCAGAGAACTGAGTTATTTTTGGGAGGCAGTGGCATTTTCAAGTTTTGTATTTTCTTTATCCATAGAGCAAAGGGTACATTTCTATCTTCCAAATGAATTGTTATAATTATTGAATTCAGATTGAATGACACTGTGTCCTTTAAGGAGGAACTCATCCTCAGAGGATGCCTGAGGTAATCTGTAGATAATTACTTCTAGCTGGGTTGCTCTAATCATATGCATGCCTTACAAGGACCCCAGACCCCAGCCCTTGAAATGCTAGCTGCCTCTCAAGCCTACTTCATTGCTGTGATGGGATGTGAATGAGATTATCTCTCAGGACTGCTCTTTCTTGTACTGTGTCTGCACACTACATAATTGAATCTGCAAATAGTCTTGGTTGGTGTAAATCAAACCATGAAGTTTCTATGGGTGTACTTCTTAGGTACTGTAATCTATTGGTATGCATTCTCTGTCAGCAATCTCTGAAATTGGCCCTTAATATCTTTGTGACATATAGTAAAGCAGTTTCATTGATAGAGCCCTTTTCCTTCACATTATGAAAATCAATACAACTTAGCCAAAGGGTATCGTTGGAGTATAATTTCCAGAATGTGAAAAGCCCTCTACCTCCATATAATTGATAGGTAGATACTTTTTAAAGTATTTAAACTAATAAATAATGATTATAAGATTATATTATCATATCAACATTTTGAAAGCACTAATAAAATAATATATCCAAGTAATTGCCATCAGAAGCTACTAACATCATGAAGATACAGATAATACAATATTATGTGGCCTCTTATGGGAATACAAATATGAAGTATTCATAGTCAAACAAATTCAGGCCTGAATATAATCGTGTCTCTTGCTTTAACCATCACTGGGGATAAAACGTATAATATACATTGAAACAGGAATATAGCCAATTAAATCTAGGATGTGTGGATCTATAGTAGTCAGAAAAATATAGAAAATATAGAAAATATAGTAAAAATATAGAAAATATAGAAAATATAGTAGTCAGAAAAATATAGAAAAGCATGAGCCACCATGCCAGGCTGATAAGTATTATGCTAAGTGAGATTAGTCAGTCACAAAAAATAAGAAACCAGATGCTTTCCCTAATATGTGAGAGTTAGGGAGAAATGGGTCATAGGAGAACTCTTGAAAAAGGAAATCCTATAGAGGAGCAAAGAAGACAACCTAAAGGAGGAGAAAGGAGGGGGGAAGAGGAAAATCTCTAAAGCACACAATGTACTTAAACATATCGAAGTCAATCACTAAGCCAAGCAAGGGAAAGAGGGACCGGAAGGGAATGGGGTGGGAATTGGGTAGGGGTTAAATCAGCGATGTGTACATGTTTGTACACACAAGTTTTTTACCCCAATATGATGTTTGAATATAATGCACCAATAAAAAAAAATTTAAAGGAAATAAAAAGGAGGTAGTCTTCATAAAGTCAAGTTGTTATATACATTCATCACATTGATAAAATATAACAACACTTAGATTAGGAATAACTATGTACTATAACCTAAGCAAGTTAACACATGAAACTAATCACCATGCTAAGAAACCGTGTATGGGGCTGGGCATGGTGGCACACACTTGTAATCCCCAATCTTGGGAGGCGGAGACAGGAGGATCGCGCTTGTTAGAAGCCAGCCGCGCTGGTTTAGGAGACCCTGTTTCCAAATTATATATATAATAAAAAAATTATATATATATATATATATATATATATATATATATATATATATATATATCCTGGAGGTCTTTCTACCTCCAGGCTATACTTCCAGACCTATTTTTAAATATTTTATTTGGAAACAGGGTCTCACTAAGTTGCTGAGAGCCTCACTCAGTAGATGAGGCTGGCTTTGTACCTGTGTGATCCTCCTATCTCAGCTTCCCAAGTGCTGGGATTACAAGCATGAGCCACCATGCTAGGCTGATAAGTGTGTTTTTAAAAGATAAAATACTTTAGATTTAAAGTGCTGTTTCATATTGAAATTCAAAGATGCACATTATCATTTAACCTTACAAATTGTATTATATATGTTTTTCTTTTTTTTAAATGGTATTCTCAATTACCAACCTCATTAGTATGAGTGTTCATTTCCTTCATCTCAAAATACACTCTCAGCTTTAGAATCACCATCCCAATCCTACTGTCAAGAATGTGATTACAGAATCTATTTTAAAATATTTATTCCATTTCTTTTTGTCCTTGGAATATATCTCATTAGAGGAGTAAAGTCAAACAATTGTTTCAAATTAATAGGCTTTATTTTCCAGGATAGCTTTAGGTTTGCAGAAAAATTGAGCAAAAAAAATGAGAGATTTCTCATATACTATCAGTCCCTCTCCCCACACATAGCCTCCCCCATTATGAAGATCCTGTACCAGAGTAAACATTTACCACAATGCACCTACATAGATAGCACATTATCATGAAAACTCCATAACATACATTAGAGTTCATTCTTGAAAATATACATTGTATGGATCTGACAAATATTTAATGGCATATGTTCACTATTATAGTATTATACATAATACTTTCACCAACCTATAAATCCTCTGAGCTCTGAATATGCATCCATTTTTTTATATTTCTTATTGTAAGATTTGCCTATAGAGGAGTGACAACCAAGCACTTTAAGGATCCCTGGGCTCTCATCACGAACTTATCTGTCATAGCATTGATAAACATCATACTTTTTTGACTGCCTGGTATAGATAGTAGATAGGTCTTAAATGTTAGATACACTCTAATATTCTGATCTTTCTAAGTCTTTGAAATTGTTCTTAAACTTAAACCATATCAAATGTAGCATTTTTAATTTGCTTACTCAGGGATACCTGAGTAAGGTCCAGGTTTCAGCTACCTAGTCAACCAAACAACACACTATAATCTTCTCTACTTCCCTGAGCCACAATATTTCCTTTGTCAAGGATGGTTGTCACACAACAGTTCTATAGCAGTGTTGCTCCTTTCAGCAAATGTATGTCAACACTATAAAACTTTAAAAAAATAAACAATTTAACCTAAACTTATATTGAGTTGGTAGGTATATTAACTAGCCATTGGAGCCTCAAAACAGACCACAGCCCATGCTGATTGTTTGGTCATGAAAGAAAAAAATCAAACAAACAAAACTGCTCTGACTCTGCATCCATAGAAGCTCTAAGATGACTCATGTGTGTTGGTTCTGGTATTTATGGTGATATTTTTAAACTTCAATGTCTAATACAGTTCGATTATAGTAGTGTTCTTTAACAATTATACTCAGCAAAGGACAGTGAACAAATTATCATATGATCAGATTTCACCTTTACTTATTATAGTTTGTAATTATTGGACAACAGAGCCAATAAATAATGTAAATAAAAACTAGAGGGGATTTTACATATAAGCAACACAAATGCCTTTTACTGTAAGGAATAAAAATACTATTAATAAAAATTACAAGACTAAGAAAAAATTCTTTTACAATATACCAAGTCGTGTAGGTTCATGTTGAGGGCTGATTTTTAAGATCTTGTTCTTATTCAATGTATAACTTCAAGATGCAGCACTATACAAGTCACTAAAATTCTCAGTTTCCTAATCTATATAATAGAGACATAAAATGCTAACATTTTTCAGGTTTATGTTTTCATGGTTCTTTAAAAGTTAATAAGACATTGTCAGAAAAAGAAATAAGGAGCTCTGGAGTAATAATCATTTCTCCATAATTAGTGTTGATTCAAAATTCTATAAATATTTTATCCCAGATATATTTAAATTTTATATATTTTAGAATGGATATACCACTTTTACATGGATATGAAGTGGAATTTGTTGTTGCTTTGGATACGATATAGGCTAAATAAGATTACCAATATACTGACTGACTTTTACTAATTGATAATATATTTTTTCTTCTTTCTCTTACTTGTGGATTCAGTTAGTTAAATGTTTTAGGACTCTATTTCCATTAACTTAAAAAAACTTGAAATTATATTACTTGAATAAATTTGAAGTGTTCCATTTGAAAAAGTAGGAAAAAACTGTTATTTGTATTGATCTGCTTAATTGAACTAACTTAGAACAAATATTCTGCTATCTGATCTCTTTTTCAGTGAATTACCACGACCACTATAAGTTACGTGAACGTGTAAAAATACTATAAACTTGTGCAGCACCATTATACTAAGCATATCTAGCAAGAGCCTTTAAAAAGAAGGCCTCATTCAACTTTCTTCATCACAAGAAAACTCTTCAGTTCAGTATAGGTTACCTTAATAATCTGAAATACTCTCTTGGAACAAACAAACAAACATAGTGTCCTCAAAAGCTGATGCCTCACATGCTTATTAGTGTGCCATGGAAGAAAATGATAATACAATAGCATTTCACAGTGTGAAATGTACACTGCTGGATAGAGACAGCATGTGTTATCATACAATGTGCAAATGTTCACTGCCAGGGTGAAGCAACTTGGACTGAACCATGAAATGACTGCATTCACCTCAAAATGTTGGCAAAGCAAGAAAGTCATGAGTAGTAAGCTACTTACCCGATCATGATGAAAGTACTTATGAGAGCAGCAAAACTAACTTATTTAATATTTATATTTATTAAGAGAGGAACGACTATGCTTTTGCATAATATGACTTGAGGAAGCAGAGCTTGGCCTTAATTTGTAAATGCTTATTTTGAAGTGGCACCATATGTAGCCTTTTTCTTTTCCAGCTGGCTGGCCTTACTGCCTCTCTTTTTTCCTTTTTATCCAACCCAAAGCTCACCAGGAACCTCTTCCCAATTAACTGTATCCAATTTCTTGTGTCACAGATTCGTGGACTTTAAGATTATCAGCATTGGAATAGACCTAGTACATAATTTAGTTCCTCCCCATTTTCCCCCACCACCAATTAAATGACTGTGTGTGTGAGTGTGTGTGTGTGCATGTATTCTCTGTGTACACAGACATGCATATTTGAACAAGTATTTTGATCCTGATGTATTAGTACATTATTTTCATCAACAAATTGTATTTAAGTCATCTGAGAAAAATATTTGTTTAGTAACCTTTTTCTTTTGTGTGTTTGGATAGTTGTGAAAATTTATTGACGAATTAATTCAAAAAGTTGGTGATCAATTTCATAAGTTTTTAAGAAGATAATAAGCTGATGTTTGTTGCACCCCATTCTGGGCTTACTGAGGAGAATGCTGAAAAAAGGCCATTAAAATAAATAATAAATTTTATTAAAATAAAGTTTTGGTGGTAAGTGGTATTGTTACCTCAAAATAATTAGAAATACAATATAAGTTCTTAAGAAAAAAGAACTTTTGCTTTCACATATTTAATAAATATTTAATTCCAAATTTAAGTTTCCTGCAGGTGTATCTGATTAGCAAAAACTATAAGTTTTCACCTTTGTTGCAGTGGTGGCTGAATAAACACAGTTGTAGGTTTGGGGACAGTTCATTTCACTATGTGAAATGTATGGAAAACTATAATAACATGGGCAGCTTTCATTGAGAACTATCCATTGCAGTTCCCAAATGGCTAATATATATGCTACCCAGTGTAATGATTTACATTTGATATTTTAAGAATGAAGTGTATTATCTGTATTTTCTTTTTTTGGCAAAGGCTGTGCTGAAAATGGTGTTAAAAACACAATAAGATGTGTTCCTAATATCTACTACATCAGTTATCCTAACAATATGATTTATGGTGAAGGTCTGTTTTTGATGGAAGTAGGGAGTTGTAAGGTAAATGAATAATTGGATGATGTGGAAACTGCATGCATAAATGACTAATTATCAGTAAAAATCTCTGCATAGTAAGAACTGGGTGAGTTTTCCCCATTCTCATGACTTCACCTTTGTGTCATACATGATTGCCGGGACAATTTAATACATCTCCATACAACTCCACTGAGAGGGAACACCTGCAAATTGTACTTCTTGTTTCCTCCTGGGCTCTGTCCCATACACCTGTCTCCTTTACTGATTCTAATCTGTATCCTTTTGCTGTAATCAATCATAATTGTGCATATAACAGCCTCTTACCCCTCTAAGACCTTCTAGTGAATAATTGAGCCTGACCACAATCTTAAGGATCCCTGAAAGAGTGAGATGTGCTGTGTATTAAACAGATGCCCAGGATAAATCTCAGAATTTTTAATAAAAATCTTCACCGATTTTCTTTTTGAGCACAAGATTTTTATGTATATGACATAATAGCATATTTTGGCAAAGTTATAGGCATATTACTTTTTCTTTTGTGTAGTTCATGTTATGAACAAAATGATTTGTCTTTCAACACTCATCAATATCATCTTAAAAATTTGGAATATTCATTGTTTATGAGAAGCGAAGCACAGGTTGGTTCTACAGATGAAATATTATGGACAAATTTGGTTTGTAGTAGACTTCTAACTTCTTTTTAACTTTTATAGGTGAAGATATACTGTACATTCTAAATTTCTCTCTTATTTGCAAATATCTAATGGAGGAAATATTGATTGCTCTTTTCTGAGGTCTCAGTGGGTGGCCCTTCCCCTGTGTTAGCTTGCAACATTGCTCAGGATACTTTCTGGTGTGGAAATGTCACTATCTTGGCATGCCACAGATACAATGTTCCTCTGAGAGTATCACCACTCTTCTATTTTGCCCTTCAAACTATTTTATCTAATATTGGATTTAAGATTATAATTAATATTGTGAGCACTTCCTTGTCTTTAAAATTTACATTTTATTTCTAGTTACTTTTAGGTAACACAAAATTGTCCATATTTATGGGGTACAATGTGTACTTCAATGTATGTATACAAGAAATAGTGATCAGATTAGAGAGTGAGTTTATCCAGGACCTTAACCATTTATCAGATTATATTAGGAGTGTTTCAAATTCTTTCTTCTAACTATTTAGAAATATACAATAAATTATTGTTAACAATATTCATTCTATTATTCTATAAAATGGTAAATATTGTTTTTTCTTTCTAACTTTATTTTTATACACAATCCCCAACCTTTCTCTATTCCTTTATTTTCTGGATTTATTTCCTAAGGAAAGATATCTGTACTGCTTTGTATACTATACTGTTTTCAGAAATCAAGATATGGAATAAGTATAGGCATCCATTGATGGATAAAGAAATGGGATGGCTGTCTATTCAAATATTTAATGGGTAAAGAAACTGTGATATATATATATATATATATATAATCTCACAGTTATATATTATATGTTATGATATATAATAGAACAATCATATAATATATATTATATTATTTAAATATCTTCTTTGATTTTATTTGTTTTTGTATTAAGAAGGCCCTACACTAAACTAATATCCCTATAGTTGCTAAGAATTAGAAGTGCCTATTACTTTGAAATTCACACTCAATGTCCTTTTTGTTTGTTTATTAGTTTACTCAAAGAGTTATTATAAATGACACTGTATTCATTAAACTAGTGGAAGTAGCTACATATTTAGAAACAAATTAATAACAAGTACATAATAATTTTACATAGAAATGAAAAATATTGGCATGTTTGTTTTTTTTTAGTTTTACTCTAATTTTGATTTTAAAATTCTATTACTATTTTAAGAAGCTGTAATACATAAAGAAATATTAAATATTGAATATTCATAAGAAGAAAGAAGAGTAAAATTCAACCTGGGTTCAGTAGTATATAAACCTTGCAAGCCTAAATGATAGTTACATTCCATCTGGTTCATGCTTATTTCTGTGGTAGGAGCCCAAGCCACTCAGTGAATGACCTGATGATTTTCTATAGCCGGCCAACAAGTTGTGACATTTCAACCAGTTGTAATGTTCATATGCTATTCAATTAGGTTTTGTTTGAAATCATGTAACAGTTTAATGAGATTTATGGATTGCCTTTGACATGGAAGTCCTCTTTGTGCTTTACATATTTATTCTTATCTTCTCGTGTTTTTAAAAGCTCTATGAAATAAGAAACTATCACAACATGCTATTTTGTTCTGGTTTTGACTGGAGGCCATATGTATTATTCAAGAACCAGACCAACTGGAACACAGGAGTATGGCACAGAAGTATTTTATTATGGTCATATAGGATTATCTGAATTTCATTAGCTGTTGTAGGTTCATGGCTGAAAGAAATATCCTTCATTAGCATTGCAAACTTGCAAAATTTCCTTCCCTGAGATGAGGCTAAATTGAGATTTCTGGCTTAATATGAATGCTAGAAACTTGAATATTTATATGTAATACAAACTGTTTATAATCTACCAATTTACTTGCTTTTTCTTTGGTTTATTTGTTATTCTTTTTAAAGTAATATCGTTTCCTATCAAAATGTGCCTACTCTGGAGGAAGACTATATAGATATATCAGATTCAACACTTTCTATTTAGATTATCTTGGCAAATTAATTTATTTCTTTAAGCCTCAACCTCCTTATCTTTAAAATGGAAATAATACTAGTTCTCTAGCCATTTTAAGTATTGAATTAGATAATACATTTGCAAATGTAATATCTAGACTTGAAAAGATAATTTTAAACTATTTTTAGCTCATCTACTTGGATAATATTTTATAATAACTACACACCACAGCCAAATAGTATTAAAAAACTATTTTCATTGTGAATTTGCAAACTGGTTTAAGATTTAAAAAGTGCTATAAGGGATGGGAATACAGCTCAAAGGTAAAGTACTTGCATAGCATACATGGGTCTCTGGATTCTATCTTTAGTATTACAGAAATAAAAATAAAACTAAAAAAAGAAAGTGTAATGTTGAAATACCATGTCATCTTGAAGTCTCAGAAATATGGCAACAACGTATATTTTCCATCATTTTACTTTAAAGGGAGGATTTGCTTTGGAGATTTGACTATTTTTCTCTCCAAAATAATACCAGTTTTGAATAGGAGAGCTAGAAAATATCCAACCCCCAAACTGAAAGTTATCCTAACCACTTTTTATTTATCTTCACTTCATATCTAAGCAGCTTCAAGTTTCTATTATATCTTCTATGAACTATGGATGTTGTTTCCTGTCTGCTTCCAGTCTGTTCTTGCCACAGTACTGGGAGAAGGGGATCATTCTAATACTAGCAAAATACAAAACACAGTGGCAAGGCACAAAACTTATAATCTAAATATTGATTCTGCCTTACTTAACTGTTCCCTGCCTCAGTTATCCTTCCTCTCTCAACATCATACCATCACCTTTACTTCATAGAGTTCTGTTAACACTTAAGTGCATTATTAATTGTAAATATTTTATTGTCATTTTCAATGAAGATAAAATGTCTAATCCTGACACTCAAATCTAACCAGACACTCATTTCTCCTTATTAAGGCTTTCTTGTTCCAAATTCTTTTTAGGTTAATGTCCAAACTCCTTGCAATTTATTCAAGTAGTTGTATTATTAGTCTTTGTCATTAGATTAATCCTACTCTCTCATTCCTCTCAGGATGACTGCAGTAATTCTGAAGCATGTGCAGTTTCAAAGCAGAGAAATCTCTACTTTTGCTCAAACTATTTCAACTGGATCATTGGCTCTTGTTTGCATCTCCTCTGCTTTACTTTTGAACATGTACTCATATATATAAGACAGAGATAAAGTCATATGTTTTATTATTATTATTATTATTATTATTATTATAACAAAGTATTATTTTAATACTTTTATTGGTACCTTATAACCATACATCTTATTGAGGTTTAATGTGAAAGAGACATACATGCTCAAAGCACCCATTACATTTTCCTCCAGATCCAGTCCTGTTTCCTCCTTCTCCAAAATTTTTGATAGTTCCTATTATTGATATGGGTATTGATAGCTCAAGATTGTACATAGTATTGTTTGAATTGATTTCTTTTGCAGTTTTCTCCCCTCCTCACACTGTCTTCCTCCCAAAATCCCCTTCCACTTTTCTTCTCATTATTTTAAGTCTCCTGTTTCTCAGTTTCTTTCTAGCTTTAATATTTGAGAGAATACATTTGACCCTTCACTTTATAAGACTGGCTAATTTCAGCATAATATTTTCTTGTTATATTCATAACTTTGTTCTTTTTTTGCTGAGAAAAATTCCATTGTGCACATATACCATAGTTTAGTAATCCATTCATGTCTTGATGGACACTTAAGCTGTTTCTATAATTTGGCTTTTGTGAATTAGGCTGCTATAAACATGGATATACATGTATCATCATAATATTCTGACTTCTATCTTTCAGAAAAATACCTGGAAGTGGTATAGCTGGGTCATATGGAGGTTCCATACCCAGCAGGCTTTCTGCTAAATCTCCAAACTGGTCTCCGTGTGGCTCTACAAATTTGCAATCCTTACAACAGTGCATAAGGGCTCCTATCTCCCACATCTTTGCTAGTATTTTTTAGCTCAGGATAGGTTACACACTACCAACACGTCCCTTTCTTTAAGATCTTATGTTTGGGAGATAAATTTGAGCCTATTGTTCCGAGATATAAAAAACCATAGATTAATTGCTTGTGATCATGTAGAAAATGATAAATACTTTTGTTTCCCTTCATCCCCACAAAAATAAAGAAAAAGAGGAGAAATAGGGAGAAAAAAAAGTTTTTTCCTAGAGATTCTATCCAGAAGTTACTTGAAGCTTAAATGTGCATTTTCATTTCACAACCGAACTCTTTTTTCCTCACCTTCCCAGTACATTGCCTGTCTACTTGAATTTATGACCACTGAACTGCAGTTTGCTTTATTCTTCTAAAAGTGGTTTAAAAGTGTTCTGGAACTCTCTAAACAATAAAAAACTAACAAGAGTAATGTTTTCTAAACAATAACTCATTTTTTAAATGGTCAATAAATACAAACAAGGCAAGTCCCCAAAGTTCTCTTTGCAACTTACCAGTGAGAAGAAGGATTAGGAAGCAAAGCCCATGTGAACTTGTTGCATAGTGACAGCTATATGGACCCCTTCCAGGCCCGCACTGAACCCCACACCAGCTCACTGTGGATCATTTAACACTAAATACTTGAAAAACACCTGGAACCAATGGTTTGTGTCTTTTAAAGCCATTTGTCTTCAGAATTTCCATTAGATGGTAATGGAATGAAATGGGGAATTATACTAATTTTTAAGCTAATTTCGCTTCTTCTGATAATAGTTTCCAGATCCCACATGACTAATAGTGACTAAGAATTAATCATCTGAATCATAACAATATGAGAATAAAAGTGCCATCAATGATCCCAATGAGGCTTAAATTAAAGAAGAATGGTTTCAGGTAATCTGGGACTCATGACCATCTAAAATGACAAAGTAGAAAATTATTATATTGTTTTGGATCCCATATGAAAAATATGAACCATATATTCTTAACACATTTTTAGTACCTATGATCATATACAATAATATTTGCATGATCTACATATTTCCATGATTATACTTAAATATTTTGAGACTTCTTTAAAATTTTATAGGTACAGAAAACTCTCTTTTTCTTGTTGTTTTCTTCTTTCATATTTTTTGATTTTTTAGTTCTTTAACCTATTCAGTATTTTAGTATTAAGTAGTTTGCATGCTCATAAATACGTTGGATATTATTGCTTAAAGAATTGAGTGTTGTTTTACAAGAAGATAAAATCAAGGTTAATTTAATATTTTAAAAATAAAACTCTATATCTCAAGGTAAATTTAGAGTTTTCTACTTATTTACTCTCATTTGATGTCTTTCAAAATGTAAAAGAGAATTTCTATTGAAATGAAACATACATAAAGGGCTTTTTCATACACTACTCTAGGTCACCTTTTTGAGGGACAGGTTCTTGTTTCCACTAAAGTTTTATTTTTCAGAATAAAATATATAGTTTTATAACATAAGATTTAGGATACTGTCTAGATAACCTAAATCTCAATAGAAGTACCATCCCAAAGAAATGTATCTTAGGGATTTTATCCAGAATTTATCTAGACAAGTTGAATGTGTTATTTATCATGAACAATTAAGAGTGTTGACACAGATGTTGAGCATAAAAGAGTATCCATAGGATATTGCAAACAAACCTTGATTTCCCCCACCCCAGGACATTGATATAGAGTTAATATTCAGATGAGGATTGCAACCCTTATTTGGCAACTTTTCCTTAACTTCTTTTCTACTTCTTCCTTCCGTGCTCAGCCTTGGCTTTAGTTTGGTCACTCTTCCCTGTGGTCAAATTATTTTTCTCAAAGCTTTTTTCTTAGGGGACAAAGTGTGCCTGCATTCAAATTTTATTGTTCTGAAGAATAAAGACTATGCTTCTGATCATGTAGGATATAATAAAGACTCTTGTCCCTTTCATCCTCACCAAAAGGAAGAGGTAGAAGTGAGCAGAAGGAAAAACAAAGTAAGGGAAGGAGGGAGGTAAGGAGAAAAGAAAGAAAATTGGGAGATGGTTGTGTTGTGGCCTATTTCTGTCCTGAAAGTACCATGTGACAGAGTGTCTGACATGTACAGCTCCTCAAGAAGAGGTTCATTCCTATCTTTTACAAAGGTCCTATGAGTTAAATATTTAATGTAGCCAATAAGAATCTTATAGTGGGATTTACTGTATAATTAAGTTTAAATATGCACCTACACTAATTATTTCAGTTGGATGCAATCTCATCATTTGGTTTTGATTATTCTACCCTAGTTTTGCCATGTCTAGCCTTTCATTAATCAAAAATGATAGCTCCTTTCTGTACCATATTCTGCCTTCTAAGCTTCACTTGCATTTTAATTTAGAGTATATTTGCTTTTTAGGTAATTTTGGTGTCACTGAATGTAGTGAATATTTGTTTTACCTTATTTAACCACATAATAATCCTATAGTGTGACTAAGATGATTATCTTCATTTCACATATAAGTGTAAGGGAGGGCTAATAAATCATACAGCTAAATAGTAGTAAGCCTAAGTTCACGCAATCCTTACTCTCCAACCTTCAAAATTCTCTACATATATAAATAATTACATATGAAATAATAAATATTTATGACATGAGTATAAGATGTAACTTCAAATATGTGTTTAATTAAATTCTTTATGCATATAAAGGGTAACAATTTAACTCTAACTATAGGCCTGAGAGTCAAACTACTGCCTCATTTTATGAGATATTGAATCAATGTATTGGGTTCAGTGAAGTCAGTGAATGTAATTCATTATAGAATTAACCAATTAATCATTTTATAAATCATATCTGTTTCTTCAAAGTTTCTATAAATGTCATCTCCTCAATTGGCAACAACCACAAAAGAAGCAGCTTTATTTTTGTCTTGATATCAAGAAAAAATGTAATGTGCAAGGTAAGCTACAATGGCTCTTGTGCAAGCTAGCAATTACTTGATGTGCTCTACATCCATTAAATAGGATATTCCAAATTTTCTTCTGAGAAGTTATATTGGAAAAAGAAAAGAAAAAATTAAGGAGGCTTTTAGGAGTTAGAATAATTATCATTTTATGTATAACATATTTAAAGTTTATATGGCAGTCAGGATGAGAGCTATATAAGGAAATCATAAGACACTCAAAACAATTTCAGTTATCTTCATGGGTATAACTTAGGTTATAGTATTGATCATTTCTAACTCTTTTCTCTCCAGAGATTGTACATGAATTAAACACTCATTTCAACTTGTTTTCCCAGTCATAGATAGTATGAAGGAAGGAAAAAGTGAGGACAGAACTAGTAGATTATCCTTTGATTTACAATTTGTTAAATTTCAAGAAAGAGAAATTTAATGTAACTAAAATAAAATGAAATAACATTATTTTAAGGCCAAATATAAGTATTATGAAAATTCAGAAAGTTCTGTACAATCTTACTTTACAAAGGGAATGTTATCATACCACATACAATCAGAAAGCAATTTATGAATTTATGCACTTATACTAGGCTATCATATTGGGTGATAATACCAGTAGATCACACCAAATGTGTCCTTCTTATAATTTTGATTCAGATTGACTTCATTTTCATCTTCCTCTTTAATTAAAAATCCAGAAAATAACACATTTATTTTATCCATATAATAAATTTGAAATTCAGTTACATCTGGCTAGAAAAATAGGAGTATCTGACACATAGAATTGGCATGTCAAGGTTTTTTTTTTTGAAGGATAAAGCATAATAAATTGATAGAGTGATAATTGGTATACTAATTCCTTCCCATACTTGTTTTATAGAATATCTATTATGACAGTTAATTTATTCCTGATTACACGTATTTTAAATTAACTTATTTATTATCTTATTTATTTATATATGTATTTTTTTTTGTACTGGGGATTGAACCCAGGGATATTCTACCTCTGAGTTATACCTCTAGTCCTATTTTATGTTGATGACCACCTGAGGAGAAAAGAATAATTCAGACAGAGAGCAAATTGAGAGAGGCAGGCCAGGGGACCCCACTCATAGGCAAAGACCCTAATGGACACCGGTCCACAGCTTTTATTCATTCTTGAGGGAAGAAGTTAAGTTATGGATGCTACTGCATATGTGCAGAACCCAGAAAGTAAAGTTTAGCTAGAAAATGTTCAGTGAGGGCTTGTGGTTAAAGTCTAACTGGGATGGCTGAAGAACATTGCACAAAGTCTTTGAGGTAGCAGTAACAAAACCACTGAGGATGTGCAGAAGATCCTTGAGAATGTTTGAGAAGAGGGATATTTGAGAGTATGTGCTGGAAAGGGAACTTTTACCTTGGAGGAACAGGCTGCTTTCAGAGAGCCATTAGTCTTATGGTTTTCTAAGACCCTTAGATCTTTCCCAAGGTAAATGTTACCCTGTTCCTTGCAGTAGCATTCTCCACAATTATTTTGAAACCATAGGTTTCTGAAACCTAGGTCTCACTAGGTTTCTGAGAGCCTTGCAAAATTGCTGAGGCTGGCCGCGACCTTTTGATCCTCCTGTGTCAGTGTCCCAAGTACTAGGCTTACAGGTATGTGCCATCACATCAGACTTACCTTTAATTAATATGTGACTATAATTATTTTGGGAGGATAATATAACACTTAAATACATGTATGCAATATAATGCATAATGATCAAATAACTGACATATGTGTCACCTGAGACATGGGAACATTCAAAATCCTTTCTAGCTATTTAAAATGTAAAATGAATTGTCATCAACCATATTTATCCTATTTTGCCATAGAACATTAGAAGTTATTCTTCTTATCAAACTGCATATGTTCACCTATTAACCTTTATCATACATCATACAATTCACTTTCTCACAACACAATGAATGAAAAGTGAAAAACTTTCTTATTCTGTTTTAAATTATGTAGTCAGTCCATATAAATCATCAACAGTTTCATTAATCCTTTTACAATCACTGTTCTTGTTTTCCATTTTAGAAATTCATGAAATGTTGGAGATGTTTATCTCCTAATTTTCAAGGATTTTATAAATGCTTGCTACAAATCATCCTGCACATTGATTCATAAGAATATGGCATAATGGTATTTTAGTTTTCCTTTGGTTAAGTGGGCTTGTTAAAAATTTTGATCCTTATTTAAAAGTCCTGATTTTTTAAATTCTCATAGCCTATCATTACAAGACACTTGGAAATCTCAGTTTTCTTTCTCCTTGAGGTTTTTTTTTATTTAACCATTTCTTCCTAATTTTATATGACTTATGCTTGTCTCAAATTTGTTTCATATAAGCAATGATATTTAAGAACTGAAGAAATATTTTTGTTCTCATGTAGAGAGAATATCATAGAAACCACAATAACTAACAACTTAGTGGTAAGAAACAGAGTTGTAAAATATTCTGTAAAGCAAAAATTATTTTCTACATAAAAAATATTTCTGATGTCAGAAGACAGATAATTGAAAAGATTTGAGATGGTATTAGGTAATTAAAGAAAGAAAATAATAATGAAACACGTATTTTCAAAAATACTGTCTAAAGTCTAGTGAGTTTTATCCAAGTATCTAATAAAATCAGAGGCAGAGCTATCACTGAGGCAAAAAGTATGGGACTTCTGCATGTCAATGACAGATTAGTGCAAGAATCAACAGGGAAAGTGAGAGATGCTTTTAATACAATGATATACAGGACACAACCTCAATGATTCTGATTTAGTAGGGATTTGTATTTTCAAACATCACTCCAAATGTTTTAGAAATTTTTGAAGCTATGTATTTATGGTTTGAATTTATATTGATGTAACTCTGGCATATAATACTCATTCAAAAATTTACTAGTTGTCTAGATAACAAAATGTTTAACCAGACAAAGCCCCAGTTTCCTCATCTATTGATGCTGTCATGATAATCATCAACTCACTAGGCTAATATGAATCAGAATTGAGATAATGCACATAAAACAGTATATCTCTGGTCCCATGCATATTCCCCATGAATATTATTTCTGAAACAGTACCCAGTCAATGACAATATTATCTTCTCTATCATCTATAATAACTTCTGTTTATTTTGTTAGTTTGGACAAATCTTATGAATTTCCTGAGTCTCAATTTCCTATTTTATACTTTTATTTGTGCATCGTAATTTTGCATCATAATGAAGCATAGAGTGACAGGAACATACATACACACATCATTTTGTATGTTTCCCTCTGGACCCATCCCACTCTCTTCCCTTTCCAATATATGACATCGAGATTGACATTGATAATTTATATATAGCATTATTTAAACCATTACCTTCCTTGCATCTCTGTACTTCTTCTTCCCTCCTCTAAACACCCTCCATGGCGCCAATGAAGTCTGATTCCTTTACCCGAGAGAAATTATGAAACAGAAGAAACCAGTTTATTAGTCTGTGAAGGATGATCAAAGAATTTAACTCATAAGTCAATGGAACAAATATGTAAAATAATAAATGCCTTAAAGTATTTAGCATGTATGTTACTTGTACAAAATTGGTCTTCAAATTGTGATAGTTATTACTTTCAATTTCTGGGAGTAAATGTAGTTATTAATCTATTAAATACTGGGAGGCTATATCTAGGAAGAAAAGTTGATGAGAGAAAAATATTGGTCCTTCATGTGGTATTTTATGACACATGCTCATGTAAATGTCATTGATTCCCTTCCTGCTCCTTGTTTTCATTACTGTGGCTCAAATATATATGGATCTCCAAACTTTATATGTTGGAACTTAATCAGCAAGTAGGTGGAATTAGAAGATTGGGTTTTAGCAGGGTAGTTGAGTCAGGAAAGCACCACATTCACAAAAGAGATTAATGACTTTATAAAGAGACGCACAAGGCTGCTTACCCCTTTCACTCTTCTGCCCTTCCATGCCTTGTCATGTGAGGACACAGTGTTAAAGGCCCCATTTTTATTTTTTTAAATCAACACATAAAAATGTACTTATTTACAGGCACCAGGTAGTGTTTTAATTATTGTATACATTTGTAATATTCAAATCAAGGAAGCATATCTATCTACTCAAACATTCTTCATCCTTTTTGTGGTAAAAATGTTCAAATCCCCTTTTTCCAGGTTTGTTGAAATACACAATCGTTGTATATAGTCAGCCTAGCATGTGAGACAATGCATGAGCTCTCTCAAGATACAAAATCATCTGCCACCTTGATCTTGGACCTCCTAGTAATCACAACTGTGAGAAAATACATTTTCTATTGTTTATAAATTATGTTGTGCCAGGTAGTTCATTATACCAGGATTAATGGGCTGAGACGATCACCAAACAAAAATCAAAATTCCTCTCACTTTTTTACATATTTTAAACAGGAAGTCCCCTGAGAATTTTTATCCCCTCAGCAAGGGTGGCATATTTAAAAAAAAATACAAGACATTAAGTAAAATTTAAATTTTAGATAAGCAATAAATACATCTTAATTATTTTAGTGTTAATATGCCTCATCCATACTTTATATAAGGAACCACATGTGATGCTTGAGATTATATGTGTAATGAAAAATAGTATTTATTTGAAATTCAAATATAACTGAAAATACACTTTTGTTTTTGACAATTCAGATCCTAAAGGCAGTACTAGATATTCAACTTAAACTAATATCTTACTGGTATAAAAACGTCTCTAAGGGTTGAATCCACAAGCCAGAGAATGCCTTCTTCCATAAAGACTTATGGCTGAGTCTGACAGTAGGCAGCCTCAGAATGCATTTTTCCAATTCTCAATCACAAAGACTCAGACACTTGGGCTGTAAATCGTTATCTATTTGACTAACCTGTAATTTTCCTCAGTTGGCTATATAATGTCAGTCATTTTAATTCCATTTCTCTGCATACTCTTTCCTCCCCTTGATCTCTTCAGCATTTCCCCCCTCTTCACAAAGCAGAAGACGTCCATAATGCATTGCTTATTGCTACTCTGCTGAGTGTCCCTGGGGACCCATCTGTCTGGAAGTGCTCTCTTGTCAGCAGTAGGGGACCAGAGGTGACTGCCAACCTGAGAAAGGCATCTCCACTATTCTTGACATGGCACTTTCTCTTATTTCTCAACTTTTGTGTCAAAACCAATTCGAAGATAGCCAGCTTTGCTTTATAAGTAACACACAATAAATTCTTGTCTGGAACTGATCAAAATAAAAGTTTTCACATGTTTATACTTCACAAGATCAGTGAATCTGGGATCTACCTTTAAAAAAAGCTGAACTAAACAACGAGGAATCAAACTTCCAATATAGTGTATTGTTCAAGATCCTGAGCTAGCTATAAAATAGACTGTGTTCTTTGCCAAACTCTATTGAGCAACTTCAAGAAATAATAAACATTTCTAATGCATTTCTCAAACTTACAATTATCTTGTAAAACATCTACTGAGAAATAGAAGCATCTTTAAAATAATAATATTCTAAATACTTATCTGCTTTTAGTCTTGATGTTATCATTTATAGTTTAAAATGTTGGTGCATTTTTTTATGTGACCCCTTTGAAATATGAGTAGCTCCAAACTTCAGATAAGCTGAGAGCAAATCAGAATTACCACGTACAAAATAAGTGGGAGTGTTTTATTCCTTTACTGTGATGTGCCTTGTCACAGCTCTGTGATAAACTGCATTCCTACCCATAGGCTGTCAATGAATATTGGTTCACACCTCTTGTTCCATCTCACAAGGCAGGTGTGGTTGATTGACCAAGTTGTACTCCTCCAAAAGGCGAAATCCATCTCTAAGTAAAAATTATAAAAGTTGTGCTGCCTATTGACTGATTATATGCTGAACATAGTACCAAGGACTTTAAAATATTTTCACCTTTAATCATCAAACTAATCTTAATGAGTGAGATGTAATTATCACAATTTAATTGTCCAAGGTAAGCTAAATGCTGGGTATTGAATTCAAACTCAAATGTTAGTACCTGAAGCTTCTAATCATTCTATCCTCAAAGTTTTTATAGTTTCACATTAGCTTTCTACTTAAATCTTGGTATAGTGACCAATGAAAGGTTATAAAAATTATAACTAATATTCAAATTATATAAATATAATTAATGTTCAAATGATATATCCAAGATTCTAGTGTTCCCACTGATTCCCTTTAAATTTTTGATACTGACCACTTTAATTTTTTCAGAAAATAAGCAAAGCATTTTGCATTACATAGTACATATTATAAAATTATTGTAATATAGTCTGAATAGAAGTAGCAAAATATCAATTGTGTACAAAGTATTTATAGAATTCTTAAAATAAATGCAATATTTTTTAAATTTTTTTATTGGTGCACTGTATTCATACATCATAGTGGGATACAAAAAACTTTTGTAGACATACATGCACACATCGCCCAGTCAGCCCCCACCCGATCCCCACCCCATTCCCTCCCCATCCCTCCTTCCCATGCTTGGCTTAGTGGTTGACATCTAGTATTATAGCAATTTATTTAAAATTAAAAATGATAATCTTACATAACAGTTTCATTTGTCTGATACCAAGCTTTTGATAACTTAAAGATTACATTTTAATATTTCTTTTTGCTTTCTTTCTTACCAGAGAATATTTTTTTAGGTGAAACTATCATATATTTATATATTTATTTTTCAGAAAGAATCTATCCTAATATGTAATATGGACTCTAGATACCCAAAATGATTTCAAAAACGAACAAATCTAGAAGATATATATTTTCTAATTTCAAACCATATAAAGCTATAATAATTGAAAAAGTGTAGTACTGTTCTAAAGGCAGATATATAAACCATTGGAGTTAAATAAAAGCCAAAGGAGGGAATAGGATATTTTGTCCTTTGAACTTTAGGGATTTAAACATTTCTCAACATCAAACAATAACATGTTTAGAAACTGCTGATAATTTTGGACAGCCATTCAAAGCATACCTTCCAGGTAGATTTAGAATCCAATTTTCAGCAAACAATAAGTATATACATTAGTGAATATGTACATTCTTGTGGAAATTAAATAGCTAGATATATAGATAATATATAAATAAACAAGTTAGTAAATCTTTGAGGAAATCGGAATTAAGAAAAAGAGTAAGGCAAGTGTAATTATAAGAGTTGCAGAATGAGATTTTAAACATAGTATGAGTCTAAAATGCATTGGAACTTAACAAATACTAGATAATGGAGATAAAAGTTATGCTTATGGAAACAGAAGTAAAGTGCTTTTATATCTAGGTGCTTGTTATTAATGGAAAAAATATCAAATACAAGAGCTAAGTTGTTTGATGGAAACAAATAAGTGTGAGCTCAAGTAGAGTGTTTTTTAGCCTGGCTTAATCATCTCATTCTTTTTTTTTTTTTTTTTTTGGTGGTACTGGGGTTCCTGGAAGCCCTTCTACCTCCGGGCTACACTCCCAGACCTATTTTTGCATTTCTATTTGGAAACAGGGTCTCCTAAGCCAGCGCGCGGGGCTAGCTTCGAACCTGCGCGATCCTCCTGTCTCTGCCTCCCAAGCGCGGGGATTACAAGCGTGCGCCACCACGCCCTGCCATCTCATTCTTAATATTGCATTTTCTTAAGCCTCCAATTTATTACATTACTTCAATATAAAAAGAAGAGGTAAAATAATTGTATATCACATCTTTTTCTGAATAATAATTTCTAAGGCACTATTTATAGCTCCCACTGTTTTGAGGAAGCATTTACAATTTAAGAAATCCAAAAATAGAAGTACTTAAGAAAAACTTGGCTATGTCATTACTATTATAGTATTATAGTAAGAATTCTAATGTGTAATTTATTTCAGTGCTTCCAAATGGTAATGGCTTGCTGACATTAACATTTTTTCTTTATTTTTCCCATTATTACAGACCATGGTGTCTAAAAATATTGCAAAAAGAACAGCAACAAAACAACAATCTTTTAATGATCCAAAATAATTATCCTGATCACTAAATCACTATAGCTTCTTATAGACTCATTTAAGCCTTTGTCTTAGAAAGAAGATTTTCTACTCAATATGTTTTGTGCTTTTTCTATTGTACTATTTTCAAGTGATGATTTCCTTAATTGTCAAAATCCATGTTCTATTTTGTGGTTAAAGGCACTGTCATATTTTTCAAGGTCTTACTTCTGAACAATTTCTGTTTAAATATTAACTGGCCTTCACATATATGGTATTTCTTGATTCTTCTGCCCAGCTTTATTAAAAATTACTAAACTATTGCGTCTGAGGAACTTAGATATGACTTCCAATAGCTCTTCCACAATAGAACACCACCAAGAGGGAATGTCTATGCCCTTCGTTCTGATGATTCACTCTCAGCAAGCTGTATTCAATTTCCAAAAAACTCTGACCCTGACTTCACTCCGTTTGGAGTTATCAACATCTTACAGAAAAAAATCCATCCATTTTTAAACGGAAGTACATTTTCTCATTTAGACATCCTCCCAAAAGGCATAAAAAGTAATTTTCTACTCTTGAAATTTCTGTGCTTAACATTTTATTTTGTCTGATCTTATGAAACATGATACAAGTAGATTTCACTAGGGTTATATGGAATAGAAAGTGCTGAGAACAATTAGACTGTTCTTTTATTTAATAAGCACCAAGCTGAAACTAACATCATATTTAAAAAGACTGAGAAAATGAAGATATTTAATAGAAAATACAATTTTATCATTGCATACCAATAACCATTTATTGTAATAAAATATGTATTCTTTACAAGAAACTTTGAGGCACAAGGACATTGTATTTTCAAAAAACATGATGTAGATATAATAGATTATTATCTTTATTTTAGAGATAAAATAACTAAACCTCAGAGACACACAGAGATGGGTTCTAGGCTAACTCATTACCTAGAACAAAAATTATGGCCAGATATAAAGTATTATGTGTTTAAATGTGGTATTTTCCCCGAGATTCTATTCTTCTCATATAAGACGTGTATAGAAGTCAATGAGTAAATATCCAGTCAGTATGCAGTTTATGCTTTTGAGGAATTTATAGTCTATGGAGTTAAAAGGCAAGTAATTCTAGGCAAAAGTGATAGCTATTGTGCTAACTTATTGATTATTGTCTCTTTTCAACTACTAAAATAAAATGTCTGTGATTTCAGGGATCTTCATCTGGTTTTCCCCCCTCTAAGGTATTTTTCATATATATGTCTCATAATCATTCAATAAATAATTTTGAATGAGTGAACGAAAGAAATGATTAAAATATCATTCTCTAAGTGAGGAAGCACTGGAGTGGGAGAATATTTTCTCAAGTTCTGAGAGCCATCTTCCTGATCTTGTCCCTGCCCATCTGTACAATTCTACCTCCTGCCAAGCACCTGTATCCTTACTATGCTTCAAATCCTCTGATCTCCCTGGTCATTCAATTAGAAGTAGCAACACATCCCCTCTAACCCTTCTAGTTCTTGCCACAACTTCTTATTATGACCTACTGTATTGTTTGTTCTAGTAGTTGTTGGTAGACCACTCCTATCGAGGGAACTCAATGAAAGCAATGATCTAAAAATCTAGCTTTTCTAATCTAGTGCTTTGTCCCCAGCCCTTAAAAACTCAGTATGTATATGGAAAAAGAGACAGAATTTGGAGATTTGGCTTATAGCTTAAAAAAAGCTAAAGGCTGGTGGAGTTGGGGATTTAGCTCAGCAGTGCAATGCTTGGCTGGCATGCATGAGGCTCAATATTTCATTCCATCACTGGAGAAAAAAAATTTCTTCTACAGAAGATCAATGATACCAGGTTATATCAGTAGGATTCTTCATAATAACATAATCTGAGAAATATAAAGAACATACAGTTGTTGGAAAACTAGCACAAAATCATACAATTTTAAGCCAACCTTATAGAACAATAAATTGGATCACAACTACTGAGATAGAAAAGCGGATTTTATATGTAGAGGGTTCTTCCTGGGGCCCTAAATGACCTTCCCTATTTTCTAGGAAGTTCAGTAATAAGGTAATTCCTGTTCACCTCTGGCATTGTAACTTTGTATTCTCTGATGTCATGTGTATTTTTAGATCATTCCATCATTTCATAGAAGGAGAAGAACAATCTGTTGCTTACAACCAAAGAAGCAAGACTTAATCTGACATTCTCAGGTCCCTCCCAAAGAATCTCTTTATTTTTTATTAGTGAATTACTTTCCTGTCTTACCTGACTTAAATAATTCAAAATCAGAGTCCATTCATCACATCATTTTATCTACCTAGACCATGTTCAGTTAGGGCAGATGATTGAAAACATCACTCTTCAATCTTCCACCAGCCTCATTGGTCTTAGGAGTTTCTAAAAATAGGAAGATCTCAGGGAGCACTGCTATCCATCAATGTGCAATTTGAAGGACACCGAAAGAATTGCTTAATCAAGCATACTTCCATGATATACCCCCCTGTGACTCCCTAAATGTATTTTGTGAGCCATTTTTAGAAGGCCCTCCAGATACAAGCTCACTTAAATATAGCTAACTGAGTCATATTTGTCAATCTGGGAAATTTTCAATATCAGGAGTTATAAAATTAAATCAGTAGAGTAACATTAAAGGGGTCTTACAAGAATAAAAATTCGTCTGAAAAACAATTTTTAATTTTATGAAACATATTTTGACCCTCTATTTTTTCTTTAATTTTATTTTCTCATCCTTAAAATTGCTGCTACTATTTTGCATTTTATGTCATACTATTTTACTCCCTATTTATACCATCTGCATAAATATTTCCTCATGAATTTGAAGTACTAATCTATTAATGAAAATATTATTAACACTTATCTCTAAAAGGATAACAGTTTACTAGTGACCTTTCAAATGCCTGTCAAACTACCTGATTTTGTCAGACCTTTATTCCTCTTTCACATAAAGAGAAATGGTGGGGGAAAGAAAAATCCCAGAGCCTCCCATACTGATCACCTAGTTTTTTCGATGAGGAAACAGATCCTGGAGGTGACCTTAATTTATCAGGATTACCTTGAATGTGCCTAGCCGTGTTTACTCTCCCAACTATTTGTGAAAATTAGAACTTCAACAACCAAAACCTTGTAATTTTTTTTACATATAATATAGTACCATATTTTTGTAGGACTTCAGTAAATATTTGATTATTTTGAGCTGGACGTGGTGGCACATGCTTATAATTCCAGCATTTGGGAGACTGAGACCTGAGAATCATGGTTTGCAGACAGCCTCAGCTACTTAGGCCCTCTGCAACTTAGTGGGACCCCGTTTCAAATAAATAAAGAATAAAAAATAGGGCAGGGGGTGTAGTTAAGAGGTTGAATGACCCAGGGTTCCATCCCCATACCCACAAAAAATTTATTTTGATTATTTTAATTACAATTATCTCTCAGGGGTACACATTGCATTCTAAGCATCACTTCACTTAGTAACATCTGAGTTGACTATGTGGCATTAATCTAATTATGCCAAGACTTTATATATGTGTTCTTTAAAAAAGTTTGAGAGCTTCAGAAGTCCTAGTTTCAGTCCTAAGTAAATTTATAATTAAAACAAGATTCTGATTACCCACTTTGCCAGTATGGATTGTAGCTCTATTCTGAGATTGCAGTTTTTTCAACATCTGTATGTCCTTTGGAGCTAATCAATTTTATCAGCTAATTGTGTAATTAGGACATTTTTTATAATGTATTATGCACTTCACAGAATGGGTGGCTTCTTCAAATCCATTCTGGTCTATCATGTAATTAAGTAATTAAGCATGATGCTCAATAAAGAAACTATCCTTCGAATAATTAGTGGAAAAGACAGACCATAAGCAGTATGTAATATGTTTTCTTTCACAGATTCATTACTGAAAATACAATTGTATCATATTATAATACATATTATTTATTACCATAATATGAAAATGATAGAACAGTATTTCTGACTATAATGAAAATATCAAGAGCAATTTATCCATATATAAATATAATTTCAACATAGCAAAATTTAGTGTGCTTCAAAAAAATCTTAGGTTTAACTGATTGTTTAAAAAAATCAATGTAAAGTGTTTATAACACAATATAAAAACGTGCTTATAAACTGGGCATATAATCCCAGTACTTGGGAGGCTGAGATAGAAGGTTTGCAGTTTGATGAGGCACTCTGCAACTTAGTGAGACCCTGTTTCCAAATGAAGAATAAAAAATAGGGCTGAGGGTATACGTTGGAGATAGGATGCCCCTGGGTTTAATCCCTGGTACTAAAAAAAAAAAGTGCTTATAATTTAATAAGACACTTTAACGTGTTAACACTTTTTTTTTTCCAGAAACAGATTACAAACCTAACTGTGATTTCTTTCCAGGCTACATTTTTATTTCATTTTTAATAATAAATTAATTTTAGGTGAAACATATTAGTTAATTATATTTTAAGGGTTTTTCAATAATTGTATTATTTTAAAACAAGTTATCTCAGATGGAAATGAAGAAATACAAACATAAAGTAGTTTATAAAGGATATTGCTATAATTTTGTTTAATTCTAAATCAGGATTATTTAATTTTACAAATGTAAAATGCAGATGAGACCATTTCTTATTCTTGCAATAGAAAACAATGGTCCTACTTTTGTTTAACTCCTAGGATGTAAAAGGCTGTCATCAATAACTATTAACACATTTTTGGCACAGTGAAGCTGTGGCACATGCTTTAGGGAGAGTCTCAATAAAATACAGTGAGTTCAGTGATGGTCATGAGATAGAGGACAGACTGATTAAATTGATGTCCTGGTTAGTAAATGCTTCAAGCAAATGCAGAACAATTAAGAAGGCTCAAGGAGGAAAGGTGGGACAAATAAAAAGGGGTATTTTAATAAGAGGAAAAGAATTTGTAGAACTATTACTAAAGCATTACGTGCTCAGAAATTTTCTAGTAATTTTATATTGCCATTCCATTGAAGGATAGTTGCAATTGAAGTTACCTGTGGAAGGAAATGAGGCAAAAGTTTAAAGATAATTCCAATCTTTGAGGACTTTTATGTGGTTTATTAAGCAATTTGAATATTTGTCTCCAGTTAATGGAAATCTACTAAATGACTTTAAGCAAGATATTTGAATAACCAGAAATATAATTTGAAAGTTCACTACAGTAGATTAGAAAGGACACTGATTGAAAAAATGAAAGGTTTAGGAACCAATTGCCAAAGGAGTAATCTACAAAGAGATGCTCAGCTCTAACCTGAGGGAGTAGCTGTAAGAGAAAAAATGGAGGCTGTATTTCTGGGTTGTTCATTCTTGATTGGATAAGGGCAAAAAAGATGAAGAGAAAGGGCTGTGGAGCCTAGCATCCAAGATGCCTCCTCAGGGATTCCCTTCCCCCTGTTTTGCAAATTTGTGTAGTTTCCTCCCACATTAGACTAGATTCGGTTAATGAAATCAGCAGAATATGGAAGAAATGCTAATATGTTATTTTTTCCCAGAGTAGCACGTAAAAATACTTCATTTTTGTTCATAGACACACAGTCTTCTTTGGATCACTCTCCCTGGGGGAAGCCAGATGTTTGTCACAAGGAGTTTTATAAAGAAAAACTAAGACCTCATGCTGAGAGTGTCCTGAGCAAGCCATCTTGGCCACATTTCCTCCAGCCTCATTCAACCATTTAGATGACTGAGCTCCCAGCCAGCACTTCAGCTGCAACTTCATGAAGGACCTGAGGCAGACTCTCATCGCAGAAAATCTTACTCCATGCACTTTAAGATGCCAAGACCCATGGAAATCTTTTATGCCATGGAATATCAAACATAAGAGGAAATCAGAAGCGGTACACAATGGCACAACTGAAAACATGATGGGACATGAGGAAGTGTTTTAAAAACTAAGATGCAAAGAAGTAAATATAGCATTTGGAAGTATCAGGCTACTGCAAGAAATCATAGGAAAAAACACTTTAGGACACTGGAACAATCAAGGTTTATTTTAGATAAGACCCACCAAAGCACAGGAAAAAAAAAAAAGAAGCAAAAATAGACAAATGGTATCATATCAAATCAAAAATAAAGTTTCTGCACAATATACAAAGCAATCTAGTCAAATGGAAATCTATAAAATGGAAAAATATATGTGCAAACTATATATCTCATAGGGTTTTATAACCAGAATCTAAAATTTTAAATAAATCATCAGGGAAAAGAGCCAACAAATTATCCAATTAAAAAACAGGAAGTAGACCTAAAAAATGTTTTTAAAAAGAATACATATATCTAGCCAATAGGCTATATGAAAAAATGTTCAGTATCAGTAATCATGAGGGAAATGCAAATCAAAACCTTAATGAACTGGTAATGTGGTGCATGTTTATAAACCTAGTACTTAGGAAGCTGAGACAGGAGAATTGCAGGTTCGAGGCCACCCTTAGCAACTTAGAGAGGCCTTCAACAACTTAACAACACTCTGTTCTCTGTTTCAAAATGCAAAATAAAAATTATCTGGAGTTTAGCTCAGAAGTAGAATGCCCTAGGTTCAATCCCCAGTTCCTTTCTTGCCCACTTCTTTCCCAAAAACCACAATGATCGATCATCCTACTCTGTTAAAAGGACAAAGGATAACTATTTTATAGACAAAGAAACCTTTATAATGTCCTGGTGGGTAGGTAAATTAGCACAGCCATTTTAAAAAACACTAGAATTTCCTTAAAATATTTAAATGTTACTACCACATGATATAGCAATCTCATCATCACTGGGATTTTCCAAAGGATATAAAATTAGTATGCTAAAGAGATCTCTGCATTCTCAATTTTATTGAAGCATTATATGAAGTAATCTAAGGGTTCATCCTCTAGTGAATGAAAATCAACCTAAGTGTTGATGAATTAACTTTTTTTTTTTTTTTTTGCGGGTCTGGGGATGGAACCCAGGGGCATTTGACCTCTGAGCTACACCCCCTGCCCTATTTTTTATTCTTTATTTTGAAACCGGGACTCACTGAGTTGCAGAGGGCCTCACTAAGTAGCTAAGGCTGTCCGCGAACCACGATCCTCCGGTCTCAGCATGAATTAACTTTTAAAATGGGGTATATATGCACAATGGAATACTATTCAGTCCTCAGAAATATAAAAATCCTGGTTTGTGTGGCAATATAATTGGGACTGGAAGACATTAAATGATATAAATCAGGCACAGTTAAATACTGAATGATCTCATTCAAACATGAAATGTAAAACCATTGATCTCAAAGAAGTTGATAGTGGAACTGTGGTACCCAAAAACTGGGGGAGTGGATGGAGGGATGGATGTGCACAGGTTGTTCAGTGGGCACTTGTTCTATTGCACAGTAGAGTGACTATAGATGATCATAATGCATTATGTATTATATATTTCACAAAAACTAGAAAAAAATTTTTGAAAGTCTTTACCACAAAGAATGACAAAGCAGATGGCTATGCTGTTGCAATTTAAATATTACACTATAAATATATGTACCAAAGTAGCACACGTACCCCAAAATATGTATAATTGTTACATGGAAATTTAAATAAAAGGACAAAATAGAGTTCCAAAAGAATGATCAAACAGAAGAAATATGTTGCCGGTAAAGAGTAGTTGTCAGAAGTTACTTTGTCAATGACTATAGAAGTCCAACTATGATATTCCAGAATGATGCCAGCTAAAAATAATAATTTGAGACATTGCTAAGCAAGACAATGTATTTTTATTTTTTAAATTTTTATTTATTTTTGTTTTGTTTTGATTTTGGTGGTACTGGGGTTCCTGAAAACCCTTCAACGTCCTGGCTATACTCCCAGACCTATTTTATATTTTTATTTGGAAACAGGGTCTCTTAAGCCAGCGTGGCTGGCTTCGAACTTGCTTGATTCTCCTGTCTCTACCTCCCAAGCACAGGGATTACAAGCGTGTGCCACTACACCAGGCAAAGACAATGCATTTTTAAAAATTAAACTTATTCTAACTTAGTTTCATAGCAAAACACCAATCCAGTTATTATTGAGTATGTTGGAGGAGAAAAATATTCCAACCATTAGCCAAATAATATTCATACTTATTTCTTTAACTTATCTCCCCAGAATTATTTGCAAGCCATTATTTACACATACAATACATTTAAGGAAAATCTATCTACTATTATCTTGCAGATAGATTCTCTATATCTGTGTTTCTCCTTATTGGATTTCCAGCAACAACCAACTTGACCAATTCCTATTCTCTAGTCCAAGTTCAAATGTCATGACCTTTATTAAATCATTTCTCAATCCATTCAGTAGGATTTGCTGCCCCTCCTTCAAACTCACAAGCACCAGGTATGTTAGTTAAAATGTGTTTCTCAGTTCGACTTACATATCCAATATAGATCCAATATATTGGATATATTGTATATTTCCAATATAGATCTCAGGGAAATGGGATATTAATTTTACTATACTATATAATTCAAGTAGCTTTCTTGCTCATTGTAAACCTTAGGTCTCCTGAATGAATAAATAAATGACATGCCCGGGCTACACAAACATAAGTCAACTGACCTCAAGCAAGGCTGAGGATTACTTAAATAACAGAGTTTCAGGACAGAAAGGGTATTCCATTCATCTAGTATGTTTTTATTAATTTTAAAATTACATCTAATCAGGTTTAACTTTCCTTAAATTGATACCAAAATATATCAGCTGTGGCCAAAAATATATTTTTTAATTTTTTTGTAGTACCGATGGTTGAACTCAGGGCCTTGTACAAGCTAAGCATGCACACTCTCACTGAGATATATCCCAAGCCATTTTTAATTTTTTCTTTGAGACAGGGTCTTCCCAAACTGCTCAGGTTGTCCTTAAACTTCTGATCCTCCTCCTTACTGCTCCCTAGTTGCTGGCATTACAGGCATGCACCACCACACCCAGCAAAAGAATACATACTGATGCATTTATTATTACTGGCACACATGCAACATTTCAGAGAAGCTGTTCATTATTTTCACACCAGCTGAGTTATTTACCTGGCAAAACCTTAAAATGTGGGTGGTCACTAAAAATGATATTTAAATGTTCCCCAAAATGTCACCCTGTATTTCACTCCTGGAAAGAAAAGTTGTCACTTATGAGGCTGATTTAGTGTCACATTTCATACAATATCACAAAAGAAATCACCAAATATCTCACAATATAGGACAATTTTCTATAGTGGTCAGGCTGGCAAGACAAGTTCATAAAGCCTATTTAATCTCTGTCTATAACATTTTTCAAGAAAATTTATTTTTAATAACAGCATTATCTAACCACTTCCATACACAAATTGAAAATACAGAGAGATCTTCACTAAACTTCTCTGTGTCCCCAAGTGCACCTTAGGCTTGTGAAGGAGCGATGGCATTAGTGCAGGTGTAGAGATGTCACGCGTCACAAATGCAAGGCTGCCTTTCAGGTAACATTGAGATGATGTCGTTTGGAGATAAAGAGTGATGGAAGTCTGGTCATAAATCCAGTTTTGAAGCCCAGTGCTTTATTCTGACATTAGGCAAGCTCTCTGGTTGCCAAAGAAAATGTGAGAATACCTTAAAATATACATACGAAAAAATGTGTAACTCAACTTTTAATTCTATAATGAGCAGCAAGAAGAAAGTGGTAATTTTTATTAAAATATGTGCTACTATTAGCACATCTGTGCATGTTTAAAATGTCTTTTGTTATTTTAGTTAATTTCTGTTTAATCTGTTATCATACAAGTAGCCCACCTAAAATTGTAAAACCTTGAAGTCAGAGTAGGTGGTATCCCTGATCCAAGGGAGGGTAGTCTATCAACTTAACATTATATCTATCTGTTTTTTTTTTTGTTTGTTTGTTTTTTGTTTTGAAACTGTGGATGGGACCCAGGGGCATTGTACCTCCGAGCTACACCCCTAGCTCTATTTTTTAGTCTTTTTTTACTTTTTGAAACAGGGTCTCACTTAGTTGCAAATGGTCTCACAAAGTAGCCTAGGCTTTCAGTGAACTGCGATTAGATACTTTGGTCTCTGCCTCCCAAATGTTGGGATTACAAGCATGTGCCACCAAGTCCGGCTTATATCTACTTGTTTAACAGAAGGCCATGCCACAGTATACAGCTCTTCATCATCTGAGGAGGAATGGTAAAGGAATAGTTTTTGTTTGTTTCATTGTGTGTGTGTGTGTGTGTGTGTGTGTGTGTGTGTGTGTGTGTAGACTGGGGGAGAGAGAGAGAGAGAGAGAATAGGCTGTTTTTTTTAAAATGTATATTTTATCAGGTGCTGCTGGAAAGGACACATGCTCTTTTAACAACACTGAATGAAGTAATACATTTTACTCATAGATCTAGGTGAAAATAAACACTAGGTCAATCAGGAACTATGCTTCTTTAATTTTTACTGCCAACACATGTAAAATAGTTTTAAATGAGAGTTGTTTTCATTTTGACCAGAGTAAAGTGAAATTTGTGGTTAAATTTCCTTATTTTTTTATTTTTTTGTAAAAGTTTATGTACAATAAAAGGGATAGAGACGATAAATCATACAACTTTTTATCTTTCATGTGATTAGGGACTTGGAAAGTTTCATCTTTCCACTGGTTTTAAAGCTGATTTTTTAAATTGTTTTATTTAGTGTTATTCTAATTGTATCAGGAGCCTTTAGGAGAACATGCTTTGTTTTTGAAACAAAATCTTTGTTTCATAACTGCATGTGGTAATTCAATAATTATTTAATATGCACAATTTACACTTGTGCTGCTTTTTCTACCCTTGATATTTGGGCCTCATTTTCCTCTCTGAATTTTTTTATAAAAAACTTTGTCATTATGTATCTTTATTGTAGTACCTCATATTCATTGATTTCATATAAAGTATTTCTGTAGAAATCTCTTACAGAGTTTTCTTAGAAACATTATTCAATACTAATTTTCATTTTTAAAATTCTTCAGGACAATTAAGGCATTATTTATCGACCTGCCACTTCTGAATTTTTATTCTTCAAGGCAAAATTGAATACAATTGAATTATGATCTGATAAATCTGTTGTAAGAATATTGCATTTGTCTGTCTTGAAGATTCTCCCCTTGGCAGTAAACAATAATCAATTCCAGAGTGTCATTTATTTATTACAGGGAATACGTAAAGGCTTTTTCATTAAGATGTTTCTAATCCCCATGGTTCCAGTCACAATATAAAATTTTATTTTAGTTGATTATAAGTTGCTATGTGTTCCATTATAGTGTATCAATCATCATGAATGACTAATGCATAACAATAAATTTAAATTTGCAGTGTCGCTAGCTATCATGCTTTTCTTTAAAATATTTAAACGTGTAATCATTTTCCTATTTTGCTTGATAAATATTGTAAGTCCAAATAAACATTTTAATAACTTCAAATATTAAATATATGTTAGAGTCATTAGTCATAGTTGAAAATATTTTTACTTTTGATAAACTTCTGAGATTTTCAGAGTGACTGAAAGTAGTATAAACATTTTCATATCATCAGAGAAATACACATTCTAACCATTCTAATTACAAATGAGGATCTCAAAGAATCAGTTTGTTTAAGGACAAAAAAGGACAAAGGACCACATACAGACTAATAATTTGATGGAATTTCTTAAATATGTGTCTTTCATATTGCTTCATGAGTAATAAATGATGAAAAAGAAAAGAATAAGACCCACTGATGGAGGAACTTTTTCCTTCCTATATTGGTTTTCTTCGGACTAAACACTCTCTCTTCTCAATTCTTCTTTCTCTCTTTCTCAGAAATAAAAGAAGAAAGAAAGACTGAACCAGATATTGACAGTGCTAGTACCCTATTATTGAACTTCTACTCATTAAAACAATGAGAAAATAAATTTCTATGATTTAAACCTTCTAGTCTATGTTATTTTCTATTGCCATTTTTTAAAATCTGATCTGGTTAATACAGGCTTTGAGTTGTTAAATTCTTGAAAATGTATTAATATAATGATTTAGATTTACTGTCTTCAGAAAGTCAGCTCTAGAGCAATTTTCTGATATTTTGAGCATGAGATGCTACTCAAAGGATTGCCCTTTACATATCTTAAAACAATCTATAGTCTACTCCTTTTTCAGTTATCTAACCTCATTTACCTTCCAGTAATATTTTAGCACATTTTATTACACTCATGTTTCATTCCTACCAGAATGGTAGGCTTGTTATCCAGATATGATTGCTGGTATACATCTATAACTTATTACCAAATTTGGATCTATAGACTCAAAACAAATATATGTTCTACTAAATAAAACATGAAAAAATGATGTCACCAGCTCCTGAACCAGATAATCCAAACTTTAATATTTGAATGATGATCTTTTGATAATAAGGCAAGCAAAAAAAAACACAACAAATTAGAATTTAATGAAAGTATATTTAATATCATCGATCGCTTGCCCCATCTTGGGCTTACATAAATCTCATATTTTTCCTGGATTATTTATGACTTATTTCCTAACAACATCAAACTCTTTTAAAGGTAAGAAAGAAAATTAAAAGGTTAAAAAAATGCCTTTGGATAACTTCTCAGTCTTAAATATATTTGCCTTAAAAACAATGCCAAAATTTCACTATTGAAGTTTTTAGGATAAAACATTGAAGAATGAGCAGTTATTTATCCTTCCATCAAAAGGTCTAGTTCATTTCACTTTTGCTTAAACTTGAGTTGATCTTGTGATTTTGTTTTGGCCCAAGGATGCAACAAAAACATTCACAAGTAATGAGTCTGGCAGCATAATAAGCTTTGTATTCCTATACTCAGGCCTTTGGAACTCTGCAAGCATCAGGAGACAAATCTGGGCTATCCTGTCAGAGTATGAGTGCATACCTGGACAGAGGCTCCAGTTGCTCCAGCTTTCTTTGCATAAACCTAGCAAAGAACAGGGGAGATGAACTGAAACCAGAAGAAACACTCAGCTGAGCCCAGCCTAAATTGCATCTGAAAAAATTTGTTAGTGAGATGTGTATTGTTTTAAGATATACAATATTGGCATAAGTTTGTTTCAAATTAAAAGCAAACAACTGGAATCATTCTCCTTTCATATAATATTCTCCTCAAAACCCTCTCATTCCATCTCATTAACCTTCATAATTCAACATTGATTGCCACTGAAGTCCAACATTTCTTCTACAAAATTTTTGAGAGGTGGTCAGGTTTGAGTTACTTGTCTGATCCTGTAACAATCTGTGCATTGAATTGAAACTTGTAGACTTGGCCTGTGTTCTGTTGCCAAAATGCCAGGATGGAGTGAATCGTGACAGGGCAACCAGAGCCATGTGGAATCAAGAGCTGTTTTCCACACAAAATGATGTGCAATATTCCTAGAGAAAGAAAATTTGAAGCTGATCTGAGCTGTGTAAAGGACTAGCCTTTAAATTTTATTTATCTGCCTTTCTCTATGAATATATATATATATGTGGCCTGGACATTTTTGTAAAGTATAGCATTTATCTGATTTTTATCTTCTTCACACAAAAACATTAAATTCTTTCAGAAAGGGAGAGAATTTTTCATTTATTTATTCTCAAAAATTTGCTCTAAGTCAGGCACATTTTAGGCAATCCGATGGTTGCTGAGTTGATAAATGAGTGACCGTCACAAGCTTTGTCTTCAGAGCCTTACAGATTATTCATTATTATTTTAGGTTAAAAAGGTATTTATCAAAATTAAATATCTATTTAAAATCAGAATTATGTGCACAGTTGTTTTAGTCAAAAATTATACTGCATATAAAAAGGGATGGAATGTGGTCCACATTTGAGATCTCCAGAGGTGAAATTTTTGCAACTCTTAGAGCTCTTTGCTCCTGTCCTTAAGTATGTGATAAAGTATACCTACATTCAAATGATAGATTTAAGTTTATAGAAAATAACATTTCCTATAGAATGGGAAAATATTTTTGTCACCTACTCCTCCCATAGAAGACTAATATTTAGAATATACAGAGAACTCAAGAAACTTAGCACTATAAAAAACAATAACCTAACCAAAAAATGGGCAATTGAACTAAATAGAGCCTTCACAAAATAAGAAATTCAAATGGCCAATAAATGCATGAAATATGCTCAAAATCATTTGCAGTTAGAGAGATGCAAGTCAAACTACCCAGAGATTTTACTTAACTCCAACTAAAATGGCAATAATTCAAATCACAAACAACAACAAATGCTGGCAAGGATATGGAGAAGTGGAAAATCTAATACATTGTTGGGGAGATTGCAAATTAGTGCAAATACTTTAAAAAACTGTATGGAGGATCCTCAGAAAAATGAGATCAAACTTACCATACCATATCATCCAGCAATGCCATTTCTGGCTATCTACCTGAAAGAATAAAAAACAAACTATCAAACTAATGCATGCATATCTATGTTCACAGCTGCAAAATTTACCATTGCCAAACTATGGAACCAGCCAAGATGTCCATCAACAGATGGGTTACAAAACTATGGTATATGTACACGATAGAATTTTACTCAGCCATGAAAAACACAGTTATGTCATTTACATGGGAATGGATGGAACTGAAGCATATTATGCTAAGTGAGATTAGTCAGTCACAAAAAATAAGAAATTGAATGCTCTTTCTAATATGTGGAAGCTAGGGAGAAAATGGGTCATAGCAGGACCTCTAGATGAAAAAGGAGATACAACAGATGAGCAACTAAGGTTACCTAATGAAGATAGATGGGAGGGGGGGGGAAATCTCGATGGACATGATGTACATTAACCAACATATCAAAGTCAATCGCTTAGCCAGACATGAGAAGGGAGGGGAAGGGAATGGGGCAGGAATTGGGTAAGGGCTAATTGGGTGATGTTTGCATGAATGCCTCCACCAACTTATATCCCACTGAGATGTACAACTACAATGCACCAATAAAAATTATAAAAAGAAAATAATATTTACTCAGTATTAGTAGATTAAATATAGCAATTAAAGAAAAATTGTCAATCCAGGATCTAAAATTATTATTAATAAAATTTCTATCCTAATTTTATTTTTTAAATTACTAATATCCTCAGATATCACACTTTGCAAAGAGATGTAGAAATATTTTACAGTCTGAATTATTTCTGTTAAAAATAGCTATATTGAACAAAATCCTTCAGTTTTACTGATTTTTCTCCTTCAATTATTTAATGTAATCACTGGACAATTCTTGGACATCTCTGTGACTAATGGGTAACTGAAATGACTAATTCATAAGTTCTTGAGAAAATGGAATATGCATTGCCAATTTGTACAATACTTTCAAACATAAAAGCTCTATGTCCAGCAGCTCTACTGCAGTGATGGAGAGGATGATATTTTTAAATAAAACTAAAATCATAATGTTTTTTCTCCAAAGAATAATGAGATATTAAGAGCTGCTTGGAGGTTATCCAGTCAGAGCTTTAACCCAAAATACTCTCTTAAATTCTCTCAACCACATATGTTAGTACAATTCATTTTTTAAAACATACAATTTTTCAAACAGACAATAAAATTATACAATAAAAACCTACACCCCAGAGCCTATATTTTTTCAGTTAACATTTTGCTACAGCTACATTTTTACTTGACTTGTGTATTCTTCTGTCCATTCATTAATCCATCTTTAGTTTTTATTGATTTTACAGTAATTTGTCAATAACAGAGCACAAAACTCTTCGCTGTGCATATAATTTAGTCAGAATGTGACTTTAAAATTCTTCATATTGTGTGATAATAACTACCTAATGAGTAAGTATTTGTTTTCCCCCAAAATGATTTTTTTATATACATGGGTCTATAAGCATGCTGGCTTTATTCTAGTTGAAAAACATACATTCTCTAACTATAAAACTCTTGCTTATTGTTCAAATTTCAGTCACATTTCACTTCTTAAGACATCTTTCCTATGCCCTGAGTCTCAACTAGTTGCACCCCATTATTGTTTCTTAGAGCACCATGCTTTTTTTTAACAATTTTATTGTTTCATAGGTTTTTTTCTGAAAATACTATTGCTTTAGAGTTCTCTGCTGTATACCTAGAACATTGTTCCTGAAAGCTATTTGACAAATAAATCCACTGGAAAAATGACAAAAATTGTAAAAACAAATATATTGAAGAGTTGTATGAATATGGAAAGTGAGTGCTAATAAAAGCAGAAAACTTCAGTTCCCTTCACTTTTTTAGGATATATATATATATATATATATATATATAGTGTGTGTGTGTGTGTGTGTGTGTGTGTATGTATATATATATATATATATATATATATACAACTATATGTGTATATGTATATATTTGTGTGTATTTGTGCATTTGCATATATATGTTTCCATACTGTGTATGTTTGTGTGCATCTGCACAGAAGCCTCCAGGGTTTTTCTCTTTTAGCCACTAGTTACCATGGCCAATCTCTACTTTTATCACACATGTCTTAGCTTCTCCTCCAGCTAATTAAAACTTTTTTTTTTTTTTTTTTTTTTTTTTTTTTTTTGGTGGTGCTGGGGTTTCTGGAAATCCTTCTACCACACCAGGCATAGAGATAAATTTTAGTGAGCTGACGCCAGGTGTGGTGGCACACACTTGTAATCCCAGCATTTGGGAGGCGGAGACAGGAGGATAGCAGTGCGAGGAAAGCCTTGGTTACTACTTAGTGAGGCCCTTTGCAACTCAGTGAGACCATTTCAAAATAAAAAATAAGACTGCAGGCCCCAGACCCTGGGAGGGTGGGCGGGCACAGGCGGGGCACCCTTAGGCGAACCCCCACAACCAGAACGACCCAGAGGTCCGGGCCACATGCCCCAGACCCCGGGAGGGTGGGTGGGTGTGAGCGGGGCTCCCGTAGGCATTACCCCCCGACCCCATCCCCACCCCCGCCACCTGGAAGGCGCTGGAGGTCCAGGCTGCATGGCCCCGACCCAGGGAGGGTGGGCGGGCTTGGGCGGCACCGTTAGGAGACCCCCCCCCCACCAGGAAGGTCCTGGCTCCACCCGGGTGGTTGGGTGCGGGCGGGGCACCCTTAGGTGACCCCCCTCCCACCCGGAAAGAAAAAAAAAATTTCATCGCTACCATATGCCTGATCCCACATCCTCCCCAAACCACACATACTCTCTTCTCTTATTAAAAAAAAAAAAAGGAAACGAAAAAAGAAAAATATTTGAGAGGCGTTAAGATGGCCAGGCGGTAGCTAGAATATTGGAGATGCAGACAAAACATATCCATTTGAACTGGAACTTTTGGAAAAATTCCCTGAGGAGGACTGCTGCTTCTCTACATTGTTAAGAATCCTGGATATCACCTGTAAGGATAGAGTCTACCTGAGACCTAGGAGGAAGGCAGTGGCGGCAGCAGTAGCCGAGATGGCAGTGGAGACTTGGATTTGGGAGAGGCAGACATCTGATCCAACCCACCCTGATCCTCTGAAGAAATTACCCTAAAGGGTTAGGTCGATGCTGGGGCCAGCAGCCAGCATCGGAGCCTGCCGTGAGGCAAGGCCAGTTCTGGGGCCCCCGAGGCTGGGATAAGAGCCTGCCGAGGGGTTAGACTGGTGCCGGGGCCAATGGCCGGCATTGGAGCCTTCTGTGAGGCAAGGCCGCTACTGATGCCTCCGAGGCCAGGATCGGATCCTGCTGAGGGGTTAAACCGGTGCTGGGGCCAGCGAGGCCAGGATCGGAGCCTGCCGTGAGGCAAGGCGGGTGCTGGGGCCTCCGAGGCCAGGATCTAAGCCTGCCGAGGGGTTAGGCTGGTGCAGGGGCCAGGGGCCAGCATCAGAGCCTTACTTGAGGCAAGGCCGCTACTTAGGCCTCCGAGCTCGGGATCAGAGCCTGCCAAGGGCTTAGCCCTGTGCTGGGGCCAGCAAGGCCGGCATCGGAGCCTGCCAAGGGGTTAGGCTGATGCCAGGGCCAGCGGCCAGCATCGAAGCCTGCCATGAGTCAAGGCCGGTGCTGGGGCCTCCGAGGCCGGGATAAGAGCCTGCCAAGGGGTTACGCTGGTGCCGGGTCCAATGGCCGGCATCGGAGCCTTCCGTGAGGCAAGGCCGCTACTGAGGCCTCTGAGGCCGGGATCGGAGCGTGCCAAGGGGTTAGACCGGTGCTGAGGCCAACAAGGCTAGCATCGGAGGCTGCTGTGAGGCAAGGCCAGTGCTGGGGTCTCCGAGGCTGGGATTGGAGCCTGCTGAGTGGTTAGGCCGGTGTCGGAGCCAGCGTGGCCGGGATCGGAGCTCACTGTGAGGCAAGGCTGGTGCTGGGGCCTCTGAAGCTGGGATCGGAGCCTGCCGAGGGGTTAGGCTGGTGCCGGGGCCAGCAGCTGGCATCAGAGCCTGCCATGAGGCAAGGCCACTACTGAGGCCTCCGAGGCCAGGATCGCGGAACCTGCCGAGGGGTTAGGCTGGTGCTGGGTCCAGCGAGGCCAGCATCGGATCCTGCTGTGAGGCAAGGTGGGTGCTGGGGCCTCCAAGGCCAGGATCGGAGCCTCCCAAGGGGTTAGGCTGGTGCCAGGACCAGCAGCCAGCATAAGAGCCTTCCATGATGCAGGGCCGCTACTGAGGCCTCCGAGGCTGCATCGGAGCCTTCCCAGGGGTTAGACTGGGGCTGGGGCCAGCGAGGTCATCATCAGAGCCTGCCCTGAGGCAAGGCCAGTGCTGGGGCCTCCGAGGCCGGGAGGGATCAGACCCTGCCAAGAAGTTAGGCCGGTTCTGGGGCTAGCAAGGCCAGGATTGGAGCTCACCGTGAGGCAAGGCCAGTGCTGAGGCCTCCAAGGCCGGGATCGGAGCCTGCCGAGGGGTTAGGCCAATGCCGCGGCCAACGGCTGACATTGGAGCCTGACAGGAGGCAAGGCCGCTACTGGGGCCACCGAGGCTGGGATCAGAGCCTGCCAAGGGTTTGGGCCGGTGCTGGGGCCAGGGAGGCCAGGATTGGAGCCAACTGAGGGGTTAGGCTGGTATTGAAGCCAGCAAGACCAGAATCGGGGCCTCCCATGAGGCAAGGCTGCTGCTTGAGCCAGCGAGGTCTGGATCAGTCCAGTGGGTAGCCAGGCCACTACTGACCCCGGCCTTGGAGGCCCCAGCACCGGCCATACCTCAAGGCAGGCTCCAATCCTTGCCTTGCTGGCCCTGGCACTGGCCTAATTCCTCAGCAGGCTCCTATCCAGGCCTCAGAGGCCACAGCACCGGCCTTGCCTTACAGCAGGCTCCAATCCTGGCCTCGAGGGGCCATCAAGAGTGGGATCGATACTTGCAACGCTGCATGCACAGATAAATATTGCAGAAAATAAAAATAAGATGCTTCCCCTAATCAGCAAGAACTAGGAGGAAAGGGACAACAGGAAGAGGTCGAGTTATAGAAAGGGCCCTATAGTGAAGCAACTAAGGTGACCAATCAGAGGTTATGGAATAGGGGAGGATGGAGCCTCTTTAAAACATAGGAGGTACATAAACAAATGTATCAAAGTTAATCACCAAACAAGCATGGGATCGAGGGAGGGGGAATGGAATGGGATGGGGGCTGGATGAGGGCTAATTGGATGATGTGTGCTTGTATATCCTCTCAAGTCTTGTACTCCAATGTGATATATGATTTCAATGCACCAATTAAAAAATAAATAAATAAAAAATATAAAATTAAAAAAAAAAAGAATTTACCCCAAAGGTCGAATGCTACTGCCGCACATGCTTAGGAACAATGTACATTATGTGGTATGGGAAAAGAGCTTGGGAAAAATTTGAAATGATGGAGACAGTCACATTGGCAGCAGCAAGTACTCCAGGGAGGCAGAGATCTGACTTAATACACCTGGAACTTTTGAAGAAATTACCTCAGAGGCAGAATACTACCACCACGCACCCTTGGGAATATGGGACAACCTGTTGGGTGAAGAGGGTGCCCGGATCGGAGCCTGCGAGGGGTGAGGCCGGTGCCAGAGCCAGCGAGGCCGGGATCAGAGCTTGCTGTGAGGCAAGGCATGTGATAGGGCCTCTGGGGGCGGGACCAGAGCCTGCCGAGGGGTTAGGTCAGTGATGGGGCCAGCAAGGCTGGGATCAGAGCCTGCTGTGAGGCAAGGCCGCTACTGAGGCCTCCGAGGCTGGGATTGGAGCCTGTCGAGGGATTAGGCCAGTCCCGGGGCCAGCAAGGCCTGGATCAGAGCCTACCATGAGACAGGCCAGTGCTGGGGCCTCCAAGGCCGGGATTGGAGCCTGCCGAGGGGTTAGGCCAGGGCCAGGGCCAATGAGGCTGGGATTGGAGCTTACCGTGAGGCAAGGCCGGTGCTGGGGCCTCTGAGGTAGGGATCGAAGCCAGCTGATGTGTTAGGTCAGTGCCGGAACCAGCTGTGAGGCAAGGATGGAGCTGGGACTTGTGAGACTAGGATAGGAGCCTGCCGAAAGGTAAGGCCGGTGCCAGGGCCAGAAAGGCTGGGATTGGAAACTGCTGTGAGGCAAGAATGGAGCTGGGACTTGCGAGACCAGGATAGGAGCCTGCCGAGGGGTAAGACTGGTGCCAGGGCCAGAGAGGCTGGGATCAGAAACTGCTGTGAGGCAAGGATGGAGTTGGGACTTGTGAGACTAGGATAGGAGCCTGCCGAGGGGTAAGGCTGGTGCCAGGGTCAGTGAGGCCAGGATCGGAGCCTGTCATGAGGCTAGGCCGGTGCTAGGGACACTGAGGCCAGGAGAGGAGCCAGCCGAGGGGTTAGTTCGGTGCGGGGGACCAGCGAGGCCAGGGTCGGGGCTTCCCATAAGGCAATGTCGGTGCTCGAGCCAGCTAAGTAGGGATCAGAGTCCTCTGGGTGGCCAGGCCACAACTGGGGCCGTCAAGAGTGGGATCGTAACTTGCAATGTGGCATGCACAGAGAAATAGCACAGAAAATAAAATCCAGATGCTTCCCCTAATTAGCAAGAACTAGGAGGAAAGGGGTAACAGGAGGAGGTCAAGTAGTAGAAAGGGCCCTGTTGAAAAGCATTTAAGGTGACCAATCAGAGGGGAGGGGATGGGGGAGTATGGAATCTCTTTAAAACTCAAGAGGGAGACCCCTGGAGAAACCAGGCCCAGTAAGATGCTGGATTCTGGGCTGGGGTCGCGCGCGGGGCACGCCATCTGGGGCCCGGGTCGCGGGACTCTGGGCCCCGGGGCGAACTGCGAGTAGCACACCAGACCCCTGGAGAGACCTGGCCCAGTAAGATGCTGGGTTCTGGGCGGGGGTCGCGCGCGGGGCACGCCAGCTGGGGCCCGGGTCGCGGGACTCTGGGCCCCGGGCCGAAACTGCGAGTAGCACGCCAGACCCCTGGAGAAACTGGGCCCAGAACAGAAAAAGATAAAGAAAAATATCGGAGAGGAGATAAGAAAGCCGTTATGGATGCCAGGACACTGGAGATGCAGACAAAACTTATCTGAATGCACTGGAACTTATGGAAAAATTCGCCGTGAAAGAGGACTGCTATTTCTCTATATTTTCAAGAATCTCAGACATCACATATAAGGAGAGATTTTAGCGGAGACCAACGAGAAATGCGGTGTTGAAAGAGTTCTCCGCGATGGTGGTAGAGACTTGTATTCAGGAGAAGCAGAAACCGGATCTTACCAACTATATTTTTTTGGAGAAATTACACCAAATGTCGAATGCTACCATCACGCATGCTTAGGAACACTGGACAACATTCAGAGTGGAAAAAGAGCCTGGGAAGGATTTGAAACGGTGGAGGCAGTGGCAATGCCAGTGGCCAATACTTAGAGGAGGCAGAGATCTGATACACCTGGAACCTTTGAAATAATAACCACAGAGACAGTGATTGGAAGCTGCTGAGGGGTTAGGCGGGCACCGGGGCCAGTGGCCGACATCGGAGCTTGCTGTGAGGCAAGGCCACTACTGAGGCCTCCGTGGCTGAGATTGGAACCTGCAGAGGGGTTAGACCGATGCTGGGGCCAGCGAGGCCGGCATTGGAGCCTGCCATGAGGCAAGGCTTATGCTAGGGCCTCCGAGGTCGGGTCCGGAACTTGCTGAGGGGTTAGGCCAGTGCTGGGGCCAGCAAGGCCGGCATCGGAGCCTGCAGTAAGGCAAGGCTGGTACTGGGGCCTCCGAGGCCAGGATAAGAGCCTGCCGAGGGTTTAGGCCGGTGCTGGGGCCAGCGAAGCCGGCATCGGAGCCTGCCTTGAGGCATGACCAGTGCTGGGGCCTCCAAGGCTGGGATCGGAGCCTGCCGAGGGGTTAGGCTGGTGCTGGGGCCAGCGAGGCCGGCATCGGAGCCTGCCTTGAGGCAAGGCCGGTACTGAGGCCTCCGAGGCCAGGATAAGAGCCTGCCGAGGGGTTAGGCCGGTGCTGGGGCCAGCGAGGCCGGCATCGGAGCCTGCCGTGAAGTAAGGCCGATACTGGGGCCTCCTAGGCCAGGATAAGAGCCTGCTGAGGGGTTAGCCCGGTGCTGGAGCCAGTGAGGCCGGCATCGCAGCCTGCCGTGAGGCATGGCCGGTGCTGGGACCTCCGAGGCCAATATCGGAGCTGGCCGAGGTGTTAGGCCGGTGCTGGGGCCAGCGAGGCCGGGATTGGAAACTGCCGAGGGGTGAGGCCGATGCTGGGCCAGCGAGGCCGGCATCGGCGCCTGCCGTGAGGCAAGGCCGGTACTGGGGCCTCCGAGGCCAGGATAACAACCTGCCGAAGGGCTAGACCGGTGCTTGGGCCAGCAAGCCCGGCATCGGAGCCTGCCATGAGACGAGGCCAGCATTGGAGCCTGCCGTGAGACATGGCCAGTGCTAGGGCCTCCTAACCCGGGAACGGAACCTGCCGAGGGGTTAGGCCGGTGCTGGGGACAGCGAGGCCGGCACCGGAGCCTGACATGAGGCAAGGCTGGTACTGAGGCCTCCGAGCCCGGGATTGGAGCCTGCCGAGGGGTGAGGCCGATGCTGGGGCCAGCAAGGCCGGCATTGGAGCCTGCCGTGAGGCAAGGCCACTCCTGCGGCCTCCACGGCCAGGACCGAAGCCAGCTTAGGGGTTAGACCGGTGCAGGGGCCAGCGAGACTAGACCTGGGGCCTCCCATGAGGCAAGGCCGCTGCTTGAGCCAGCGAGGTCTGGATCAGTCCACTGAGTAGCCAGGCCACTACTGGGACCATCAAGAGTGGGATCGGTACTTGCAACGCAGCATGCACAGAGAAATATCGCGGAAAATATAAATCAGATGCTTCTCTTAATCAGCAATAACTAGGAGGAAAAGGGCAACAGGAAGAGGTTGAGCTATAGAAAGGGCCCTATAGTGAAGCAACTAATGTGACCAATCAGAGGGTATATAATACTGGAGGATGGAGCCTCTTTAAAACGCAGGAGGTACATAAACAAATGTATCAAAGTAAATCACCAAAGAAGCGTGCGATGGAGGGAGGGGGAGGGAATGGAATGGGGGCTAGATGAGGGCTAATTGGATGATGTGTGCTTGTATATCCTCTCAAGGCTTGTACTCCAATGTGATTGATATATGACTACAATGCACCAATTTAAAAATAAATTAATAAAAAAATAAAATAAAATAAATAAAAATAAAAATAAAATAAAACTCAAGAGGTACGTAAACAATTATATCAAAGATAATCATCAATTAAACATGGGATCAAGAGAGGGGGAGGGAATGGGGTGGGGATTGGATGAGGGCTAATTGAATGATATGTGCTTGTATATCCTCTCAAGTCTTATATTCCAAAGTGATGTATGATTACAAAATAAAATAATAATAAATAATTGCCACAAAACTAAAGAATAAAAATAGGGCTGGGTGTGTAGCTCAGAGGTAAAATGCCCCTGAATTACATCCCCAGTACTGCAAAAATTAATAATAATAATTTCTATGAGCTGGGCATAGTGGTGCATGCTTCTAATCCCAATACTTGGGAGGCTGAAACAGGAATATTTCAGGTGTGTAGCCAGCTCCGCAACTTGGTAAGGCTCTCAAGAACTTAGTGATACCCTGTTCCAAATATAAACTATAGGCTTGGAGGTATAGCTTAGAGGTTGAATATTCTTGGGTTAAATTCCCAGAGCCAATATATATATATATATATATATATATATATATATATGGACACACACATATATATATATACATATTATATGTATATATACTGTTCTCTGAAGAACTCTGCATGTATCTACAATCAAATGTATGAGGAATAATATAGTAAAGCAAAGAAAATGATCTCTAATCTATAAAATAAGTACTCTGAGAGCCCGCAGAATCACACTTATGAAGTCAACTAAAAAATATCCCCAAAGTTTTAATGGTTCAAAATTAATTTATTCACTTGTGAAACATAATGCTGAGTCCATGCTGCCAGGATATTTTAATCACTTTCCAAGTATTCTTTAAATAAATATACAAGAGAAAACAAAAATAAATAAATAAATAAAAATTTTCTTCAATATAAACATATATTTTGGCTTTCCATACTGAATCTTATTGTATGGCATGGTGGTTTATAGTGTTTTCCAAACAGGTCCCATTAATTGAAATTCCAGGAAAAGGAAGTGGATAAACACTCGGTTTAAAAAATTCTGTTTGAAAGAAGTTTCTCGTTCATTCTAATACTTCCCAACTTTTTCAATCAAATGATATCCTGGCTACTTTCTTAACATTAACTTTTAAAGCCCATATTACAATCTTATATAAATAATGAAAATTCAAACTTTGTAATTTTATGAGTAATTTGGAGAAATGTCATGTTTACTTTGTGATCATTTGTAGGCAAAATATTGATTTGCGAATAATGATAAATATACAGTTTCAAAGAGAGCAGTATTCTCCCCCACCTCCACTGGAATGAAATAAAGTTACAAAAATAATGCAAATTTGTTATTACATCTTTCTTTTTACTTGGCTAAAAAAAATTCTTATTGCTTTATTGGTGTTATTCAAATTTCTTAGAGTATAAAACCTTAGCTGCAATTAAAATAGAGTATTCCAGGACTATTTTTTTTATCTGATATGTTTCTTCCTTTTGCTTCTGAATATTTATATGATATTTTAGATAACATACAAAGATATATTTTTTAAGAAGTCTCTGATTTTTCTTTCATAAGATACATTTATTACTCTCAAAAATTTTAATAGTAACTATGTTTTACTCTAAGTACTATTTTTCCTGACATGGCACAATTATTTTCAAGTATGACTAATTTATTAGTTTATCAATATTGAAATAATTCAGAAGGCATATGTAAAGATTTTCTAATGATGAAATGGAAAAAAATTGAGGACATTTTGTTTTGAGTTTATAATAAGGTATTGAAATTATGATGTTTTTAATAAAGTTTGAATGTTTCTAAAACTGTCATTATTAAAAATTGCCATTATTTTTATATCATTCGCCACCTCAATGATGTACAGCTTGTCAAAAATTCTCCATTTAAGTTAAAATTAGTTGCACTTCAATCTATGAATTTTAAAGAAGTTAGTATAAATGCACAAATTATATAAAAGCACAAATTCTTTTTTTAGTAATAAAAATTTTTATTCTTTATCTTTTTATAAAAATTTCGTTTAAATAATGTGTATTTTAAAAAGTAATATAACAAAGCAATAGAGTTCTAGCTCCTGAAGAAAGAGACTATTTAGTATTGAAGAATCTACCAATAATTTTTAAAATTTTCAAACCTTTCCTGAAACTTCACACACTGTGTGTGTGTCTGTGTGTGTGTGTGTGTGTGTGTGTGTGTGTGTATTCATCCCAGGAATTTAAGGTAGGTTCTTTGTTGAACCGTGATCAAGGCAACCTATGTTAACAAAATAAAGATGAAATATTATTTCAATTACCCAGAAAGGTTCCTAAAGGATTAAAAACTATTGCAATAAAACACTTTTATTAAACTTTTTCCTACTTATGCTAAAATTTTAAAGACTACTTTGAGAACAGGAATTAGACAAGAATATTAGATATTACCTAATCAATTGTTATTAAGAATTAGATTGTTTATTACAAATGTATTTACAAGTCCTTCTATAAGACTAAATATATGATATTTCACAGATTCATTTATTATAAAGTATGAGTATTTGATGGCAGAAAAGACTGGGTACACAATTAACTTGTATAAGAAAATATTATTCACACAGCTTAAAGAACATATAAACACAGATTAAAGATAATTGGTATAAAGTTTCAAGGTGTTTTTGCTATTAGTGAATCATTCATTAATTTCTTATTATGTTGTCAATTTCTGATAATTAATAATAAAATATTAAATGCTTCATTAATTTTTCTAGTAACATGTGTAATTATAAAAGAGTACAATTATTTTACTTTTGCCTGAAATTCTACAACATAAAGGATATTTGAATAAAATATCCATCTTCTTGCTATCTGGCATAGAGAAAAGTTTTAATATAATCAGGAATTTCTTTATACCTATACCTTCTATTAAATCCTTACCATTTGTGACTATACACCTGACATTTTTCTTTCTGTATCATATTATGGGCTACTACTCTCTCACTTTAATCATCCTCCTTGCCTGTGATTAAAACCTTTTTCTTATGCTTTGGATTCAGAAAAATTTATTATTTTCTCTTTTTTTGAAAGTACTTTAATTAATGAAAGCCTACCTTGTCTCTTTTATAATAATCTTTATCTCTACCACCATACTAGGGTGCAGATAAAGTTTGTCCTTCAAGCATTCATGTGTTAAAAGTTTGTTTCTTAGGGTAAGACTGTAATATGTTGATCAAATTATTTCATCTATGAACTTCCAGTTTCCCATATGTAAACAGGTCTGATAAAGGTAGAATATAAGAAACCAAAGAAACATATAAAAAAGAGACACAAAGTGAGAACAAGAAAAAAATGTAAATGGAAGCCTGTGTCAAAATTCTTCAATATCCTTATTCCTTAGTTAGGCCTGTTATTTCCAAGTATCTGAGGAATTTACAAGTCTTTATTTTCTACTTACTCAGAGCACTGTTGACTATTTTTAGGGAGGTTATCTGTTGATTAGACAAAAGAGGTTACACAAAGGAGTAATCTCCTTGAGCACTAGTCAAGAAAGCCATCTTCTTGGGGACATTCAGCTGTAAATAGTCTACACTAAAGCAAAAACTCCTTGAGCACTGTTGGATATCCTCAAACAGTTTGAATAACCTTGAAAGCTACTGATGAAACAGGTAAAGTTCTATCAAGACCTGGAAAAAGAACAAAACTACCCAAGTCATCTTGTGACTACCAGACTGATGTCATATTCACTTACCTTCCTCACCCATGAAAATTTCCTATAGTAAAAAAAACATAAACACTGAAAATTTGTCTTTCTCACTCTGTAGCCCACCCACATTTGCTCTTGAATGTGTATTTCTAACTTTCTCAGATACATATGTCTTTGTCTCTGCCTGGCATGTGCTGAACTCCTCTGCTGTCATCCAAGGACCCTACTAAGCCTGAGTAGCATTCTCTTTTCTCCCCAACTAGGAACTGCTTTGTAACCTTCACCGAATCAAACTTTCTTCCCTGACATGATAATATACAGACCATGACAACATGGAGATTTGAGTGAGAAAAACTATGTAAAGGATGCTTGATTACTTGATTTATTCAGAGATTTATTTGACCCTAAATGCTATTTGAATTATATTAATATTTTCTATAAAATTTGTGGTGCATATTGGAAGGATAGTTGTAGAATAAGTTATGGTTTCACGTATGAATTTGATTTTCAAGCCGTTTTCTAAAACTTAAAAAAAAATTTCACTACAGAGAATCTCTGTAGTGAAGATTTTTTTTTTTAATGTTAAACTACACACTGGGTATTTTAAATATGGTTCTCTTGGTTCCCACAGAGTATAAATTTTAAAAGAATAAACAATTCTCTGAGTTTTTTATTTAAAGCTTTGTCCTCTGAAGTTCTTTGATGAATATTGTATTTATCGCCTCTGATGTCAGCCTGTTTAAAATACACAACATCTTTAACTGCCTCTTTCAACTGTTGCATTAGCAATGTTCAGAGGACAAGCAGCACAGAACAGCATGATTTGCATTCAGTACAGAATCCATGCAGCTAAACTTTCAGGTCTTAATGAAAGGTCATAAAACCTTACAGTACTGACCAAATAGATTTCCTAGAACATCAAATCCCCCATGAATCCTCCTGTATCACTTTAAACACAAGTTAAAATTGCAAATCATAAATACTGAATGCTTTCTTCCTTAATGTAAGTTCACTATTGTAACCTTGTCTGGCAAAGATGCTTCGCTTAAAGGTCTGTAACATTTTCATTATCAGCTCTATCTCTGAGGGGTTGGCATTGCAGCTGTTTCTATTTGTTATGGGCTGAAAATGCTTATACTGATTTTTTTAAAGTCAGCTGCCACTGTGGCTCTTTTTCAATCTTGAATTAAAATAAATGGAGTCTTTTTTGTTTTCAATTGCCTTTTCCATTATTGTCCAGTTAAAAAGGTAATTTTACCATATAATAAATATGTTTACAAATATATCACCACTGAAGATCTTATATTGGGTTATAATATAATAACATTGAGTTGTTTTACTGTGTTATGTGTGTATATGTATATATATGCATATATATGTATATATACCTACGTGTGTATAAATGGGCATATTTATGTATAAGAACAGTGTTTTCTCAAAGCTTACTTTATTTTTTATGATAGAAGATACAAGAGAGAAAATATCTATTAAGATGCACAAAAACACCTCCCTAAATTAAAGTCTCTACTTGAGTGTGAAGAGTAAAGTTCTACTAGTATGTAGTGTGCTGAAGACTACAAAAGTTTAAAATATTCTGAACTATATGGCATTTTCAAAAATGCAATGGCTTCACTTGGTGAGAATATATAAAATATATTTTGAATGCAGGGAAATGTTCATGGGAAGTCAGTTTCACTTCACTGTCATGTTCAATTGTTTGCTAAAATAGATTCAGTCTTAGTTATGTCACAGGATTACAGGCTGGGCCTACATCCCAGGAATCTGTTCTATCATTATTACCAAGATATTGACAGGAATAAATTAACCTATTGAGAGTAAAAAAAGCACAGATACTGAATGCCCAAACAGTGGTCTCACCAGTTGAATGAGTTGTCCTTGATTTTTATCACTGAAGTATTACATGTTTGTGAAAACTATTAATTATCAGGAATAAAAATCACCATCTTATTTCCCTAACCCTTTAATTTCCTAGAATAATTTATCAAATGACAGAAAATTATCTTAACTGTAGAAACTTGAAAAGGTATTTATTGACCACATAATTAGCATTCAGTAAACCATGAGAGTCAGGCAATGGTCAAGCTTAACAAATAAAGAAAAGTGAACCTCAGAAATATAATATATTCTTCTAGTTTCATTACCAATTATACCAAGTGCTATCATAGTATAACTTTTAGGTTAAGAAGTTATTTTTGATGTTATCTTGTCCAGACCTTATCTCATCCTTAGGTATTCTAAGATTTATACTAATACTAAATAAACAATAATCAGATAACTTAGAGAATCATATCATATACAGAACATCTCAAATTATAAGATTTTATATATTACATAAGAAGCATATAATACTTGCAATCTTGCTTAGTTAACCCTAGGCAAATATTTTGCAAAATGAGAAAATATTAGGCATATTATTAATGACCAATTCAGGAAAGAAACATATAATAATGTAATATAACATTAACTATAATATTATTATATTGGGTATTATAGAATATAATCTGATGTCTAATTTGAGAAGATAGTGTCAGGTATCTACCAGGGATAATGTATATATAATATGCAAAGTTTGCTTTCCAGTTGAATTTGTCTTCAGTGATGTTTGAATATAGATATATTTATAATGCTTAGACCTCTGTTTAGAGCAGGCTTCTAAATCTTTAAATATACAGTTCAAAGAAAAATAAGTAATTATTGAGCTTCCCTGGAAAGACATCCTGCAATCTCATGCCACTTGAAATCTTTCCCTTCATTTATCAAGTAACAACTTAATTATTCTTTTTATTTATTCCCTCACTGAAATACTTGTAACTCTAATAGATCTTGTCTTATCAATTGAGAGAGAATAGTATCTGTGATACTGAGTCAGAAAAGAAGCAATTGGATTTACCAAGGGCTCTTTTAAAGTCTTTATTTACATTCTAGGTAAGTGAGAAAGGTACTCACTGGGTCCCTTTAGTCCCATCTGCCTCCCTCCTTCTGCCACTGGGATGGTAACTCTATAACTCTGCATCTTACTTCTTTATCATAATAACTTATTTCACTCATGTCTCAGTCAGCATTCTCACATCTGTAGCCCAGTAAATTCAACCACACAACTTAGAAGAAGGAAGATTTACTTGTTCCTGATTCCTTGGAATTTCTGGTTTAAGTCCATGTGAGGGCAGGGCATAGTGGCAGGAAGCAGAGAGAAATAGAGCACATGGGCTTGGCTCCTCAGAGCAACAACAAGTGAAGGGATTGGGTGATAATCCCCATGGTCACACCCCCAGGGACCCACCTTTTCCATCCACATCCTACCTGTCTAGGTTATCACCCAGTAAATCTATTTCAATGGATGTAATCTCACTAATGAGATTACAACCAAGTCCACTTCCAACATTACTACCTTGTTTCTCTGAGAATTAGGGATGCATTCTAAATCCAAACAATTACAGTTCATTTTCTCTGTTACCAAGTTGCCTTCACTGTGCTCAAGTGTCTGGTCAAAGGCATACCTACCTGTCTTTTTCTATCTGAATTCAAAGTGTTGAATTCTTGTGATCAAATGGTAGTTTGCTACCATTTTGGCTGGAGTGCTCTGTCAGCCTGGGTACCTGCTACACCCAGCCCTAGGTATTAGAGACAACTGGGCTAAAATAGAAAGGCATCTACTTTCAGGAGGGTGCATTTACCAGTAATATACATTTTCTATGATGAATCTAAAATCTTTTGCATTATAAGATGTATGAATTTGGGTGTGTGTAATGTGTATGAATGATAAACCTTCTTTAGTAAATTATAAACCCATCATAAGTTAGATACAAAGAATAATTCACCTAACTTTAATAAAGTGTATCTCCCCTTTCTATCTTTCTTTTGTGTAGATCACATCTTATTACAGACTCATAAGTATTTCTATATCCTAATAGGTACTAAGACTGCCTTCTGTGAGACTTTCTGTTTTTTGTTAGCAGGTTTTTGTTCTAAATTTTATGTCCTGTTCATCCTATTGGCTATTAAATCTGGTTTTAAGTAGGTATGCAGAAGGGCTTAACAAAACAATTCAGTAAATTTATTATTAATGATGTAATTAATATGTTAGTTATCAAAATAATGTCAAAATTTTAATATACTTAGTGGATAGAAGACAAAAATTTCAAAGAATTGACTGAAAAACCTTAAGCTTATTTTCCAAATCAACTACATATACTTTGTTAATGTACATCATCCTGGTATAATTTACATCTCTCCTGACTAGTTAGTGGATGGTGGTTCCATTCCCAAGCTTCAGAGAAACCTCTACACTGATCTCTATATTGGTTGCAATAGTTTGCAATCCCACCAATTGTAAGGTTACTATTTCTCTAATATTATAATCAGCATTTTTTATTGCTTGTGTTTTTGATGATTGCCATTCTAACTGGATTTACATGATATCTTAGTATAGTTTTTTAATTTTCCTGACTGCAAATCATTTTGAACATTTTCATATTTTATTGTCCATTTTTAATTCTTTAAAAAATGTCTAGTCAGTTCAGTTGCCCAGTTTTTGATTTAGCTATTTTAAGTGTTAAGTTTATTAAGCTCTTTATATATTCGGATACTAGTTTTTTATAAAAGGGTAGTTGGTAAAAATCTCTCATTCTATAGACTCTCTTAATTTACTTTAGATGATTTTCTTTTCTGCATAGAAGCTTTTTGATTTAATGTATACTATTTATTACTTTTTGTTTTAATTTTCTGAGATTTTGAGGTCTTATTGAGGATATTTCTACTAGTATCTATATATTAAAGTATTGGTCCTATGCCATCTTTTAGTAATTTCAAAAATTCTAATCTAAATTGCAGGTCTTTGATTCATCATTTTTTATTTTATTGGTGCATTGTATTCATAACTTATTGAGGTACAAGATGGTAGAGGCAAACATGCACACATCTCTTATATAGTCCTTCCCCAATTTCCACCTGACTCTCTTTCTCCTCCCTCCTCATATTTGGCTTAGTGATTGACTTTGATATGTTTGTAAATATGCATTAGGGAGTTCCTCTTCTTTTCCCCTTCCATCTCTTTCATGTCTCCATCCATTTTCCTGTGAACGACACAGTTTTATTCTTCTTTATAGCTGACTAGTATTCTATTGTGTACATATCCCATAGCTTTATAATCCATTCATCTGTTACTGGACATCTTGGCTGCTTCCAAAGTTTGGCAATTGTCAATTGTGCAACTGTAAATATAGATATGCATGCCTTAGTCTGTTAGCTTGGTTTCCATTTTGTGGAAAATACCCAGAAATATTATTGCTGGATCATATGATATGTTCATCCCATTCTTCTGAGGATCCTCAATATAGTTTTCCAAAGTGGTTGCACTAATATGTAATCCCACCAACAAAAAATCCGAGTTCCCATTTTTTCACATCTTGGACAGCATTTGTTGTTGTTTGTGTTTTTAATGATTGTCATTCTAATTGGGTTAGGTGAAATCTCAGGGGTTTTTTTTTTTTGCATCTCTCTGATTACTAATGATGATAACATTTTTTATACATTTATTTGCTACTTGGTATTTCTTCCTTTGTGAAGTATCTAGTTCATTTGCCCACTTTTGATTGGATTATTTGTTTTCTTAATGTTGAGTTTCTTGAGATCTCTGTATTTTCTTGATCTTAATCCTCTATCAGATGAATAGTTAGCAGAAATTATATCCTATCTTGTTGCCTCTCTGTTGAGGTTCTTGGTAATTTCCTTTGATGTACAGAAGCACTTTAGTCTAATGCAACTCATGCATTATCCCTCATTCTAATTTCTTGTGCCTTGGGATCTTGTTGAGATTGTTTTCTTGTGCCTATGTGTTGAAATGTTGGACCCATGCCCTCTTAAATAGCTATAAAGTCTCTGTTATAATTTTCAGGTATTTAATCATCTTGAACAGACTCATGTATAGGGTGAGAGAGTGGTGTTCATTTCCATTTTCTACATATGATTAACCAATTTTGCCAAAACCATTTGTGGAAGAGACTATTTTTTATTTATTTCCAGTGTATTTTTTCATCCATTTGTCAAAAATCAACTTTCCTTCTAATCGCAGCATTCAGGAGGTAGAGATAGGAGGATGGCATTTGTCAGAAAGCCTCAGCAACTTAGCAAGGCCCTTCACAACTCAGTGAGACCTTGCTTCAAAAAATAAAAAGACTGAAAAATAGGGCTGGGGGTGTAGATCAGGGGTAGAATGACCCTGGGTTCCATCCCTAGTACTGCTAAAGAAAAAAATAATAATTTGCCATAAATGTGGGGATTTTTTTTTGAGATTTCTATTCTGCTTCATTGATCGATGTGTCTGTTTTTGTGTCAATATTATGTTATTTTTATTACTATGGACTTGAAGTACAGTTGGAAATCAGGTATGTTGATGCTTCCTGCATGGTTCTTCTTGCTGAGAACTACTAACTACTTTAGCTATCCTGGGGTTTTTGTTGTTCCAAATGAATTTAAAAACTGATTTGTCTATGTCTGTAAGGAAAGACATTGGTAATTTATTGGTATTTCATTGAATATGTAGAAGACTTTTAGAATAATGATTATTTTGATGGTATTTATTCTGCCTATCCAAGAGCATGGAAGTTCTTTCCTTCCTCTAAGATTTTCTTTCAATGTTTTATAATTTTTCTTGTACAGATGTTTTACCTCATTATTTTATTTTCCAATTATATTATTTTGGGGGGATATCATGATTGTAATTGTTTTCTGGATTTTCTTTTCAGTGGATTTATGGTTGGCATACAGGAAAGTATCTGAATGTGTGTGTGCATGTTACTGATGATTAAACCCAGGGGTTTTCTAACTCCAAGATAAACCACTGCTAGTCCTATTTTTTTATATTTATTTTAAAACAGAGCCTCACTGTGTTGGGGAGGGCCTCACTAGGTAACAGGATGGCTATTAATTTTTAGTCCTCCTGTCTTAGCCTCCCAAGTACTAGGATTACAAGCGTGTGCTACATGCCCAGCTAAGCTTCTGATTTTTTAAGATTGTTTTTTTTATCCAGACAGTTTGTTTAATTTGATGATCAGTTCTATAAGTCTTCTAGCTTAGTTTATTGAGTATTCTAAATTTAGTATCATGTCATCTGCAAATAGGAACAGTTTTATTTCTTCTTTTCCTATTTGTACTCCTTTGATTTCCTTCTCTTGCCATATTGCTTTGGCTAGAGACTAAAGTATTTATTGAAAAGAAGTGATAACGGACATTCTTGTTTTTTATTCATCTTGAGTTGATACTTGTGCAGGGGAAGAGGTTAAAGTTTAATTCCATTCTTCTACATATAGATAACCAGTTTTTCCAACAACATTTGTTGAAAATTTTGTCTTTTTTCCAGTGTATGCTTTGACAATGTAATAAAATTTACTTTTTTTCTTCTTAATAAAAATATTAGAAAAGACATTAATGAGAATAAATATAATAGAAGATAAAAGAAAACTAATATAAGATATTATTATATTCTGGACATTCAGTAAAAATTTTGTTCTAGGAGGAAAAATACAAGAATACAATATATAAATTCTTTGTACTGTTAACAGTTATAGTACATTGATTCTACAAACCTACAAAAATTACTATTGGAAAGCTGATTTAATGAAGAAACTTCTTTATTGCAATCCTTAAAGCATATAAGTTTAATAATATGTATATAATATGTCACAATATATTAGAATTAACATTAAATCAGTACACACAATCATAATTGAGAGAGTAATCCCCATGCTTGGGAGGCTGAGACAGGAGGATTGCGCAGGTTCGAATTCAGCCTCCGCTGGCTTAAGAGACCCTATTTCCAAATAAATATATAAAATAGGTCTGGGAGTATAGCCTGGAGGTAGAACACCCCTGGGTTCCATTCCCAATACCACCAAATAAATAAATTAAATAATATTTGAGAGAAAGTAATTTTTTAGCAGTTCCAACTGATGAGCTCAGTGAGGTTTAACAGACTTAAAGTTTAGTGGTGAAAGAGTTGAAACTTTGCTGTATTCAGAAAATTGGTTTTCCACTAGTTTACCTTGGAGCCTCTCTGTATATAACTAGACTGCAAACTAATGGAAACTAAGTCATATAGGTAAGGGAATGGAAGATAGATGGGTTTCAATTAGGCTTGGAAGATTTTGTTTTCACCACCTGTGTTTGCTTGATATATGTATTTATCCTAATTGTGTTTTCCTACCTTTACCAATGATACAAATAAATTAACAATGTTCAACATCTCAAACTTGATTTCACACTTCTTAGTGAGTCCTGTGAAATTTCCATGCTCCATCATTTACAGCTACTCACAAAAAGCATGTGTGAAATAACTGTGAAGGCAAAGAAACAAAACATGAAGATGTAATAATTCATCTACTAAAATACTCTGTATATGGTACAGGAACACTGACAGGACTTTTTTAACATTTAATTTCAACACTATAGAATTTTGTATCTGTCTAAGAAACAGGAAAATGAATATTACAGGGCTGCTTAAACGATGTGACACTATAATTATAAGGTCTTTTCAAACTTTCCCATATTTCCCCATACATTGACAATGGTTTAAGCATAGTATAATCATGTCTTATCCAGATGAATTATGTGTTTTCTCCTTTAACTAAGCATTTTTAGCAATCTTTTGTTAAGCTTCAGCTTCAAAATAATTTTAAAATTTTATAATTTATCACTTTCTGCATCTTTAAACTAAACTTATTACAAATATAAGGTACCTAAATATACACAGAGTTTTAAAAAATGTAATTGGCATGGCTATTTATGAGTTTCCTTGCCATACAATTCAAACTCCCCTTAGTGGAACAAACACAAGAAGGGAATAATTTCCCTTTTCAGTATGCTGCTTTTCAGATATCTGCAGGAATATTATCACACTTCAGGAGCATTTATTGGATACTACTCAAAGAAAAAACTGAAATCTTGATTCTCACTATTAAAACAAATTTTCTCCATTCAATATCTATTAATTTCAATTCATCAAGAGATAATTTCATTTCATTTTTATTTTTTATTCTTCTTATGGTCAACACGTACGGAGCAGTCAAGGTGTATGATAATCAAAGGCTTGTTCGTAGTTGAATAAATTCAATACACTTGTATTATCAGTGCGGTGTATTAAAAGGTCCTTTGGCATATTTAACTTGATTGTTTAAGACATTAGACTGAATTTCTGGTATTAATTTATTGTAATTTTTAAATACAATATGGGTGAAATAAGAAACTGTTTCTACCTATCTTTTATTTTTTTATTTTTTATTTTTTATTTTTTTGGTGGTACTGGGGTTCCTGGAAGCCCTTCTACCTCCTGGCTACACTCCCAGACCTATTTTTACATTTTTAATTGGAAACAGGGTCTCCTAAGCCAGCGCGTGCGGCTAGCTTCGAACCTGCGTGATCCTCCTGTCTCTGCCTCCCAAGCGCGGGGATTACAAGCGTGCGCCACCACGCCTGGCTCTACCCATCTTTTATATGACATGAAAATTGCATAAAAATAAATTTTCAGAAAAAAACCCACAAATATATTAATGAAGCTATAATTCAATGTTTGCAATGATGGTGGAAAATAAATATTTTTTTCAAAAGGAGTGTACTGGCACAAAAACACATGAACAAACAAAGCAGAATAAAAGATTCAGAAATAATCTGCACACTTGCAGCCAATTGATTTTTGACAAAGGGGCCAAAAACATGCACTGAAAAAAAGATAACCTCTTCAACAAATATTCTTGGCAAAAGTGGCTAACAATATGCAGAAAAATAGAAATAAACTCCACTTTCTCAACCTTCACAAGAGTCAATTCAAGATGGATCAAAGACTTGGAAATTAGATCAGACCTTGAAACTCCTTGAAGAGAACATAGGTCCAACACTGCAACACATAGGTACAGGTAAATATTTTCTCAACAAGACCCCAAAGGCACAAAAACTACAAAGTAGATCAGTAAGTGGGATTTCATTAAACGTAAGAGCTTATGTAAAATAAAGAAAACTATCAAGAACCTTAACAAAGAGCTGACAGTGGGAGAACAATTTTGCCAACATTTTTCTCCAAAAGAGAACTCATATCTAGAATATACAGAGAACTCAAAAACTCAGCACTACAAAAACAAATAACCTAATCAAAAAATAGTCAAGTAAACTAAATAGACAATTCACAAAAGAAGAAATTCAAATGGCCAAAAAATATATATAAAAAACGTTCAACATCATCAGCTGATGGGGTGTGTCCATACAGCGCCTAAAGAGATGCAGCCTCCCTCGGCCTGAGCGGCCTGCAGCCTAAGGCAAAGCTTTAGGTAAAGTTTAAGAACGTCCACAGTAAAACGGATTCAGCAGAAAAGGGGCTAAGATGGCACCTGGAGGAAGCCACAAAGGCGTGGTTTCCCCATTCATTATGGGTGGAGAGACTGAGCAGTTTTTCCCTTTCTACCTTTAAAGGAGCTTCCGCACACATGAATGGCTCATGTACTGGCCTGGGATTGGCTGTGAACTACATGCTAGTGATCTTTATTCCGATAGGCTAGGCTATTTCCCATGGGAATTCCCCTCGTGTTTTTGTGCTATATATATATGATTTCTTGGAGAGGAATAAACGAGATCTTGCTTGACTTGACTCCCGTCTCCTGGGTATGTATGTGTTCGAGTCGTTGGCGGCACTCTACCTTCCTGTTCAGCCCTGCGCCACTGACGACGGGCAGGACCCCCGTCAATCAGCAATCGGAAAGATTCAAATCAAAAGTATCCTGAAATTTCACTTGCTATTTTTTGAATTGCAATCATTCAAAACACAAACAACAACAAATGCTGAAGAGGATGTGAAGAAGTTGGAGCTCTTAATAAACTGCTGGTGGAATGGCAAATTACTCTTGAAAACAGTATGGAGGATCCTCAGAAGAATGGAACCAAATCTACCATATGATCCAGTAAAACCACTTCTTAGTGTCTACCTAAAAGAATGAAAAACAAACTACCAAAATAATACATGAGCATTTTTATGTTTATAGCCACACAATTCACACTTGCAAAACTATGGAACTAGCCAAGATGGCTATCAACAGATTAATGGATTACAAAGGTATAGGATATGTATACAATGGATACTTAGTCAGCCTTAAAGAAGAAAACATTATGTCATTTGCAGGGAAATGGATGGAACTAAAGAACATTAAGCTAAGCGAGATTAGTCAATGATAAAAAGTAAGAAATTGGATGCTCTTCCTAAAATGTGGAGAGAAAATGGTTCTTAGAATGGACTCTAAATGAAAAAGAAACTATAGATGAGTAAATAAGGTCACCTAACTGAGGATGATGGGAGGGAGGAAGAGGAAAATTCCTTAATATACGTGATGTACATTCACAAACATATCAAAGTCAATCACTAAATCAAAATGAGAAAGAGGGAGGAGGAAGGAATGGGGTTGGAATTAAGAAAGGGCTAAATGAGTGATGACTGCATGTAAACCTCTACCATCTTGTACCCCATTATGATGTATGACTACAATGCACCAATAATTTTTTTTTCAAAAAAGGAGAAACTATTTTAAACATGTCAGATATGTTTAAAACAAAATATCATTCCAGTGGTGTAATACAAGTGTAAGTATATAATTTTCTTAGCAATTTTATATTTTAAAAATCTATCATATTCTAACTGTTATATAGACTACACGTGGGTCTCATTTAATATACATTTTAAAAAGACACTTGTATCCATATCTCTTTGTAATTATATAAGCTCATGCATTATATTTTACTTTTATTGCCTTCTCCTAACCCCTAACATTTTTTAATAACTTCAATGCTAATGCATATAAAACTATTTTAAATATTTTTATTTTCTTATTAAATTTAAGAGAACTAAAAACAAAAGAATAGCAAAATAAACAGTAAATAGTTATCTTTTCCAAACTAAACTTCTTATAACTTCCACTTATATGTTTACATTATGAAGTTCTTCCTTCTCATTAGAATTAGTTTGGAAAAAAGAAACATATTTTATTTCTTCAGTTTTCTGGCTTTTATATACACAATAGAAGTACTTTTTTGTTTCTTTTTAAGATTCCATTCAGAAAAAAAATAGCTTATTCTCTCTCTCCCTACTTCTTTCTCATTATTCTGTTTGTTTTGCTTCTTATCTTTTATTCAAGATGTTTGAAATATGAATTGTTTTTCATATAATTTTGACTTTAAGTCAGAACCAACAATCTGGCATTTGATGTCCATTAAGAAAAAATGAAATATAAAAATATAATAAATATTGAACAAACTGTATTTCTAAACAAATATTAAATAGAATTTGCCTTTCAATAAAAATTTCTGTATATTTTATGGTAATAAAATTTCAAAATACATAGTGTCTATTATTAATTAGTAAAGAAAAAAAGTAAAACAAATCTTTTCCAATTATCTAAACTTATTAGCTTACTCTAAATACTGAATCATATACTATAAAACAAATGTATGCATTTTTCACTTACAGACTAATAAAATACTAGTAAAAGTCTTCGTCACAGCATAATTGCTGTTTCAGAAATTTTGGGAGAAGTAGTAACATAAAGAGATATAGATTTTAAATTCTACATTTTTAAGAAATGACATTAGCATTTTAGATTTATATTGTATCCACCATTTATTTTATAGATCTTTCCCCCTATAGCTACAGTTTTATCCAGATTACTTATGAGCATGTTTCTTAAGTAAATATAAAGGTATTAAATTGCTTTTGAAATGTTAGCCACTAAGTGGTATTAAACTACTATATTTAAATATGATATTTAATACCTTAATCTTAAAAAGACAATCAGTGAAAATGAAGTTTAATAATGTATAATCTGAGCAGCTAATTATGCTGAGAATTTAGAAGTGCAAGGCTTAAATGTGTGTTATATTGATCTGTCACCTCGGGAATAGCTAATGAGATCACTCATACTTCCCTGGGAAATAAGCAAAGGGCACATGAGAATGGCTACAACATTGCTTCAAACGTGATTTTATTACAGTATGGATGTTTAAATGTACTTAAAATGATGTAGAAAGGAAAATATAAATCATTTGACTCTTCTTCTTTAATTAAACCTGCTCAATATGGATTAGTGATCCATGAAATAGGGACAAGCTCAGTTTTTCCAATATTATGAATCTTGACCATTCAATTGGTCCCCAGCATCTTGTTAGTGATACTCTTTTTCAAAAGACCACACCTTTCTAATATGGGAAGAGAGATTCCCCCAAAATTTGGCTGATTTTCAGTGTATTACTTTTTAAATCAAAACTGATTCTCATATAGCTAAAAACTTTAAGAGAAACATATCATTCTGCATTGTGTCTATAAAATTCCAGTTGGCTCCAGCCATATTGCATGGTAATATAGAGGTCTTATAAACTTCTTAGTACTCACCAAATGAGCTGTAAATTGAGAAAGTACAGAGTAGTGAGTGATTTTGGAGTTAGGCTGAATAAGGTCTGATCCTTGGCTGTGTATTGTATTTGCATTGTTTAGTCTCAATTTCATAATTTATGGATAATATTAGTCACCTCATAAGGTATAGTATAGGTTGAAAAATATAAGTAAAATATTTTGCCCAGGAATCCCTAGCTGCTAGGTATTATTATTATACTAATGTGTATTGTACTTTATTAATAATATTGGAAATAATACCAAGCCACTTAATATTGCAAGCCATTAAACTGTGACTTGGTATCTATACTTTCAGATGTACTTGTTCTGCCAAAGATAAATGCCAGAATCCCACTTTTTCATTCTGAAATGTTCAACTAGAAAGAAAAAAGGGGAAACAATATATCTTATTAGCATTTCTTTAACTGATTTTTTACTTAACAAACAGTTATATTGTGGCTAATGTATATCAGGTATTATAGCTCACTTAATTCTCATGAAGACACTACTAGGTAGATCCCTAGCTTCTCTCACATCACAATGAGACATTTGTGGTCAAGTGAAATTTAACAACTCACCTGAGAACAGGAACAATCACAAAGTGGCAAAGCAGGAGTTATAATGCAGAGATGCCCTGGCTTGGAAAATCTCCTCTTGTCTTTTAGAAGGCTCTACAGGTTTCAGCGAGATGGCTTTGGAATGAAATTTTCTAGTTCCAAATTTTATGGCAAAGTGGAAACTCCTATAAGACAAATTCAAAATGATACAATTACCTACACAAATCATGATGATTTTACTATACCCTTCCTTAATTTATATTGGATAAGCTCTCCAAACTTATATCAAAGGCCAACAATTCCAATTATCCAGTGAATGTCATCTTTCTATACATTTTAAAGAATATGATTCTGGCATTTTGCCTTATTTCCTTTCTAATATAATCAATTTTAATCTCTAGAGGATGATTTTTATCAGTCTAAACAAACTCTAATTTTCTCATCATAAAAAGAAAAAAAATCCATATTTTAATTAGTTACTATATCAATTCTCTGCTTTTTCTTATAATGATCCTTCTTAGTAAACTTTGTATTCTTGTCATTTCCAACTCCTCCCAAGGCCGAATTTGCCCTAATTGGTCCACTATTCTTCATTCACATTTAATACATTTAATATATGTATGTATATATATATATATATATATATATATATATACACATATGTAATTGGTGAATAAATGAATACATGAAAATAAGACATACTAAAAAGAAACTGAGACTTTAAACATAAAATAAATGGGTAACGATATTATTTACTCAGAGACTAATATTGGCAAGATGGAGGCCTATGAATCTGCAGTCTTTGTTCCCCCACTGAACATTAAAAAACTTAAAGATTGGCTAAGATAACTTTACCAGAGTTTTGGAAGGAAGTTAGAGATCTTTAGTAACCAAGTGAATACCCAAACAGAAGAAATCCACATTCAAAAGAAGATTTTGTGGTGCCTTTACATGCCTTTGATCTACATATCAAAATTCTTAGCTGACTGTTGGCTGCCTGAAGGATCCCTTGGTCTCTCTGTTGCCAAATTTGGAGATCAGGAAGGAAGACAAAAGTGGCAACAGCACAGGTTTCAGTCTAGGTAGAGGCTCTTGATACCTATAGGAAAGGTGCATACCACAGTTATCTGGGACATGATATCACTGATTATGAAATGTAATAGAATACCTAAGACAACAGAAGTAATAGAGATACGACTCTTTGGGAAATGAAGAGTTGTAAAAAGAGCTGGCTATTTTGGGAAATCAAAAACAAGCACGCACATAGACCTAAGGAAGACACGGGTCCAGAAGAATTGTGAGAAGAGCATAAGCCTTATCTTTAGATTGATTCTAGGCCTCAGATATGCTAAACAGTGAAGATCTTTTCCTGCACAGACCAAGCCTGCAAAGACTGAGGAAAATGGCTTATTTTTAAATGTCCATTTTTTTTTTCTTTTTTGGTGGTATGAGGGGTGAAACCCCGCAGCTTTCTACCTCCAGGCTATACTCCCATACCTATTTTATATTTTATTTAGAACAGGGTTTCACTAAGTTGCTGAGAGCCTCACTAAGTAGCTGAGGCTGTGTTCGAACCTGTGCAATCATCCTGTCTCAGCCTCCCAAGCAAGGGGATTACAAGCGTTCACCACCACACCTGGAAAAATGTCCAATTTTTAACAAAAGGTCAAAAGGCACACAGAAATGAAGAAAACATAGCCATTCAAAGGAATAACTAAATCTTTAAATTTTATTTTGTGGAGAGTATATTCTTGATTCCCTATATTTAGGTTGGAATCCTCTCCCAATATTATTCCATATATGACATTTTCCTTGTCAACCAGTATGAAATAATTTATTTATCAAACTATAGATATCTCCAAGAGCAAATAAGTATTGTTACTTATTTTGCAATTTAGTTCCCAAATTTTAATATGTCTTATTTTCACATTCATAGTTATTGCCTCTATAACTCTACAGTACCTTCTTTATTCATTGTTGTCATTTCACTCAGTATTCACTGTTTCCTGGAACCACAATGACTTTCTTCCACATTAACACTTTTGCACCACCTAATAGGTCTCGTGAAGTCAAGAGTGTCATTCTTATTTTCCAAAGAATCCCTAAGTCTATCCTTTTTTAGATTCATTGACAGATGTAGCCTCATTATCAAACCAGAATGTTCTAGATTTCACATGATAAAATAATTACTAGCAAAAATAAATGTTGGATTTTATCAAATGCTTTTTTTTATAATTGATTAAAATTATCATGTAATTTTTGTCTTTGGTTCTATTTATATGATGGATTACAGTATGAACTGATTTTTGTATGTTGAACCAGTCTTGCAAACCTGAGATGAACTCTACTTTGTCATGATGCATGATTTTCTTGATTTTTTTTTTTTTTTGTGTGTGTGTGTGGTACTGGGGTTCTTGGAAACCCTTCTACCTCTGGTCTACACTCCCAGACACCTATTGTTTACATTTGAATGTGTGTTGCTAGTATTTTGTTTAGTATTTTTTCATCCAAGTTCAACAAAGATAGAGACGTGTAGTTTTTCTACCTTAAGCTGTCTTTATTTGGTTTTGGTGTTAATGTGATTTTGGCCTCATAAAATATATTTGGAAGAGTCCTACTTTTTTTCTATTTCATGAAATAAATTGAGGAGTACCGGGATTAGCTCTTCTATAAAGGTTTCATAAAATCTACTTGGGAAACCATCTGGTCCTGGGCTTTTCTTTGATTATAAGCTCCTTATTGCTGTTTTGATCTCTTTGACTTCAGATAAAAATAGAAGGAACATATCTCAACATCATAAAGGCAATCTACAATAGGCCCACAGCTAACACTATATTAAATGGGGAAAAACTTCAAAAATATCCCCTAAAAACAAGAACAAGGCAAGGATGTCCATTATCACCACTTCTGTTCAATATAGTACTTGAAACTCTAGACAGAGAAATAAGGCAAGAAAAGAAAATCGAAGGTGTACAATTAGGAAAAGAAGAACTCAAACTTTAATATTTGCAGATGGCATGTTACTATACTTAAAAAAAACAACAAATTCAACCAATAGGCTTATAGAACTGATCAACAAATTAAGCAATGTGTCTGGATACAAAATCAGAAGTTTTTCTGTACACGAACCATAAATCCACTAAAAAGAAATCCAGAAAATGCTTCCACTCGGGATATCCCACAAATTATAAAATACTTAGGAATAAACTTAACCAAGGAGGTGAAAGACCTCTACAAAGAAAATTATAAAACATTGAAATAAGAAATCAAAGAAGACCTTAGAAGATGGAAAGATCTTTCATGTCCATGGATAGACAAAATACATATCATCAATGATGGGTCCAGCCCGTCAGCGGTGGGGCTTAGAGAGAAGGAGAGTGCCGAAGGCCCGAACAGAAGCACACAAGCCGGGAGTCGAGTCAAGCAGGACCTTGTTTATTTTTCTCAGGCAACCCAATTTAAAGCAAAAAACCGCAAGGGGGATTTCCAACAGGAAACTATTCTAACCTATCAAGCTAAAGATCACTCTTGCATGTGCAAAGCACATAACTTGCAGCCAATCATTATCCAATGCATGAGGGGTTCACGAGCAAGGAAGCATTATATGAGCCAATAAGGCTCAACATTACCAAATTGGGCTAGCAGGGGCAAGGGCAGTAGTTACACCCTCCATGTCCGCTCGGCGCTACATGTTGCTGATTCATCGGAAGTTCTGTCAGGCGGTTGTACAGACCCCAACACATCAGGATGGCTATACTTCCAAAAAATAATCTACAGATTCAATGCAATATCCATTACATTACCAAGATCATTTCTCAGAGACATAGAAAACTTAGCCCTTAAATTCATTTGAAACAACAACAACAAAAAAAATCAGAATAGCCAAAGTAGTTCTTAGCAACAAAAACCATGCAGGAGGAATCACAATACCTGAATTTAAATGAGACAAAGCTGTAGTAATATAAACAGCATGGTACTGGCACAAAACAGATACATAACCTGTGAGGCAGAATAGAACACTCAGAAACAAACCCACACTTACAGCCAATTGATTTTTGACAAAAGGGCCAAAAAAATACACTGGAAAAAAGCATGTTCAACATATAGTGTTGACAAAACTGGTTAACCATATGCATAAAAATAAATCTCAGTTTCTCACTCTTCACAAGAGTCAATTCAAGATGGATCAAAGACTTTGAAATTAGATTAGAGACCTTGAGGCAACTTGAAGAGGGCATTGGTCCAACACTGCAACACATAGGCATAGATGAAAAAAAAATCTCAATAAGACTCCAAAGGCACAAAAAACTAGAGGGCAAATCAATACATGGGATTGCATGAAACTGAACAGCATATGTATAGCAAAGGAAACTATCAAGAACCTCAACCAAGAGCCAACATAATGAGAAATTTTTGCTAACTACTCCTCTGATCGAGGAGTAATATCTAGAATATACATAGAACTCAAGAAACTCAGCACTAAGAAAACAAATAACCCAGCGGGGCGTGGTGGCGCATGCTTGTAATCCCAGCATTCGGGAGGCTGAGACCTGGAGGATCGTGGTTCGCGGACAGCCTCAGCTACTTAGTGAGGCCCTCTGCAACTCAGTGAGACCCGGTTTCAAAATAAAAAATAAAAAATAGGGCAGGGGGTGTAGCCCGGAGGTCAAATGCCCCTGGGTTCCATCCCCAGACCCGCAAAAAAAAAAAAAAAAAAAGAAAAGAAAACAAATAACCCCCAAATGGGCAAGTGAATTAAATAGACACTTCACAAAGGAAAATATTCAAATGACCAATAAATGCATGAAAAAATGTTCAACATTTTTGGCAATCAGAGAGATGCATATCAAAAATACCCTGAGATTTCACCTCACTTCAAGTGGAAAGGCAATCATTCAAAACACAAACAACAGCAAATGTAGGCAAGGATGTGGAGAAGTGAGAATTCTAATACATTGTGGGTGGGATTGCAAATTAGTGCAACCACTTTGGAAAATAATATAGAGGCTATTCAGAACAATGAGAAGTAACTTACCATTTGATCCATCAATAGCACTTCTGGGTATCTACCAAAAGAATGAAAACCAAAATACCATACTAATACATATGTATCTATGTTCATAGCTGCACAAGTCACCATTGCCAAACTATAGAACCAGCTAAGATGTCCATCAACAGATGAATGAATTACAAAACTATGGGATATGTACACAATTAAATTTTACTCAGCCATAAAGAAAGACATGATTACATCATTTACAGGGAAAATGATGGAACTGGATGACATTATGCTAAGTGAGATTAGTCAGTCACAAAAACTAAGAAATCAGATGCTCTCCCTAATATTCGAAATCTAGGAAGATATGGGTCATAGGAGGAACTCTACATGAAGTAGGAGATTCTATAGATGAGCAAATGAGTTGACCTGAGGAGATGGGAGAGGGAAGAGGGAAATTCCCAAATGCACATGATGTAATTTAACAGATATATCAAAGTCAATAACTAAGCCAAGCATGAGAAGGAAGGAGGGAAAGGGAATGGGGCAGGAATTGGGTAAGGGCTAAATGGGTGATGTGTGCATGTATGTTTCTACCATCTTGTATCCCATTAAGATGTATGACTACAATGTGCCAATAAAAATTTTAAATAATTAAAAATAAATAAAAAATAAAACAAAATAATTAGTATCTGCCTTCATTCTTTTGGAGTTTAGTAGCTTTTCTTCAAACAGACTATGAGGGCAAGCTATTTAGTCAATACTTATAAAGTAGGCAGCAGCCTGATGCTTTTGATGCCTTATTTATAAGTGAAAATAATGGCTATGATTTCTCTAGGAGAACCAAAAACATATTTATGCTTCTCTATTTTTTTTGGTACTAAGGATGGAACCCAGGGATATTCTAGCTCTGAGCTACACTACCATCCCTATTTTTTATTCTTTATTTTTAAACAGGGTCTCAATGAGTTGCAAAGGGCCTCACTAAGTAGCTCTGTGAACCGCCATCCTCCTATCTCAGCCTCCCAAATGCTGGGATTTTAAGTATGTGCCACCATGCCTGGCCTTCTCTATTTTCCTTTTGGAATCAGACTTAACCTCTTCTGTTCCTGCTTTCATCCTCAGTACTGCTTCCTTCTCAAGGAAAGTTGTTTATGAGATAAAATGTGTGAATAAAACTGACACTTCCTAATTTTAATTAGAATTCATTAGGTAAATAAAGGTGAAGAAAAATAGAAGTTCATAAAATATCAAAAATTAACATATGTTGATAATCATATAACTACAGGAAGAAATGTCAGTATGAAATTGAAATTTATTGCCAAAATTTGAAACTCATAGGCTTTTTCTTTGTAAATAATAACTTTATACTTAAATGCAAACTGTAAAGTGTATCTCTTAAGTGTTTTAAAAATTAATGAAATATCAATAAAGTATAAGAAAGAATAAAGAATTTAATATTGGCAATATCATGCTTTGTTTCTTTCCTTCCAGGAAATAGTGATCTAAAATATTAAATACATACACACACACACACACACACACACACACACACACACACACATATATATATATATGTATATATATATATTATATATATGCATATGTACACATGTATAAATGTATCTCATTTTATCAGAATGATATTACCTGGAAACCAGTCCTTTCCTTTTTTTCTAATAAGGAAGAAAAGACAGTAGCACTTTCACACAGCAAAATTTTTTCTCTAAATTCTTTAGCACAGTCTCAGAGATTCTTGCTCAGTCAGCTGTTAACTGGCATTTGGATGCTTACACTTAGAATTCTATGGACTTCAGCAGCTTATTTGATTTTGCAATCATTGCTGCTGACCTAGAAATGTTTACTTATGTGACTTCTTATGATGTGTTCAAATTGCACTGAGTAGGGCCTGGAAATACCTTGCTTTGGAGGAGAATGCTTTCTGGTTGACTACAGAATGTTACATAAATCATAATTTTGAATGAATGGAAAGCAGGTGAATTAGACCTTGAGAGTCTATACTATATTTTATGATAGTACAATCTATCATAAAATAAAACAATCATATAAAGATTTTAGAATTGAGAGATCCTGGGTTATCTTTCAGCCAAGCTTCTTATTTTAAGATGCAGATTCTGAAAGCCATAAAAAAGAGGTGATTTCACTAATATCCCACAACTAGCTTGATACTTGTCTGAGAATTGTGTGGCTTATGCTTAGTCTAGGCATAGTTTCTAATGAGAAACAGTATTGAAGCCTGCATGAAGCAGAGTTTGTGGCCTTTACACTTTATTAGATCTTTAGCAATAAGAAACCTAAATTCTGGGCATCAGAAATTCACCACAAAATGTGTGCTGAAATATTACTGGCCTATTGTGAAATGTGAATGCTGTTACTCCTCGGAATAGTGCCAGACAAATGGTAAACACTTAAGAACTTTTTGTTATGCTAGTGAACTTTATGGGTTCTATTTGCCCAATAAATATTTTATCCTTACATATTCTAGTTGTCAGTGTCTATATCCAAAAATACTAATGCGGAAAAAAGATGTATTTATTTAAGAAGACAAATGTGCATATTTATTTGTTTATTTAATTATAAAACATAGGCTGCCTTATTATATTTTTATATATGCCTGTTTGTAGATTAAAAGAACAATGCAGATCTTTTGGGCAACATCTAATTCCTTTTATACCTTAATCAAGGTGAAGTAAAATTTAAAGCTCTCCATTCAATGGATGTATAAGAAGTCATTTTGATGCTAAATTATAAATATTGCAGGTATACGTATAGCTTTTACAAATGGAAGGTGATCAAGTTTAAAACAAGAGATTAAACAATAGAAAATTAATAAATCTTAGGCATGTCGTTTTGCACTCTTAGGTTATTAGAAGGAAGAAAATTTGCAATGAACTCTTTACAGTTTCTGACCCTGATACTGATATTGAACTGACAATTACAAAAGGCAGCTTGAGGGGATGGAATGATGCGTTGGCATTGAAACTAGGGCATCTGTTCTGCTTCTAGTACCCACACTGTTTAAGCAAATATCAAGGGTCTAACAGCATGATATGTATTCGTGTCCCAGAACCCTCCAATTATACCATGTGTCATGACATGGATGCAAATGTTATCCTCAACTGTTTGAGAAGAAAAAAAGTTTAAAAATATATCATCATGGCAGTGCATTAACCTGCTTTCAACTGCTCAGCAGAGACAGTGTAAGTGTGTGTCAGTTAAGGATGACACAAACCTTTGCCTTTGAACTAAAGAGAGCTATTAAGTTAAACACAGTGCTGATAAAAAGGTATTTATTGTTGGTTTGAATACTATTACCATGTCATTACCTCTAGTTAATGAATTTCGTTATTGTAATAATGACTCAGAGTGTAGATTTTTTTTCTGCCAGTTCTGAAGTTTAGAAGGCAACATAGCAAACTTTAGAATTTCCTCAGTGTATCCTTATTCCTCTAGGTTTACACTTCATCACAGTGTAATACCTCCAGTTGTTAGATACTGGTATGAGAAAGGACTTGTTCAAAAATTTTAACCAGAAGGGAGAAACTACTTTTTGTTCTCCTGTGAATGTCAGCTTGCTTATTAAATTGTGCTTTCCTCTCAACTTCTAGGCTCACCATTATGTTTAATAATGACTCTTTAAGATATAAACTCTTGAAAAATCAAAGAAACATTTCAAAAAACAGCTGTGCCCTAATAGTAGACTGATTAATTCCTGATTCTCTTTAACATAACTAACTAGGACAACTTGGCTCCATTTCAGCTGAAAATGCATTTCTTCTAACACTAAGTTGGCATTTATCTAACGACTGTAATGAAGGCAAATGTTACATGCTAATATTTCTGAGAAAGTGAAGAGCGCTTAAGAAAATCAAAGGAACTTTTTATTTGACTTGGAAGAAAAACAATTGTTCTGAAAGATTCCACAGAGCTTTAAGATGATTCAAATCCATTGTCTCTGATTCACCATCAGTGGTGGATTGTGCAGGAAAAACTCGCCTTTTAATAGAACAAAGACAGAGGGTAGTAGTCATGGTAAGAGGCCATCATCCGCTCTAGTTTGATCCTGTCAGTGGCCAACTAATTTTCTTTTACATCAAGGCTATATTACAATCACATGATTTTTTTTTTCTGGATTTAAAGTCTATGCTACAATTTTCAGGCACAGGTAGTCTTTCATGTACTACCTGTGCCTGAAAATTTAACCCCCACAAGCACACACATGCGCGCGCGCACACACACACACACACACACACACACACACACACACACACTCCAGTTAAAATTGTAGTAAAATTCAACATTATATATTGAAGGTGTTTTTTTTTTTTTTCAAAAAAAGAAAGAAAATGATTAAATTGTCTGCAACTGATACTTCCATAAGTAATCTTTGGTAATATTATGTAAGGACCATAAAATTCAGCTATATAAACTTGGAAATTCTATGTATATATAATAATTTAGCCTTTAATTTTCTCATCTATAAATAAATAAACTAGATTAGCTGGTTTTTAAGTAACTCTATACACCAAGTCCCTAGACTACTACTTCCTATAATAATGAATATAAAATTTTATGATTGCTATGCTTTTAGTTTCACACAGTTTTTTTCTGTGTCAGAAGAAAAAATAATTTGTTTTTATCAGCCTATCAGATTACAGTTTAAATGCTAATTAATTCATTGTTAAATCTTTGAGAAGACTGTATAAGTAAGATTTATTTTGTTCAAATCACTGGAAAATGCTGACAGACGTTTATTTTCATCTTATTAGCAAAGTGAATTAGAAAAAACTTGATGTTGATATTTTACTTTTCCATACATACGCTTTGCTATATCTCTCCTTTTGTAAAACTACTTTTTGCAGTGCCATGCTTGTTGGCGTTTCTTTTTTTTTTTTTTTTTCAGATCTTTCCCATGTTTATTTAAGCAAAGCCCATGACGTTGCATGAGTGTCAGAGTTTTACTCTCTGGTAGTTCAGTCACCTGAAGGTGATTCCTTATCATCATTTTATCCTGGGCCAATGTACAAGTAAGACCTGCCAAATGCAAATGACTCTCAACAAACCAAAGTTACATTTCTGGATCTTCCACTTCCCAACTGCTTGACCTTGAACAAGTTTTTTTAACCCCGAGAAGCCTCGTTTTTCACATAAAGATGGTAAATATATATAATACATAATATAGTGTGAAATGAGATACTGCATATCAGGGATCTTGTGTAGTGTCTAAATCATATTGCTTGTTTAGTATATGTGAACATCATTTATATTACTAGTATTTTAATCTATTTTCCAAATGTAAATTTTCCACTTGAATGGAATATATATATGTATTACAAATTGATCCCTGAGACATTCTACCTCTGAGCTACACCTCAAGTCTTTTTAATTTTGAGATGGGATTTCACTATGTTGCTGAGGCTGGCATGATCCTTCTATATCAGTTTCCCAAGTACTAGTATTACAAACATGAGCCGCCATGCCTGGCTGATTTATATATTGCTCACTGGGCTCAGATGGTAGTTTTCATGCAATTGAGTCTCTGTGAATCTCAGGACAGATGTATTTCTATGAATAAAGTTTAGTATCTCAATTTACTTGAATTACTATTTTAGTATATACACATTTTGGTTAATCAACATATTCTTCAATTTTGTTATTTAAGAAGACTTTATATGAGTGTGCATGCATATTTGATATTGCTATTGACATCCCAAAAATGAATATACAGATTCTCAAAAATAAATTTATTCTATATTTATATATTTTACCTAACAGAGCTGTTATTCCTCAAAAGTAATGTCTATCTGTCTATCCATCCATTCACTGATTTTTTTTCATTTTTCTGCCTTTTTCCTTAGTGAAATAAAGCTAATACCACTATAATCCTTGGAATCTCTATATCATATTTCCCTTGTTACTCATTTCTTTAACAACTCAGTTCAAATTCAGTCTCTAGGGAGTCTTTCATTTCTAATGTAACATAGAGATGATTTCATGTTGCTCTGAACATACAGTGTAGATGATGTGTAATTTTGGGGCTGATAATCATATGCTGTCTGTTGATATCCTTTAATCTCTTGATCTCTTGTATAATTCTTTGTTTTTTAAAATATATGATATGTTCTTTTCTTAACATCTATAACATAGCAAACTATAACCTATGCTTCTTTATAGTCTTTTTTTTTTGCAGGTCTGGGGATGGAACCCCCATTCCCATTCGACCTCTGAGCTACACCCCTTTCCCTATTTTTTAGTCTTTATTTTGAAATTGGGTCTCAGTAAGTTACAAAGTGCCTCACTAAGTAGCTGAGGCTGTCTGCAAACTGCAATCCTCCAGTCTCAGCCTCCTGAATGCTGGGAATACAAGTGTGCACCACCACACCCAGCTTTCTTTATATTCTTTTATGTGCAAAAACACAATAAAAATTTGATGGCTAATGTACTCTAAAAGCAGAGGCTATATATGTAAACATGTCCATTAGTGCCACAACTGAAAATACTTTAAAAAACTTAGTTGAAATAAGAATGTAATAACTTCCCAGAGTTTTGATTATCTACTTTCTAATATGTCCAGTGAATTGGTTAATGGCGTTTTCTATCTGATAGTAGATGATAGAAAAAACCTAAGCATGACACACCAAAACATGACAACATTACTAGAAAAATTAATTTGTTTACCTGAAAGAAAGGGTATTTATGAGGCTGTTTAAGTCATTATCCAAGTGCTAACAACTATTTTTAAAATGTGTTTTGAACCAAAAACACTTAGCACCTCTCTTAGCATGAATATGACTTTGCAGGCTGTAGTTCATTTCTCTCTACCTATATTTTTCTGCAGCTACTGAAATCTCTAAGGAATATCTCTCCATGGAGACAGAGCCAGACGGCCCAAGTCTCTTCTGTGTTCTTGAGCTCCTGTTTTCAAGTAATGATTCAGATAAACTAGAGATCAGTTTCCTTTCCTGCAACTCTGGCAGCTGAAATTAATTCTCCAAAGACTCCTCTTTGGAGGCAAGCAGATGGTACACATGCACGTGTTTTAGTTTTGATTGTACCAGTTCTGAATAATTTAAAGTTCCAAATCTCTATAAAACTACTGTATTCCCATTTCCCAATACAATTTTTTTTCTTTTGCCTCAGAAATTCCTTCCTTATTTTTTGACATTTGGCTGAAACTCCGTTCATTTTGTACCCGCTTCATTGTCATACACCTCCTGCTGTTCTTTGTTACAATTTTAGATAAGTATGGCTTTAGAAAACTAAGATGCTTTTAGAAACTATTCTGCTGGTGATTTTCCCCTTACCATTTGCAAAGTATTTTGTATACATAAACAGCACATTAGCCAAATGATGTTGTTATCACTGTTCCTGTTGGTCTGCACTTGGCTCTCGCTTTAGAATTACCCCAAATAGGTTTGCAGAGTTTTATAGTTGCATTACGAGGCACTCAATAATATGTATGAACATAGGCATTTTTTCTGCCATTTTGTTAGAAAAAGAGCCAGTCATCTCTATTAAAGAGTCACTGCTTCTCCAGGTAGTATATGATAAGTAGGTAATACAACAATTATCAAATGGATTTAAAATATTCTATCCAAATTTAAGGTTTTCCCATTGTTAAACTAACAAGACTGACCAATCATGCTCCAAACTTTTCTGTGAGATCCAATGATGTTTAATCATGTATTTTCATGCTTGTATACTTACACACACACTCATATACACATACATGTATACACACAGATATATATATATATACATATACACAATATATATACATATACACTATATATATATATATATATATATATATATATATATATATATATATATACACATATGTCTATAGCTACTCATCAACTCAGTTGGAAAGCTCTGCTTTTGTAAACATTAAAGCAAGCATTGATTCAATTCTAGGTGAGCTCTACTAAGTTTGTCTTTGTCATTTTCCTCTGCTATGGCTCAGAAACAAGAATAACTACAGGAGCTGTCTACATCAGGTCATCATCACTCTAAGAAAAAAAGATATTTAAACATATAATCAATTTAGAATGAGATAGTTATCTCAACCGTAAAGATAAAAATAGTGTTGTCTACAATATATAAGTAGTCTTTACTAAATGATTTTATATTGTTTTGTGATTCTCCCAAATATAAAAATTATCTCACTTTTAATCACCATATTATGAATGCAAAAGCTAAACCTTGGATTGATTGGTCTATGTGTATCTGAACATCAGTAAAAGCAAAAACACAAATCCTAGTGCCATGATACAAATTCAATGTTTTCTCTCATAAGGTGGTACAAAATAAATAGTATATTATTTCTAGAACAACTAAACGTATTTTTCTAAGAGAAAATTCTTTTATTTTAAAATATCACTATGTAAGCAATACGATACAAAATGCATTGTTCTTTTCTTATTTCTATATAAATTATGGAAAATAGAAACTCAGAACAACTGAAGAAAGCCTCAGATACCTAATCTATTTGATACAACATTTCCCCAAGGGACCTCAACAATTGCTATGCAGAATTAACAAATAAATAACTTTCATTGGTGTTTTGTCTTCCTTGATTTCAGCCATTCCAGTGATGCGACTCCTATCACATCCCTTGAGAGGTGATTCCTTAATCCAGCAGTTTTCTTTATCAGGAGATTTTTCATGTCTCCTATCCAAACCGTTTTTTCTCTAACTTCATTCCATTTCTCAAATGCCAAATTGATGCACATCATTAAATGATTTCTCATTCCTTGGGAGGGTCTCATATTTAAACAGTTGGCTGCCTGATGTTTTTTCTCATTTACTCGTCACTTTCCCAAGAGTTACATATTTACCTGCAACATACTTCTTCCTTCAGTCAGTTTCTCTCATGCTTTCTTCAGCTTCAAGCTTTCTTTTATATAACTTCTAAATTTGTTGCAGCAAGTAATGATAGTGATACTCTTATTGACCTAGTGAGGCCATGTTTTAAAAGAAAAATAAAATAGTGCTAAGGGTGTTAGCTTGACGGTAGAATGCACCTGGGTTCAATTCCCAGTGACACACACACACACACACACACACACACACACACACACTTTTTATTTAACTACTTTAGAGGTGTATCAAATCATGGCCCTAGCTAGCCTCCCTTATTTCTTTAAAGAAAGGCTTGCCGGTACCTAGGCATATTTACAGTTTCTGCTTTGCAGTTTTGACTGCATAGTTGGATATTTGTGGCAGAGATCTGTAGTTTGCAAAGTTTAAGATTTTTACTGTCTGTGTTTTTACAGAAAGTTTTCTAACTTCTACTCTAGGCATCAAAAAGAGTCACAGAAAGACATATGCCACTAATTGATAGCATGATGGGGCTTCCTTTTCAAGAAACTAAGATTATTAGTTGTAGGACAGTAGATAAGTGGTATTAAAAACTTAGCCTTGCATATAATTTGTGTTTTGTATCATACATTACAGTACCTGGTATTTTATCCTCTTGCCAAATATATGACTTTCTAAAAAATTCATTACAGATTTAGAAGGTAAAATAATGATTTTACAAATTACTAAGGTCCACTCTTGATTACACATATTTTTATATAAAACCAGCAACATAAGCAATAGATATGTATTGTTCACCTATTCTCCAAATTTTATACAATGAGAATTATTTAAATGTAAAGGAAAATGCATCCAATAAAAATATTCCTAAATTATACATTATTCTAGTTCCAAGTATCTTAATCAAAACATTATTAATATTTTAGGCCAGATAGTTATTTACTGCAGGAAACAATCATGTGTATTGTTAAATCTTTAGCAGCAGCCCTGGTCTGTACACAGGAAATAAAAGAATCGAGCTCTTGCCCCATATCCAACAACCAAAAACATTTCCAGACATTACTAAATGCTAACATTACATTTGAGAAGTTGTATCTGGTTGACAACCACTAAATTCTATTTTTTTTTTTATATTCTATCACTGGACATACCTTTGATAAAAATTAGACCAAAAGACAAAAGCTTTAGGGTTTTTTTTTTTCGTACAAGCAGATTTTTAATCACAAAGTTGAGATCACAAGCTAATGGAATAGTGACAATGGACTCTGTCTGTACCGAGTCCTGGTCTCCTCCTGAAAATTGACTTCAAGCTGTGACATTTTCAATTCTTGCAAAATCTTTGTCATAAAAATGAGGTATCAGATTTCAATTGTCTCTTTTTTACATTCCCCCACTGTAGTTTGTTGACCTTTTCAGTATTCTAAGCAAGATTTTGAAAGCTGACCATTCCGTTCCCTTCCTATTAAAAAGTACAGTAACCTGTTGCAGTGCCTGAAATGACTGGCCAACTGAGATGAAGAATTTTAAAAAGGTCAAAATGGTTCAGCGCACTATATATTTCAGTGTTTATAAAGCATTTCAACATGCGTATTCTTACTATGTTTTTAAATAAAACTTAAACCAGTGGTCAAAAAAATAGGGCATTGCCTGATTAATGCTCCTCCCAAAGTCAGTTTAATTTATTTTTATAAATGCCTTGAGTTCAACTTAGAGTCTTGGAATTTATATAACCCCATGACAAACTTTTAGTACTGTTAGGCAACTATTTATAGTTTTCTTGAGCCCTGGAATACTTATATCTCTTTGAGGCTACTTGGCTAAACAGAATTCCCACACAAAAAGGTAAAACTCATTCAAATAAGAGACATTACATTTTCTGCTTCTTCAGCAACACTGTAAGAGTTTTCATTTAGCAAAGTGTCAGCATCAGCAATACCATTATCAATGGACATCTGGTTTTCATTCTCATATAAGTAGACAGCAATTTAAGGTCCAGTTTAGCATATTCAGTGAAGTAAATGTATTTGGGAGGGGTGTTGAAAGAGGTGGATGAGCTTCCACGATCTTTTTGGAGTTGGAACTGAATTTCAAGTTACATAGCTATCAAAACAACGAAATGCATTAGAACAAAAGACTTGTGCTAGCATAGAGATTTTCAGATACAATATTTGTGACATATGTAAATGAAACATATTCTTGTATATAACAATCCATGTGAAATTGTGTCTATTCTCTTTGTAGTTGGTACCTGGAAGTACCAAGGGACACAGCTGCTGCCTGAATACTCAAGTGTACAAATTCTGGATTGAAACAAAGAGTAGAAGCAAAATGTATTTTTTACTAGTAGCATGTGAAATCAATTTACAGGTGTCAGGGGAACTAAAGGAGAGGAGTGACAATAGTAATATAACTAAAAGAATATAGGCATGAGCTTAATTTTATGTGAAATGAAAATGACTGTGTTCTCAGATTTAACATTTAAAATTTTAATAATGAACTGAGTGTGGTGGCACACACCTATAATTTCTGTACTGGTGACCCTGAGACAGGAGGATTCCAGATTTGAAGCCAGCATGTAGTAATTAAAAAAGACTTTGTTTCAAAATAAAATAAAAAGAACTGGGGTGTGGCTTGGTGGTAAAATGTCCCTGAGCCCAATCCCTAATATAAAAAAAATTTAGTAATGAAATGACTTTTAAATTATGCATTGACACTAATACTGGAACTTCAGAGAAATAATTTTTTGCATAATTTCTATGAAAATGTGTTCAGAGTTACATTTTTAAAATGTTGCAAGGAGTAGTCATAAAATCTGACTGCAAATTTAGAATGTAGAATTAAAGCTCATTACTTTATATACATATATAAAGTATAATTTATATACATATATATACATTATATATATATACTTGGGACATCTTGGCATAGTTTTAGTAAAATAATGTTAACACTAACTATATTATTTAAAAGAGAACTGATAGAGAGAAATAAGGATACAAGTGAATAGTTTTATTTTTATATTTAAGTTTTGAAATTATCTAGGAATAAAAATCTTAGTAGTATTAAACAAAAATTCACTAACTTATTAAAATACTTTTTAAAATATCTACTATCAGTAGGCATGGTGGTACATGCTTGTAATCCAAGTTGTGTTCAAAATAGTTATTACTTGAGGTCACACTCATTTATGCTAAAAGCACTGCAGATAATCTGAATAGATGAAGCATACCTCAACTTTACAAAGGCAATATACAATAGGCCCACAGTCAACATCATATTAAACAGAGAAAAACTGCAAGAATCCCCCCTAAAAACAAAACAAAACAAGACAAAGATGTCCATTATTACCACTTCTTTTCAGTATAGATTTATGATTCTAGGCAGAGCAATAAAGCAAAGAGAAGAAAATCAAAGGAGTACAAATAAGAAAAAAAGAAAGAACTAAAGGACTAAAATGATTCCTATTTGGAGATAACATATGAATATATACAAGACAAACTCAACCAAAAAGCTTATAGAACTGATCCACCAATTCAGCAAAGTGTCTGGATAAAAAAATCAATCCTAATTTTTTATTCCAACCATTAATTCATTGAAAAAGAAAGTCATAAAACACTTCCACTCACAATATCCTCCCCAAAAATAAAATACTTAGGAATAAATCTAATCAATGAGGTAAAATGCCTCTACAAGAAAAATTATAAAACATTGAAAAAAGAAATCAAAGAAGACATTAAGAGATGGAAAGATCTTCCATGTTCTTGGAGAGGCAAAATAATCAAAATGGCCATTCTTCCAAAAGTGATCTACAGATTCAATGAAATACCCATTTAATTACTAAGATAATTCCTCAAAGACATAGAAAAATCAGTACTTAAATTCTTTTGAAACAAAAAAAAAATCTAAATAGCCCAAGTATTTCTCAGCAACAAAAATGCAGGAGGTATCACAATACCTGACTTCGTACTATACTACAAAGCCATAGTAATAAAAACAGCATGATGTTAGTACAAAAACAGGCACATAGATCAATGGAGCAGAATAGAAAACTCAGAAACAAATCTGCATACTTAAAGCCAATTGAATTTTGACAAGGAATCCAAAAACATACGCTGAAAAAAGACTCTTCAACAAATGTTGTTGGCAAAACTGGTTAACCATACGTAGAAAAATGAAAATAAACTCCACTTTCTCATCCTGCACAAGATTCAAATTAAGTTGGATCAAAGACTTGAAAATTAGACCAGAAAACTTGAGGATCCTTGAAGAGAGCATAGGTCCAACACTGCAACACATAGGCACAGATAAAAACTTTCTCATCCAGACCCCAAAGGCACAAGAAATTAAAAAGAGGATCAATACATGAGATTGCATTAAACTGAAGAGCTTCTGTAAATCAAAGGAAACTATAAAGAACATCAACAAAGGACTTGCAGGCATAGCTCCACTTGCTGCCCCAGCTCCGTTCTGCCTGCCCCCAAGCCAGGCTTGCTGGGCGGTGTGCCCCGTGCGTGGCTCAGCGGACCTCAGTGTCTGCTGTGCACCTGGAAGCCATTTTGTTTACATGCCATGAGCCCGGCAAGCCACGCCACTTGTGTGCCACCATTTGATTCCACCTGTGCCAGCCTCCAGTGCCACCCACACCAGGCACCTGTGCCATGAACCCTGACTCCACCATGCCCCCAGCAGCACTTCTGCCACAGCCGGCACTGGCCAGCAACACTTCACTCCCTCTCTGTGATGTGAAGAGCAGAACAAATGTGATCTCTCTCTGTTTCCTGCTGTTGCTATGCTCTGAGCTCTAGACCCTGGACTTTCATAGACTGAACCCGGAATCTCCAAGGAATTGGACTCATAGCCTAGAGTTTACCTTGAGTCTCAGAGAAGAGTTTGGACTTTTGAGGGATATTGGAATTAATTAACATCTAGGGGAAGATGGCGACCAAGACAAGCAGCGTTTACGAGTCCTGCTAACACTCAATTTCTATTGCCACAAAATCAGCACTTTTCATAAACAGAAAACACTATCAGCAGAGAAATAATGTAAACACAAGGGACAGAGAAAAAGAAGTCTAGAAGAACAACCAGAGACCAGATAAAAAACTAGCCCGCAATGCCGTGTCTCCCCTCACAGCACCAGGGTTCAGAGAAGAAAGGTAAACAAAGAGCTGAAGTGAGCAGCTGCGGCTCATTCGGGTGTAATTCAGCAGTTCTTCCAGTGCAAAGAATGTCTAAAACTCCCAGTGGACAAGATCATCACACCTTCCAGGCACTCAGAACGGAGCTCAAAACCAAAAAAGAAATACACTAGCCTTACAGCCAAGGGCGTGGGAGTGACTCCATATTGCCAGCAGCACTGCAAGTTCACCAGGCCTGCAACAGCTCCAGATTGGCATACAAAACAACAGTAAGTGAAATTTCAGCCCTATAGGAGAAATCCCAGCATTGCATGCCCAGGGATTCGCGCAACTTTGATAATCTCCCTGGATCTGAAAATGTAAAGACCAACCCACTGAAGGAGTAGTGGTGGCAGAGATACCACACCCTACTTGCAGCCTCAATTAACTCCCTGGTTTGAGAATTTACTATACAACCCAGTAAAGGAGTAGTGGTGGCTGAGATTACCACAAACTCCAGATTCAAAGCACCCTAAGTAAAGTCTTGGTGACCTGGGGAAGGACCCAGAGAAGGCACAAACTTCTGAAATCATGGGAAAGAGGAACAACAATAGAGCAATGAATGCCCACAACCCCATAATATCAGAACCTGATAAGACAGAAATTCAGAGATCTCCAGAAGATCAAATCAGGAATATAACTGTAGAAATAATACAGGATTTTCTAAAAGAATTTAGAGAGAGTATAAAAGAAATAAATGATGCAATCATTGAAGTAAAGGCCTCAATTCAAAGTATAATCAATTAGACCACATGGAATATAGAATCTCACTCCTAGAAGATGATCACTCCAAAAATGAACGCATAATATATAACTTAGAAAAAAAAATCAGACAGCATGAATCTGACATTGAAGAAATATGGGCCCATTTTAAGAGAGCTAAACAAAGAATAATCGGAATAGAGGAGGGAAAAGAAGGTGAAACCAAAGAGATCAATAATCACTTCAAAGAAATAATAGCAGAAAATGTTCTAAACACAGAGCAAGAGGTTGACACACAGGTCCAGAAAACTTATAGAACTCCCTTTAGACAAGATCAGAGAAAAGGTTCCCTATGCCACATAATTGTCAAAATGACCAATGTAGAAGCCAAGCAGAGACTCTTAAAGGCAACAGAAACAAAAGGCCAAGTGACATTCAGAGGCAAACCAATTAGAATCACTCCAGACTTCCCAAACCAGAAGGGCTTGGAGTAACATATTCCAGACTCTGAAAGAAAACAACTTCCAGCCAAAAATTTCCTACCCAGCAAAACTATCTATCAAATTATATGGGGAAATAAGAAGCTTTCATGACAAACAGAAACTCAAGGAATTTATGTCTTCAAAACCAGCACTAGAGAAAACACTCAAAGAGATTAACTACAAAGAAGAAATAGGTAATACACACCAGAACCAGAGAAACAAGATTTTCCATCCAGCGGACAACTAAGCAAAGAAGAATAAACAGTATTTCAAATAGAAATAAAATCTTAACATGTTAGGAATTAAAAGTTATCTCTCAATAATCACACTGAATGTAAATGGCCTCAATTCCCTTACAAGAAACACACTTTATAAGTAAAGATAGTAACAAATTCAAGGTGAAGGACTGGAGCAAGGTAATTCATGTTAAGTAGCAATCCTAACGAATGTGAAGTAGTGTTTCACTATAGTTTTTATTTGTATTTCCTTAATGATTAGTTATATTATGATATTGATTAGTGATATTCATGTGTTTATTGGTCATATAAAAATCTTTGGAGATTCATTAGTTATTTATAATTTGTATTGTTTGCTTTTATTGTTGATAATTTTTAGGATTTCTATTTGGAATATTAACTGGTTGACATATCTACCTTTATAGCAGTACTACACTGTTTCAATTATTGTTGCTTTATAAGGTTTGAAATCAGAAATTGTACATCTTCTACCTGTGTTCTTTTTTGAGATTTTTTTGGGTGTTTAGAGTTCATATTTCATGTTAGGATTGATTTTTTTCTGAGAAATAAATAAATAAGTAAATATAAAAATAAAATAAAGTAAAAAAAAAAAAGAAAGTTGGAATTGAACACCAAAAAAAAAAAATGCAATCACTTTGGAAAACAGTATGGAAGATACTCAGAAGAAGGAAAACAACCTTACCATATGACCCAGCAATACCACCTCTGGGTGTGTACCAAAAAGAATGAAAAACAAAATAGAAAACTAATGCATGAGAAACCATGTTCATAGATGCACAATTCACCAATGCCAAACTGTGGAACCAGCCAGCAAATTAAAACTTCCCTGAGATTTCACCTAACTCCAACTAGAGTGGCAATCATTCAAAACATAAACAACAACAAATGCTGGTGAGGATATAGAGAAGTGTTAACTCTAAAACATTGTAGGTGGGATTGTAACTTAGTGCAACCATTTTGGAAAACTCTATGGAAGATCCTCAGAAGAATGGGAATGAACCTACAGCATGATGCAGCAATACCACTTCTGGGTATCTACCCCAGAGAATGGAAACAAGACTATGAAATATAAATACATGCATATATATGTTCATGCATATAAATATAATATAAATATATATATACATATATATTGATATATAAAATGCATATATATGCATAAATATATGTATTTTATATGTATATATGCATAAATATACATATTTAATATATATAAATGCATATATAAATGCATATAAATATAGATACATGCATATATAAATATAAATACATGCATATATAATATATGCATATATATGTTCATAGACACACAATTCACAATTGTCACACTATGTAACCAGCCAAGATGTCCATCAACAGAAGAATGGATTATCAAGCTATGGAATATATATGCAAATTTTACTCAGTCATACAGACCAAAATTGCATCATTTGCAGGGAAATGAATGGAACTGGAAAACTTTGTGCTAAGTGAGATTAGTCAGTAACAAAAAGTAAAAAATCTAATGTTATTCCTAATATGTGGAAGCTCAGGAGAAAAAGGATCATAGAAGGAACTTTAGATGAAGAAGGAGAAACAGTAGATAAACAAATAAGGTGACCTGAAGGGAATAGGAGGGAGAAAGAGAGAAATTCTGCAATGTGTATGTTGTGTATTCACAAACATATCAAAGTCTATTAGTAAGCCAAACATGAGAAGGAAGGAAAGGGGAGAAAATAGGGTGAGAATTAAGGAAGGGCTAAATAAGTGATGTGTGCATGTATGTTTCTACTAGCTTGTACCCCATTAAGAATATAACTATAAAGCACCAATAAAAATAATAAAACTATTGGGAAATATAAATTAGAATTCAAATATTCTTCCTGCTTACATAATATGCTTACCATGAAAAACTTTCTTTTATCTATAATAAAGTTAATTTTTAGGAGTGATAGCAAAATTGAGTGGGTAAAAAGTATACAAAGTTCTCCCTATCTCACATGTGTACTAACTCACTCACTGTCTTCATCCTTAGAGAGGTATCTTTATCTAAAGAGATGAAACTACTTCAACACTTTATCAACTTCATGAAGCTTGAATATGCACACATATGTACAGAAGAACATAATTTACCATAGGGCTCAGTGTTGGTGTTGTGCATTCGATGGGCTTTGACTATGTATAAAGGCAGTATCTATCATTGTAGTATCATATAGAATACTTTCCCTGCCCTACAAATCCTTTATACTCTGCTTATTCATTATTCCTCTGCCCCAAATCACCTTAGCAATTGTTTGTCTTTTTTACCATCTTCTTATTTTTGCCTTTCCCAAAGAATGTCACATCTTAGAATCACATGATATTTAGTCTTTTCAGTGGCTTCTTCTACTTGGTAATATACATTAAGTTCTGTATTGTCTTGTGGCTTGTTAGGTCATTGTGAAGATAAGCCACAGTTTATTAAAAGTCAGCTTTTTTCATGGCTTGCTAGCTTATTTTCTGGATGAACTCACATATTTAAGAATAGTCTGGTTGTTTCCAGCTTTTGACAATAATTAATAAAGCTGTTCTAAAGGTCTTTGTGCAGGTTTGGTAAATACTAAAGGCCTCAAATATAACATTAAGCTGTTAGAATATGTTTAGTTTTATAGAAAACTGCCTGTCTTCCTAAACTGCAGTACTAATTTGCATTTCCATCAGCAATGAATGAATTTCTGTTGTTCCATATCCTTCTAACATTTTTTTGTGTGTGTGTGTTTGGGATTTTGATCTTTCCCCTAGGTGTATATTAATATGTTATTAGTATGTTATTGGTGTTCCAATAACATGATTTCAAAAATCTTTTCACCAGCTTACCTGTCACTGTGGAAGAGGTGTCTTTTCAGATTTCTTGTCCATTTTTAAGTCAGGTTGTTCATTTATTTCTTGTTGAGTCTTAAGAGATCATTGTATATTCATAGGCTAGATTCAGGTAACTTTGCCGATCAGTCTTCTCTCTTAAATTCATCAGCACCCAGCTGAATTAACCCTTTTAGGATTCATTCTTTCATCTACAAAATAATATTAAATATGATGAATAGTAACCTATTTCTATCTCAAATATTCATTGAACTCATGAATCTATATAATACCCCTATCCCACCACACCAATTTATCAGAATGATAAAGAACAAGAAATATGTATCAGAAACCTGGGTTCAAATAAAATAATTGATTTTAAAATGTTATCTACTTTGGGAAATAGATACATATTTACTAATATTTTGCATTTGGGTTATTTTTGTTATGAATTTCTCCCATGATATAAATTAATTGTCAAAGAAAAATATGTCTATGTTTGCTAGTTAGTTTTTGCTGTCATTGTGACTAAAATACCCAAGATAATAAAGTTAAAAGGAAGAAAGGTTCATTTTGGTTCATGGTGTCAGAGGTTTCAGTCTGTGGTTAGTTGCTTTGGGCCCTGTGGAGAGGCACCATATCATCAGAGGAGCTTATGATGAGAGGTGCACACCTCACCGTGGCTGGAAGGAAAGAGAAGAGGAGAAAGGGGCTGAGGTCCCAATGTCCTATAAGTGCTTTCTGTTAGTGACTTAAATTCTCCACTGTGCTTCACTTCTTAAAAGTTTTGTCACCTAGCAGTAGTGCAGAGATCACCAACTAAGCCTTTAACATGTGGGATTTCTGGGGGACATTTAACATACAAACCATTGCACCAGAGCACTTAAGTGTATTGATTACACTACATGGTACCTAATGATTTTTATTTTTTAGGGTTTGTAAAAGAACCTTTATTTTTTAAAGTTAATATGTGAATTGTAGGAAACAGAAACACAAGAAGCAAAAAAATAAATAAAGTCTTCTAGTTACAAGCAACTTAGTTTTCCTTGCTCTTCCAGTTCCTGTGTACACATACTCAACATCTCATTTGTGTGATTAAGATTGTAGTATGCATCATGCTTTTTCCCACACATCAAGAATATTTACCAATTCAAAATCCCAAAAGCTACAGTAGTATTTTTAATAACTAAAGATACTGTGTGCCAACCCAATCTGTTAGAAAAAAATGTAATCCTTCATTTCTTGGGGGGACAAAAATTTTAATGAAGACAGAATTAGCGATAAGGCCTTTAGATAGACATGTTGGCAGAGTTTCAATGAAAATACTGCACTTCCTTCATGCTCGATTTCAAATAGGGTATAAAACAAGAGTATTCCAGCCATGTTTCTAAAAGAGTTATCAGATTTCTACTACTAAACTATAAGCTTGAAAGAATATTCCCAGTAAATTAAGGTATTACTATGGGACTGCACAGAAGATGCACACACACCAATGGCTCACATCAAAATGTAAATCTGAGAAACACAGTTTTTGGTGTTTGTGTTCATTGTGCACTAAGTTCATATTTATGTCCTAACACCTCAGCTTCAGAGATGTCCTGAGTTGAAAGTGTATAGTAAAAAAATAGAGCTAGTGAATTATCCAATTTATAAATACTTTTTTGTTATAAATGTTAAGAAAGATAAATCTTAGGTATAGAATTGTTACAACTCTGGGCAGTGTGTATCAGGATCTATTCATCTGGCTGGCAGCAGAGGAGCATAAGGAAGTACACAGAGATAGGAGCAAATCTTTCTATTGGTTTTTAAATGTTCTTTGGGGAGGAACCTTGAATTTTGAGGAAAGTCATATTTTCTCCATTTCAAAAATCTCTGTTTCTACTTACCTAGTTTTACTCATTCCATACTGAAGATTTAAAGAGATGATTTGTGTTTCCCCACCCTTTTTTTTTCCTTGTGATTCTGGGAATTGAATACAGGGGCATTCTTTATCTGAACTATATACTCCAAGCCCTTTTTATTTTATGTTGTGAACAGAGTTTTTCTAGGTTGCTGAGAATCTCAGTAAGTTGCTGAGACTTGTCTTAAACCTGCGATCCTCCTGTCTCAGCTGTCCAAATAGTAGGATTACAGACATATGCCACCAAGCCTATTTCAATTTTTTCCACTTTTAATTTTCATTAAAATTAGCTTTGTTTCCTGCAGCTATAGACAGTATTCTTTTTTGAATTAACTCTGACCCACTCAATTATATTTTCTATTATTAAATAATATTTCATTAGATATTAGTTTACTCAAATGACGTACACAGACCTTTATACATTGTAAATACATGTATAAACCTATGTCATGTTAATCAATTCAATATTGCCTTTTTAAACTCAATCTAAAATATTAGACAAGAGACACTTTGCCAGAAAGTTGATCTTTTCTTATAGGATAATTAGTATTTTTTTCAAGCTGAAAATGCCTTTTTCCAAAAATATGAGGACTGCATGTGTCATATTAGAAATGAAATTTAGAAATGATTTAATATTTTTCTATTACAATTGCATCATGGCAATCTAATAATATTCCAAAGTTGTATGAATTTGAGAGTCTACTTTTTAAAAAAAATCATTTCTCAGTATTGACTTGGTATCCTAATTAATTGTACAATAAATAATTTAAAGAAACTTAATTACCTTAAAGATTTTGCATATTTGATTAAAATTCATAGGCAATAACTATTCTGATTTGTTTTATAATAATTTGATCTATTTTGTAGAAGCAACTATAATGACTCCAATTTTATCATATAATTCTTCTAGCCTATGAGGGTTAGAAGAAATGTTCTTCCCTTCAGATCACAGGGTACTACTAAATAAGCTGCCACTTCAATGTGCTGAATGATGCCGCAATGGACTAAAAGGAAAGCTTGCTTCAGTAACTCTAATTTGTATTGTGGGAGCAGTTTACTCACCTGACAAAGGCTGACTTGATGCATCAGACTCTGAAATGCCAGCAGAGTCATGCAAATATAACTGATAGAAAGTGAAAGCTGCAAAAGATGTTTTTTTCTTTCCTCACTTCCAAATATGAGGTCTCCAATTCACCAGCATATGATTTTGCAAAGCAGAAACCTTATTAGGGCATGGGGACCTTATGTGACATTATAACTCAGCAGCTCTGTTCAGGTTTTATTATGTGATAAGATTCAAATCTTTTTCAAAATTAGTTCAGGTGTTGCCTCTTAAGGCAAACTAAGCCTCCAGTAAGCCATTCTCTTGCTTTTTTTAAAGTCAACCTTACTATTACACAAATCTTTCATTCTATACAACTTTTGTATGAATATTTTACAAAATAGTGAAAACATTATACATTAACAAAGTAATACCAAGTTTTGTTAAACATTCTTAGAACGTATTTTATTTTTAAAAAGACCTTTAGAAATGATTTTAGACTTCACTAAAACGGCGGTAAGCGCTGGATCATTAACACCGTTCCAGCTCTCTGGAGAAGTGCCATTAGTATCAATTTTCTAATGTGCTTGATAAGGTATTTTATTGTAATATTAAATATACTCTTTGACACATTCTTTTGGGACCATTTTAGAAAATGTAAATGATAGCATCCAATGAAAGGTAAAATAGGGATCTAAGTTCAAGGCTGTTCCAAAGTTTGGACTAGTCCACGGGGACAATTGAACAGAAATTGTGCTATTTTGATGGTGATGAAAGGAGTAGTTGGGAAAGTAGATAAACGATTCCTTTTACTTGCATATAACTTGGATCTAAACCTTGTTCTTTTCTTTAAATTTAAAGATGATATCTCCTCAAAATTTCTCTACATTCAGTATACTATGCAATTTCTAGCTACCAACTGAATCATAGAATTTTAAAGTTATAGTAAAATTTATAAGCCATCTAGTTATAATTCCTTCTAATTAAGGTGAAAAAACTAAATCATAGGCATGAAAGGGATCTGGTAAAATATTATACAGTTAGATAATAGCAGATGCCGATTAAAGCCAAGAAACATTTTCTTCTTTAAGCTAATCTATCTTTTAAAATAATCAAAATATTTTAAATATTAACATAAATATTTCAAAACATGATGAAAAATGAAAACAGAAATCTTTATCTTTTAACTGAAAAGATACCTTAATTTTTATTTGATAAATCTGGAACCCTTACTCAAAGGTCACTTGGAAGGCATTGTTACCAGATTATTTTCTGCTTTCTTCAGCAATGCTTTTGGAAATAATGTACTTCTGAAATCTGGTGAGCTCTTATTAAACATTTTTATAAAACTTTCTTTAATGAAAATCATTTTTGAAATTAAAAAGTAATACTGCTATTTGAAGAACACCAGTTCTCCAATTACCCTGTGTGTGTGGGGGGGGTGGGGGGAGTAAGGGTGTATTATTTCGCCATTCAATGACAAAAAAATAAAATAAACTCTAGAGACAACATAGAATAGGATGTAGAGGAGATATTATCTCCTGGGAGCAGGGGGAAATTCCTCTGCCTGTTCTCTAAATTTGCAGGAGGAAGTAAATTAAATGACAGAAAAAAGAAGCTCTGAACATATTTTCTGACTTCTACTTTTGGAACCTGAATGTAGGGAAGATTTACAATCTCTCTCTTGATTTACCTGCCTTTCAATTGATATGTCATCTTTTGGTGACCTGAGTAGAGACTAAGATGGGGTCACCACAAGCCATCTCTAGTGTGAATTACACAGCAATAACAGAAGTATCTGTGGAGGCATCTAATGTGTGCTCCTGGATGTTTACTTCCTGCATGCTGCTCTCTACAGAAGTAGTCTCACACTCAGGGGAGGAAAGATGTGAATAGTAGGAGGGCATAGGGACCAACAAATGAACATGGTCACATTAAATAGACTAATCCTTTCACTGATGACAGCTGGAAGTAAATATGGAGGTTGATGGACTCCCCAAGTGGATATCAGTGTGATATTAACAAAGTCCAGTTACAGCATACCACCTTACCTGTCACCAGCAAGAGACTGCAAAGGTAAAAGTAGCTCCACATGACAATGTGTTTTTTCACAGCTACTAAAGAAATATATTCACACTGAACACACTGTGGACACCCATAATCCCAGTACTTGGGAAGCTAATGCAGGAGGATCTTTGCTTTTAGGCCAGCCTAAAATAATTATCAAGGCCCCCAGCAACCTAGCATGACTCTTCTTCAAAATAAAAGGTCTTCAGGTATAGCTCAAAGGTCGAATTCCCCTGTTTTCCATCCCCATTATCAATAATAATGTTAAGTATTATTATTATATTATTATTATTATTATTATTATTATTATTATTATTACAATATACCCAATTCTTTATCAATTTAAAAATGAGGAAGGGAACAGAAATGAAAGTACCAACACTTCTTCTCAAAAGAAATATTTGAATGAAAGGGACATCTATTTGCAGTTAATCTATAATTTTAATTAAAACATTCTATTTTTTAAAATTATTTCAATACTTTTTAGTTCAGTGTAAATGCATGAAAAATCAGATTAATTACAGGGTGAAAAAAGTAACATTTTTCTTTGTACACTTGATTTACAACAAAGTGTAAATTTTCAATGATGTAATCAGTGTAGAATGTAGGTAACATAATGTGGGTCAAAAGACACAGTGGGAAAAAAATGGCAATTTAGGTAAAGTTGCAGGAAGAAGGATTTATATCTATTCTTGCACTACTTCTAAGTCTCTAGGAATAACAGAATGATTAATAACAAAATTTATATCTTCTAAATAGTGTGTGGAATCTCTAAAATATAGAATCCATATGATCGAGAGAATCTTAAAGAACAAAACAAGAAACAAAACAAAACCGGTTGTGTATCCAGTGATGGAGAGGAGATTCTGGAATCGGGAGAACTTATTGGTCAATTGTATTCTGAAAAACAATGTAAAAAGTCTTCTCCTCATTCCCCTATTATGCTGTTAGCCCTGGATCAAGGCGGAGTGCTAGAACACTGCCCATTGCTGCAGCTGATAGTGACAACCTAAATGGTATAAGAGCCTTGAATACTGGTGGTTAGCCACCTGTACAATCCCAGTATGCTTAATGGCTTCACATTTTAAAGGCCACAGACACATAGGCACAGAATTTTTTGAGTATATATTAAAAACAATCATAAAATTTCAACTAAAGTGTTATAAAATCACAGTGAGAAAAAAAAACCACCAGGAAGTGGTAATCTAAAGATAGCAATAGATAAACCAACAATTTTTAAAAATAATAATCAATTCTGCCAGGTGTGGGGGGTGGTGCACACTTGTAATTCCAGTACTTGGGAGGCTGAGACAGAAAGATTGAGGTTTGTGGCCAGTCTCAGCTACTTATTGAGGCCCTTTACAACTAAGTGAGACTGTTTCAATAAAAATAAAACATAGGGCTGGGGGTGTAGCTTGAAGGTAGAATTTCCCTAGGTTCTATCTCCAGTACTGCAAACAATAAGAAATAAAAATAAATGATAATAATCATTACAGCCAGGAATGATGATTTTACCCACTATTTGGGAGACTGAGACAAGAGGATTGCAGACTTGAAGATAGCTTCAGCAACTTAGCAAGATTTTGTTTAAAAAAAAAACAATATATAAGAGGGGAGCTGAGGTATAACTCAGATATAGAATATCCCTGGGTTCAACCCCTAGTATTGCAAAAAAGAAATAAGTAATTGACAACAGTGCAATAACACAAAAATACTTACTTTAATATAATTAACTTACTCAGAGTGATTCAGGAGGATACTAGTCATAAAAAAAATGACAGCTATATTTTCAAAAAGTGGCTCTGAAATGATGAAAAATAGTCTAAAATTAAAAGACGGGCTGAAGAATGACAACAATATAACGGAAGAATGGATTATGTGTGCTGATTAAGATAAAGGATTATGTTAGAAAGGTTGCCAAAGGAATGAGGAGATTCCTTCTCTTCTAGTACTATGTCAAGTTAAATATTCTGAAAGGACTTTTCATTTCTAAACATAGATGAAAAATAAATTGCCACAATATTAAAGTTAACATATCGCTGGGCTTCCAAGAAAATAATAACATTGCTAATGGGGGAAATAATTAAAAGAATGCTACAATAATATCAGAGTAGTTAAAAAATAAAGCTGAGGAGTCTCTGGAATATATCAGGGAATACAAAGCCTTTGAAATTAACATTTGTGTTGTAGGCAATAATAGAAGAGGCTTTGAGCTTATTCAAAGGAAGGGAGCTGAACCTGACATACATGACTAAATCTGGAACACAAAAAGCAGTTATACCTTAGAGTAATCTACAAACAAACATACACATAAACAAACAACACTGCCCGGAAACCAAGGGAAACAAGAAGGAAGATCTTTCTCTCCATGCAGTCTCTATATGGAATAAGAAAAATAATTGTTTATCTTGGGAATTTGAAACACTGAACTTGTGCTTACACTGGGATATGGTTGTATTTTACATTGCTCACACATCCCAAGGAACAACATGTTAAGAAATTAACAAAAATTAATTAATAATTCTAGATCTCTCAAAGATCTTTTCCAGCTACTTCTCTGATAGGAGACTGATATCTAGAATGTACAAAGATCTCAAGAAACTTACTGCCAAAATTAACGCAATCAAAAAAGGGGCAAGTGAACTAAATTGACACTTCACAAAAGAAGAAATACAAATGGCCAATAAGTATTTGATAAAATGTTCAACATCATTAATAACCAGAGAGATGCAAATCAAAACTACCCTGAGATTTCACCTAACCCCATTTTAAATGACAATCATTAAAAGCACAAACAATAATAATGCTGGTGAGGATGTGGAGGAGTAGGAACTATATTACACTGTTGGAAGGATTGCAAGTTAGATGGGAATGAACCTACCATATGACCAAGCTATATCACTCTTGGATATACACCCAAATAATTGAAAACAACTTGCCATAGTAATGCATGCATATCTATGCTTATAGCTGCAAAATTATTTCATCAATGCCAAATTATGGAACCAGCTAAGATGTCTATTAACAAATGAATGGGTTGCAAAATCATGGAATACACACAAAATGGAATTCTACTCAGCCATAAAGAAGAACAAAATTAGGTCATTTGCAGGGAAATGATGGGACTGGAGAATATTATACTAAGTTAGATTAATCAGTCACAAAAATGAAGGGTCAGATGTTTCTCCTCATATGCAGAAGTTAGGGACAAATTGGGACATAGTAGGGACTCCAGAACAAGAAGTAGAAACTTTAGTTCACATGGGAAGGTGAGGGAGAGGGAGTGGTGTGGGAACTGGGGGAGGGCTCAATGAATACTACGTGCATTTATGCCTCTATCACTCTGAACTTCTGCAATATATATTATTAGAATGCGTCAATAAAAATTAAACATTCATCAAAATTAAGTTTAATCAAACATGAGCTCCTAACAAAATCTTTGTAAACCCAGTAAGAAACTGCCAACATGGGAAGACAATAAGTAGTAGGTTTACTTTACAAAAGAGTTTAGAAGTGTAATGATCATATGCAGAACATAAAATAACTGTGCATGAAACACAAAATAAAATTTCTTTATAATTTGTAATCTCCATCATGTGAGTTTATGGCCCAGAATCACATTACATATATTGCCTGGAAAACATCAGGTCAGGACTTAATTTACTATAGCTCAGTATTGCCCTGGTAGCTTGATAGATAGGAACATAAATCTTTAGAAGTAACTTTTCAATACAAGTTACAACATTCATTCTGATAAAGATAGCAAGAGATATGTGCATACATAAAAGCATGAAAACACATTCAAAATAACACAAACATAAGGAAATAATGCATCATGAATGAGAATCAACAAACAATTTTCTAGTATAGTATTTTTTCCTACAATTTCAAATAAAGGAATTATCAGAGGCATAATAAAGTCAACATTATTTAAACAGTAAAGAAGGAAATGAAAAAGGTAAAAAACCTGGTTTTAAAATTTAAAAAATCAGTAAGATTTTTAAAAAGAAGTAAAGTAACATTTCTAAAACCATAACATACAATAATTAATTCATCCATAAAGTTATCAATGGAGATATAATATTTATCTTACTTTTTTCACATCATGGAGACAAATATGAACAAAAAAAGATAAGATTCCATTTCTTTGTTGACTACATTTCCAGTGCATATTTGGGAAGGAAACAAAATTAAGCAAAATAACATAGAGCAAAAGTTAATTAAATACAATATTGGAAAGGAATAAATCTCTCATGGTAAAAATAGAAGAGTGACAATAAATAACTCTTAGGGAGAGAGTAAGTGCATCTATAAGTAAGTTGCATAGGAAAAATCTTAAAAAATAACATTTCTAAAATATATGAAAAAGGAAAAAAGATATGAAGATATAGAGCAAAAAGACAAAGAGGAACAGCATAATTTTTTGTATGACCTGGGAGCTAAGCATTTTTCCTTTTTACATTTGTTGTTTCAGCTTTAAAAAAATTAAACAAAAATAATTTGTAATAAAGAACAAAAGATAATCCAGATGACAGGAGATATATATTATCTAGTTGTTTAAAGCTTTAAAGTTTACTGATCCTGACTGGAGAAAAACATATTTTGATGAAAAGGAAAAAAGAGGAAGAAAGAATTATTTCTAAATAGCATCAGAAAAAGTAATTATCTCATTAAAAATCATGAAATTGGGTCCACTTCTTGCATTAAATAAAGAAATCAACTTCTAATGAGTTAAGTAATCAAATGTAAGAGGTTAATTTTTAAGACTTCTGGAATAGAAGGTAGGAAAATGTATTCCTTACATCAGAATAGAAAAGAATTTCTTAATCAGAAGCAGAAAGTACCAACCACAGAAGAAAATATTCACACTAACTACTGCATTAAAATTAAGAACTCAGTTTATCAAATTCTGAAAAAGACAAGGTGGGAAAAGGTAGAATATATTTATAGCACCTTTTAAAGAACTAATGATCAGTGTATTGGATTTATTAAGAATTTATAACAACTCATAAGAATAAGACAAGCAAGCTTGCAATAAATGAGGCAAAAGTCATAAACAGGCATTTGTTCAAAGGAGGAAACAGGATTCATTTAAAGGCCTGGAAAGATGTTTATTCTCATGAATAATAAAAGTTATAAAATTAACTCCATTGTTGTTTTCATCATATCCTTCTCAGTTTCTGTTATTTTTTTTGTATGTGATATTGGAGATTGAACTGAGGGACATTCTACCTGAGTTATACTCCCAGCCCTACTTTTATTTTTTAATTTAAAACATGGTCAATCTCAATTTGCTACAATAGAATTTGTTCTGTTTTTTTGTTTTGTTTTTTTTTGGTTTTTTTTTTTTTTTTTTTTTGTGTGTGTGTGTGTGTGTGTGTGTGTGTGTGTGTGTGTGTGTGTGTGTGGTACTGGGGTTCCTGGAAGCCCTTCTACCTCCAGGCTAGGGCTATACCTCCAGACCTATTTTATACATTTTTTATTTGGAAACAGGATCTCTTAAGCCAGCCCGGCTGGCTCCCAACCTGCGCGATCCTCCTGTCTCTGCCTCCTAAGTGCAGGGATTACAAGCATGCGCCACCATGCCCGGCTAGAATTTGTTCTAAAATACAGAGAGTGCAAAGAAAATAAGACTGAGTAGAAAAGAGCATTCTCAACACTAAGGAATAGGTCATGGTTTCTTCTAAAATCATGTTGGCAGTATTATTTGTTTAAATGCGAAGGGCCTTGCTAATTAACTGAGGCTGTCTGAGAACCTCCATCCACCAGTCTCAGCCTCCCAAATGCTGGGATTACAAGCGTGTACCACCATGCCCTGCCACTTACAGTATAATTTCATATTTTCATAATTTTTAGAAATCTTACATTTTATGATAATTTTAAAATACAGAAAATTTTACTTATTAAATAAAGGGATACATGAATGAAGAAAAATAAATAAATAAATAAATAAATAAATAAATAAATAAAGCAGGGTCTCACTAAATTGCTGAGACTGGCTACAAACCTACAATCTTCCCATCTCAGTCTCCCAAGTCCTGGGATTATAAGCATGCACTACCATACTTCTCATGACTTCTTGTCATGAAATTGCCCAGGATAGCCTGGAATTCAGGATTCTTCTGTTTCATCCTCATGAGTAGCTGAGATTTCAGGCCTACACTCAGCTTATTTTTTTAATGAGCACATTTAAGTAGGGAAGGCTTATACTTCTAGCCTCTTAAAAGAATTGATTTTGCTCCTTAGCTATTGTTCTGTTGTTTCCTACACAGAAGAAGATTTCCATTGATTTTTTTAGTTTTGTATTACTACTCATCATATAGGTCACCAGAATATTAATTTATGAGTTCCCATTTCTAATTTTTTCCATATCTGAACATATAACAACTGTTCTTAAATTTGGTAGAACTATAACGTCAAATGACCTTCCATCTCAAAGCTTTTTTTATATTTTGTGACAAATTTAAAAACATTAGGAAATGTTACTTTTCAATTGCCACATCATATACCTTGAGATGTAAGAATAGATCTTAAATAAATGTAATATTAAAGTCTACTTTTGCTTTTTTCCTGGTATAAATGAATTTCTTAGCAGACTACATATTCAATACTTAGCAACACATAAAATGTAATAACCTGTTTCCTTCCATATGATTTCCAATTATAACTCAGAATATTCTTTGGAGTCATTATATTCTATAATCCTGCCAATTTGTATTATTTACAGTTTTATTTTCCCTTTGGAAGACACAATTCTTTACAAATTCACACTTCATTTTTTTGTTTGTGGAAAACAACCATACTGCCAGTACTATTTTCTGAATTCCTTCTGTAAACTGCTACCTAAATATTGGCATGACCAAATGTGCCTGGCTTTGGGAAAAGTCAAGCAGTACAATGCATAGACTAGTACAAGGCTATACTGATTGTTGTATTTATTTTTAGGCACTTATAAGTTACTAAAACAACTTCTTGTTGGTAAAAAATCTTCAACTTATATATGGATTCAAATAAATTATGTATATCTGTTGCAGTTTTATATGAATAGAGATAATAGAAATATTAAATTTAATTTATCAATAATAATCCAATTAAAATTGTCAGAATCATAATTTGTGTAATACAATATCAAAACTGAATGAGTCTAATATATCATTCACATTACATATTCTAAACTGAATATTTCTCTTTCATGGCAACATTGCTATAACCAAGCCATGTTTATTTAATGAGTACTAAATGGAATTATTAATTTAGTACTGAAACACACACATATAGATATGTAAATTTCTGTAGTTTAACTTGAAATCTAATTACCATAGTAGTAGAGTGGAATAAAAAATTAAAAGCCTTTGCAAGCACCATATCTTAATATAATCATAAAATTATGATTATAACCCATTGTTTTTATTAATTCAATATCATGTCTCAAAAATAACCAAATACAGATAGAATCTTATAATAAGTTTGTTTTAAGAAATGGCAGTAATACATGGAATAAAAAACATTTGATCGTTAGGTTAATCAATATTTCTTTTCATACACTTACATGCTAATGCTGTTATTTAAGCTTTATTAAAATATAAAAATTTATTTAATAACATTGTTTTAGAACTATTTGTAAATATTCATCTTAAAAGTCAAATAGTACATCACAGTATCTTGCCCTCTATAGAAATATTAAAATTTCTATGTGGTATGTTTAAGTGTATTTATGATCTATCAAGGTTTTTAATTGACAGTGTTCTATAAAATAATAGTACTTTCTCTCTTCTTGCAGATCTCTTCTTTCCTCAGCCTCCATCATTTATTTTCATTTCTTTCCACTTGTGGACAAATCTTTTTCTGTTCTTCTTTCCACTTCATTTCTACACAAGTAGTATTTTTACAAACACACACAAACACAAACACATACAGACACACAACTCAGAAAACATAATTAGAAGCAGATACTAAAACAACACTGCTCGCCTATTGCTAGATGTGTGACACTGGAAAATTATTTAATGGTCCCGATTATCAGTTTTCTCACCTTTAACACAAAGATGAACATAAAATCTACCTCACATAATTAGAATAAAGTTGAAAGGAACTACAAAAAATATTTAAGTCAGTTTCTGAAAAGTTATGTGCTCATTTAAAAAGGTCCCATAACCAACACATATTAATATATGAAGAAAATTGACATTGGAGAATATTGGCACATGTATCCTTGAAAAAGGAAATATACTCCTTTGCCAGAAATTAAATCTTTGAATATGATATTTATGCAATATATATGTAATAATGAGTAGCTGGGGCATTTCTTGAAATCCAGTTTAGCAAAATCTAGCCTAGTGGGCACAATCTAGCCTAATGAAATTATAGATTTTGTATATAATTGTATATGGAAAGAGAGAGAGAGACAGAAAGAGAGAGAGATAGAAAGAATGCTATAATCCTTTCAGTTATCAGAACTAAAATAACAAAGTTTTTAACCTAGAAAATACTTAAAATAACAAGTATCACGATAATTTCAAAAAATGTGTCATCTTCTTATATAGAGTGTATATTGCTGGGTTTTTTTAAGATGGTTTTAACATCAAGTTGGATTGACTGGCAAGAATATGTGCAATTCAGTTGTTTTTGTAGTTGCCTTCTTCTAAAAGACCAGAGATTCTCACTATCTAAAGAATTTTCAGTAATAAGAGTGTATAACTAAAGCATTATAATTATTTCTTTAGATTGTATAGGCAAGGGACTGATTGTAGCAGATTCTGATTCCTCCCTAGGCCACAATGACCTAGAAAAATCTAATTTTGGTTGTAATCTTTAATTTCTAATCCCGCCATTGTTTGTTTTTTTTTTATTGTAGTAGGTCAGATACCTGCCCAAGTTTGGAATAATAAATTCTTTTCCTTAGGAATTTGGAATTCAGGCTAAGTTAGTCTCTTAGTCCATTTTCTTTTGCTATAATAAAAAATGAAAGATTGAGTAGCTTATAAAAATAAATTGATGCCTTACAGTGCTAGAGGATGCAAAGTCCAGTATCATGATATTAGCATGTGGTAGGGCTTTCTTGTTGAGTCATAAAGTCTCAGCGAAGGATGGGCTGGTGGCACAAGCCTATAATCTCAGTACTTGGAGGGTTGAAACAGGAAGATTGGAAGTTTGAGGCTAGCCTCAGAAACTTAGCAAAACTTTCAACAATTTGGCTAGACCCTGTTTGAAAACAAAACAAAAATAAATAAGTAAAAAGAGTTGAAGGTGTGACTCAGACTTAGAATGCCCATGAGTTCAATCCCCAGTGCAAATAAATAAATAAATAAATAAATAAATAAATAAATAAATAAATAAATAAATAGGTATAGTACATGGCAAGAGTTTAAGAACATACAAACTCAGATACCTCTTCTTCTTATAAAGCCACTAATCATGACATTGCTACCTTCATGACCTCATCTAATCTTAATTATGTACTGATCTCTCCACCTCCAAATATAAGTAACATATAAATTGTGGGTTAGGTTTCCAGCACAGGAGCATTGGGGAAAATATTCAAAACATATGGTTTCATGGTATAGCTGTGTCACAGGGGAAGGATTGATTTCACAACTAGGGATCCAGGTTGTCTGTGTCTTACATTTGCAAAAGAATTTCAATAGTGCCAGTGAGAGAAATAGAGATTAACTTAGAGAAATAGGAAATAACATTCAAGGAAGGATGTGAATCACCCTTCCCCCAAAAAGATGCACTTTGGTAATGTGGGGCTATTCTTTGATACGGGGGTTTCTTGAGGTGTGGGCAGGAGGAGGTATGTAAGCGTGACCTTAGTCTAGTAGTCACAAAATGACTTAGGGTATTGCTGTCTTCTGAGTCTGTCTTTGTAGATATCCATTTTGTTTAAACAGGCACCTTCCTAAGGAGGCTAAACAGAAATGTTTGGGTATAACATGCCTTATTATATTCTTGTAGGCTTCCATTTTCAAGTTATATTTTCCTTGTTCTTCTTTATGTCTCTTTTCTACTTATTTATTTTATTTCTTCTTTCCTACATCAACTGGACTAAACCAATGCAAAATTAAGAGTTGAAGATCAAGCATGCATATGAGGAAGAAGTTTGGAGACCAGCAGTCCCCAGAGGGGGAAAACAAATAATAAATCAAGGAATATGAAGGAAAGATAATGCTTTCTTCTCCAATAGAGAAATACTAAGAGAATAGTTCTTGTCAGAATTCATGCTAGGTTCATGGAAGCTTTTATTTTCTAATTCAAACATGTGTGGGTCCTGATTATTCTACTTTTTTGGAATACTATATGATAGCAATTTCCTGAATTATACTGGGGAGTATATGTCCTGGAGTCCAGATATTAGAAAGACAGCAAGGGGAGGAAGAACCATATATAATCCCCAAGGCTGCACCCTCAGGAATCCATCCCTTCTATCCACAATCTACCAGCCTGAGTCACCACCCAGATTCATACATTAAAATGGATTTATCCACTGCTGGGATTACATCTCTTCTGACTCAATTACAATAGTTTGAAACATTAATAAATGAATTATTTTGGGCACATTTCATATATAACTCTAACATGTGAGAGCCTGTGAATGATAAAGTCATTTAGCATTTGAGAAGTCTATTTATTTATTTATTTATTCATTCATTTGTTTATTTGTGAGACTATTTCTATTTTACATTTTGCCTCTATAATGATGGTTGGGATGCCTGCAGACCAATATTTAGAAATATTTTCTTGTTAATGTGATATATTTATGGTTGCTTCCAATTTAACATTTACTCCATTTAGGATAGAAAAATTGATAGACACACATGCACATTCTCTTTATTTCTTTTGGATATGCATTTTTCTCTACGTATGAGATACATACTTTTATTTGCAGTGCTTCATGGATCTGAAGATTCAAAATTTAATTAACTTTGACAATACCTCAGTACTTTGGGGAGATATTACCCCTATTTTATTTCACCCTCTAATTCATATTTAAACGTATTTCAGAAGTTCTTGAACTATTCTCTACACCTTTTAAGCACTCAATAATATACATTTTTATATCTCTGTGACATTCTGGATTATCTTATTCTCTACATTTCAACATCATGTACTATCTAAACATCTCATAGTTCACTTATTTGTGTGTGTGTGTGTGTGTGTGTGTTTGTGTGTGTGTGTGTGTGTGTATAGTACTGGATACTAAACTTAGCAGTATTCTAGCTCCAATTTATACCCTCAGTCCATTTTACTTTTTATTTTTGGAAAAGTCTCACTGAGTTAGAGAGTCTTCCTACATTGCTAAGGCTGTTCATGAACCTGGGATCCTCCTTTCTCATCCTCCCAAGTACTGAGATTACAGCTGTGTGCCACCTTGCCTGGCTCATCCATTATTTATCTCAACTTTTTGGTTATTGCGAGAATTCCTGCTTGGATACCTTTTAAATGGCTCCTTATATCAAATTATTCTTAATTTGTTTTATTCTTTCTTTGTTCTAACTTTGAGTATTTTTCATAAACTAGTATTATTTTACATTACATAGGCTCCTAAATATTTCTTTTGATCGGTTAACTGATATTTTTGTATGATTATTGGTTAATTTCATGCTCTTATGTATTTTTTTATTATGAGGATAGATGGTTCATTACATGTATTACGTATCCTAAATTGTGAAAGTGTGATGATATTACTTCAACAGACAACAGGTTTTTAATTGATCCTGACTCTTTCTATCAAATTTTACACCATGTAATATATTTTATGCTAAGTGAGTAGTTTTAACTTTTATATCTAGTGTTTATTCCTTGTTTGGGGAAACCTTGGGTTTTGTTAGTTTTGCCCATTTTTATTCTTTTGGCATATTTTATGACTTTATTTCTTTTCTTTCTATATTTTTATTCTTTACTTAAAATACATTATAAGGTAAACATTTCTTGTTGCTTCTCAAGGATGCTGGGTGAGGTTCATTTTGTTCTACACTGTGAAGAGGATCAACAAATTTAAAGTCTATGATCCCTGGCTCTGGCTGCCATGCATAGTGTCTTGTAGCACTCTGCATCTTATCTTTATCTAGTTTACTGTAAGAGAAAATCTGGTTTTTCACATCATTTTTTTTATTTCTAAATTTCTAGCATCTTGATTTTTTTATTTTTTTAAATATAAATATTTAATTATAAAATATTTTATACAATTTCTCCATGATATCTAAAGCTTAGAGAGGAATAGCAGTTCATCCTTTTCCACCCAATCCATCACATGCCAGAAATGCTATACTTATTTTCTCTCTAAATTGTTATTGATTTTAGTATACTTTAACTGACAATTGAATTTTATAATCATGTGTGAAATATTATGCTTCTCTAACTGCAACAAAAGCTTTGGAAATCCATTAAAATTGTCTTTTTATATATTTCTAAGTTTTTTATCCCTTCTAGATATTTCTATTTTTAAAATCAATTTTTATGACCATATACATATAAATATGGTATTTTTCCTTATAGCTTTGAATATTTTAAAATAATTTATTTTCCATTTTCAATTAATGTATTTCTAGAAAAACTATACTTATTCAAAGCACAATTATTCTTTAATAACCTCTAATATATGTTAACTATTGCTTAAATTGATATTTAATACCTCTGTTTTGATTGTTCTTGTGTATACATGTATTTCTATGTGGTATAGGTGTAAGCATGTGTTTACATACACATATATATTTGTTTGGAGTTGATGAGTTGTAGCATCAAGGGTTTCATAGCTTCAATAGCAATTTGTAGAGTAATCTTCCCTTATCTGTAGAGGATATACACCAAGACATTTAGGAGATGAAGCCATAGAGAGTTGAGAAAACCCTTTGCATGCTAGGTTCATTTTCTATACATACATACATACATACATACCTTTGATACAATTCAAATTTATAAATTATGTAAAATAAAATTAACAATAAATAAAAATGTGATGATAACAAATATTATTTTATTTATATCCTATGAATTATTTATTTCTGCAATTTTTGGTTTATTATTTTTGAAAGACAATTGGCCCAGAAGCTAAAAAGAAAATAGGAAACAAAAGTGACTTCAGGTACATGAGGAGAGAGACCAGTGACATATTAGAAGGGGATTGGCAGAGGAAGAAGGGAAGGGGAAACAGAAGACTGAGGAAAGAAACAAGTCAACTAATGTTAAATCCATAAATGAAAGTGCTACTGTCAATCTCACTAACCTGTACAAGGAGGGAGGAGAAGGGACAGGATGGTATGTAGAAAGAAATGCTCCAAGTCATGTGTGCATTGGTTTCGTGTCACTTTAAATGTCACTCTGATGTTTAACTGCAATGCATCAAGGAATGTATACAAAATGAACCTCCAGTGATGCCACACTTCCAGGCCATGGTTACAAGCCCAGGAGAATGTAGCTGATGTACAAATAGGAACATAAGTGAGAGACAGAGACTGAGAGCCCCAAGTCCATGACTGTGCTCATAGTCTCCTATAAACCACTGTTTCTACTTACATGAGACAAAATATCTGTTTGTGTCTTGGTGTCATTTTTGTTTGTTTATTTGGCACTATGAGATTCATGGTTTGATTTTTTGGTTGTTGTCTCTTATGACTATCATTAGTTTTTCAATGTCTCTTTGAATTGATTTTGAAAATGTGTATTTTTAAATTTTCCACATAACTGATACATTCAAGTATATTGTGCTTTAAGTAAATTTAGATTTTTAATAAATTTTATATTTTAAATTTAGATTAATTTTAACTTAATATGTATAAGTGGTATGTCTTTTTATTTTCTGATTAGCTTTGTCCTGAATATGTTTATTAGTTATTCTAGCACCATTTGTTGTACAATCTATCTTTGCCCTTAATGAAATATGTTGAAATATGTTGTGTTTATATTAAAACTCTGATGACCAAATAGTTTCAGGTCTATTTCTAGATTCTGTTCCATTCTAATGATGTGCATATCCATCATTACCATATACCATAATTTCCTAATTATTCCATGCTTATTGTAGACTCTATATTTTATTTATTTCTAACTTTCAGTTCTTGGCTTCTATGTAAATGATACTTCTTCAGTTTATTTAAATACATTAATTACTCCCTTGATCGTCACTTTTATTCCTCATAATTTTTTAAATATGTTTTTTCTTTTCTAACTTTTATTTCAATGGCTTCTTTATTTCAATAAATTTAATTGCTTTTTGGTGATTTTTAAATAATCAAAACATTATATCTATGAATTCTCTATCTCTTATCTTAGAAGATTCAATTATATTTCTTATTTTAACTATTAAAAAAATAGCAACAATCTCTGATGTTATGTATTTTAGTTGGTTGATTTATGTTTATTTATAATCATATAAATGTCTTCATAATTCTTGAGTTTTTAATTTTGTTACATTTCACTTTTACAGAGTTAAATTTGCTACTTTGAGTATATACAGTTTTCAAATCACTTATTGTCTCTAATATATTTTCATGAAATTATACCATTTTCTGAAAATAATAATAATAATAATATTTATGATTAATTTTATTATTATTATTATTATTATTATTATTATTATTATTTTGTGGTATTGGGGTTCCTGGAAACCCTTCTACCTCCTGGCTACACTCCCAGACCTATTTTATACTTTTTATTTGGAAACAGGGTCTCTTAAGACAATGAGGCTGGCTTCGAACCTGAGCGATCCACCTGTCTCCGCCTCCCAAGCGCGGGGATTACAAATTTGTGCCACCACGCCCAGCATGAAAATATTATTTAAAATCATGCCAATTTAAATTAAAATTAGTTCATAGAAATATTAAAACCTCTCCACTCTCAGTATGTAGCATGTAATGTCAAAGGAATACCAAAATTTGTAGTTTAAACAAATGACATCAGAATTGTCTATAATAGCACATAAAATAGACAAGTACTCTACAATAGCTCATCAATTTTAAATATAAAAGTACAACTGCAGAAATTAAAAAACAACTGCCTTTTTTGTAGTATATAGCATATGTAGCTTCAAATATGCCCAAGGACTGTAACATACAGTAATAAATCAATCACAGAGAAGACATTAGAATTTTGATTTGTGGAAGAGAGTTATGATCTTTTTCTGCTTTGTATGGAGAACATAACTCATCTAAAAGTACATTTTTGCATATGACTGATGAATATCCATGCACGCCTACAGCAAGTGAAATTTAATTAGAAAAGATTTTAATTTTGATTGAAGAACAAGGTTGTTTGCTCATGATGATAAGCCCCTTCCATAAATTCTTATGTCTTTCCTTTAAAAACTGTATTTAAGCACCTTTAACACAATTCAGGGAATGCACTTTTAGAGAAGGTGCAAGTCAATCTGTAGGGACCCAGCCGAGGTTAAGACCTAGTCCCTAGGGAATTGCTACACACTTACCTAATATTTATTTCAGCCTCCTTATTTTTACTCTTACTGAAGTAATTGAGTTTTCACTTGAATTTAAAAATCTGTCTTTAGATGACTATTTTCTCTCTGTGAAGATTACTCTTATTTTTCTAGCTCCAGTATCTAATTGTGGACATTCTCTTATCAAGTTCTCTAATAGCCCGTAGAGTCTCGTTTTCTTCCAAGACACTTGGCTTTTTGTATCTAAATGATTTCTGATTCCATGTTTTTTTTTTTTTTTTTTTTTTTTTTTGGTGGTGGTACTGGGGATCCTGGATGCCCTTCTACCCCTGGACTATATTCCCAGAACTAATTTTACATTTTTTTATTTGGAAACAGCGTCTCCTAAGCCAGTGTGCGCGGCTGGCTTCAAACCTGCGCGATTCTCCTGTCCCTGCCTCCCAAGCGCGGGGATTACAAGCATGCGCCACCACGCCCGGCCCTGATTCCATCTTTCAGTGCAGGACTTTTACTGTTCTCAGATGTAAAATATCTTCTTTTATTTTTTTCTCTGGAGCAAGGAGTTGCCTTGATAGAAACATGAGAGAACGTTCTAGGGTGGCTTTATTGTTCTAATTCTTACTGTGAGTGGTTGTTACATTACATGGGTACATATAAAATTGAAAAAAAAAACCATTATTTTTAAAATGAGCACTTTATCTCATATAAATTAGACATTTATTTATAAAAATTATACAAAGTAATTGAGGTCTACAAATATATACTAAGGTTTTAAATTTAAATTAGTTTTATCTGACATATAAAACAATTATTTTGCATATGAATGGGTAATGTGATCTTTTGATGCATGCACATCTTGTTTAATGTTTTACACAGGTTGAATATATTTATCTTTTCGAGCATTTATCATATCTTCATGATGTAAACCTTTAAGATGCTTTCTTTTAGCTTTTGGAATGTACAATACAATATTGTTTTCTATACACAAATTTTTATTGGTGTATTGTAATTATTTATCATTGTAAGACTTATGATAAGACTAGATAATGAACAGTTGAACAGTTCTAGTTCTATGAAGCTGCAAGAAATTTACTATTAACATTATTTTCTCAAGGTTAGAAGTGACAATTCCATGTGCTGATAAAATAGTTAATAGGAAACTACTTTATGAAGACAGAGGAGGAGGGACAAAGCATGTGGGAATAGTGTTCATTTCTAAGAAGAGTGGGTTTACTACACTGCACTGGGCCTGGGTTGGCCTCAAATTGAGAAAGAGGCAATACATTTATGATAATGAAAGAAAAACCTTAGGTCCAGAGTACAAAATCATGGTGATAGGAATTCACTCTTATTTTTTTTTATTGTTCCTCTTTTACCATTTAGATAGAGAAGCATATACGAGAAGTTTGAGGAGAAACAAAGAATAGGTTGCCCTGAAGTTGTATTTTCACAGCAACATTGGTTTGATTTTTTGCTCAGTTAAATAAAATTCAATAGTGGAACTACCTTAGCAAATTTAATGGATTCTGTATTATACTTATTTGTTGATGCTTCTACTTTAGGTAGATCTGAAGTTTCCAGAAGAGCAGCGACCTTCTTAGAATTATTTCTGTGTATGCATTCTATTTAAAAATCAAACTCATTGAAAAAAAATATTTCTCATGGAATAGTTTTTATTTCAGCTTTTGTAGAATCTACATAGAAATTGGAAAATATTTTAAGGTAAGAGTATGAATTACAATGCATGAAAATTATTTATGAAACTTACTGGATAAAAGATTTAAAAAGACATTGTTCCTGAAACTTAAGTTGCTCTTTCTTTATCTATTCTAAACCCAGCTGAAATCCTCTTCGTAGTCTCCCTCTCTGATGATCATCACCCACAGAAAACTGTAGCCTCTATCATCTGTGTTCCACTTGTGACTTTCCTCCTAACACTCACCATATGACACTGTAGTTCTGTATTCATATTGCTGTATAATTTTAGTCAGTTTCTGGAGAATTGACTATCCCTAGCACATTTCCATATCTACCGTATCAAGAATAAGAACATGCAAATGATACAGGCAATAAAAGTTTATTACAATGACTTGAATCCTCTCACTTCTGTTACAAATAAAATCCATTTAGCATGACTAATGGATGCAGAATTGTCCACTTCAAAATATATTTTTTCAAAAATAGAATTGTAATTTAGCAGTAGAACTGGCAAAAACAATAATAGCAAAAGTATTTTATACCCAAAATATCAGTAGACTTCAGTTGTTCCCCAAAATAGGAAAAGATTTACATATACTAATTAATTTAGCCATGAAAAGAAATCATGCTTTCTAATCAAAGATATTAATAGCATATGTTAGTGCTGAATATATGCAATATTATATTGATGGGGTGTGTCTATACAGCGCCTAAGGAGATTCGGCCTGAGCGGCCTACGGCCTAAGGCAAAACTTTATGTAAAGTGATTCAGCAAAAAAGGGGCAAAGATGGCGCCTGGAGGAAGCTAGGAAGGCATGGTTTCCCCATTCATTATGGGTGGGGAGACTGAGCCGTTTTTCCCTTTCTACCTTTAAAGGAGCTTTCCGCACACATGAATGGCTCATGTACTGGCCTGGGATTGGCTGTAAACTACGTGCTAGTGATCTTTATCCCGGATAGGCTAGGCTATTTCTCATGGAAATTCCCCTCGTGGCTTGGTACTATATAAAGGATGGCTTGGAGAGAAATAAATGAGATCTCACTTTGACTTGACTCCCGGCTCGTGGGTTTGTGTTCGAGTCGTCGGTACTCATCATCTCGCCAAGCCCCGTCAGCTGTCGGGCTGGATTCCGGACATTATATTAGGTGTGGATGCAGAATGCCACAAGACATTGAGGATCAATATCACTTTTATACTTTGAACTGTATATTTTCAGGTGTTAAATGGACAAGAAGCAGTGAAGAAGATAAGTCCATTCTATTTCAGGTGGCCAAATAATAGAATTTCTTATTTTAAAAAAGTGTACTTTCAGCAAAAATTGTCATGATTCCTAATTTTCTCAAGAGCCATTTTTCTGACTATCTAATCACTGAAATTTTTACAAATTAACTCCAGCTGAGTTATCTTTTGGCTGGATAAATGTTTGGAAGGAAGGCACCAAAGCCATAATGACCTGTAGGGCTTCACAGAGAAGAGTAAAAGAGAATAAGAGAGTATTTTGTGTATAAAAGATGGATTTTGTTATTGAGGTGTCAGTACTTTTGAACTGAGGGTGAGTTACAGACCATGCTAAATCTAATTAATTTAAAAATAATTAAAGTGAGATATTGTCTTTCATAGAAACTCTACAATGTGACTGTTTTTTTTGTTTGTTTGTTTATTTGTTTTTGTGGTACTGAGAATGGAACCCGAGGTATTCTACTTCTGAGCTACACACCCAGCTCTATTTTTTTTTTATTCTTTATTTTGAAACAGGTTTCACCTGATTGCAGAGGGCCTCACTAAGTAGCTGAGACTGATAACTGTGATCGTCCTGTCTCAGCCTCCCAAGTATTGGGATAACAAGTGTGAGCAACCACTCCCGAATATATAATATAAAATATATATATAAAGATGAGTCAGTCCTATATATTGATAGTTTGTGCTGCATTATTACCTGTTAAAAGTAAATTATCCTCCTACTATACCCCATAAATCAGGTAAATTCCTGGTTTAAACAATTTTGTTTAGAAAATAAGTTACAGTCTTCTGTTCTGGATTTAATACAGAAAATACTGTTTTTAAGGTAAAGTTAGATCCTATGATCTTTAGGATAAAATTTGATTTTAAAATGCATCCCATAGGTAACTGATTCCTAAAGAATTTCACAGTTGCGCTCTTCTTTAGCAGAGCTATTGTGTGTACATATGTGCCAGAAACAAAATAAAGCAGAATACTCTACACATCAGGCTTGCATTGCCTATGACAGAAATCAGCGTCGCTTTGTGAAATAGGCAGATGTTGCCATGGTGAGAATTTGACTAAGATACAAGTTGCTCTTATGTCTCGTATTTAAAAATCCTAACACAGTTTGTATATGGCCAGAACATCTGAACATTTTCAACCAATTTAGTAGCAGCATGAATACATTCTCTGCTTACAGTAGCCATACAGTATTTAACAGATGATTCTGTATTCAAAAGCTATATTTTAAAGATTTATCATAAGTATGATAACATAACTTCCTTCAGAAGGATGCAAATAACAAGACTCCACAAGGAACATACACTGAAGTTGGATACATGACTTATAACATACTGAAATTTAAATTGAATATTGAGTGAAATCACGATGCATGATTCAAGAGAAGACACAAAATTATGGATTATGCAAGAAATAATAAAAATAGGGCCAAGTGCCAAAAGGGGAAAGATATCATAGAGAAATATTAAAAAACAAAAGAAGACTTAAGACCTTCAGAAAATGAACATTGAACCAGTAACCTAAGAAAAAAAAAAAAAAAAAAAACAATATCTGGTTGAGGAAAAAAAAAACCAGAGTTTATCTTTTGATAATGAATACAGAAAATCCTGGAAAGCCAGAGCCCTGTGACTGTAAGGATGCATGCTTGCATTACAAGATACCCACCCAAAGAATGAAATTGGGAACAAGGTTGAGACTCACTTCCAAGATCAAGCAGAAGTTTCATTATCAAAACTAAAGTACAATCTGTGAGAAAAAAACAAAAAACAAAAAACACCACCACCTTTACCACCACCTCAACAAAAATGGTATATATCTTGGATATTAACATTCAGAGGACCTATTTAACCTGGAAACATTGATCCTTTTGTCACTGAAGTTGTCTAATTCCTCTGCTAAATGAGTTAAAACTAATCTGAACAACCTTTCCTAAGGTGTCATGCTGGGCATGTACTTTTTCAGCAAACTATCAAAACAGCCTTTAAACGCCGGGTGTGGTGGCGCACACTTGTAATCCCAGCATTCAGGAGGCTGAGACTGGAGGATCGCGGTTCCCAGATAGCCTCAGCTACTTAGTGTGGCCCTTCCTGCAACTCAGTGAGACCCTGTTTCAAAATAAAGAATAAAAAATAGGGCAAAAGGTATGGCTCAGGGGTCGAATGCCCCTGGGTTCCATCCACAGACCCCCCCCCCAAAAAAAAGAAAAAGAAAAAAAAAACAGCCTTAAACAGAGAACCAGATTAAGCTCAGAATCTCCCAACTAGGGTAGAGATTTCTCTGTCTTCTCTGGTCCTATTAACAAACACTCCTTAATCCCAGTTCACAACAGGCTGGCTAGGTGATTATCCTCAATATTTCTCTGAATGTTTCATGCTCGTTATTAGATGAATCTCCATTTTCTTCAACTCTTTTCAATCTATCCAGAAATACTCAAACCTTTGTTCACAAATATTACATTCACTTCTTTATCACCCATTAATTCCTTCAAAATCTGAAATTTTGTTTATTTAGATCAACAATAATTTTTTACTTATTCAATTCAATGCACATTTTGTCCGGATACCTGCAGTACTGAGTTGGAAAAGAGCTTAAGTTTTGGTCTCCACAACAACATGTTTTGCTTGTTTTTCTTATACCATTATGACCCTTCATCTTTGCTTTGAGAGGCTCCACTTGTCAACTTATCCATTAACATCTGGAAGTCTTCTGCTTTTAATATTTATATTTTATATGAATATGTTCAATTTCCCCATAAAACACCATGCAGTTTTTCTCTGGAAGCAAGCTGCTTCTTATTCTTGAAATAAGACTGCCTTTGCCATATTCTGCACTTAATTTGCTTGCTAACTCATATTTAAATGTTTAGGAAATACTGATATTACTTTAATTCCAATAAAGTCTCCTCTATTTTTTACACGTTTTCTCCAAAGCTACTTTCCACTTTTAGGTTTCAGTAATAAGTACTTGTAGTGCTTTATCATTATTCTATTAATTCTGATAATTGCCACTAACTGCTTCCTTGTTATGAGTTTTGTGTACATACACACACACACACACACACACACACACACACGCACACATTAAGGGCTATTGTTATACTCCTACTTTTATGATCAGAAAATATAAAATATAAAATATAGTCAGCAAACAATTCAATGTTGAATAAACAATGCATACATATACTACTACTATTTGATAAAAACAAATGTATACCTTGCAGAGGTGATATCTGCCACTTTCCATAATTTTTTTATATTTGGAAAAATTAAATATTATATCAAGTTTCTAAATTTTGTTCTACATGTTGACATGCACTAAAACCAAAAAGTATACAAAGAAGAAAAATAAAATATATTTTATTTTATTATTTTTTATCTTTTATATAGGCAAAAGAAAGTGATATTGAGGTAATAAGAATATAATTTAAAATAACTGTGATTAATATATTCAATAAGATCAGTCTTAAATATGTTGTAAATCTTTTTTTTTTTTTTTTTTTTTTTTTTTTTGCGGGTCTAGGGATGGAACCCAGGGGCATTTGACCTCCGAGCTACACCCCGTGCCCTATTTTTTATCCTTTATTTTGAAACAGGGTCTCACTAATTTGCGGAAGACCTCACAAAGTAGCTGACACTGTCCATGAACCGCGATCCTCCAGTTTCAGCCTCCCGAATGCTGGGATTACAAGTGTGCGCCACCATGCCTGGCTATGTTTTAAATCTTAAATAGAAAGCTTGTTAAAAAGTAGATAAACCAATATCTTAGGTATGAGAAATAAATTCTACGGATAAAACCATAGAATATTGCATAGAAAACTTATTAATAAAATACATAGACTAATCTTACAAATAAGTACATGGAAAAATGAATAGAAAATTTCCAGTTAAACATACAGAAGATCTACATTGTACAAACAGAAACCCTACTCCTCCTCCTCTCCCTGCAAACACACATACACAACACACCGGGCATACCGATATTCACATAAGAAAACATAGACATTAAGAAAGAAATGATCAAGAAACAGAAAGTGCCTCACATTATCATAAAAACGAAATTTATAACAATGATAAATCTGTGTGCATGGAAGAAAATGACCTAAGAATATTTAAAGCAAACATTAAAAGAAATTAAAATAAAAAACATACACATAATCATGGTGGGGACTTCAACTTATCTTTCTCATTAACTGATAGAATTCAGACAACAAATCATCAAACACATAGAAGATATAAACTACAAATATAACAAAATTAACTTAGTTGATACTTATAGAATTTAATATTGATGCAAAATTCATTTTTTTCAAAAATACAGGAAACATCTGCAGGGCCATAAAGGAAGTTCATTTTTTTGTATAAATGGAGGGGTTTTTTTGTTTTGTTTTGTTTTTTGCCGGTCCTGGGATGGAACCCAGAGCCATTCAACCTCTGAGCTATACCCCCTTCCCTATTTTTTATTCTTTATTTTGAAAGCAGGTCTCACTGAGTTGTACAGGGCCTCACTAAGTAGCTGAGGCTGTCCCTGAACTGTGATCTTCCGGTTCTAGCCTCCCTCCCGAATGCTGGGATTATAAGCATGCACCACCATGCCCGGCTAAATGGAGTTTTTTAGAAAAAAATCCAGTCAGACAGATGGTGCATGCTTGTAATCCCAGTACTTAGAAGGCTGAGACGGGAAGACCCCAGGCTCGTGGCCAGCCTCAGATATTTTGTGCGGCCCTCTGCAATTTAGTAAGAACTTGTTTCAAAATAAAAGCAAACACTAAGGCTGGGAGTGTAGCTCAGAGGTAGAATATCCTTAGGTTCAAACTCCAGTTCCTCCAAAAAAGAAAGAAAATAAAAAAAAAGAAAGGGAAAAAATTCAGTCAATAGTAATTCTGAGCAAAATCCACGAAGATCAATTTTTCTATGAAATAATATACTTTGATGTGAAAAACAAGTTATATACACCTCTAAGATAAGCGACAGAAATATGATTTCTATAGTACAACCAAAGTGTGTGAGTGTGAGTATGTGTGGTACTGGGTATAAACCACAGGGATCATCTACCTCTGGGGTACAGCCCCAGCCCTATTTTTATTTTCTGTTTGGAAACAGGGTCCCTCTAAATTTCTGAGTCTCACTGAATTACTAAAGCTGGCCTTGAAATTGTGATCATTCTTTCTCAGCCTCCCAAGAAACAGGATTACAAGTGTGCACCACTATCCTGGCTTGCAGCATTTTTAACCTCTTCAAATGCGTTATTGTTGAGGAAGAAAATAGATTTGAACATCAGAGATATTTTAGTGTTTATATTATCTTAGGGTATGGAGAGGAGATTCTTTTCTATACACTAATTAAAAGGAGAAATTAAAATTTTCTATTAAAAGTTTGGTCAGAGATCTTACTATTGTTGACTCAATTGCAAATACTCTAATTAAAAAAATTTAATTAGACTCCCTTATAATTTGAAGAAAATACCTAGTTTACCAGACAGTTATATTCACAAGATAACCTGCATTCTTCAGTATTAAAATATTATTTGAAATAGGGTAAACAAGAGATAATCAAACATATATTGAACATACAATATTATAAATGAAATAATAGAAACATAATTTTTATTATAATCATTGTTTTATTATTTTGATATTGTATGGTGCTGAGGATTGAACCTATAGCCTCATAAATGCTAAACATATTATTTATTACATAGCTATACCTCTAGCCCCTGTGTGTTTTATTTTTTGCTTATAATCATATTTGCATGATATAATTGGTCCTAAAATATTTGATTTATTAAACTAAACAAAATGCCATGGAAACAAAATAGTGAGTAAATTACATAGCTACATAGTGTGGAGACACTTACCTTTTTGTACTACATATTTTCACCTATAAATATATATTTAACATCAGGTACCAGCATAGCATAATGATTGCTGTTAATTGAGCAAGCCCATTTGAGGTCATAAGGTATCCTGAAGATCATAAAGTTTGGGGAAAGAAAAGGTAGACACTAACTGAAATTCTGATTCGGCACAAGCCCTCCATTATTCTGGACCCCTCTTCCAACAACATAGTGAAATTATTTATTAAAGGCCTTTCAAAATCATTTTAAAGGTAAATGACAGATCAAGACAAATAATTGTTAGAAAAGATGTCTCTATGTATATTATAATGTGTTGATGACAGTAATTGAATATTTGCTAAATAGCTTTTAAATTTAAATAATGAGCTATAATAAGCGCACGCGTGCGCGTGCACACACACACACACACACACACACACACACACACACCACAAAGTGTACCATGCAGTCTCTAATTTGCAGAAGTCAATCAAGAAAATTTGATAGACAGCTTTATTATATTTGAATCAAAACTAGTTTTTCTTTTACTGGGTAAAAATTAAAGTACAATCGTAGTGATACATCTCTCACAGATTTTAGAAAGTTTAATCAGTGCATTTCTGACTATAATGTATTTATTTTTTTTAAAACTTTCCCAGGGTGTAACAATTAAATGATCTCATTCTCTCACAAATTAAGACCAACCATACAGATTTTCTTCTTTTTATTCTTGTGAATGAAGTTAATCTTCCCTGAGCTGTCATGGAGAAATACTTAAGCCTCCCAGGTGAGGGAGAAACATCCCTAATGAACAGAAATCAGTGGCATTTGATCCCACCCTTGTAAAATGCTGACACAGATATAATCTTTTGCTCTTCCAAAGGCTTTTAACTCTAAGTATAAAGAACTCAAAATATCCAATATCAGCAAGCTTTTAAACTAGTTTTTTCTCTTATCCAAACGCTAACCCTCCATTATTTTGCAAAAAGAAACCTACACATGTTTTATGGGTTTCATTTGGAGAGAATGTGGGAACTGCAGTAGGAAGGAGACCTATATTCCTTCTATTAGAGTTGCTTTTGCTTCCATTTGATCAGGGATCAGGGAAACTCTTCCTTCCAGAGCTTATTGCGCCAAATTGGCAAATAGAAAGAAATGCGTGTCAGCGAAGTTACCACATAAGTGTGGATTTATATGTGAAATATTTGGGTTGAATTAAGTGTTCCTTTGGGAAATATCTAGAAAGTACACAGAAACACAGATAAGCCAAATGAAAACAGTGACCATAAATTAAGTACATTCTCATTACCTTTTCACACCCCCAACTAGAAACAATAACTTTTCTCCCCCAATAAGTACATAGTCTCAGAAAAAAAGATTAGTGTACCCAAAGGGCAAGGCAAACATATATATCTTGTGATATGTTCGAACAATCGTAAAGCTGTAGCTCTGGCAGATGATGGGTGGGAGTGAATTAGAGAGGTCTAGGTGAATTATAGAGGTGGGAATGTTCCATCAAGGAGGCCCAGCTGTCTGCCTCAAGGTGCTTGACCCTGGCAACAGACAACAGAAGCATTCAAGCAAGAGACAGCTGTTGCAGCAAAAAAATATATAATAAGAGAGAGTCTCATAATTAGGGCCTGGCCAAAGGATCAAGTATCTTCCTCAGTCATATCTTTGAATATTGGGTTTTATGGCATCATTAAATTGAGTCTGTAACTGTGTATATAATGTGTCATATATGTATGTATGTATGTATGTATGTATGTATGTATATCGGTGTACCAGTCTCTAATTTGCAAAAGTCCATCAAAATTTGTCAGATTTATTATTATTATTATTATTATTATTATTAATATTGTTCCTATAAGAGAATCAATATCAATTTTTGTCTTACTGGGCAAAAATATACATATATACTCATGCATGTATACATATACAATAGTGATCATATTTAGTATCAATATTAAATCCTCTCAGAGATTTTTTAACTTTTCTTTTTATTGTTGTTGTTGTTATTGTTGTTAGCTAAAAGAAAACACAGATAATTATATGAAAGTATCTAAAGAAATTAAGGATTTCTTTCTGACACATAATTTAGCTTTTGATGTTTTTTGTGACTATTTTCTCATTAAATTTTATACAACAGAAAATCTGAACGAAAGCCTGTGCAATGTTAGGGAACAGTGATTCACTTTTGCAAGAAAAAGATTTATGGAGAAAATCAGTTGTTTTTGACAGTCACTGAGCTCAGGCCTCAGTTCATGAAAAGTGTCTGGGGACTGATTGATTCTTCTCTGCTCATCATAAAACTATTGTTTTTCTTTTTTGCAAAAATAAATATAAAATAAAAAGATCACTTAGATGTAGAGGGAAAGACTTTTTTTTTTTTTTTTTTTTGGTGGTACTGGGGTTGCTGGAAACCCTTCTACCTCCAGGCTACACTCTCAGACCTATTTTATATTTTTATTTGGAAACAGGGTCTCTTAAGCCAGCGAGGCTGGCTTTCAACCAGCCTCCCAAGCATGGGGATTAGAAGCGTGTGCCACCACGCCCCTGGCGGAAAGACTATTTTTAAATACAGAATTTTGTTAGTTTAACATTGCATCATTTAAAAGTGCAAGTCAGACCCCTGAAAGTATATGAGAGAATAGGATCCTTTTTACCTTTAAAGAAAATGTTTGTTTAGAAACAGAACTTAAACAACATACACTTAGAAAATTAGCTGGCAAAATATTCCAGAAAATTAATAAAAAAAACTTGGATTCTTGTAAAAAATTGGTCACTGATATTGTATTTTAGTGCTTAGAGCAAATATATACACTTAACACCTCAGTGAATTTCTCATTGCTAGTAGTTTTGTTGTTGTCTTTCTTATTGTTTTTATATAGAAAGAGAAATGATCCCTCTGATTGAATTATGTTAGTACAATAGTCCTTCCAAAAGACTTATCATACATTATTATAATTACTCTACTTTAAGTTATAATTAATATTTCACTTTATGTATTTTATAAATTAATTGTGATGTTAAATATGCCCTGTTTCAAAAAAAGAAAAAAAATAGTGCTAGCGGTATATCCTATGTTCAATCCCAAGTACTGCAAAAAAAGTAAATAAAAATGACAACATAAAAATATACATAAATAATATCAGTATTAAGCCCTATTATAATAGCTACTAAAATTCATGAGTTAAAATATTTAGGCACAAGTAAACACTTGTAATTAGAATAATTCACACTAAAACAAAGAAATTTAGCTTAATAACTATTAGGAAAAATTAGAAAGTGAGATACTACCAAAACTAACAGGAAAATAACACTAAATCATGCTATGAGGAAATATAGACTGAAAGATCTATTCAAATGGCATTCTGGAACTCTTTGTTGGAATTAAGTAAAACATTTTTTATTGACCAGTAATTACAATTCTGAGTTTCTATCTCAGAAAAATCTTTGTGTAGGTCTGTAACAAAACATATTCTAAAATATTCCTTACTTTATTACCTGAGTTTAAAAGTTTGTGATAATCTTAGCATCCATAATGTACATAAAGAGGCAAAATATGATGAATATATTGGGGATCTTATATATAACATTAGGAATAAAGAAACAAATTTAGAGGAATTGAAGGGCCTAACACTGATTTTATTATTTATTTATTTATTTGTTTATTTATTTACTTATTTGGTGGTACTGGGGTTCCTGGAAATCCTTCTACCTCCAGATTATACACCCAGACCCATTTTTATATTTTTATTTGGAAACAGGGTCTCTTAAGCCAGCGAACTTGGCTTCGAACCTGCAGGATCCTTTCTCCGCCTCCCAAGCAGGGGTGTTACAAGCGTGAGCCACCACACCCGGCTTAAACACTGATTTTAAAACTACCATAATCAAGAAAGTATGCTGTTAGCATGGGATAAACATACGTTGGTCCAATAGAATATAGCATTGAGAAATATATCTACAATCAATTGATTTGAACAGTTGCCAAAGTTGTTTAAAATGTCATCAAAAAATGTTACTAGAAACATTGGACAGCTCACTGTTAAAAACGAACCTCAAGTTTTACATCAAAAAATAAACAAAAATCATCTGACAAGAATATTATGCGTAAAAATGAGTTAAAATTAAAAATTCTATTAAAAATATAAAAAATGTTTTGTGACCTTAGTTTATGCCAAAATTCTTATGACATAATATGTGTGAACTTTTTACACAAGGCAATATAAATTGAAATTCATCCAAATTAAAAATATTTGCTCATTATAAGATACTATTTAGGAAGTAAAAAGGCAAATTACAGACTGAGAGAAAATATTTGCAAAACATATATCTGATAAAGGACTTGTCTAGAATATTAAAAGGGAACTCTACAATTCAATAATAAGAAAATAATCAACCATACTAAAAACTGAACAAGGGATTTGAGGAGCCACTTCATCAGAGAATGGCAAATAAGCATACGAAACGATACTTAACATCATTTGTTATCAGGAAAATGCAAATAAAAATGTCAATGAGATATAACTACACACCCACTGCAAAGACTAAAATTATGGTGGCAAAAAAAAAAAAATAGAACAACTGTGATTTTCAGATATTGTTGGTGTTGGGGGTGCTTGGTCTTATATTTTGAAAAACAATTTCACAAAAAAGCAAACATACACTTCCCATTTGTATTCATATATATCTATTTACCCATATAAGCATAAAAATGTATATCCCCAAAGACTTATTCACAAATGTTCATATTTTTATTCATATTACAAAATAAAAATAATTAAAATGTCATCAATGCCTCAGTTAATAAACAAAATAAGGTTTATCTTAACAATAAACTGTCTTTATCATTAGTAAGTTAGAAAAATAAATGAGCTACTTATTCAGAAAAAAGTTGAGTTGCAGAGAGCCTAAGTAGTAGCTGAGGCTGTCAAACCATGATCCCTGGGTCTCAGCCTCCCAAATGCTGGAATTACAAGCATGCACCACCACACCCAGCTCCTCCCTTTTTCTTCCTTCTTTCTTTCTTTCTTCTTTCTTTCTATGGTACTAGAGACTGAACCCAGGGAGCTACACCCGCAGCTCATTTTATTATACTTTGAGACCAGATCACACAAAACCTCAAACTTGCCATCCTCCATCCTTAGCCTCTGAGTTGCTGGGATTACAGGTTTGGGTCATTGCACTTGGCATAAAATGTTTAATAAGTCAGGTGTGTGTGTGTGTGTGTGTGTGTGTGTGTGTGTGTGTGTGTGTGTGTTTGATTCTGGGGATGGAACCTGGGTGCATCTTACCTCCAAGCTACACCCTCAGAATTTTTTTTATTCTTTATTTTGAAACAGGGTCTCACTGACTTGCAAAGGGCCTCACAAGTTGCTGAGGCTGTCCTTGAACTGTGATCCTCCTGTCTCAACCTCCCAAGTACTGAGATTATAATCGTGCACCTGTTATGGATTGGGAGAGTATGGTTGTGGGGAAACTGTTCCTGGGGACCCCTGTTAGGGTCCCGGACATACTTTCCCTCAAACCACCAAAAACCCCAAACAACCCAAAACAGAAATAAACCATGGGTTCTTGTCCTGAGCTGAGGATAAATATACATAGTTTGGACAGTTGCTGAAGATTTAAAGAAGTTCAATATAAAGATAGAAATACAGAAAATAGAAATATAGCCCCATGCCAGAGGGGCATGGAGGGGTGACTCGAATGAATACACCAAAGGGATCACACAATCACACGTGGACTGGAACTTTTTATATCCATGACCTCCATCTTGTTTATGTAATTCTGACATAGTGAATGTCCCTGTAAGGTACCTCTCCCAGGAAGGTGTGGCAAGGTGTCTCCTTTCAGGACCCCCTCCTCCGGTCCTACGTAGGTTATCTAATCATGTAGATCTGTCTTTAGAGAAAGGCCTAGTTCTCTCCTACTGACTTGCTAATTACATTTAGCTAAGTCAATCTAAGTTTCAATAGCTGTTTGCTTCCTGACCAAAGCCAAGCCTTTCTCTCTCCAGGTCTGCAGTCATTTTGACACAATAATAATAATAAAAATTATTTATTATTATTATTATTATTATTATTATTATTATTATTTTTTTTTTTTTATTTTTTGTGTGTGGTACTGGGGTTCCTGGAAGCCCTTCTACCTCCAGGCTACACTCCCAGACCTACTTTTACATTTTTATTTGAAAACAGAGTCTCCTAAGCCAGCGTGCGCGGCTGGCTTCGAACCTGCATGATTCTCCTGTCTCTGCCTACCAAGTGCGGGGATTACAAGCGTACGCCACCACGCCCAAACTGACACAATTATTTTTTAAATATATTAATAATCAGAGCTTTCTCAAATCTTCCTAGGCCATTCCAAATACCAGTACACACCACCATGTCCGGCTAATATGTCAGTTGTTGAGGTAGTAATACAAATATGTACAGTTGTCCCAAATCATTGACTTATACAAGTAAATGAACTAATTTTATCATATGTTGATTTAACACAATGAAGCTGGTTTTATAAAAATCAAATTTGCCTATTTCTGAAATATATACTCTTAGTGCGCTAATAAGCTGACAGTCATATTGTGCCAGTATTGGGAATGGCCTAGGAAGATTTGAGAAAGCTATGATTATTAATATATTTCAAAAATTGGGTGAGGGGCAAATCTGTGCACAGACTTGGTTTCTGTCTAAAAGCAGGCAACTATTCCAATGTAAATTAACCTAGCTAAAAAGTAATTAAGAAGTCAATAGGAGAGGAGAACTAGGCCTTTCTCTGTCTAAAGACAGATCTACATGATTAGATAAGCTAGATAAGATGGTAGGAAGGGTCGATCTTCATGAAAGGAGACACCTTGCCACACCTTGCTGGGGGAGGTACCTTACAGGGATGTTTACTACTACTACTGCGACAACAATGATGAGGAGGAGGACGTCAGAATTATGTAAACAAGATGGAGGTCATGGGTATATAAAGTCAGGTCCACTTATTATATCTTGGGGGTGGTGAATTGGCCCTGACCACCCTCCCCCCATGCCAAAATGGCATGGGGCTGTAACTATTTTCTGTATTTCTGTTTTCTGTATTTCTACCTTTTTAATAAACTTCTTTAAATCTTCAGCAACTGTCCATGCTATGTATATTTATCCTTAGCACAGGACAAGAACTCACGGTTTATTTCTGTTTTGGGTTGTTTTGAGTTTTGTGGTGGTTTGAGGGAAAGTGTGTCCGGGACCCTAACAGGGGTCCTGGGGAACAGTTTCCCCACAACCATATTCTCTCAATCCATAACAATATCAATAATTATTTCAAAGTATGAAAATATATTTCTTTAAGTTTAGTATCTGGGAGTTTAGTCTCCTGACATTCCACCTCGAGTTAGAAAATGAATGGTAAAATGTGTATTAAAAAAAAAAACACACACAAATATTTTGCTGATGCAGATATACCTATCTTTTAAATAATGTAACTAATTGAGATTTAACACTGTTTCTATGGATCCACCACAGATCATCACTGAAGTGAAGTAAGTCTTGAGAGCATAGCAAAAGCTTTCCAACTTCAATTTGTCCATGTAATATATCTAATTATGAATTAAACTTTATGAAAACATTATATTTCCTAAACTGTCAATTCATACATTGATAATTATTATTACTTTTGAATAACTGACTTGAAAATAGTGTTTGTATAAATATAAGATAATGTAGTAGTTCATAATATTTAAATTAGTTATATATCATTTTAAAATATTAGAAAAAGAGAATGCTGTAAATAATGAATTTTTAAGAATATTTACAATTTAGGACTCAATTAGCAAAACACTTAAGTAAGCAGAACTCATTTCAACAAATATATTTGTAACTTAATGAGCATAGTTATAAAGATGATAATCATCACCTGTTTCCAATATACGTTGAAATTGTTATTTCTTTTTCCTAGAGATTTAAAATGAAATTAATATTTATTTAGTATCTGTTAAGTGTCAGTTATTTTGGATGCCAGTCAATCATGTACTCATTTGTCAAACAAACATATATTAAGTCCTTCCTAATGGCTAGAATCTATGCAAGATGGTATAATTTAACTAATTTCTGTAAAACTAAGATTATTACATCTAGTCAAACATGGTACACCAAACATACTCTTCATGTTTATGGAGCAATAGATAAATACATTGGACCTGAAAACACTAGAAAATAACAGGGTACAATAAAAAATACACCTAAACATTAGTATTCTTCAGATGCTTGGCTTTTGTTACTGTGCTGTTTTTTTCCTTTTTTTTTTTTTTTGGTAAGTGTGTGTGTGTGTGTGTGGTGTGTGGTACTGGGAATTGAATCCAGAAGCATTGTACCTCTAAGCTATATCCTCAGCCCTATTTTTTATTCTTTATTTTAAAACAGAGTCTCAGTAAGTTGAGGAGGGCCTCACTAAGTAGCTGAGGCTGGCAGCAAACCTATGATCCTCCTTTCTCATCCTCCCAAGTACTGGGATTACATGCATGCACCACCATACCTGTTTCTTATCCTGTAATCGCTGTGATTCCCAAACATTCACGGGAAATCCTCTTGCTTAGGATATATCAAAGAGAATGATACTTTCTCTGGTTTTGATTGAACCAAATAATAACAACCAATATAGACATTAGGATTTCAGGATGTGTCATCATTCCTGTCCATTCTCCTTGCCCTGGTCAGAATAACTCAAGCAGGCAGCAATGTGTACCTCTAATCCAAAAATATATATGTTAGATTCTTCTCAGAATACTTTTACCCACTTGTGCTCTTTTTCTACTGACACATAGAGGCATTAAACTGAAAAGTAAAGGGCCAGCATAGGTACTATTTGAACTCCTCAAATCTCTAAAAAAAAAAAAAAAAAAAAAATTGCCGGGCATGGTGACACACAATTCTAATCCTTGTGCTTGGGAGGCAGAGACAGGAGGATTGCAAAGGTTCGAAGCCAGCTGTGTTGGCTTAAGAGACCCTGTTTCAAAATTTAAAAATATAAAATAGGTCTGGGAGTGTAGCCCAGAGAAAGAAGTGTTTTCAGGAACCCCAGCCACAAAAAAAAAAAAAAAAATTGTTTTGTGGTGTCCAGTACCAGAAATTTACCAATTCTCCCAGTCTCCTTTCCTTTCCTTTTCTTTTCAGTTTACCAGCATACTAAGACATAGACACGCTCAGTTGGGAAGGAAGGATACCCGACAAGTTCTAGTGTGGTGATAAAATAACTACATTTTTCTTTTTCTTTCTTTTTCTTTTTTGTGCTATTGGATATTGAACCCAGAGACATTCTACTTCTGAGCTATACTCCCAGACTTTTTAAATGTTTTTTTTTTTTTTTTTTTTTTTTTTTAGAAACTGGGTCTCACTAAGTTATGGAGGGCCTCAGGAGATTGCTGAGGCTGGTAGTGAACTTGTGACCCTCCTGTGCAGCCTCCCAAGTGCTGGAATTACAGGTATGTGCTACGGTGCAAGGCAACATTTTTTCTTATGTTTGTAATTTTTTGTACCTTATTCATACAAAGTAGTTGAGACAGATGATGAGGTAAGAGTAGAGAAATGTCACTTTCACATTTTATTACTTATGTTACATGTCAGTCCTATTAGTATAAAAGTCCTTTTATATATTTTGATGCAAAATATATACTTAACAATAGATATGAGAAAGAAGGTATGGGTTATTAATTTTAAAATTAAACAGAACAATTGTCAGGACTGACAATTTGGAGGTACAATATGGGATCATGATAGGAAGATTTGAATTTGTTCTTTATTTTCATGTAGTGAATTGAGGAATCAAAAGTTTGGTTTTCAGATCATTAATAAATGGAAGCATAAACTAAGGATAACAACAAAAAAGCATATTATCATAAGTTAAAGTATATATTTATATCATAAATACAATTTTTAGATATAAATATAAATCAAGAGAGGAGAGATGAGATAGGTAGAGATATATTTTATCTTCTATTGTAAAAAGGCAATTGATAACATCTTTGGAAACTCAAAAACAAAGGCAAAAACATTATGAAGTCATCTCTTAGAAAATATAAGTGATCCAAGTAGCTCATGTTATTTTCTCTGGGAGATAATTTTGGGTTTGGGGAGTTTGGAGGTATGGTAGAGTTAATTGTCTATATTATTATTAAATAATTTAATTATAATCATATATTGTTATATATATTGCTATTACAAAATACTTCATTATGGAAAATGTACAAGGAGTAGAAATGTATTATTGCTTAGTTTAGAGGCAGAGAAATCCCAGCTCAAGACAATAGATTCTGGTGTGAGCCTTGCTTCATCTACCCAATGGTGAAAAGTGGAAGAGAAAACAAAGTGATCTGTTTGTTGTCACACTGTAGGCAAATGAGAGCCCACTTTCTTAAGTCCTTTTTGGACCAGAATTTATACATTCATGAGGATGAAGTCCTCATCACTGAAACATTTCCCACTAGGCCGACATCCCCATACTGTTGTGTTGGAGATTAATTTCTCTTTTGTGTGTGGTGCTGGGGATTGAACCCAGGGGCATTCTACCTCTAAGGTACACCCCTGGCCTGATGTTTTTTTTTTTGTTGTGTTTTTTTTTTTTTTGTTTGTTTGTTTATTTGGAAAGAGAGTCTCACTGAGCTGTGGAGGGCCTCACTAAGTAGCTGAGGCTGGCTGTGAACCTGGATCTTCTTGACTCAGCCTTCTGAGTACTGGGATTACAAACTTGTGCCACCACGCCCAGGTCAGAGATTAAATTTTTAACACTTGAGCTGAGTGTGGTTGTGCACATCTGTAATCTCAATACTCAGGTTCAAGATCAGCATCAGTAATTTAACAAGATGCTCAGAAATCAGAAATTGAGCAAGACTCTGTTTCAAAAAATAACATGAAATAGCCGAGCATAGTGGCGCACGCTTGTAATCCCGCGCCTGGGAGGCGGAGACAGGAGGATTGCGCTGGTTAGGAGCCAGCCTCTCTGGTTTAAGAGACCCTGTTTCCAAATATAAATATAAAAATAGGTCTGGGAGTGTAGTCCGGACGTAGAAGGGCTTCCAGGAACCCCAGTACCACCAAAAAAACAAAAAACAAACAAACAAAAAAACATGAAATAAAATAAAAAGGGGCTGGGAGTGTGGCTTGTAGATGAATGCTCCTGTGTTCAATCCTCAATATAAAGAAAAAGAAAATTATAGTACATGAATTAGAAGGGATACATTTATTCCATAACCATGTAGAAAAACATATTTTTAAGAAAAGAGCAACTAAGCCAAACATTTATTCCTCCTACTTTGATAACATAATATTTAAAAAGGTTCCTAGTAAATTAATAATTTAAATAGTTCAAGAAAAGAGCTAATAAGGGGTGAAGGACAACATGGAGAGAATTCTACCTTGAATGAGAAGTACAGGGAAGACTAAATAAGAAAAATAATATTTAAGTTCAAACCTCAACAACAAATAAAATTTAGATAAGTAAAATAAAACAAGACAAAAAATATTCAAGAGAAGACAGATGATCTCACATGGTAAAGAGTCCAAATAGCTGGAATGTGGAGAAGCTGAATGGATATTGAAGACAACTGGAGACAGCAAGGTGAAGGGTAGTGAAAAAAAGAATCCAACTGGGAAGAGAAGAGTCAAACTGAACTGAGGGGAATTAGATGATGACAACAAAAAGGAGGCATAAAATGGGTTTTTTAGAGAGGAATCCATGGGATGGAAGCAAGAAGGGGACTGTGTTCCCTGATGACACCAGTGAATTACTCTATTAATTGCCTATTTATTATTTTTTCTCTCTCTTTCTTGTTTTCTTTTTGTCTTTAATAAACTTTCATTCATCACTTACTAGGTACAACCTTCTGAAAACATCCTTAAAGAGCTACTCTCTGCTTTGAGTTTTTCTAATCTCATTGAGTAAAAAGATGTATAGAAAGATTGAAAATTCAGCACGAGTATTTATATTAAAGGTCTTTGCAAATTGCTCCAGGGAAACAGAAAGGGAAATTATGTGTATATCAAAAGGACCCGGTTATTCATAAAGAGTTCATGGAGGAGATAGGGGAGTTACATTTTAATTGACTATTTACTTCTGAGTAGGACTTCATCATAAGAAGTAGAAGTAAGGACATAAGGACATACGGGACACAAGGAGAATTCATTTGAAAAATGACTTTCAGTAAATTTAGGGAATAGCAATGACCATAAAACAGTCTTCAAAACATTAAAAATCATATGATTTTCTCAAATAAGTAGACCTCAAATTTTAGCAAAATAATATTGTTAGCAATTATTGAAGTATAATAAAGCAGTTGCTTTTGACATGCACATTAAATTTAGCCCCTGTACTATACCTATGTGGAGTGTAGGTTAACTGCACATTACTCACATGTGCAATTGCTATATTTTCTTTCTGTGTGCTTAAATGACTAACCTATCTAATGAGCCAAGAGGGGTATTAACATCTGATTCGACCATGCTTGTGTTTGATGTTTTTCATTCTTAAGGTTTAATTAAACCCATTCCTCTCATTTCATTTTTAATGTTTTCAAAAGAACACTTCTTTAATAAGATACTTGTATATTAATGCTATATTTAGTCATTTCTTTCAGTTGTATATGAAAAGACTTTAAAAATTATCTGAAACAATTTTATTCATCCAAAGAGAAAATTACTGAGTGCTTTACTTCTTGACAGAATCAGTTGTGCTTAGCTTTATATACTAGCTATAATGTGAGTGCCGTATTTCCCAGTGCATTTTTATAAAAATCTAAGATTTGCAATTTTAAAATATGTTCACAAGTCTTCAACTGCTAGAAGACAAGCTGTAGAGTAGATGACATAAATTAGTACATATTTGAATATATATTATAAAGATATTTAGCAAGTAAATGAATATTGAATATTGAGATTGTATTTCTTAGAGTTAATTTTTATTTCTTAGAGTTATTTTTTCCAAATTGGAAGCCATTTTTGTCTTTCCACTTTTCTAAAATAAAATAACAAGAGCAAAGAAAATTTTATTTCTTTGACCCCTCATTCCTAGTCGTTAGTCTTGTATTATAATTTAAACAAAACCATAGTCCTTTCACTGAACAAACTAACATTATTCTCTCAATTTTGTGTTTAGTAAATATAGTTTATGTGCTAAAACTACTGTACTAATGTTAGTTGGCAGTGGTTAGAAGAGAAATTGTATTGTATCTCCAACAAGAGTTTTAATGTTTTTATTTTCTATTAAGTATTGAGAATTTATATCTCCTTTGTTAAAATGGGGAAGGAAAAAAAGAGTCATTACATCTATTCATTTGTAATACCCACTGATTTACAGATACTTTCATCTTGATGCTACTCATAAACTACAACCCTGAAGAAGGAAAAAATACTTGCAGAAATGAGACTAATAACTATCACTAGATTCATTATTTTGTGTACTGGGGATTGAACCCAGAAACATTCTGCCTCTGAAATATACCTCTATCCTTTGTAATATTATTATTGATATTCTTCTTTCATTAGAGAAAAAGTTAAGGTTAGTATTTCCAAATGCAATAAGTTGTTATGTAAATAAAATATTCACACCATTTGTCATGTGATGAAGGGTCTCTAGATGTTTTTAATTATTGCTGCTATGGCTGTGTAGCTTTAATTATTGCTACCAGTAGTAGGCATACTGTTGTGGCAGTAGTAGTAATCAAAGTAGTAGTTTTATATTCTTGAAGACAGAAGAAGAGTCTTATTTGGTCTTTTTGAACCCAAATTCCTATGAAAGAGGTAACTACAAAAATATTTAATGAACCTGTGAGTATAATATTAAATTTGAAATTTACATTGGGTGACTTTGTCAAGGTCATTTTCTACCATCAAGATCTCATTTCATAGATATGCTTGGAAAACTGGCTCACTGAAAATTATTGAAATAGAACTACAATAGAGTTAATACAACGATCAACAAAAGCAAAAGCAAGAACTACCCCCAAATTTTGCTAAGGGAAAGATTCAGAAAAGTAACATTTGCTCTTTAATACTGCTGTGTAAGTATCTATAGGCACAAAGTACAGGATTATCTATTTTAAAACAACCTACTCAATAAATCTTATGCAAATAATATTTGAATAACATGAGCATAGAAATAATGAGATACTATTATCATTTTTTATCTTTAAAATTGTAGTGCAGATATCCCTTTCTTACTTACTGAGATAAATTTTATTTATTTATTTATTTATTTATTTATTTATTTATTTTTGTGGGACTGGGGATGGAACCCAGGGGCATTCTACCTCTGAGCTAGAGCCTCTGCCCTATTTTTTATTCTTTATTTTGAAACCGGGTCTCACTGAGTTGCAGAGGGCCTAAGTAGCTGAGGCTGTCTGCGAACCGCGATCCTCCAGGTCTCAGCTCCTGAATGCTGGAATTACAAGTGTGCGCCACCACACCTGGTTACTGAGATAAATTTTAAAAGCTAATAGATAATAATACTAAAAGTCCAAAAAGTGCAGGTATATGTATTCCATGGAAAGATAAATAAGCACCCAACAGAGCAGATCATCATTTTCATAATTTTGTATAAAATGAAATTTCTCAATAGCATAATTTGTAATTATTAATTGCTAGCTTCAAATATCTTACAGCATATTTTAATCCATTTATATTTTTAACATAAAAATAAAAATAAATCAGAATGAGCTGATGTAGCAAAAAATATAGTCTCTGAAACACAAGACTGTAAACTTCCTTATGAAAGTAGAGATTGGAAGAAACGTTATTGGGTAGTAAAAATTTATTTGTTTGCAAAATTAGTATGGCAGATTTAGCACAGTATTAGTGTTATGCCTATTAGATCATATAGTGGCCCTTAATTACCTGGAAAAAAACATTCAATAGGCTATTTGAGATATATAATTAAAAAAAAAACTTTTACTAGTGAGTTGGTAATCTTTTGTCTTTTTTTGTGGGTCTTGGGATGAAACCCAGGGACATTCGACCTCCAGGATACAACTCCTGTCCTCTTTTTCATTCTTTATTTTGAAACAGGGTCTCATGAAGTTGAGAAGGGCCTCACTAAGTACTGTCCTCGAACTGTGATCCTCTGGTCTCAGCCTTCCAAATGCTAGGATTACAAGCATGCATGACCATGATAGGCTTTTTCTCCTTATTATAAAATACTAGTATAGCCAGGCGTGGTGGCGCACGCTTGTAATCCCCGCGCTTGGGAGGCGGAAACAGGAGGATCGCGCAGGTTCGAAGTCAGCCGCGCTGGTTTAAGAGACCTTGTTTCCAAATAAAAATGTAAAATAGGTATGGGAGTGTAGCACAGAGCTGGAAGGGCTTCCAAGAACCACAGTACAACAAATAAATAAATAAATAAATAAATAAATAAATAAATAAATAAATAAATTACTAGTATAGAGTCCTTAGTAAATATGTTAGTCAAAAATCATACATTAAAATATTAGAGATAAAAGGGTTCTTAAGTTTGAGTAAGTTTGATAGTTACAGTCTTAAAGTTTAAATGGGGAAAATAAATTTAAAAAGTAAAGAGGTAAACAAGAGTACAGGTAAAAGCCTTGATATGAGCCATTTTTTTGGAGTGGAGGGCAAAAGCCACACTGGAGTTTAAGAAAGAGTGGAAGGAAAGAAATTGGAAGAGAGATATCTTACTTGAAGATTTTTGATGTAAAAGAAAACAGAAATAGGGAAATGCTTGGAGTCTTTTTTTTCTTCTTTTTAAGAATTATGAACCTAGCCTAGGTATCCACCAACAGATGAATGGATAACAAAATATGCACACAATAGAATTTTACTCAGTCCTAAGGAAGAGCAAAATTATGTAATTTGTAGGAAAATGTATGGAACTTGAGAATAGTATGCTAGTCAAGATTATGCACTCTCAAAATGCAAATAGTTTGGCCGGGCATGGTGGCACATGCTTGTAATCCCCAGGCTTCGAAGGTGGAGACAGGAGGATAACGCAGGTTCAAAGCCAGCCGTGCTGGCTTAGGAGACCATGTTTCCAAATAAAAAAGTATAAAAAATAGGTCTGGGAGTGTGGCCCAGACGTAGAAGGGTTTCCAGGAACCCCATAACCACCAAAAAAAAAAAAAATGCAAATAGTTGTTTATTTCCCTAATATGTGGAAGCTAGAAAGAAATTGGGAAACAAAAGAGACCCATGATAGAGGCACAGAGACTCCAATGTAGAAATGGAGGGTGTTTAAGAAGGAGAGGGGGGAATAGAGATATAAAGAGGGGGGAATAGAGATGAGTTTAAATAATGCTATGGATATATATAAAATTACTACTGTCAGTCTCAGTGACATGAGGAGGAAGGGGAGGGAGGGAGGTGGGACCCAGATGGAAATGCTCTAAGTGTTGTGAGCATGTATAATCTCATCACTCCATACCTCAGCATGACATAAAATTATAATCCACGAATAAAAGTATATAATAAGAGGATGAGAAGGATCAAAACTATTAAATGGGAAGTCATTGTTGATCTTCTTTTTCACTTTATTAAAAAGGTAACTCAAAAATAGAGGCATTTGAAACAGCAACTCAAAAAAAAAAAAATAGACCTTTTGAGAGACACAGCAGCCAGGGATATTCTACTGTTAGAGAAGATGGAACCTGTCAAAATGTACAAAAACCAAGGGTGATTTTTTTTTAATAGAAAAGAAGGTTGGAGTGTGTCTAAAAGACCTTGGAAAAATAAAAACAGAAAGTAAACAAAATATTAAGGGTTACAAATATTTAAGCTATCTGCATATTTTTGAGTACAGATATATTCATCTTTTTTAACTTTTTATTGAAATATATACTCAAATCATATTAGTTTAATAAGAATTTTCACAAAAAATTTACAAAACTATGTAAACTACAAGCATACGAGAAAAACTGCACATTTCAAAAGTTTAAAAGTAAATATTTTGAAATTTTTACCATACAGAAAGGGCAACTGAACAAATAAATGTATTTAACCTGGTTCAAGAAGTGCACAATGTATATAAATATTAAAATATCATGTTAATCTGTACATTTTATGTTTTTATATATCTGTTAAAATCAATTAAAAGAATTCAAAATTAAATAAAACATTGTTTCTTTCTGGAAATTTTAATTTAATAGTTTTGGTTGGTGTTGACCATAATAGAAAGTCAAACTGCCATAAAACAGGTACTACCATAGTAGTAGCCTTTGAAATATGTAAATGTCAATGTTAGGAACATAACAGGCACATCATCTTTGTATTGGATTAAGACTACTCTAATAAATATTTATTCAAAACAATTAGATTTCCTCAACTACCATCAGTTTGTTGCCCTAAATATATGTCAATAGCTATTGCTTATAGTTGCACATTTTAATCTTATGTTTCAATCTCACATTTTAATCTTATGTTTCAGTCCCCTTACCTTGATTGTAAGGGATTTTTGTGTTTAACTAACACATTTAAAAAGTATAGATCGATTATTTATTTCCTAGTATCATTCAGCAAGTGATATTTTAAGCCTCTAATTTTCTCTTCTGCCTCATGTCAGTCATTTGATTATTCACTTGTCTTCCCTAGGTTGTAACCGGATTGCAGGAAGAGAGAAAAATGTTTTGTTACTTTTGGTAGAATGTGGATTATCTCAGTAATGAAAGGTTAGCTAATGTGCTTATAAAAATAAAATAGAGTGAACCAGTAATGGGGAAAGAATAAGTAAAAAATAAGCTAAGACTTTTTTGTGTAAGTAGAATAATTATATCTTTAAAATGTTAGCCTTAAAAAGACTTTGATATCTATATCTTTATGGAAGTAACACTATATATATATATATATATATATATATATATATATATATATATATATATATAAAGTTTAGTATGTTATTTAAATAACTGTAGGCTATTTGGTATGTTATCATTCTTATCAAATTATTAGATAATAGTGAAAATACTAGTCACTCAAATCAGCTTTCATTTCAAGCGATTTCTATCACAAAATATATAAAAATAATTTTTTAAGAAAAGTATTAATTTCACTATTTCTTCCACCAATGTTTAATTTCTTAATCTTTTTCTTCAGCACAAGTTGTTTCAGTAGCTGTCAGATGTACCTACTGTTCATTTGCATTTTAAAAATTTGATAAATTTTAATGTGTAGACTATTTAGGAATTTTTAGGGGGAGAAATCACTTTAGTAAAGTTTATATGTGTATACTAAAATTCAAGTTTATTAAGAAAAATAGTGATTTGGTGTTTAATATGCATTTTTATTTAATCTATTTTCTGTGACTTTTGAGAAGTAGTTGGACTATTTCCTAAGTCATACACCAAAGTCTTCATCTTTGTAGTTTTTTATCTTAGTTTTTAAGGGTCATTTTGGATATGGTATGCTAATCTGGTTGTCGGACTCATTTTTCTTAACTCTTGTCCATTGTGAATTTTACTGAATACCAAGAGAATATTTGACCTGTTCCAGCTCCACATCTAAGCAATGTGCTTATCACTTAAATTGTCTGGGAAGATCTCACACTTTCAGTCAGCACAGCAGATTTATCCACTATTCAGGACTTATCCAGAAAATGTCTCACAGGGAGAAATAATTCAGATAATCCTTCCCATTTATTTGATAGTTTTATTAAAATAATTAAAGATCATATCATTGGAAAAGAAGGGGGGTGACGGACAGGGTGAAGGTAGCAGACAAAACTTTTGCTCCTTACCTTTCCTGTCTCAAATCCCTAACAATTATAGAAATAGTAGAAATTCCACATTTATACACACAAACACACACACACACACACACACACACACACACACACACACACACTCACACCTTCTCTTGTTGCCTTAGAATCTGAACTGAAATACCAATGTTAAGTATAGTAGGTTATAAATGTCATAACATTAAATCAAGATGACTTAAAGGGTCCTTGAAAATCATTTTTTATTTCTCATCTGTAGCATCAACATACTACGGGGATCTGTATTGTGAGACTAACAAGAGTGTGGGGACAATATTTTTGACAGAGTTTATAGATATGTTCTCAGACAAAACAAAAGCTGAAAGTTGAGAAGAAAAACACATAAAAGTTCACAGTGAGAGATACTTGCATATCCAGGTTTTAGTAGAGTATGTTTTACTGTGGTTTCCATTACAGATGTCATTCAGCAAAAATTGAAATACAAAAAATAAACACTAGCCTTTTACTAAATCTTTTCCATGTTGTTCATTTTTCTCTACATGTGACCATTACACACAAAACAAGGAGAAATAAAGACTATAACATAATAAAAGAAAGTGATTAAAAAGAAAACACCCAGAATACATTTACATGACTCCAATTTTGGACTCTGACCAATTTTAGAGTGAAAGTTGAAGCTTGGGATAAAGAAGTTATGAATAGAATGAGAAATGGTAGGTTTTAAAACTAAGTGTGGAGAGTTACGATTGATACATAATAAGGTAAACATATTTAAAGCACATGATTTAGTAAATGCATGCACAAGAAATTATCATCACAGTCATGATAGTGAGTCTTTTAATACCTGCTGAATTTCTTCCATCACTTTTAAATATATTCACTCTTTTGACTACCATCCAAAGGCCACTACTGATTTAATTTTTGTTACACGGATTAGTAAATAATTTTCTAGTGTTTTCTACAAATAAAATTTTATATTATGCATTTTGTATGTATTTGACTTTTTTTTGGTGATACTGGGGTTCCTGGAAACCCTTCTACCTCTGGGGTACTCTCCCAGAACTACTTTTATACTTTTTATTTTGGAAACAGGGTCTCTTAAGCCAGCACAGCTGGCTTCAAACCTGTGTGATCCTTCTGTCTCCATCTCCCAAGTGTGGGGATTACAAGAGTGCACCACCATACCAGGCTTGTAGTTGGCATTTTTCACTCACCAAGATAACTTAAACATAATAGAATAGGGAGAGCATGTAAATATATATATATATATATATATATATATATATATATATATATATGCACAAACAAAGATACAAAGATCAAAAGGTTGGGATGATTATCTCTGCATTGAGTGTACACAGATTATATGTAGAAGAGTACTTCCAGCAGTTAAAGTGAGATGTTTAATAGTGATAAAGAAAAAGAAACAGTTCATCTATTTACTTGATAGCTAAAATTTAAGAAGAAAAAGGTGAGGAACCTCACTTTGATTTCAAATTATATTAAATCCTCTATATCACAACAGTTTGATTCTGGCATAATAAGAGACATAGACGAGTAGCATGTAAGCAAGAGCCCATACATATACCCATGCATATATGGTCAACTCATCTGACAAAGACACCAATAAACAACAGAGAAAGAATATTTTCTTCAATCAAGTGTTGCTTGGAAGACTAGATATCCACATGCAAATGTATGAAATTGAGCCCTCATGTAAGCACAATGCATAGAAGTTACCAAAATTTATTGAGTTAAATATAAGATGCAAATCTATAAAACTTTGTTTAAAATATTATATTGGTACATTACAGTCTCATTTCATAATATAGTTAGTAGTAACAGTGACATATATGAACAGAGCACTCAGTGAGCTTTCCTACAGCTTCATCCCCATTCCATCTCCCTCCCATATAGCATTTTGAGGTTTACATTGTTATCCTCACATAGGTACATACTGTGTACAGAAGTGACTACTTCATTGATCCTCGCTCTCCCACCTTCCCCTAGACCACCTCCCTGGCTCCCCAGGAGTTTCTCTTCCATTATCTGAAGTATATCTGGTATCTCAATTACTCCTTAGCTTCCACATATGAAAGATAGCATATGATGCTTCACTTTGTGGAACTGCCTAATCTCTGTTGTCATAATGTTTTCCAAGTTCATCCATTGTTCTATGAGTAACATTATTTGTTCTTTATTGCTGAGTAGAATTCTGCCATGTATATATTCCATAATTTTGCAATTCATTTATCTGTTAGATGACACACAGGTTGGCTCCATAATTTGGCTATTGTGAATTGTGCTTCTATAAATATATTTATGCATATATTACCATAATTTTCTGGTTTCATTTTCTTTGGACAGATAGCCAGGAGGAGTGGTGTAGCTGGATTGTATGATGGATGCATTCCCAGCATTCAGAGGAATTTCCACACTGATCTCCATAGTGGCTACACTAATTTGCAATCTGGCAAATGGTGCAGAATAGTTTCTATTTCCCCACTTCCTCACCAGCATTTAATGTTGCTTGAATTCTACATGACTGCCATTCTGAGTGGGACTTGATAAAATCTCAGTGTAGTTTTGATTTACCTTTGCCTGATTCTTAATGATGTTGAACATTTTAAAATACATGTTCTGGACATTTGTTTTTCTTATTTTGGGAAGTGTTTATTATTTCAATTACTTTTTTTACTGAGTTATTTGAATTTCATTGTTAAGATTTTTATGTGTGTTGTATATTCTATACATTTGTTCTCTGTTAGAGGAATAATAGCTGGAAAAGATCCTCTCCCATTCTATAGACTCTCTCTTTAGACTCTTGATGGTTTCTTTAATGAACAGAATCTTTTTAGATCAATTCTATCCCAATTATTTTGGTTTTAATTTCCTGAGATTTGAGGATCTTATTTAGGAAGTTTCAACCTATGCCTTTTTAGATCAATTCTATCCAAATTATTTTGGTTTTAATTTCCTGAGCTTTGAAGATCTTATTTAGGAAGTTTCAACCTATGCCTTTATGCTGGATTGTTGTATTTGTGCCCTCCTTGTAGTAGCTACAAAGTTTGTGGTCTGATTTTAAGGTATATTATTCAACTCAAGTTGTTCCATTTTTTTGCAAATTAATAACCAGGTTTTCTGACATAATTTGTTGAAAAGGCTGTCTTTCGTCCAATATATGTGGTTGGCCTCTTCTAAAAAATTACTTGGCTCTAAATGTGTGGTTTATTTTTGTATCTTCTATTCTGTTCCATTGATCTATATGTCTTTTTTTTGTTCCAATACCATGCTGTTTTTATTACTATAGCTCCATATTATCATTTGAAGATAGGAATTCTTATACCTCCTGCATGGTTCTCATTGCTGAGAATAAATCCAAATTATAAAAATCAGAAATGAAAAAGAAAATGTTGCCATAGGCAGTGAAGAAATCCAAAGGATCATGAGAAAATATTTTGAAAATAAATATTTGGAAAATACAGATGAAATCAACAGATTTCTAAAAAAAAACAATAGCACATAAAAAGATAGAAACAGCAATACAAAGCCTTCCATCAAAGAAAATTTCAGGTATAAACAGATTCATAGCCGAATTCTACAAAAGCTTTACAGAAGAACTAAACTCAATAATTCACAGCTATTTCATAAAATCGAAAGAAATAGAAGCCTTCCAAACTCCTTTTATAAGGCCAGAATAACCTTAATACAAAAACAGAATAAAGATACCTTAGAGAAAGAAAACTGCAGACCAATATCCTTGATGAACACAGTTGCATAAATTTTTAACAAAATACTAGCAATACTCATTCAAAACCACACACCAAGAAAATTGTACATGATGACCAAGATGGTTTTATCCCAAGAACACATGGCTCATTCAATATATGCAAATCAATACATATTACCACACAAATAGAACTAAACAGAAAAAATACATAATCATCTCAAGAGATGCTGAAAAAAGCATTTGACAAAATCTTACACCCATTCATGTTAAAACAATGTCAAAACTCAGAATAAAAGGAACTTACCACAACATCATTAAGGTAATATACAATAAATCCAAAGCCAATATCATATTGAATGAGGGAAAATTGTGGGAAAACTTTTCTATATGCCAACTGTGAATCTACTGAAAAAAAAAATCCAGAAAGCAATTTTATTCTTAATTACCTCACAAACAATAAGAAACAAAGGAGGGCAGTATTACCTCCTAGATGATTCATCTAACCAAAAAATTAAAAGAGCTCTAAAATAAAAATTATAAAACATTAAAAAAATTTAAAGAAAATCTTAGAAAATAGAAAAATCTCCCTTGCTCTTAAATAAAAAATATAAATATTAAAATGGCCATTCTACCAAAAGTGATCTATAAAGTCAATGAAATTCCTGTCAAAATAGCAATGGCATTTTTTTTACATATCTAGAAGAACAGTCTCACATTTCATATGGAGAAACAAAAGACCCAGAATAGCCAAAGTAATTCTCAGTAATAAGAACCATGTAGGAGGCATCATGTAACTTTCTTGCTTAAGTAAGACATAATAGAGGAAGCTAGGCATGGTATATGGAAGTAATCCAAGAAAACTTGGGAGGCTGAGAAAGATGGGTCACATGTTTGAAGTAAACTTCATCAACTTAAAAAAGCTCTCAAAAACATGGTGAAAACCTACTTCTAAATAAGAATAAAATAGGGCTTGGAATGGAGCTCAGAGTTAGAATGCCCCTGTTTTTAATTCCAAGTACCACAAGAAGAAAGAACAAACAAGAGGAAGGAAGGAAGAAAGAAAGGAAGGAAGGAGGGGAGGAAGGAAGGAAGGAGGGAGGGAGGGAAGTAAGGAAGAAAGGAAGGAAGGAAGGAAGAAGAGAGGCACCAAGTAAACAACCTAATGATACAACTCAAGGACCTGGAAAGACTGCAATAGTATAATCCCAAAGCCAGAAGAAGGCAGGAAATTATTAAAATCAAAGCAGAAATAAATGAAATAGAGAACAAAAATAACAATTCAAAGAATCAATAAAACAAAAAGCTGATTCTTTGAAAAGATTAATAGGATTGACAAATCCCTGGTCGATCTAAGCAAAAGAAAGAAAGAATTGCCTCAAATTATTAAAATCAGAAAGAAAAAGGAGACAGTAACACAGACAGTGGGGAAATTAAAAGGATTATTAGAAACTATTTTGAAAATTTATTCTCCAATAGAGTGGAAAACATGGAAGAAATTGATAGATTTCTAAACACATATAACCTACCTAAACCTAACCAAGAGGACATAGCAAGCCTAAAAAAAAACAATAGTGAGCAAAGAAATAGAAACAGCAATAAAAATTTTGACAGCAAAGAAAAGTCCAGGCCCTGAGAGTTTTCAGCTGAATTCAACAAAACCTTCAGTGAAGAACTAATACCAATACTTCATGACTTGTTCCAGGAAATTGAAAGAGATGGAATTCTCCCAAATTCCTTCTACAAGGCCAGTATCACATTAATCCCCCAAACAAATAAAGATACCTCAAGAAAAGAAAATTACAGACCAATATCCTTAATGAACATAGATGCAAAAATTCTAAACAAAACACTAGCTATACGCATTCAAAACCATATCAAGAGAACTGTACACAATGACCAGAAAAGCAAGGCTTGTTCAACATACAGAAATCAATACACATTATTCACCACATAAATAGAACTGAGAACAAAAAAAAACACACATGATCATATCAATAGATGCTGAAAAAGAATTTGACAAAATCAAACACCCATTTATGTTAAAAAAAAACACTGCAGAAACTTAATAGATGGAATGTATTTCAACATCATTAAGGCAATATACAATAAACCCAAAGCCAACATCTACTGAATGGGGAAAAACTGCAATAATTTCCTCTAAAATCAGGAACAAGACAAGGATGCCCACTATCACCACTCCTTTTCAATACAGTCCTGGAGACTCTTGCCACAGCTATAAAACAAGATAAGAGAATCAAAAGAATTCAAATAGAGAGAGAGAAATTAAAACTATCCTTATTTGCAGATGACATAATCCTTTATCTAGAAGAACCAACGAACTCAAGACTTCTGGATCTAATTAACCAATTCAGCACAGTTGCAGGATACAAAATTTCCCTGAAAAAATCAGTTGCTTTTCTTTATTCCAACAATGAATCCACAATGAAATAAATAAAACAATTCCATTCACTAAAACCTCAAAACCAATAAAATACCGAGGAATAAACCTAACCAAAGACGTAAAAGATCTCTACAAAGAAAACTATTAAAACATTAAAGAAAAAATTGAAGGAGACCTTGGAAAATGGAAAGATCTCCTGTGATTATGGATAGGCAGAATCAATATCATCAAAATGACCATTCTGCCAAAAGTGATCTATAGATTCAATGCAATCCCCATTAAAATACCAACAACATTCTTTATAGACCTAGAAAAATCAGTCAATATTTTATATGGAGAAAGAAAAGACCCATAATAGCCAAAGCAATTCTCAGAAATAAGAACCATGAAGGAGGTATCACAATCCCAGACTTCAAATTATACTATAGAGCAATAGTAATAAAAAAAAAACAGCATGGTATTGGTACAACAAGTGGAATAGAATAGAAAATTCAGAAACAAACCCATACATCAATAGTCAATCTTTAACAAAGGAGTCAAACACATACACTGGAGAATAGCCTTTTCAACAAATGGTGCTGGGAGACCTGGCTATCCATTTGTAGAAAGATGGAACTAAATCCTTACCTCTTGCTATGCACAGGAATCAACTCGAGATGGATCAAAGACTTGAAAATTAGACCAGAGACTGTGAAGTTTTTAGAGGAGGGCATAGGTTCAACACTTCAACATATAGGCAAAGGCAATAACTTTCTCAACAAGACCTCCAAAGCACAGGAAATTAAAGCAAGAATTAACAAGTGGGATGGCATCAAACTAAAAAGTTTCTTCTCATCAAAGGAAACCACCAAGAACCTAAAGAGGAAGCCTACAGAATGGGAGATCTTTACCAGCCACCACTCTGATAGAGGGCTAATATCCAGAATATAAAAAGAGTTCAAAACACTCTACACTAGCAAAACAAATAACCCAACCAAGAAATGGGCAACTTAATGGAATAAACATTTCACAAAAGAAGAGATACAAATGGCCAATAGATACATTAAAAGATGTTCTACATCATTAGCCATCAGGGAAATACAAATCAAAACTATGCTGAGATTCCACCTAACCCCAATCAGAGTGGCAAGCATAAAGAAATCAAATAACAAATGCTGGAGAGGATGTGGGGAAAGAGAAACTCTTTTACACTGTTGTTGGGAGTGCAAACTAGTTCAGCAGCTATGAAGATCAGTGTGGAGATTCCTTAGTAAATTGGGAATAGATCCACCATATGAACCAGCTCTACCACTCTTGGGTATTTCTCCAAATGGGTGGAAATCAGAGAACTACAGTAACATATGCATACCTATGTTCACAGCAGAACAATTTTTAATAGCCAAAATATGGAACCAATCTAGGTCTCTCTCCATCAACAGATGAATGGAATGCAAAATTATGGGAAATACACACAATGGGATTCTATTCAGGTATAAAGAAAAAAAATTCATGCCATTCGCAAGAAGATGAAAAGATCTGGAGAACATTATGTTAAGTGAGATCAGCCATGCACAGATAAAGAATGGACATATGTTTTCTCTAATATGCCCAAACTAGGGGATACCAGAGGGACTCCAGATAATAGGAAATCTCAGCAAAGCTATAATGGAAGGATAAGAGAGGAAGAAGGCTGAGATTGATGAATGGAGGAGGTACATCCGAATATGTGTAAAAGTATGAATATAGCATGGTTAACCTAGATACTCATTGTTGGGATATGGGGAAGGGGAACTGCAGGAGAGGGGGAGAGGGTACCTAGCACAGTCTAAATGTATACCATTTTTAATATGTTCCACATATAAATAAAATTTAAAAAAAGAAAAAACACAAAGAATAACTATTGTTAGGATGTGGAGAAGTGGAAACTAATACATTTTTGGTGGAATTGCAAATTAGTGCAACCACTTTGAAAAACAGTGTAAAAAATTCTCAGAAGAATGTGAAGAAACTTATCATATGATCTAGCAATACCACTTCTGGAAATATACTCAAAGTAATAAAAAGAATAAAAATCAAACTACCAAACTAATCCATGTGTATCTATATTTATAGCCACATAACTGAAAAACGTCAAACTATGAAACCAGCCAAGATGTTCATCAACAGATGAATGGATTACAAACTATGGAATATGCACACAATGAAATTTTACTCAGCCATAAAGAATAACAAAATTATGCCATTTGTGGGTAAATAGATGGAACCGAAAAACACTATGCTAGATTAGTCAGCCATAAAATGTCAGAAATGGGATGTACTTCCTAATATGTGGGAGCTAGGGAGAAAAAGGGCCATAGGAGAAACTCTAGATGAGGAAGTTGAAACCATACAGGAGCAAATAAGACAATCTATTGGAAGGAGATGATATGGGGGAAGAGGAAAATTCCCTAATGTACATAATGTATATTCATAAACATGTCAATTACTAAACCAAACATGGGAAGGAGGGAGGGGGAAAGAAACATGTGGGAATTGAAGAAGGGCTAAATAAGTGGTGTGTGTGTATGCCTCTACCATCTTGTCCTCTATTAAGATGTATGACTATAATTCATCAATAAAAATTAAAAAATTTAATATCCTAATATGTCTAAAACAACCTCTACTCTTTGCTTATGATAGAGTAGATGTTCTCATGTGTTCAACTTTTTTCCCAATTATGTGAGTAAACAATTATATAGGTTATTTTGACAATAGCCAAATATCCAGAAAGGACACCCTACAAAGGCCTTCTGCCAATTTTGTCATGAGAACTGTTAATGAGAATCAATCATGCTTGATGCAAATAAAATATATGTTGCTTTTCTTTCTCCAACTGAGTATTTTGGGGTGGTGAAAATTGGGTCTCACCAAGAAATGTGACGATGCTTTGCTAATTTTAGGCTTTAAGTTATGATAACTAAAGGTATATAAGGTTTCTGAAAAAAATCAAATAAAATAGTTTATTCCCCAATGTTCAAACAGAGTTGTATGAATAAAAGATAACAATCCACATATCTATAATCTCATATTGAAGAGTGATGATTTTTCATCTATAATTTTTGCCTTATTAATTTTATTCATATTTAATACCAGTGCTTATGTCAGGGCACCACTTAGGGAACTGTGCACATGAGACTGGTATAGGAAATTTAATTATTACATTTAAAGTTGGAAATAATAAAATTATATCCTCATGCTTTTACGAGGCTGAAAATTTGTGTAAAGTGATCATTACTATGTTACAGTTAACAACTCTTATCCTTTAAAAAAAACTATCTCATTTAATATCATTTAATGAGCCACTAAATATATTCAAAGGTTCATTAGAAGCATTTAAATGTTCTGAAAAACATAAATGTGAAGTACACACAGCTGAAGATGTTTCACCACAGCTCATAAGATCTTAACTGTTGTAAGTTGCAGCTCAACTGCAAGCTATACTCACTGGCATCATAGTGGCTTTCCCTCAGTTCAAGTTTCCCTCCAAAGTCCTTTCAAAGGTAGCAAACTTAGTCTTTGCCATGGATAATATAAGCAGAAGTTGCATCCATTACCTGTAGAAAATGATAAAGAAGGCTTTCCTGTTGCATCATTTTCCCTAGATTTCTTGTACTTAGATCAGATAAGAAAGACAATTTTATGTGTGTATCAAGTTTTTGTGGTTTCCCTTTTAAAAAAATCCTTGCAGTGTTGTCGGAGTTAATGCATCCCTTTAGAAAAGCAGAATCTGACTGCATGCAAAACCATTTCTTTCTTGGCTGTGATCAGTCAGGGACAGACATTTCCTCCATTTGAGCCTGGAGGTATTTCTAACAAAGAGATCCATGTTTGTTTGCTATTCTCTTAGAAGGGGCAATGAATTTGTTCAAGAGGAGCATATTAGAGTTGTCAATTTCGAAAGCTCACAATGTATGTGCCACGAAAACCCATAAAATGCCATATGCCTTCACCCCTAAAATTATGATAATAAAAATGCTAATAATATGTCTGTTCTGCATAACTCAAATGCCTCAATTTCCTTATATGCAAGAAATGAGTGGGCAAATTTATCTCCTTGCTTGGCCAGGGGCATTGTGAGGAATTAATTTCAGAATCATTTTTCCCTCTTTAGATGAAAGTTGCTAGGACTCTAGCAATAAGAATTATGTTATAAGACAGTCTTTATATTCCAGAAAGAGTGCACTTTGGAAATTTGTACTCTTTGAATTTTAAAATGATTATTTATGTCAAAACTTTTTCTGGTTGCCTTTGATACGCATCATAAATACAATGAATTACTTGTGCTTTCTTTTTAAAGCTGCCTTTGAGTCTTTAAGACACGTTTCTTAGTGACAATAGACTTGTTTCTACTTGCAGTGCATATACTAATCTCGACTGCTGCTTCCTGCAGGGTCTAAGAAATCCTGCAGAGCTTCACACTACCAATATTATAATAGTGCCGCTTGCTACACACTGCTTGTTTACTTCATATTCTCAGCTCAGGATTGTTCATCTCTCTTCCCCCAGATCTTAGTTGTTACTTAGCTCCTGTGACTTTCTAAACTCCGCTACATCAGGTCATTTTAGATTTTCAGGTTAAAATGTTGGTCACCCAGTGTTTTTCTGAGTTTTCACAGAAAACACAGCAAGGAAAGGAAAGTTATAGCAGCAATGGGAACTCAAAATAATTTGGTGGAAATCACAGTCCTTAAGAAGATATCTAATAACCAAAAGATGCTGGTGAGGAATAGCAGGACAAAACAGGAAATCAGTATATTGATGCCTACAGCCAATGTGCTTCTCTCCATAGAGGTGCGGATTACCTGCTGGCCTGAGGGAGAGCAGCTATCCTTCATACCACACGCGGGCATTCGAATGGCTTTATTTTCCTTTTTCCCTCATTGGTATCTCTTTTTTGTCGGCATCACTTTTCAAATAAATTTCTCAGCGGTGTTACCAGAAGGAGGGGTGAGAAAGCAGTAGAGCACTCTACATCCTGGTATGTGGATTTAGTCACAGGAAATGGGTGGAACAGAGCCTTCTGGGTGTGTGGTTTTATTGGATTCTTTTCATGCAAGAGAAGAATTGTAGACTGCTTCAAATTGTCTGGAAAAAGCACCCGCCTCACAGACCTAAGAATAGGAATGGTGAGCAGGCAATCTTCCTCCATCCAGCAGAGCCATGCTAGATAAATGACTGCAAGATACTGAAAAATGTCAGCAAAACACAAGTAAACAAAATATCGGTGAAATGGAAATACTTTTTACAGCCGCTAGGCTGATGCTTCTCAGCGTGCGCTTCACGGACCACCTGCATCGGGCTTATTTGAAAGTTTGTTAAATTTATGAATTCCCCAGCCTCCTTCTGCCTAGATTTGTCAGCTTTGTTGTGATAATAACCCTACAATTTCAGTAACTTATGGCAACAAACAACTGTTTACTGCTCAGGGTTGTTGGGGCTTTACTGTTCATGTACTCTTGTTATTGGATATTGACCGAAGGAACAGCCGCTCCTTGTGAAATGTGGTTCTCTTGACAGAGGACAGTGTCAAGAGATAATTTTATCAAAACACACCCGCAGATGCCATGTGTACATAGACTTACATTCTGTTGCCCAAAGCTACACACCAATAGGAATGTACTACAAACCATACAGTCAAGGGCGAGAATGTTTTTCCCTCTACAAAGAAGAGAAAACATAGTTGTGAAAAATATACAAGTTCCAGGAAATATTTTTCAACAGGCCAAGTGGAATCCACATTTTACATTTTATCAGTCCACCTACATCATGCAGGTACGTATTTAATTTGAGAACTACTAAGTCTTGTTAATAACCATAAGCTTTATGATCTTTCTTATATGGCACAATGTGAGGCTTGATCAATATGCATATGGAAGATATATTTTGTGAGAACTATTTACTGAATGTACATTTCTTTTAAAAGAAATCCACTCTGCTCTATACTGTATATATAATACTGTTTACAACACTATATAGGTAAATATATGTGCATATATATGTGTATATATATGTACATATATGCCATAGATACATATATTCACATATATGTCATCTACTGTGTGTTTATAATATTAAGTGGAAGTGTGTGTGTGTGTGTGTGTGTGTGTGTGTGTGTGTGTGTGTGTATGCATGCACTAGAGATTGAATCCAAGGGCATTAAGTTATTGAAAGCCTCCGTAAGTTTCTGAAGTTGGGTTTGAAACTGACATCTTCCTGTCTCAAGTACTGGGATTGCAAGCCTGTGCCAACACAGCCTTGAAGTCTAAAATTGGATAAATGACCTGGGCATGGTAGCACAGGCCTGTAATCTCAACACTTGCAAGGTTGAGATAGGAGGACTTCAGGTTTGGGGCCAGTCTCAGTATTTTAGTGATGTCCTCCTCAACAAGATGAGACTCTGTTTAGAAATTAAAAATAAATAAAGAAGAACAGGGCTAAGGGTGTAGGCTGAGGTAAAATGGCCCTGGGTTCAATACCCAATAACATACACCCAAAAAATAATAATTGAAAAAATGATAAAACCAAAATACAACCTGTTGATAGAGGGACTCGGTTATGAAATAAGAAGTGAAATGGGACTTGAAGAGATGAATATTCAATGCTAAATATTTAGTATGAATTAGAAGCATTTTGGTGAGCATAATTGACAATGCATAGTATTGAAAATCCACAATATGAAGGAGTCTTAGAAATCAGCCCTAAATATACAGAAATATAAAGAAGATGATATATATATATATATATATATATATATATATATATATGATATATTTAGAAATGTCTCTATATGAGATTAGGATTTGATATTCATATAACATGTGTCACAAATAAGAAATTAAAATTTAGCATAAAATAGTAAAAGAAAATAAAGCACAACTTGGAAAGAAACAAGTAAATAAATGAATTTGCAAATTAAAAAGAAACGAAAACTAAAAAAAACAAATTGTTGAAATGATCCAACTTTAACAATTTTATATATGGCATATATATGACATTCAGACTCACTAGGGAGTCTTAATTTAATAAAAATTTTTGAAATGTTAAAGTAAAACCAGTCCTAACATGTGTGGTATAAATTTACAAATGCTGTGACTCCATTCTGCTCATAGAAGCCAAAATAGAAACATAATCATGTGTGAGTTTCATGTTCTGAGTTACTAAAGGTAGAGAATACTGAGAAACTGTCTTCTTAAGGTTCTGTCCTTAGATTATTTGTTAAACCTAAGATTAATAACCAAAATCTTCATGCATTTGAGAACTGTGGTGTTCATTTATTTTGTTCTATAAACATTTATGGCTTTCTGATATGCAAATGTATTTCCAAGATACTTCAATTTTGTTAGAAATATATTACTAATTTGGATCAATTAATTATGCCCAAATGTGACTCATAAAATATTTGGCCAGAATATTTAGTTGCTGGTGTGAGCCACTTTTAATTTCACTTTCTCTCTGACACTTTCATTGTCAATTTTCAGATAGTGGCTACTCCATTAACTGAGTCTGAAAGTAGCAGATCATTTAGCCAGTGACAAATACCTTGACCAAGTATTTATAAAAGTGTGAATACAACTATATATAAAAGCCATTAGAAGAAAATGTATCAAGTGCCATCATCCATAATGATTTTTTTCGTTTAATACAAGTCTAAATTTTATATTTTTAATGGTAAAGCACATGAGAAAAAGTAGTTTAAAGTAACAAACACACACACACACACACACACACACACACACTCATCCTTAATGTGTTTGAAGCTACAAAATCTTGTTAAATAAATATATTACTTATATATTGTATATCCTTTTCTCTCTGCTTTTATTAACATTTCAGGAACTTTCTCTTATCTGCTTTAAATCATTTGATGGACCTTCAATATTACAGCTTTCTTTTTATCAACATAAGTTATATATTAGTCAGAGTATTCCAGAGAAACAAAACCAGTAGTTAGTGTGTTAATCTCTATTTTAAAATTCCTAAATATTTCAGTATGACTTTCTTAAAAGAAGAAATTTATTTATTTATTTATTTATTTATTTATTTATTGCAGTACTGGGGTTGGAACACAATGGCATTCTACCTCTGAGCTACACTCCCAGCCCTATTTTTTCCTCTTTATTTTGAAACAGGGTCTCACTGATTTGCAAAGGGCCTCACTAAGTAGCTGAGGCTGTCCATGAACCACGATCCTGTCTCAGCCTCCCAAATGCTGGATTACAAGCATGCAGCACCATGCCTGGTTCAAAGAATATTTTCTAAAGAAAATCACAGTATGATTTTTTAAAATTACCAGATTCAATATTAGTATAATTTTACTGTGTAATCCACAGTACACCTTTGTTTTTACCAATTGTCTCAACAATGTCTTGAATCACTATAAGTTTTATCCCAATGGAAAATACAATCCAAATTTCTAGTTTTCATTTAATTTGTCGTTGGTCTCCTTTATTTTGAAGTAGTTCTTTAGACTATCTTTTATAATGTTGAAAATTCTATTTATTTTTTTTTTATTTATTTTTTGTGGTACAGGGGATAGAACCCAGGACCTTCTACCTTTGGACTACACTCACAAACCTATTTTTATATTTTATTTAAAAATGAAATCTAAGTTGCTGAAAGTCTCACTAAGTAGCCAAGGCTGGTTTCAAACCTGTGTGATCCTCCTGTCATTCATCTCTAGACTTGCTCATTCTATATGTCTTACTTTGTATACTGTGACCAACATTTTTCCATTTCCTCACTACTTCTTGAAAAAAATTATTTTATTATCTATGTGTTTATTGACTTTAAGATTATCTTTATACAAATATAAATAATGTGGATTAGCAAATCCCCAAATATTCCAACTAGGTACATTTTGGCAAGAATATCAAAAAGAAACAATACAGGCAGATTTTTAACTAAATGGTGCTGGAAAAAATACTAGACATTTACATTCAAAAAATAAAAATAGACTCATACTATAATAAAAAATCTACTCTGTAAATTAAAGAAACTATAAGACCAGAATCATAAAAATCCTAAAAGAGTACATGAGGTAAACTCCTAGACATTGGCCTTGGCAATGATTTTTATTTATATTTTACTAAAAACTAAGAATACAAAAGCAAAAATAAATAAATAGAACTGCCTTAGACTAAAATTCTTTTGCAAAAGAAAAAGAAAACCTTCATTGAGGTAAACAAAATTGCAAACCATATATCTGATAAGGTGTTACTAGCCCTATAACTTCATAGTAGAACTCATACAGCTAAATAGTAGAAAAACAACTTGATTAAAAACAAGCAAATGTCCTAAATATACATTTTCTATAAAAGATATAAAATGGGCAATAATATATGAAATAAATATCTTTACTTATCAAGTGCATACAAATAATAACCACTAGAAGATATCACCTCATGCTTGATGGAATGACACTCAAAAGATAACAAATATTAATGAGGATATAGAAAAGAAATAATTCTTGTGGTCTGATGATGGAAATATAGATCAGAATGGTCACAATATAAAATAGTGTGGAGATATCTAAAGAAATTAAAAATAAAACTGCCAAATGATTCAGCAACCATTAACTTGGGAATAAACTCACAGGAAGTAAAATTCCTGCCTTTTAACAATGCATGCAATTCCACATTCATTGCAGCAGTATACACAATAATTTCATATGAAAATAATCTAAGTGTCAGTGGATGAATAAAACTGTGTATATGAATATTGTGTTGCATACGTAAAATAAGGTTTTGCTTTAAAGACTCTCTTTTTTCCACACATGAATCCATAGCACTCTTATCTACACGCTGGAAACCCTCTCACCATAAGTCTCCAGTTGGGCTTTAAGGAGCTCTTCACAATTTATGTCACTGTCTCAAGTCAACCATTTGGTTACTCTTGCTCCATTTCTAGTTCTGGAATGAGACATCTATCTTGTACTTGTTACCAAGTTTTCTCTAACCCTACTTGTTTGCACCTAAAAATGTAATGTGAAAATGTGCCCCATCTGATGATAATGCTTTTTATTGACCTACTGAACTCAGCTCTCTATACAGGGTTCTGCTATCTGCAGTCAAATGTGACTGAGGCCCAAAGATCAGTAACTGAAATATGGACTATGAGGTCATAGTGATCCCATAACATTACTATAATGCATGACAACATTTATACATTTATTTTTTCCTGTGGCAAAAGAATAACTAGTATTTTCCTCAGATTTTTTAATTTTAAATTTTTAATACTTTTGCTGGTTACATTATAATTATATATTGTAGTAAGATTCAAAGATACAAATATACAAGCACATGTCACCTAATGTATTTTTCTCTGTATCTCATCCCACATTGCTTTCTTCCCTCAGCATACATGTTAATGAGATTGGTAGTGATACCTTCATGGATGGGCATAACCTTATTTGAACTATCCTGTTTTTCAGTCCTTTTTTTCCGCTCTCCACCTCCCTTCCTGTAATCTTCTTCCCTTATTCTACTAATCTCTCTCCTCATTTGAGTGAAGTATTGTTTGCTTCTTAGTTTTGTTCTAGCTTCCACATATGAGAGAAAGCATGGAACCTTTGACTTTTGCAGACTGACTGATCTAAATTAGCATAAATTCTATAGTTCCATCCATTTTTCTGCAAATGACATAATTTTGTTTTTGCTTATTGCAAAACAATTCTATTGTGTGTATACACCACATTTTCATTATCCATTCATCTGTTGATAGACACTTAGGTTGGTTCTGTGATTTGGCTATTATGAATTGTGCTGCTGTAAACATGAGTATGCATACATCACTGTAGTATTATAACTTTAAGTCTTTTAAAAAAATACCACGATGGAAACACAAAGGATACCAGTGGGACTCCAGATATTAGAGGAGAAATACTAGCTAAGTTTGAATGGAAAGATAGGAAAGGAGGAAGGCCGATCTTGATTAATGAGGGTCTACACCTGAACATGTGTAAAATTATGAATAAGACATGGTTAACCTGGACAACCATTGGTGGGAGGGGGGAAGGGAAAATGGGGGCAGGTGGGAGAGGGCACCAAATATAGTTTAAATGTATACTACCTATGTTCAATAAAAAAATTGTTAAAAGAAAAAAAAATACCACAAAGTGATATGGCTGTCATAGCCTCTGAGGAACCTTCATACTGATCTTTATAATGGTTGTGCTAATTTAAAATCCAACCAACAGTATATAAAGATTCCTATTTCCCCACATCCTCACCAATATTTATTTTTGTTTGTATTCTTGATTATTATAATTCTAATTAGAGTTAGCTATAGTCTTAGGGTAGTTTTGATTAATATTTCCCTGATTTTTAATGGTGTTAAACACTTCTTTACCTACTATTAGCGATTTGTATCTCATCTTTTAGGAAATGTCTATTCAGTTCAAAAGCCCAATTTTAATTGGTTTATTTGTTATTTTAGTGTTCAGTTTTTTGAGTTCTTTATTTATTCTCTATATTTGTCTTCTATTAGCGAAGTAGCTTACAAAGATGTTATTCAATCTGTAGGCTCTTTCTTCAGACTCTATGTTGCATCCTTTGCTGCATAGAAGCTTTTAAACTTGATATTATTACATTTATTGATTCTCAATTTTATTTTCAGAGCTTTAGAAATCTTACTGAAGAGGTTTCTGCAAATACCTATATGTTGGAGAGTTGGTCACATATTTTCTTCTAGTAATTACAAAGTTTCTGGTTAAATTTCTAGGTCTTTGATTCATCTTGAATTAGTTTTTGTGCAGGGCTAGATATAGGGATCTAATTTTCTTCTACACATGGATATCTAGTTCTCCCAACACCATTTATTGAAAAGGCTATCTTTTTTCCAGCATATGTTATTGACACCTTTGCTTAAAATTAACTGCTTATATGTACCTCACACTTGTTTTTTTAATGTTATAATATTTTATTTGTGCTGAGTACAAACCTAATATTAAATAAGAACTCCTGACATGGCAAAAATTTTCATACCTCTCAGTGTTTTGCATGCCAAGTTATTTTATAGTCATGGGCAGTGGTCAAGAGCAAAGGCCAAAGGCTTAGGCTCGGTACTGGGGCTGAGTTACTTGTGAGTTTCTAATTTTGCATTGCAAAGTACTTGGGCACTTCTGCATTTTAGTGTTTCATGTTTTTTTCTTTTTTTGTTGTTTGTTTGTTTTGGTGGTACTGGGGTTCCTGGAAACCCTACCTCCGGGCTACACTCCCTGACCTATTTTTTATATTTTTATTTGGAAACAGGGTCTCTTAAGCCAGTGAGGCTGGCTTTGAACCTGCATGATCCTCCTGTCTTCGCCTCCCAAGCGCCGGGATTACAAGCCTGCGCCACCACGCCCGGCGCAGGATGTTTCTTTTTTAAGACTCAGTACATCTTTCTCTTATCCTCCAATTTATAATTCAATATATAATAGAAGTAGAAAAGTTTTTAAGTATTCAAATTATACCTACCTTTTGTATATAATTAAGGAAGTGCATAAATGTATAACTGGAAGTTCTTGAGAATCATACTTTAAAATGTGAAGAAAAATTAAGAACCATGATTGGAATCAAGTATCACTGGAGTTAAAAGATCATGAAATGGGGAAGGCACCAATACCTTTATCTCAACAGAAATCCAAGTATGGGAGAAATAAAGAGAAAGTGTGCCCCTCTGAGGAACATGTTTAAGGATTAAATAATATTTATGTGGTCCCAATTGTATTTGGAGTATTAAAAGAATGGTTGCTCTCAGGTTGGGGGTCTATTATGGAAATTGATACCAGTGCTACAAAAAAATTTCTGGGAAGCTGAACCTTCAAAATTACTGATAGTCACATTTAACATTTTAAACAAATTATCAACATAGTTGGTGGCCCTCAAGAGTTCATAGATATTTCTGGGTAGCTATCTGCTGTGATCATGTGGTAGGCTCTCTCTATTGATCTACTTCTGTACAGAATCTGACAATACAACACCATACCAGGATAACTATAACATAGCTAGCATATGTTACATAAAAATATTCAAAGAACTGTGAGGTTATGATCAGGCAAATCCAGTGCTAGTTAATGTTTGGTTAAATCTCCTCAGTCTCAAACTAGTATTTTCTTCATACTTTCAATAAATAGACTGTTACTTTGAATTAGTGCTTTTATGCCTCTGCAGAAGTACTGATTATTCAATTTTATGCTAATTAGATGAGATACATGAAACAACAACCATACAGGGATAAATTTTCCAGAATGAGGATTTCCCTGGTGTAGGCTTGTTCAGAGGAGGCTAGGACCTTAGCATTAAATAATATTTTGTCTTTCATAATATTGTACTATTTTTTAGTGTCCAGGTAAATAAATTAGTCTTCATAAAAAAGTCAACTATAAAGTTGGTTAGAGCAGAAAAGTAAAAATGAAGAGTACCTGAAAAATATTTCATCTTAGGATATATTTAACTGACCTGAATTGAAAAAGTATATTATGATCCTGGGTTGATAAATATCTTTTATAGGTTTCCATATTGTCAGAACTACTGAAAAGCATGAGAGACCCTGATAGAATATTTAGATATCACTCAGAGAAACATGATTCTTTTTCCATTATAGAGTACAACAAATAAAAAATGGCCAAAGTGTTCTACATCTCATCTGTCACTTCAGAGAACTTACACTGCCAAAAGAAAAACTGAATAAAGAGAAAAAATATCACCACAAAATTACCCCCAAATAAATGAGATTATCAAATATGATATATAATTCCATGCTGCATTTGATAGAGAACTTCAGGGATCTTTCAAGTTAAGTGACAGTCTCACCCAGTGATGACATGTAGAGGTACAGAGAGAAGCCAGGTTTTCTCTTTACTTTTTATGAAAACCATCTATTTCTAAACGAAGTTTATGAAACCCTGCTACAAGACAGTGACTATAGACTTTTTGTCTTGGACTCAAAGGTAATATTAACTGATTGATGTGAATGCAGGCCCACTAAACACATCTGTTGAAAAGCTGTTTGTAAATGGAGGTTATGTTATGGTGATAGTGTTAGTTCAATTCTTAGTACCAAAAAAGAGGGTGGGGGGATAATCTTTGAGGATCTTAATTATCTTGTTTTTTTTTTTTTTCTAAGTGTCCTTAAACCTTTTTGGAATGATCATAAAGATTACAGAATTACACATGATAGTTTAAACTATACTTTGTACTAAATTATTTTCATAAGCATACACAATCACACACATATATCCCAATTATAAAATTTTAGGAAATACAGTGAGAAGGAAAACTAAATATGGCTGTATAATCAATTCAGTGACTTACAGTGTGTATTGATATTGAAGTAGAAATTATATTATTTGATTTGCAGGTAAGATGTTTTTATTACATGCTATAAAATTACTATAATGCTTTTGTTATGTTTCATATAAACTATGATAAAAGATAAATGGGATAATTGTATATTTTTGAGTTGATGTTTTACTGTTGTGTTCAGAAATGGCATTGGACTTTAATTCTGAATTTCAATTAATGACATCTGAAATTCTAATTTAGCCAAGTATCCCGTGTCTTTCTCTCTATATAGTTTTTCACTTTAAATGTTAGCATTTGATTCTGTATGATTGTACCTCTTAATAAATGTGTTTCAGTAATCAAAAAGTGGATTGTAAGTAACTTATTGAAATTCTCTGCCTGGTTTAGATCTCAGAAATTGGCATTTATTTTGGAAAAGGCCACCAAATAAATAGTTGGCTATAAATATTATAATTAAATGAATTTACCTTTCCAATATACATACAAATGTGCTATAATATTTTATACCATATCTTTTACTTCATCGTTCTGCTATTTCTTTTTATCTTCATTCTATTTGATCTACAAGTTATCATTATAACAAATGACATTTTTCATCTAGATAGAAATTATTCTGTTCTTTTTTCCCCAAATTATCTAATTTCTACTAAGGATACATAATGGTAGTATTCATGCCACTAAATTGAGACTACAATTTATCCTTTCTTCATTTTAAGAGATGAAAATGGTATTAGGGTAAAGTTTAAGAAATTTCAATCCCAATCACCCAGATTTCCAAGTTTCATTCAGAGAAAATAATTTAAAGTTGATAGTCAAACTTCCAAAACATTTATTTTCTGCACTTTATAAAAATATTTAAAATATAAGTAGTATTTAAAGGTTGTAGCCCAAGTTTAAATTACTATCACTCTTATTATTATAACAAAGCATGAGAAAGAGAGAATGATGATGATTTTTATTTTAAACGTGGCTTTTTATTTGAGTAAAGAGAAAAAAAATAACTCTGTATTTTAGCTGTCAAGTCAATTGCTTAAATGTAATTCTGTGGTTGGGTAACTCCAGAGGGAATTCATTACAGAACTTCTGATTTTGGATATTTGCTTTCAGTGTCCTGGATAGGAAGGAAGGATGCCTCGTTTTACAGTGTGCATTTAACAAACAATGTAGAAAGAATCTGCATTTTATCCCCTTATTTAGATTCTAAGCAGTTCTACAGTTCTCTGTTGAAAGCTGCACACACTACAGGGCTGCAGATGTTTGCAGGGAAGAGCATTTGCTTTCACCAGCATTTTCTTGACCACAGGGGATTCCCAGTTGGCTCTGGACAAAGGCAACAGAGGCTTTGTGTCACTCGAGGTGTCATGCAGCTAACCTCTAGAGATGCTGGGCTTTTTATGTAGTCTGCCTATTGCTTAACTGCCTTTCCCATGAGCAGGTTTCTTTAGTGTACTCAGACAGTTTGCAGAGGATGGCAATAAAATGCTTAAGTTAACATTATTAAGAAAATGTAAACCCTGTTTTGATAGATGTCATGAATTGGCTCAAAGTAGACTCAGTTGCAAAGGAACAGCTGGCTACTTACTGATTTTAAAAGAGCAAAGAAACTGAATGTACTCTCTTTTATTTCCCTCTTTCTCCAATAGAATGTGTAGATGTCCCTAGAGTATTGATACAGATACTTGCTTGGATAAAAAAAGGGAACTATTATGTGATTAATAAATATATAAAACTTAAATACACATTCTGTGTCAATAAAGCCTATATTTTTTAAACTGACTTTGATCCCTAGTTCTTCATCTAGTTTCAGAATGGAAATAATTATTTACAAACACATCATTTTTCATATGATATTTCATCATTATGCTAATATGAGGCTTCATATTTGGCTCAGAAATGTTTTCAACTTTTACTTATCCTTAAAAGACTGTTTTTATTTTTAAACATTTTAATTTTAATTCTTACAGTTGAGCTGTTCTATTCTTTTTGATAATCTATTTTCAGTGGATTGTAAATTTTCCTCCTGGTAGGTCTTATCCTAGAGATGGTTTCTTCTTGAATATTTTTTTTAAAAAACCATTCATTATTTTTTGAAAATCAGATGCCAGAATCACTGATGGATGAAAAGAATGCTTAATTTCCTGACGAGCATGCACACTGGCACTATCTTTTTTTTTATTATTAAGTTTGATTCTCCAAAGCCAATATTCAGGCTAGTAGATAGTTATTTGGCATTCCCTCCTTCTCAAAATAGCTAGGAGAAGGTAAAAAAAAAAAGTCTATTAGTCTTTTATGCTTTGCTTTCTGAAACTCAAACAATAAACATACTATGAGCTTTACCCCAACATAAGTTCTCTTTTTTTAATAAGTCAGAAACAGACAAAAAGAAGCAATCCAAGACCCCATAAGACCCTGATGAAAAGGTTACTTCTCTTCACTATACTTTTTCTGTATCTTTATTCTTCTCTTTTGTTAGTTATCTACTATAATCCTCAGGCAGTTCTCTCCATATAAGTGTTTTTATTGGCTGGTCCTATAAGTCATACTGGGCCATTTGAGAATTAGATGTGGTTCAATCCAATGAAATCCTTTATAGGTCACTCTCTATTTTATTTTCCTTTGAGAAACTCTGATCACCAGGTAATAGAAGAAACCATCTGAGAGTCTCTCATTGATATAGGTCTTTGTAAAGTTAGGAAACCTGAAGACAAAGTGATACCTCTGAATCCACAATTTATTCTTGACTAAATGATCCTCGATGCACTTGATCTATCTAAAATCATTAAAATTCACCCAAAATAAAATATGCTTTTTGTGACCAGATTCTATTTTTATAACTAAAATAAATTTATAAAATAGTTATTTTATAACTAAAATAAATGAACCTATAAATGCAGTGCTAAGATGTCTGTAATTTAGTCTGATTTTGCACCCTTTAATTAAGATTGTTTTCTTATGTATCTCTTGTTAAAGTGGATTTTTTTATTTATTACTTAATATATTATGGACTTTTTCTTGCTTCAAATACCACTAAATTTTAAGGGTTTAGAAAAATTGACATTGTATTAGGATATAAATAATTATGGCATTATGGAGTAATATATATATATATATATATATATGGGAGAGAAAGAGAGTTAGAATATTACCACAGTGAAAGAAGAGTGGCTTATTGTAAACCTTGTACTATTCTTTACTATGAAGAAAGAGAAAGATCAAGTATTCTTCATCATCAAAAAAGGGAAGAGAAAGATCAGGTCTCATAACTTGTGCTATGGTTAGAATGTGACCCCTTAAATATTCAGTTGTTGCCAATGTGATAGTATTAAGATGTAGCGACATTAAGAAGTGATTGGTCTATGAGTACTCCCATTTTTAAGAATGAGATTGAGGTCCTACTAAAAAATATTTCACATAGCATCCGTCTACATTTTCACATGTGAAAACAAAATGTTCCTCCTTTGCATAGGATGTAACAAAAAAGTAGTCCTCACCAAATAACTGAGCCTTGATCTTGTTCTTTTCAGCCTCAAGAAATGCAAGCAAATAACTTTTTATTCTTTATAAATTACTCAAACATAAATAAATATATATATATATATATATATATATATATATATATATAATTACAGCATTAGAGATGAAATAAGACAGCCTCTGTTACTAGCAATGATTATATTTTAACCCCAAATTTCTATCTTTGAGCTTCACTTTATCAGTCTTTGCCCAAACATCTAGTGCTAGGTCACCATACATGCTCAGAACAACAAAAATACAAGGATAGTTATAATAATAATACTGTCACCACAACAACAGCACTATGCCAATGGATAAGTAGATCCGGGCTTTGCATGCATTCTTTAGTCTAATGGAGATTGCTTTCATTATAATGGCTACTATTCAGTAGTGTTATGTATAGCATGAATAAAACTAAGTATTAAGATCTTGAAAGAATCATGGCTATGAGAATGTTATGTTTTTTTTCTTTAAAAGTGGGGAGATTGATCAACTATTTGGGGCTTTGCTTTTCCCAGTTTTGATATTCTGTGGTTCTGTGATCTGAAGATTGAGAATTACCTTCTTTAAACTGCTTGCAATCACTTTTTGAATAATTTTTATCTTTGACATATATTTAAGTCAAATAGCAAATCTATAAGAGAAGTATAGATATGAGAAACAATAGAATACAATGTAGAAACATACAGAAACTGTAGGATGAGAAAGAAATGATACCTTTCTGTAGAATGTTGAAAGACATAGAACATATGCAAAATATCCTAATAACAGCTTTGCAGACAACTTATGCTAAGTCTATGTGGGTTGTAGGATATACTTGTAATGAAAAATGTTGGATTAAATTTTGTGTTCCAAAAATAATATCATGAGCATGCAAATTTTACATTTATGGCACATCAACACCCTAAACAATGAGCAGACTGGAAATAGCCTATTGAGATTGTTAATGTCATGTTTTAGAGTTCACCCTTAAAAAGTTGATATAACTCCAATCCAAAATTCAAACTTTTCATTAAAGAAACATAAACCTGTATTTCTTGTCTTATTACTTCATTAGGAAGAGCTAAATCAGTTTTCATAGCATGAGAAAAATGTATAAAATAAAGATAAAAATTTTTGTTATATCTAGTATCAATAATCTACCTACCTATTTATCTACTTACCTATTTATCATCTATCTCTGCATATGAACCCGATGCAGCTAAAATATCTGCATACATAGATATCATTGTGTGTGAATATATAACTAGATATAGTTATGTATGACTATTATAATATATACTATAATAACTATATAATTTCCATTTTATTTCTCACTTTTGTGATAGATATATTCCAGAAGTCTATATACAGACAGTATGCCAGATATAGAAAATATGTGCCCTAAATTTTTGACTAGTTACTTCAATATATTTAATCATTCAACTCGGGATATGTCTTGAACAACTGTTCATATTAGTATATGGGTTGTTTTATGCATGAACTCCATATTGTAACATGATAATATAAAAATCAGAGCAATAGAAAACAATTCAAATGGATATGTTCGTGTTAACCCGGGAACAATATTTTCCCCTATCTCAGAGCCACTGTGATTGATTGCACAGATATTACAACACTATTATGTTTCAAAAATTCAGTATGAAAAAATAAGATCTTTGAACCTGATTATATGAGTATAAAACAGATGATAAACTCAAAATAAAAATTTTGAAAAATAAATGAAAGATTAAATGGATAAACAAACAGTCGCCCTGATACCATTCCAGATCTGATTGGATCTTTTAGAGATGGCCATTGCTGCTGAACTCATTGATGACCTTGTGAAACTGTCTCCTCCAAGTAAAGATGACAGTACTGTGATATAGACACAAACAAAGCCATGCTGTAGAAGATAGTTTAAAAATTTGATGAAGGTGCTGTTCAATGCTCCACATAGAAGCCTTTTAGAACAAATAAATACATATAGAAAAAGGCTCACAAAATAAAGCTCAATTCAGACTTATGAATCTCTGAAACAACAATTTGTCTTTCTATTCTCTTAGAATATCTATTTATCACTTTGAAATAAAATTGAGCTCATTGTTTCAAATACTTTAAGATGCATATCCACAGAAAGAAAATTATTTGTAAAAGCAAACTATTTAGCTTAAAGGATATGCTCTATAAAAACCATTAAAAAAAACTGTGCTTTGTATACTTTTTCATTTCCTAATAATCTCTGTACTCACTGTGTATCTTTTGATAAGTGAGCCATGGAGACTTGGAAAGTTTTAAGCATTGCTTCGAGTCATATAACTGATAAGATTCGGCTTTCCAAATCTCATTCTGTTTCTGGACTTCTTATATTTTTATGTTTTTGTTTAGTCTTTAATTAGCCAAATCATATTTGCAAGTTCATGTTAAGGGCTAGATAAAAAGATTTATTAGGAGAATGTGCTAAATCTGCTCTAAGTAGATCTTGGTCTGTCGCTGTCTACTTTCTGTGGGTTATGTAGTGATCATGGATATCATCCAGATATTCTCCTTAAAAAAATGAAGAGGAAGAATCCCTAATTCTGCCCTTCTGTTCCAGTTGTTTAAATGTATATTTCAAGATGTTGGAATCCAGCTGTCATATGTAAGATCACCAAATGATCCCCATTTGAAATGGCTGCTAATGGCATAACATTTAATTCATGAGTTTGACTTTGTCAATATGTGACACAAAATTGGTATTATAAGAAGGCTTCACCTTGCTAGCATGTCTTTTATTGCTCCAGAGGGAGCCATAATGTCTGTGAGGGAATTTTCAGAATTTATGACTTTGATTACTTCTATTTATAGAAAAAAGAATTAAAATGCTTCGATTAAAAAATAAAAAAGGTGTTGTCTTCCATATACTGCACTTTTATTTCAGTGCAAGAAATACTGAAAAAGGTTAAGCCGGGCATGGTGGCGCACGCTTGTAATCTCTGCGCTTGGGAGGCAGAGATAGGAGGATCGCACAGGTTAGAAGCCAGCCGTGCTGGATTAAGAGATCCTGTTTCCAAATTTAAAAAGTATAAAAAAATAGTTCTGGGAGTGTAGCCCAGAGGTAGAAGGGCTTCCAGGAACCCCAGTACCACACACACACACAAAAAAAAAAAACCCACAAAAAACAAACAACAACAACAACAAAAAAGAAAAAGGTTAAAAAATATATTACAAAGCTGATCTTCCTCCTGTTCCTGAAATTTGTAGAAAAATTGAGGGCAAGAATTATTCACTTTCAACTAAAGTAGTATTTATATAATAAGACAAAATATTATGTAACATAAAATGTGATTTTCAAAAGCTGTGAAATGGAATATTACATGCTTATGGGTAGCAAGAAGGGTACTGGTATTTATTGATTCCCATTTATATATTAAACCAAATAATGAGAGCTTTAAATACATACTATAAATACAAGCTATACATAAAAAGAGAATTGGTATTACAGAGGGTTTTCTTGAATTTTTGGCTGAGTACTAATTTTTTAATATGCATGGGGAAACTAAGTTCAAATATGTATCATCAAAAGCACCATAATAAAAAAATAGAGCTCAAAGAAGTCATAAATATTTTGTGTTCTTGCCAAGCTAATACAAAAGAAGTTCTAATATATTAGAAGGCACATAAAATAAAGTTATCAGAGAGGTATTGTCACTACTATAGTGTGAAGAGCCCCACCCATTGCCTGCTAGCTCGAAGACCTAAAAATAGCGCCGAGTGGAAGCTCTGTGAGGCCCATTAAGCAGTAAACAACTTTCAGGAAGTCCGGTAACCGGAGTATGGGGCGCACGGGAACACAACATACCACTGTTTGTAACAAATGAGCTAATTTTGCATGGAGCGAGTGATCTGAGTGCTGATTGACTGCTTGGGATATATAAGCAGGGAGCGGGGAGAGGAGAGGGGAGAGAGAAGAAGAGTATGTAAGAGCCTGGGATAATAAAGAGTCCGAAGAAGATCGTCTCCGGTGTCGTGCTTGAAAGCGGCAAGTGGTGGCCCGTACGGGGAATCTCTCTCAACGAGACGGTCAGAACTTTGGACTTTCCAGGGCAGCCGGCTGGTAAGTTCTCCTGTGAAGAGGGAGGCTCTACAAAGTAGAGGATCATAAGATTGTTCTTTCCCAACTCCATTTGAGGACGAAGGGGAGCTCCTTTGAGGGGAGGATTTATAGGGTAGTATACTCTCAGGCTGGACCTGAGGCTGAATAGGTATGGGAAATAATCCATCTCATCCAATACAAAAGGCTTTAAAAGCCTTATTAAACGGAAAGGGGTTAAAACTTAGGGATAAGACTATTCAGGGTTTTTTGAGCCAAGTGGATGAGGTGGCCCCTTGGTTTGCAGTATCAGGAAACTTGACCCTGGCAAGTTGGGATAAGTTAGGGAAGGATATTAAAAGGGCAGAGAAAAACAATCAAGTCACGGGAGGAACTTATCCTTTGTGGCGCCTCGTCAGGGCATGTTTGGAGCAGAAATACTACAAACCGCTAGTGCGAGAGGGACAAGTGGCACTTGATCTGTTAAAAGAGGAACGGTCCACTTCCTCTCACCCAGCTAGTGAACTAGGCTCTGAAGGGGAGGGGGACTCGGACGAGGAACTTGCGGCAATAGAGGAGGAAGTCAGCAGATTAACCCTAGCTATGGGCCCCTCGCAGGGCTCTGTTCCTCCGCCCTATAATCCCTCAGCTCCAGGACAAAGCGGAGGCCGCTCCTTTAATGAAAAGGTATGGCGTGAGCCGGAAATGTTACTATCCAGACAGGCTTTCCCCGTGTTTCAACCACAAGGAGGAGGACCTCGGTATCATGAGCCTTTAGATTATAAGCTTGTAAAACATATTGCTGAGTCCGTGCGGACTTATGGTACCAATGCTGCATACACCGTAGCCACCTTAGAAAGCATTTACAGGTATGCCATGACCCCTGGAGATTGGCAGAACTTGGCCCGAGCGGCTTTGACCCCAGGACAGTATTTAGATTGGAAGGCTTTCCTTATTGAGTTCGCAGCAGAGCAAGCAGCGGTGAATCAGGCCGCAGGACAACCTGCCTGGAATTTGGATATGCTTTTGGGACAGGGACAATTTGCTAACAACCAGACCTGTTACCCTCAACAAGTGTATGATCAGATAAACAATTTGGCCACTAGGGCATGGAAAAGTTTGCCTAATAAAGGGGAGGTGTCAGGCAATCTTACTAAGATAATTCAAGGTCCCACTGAGCCTTTTTCTGATTTTGTGGCTAGGATGGTAGAAGCTGCTGGACGAATATTCGGGGATGTCGATGCAGCCATGCCACTTGTTAAACAGCTTATTTTCGAACAATGTAATACTGAATGCACAAATGTACAATGCTATAGAGACACACCAAACACCCCAATGGCCCAATCTCCAACCGCCCAAGGAATCCGGAGAGCCACTCCCGGTTCAGCGGGATTGGACCTCTGTGCCACCACCCGGCTGGTATTAACCCCTCGAATGGGAATTCAAATTATGTCGACTGATATGTCAGGGCCATTACCCCCAGAAACGGTGGGCATAGTTTTGGGGCGATCATCATCCACCATGAAAGGCCTAATAACTCATCCTGGAGTTATTGACCAAGATTATGAGGGCGTTATAAAGGTTATGGTCTCCGCCCCCAGAGGAATTGTTGCCATCTCTCCTGGTGATCGGATAGCGCAGCTGTTATTATTACCTAGTCTACATTCTCTCTTCCCTTCAAAAAAGGAACAGCGAGGAGAAAAAGGGTTTGGGTCCTCTGGTACTAATATAATATCTCTCGCCTTTGATATGGGAAAACGACCTTTAATTACTTTGAAAGTGGAGGGAAAGCCGATTCTAGGATTGCTTGATACAGGGGCAGATACTAGTGTAATTGCTTCTAAGGATTGGCCCCCCGCCTGGCCCATAAAAAAGGCTGACACACAGCTTAGAGGATTAGGATACATTAAAACACCTGATATTAGTGCTAGACCCCTTCATTGGGAGGACCAAGAAAAACATTCTGGGACCTTTACACCCTATATGCTGGAAATTCCGGTCTCCTTGTGGGGTCGAGATCTACTTCTGGACATGGGATTCCGATTACATAATGAATATTCTCCCCAGGCGCTACATATGTTTAATAAGCAAGGTTTTCATCCATCATTTGGATTAGGGCGAAACCTACAGGGACGGAGGAGCCCTGTCCCCACTGAAGGACAAAACACTAAACAGGGATTGGGTTTTGTGGAGTAGCCACTGGGGAGGCAATTCCCATCACTTGGAAGACGGGGAATCCAGTATGGGTTTCCCAGTGGCCTCTCCCCCGTGAAAAATTGGAAGCAGCAAAAGAGTTAGTAAAAGAACAACTAAAATTAGGACATATCCAATCATCCACATCACCCTGGAATACCCCTATATTTGTAATAAAGAAAAAATCAGGAAAATGGAGACTATTACATGATCTCCGAGCCATAAATGAACAAATGCAAGTTATGGGACCAGTCCAACGTGGACTCCCCCTTCTCTCAACTATTCCAAAATTCTGGCCAATTATAGTGATTGATATAAAAGATTGCTTTTTCTCTATACCATTAAATCCTCTAGATACCCCACGTTTTGCTTTTACTGTGCCATCCCTAAACCAAGAGCAAATTGACCAGAGATATGAGTGGAGAGTGCTCCCCCAGGGTATGGCGAATAGCCCCACTCTTTGTCAACTATATGTGGATGCTGCCTTACAACCTGTTAGGGATAAATTCCCTCCATTGCGTTGTCTCCATTATATGGATGATATCCTATTAGCCTGTGAAAATGAAAAGGTACTGGATGAAGCGTATTGTGTGCTTGTTAAAGCCCTTGAGGAAAAGGGTTTAGTTATAGCATCTGAAAAGGTTCAAAAGGGCACCGTCACCCATTTTTTGGGAAATATTCTTTATCCCAATTTTGTCACGCCTCAAAAGGTCACCATTCGTACAGACCAGTTACACACTTTAAATGATTTTCAAAAGTTATTAGGAGATATTAATTGGATACGTCCTGCTTTAGGAATCCCAAATTTTATGCTAAAACCTTTATATGATATCCTCAAAGGAGATTCTTCCTTAACCTCTCCTAGAATGCTGACTGCTGAAGCCCGGGAAGCCTTAAGTTTGGTAGAACAAGCTTTAACTAAGGCTTCCCTTAAGCGCATTTCACCGAGGGATTCTATTTGGGCATGCATACTGGCTACTGAGCTCCAACCCACTGGGGTCTTATGGCAACAAGGACCTCTATTATGGATTCATCCTAAACTATCTCCTCAAAAGGTTATTGAGTATTATCCCTCTATGGTGGCAAAGGTTGCTGTTCTTGCCATACAGCAATGTATTCAACATTTTGGCCAAACCCCTAATAAGCTTATTGTTCCCTATAGTAAACATCAAATATTAATTTTACAAACCTCCCTGGATGATTGGGCTATATTACGATGTGTGTTTAATGGAGAGATAGATAATCACTTACCTAAAGATCCTATAATACATTTTGCAACTCAACATCCTATTATCTTTCCAACCATAACCAGAAGAACACCTATACCCTTCGCTATCAATATTTTTACTGATGGATCAAAATCTGGCCTTGGAGCTTTTATGATAGAAGGACAAAAACCCATAGTTGTTCAATATCAGCATATATCACCTCAGCTAGTTGAACTAAATATTATATTAGAAGTGTTTGAGAGATATGATTCTTCCTTTAATTTGTTATCGGACTCCTCCTATGCTGTAGAGATGATAAAGTCCCTTGAATGTGCGGGGCAAATATCAACACATACGCCCATCCACTACTTGGCATCTAAAATTCAACATTTAATTTTGATGAGGAAAAATCCCTTTTATGTACAACATATTAGGGCACATACAGGCTTACCAGGGCCTGTTGCCCAAGGTAATGATTATGTAGATAAGCTTACGAAGATGCCCATGATTTTCTCTCTCACCCCACTTCAACGGGCACAAGATTTTCATCGCCAGTTTCATGTAAATGCTAAAACTTTACAGATTAAATTTAAAATTCCTCGTTGTCAAGCCCGTGACATCATCAAGGCCTGTGGTACTTGTGCACCCTTTATCCCCTCTTCTAATGTTGGTGTTTGCCCACGTGGGTTGCTCCCCTTACATTTATGGCAAATGGATGTGACCCATATACCTGAATTTGGCTCTGTTAAGTATGTACATGTTTCTGTTGATACTGTTTCTGGAATTATATATGCTTCTACTCACACAGGGGAAAAAGCTCGTGACGTTATCGCTCATTGTCTTGAAGCTTGGGCAGCATGGAATGTGCCAAAAGAAATAAAAACTGATAATGGTCCGGCTTATACCTCACAAAAATTTCAGTCTTTCTGTAAACAGATGGGCGTAACATTAAAACATGGCCTTCCATATAATCCTCAAGGACAGGGCATTGTTGAACGCGCCCATCGCACAATAAAAAAATGTCTAATAAAACAAAAAGGGGGAATAGGTGAGAATCTGAAACCAAGGCAGCGATTATCTTTGGCACTTTTTACTTTAAATTTTTTAAATTTAGATATTAATGGCAAATCGGCCGCAGATCGCCATTTTTGTCCTTCTAGTATTCCCCATGATATAGTAAAATGGAAAGATGTCCTCACCGGAAAATGGAAGGGACCTGATCCGGTACTCACATGGGCCAGAGGCTCTGTTTGTGTTTTCCCACAGGACGGAACCGATCCGATTTGGATCCCAGAGAGACTGACTCGTCAAATAATATCGCAAGATGGCGCCTCAGGGATGGATACACCTGATCACCATGCTGATCTGGACAAAACCAGTATGGAGTGAGCAACAATGGGGCAACTGGAGCTGGGAGTTTGATAAACTCACCGAACAATTACGTGCTGAAATCATCAAGGTCAACACCACCCGAATCGACCCCAAAGTGGCCCAAACGCTGGCGTCCCGGATCCAGAAGGCAGCATTCCATCTAAAAGAATGGGCCGGGTTGGGAGCATTGGGATTTTGTTTTGTTTTCCTGTGCATTCTATGTCTCTGTTGCCTGAGACGTTTATTTCTGCAGAGGGCCAAGGATCAGATGCTCCTAGCTCAGGCTTTCATGGCGGTTGAAGCAAGACAATCACCTACTGTTTGGCTAGCCGCAATGGAAAAATCATAAAGCAGAATGTCAGCAAGGACTGCACTTGGGACCCCGGGAGGGTGCATCCCAAGGAGGATATGCTCAGCTGCATACGGGTTACCACTGTATTGCTCGCCCGTCCCTGCAAAAAAGGTGGTGGCAAATAATTGCATAAACTATAGCAGGGGTTGAGTCCTCTATCCTCTTCTGCTTAAAAACAAAAAGGGGGAACTGTGAAGAGCCCCACCCATTGCCTGCTAGCTCGAAGACCTAAAAATAGCGCCGAGTGGAAGCTCTGTGAGGCCCATTAAGCAGTAAACAACTTTCAGGAAGTCCGGTAACCGGAGCATGGGGTGCACGGGAACACAACATACCACTGTTTGTAACAAATGAGCTAATTTTGCATGGAGCGAGTGATCTGAGTGCTGATTGACTGCTTGGGATATATAAGCAGGGAGCGGGGAGAGGAGAGGGGAGAGAGAAGAAGAGTATGTAAGAGCCTGGGATAATAAAGAGTCCGAAGAAGATCGTCTCCGGTGTCGTGCTTGAAAGCGGCACTATAGAAGTGTTTTGCACTCGAGGTGGGGAAAACAAAGCTTCACAGTAAAGGTTTCCCAGGACCCCTGCTAAAAAAAAACTTTAAAAGAAGTCTCAAGGTGAGACTTATAAAAAAATTAACTACATAACAGGAAAAAATTCTATACTAGTTAAAGAAAAGAAAAAGAGGCCAGGAATCAACAAGGTAACACAGTGAACATCATATTAAAAATAAACAAAATATAAAACAAAAAATACTTTATTTAAAGAGATTTTTCCAAAGAAGTAGTCAAAACATTACCTGAAGAAACTATACTTCTGAAATAAAATTGTTAAAATCTAAAAAGAAGAAAACATATAACCAAGAAAAAAATAATCAAATAGAAATACACCTGGAAATAATACAGATATCAAAATAAACAGAAAAGGATATTAAATTGTTATTTTAAATGCTTTCTATATTCAAAGAAGTAAAGAAATTCATGAATATGAGGGTAAGAGGTATGAAATAGTAACAAAAATTTGTACCAAATTTCTAAAGTTATAAAACACAATGCTTAAAATGAAAAGCAGTATATTTAGCATCAGCGAAATATTAGTATATTCAAAGAATAGTAATAGAATACATTCTAAATAAATTTTTTAAAAAGAATGAACACCAAATAAATACATCTTCATTGAGCTATAGGAAATTGCCAGTCATTCTTATATAGATGGAATTGGGATTTCAAAGGAGCCAAAAAATAAAATAAAATAAATAATGATAGTAACATACATGCATATAGCAATTGGTGGAATTTCCCCCAATTCCTTCCTCCTTCCTTCCTCATATATAATACTGAGATTGTCATTAGCATTCTCACATACACATAATGCCATGGAACTGTTTCCATCATTAATTCTTCCCCTCCACCTACCCTAGACTTCTTCACTCCACTGTGGTTTGTCTTCTGTTATTTAAAGTCTCTCGGCCGGGCGTGGTGGCGCACGCTTGTAATTCCCGCGCTTGGGAGGCGGAGATAGGAGGATCGCGCAGGTTCGAAGCCAGCCGCGCTGGCGTAAGAGACCCTGTTTCAAAAATATAAAATAGGTCTGGGAGTGTAGCCCGGAGGAAGAAGGGCTTCCAGGAACCCCAGTACCACAAAAAAAAAAAAAAAGTCTCTCTTATATCTCTATTATTCCCTAGCTTCTGCATATGAAAGATAACATGCAATCCTTCCTTTCTGTTATTGGGTAACTATTTAACATAATGTTCTTTTGGTCCATTCATTTTACTGCAAATTACATAATTTTGATTTTTTATTACTAAGTAAAATTAGATTGTGTTTTTATCCAATAATTTTGTAATGCATTCATTTGCTGATGGACACCAAGGATGGTGCCATATTTTGGTTCTTATTAATTGTCCTGCTATAAACATAGATATCTATCTATCACTATAATATTCCGATGAGACTAAAACACACCAATAAAAGTATTTTTAAAAAATATGATATACATTAAAATACAACAAATACCATGATATAATAAATCAATAGATCCAAAATTTTCAATAATTTTTGAGCAAAATATATAAAGAATTTTATAACAACATGTTCTAAAATATTTATGGTGCCACTATAAAAACAAAAGAAGTCAAATAAAAACAAGTTATACAGGTAAGAATAAAGGACAATCATTGACTTATAGGTAGAAATATAAAAAACAGATTACTAAGGACAATTTAAAAATAGTGAAAGAAAAGTTAAGTAGCAAATATAGTTTTAAAAATTGAGTTAGAAATAGTTTCTTTTTTCTAAACAAAAGCTTAGATAATTAATGAAAATCATAGGCACAACATAATAATTGTTAATGAAGTTCTGCAGGCAAAAAAAAACTATAACAGATGGAAAGTTAAAATCACACAAACAAGCGCAGAGGACAGGAAAAAGTAAATAAATGGGTAAATATAAGACACACTTTTTATCTTATTAGGAAAAATAACCCATTTTAAGCCAGGCATGGTGGTGCATCCTTATAATCCCAACGTTTGGGAGGCTGAGACAAGAGGATCACAGTTTGTGGACAGCCTTAGCTACTTAGGCCTTTCACAACTTAGTGAGACCCTGCTTCAAAATAAGGAATAAAAATATGACAGGGGGTGTAGCTTAGAGGCCAAATACCCCTGGGTTTCATCCCCAGACCCACACAAAAAAAGAAAAATAACCAGTTTTAAAACATAATTAATTTGTAAAGCAAAAGTATATTGTACATTTTAAAAATATGTGAATTTAAATTGTATAATAGAATTGAGCCGGGCGTGGTGGTGCATGCTTGTAATCCCCACACTTGGGAGGCTGACACAGGGGGATCATGAAGGTTCGAAGCCAGACTCAGCTGGCTTGAGACCCTGTTTCCAAATAAAAAAAATATAAAATATGTCTGGGAGTGTGGCCTGGAGGTAGACAGCCACTGGGTTCCATCCCCAGTACCACCAAAATAAATAAATAAATAAATAAATAAATAAATAAATAAAAAAAATTATATAATAGAATTAACAAAAATACTGTGATCAGGACAAAAATATATTTTATAATAGTTTATGTTCTTTACAGTAGTTATAATACCATTTGACAACAAAATGATAAAGAAATATATATTTTAAACCCTAATTCAACTGTGTTCAAAAGAAACAATGAAGTACAGTTAATAGAGAAAGCTTGGACATAAAAGTCAAAATTTCTTAATTCTGAAAATTACTAAATTTAAAAGAAAATAGAAAAAAACGACAAAGAATGATATAAATAGAAAAATAGCAAAACAATATATTTGAATTCAATCATAAAGATAATCATATAAATGTAAATATTCTGAGCAATTAAATAAAAGGCAGACATACCAAATTGAATTTGAAAAGAAACATCCAGCAGGGCATGGTGGAACAAGCCTATAATACCAATACTTGGGAGTCTGAGACAAAAGTCTCCAGTTCATAACTACCCTCAGCAACTTACTGAAACTCTCTATAACTTAGTAATACCTGGTTTCTAAAATTAAAAATTTTAAAAATAAGTGGGAGTGGAGACATAGGTCAAAAAAGGTACCTTAGGTTAATCCCCAATAAAAATTAATTAATTAATTAATTAATAATTAATTAATTAAAATAACAACCAATACCCAACAATATGTTGTCTATAAGAAATTTATCTAACATATAAAATAATAGATTATTTTATATTTTTAAAAATGTAGAAGCCTGGCATGGTAGCACACACTTGTATTCCAAGCATTTGGAAGGCCGAGATAGGAAGATCCAGGTTTATGGACAGCCTCAGCTACTTAGTGAGGTCTTTGCAACTCAATGAGACCCTGTTTCAAAATGAATAATAATAAAAAAAAAAATAGAAGCTCCCAGCGTAGTGGTACATGCTTCTAATCCCTGTACTTGGGAGGCTGAGACAGAAGGATTGTGCAGGTTTGAAGCCAGCCTGAGCTACTTAGTGAGGCTCTCAGTAACTTAGTGAGACCCTGTTTCCAAATAAAATATAAAAATAGGTCTGGGAGTATAGCCCAGAGGTAGAAAGCCTCTGGGTTCCACCCCCAGTACCACACACACATACACACAAAATAAAACTTGGGGTGTAATTTGAAGGTGGAATGTTCCTGGGTTCCATCACCAGGACCAATAAATAAATAACCAATAAATAAATAAATAAATGAAAAGTAGAAAGAAAACTATGCAGTTATTATTAAAAAGTAAGCTGAAATGGATATATTAATATCACTAATGGATGTTTTTATAGAAAAATAATTTAGATAAAAAGATTTGGGGCTGGATTAAAAATGGCAAATGTAGGATGCAGCATATCTCAGTAGCTAGAACAAATAAAGTTCAACTACTGAGAAGGGAGCATCTTGACAAACAAAATAAACAAAGTTCATGAACCAAAACAGAAACAGGAACCATGGTGGAAGGAATCCAGTACTCTGAACTTCAATATCCACTGCAAAATGCCCAAGTGCGCTACTGACCTGATACAGCATCCAGTTTGAGCACCCAGGCTGCGGGAGAGAACTGCGAGTGCCGAATCCTGTACTGCTGATTTTGGCACTGCAGCCCCAAGAAAATCCCCTCAAATAATCCAAGAACTTGAAGGCCAGAAAGTAGTAGCACAGCTCCAACATTTTAAGTGACCAGCACCATGTTTCAGGGACACAGAAAAAGAAGCAAAAGCCCACCCATGTGCTCACCAGAAGCAGCACGCACAGTGGCACACTGTGCCTTCCAGAGACCCAGCAGCAGAACAGCCAGGTAAGCACTTGCATTACTCAGTACTCAGCAGAGGCAAAAGACCACCCAGAAAAGCTGCTGGACCCTAGTGGGTTAAGACTACACAGCCCATTCTGGTAGTAGTACAGTTAGAACCTCCAGAGAAACAGGAAAGGTGCTGAAGGCATAGTGCCTGCACAGGGTCACAGGGGATTACTCCAAGATTACATTGGATGTCCTCTGCTGGTGCAACACACTGACACCTAAAAGTAAAGCTATCAGAGGCGAGAGAGTATCTCAAACACTCATAGAGTAGGTTTAAAAGCTGACAATAGATTACAGAAAAAATGAGGGATATTGGAATATACTTCAGAATCTACTACAGTGAACAGACAGACAGATATTATATGGGCCCAGGCCCTATATATGTAAATTAGCAGGACTGCTGGGTTTTGTGTTTTGTTTTGTTTGTTTGTCTTATTTATTTCTCACACTGTCACTAGACCTTTTTATTTTATTTTTCTCCTTTTTTTGTTTTTATCTTTCTTATTTCTTTTCTTTTCTTTTTTTCTTTGATTTATAATTGTTAGTTTTTTTTAACTTGTTGTTTTACATTATTCATCTTTATTTATCCTTCTTTCCAGTCCTTTTACAAACTTCCTCACTCTAGCCTATCTACTCTCTTCTTGCAAAACTTGCCTTTTTTCTCTTACTATATCTCCTTGTTTTATATTCAAGCTATTTTATATATCCATATTTAAAATACTAACTGCAAGAGTTCTACTATCCAAACTTTTCTCATTCTTAATCAAATACTATCTTATGATACTTAAATTCTTACTCAACCTAATCATATTTTCTACTCTCCCGATGCCTGTACCCATTAACCCAGCTACTTTCCCCTTACCCAACCCTCACCATTGCAAAAAGCACTGGTTTGCTGCTGACTCCTCTAAATTTATACAACTGTTTAGATCAGACAGAATACCCACAGAATCACACACAAACAGGAAGATAGCAAGACATAAAAAAAAGTCTGAGATCCCTGAAAATATGAGAATTAGGAACAGTGAAAAAATAAGAGAAACCATGAATACTGACCTATAAGAAGTGCAAAAAGAATTTTGAATCCTGATCTCAATATGATGAAAGTCTTCACAGAAAGTATACAGGAAATGAAGGAGAAAATGGAGACATTAAGAAAGAATCAGAAAGATGTCTGGAATGAAATGAAAGAGTCAACAAATGAAATGAAGACAGCAATAGAAAGTAATTCTAGAATGTAGATGAAATGGAAAATATAATATCACTGTTAGAAGACAGTTCATTCAAAACTGAAAGTCCAGTCAACAGCATACAGAAGTCATTATAGCAACAAAACCTAAACATCCAACAACGATGGGGCAATATGAAACATCCTAGCATATGAATAAAAGGCTTTGAAGAAGGAGTAGAGGCACAGAACAAGGGTATTCATAATCTCTACAGAGAAATAATTTCAGATTTTTTTTAAACATGGAAAGAGACATGGACATACATGTTTAGGAGACATACAGAACATCGTTAAGAAGGACCTCCTCATGCCATGTAATAATCAAAATAACCAATATAGAAGCCAAGAAAAGAAACTTAAAAGCAGTGAGAAAGAAAGAACAAGTGGCATATAGGGGAAAAACAATAAAAATCACCCCAGACTTAACAATCCATGGCATGAATGCCAGGAGAGACTGGTAAGATGAAATCCAGACCCTTAAAGAAAACAACTTCCAACCCGAACTGCTATATCCAGCTATGTTAATATTCAAAATTGATGGAGAAAAAAATAGTATTTCAAGATAAGCATAATCTTAAAAAATTCATGAATACAAAACCAACACTAGAAAAAATACTTAAGAAAATAAACTATAAAGAAGAATGCTGGGCGTGGTGCTACACGCTTGTAATCCCCACACTTGGGAGGCTGAGATAGGAGGATTGTTCAGGGATGAAGCCAGCCACACTAGCTTAAGAGACTCTGTTTACAAATTTTAAAAAGTGCAAAAATAGGTCTGAGAGTGTAGCCCAGAGGTATAAGGAAAGGGTTGCCAGGAACCCCTGTACCACCAAAAAAAAAAAAAAAAGAAAAAAAAGAAAAAAGAAAAGTAAAAGAAAAAGAAGAAAAATGAAGCAAAATTTAGAACCAGAGAAGATATGAAGTTGATTGAGAGGCAACTAAGTAAAGAAGAAATAACATTATACAAAACAGAATATAGAACTCAAAACAACAGGAAAAAATCATTTTAATAATAACCCTGCATGTCAAAGAAGTTAACTCACCAATTAAAATACATAGACTGGCAATGCGGATTCAGAACATAATCCAAATATATTATTTAAAAGAAATTCACCTTATAGCCAAAGACATTCATAGACTAAAAGTGAAAGGATGGAAAAAGATATATCATGCTAATAGAGAGCAAAAATGGGCAGAGTTAGCAATGGTGATATCCAACAAAACAGACTTTAAACAATACCATATCAGAAGAGACAAAGCAGGGCACTTTATCTTATTAAAATAATAATTCATCAGGAAAATATAATGATAGTAAATTTTTATGTCCCCAAATGTGGGTACACCTCCCATTTGTAAAATAAATCCTTCAGGACATCAGATCTCAAATAGACCCAAATACAATAATATTGGTAGACTTCAACAGACTTCTCATGCCACTAGATCAATCTTAGGCAAAAGATGAGTAAAGACTCTTCAGAACTAAAAAAAAAAAAACTATAAACCAAATGGACCTAATAGACAAATACAGAATATTTCAAATCAGGAGCAGCAGTATAAACATTCTTTTCAGCAGCCCATGGAACCTTCTTCAAAATAGATCACATCCTGGGCCACTAAGCCAGCATCAGCAAATTAAAAATATTTAATATAAATCTCTGAGTTATGGAATAAAATCTCTGAGTAATGGAATAAAAGTTGTGGAAGACCAAAAGAAACTATTTAAGTACATGGAGATTGAATGATAAATTATTGAAATATGAGTAAGATCAGAAATAAGGGAAAAATAAATTTCTGGAATTAAATGAAAACAAAGACACAACTTACCATTTTTTTATTACTATGGGATACTTTGAAGGCAGTGTTAACAGAAAATTTTATAGCATTGAGTGCCCACATAAGAAGAACAGAGAGTAACCAAGTATTAACCTAAAGACACATCTCAAGAACCTAGAAAAACTGCAACAGTTTAATCCCAAAGCCAGTAGAAGGCTGAATAAATACCATAAAAAATGGCCATTCTCCCATTCTCCCAAAATTGCACTGATCTATAGATTTAATGAAATTTCTATCAAAATACAACATACTTCATAGACCTAGAAAAAATCAGGCATAAATTTTATATGGAGAAAGAAAAGACCCAGAATAGCCAAAACAATTCTCAGCAATAAGAACCATGCAGGGGGCATCATAATCCCTGATTTCAAATTATACTACAGAGCAATGGTAGAAAAACAGTATGGTATTGGTACAACAACACAGACCAATGGAATAGAATAGAAGATATAGAAACAAACCTACACACATATAGTCAATTGATCTTTGTTAAATGGGCCAAACTCATATGCTGGAGGAAAGACAGCCTTTTCAACAAATGGTGCTGGGAGAACTGGTTATCCATTTGTAGAAAGATGCAATTAAATTCTTACCTCTCACCATGCACAGAAATCAACTCAAGATGGATCAAAGACTTAGAAATTAGACCAGAGACTGTGAAGTTATTAGAAGTGGGCACAGGCTCAACAATCTAACATATAGGCAAGGGAGTAACTTTTTCAACAAGACCGCCAAAGTGCAATAAATTTAAGCAAGAATTAACAAGTGGGAGTCATCAAACTAAAAAGTTTCTACTCATCATAGGAGACCATCAAGAATTTAAAGAGAAAGCATACAGAATAGGAGAAGACCTTTACCAGCCACCTCTCAGATAGAGGTCTAGTATCCAGAATATTCAAAGAGCTCAAAAGACTCTACACTAATAAAACAAACAATACAATCAAGAAATTGGCAACTGAATTGAACAGAGACTTCATAAAAGATGAGATACAAATGGTCAATAGATACATAAAAAATGTTCAACATCTTTTGCCATCAGGAAGATGCAAATCAAAACTACGCTGAGATACCATCTATCCCCAATTACAGTGGCAAGCATAAAGAATTCAAATAACAACAAGTGCTAATGAGAATGTACAGAAAGAGGAACTCTTTTACACTGTTGTAGGAGAACAAACTAATTCAGCCATTATGGAAATTAGTGTGGAGTTTCTTTAGAAAATTGGGAATAAATCCACCATAAAATTCAGCTAAACCACTCCTGGGTATCTTTCCAAAGGGATTGAAATCAGAGAACTACAGTAACATATGCATACCCATGTTTATAACACCATAATTTGTAGTAGCCAAAATATGGAACCAACCTAGGTCTCCATAAACAGATGAATTAATTGCAAAATTATGGGAAATACACACAATGGAATTCTATTCAGTAATTAAAAAAAAAATCATGTTGCTTGCAAGAAGATGGAAAGGCCTGGAGAATAGTATGTTAAGTGAGATCACCCAAGCACAGAAAGAGAAGTGATATGTGTTTTCTCTAATATGCCCAAACTAGGGAGTATTGGAGATACCAGAGGGACTTCGGATAATGGAGGGGAAACCTCAGCAAAGCTAGAATGGAAGAGTAGAAGAGGAAGAAGGCTGAAGTTGATTAATGGAGGAGCAACATTCAAATATATGTAAAAGTATGAATGTATCATGGTCAATCTGTACACTCATTTTTGGGAAGGGGGAAAAAGGAGATATGGTGGCGAGGGCACCAAGCACTGTCTGAAAGTTTGTCATTTTCAATACGATCCACATAAAAATTAAAAAAAATAAGATAATTACATTGAGAAAAAGAAGCTATAACACAAAATTGTGTATATAGTATATATACTTATACATAAGAAGTGTTATTCAACCACAAAGTAGAATTAAAAAAAACAAATTATTGATGAAGGGGTTAATTTGTCAACAGGACATAAGATTCTTGAATGTATATACACATAGCAGCACAATAGCTATGTACAAGAAACAAGCTGACAGAACAGAAAAGAATAATATAAATCTACAATTATACCTGAGTATTTCAAAACAGCAGTCTTTTACACTGTTGTAGGAGAACAAACTAATTCAGCAGTCTAAATAGTTTATATAACTAATAAGCCAAAGATTAGTGAAGATATGGAATATGTGCATAGCATATGCAACCAAGTTGATATAATTATATTTATAGAATTCATCATAAAACTGTAGGAAAAGACTTCTTTCTAGTGCATATGAAAATGAAAATATATTCTGGACCTTGAAAAAAATTTAATGAATATAGAATATGTGAAATCATGTGAGACATTTTCTAAGCCCAACATATGAGATTGAAAGTATTATCAGAATTGTGCTACCCACACCAAGTGTATCATTTGTTACAAAGAGCACCAAGCCAAATATTTGATTCATTTTAGATGATATTAATTCAATATTTGCTATAGTAGGTGCTTTATATGAATTATTTCCTTTTTTTCAACAAACTAATATGGAAATTGACATGGATAAAATGTCCCCTGAAGAGCTCATAAATTGATATTTGGAGTTGATATCATGAGAGGTATAGTCTGAGCAGTGAATAAATCCTTTATGTGGCTGGAGGCCTAGGCTGGTAGGGTGTAGCTAGAGAAGGTGGGCTTCTGGGGTGGCACTCAGGATTATATATGCTACCTCCTCCACTTGCCCTCTCTCTCTTGCTTCTGAATTTCCTCCATGATGTGCAAAGCCAAGCCTGTGCTCTCTCTTTCTCCACTTCCTGACACCATTTCCTGAGATCCACGGTTCTTGGCGTCACATGTACTTAACTCAAAAATCTACAAACCATGAGCAAATAAATCTTCCTTCTTCTATGTTATATAATCAGTTCTTTAGATTATAGCTGTGACAATGATTGCTAATACAGTGACATTGCTCTTCACCTTGTTTTAGTGGTGAGAAATAAGAAGCAGACAGGCATGTTGCATGAACAATTATTCCTGGTATTTGGGAGGCTGAGACAGGATAATCACAAGTTCAAGAAAATTATCAGAAGTACTGAGACTCTCTTCAACCTAGTGAGAACATTTTTAAAATAAAAATAAAATAGGGCTGAGGTTGAGGGTGTGTAGCTCAGAGGTAGAATGCCTTTGTGTTCAATTCACAGTACCACCACAAAAGAAAGAAAGAGAAAGAAAGAGGAAAGAAAGAAAGAGAGAAAGAGAGAAAAAAAGAAGCATTTCAAATTTGTCATCAAATAGTGGGTGAATTAGGAAGAACTTGAATATCTGTCCTACCTGCTATACATATATACTATATGAATGAACTACACCAAATTCATAATTGTAAACCAGGGATCCAAGTTTGGAGGGCAGTTTAGAATTGGTGTGAATCTTTTTCTGCTCTTTAGTGGATATTGAAAGAGAATTCACTTAACCCTTTGGAAGGCTATGTCCTTATATGTCCTTTTTTTAGAAAGCACTTTGAGAGAAAATATAGATTGTCACTTTGAAAAGTGCTATTTTGGGATATAAAAGTTGTATATACTGATTGATTGGTTATATATTTATTAATTACCTACTGTGTATTATGTGCTTTTTAACTACTGAATAATAACAGTAAAAGATATGCAGCATAATTTTCTTACCGGACATTTGATTTGGTGAAGGAGAAAGCAATTGGATAGATGAATAATATGTTTGATCAACTCACACAAATTTCCATGACTTTCCTCAACAGTCATTTTTTCAGTGATGATATACCTGGATACTCTAAAATGTCAACTCCTTTGTTTTTATTTGATTTTTGCACCTATTTTGTTTTGAATTTATATTGCTGTCAGTAATTTTCACAATTTTGGGGGGAAGGTGTTGAGGGACTTGGAACTGATCAAGTAAAAAGATGTTACTACTAGAGGCAAACACATAACAAGATTTATTTTAGGAAGACTTTGGGCAAGATCGAATGGTAAAGAAATTTCCAACAACAGGAGTCTGCCTATAGGCAACAGAACTGGGGTCACAATTCAGAAGAGGAAGAGGGCAAGGGAACTCCTGGGAGGGAGAAGGATCAATCAGAGAGAGGACTTACATGTGAAGGTGATGTTATTCAACATTGCTGGAGAGGAGTCTCTGGGTCACAGAGCTCTGTTGCAGCTTGTTATTTTAAGTATAAGGACTTATCTTATAAATAGCTAACCTGTGCTGCATGAGATTTTGTGAGTGTATAAAGCAGGCAATCTCCAAACAGCGAAACCTTTATTTTGCTAATTTTGAAAGAAATAAATGTATAAAATTTGGGGTTTGTTGTCAGTGGATTCTTAAGGTAATGGATTTCAACCTTTTTTAAAAATATTAAAGAGCTAAAAACAATATAAAGAAACTATCACAGGCTTATTTATACAATAATATATACCCATATTTTTTATCTTGTTTGTTGTCTATTATCCTAGCAAGAATATAAATCCAAATATGGTTAAGATTTTTATTTACATTATTCAGTACTCAATTTTCATGTCCTAGGGTTTTGCTAGATACCCAGAGGCACTTGATAAATATTAGTTGTTTGATTAATTAATTATTTAATTCTGTGAATATGAAAAAAGGCTTATCCCTTTGCATCATAAAGGCAGGTAGTTTTTTGTATAATTAAAAGAGGCAATTAATTAGATACTACTAACTACAAATATTTAAAATAACATTATTTTTAGTAATATTTTAAATATACACTTATTTTTCACACCTATTAATGTTGAAATGAGACTTGAAAACTAACTACAATAACACATTGTGTTTTAATGATATTAACTATGACTCTGTATGTAGAATATTTTGTTGTAGATCAGAACTTAAAGATACATGTAATTAAACATGAGTGAAACTCATCAAATGTCTTTGAATTTTTCCATCCTTTGACAATTAATTTTAATATTTTGAAATACTATTTTTAACCATTTGACTTTAAACTTTTAACTCAGTTTCAATTATTTTTATAATGCTATTTCATAGAATTTAAAGCTGAAGTTACAATAGCAAATATGCCAAGCACAAGCATTCTCAGAAAAAAACACATTTGCCTATATCTAAAGATACAACTCAACTTGTAAGGGTTTTAGTGTGCTCAAATCTTACTTAGTAGTTTTAAGTTTTTAACTTTGGCTATCAATGGGTTATTTTCTTATACTTGCACTCCTTCTATAAGCAAGTAGAAAACTGAAAAAATTATGTAAAAGAACAGTTTCAAAAATTGGAAAAAAGATAAGACTGTTGTCCTCAGAAAATAAAAAGAAGAACAATGGTTAGCCCTGTGACCACTTGCTTCCCATCTACAGCCAAGAAAGGATCACTTGATGGTCAGACCTGCCACCCAAGTTGAAGAAAATCAGTTGATTAGAATGGTTGATTATTTTATTTATTTATTTATTTATTTATTTATTTATTTATTTTGGTGGTACTGGAGTTCCTGAAAACCCTTCTACCTCCAGGCTCCACTCCCAGACACCTATTTTTTATACTTTTATTTGGAAACAGGGTTTCTGAAACCAGCCCTGCTGGCTTCACACCTGCACCATCCTCCTGTCTCCGCTCCCAAGCACAGGGATTACAAGCGTGGACCACAACACCTGGCTAATGGTTGATTATTATTAATTGAGATTATGTGGAGAAAGTTTGGGAATCAAGTGTAGGAAAAATGAGAAAATATTGCCCTTAACTAAGGAGGGTTACTAGGAATGACCCAGAAACCAAGAGAGATGGGATGATGTTGGGATCCAGCCTGACAGCAGCGGGGTTTGCCTAGATGATGAGTACCAACGGCCTGATCACCACACAGAGCCAGGAGATATGTTAAGCAAGATCTCATTTATTCTTCTCCAAGTAATCATATATATAGCACAAAACCACGAGGGGAATTCCCATGGGAAATAGCCTAGCCTATCGGAACAAAGATCACTAGCACGTAGTTCACAGCCAATCCCAGGCCAGTACATGAGCTATTCATGTGTGCGGAAGCTCCTTTAAAGGTAAAACAGGGAAAAACTGCTCAGTCTCCCCACCCATAATGAATGGGGAAACCACGCCTTCGTAGCTTCCTCCAGGAGTCATCTTAGCCCCTTTTCTGCTGAATCATTTTACTGTGTAAGTTCTTAAACTTTACCTAAAGCTTTGCCTTAGCCTGCAGGTCGCTCAGGCTGAGGGAGGCTGCATCTCTTTAGACGCTGTATGGACACACCCCATCAGGATGAGGAATCAAGGATTTTAAAAGTGTCATTACATATGTGTTAAAAAAGAAATCCCCCAATATACATAATGTTAATTCACAGACATATCAAAGTCAATCACTAAGCCGAATATGAGAAAGAGGAAAGTGGGAGGAAATGTGGCAGGAGTTGAGGAAGTGCTAAATAAGTGATGTGTACACATATACCTCTACGATTCTATGCCCCATTAGGAGGTATAACTACAATGCACCAATAATCAAAATGTAAAAAAATAAAATAAAAACATAAAGCAACAGGATTACTAACATTGAAAAACAAAATATTAAAAATAAAAATATATTAAATGGGATGGAACAAACTACTGATAAATAGAATAATATGAATCTAAAAAGATTATTTTTGTGAAACAAAAATGCCTTTATACAAGAGCCCATGGAATAAATTTACATTATTTTCATTCGTATGAAACTCTAGGATAAGAGACAAAAAGATAGTCAATGGTTGGCTATGATTAGGTATTTGTTGTATGATGAAAATTTGACTTCAAATAGGTAGGATGAAAGTTTCTGGAGTGATGATATATTTCTTAATCATTATGTTGATGTTTACACATATGCACACACATACATACTATATATATAGTGTAATATATATTATATAAAGTGTAATGTTTACAGAGTTTTGAGTAAGCCGTAACATTACTAAATTTTGAGTATGCAGTAAAATATATTACTCACTCAGTAAACATTACACTGAAAACAGATGAATTTTTCTATATGTCAATTATTTACAGTAAAGTTAATGAAAATTATGAAAATAAAAGAAAAAAGAGAGAGAGATAGCCTATAAAACCTCCTCATAAAATTCTTCTCAGTGTAGAATGACAATGCATGACAACCTTAAACAATATTTTATGAAAATGATAGGCTTTGAAAAGGATACCTCAGGATGTGACACTTGGGCATGTTGAGATGGAAAAACATAGACATCAAATTAAGCTGTCTCTAGCATTTCCATATTTTTCTCCCAAGCAAAGGAAAAGCTTTCCTCATTTTGAAATTTTCTTATTTGACTGAGCAAAGAATTGCAGTCTTCTTGGTCCTAATTCTTAAATCTGTATGGAGAAGGGAAGATTAAATTCATAAGGCAGGAAAACGAGTGAGGAATGCCACCACACCTAGAAAGACTTTGTCTCAGATTTTGGCCTCTCCTGTACTTCAGTTTCCAAAGAGAATTGTTTACAAACTACCCTCTGTTCTTTTCACCCACTCCCCTTCTTTAAAAGTCATTTATTCACCTATAAAATTGCCTACATCCCCCTGCATTTCTCTACTCTGTGAAGAGGATCTGTGAGCCTCAATCTTGTGGCCTATTTTAAGGTCCATATTCTGAATGTTGCCTGAGCTAAGTGACATCAATAAGTTGTGTGCCTTTTCTCCATTCAACTTACTTAATTGTCAATGCATTTCTGAAAACATTGAGATGAATTAGGAAAAATTCTCCTTGTGCTACATGGCCATTGAAATCTTCATAATATTCTCTGGGAAATACACTAATGAATCCTAAATTTTCACTTTCAGAAGCCAAATCATAGAAAGATAAATATATAATAAATAAATATACTACCTAGAATATAATCACATTTTAGAAGCAAACATTTGAGCCAGGCATGATGGTCCATGCCTATAATCTCAGAACTTTAGAAACTGAGACAGGCAGATCACAGGTTCGAGGTCAGCCTTAACAATTTAGTGAGGCCCTGATTCAAAATAAAAAACAAAATAAGGATAGGGGTGTAGCTCAAAGGTAGAAGGCCCTGGGGTTCAATCCCCAGTACCACAAAAATAAATAAATAAAAAAGTAAGTAAATAAATAAATGTTTGAACCTGAACAGGATGGATTCTACAAATCCTTACTGCTAATTATACTTTCAGTGGAAATCTTTAGATATTTGACGTGGTGTATGTGTGTGGTGTGTGTGTGTGTGTGTGTGTGTGTGTGTGTGTGTTTGACTAGCCTGTTAGCAGAGTTGTAAATTTACTTGACTTAATTCTATCATAACAGCGTTATCAGCTTTCCTTTCATGTGCTTCAAATTTATCAGCCATAGTGATGTTTTTAAAGCAAAAATGTTTGTCAGAGATAGAGTAGCAGGCCACTGTATCACTGTCAATAATGCTAAATGTCTGCACAACCACAAAATTAAATGTCTGGGAATATTACAAAGTGTTATGTTTGTATAGGCATCAATTGAACTTAGAAAAGAGTCCCAGAGGGGGTTCATTTACATAGCATTTACATTGCTACTCTCTTCAATTAGCGCAAACATAAGCCAACTCAGTAGATACATGAGAGGAAAAACAAAAGGAAATATGTCAGTTGATTTTAGCTTCTGTAAAAAAAATACACATACAGTACTGGGGAAAAATTAAAAAAATAAATCCTGAACTTTTTTTCAGGGTCTAACATATTTCAGTACAATAATCATATATATATATATATATTTGTGTGTGTGTGTGTGTGTGTGTTTCTTTCTTTCACATATACACCAAATCTCGAAGAGGCAAAGACAGTTTTAAATATGAAGTTCTTTTCCCACATTTCTGTGAAGCAAATTATTTCTTTTAAACTTTGAAAATAAAACATAAAATCAGTTTACCAAAACTTGGCATATGAGTTTTTATATAAATGTTTAGCAACACCCACATATATTTACTTTTTAGTTAGAGTGATTTTACATTCTGCAGAGATTTCTTCTACATGTAATGCAAGCTTGTGTAAAAATTGGGAGCTCTGTTTTAGAAACCTGGTATTTACTTCTTTATTTTAATATGTAGAACAGAAATGCAAACTTTAACACTTGATAATGAATTCTAAAGTTCTCCTTAAAGAATTATACTTATTATAAATATTTTTCTATAAGAATTACTTACAAGAAATCAAATATGGCTTTAAAATTATAGTAGGAACATTGGGCATGGATTTTCTTTCACTGCCACATCAAAAACTACCAACACATTGTTGGAATTAAATTTTTTGTTTGTTTGTTTGTTTGGTGGTACTGCGGGTAGAACCCAGTGGCTTTCTACCTCCAGGCTATCCTCCTAGATCTATTTTATATTTTATTTGGAAACAGGATCTTACTACGTTGCTGAGAGCTTCACTAAGTAGCTGAGGCTGGTTTTGAATTTATTCAATTCTCCTGTCTCCGCTGCCCAATCGCGGTGATTACAATTGTGTGCCACCGCGCCCGGCATGGCATTAACATTTTATATACACTTGGTATACTAATATTTTTCACTAAAGATTTGCAAATTTGTAGATATATTAAAAATACGGTGCTTCTAAGCCCAGGGCCTCGTTTTATTATTGTTGTTCAAGGGAAGAATACAATGACATTATATTTCTTATGCATTATTATTGTTCTATTTTATGTCAATAGTATCAACAAGAAATTTTTCTTTTCTTTACTCCCTCTAAAGATAAGTCATCTTCTAGCTATCCATGCTCTATATATGTGTTCCAGAAAAAATACCCACCTCACAGATTTGCTAAATTCTTCCCTTTGTCTAGACTAGGGAAATCACAGTTCTTGGGAGGCTGAGACAAGAGGATCCTAGATTCAGGGCCAGCCTCAGCTACTTAGTGAGACCTTGTTTTTAAAGTAAAGAATATATATATCTGGGCGTGATGGCATACCTTGTAATCCCCGTGCTTGGGAGGCAGAGACAGGAGTATCGCAGAAGTTCAAAGCCAGCCGCGCTAGCTTAAGCGACCCTGTTTCCAAATAAAATATAAAATAGGTCTGGGAGTATAGCCCGGAGGTAGAAGGGCTCCATCCCCAGTACCACCAAAATAAATAAATAAATAATAATAAATAATAAAAAAAATAGGGCTGGAGGTATAGTTAAGGGTAGAATGTCCCTGGGTTCCATCCCTAGTTCTACCAAAAAAACAAAACAAACAAACAAACAAACAACAACAAATATATATATATATATATATATATATATATATATATATATATATATATATTCAGGGATGTAGCTCAGAGGTAGAATGCCCCTGGGTTCAATCCCCAGTTCTGGAAAATAAAAATAAAAATAAAACTAAGAAGTTTGGAACTCAACTCCTGCCTCCTAATTCTGTCTCTTGAATGTACTATCTTTTGGACTGAGGTCCATTTTTGTACTCTTTTCTGCTTAATATGTCACCTTTGAAATAAATATATCAATCATACATGTTAGGGCTATTGTGAGAGCTAAATAAATATATATAATTAACTTTGAAAAGTATGTCATATAGTTTATACCTATAAATGTTAACTGTTATTTTATTATTATTATTTTGGGGTATTGGGGATGGCACCCAGGGGTATTCTACCTTCAAGCTATACCCCAAGTTCTATTGTTTAATCTTTATTTTGAAACAGGGTCTCACTGAGTTTCAAAGGGCCTCACTAAGTAGCTGAGGCTGTCTGTGAACCACGATCCTCTTGTTTCAGCCTCCCAAATGCTCGAATTACAAGCATGCACCACCATACTTGGCTTTATTTCTTTATTTCTGTTCCCTTTTTATTGTATTCCTCAATTTGGTTTATAACTATGTTATTCAAAGTGTAATTTTAAAGTTTTCAGAATTTCTAATTTGTTCCTCTTTTAATCTGGCTAATAAGGTTCAACAGTCATTTGTTTGTCGTATTTTCAAAACTCACATGTCTTTGAAAATTAATCTACATCATATAAAAATATGACTTTATAGCTTGTAATCCCAGTACTTGGGAGGGTGAGACAGAGTATCCCAGGTTCCTGGCCAACCTTAGCTACTTATTAAGGCCCTCTGCAATTTAGAGAAACCCTAATTTTGTTTCAATAATAAACAATAATAAATAGAGCTGGGGGGTATAGCTCAGAATTAGAATGTTCCTGGGTTCTATCCCCAGTACCACATATATATATATATATATATATATATATATATATATATATTTACATTCTTTTAATACCTTAATTTCTTGTTGGCTCCATTTTATAGTTTTTATGTGTTTATCTAATTTTTTCTTAAGGTCTTTAATTTGTCTCATGTTTTTAAAGATGTTCTGGAGTGACCCTATTTTTCTTGGAAGTTTGTGCAAAACCTTTGAACTTTGGATTTGAAAGCATTTCTTTCCCAGAGGTGATTTGGATGAGCGTGACTCATGTATTTAATTATGACCAGGAGTTCTAATAGCTTACATTAATTTTCAATCTCAATTTCTACTCTGAAATGGAAGAGTTTTGAGGAAGGGATGTAGAAATGTAGGGTTCAGTTTAGAGATAATGTAATCTGGCTCAAATCTCAAATTCTTCGCTCCTTGGAACTTTATTAATTTTCATAACTTCCACTGGGACTTCTTTGTAGGTATGAGATGTTAAAATAGGAATGATCTGGTAGAAGTAGGGAAGCTGGCAACCTCTCACCTGCTTTACCCTGTGGCTTCTCTCACAATCTATCACACCTTACTCATTTAAAGTCAACCGTTGAATTAACAATTATTGGCTATATTTTCTTCCTTTCTTCTTACTATGAATTTTACATGTCATCTCTAGTTTCCAAAAATTTCTCTAAATTTCCATCTATGTCAGCTATGATTTAAATATATATACATACATACACATACATGTGTAATATCAAATATGCATATATGTATACTACTATATCCGTCATTAATTTATTATATCTGGAGAAGTTTTTCTGAACATTTTATTCTCAAAAATACTACCTATTTTATCACTAGGTAAATTTAAATTTGTAAGATTATTTGACTAGCAGAAGTCAATACCTGCTTAGTAAGCAATCCATACAGTTCTAACAGTTCAAGCATATGATTCACATCCGAACGGAAAGGTCATTAATAAAGTCCATCAAAAGCAGCAGGCCATATTTTATACTTTGTAACATAAGAAGTAGAAAAGGAAATAGAAACTATTTAGAGAAAATGATTTGAATGTGTGAATAATTTTTACATATTTACAGAGAATAAGAATTAGAATGCTTGAAAGCAAAGTATTTACAGTAAAGCTCACCAAACAAGATTAATCCAACAGAAAGTTGTTTCCCTTAAAAGTAATCAATTAGAAAATTCAAGATAACAAAGATAAAAGCAATGAGCCTGGTATGTCTGAGCTTTCTGAAATTATAACAGCTCTTTGTGTGCAAAATTAGAAGTAAAGATGCTTTAGCTGCCCATATAAAAGGCAAAAAATTGAATAACTAAATTTTAGAGAAGAATAATGTGAGTATAGAATTTCTAATGTTCAATATCCTTTTATATGTCCAATTAACCTTTATTAACTTAGAAAACATAGCAGTCTAATTTGATTGGCAGCAACATAGCTGGCGCCAGTAAAGGAGTTGAGAAACTCGGCAGGAAAATCATGGTTTATTAATACATCATTAAGCACTTTAAATGGATTCCAATGGTGTATGTCTAAGGAAGAAAATAATTCAGCATTTGTTAGTTACTGACAGAGTACAGAACTGAAATTTACATTATAAGCTTTGCGTTAAAATTCCTAATGTGCCAGCAATTGAATTACATAGCACAAAATGATAGTGTATGTTGTCTGCCTCTTTACCAAGGAGAACCATAAATGTTAATGATTATATTCTTTATCCAAACAAAAATATATTATCATCCAGTAATTTGATCTAGAAAATTATGTGTACAAATAGAATAAAAATTAGATTTATTTACAAAATGCATGTGATGGGGATTTACTCCATGTGATTTGAAGCTATATGATATTATATGCAATTGAAGTATGCAATTTGAATTGTACTTTGCTTTCAATGAGCAATCAGTTAGAATATCAATGATTTTTAAAGCACAACTGTTTTTCTCTATATATTAACATTCTAAGTTATTTCTAAAATACAGTTTTTGAGTTTAGAAAATATTTACATCTTCTTTTGCTTAATATTATCAATCTAAACCAAGTATATGCTCATTAATTTCTAACATTTACTTATAAATCTTTAAGTAAACTAAGAAAAATTGTACATAATTTATGCTAACAAATAAATATGTAAATAACATTGTATCTAATTAATTTATGCTAACAAATAATATGATTATTTCCTGGGAAATATTTAATGTTTCTAAACTTTTTAACTTTTATTTTTTTACCAAATTTAAGTATTTCAACATAATGGATGAAGTTTTCATCTAATTTTCTGTGTATCGTGTTGAGTATCAAACAATGCTAAACACGTACTCTTACCACAGAGTTACCTCCATGACCATTCAAATTTTTATAGCATCAGAAATACATAAGTTAATTTGCAAAGTGCTATGCTGAATATCCTTCCTTTGGTGCAAATTGTCTTGTCAAATTTTGTTTTATCTTTTTTTTTCCTAAGGTATTTTGGACCTATTTGACTCATGTTCCAAGAAGAACAATCACAATAATTAAGGCGATTCAATTAGGTTGACTAAAATATTTTGTTAAAATCAGTTTTCTCAACACACACACACACACACACACATGCACACATACACACGAAAAAAATATGACATTTGAGAAATTTCAAGAAACAAATTGGCACTGTATGAGAAGTTATATATAACTGATCTTTTAGTGCACATCATTCCAATTTCTCTTCTTTCAATCATTCCCCTCTTTCTGTCTGAACACAGCATAGACCCTGACATGGGGGTGCACTTCATACATTGTCACCTTTCACCATGACACTTTTTTCCCCAATTCAAGTGAGAACCTGACCTTTAAGGAAAAAACAATCTTTAAGTTACATTTCAATGTTTCAATTCAATGTGTGTGTGTGTGTGTGTGTGTGTGTGTGTGTGTGTGTATAAAATGAGCTGACAAGATAAGACCATAGAGAATAACATGCTTTTGTGCGAACATGATGTGGTGCCTTCATAGCTGACACAGGTGAGTGCAGAGGCAGGGAACACCTTCCTCTGAGGCCCTTTCTAATGTTTCAAAAGGTAGTTCCTGGTGAAAACAGTATGGAAGACCATGCCTAAATGTGAAATTACCTGTGTTTTTCTTTTTTTTTTTTTAATACAACACTCTGGCTTTAAAGACCAAATCAGTCAATTTTGTAAAATATAAAAATGCCACATTATGCTGATAATCAAGTTTCTGAATACTTTTATTTTTTCTTAGTTATTTGTATAATCCCATTCCATGACATTTTTTAAGTTGAAAATGAACGCACTTGATCTTTCACTATCATGTATCATGAGAGTAAGTAAATTGAAATAGTGAATGAATGTGAAAGATTCAATAAATAAAAATGTCGGAAGCAGTAATGGAGAAACCATTGCCTGCAAAACAATGGTGATTCATTTACACAAAATATCTACACTAGTAAGTCAATAAGTGATTAGGTTTCAGTAAAAGTTTACTGAAAATAACAACAGAGAATGTTTCTGAAATAGTAGAAAGTCATGTACCCATGTCAACCTTTTGCCATAAATTCAGTTTATGAAAAAGTTGCATGTGTTCCTAAATGGGGATATGTAGAAAAACATGACTATCACTAAATGCATAGTTTAGATAGGCATAAGAGAGTGAAGTCAGAAAAACATGATTAAAAAAAGGGCAACCAAAAGCAACAACTGTGTGTGTGTGTGTGTGTGTGTGTGTGTGTGTGTGTGTGTATTAATGAAAGTAAGGGAAAATGAAACTATGGTAGATAGAGATGATATTGATAATAAAGTATGACAATGAAAAACCAGAGTAAAAACTCATAATCAATTTTACACATTGTACTTCTTTTAAAGGTAGTCAAGGGATTAGAAATTCAATTGAAATCTGATGGATATAAAAATAGTTGATAAATGCCATAAGAAATTATTTTGTATACTTTAATTATATATGAGTAGTATTAACTAGGAGTGAACTTTAGATATTCTCTCTTTAGAATTTTTTAACATCAATAATCTTCAATAAAACGGTATACTCTTTTTTTCTCAACCATTTTCAACTTCAAGTGATATAGTTTGATTTAGCAAAAGACAGATTTTAACCTGATACCATGTTAAATTTTAAATTATCATGTTAGCCGGGCGTGGTGGCGCACGCTTGTAATCCCCGCGCTTGGGAGGCAGAAACAGGAGGATCGCGCAGGTTAGAAGCCAGCCCCGCGCGCTGGCTTAGGAGACCCTGTTTCCAAATAAAAATGTAAAAATAGGTCTGGGAGTGTAGCCCGGAGGTACAAGGGCTTCCAGGAACCCCAGTACCACACACACACAAAAAAAAATAAAAAATAAATAAATAAATAATCATGTTAAATTTCAATCACAATATATTAACTTCATTATCATTAGAGTTTATTTTGTTGCTTCTCTATGTATTTGGAAAGGTATTAAGGGATGATACAAATGATAGAAAAAATGAGCAGTTAAGTAGAATAAGAAACGTCAAGATACTTTTTATATCAACAATTTTTCTGAGACATTGTAATATATAATGAGACACAATAATATGATAACATAAAAAATGTAGATGTCTAGTCTTAGAATACTTGTTGAAAGTCAATTCAGTTTTCTTCCTACTAAAGCCAATATGTAGTAACCTTATAAAAACAGAACAACAAAGTAGATACAGTGAAATGATTTGTTTTCATGAGTGTTTTATATTTTGGTAAATAATGTACCAAGAATATAAAATGGTGAATCAAAAACTTGAGGACTTCTATGTCAGCAATTAAATGATTTAAAGGGAGAAAGATAGCAATAGGAAACTGGGAACTAACATTTACTTAAACAAGAATAATAAGCCGGGCATGGTGGTACACACTTGTAATTCCAGCATTTGGGAGGCCGAGACCTAAGGATCGAAGTTCACGGACAGCCTCAGCTACTTAGTGAGGCCCTTTGCAACTCAGTGAGACCCGGTTTCAAAATAAACAGTAAAAAATAGGGCAGGGGGTGTAGCTCAGAGGTCAAATACCCTAGGTTCTATCCCTAGACCTTCAAAAAAAAAAAAAGAATAGCAGCAAGAAGAAGAAGAAGAAGAAGAAGAAGAAGAAGAAGAAGAAGAAGAAGAAGAAGAAGAAGAAGAAGAAGAAGAAGAACAACAACAACAACAACAACAACAACAACAACAACAACAAGCCTAGTCAGTAAATGGAATATATCTGTATTTGTTCATTTGTTTTATTGAAGAATTAAAAAAAGAAAAGAAGTGTGAAGCAAAGTCAATAAGGCCTTGACTTTAAAGCCAAGAAGTGATAAATAGGCCTAAAGAGGTAAGCTAGAATGAGGTAAAGAAGAGCCCTATTAAAAATAAGGAGATTTTCATAGGAAGGCTAGACATCTCCAGACAGAAAAAGACAATCAATGTACAGTATCATCTGAAGAGTGGTATATGTTCTAAAGACCAAAGATATTATTTGGAGTATAACAACAAATAGAAATAAAAAGAAAATATCTGATAAGAAGCTGCTATGTCTCAGGGAAGATGAACAAACAGATTTAGAAGTATGTATGCAGATAGGAAAATCCTGTAAAAAAAAACTAAGACATTCATCATGGAAGATTAAAATTACACCAATGCCAGTAAGGCTGACAGTAGGAAGATGCTTATAAAAGGTGGCACACTTGGAGGAAATTACATGAATACAGAATAGATAATATTGTAAAGAAAATATATCCTTATGTTCATTGGAGTTAGATTTTAGAAACAGACTGGTAAAAAGTGGTAAATATGGTTAGTATAAAAATATCTATAGAAAGTTAAAAAAAAAAAGAGATGATAATGCACAGGGATTAAATTTACCATACAACCATCCAATAGATTCAGTGAACAATCACCGTGACTAAAGCACAAGCGTTTTAGAGAGTAATGCAGAGATAGATAGCATGTAGTCCTTATTCCCAAAAGCTACGTTTAAATTTGTGGCACAATTATTAAGTGTTTAATGATTATGCTAAATCTTTAAATTTCAATAATCTAGATCCAGTTGAGCTGAAAATTATTCATTTTTAATTGTGTCTTTTGATACAAGAAACAGGCCTCCACGAAGATTAGTTATATTTTAAAAAATGCATTGGCTTGATGTGGGAAAATGGAAATGGAGGGTAATTGCAAAGAGGCGACAGGAGGAGCAGAGTCTTTCATCTGAAAAGCTAAAACAGAGGTCAAAACAAAGCAAATGAAACCAAGTAGCCCTTCGCTCAGCATGGCTCCTTCCAAGTCATAGAGTTTCTTAGATTTTCTGTATGATTTCACAAGATTTTTAGCCCTGCATTGCTTATCACCACTGATTAGCTGAGTTTGAATTCTTGTACCACATATACTGTCCAGTAGTCTTGGACAAAATTATTTAATCTTTCTGGGACTCCTGTTCTTCAACTTCAAATCTGGGTTAATGTAACCTATGTCACAGATTCTATTCACCATAGCCACAAAAAAAGAGAAAAAAAGTATGTGAATAAATTAAAATAACATCTAGCACATTCAAGAATTAAATAATTATTATTAATTTTTTCATCTTTTTCCCAAAAGATAGCTTTCTTTTAACTCTAGAGTATTTATTTAATATAACTTTCAATTTTGGCAATATGTCAATTTAAATCACAATATTTAGAACCAGACATAGTGGTAACACCTGTAATCTTAGTACTTGAAAGGCTGAGATAAGAGGATCACAGGTTTGAGGTCAGCCTCAGAAACTCGGTGAGTCCAGCAATAACTTAATAAGATCCTGTTTCAAAAAAAAAAAAAAAAAAACTAGGTCTGTGAGTATAGTTCAAAGGGAGAACACCCTTGGATTTCATCCCCAGTACCACACATACATATACAAAAGTGTTGCAATATTTAAATTTCACATCTTTATTTAATAAACATCAGACAAATAATTATACCATAAACAGGAATGGTTGCTAAACATTTGTCATTTAATGTTAGGTTACAAATCCAGATATTTTTATCCCTCAGCTCATTCTATCCTTTAAAATTATCCTACCAAACTTTTATATCTTATTCATATAGTCAAGATCATAGAAAAATGTTATTTATTCCAGTTCACTTGGCAAAGTTAGCCTAATTTTATTAGAAAATTGATTAAAAAATAATGTAAGCACATACATTCAAACACAATACAAATACCTTCTTATGGAAAATACCATAATCAATATGACTTGTATATATTTAACAGAAATTTGAAATTTCACAAAAGTTTAACATTTTAGCAAAAGCATCCTATACTGTGATAAAAGTAATGATTTTGTAATGTGTCAACATGTCTAGTTAAACTATGTTTCTCAGGATTTTCTTGCTCATATGTTTATATGTCAGTGGCAACTGTTGGAGAAAGGGGCAGCCAGACAGAAAATTTCTTTAGCTTTTTTTATTTTTTTGAGCTTTGACTATGGGCAAGGTATTCATAGTTTATCTTTGTGATAGGTTCTATTTTCTTCAGAATAACTTCATCACAAACGTGAGAAGTAATAAAGAAAGTTACCAGTTTCTATCCATTCTCATGGAATTTTATCCTTGGGTCTGAGATTTGGCCTGCTTGTGATTTAACCCACTGACTGCTTTCTCTATAAACTTCAAGCTCCAGCATTTTAAGTAGAGATGACAGATTTATACCTTACTGTCAGTTTTCTAGGATCTGAATGCTTACAAAAAATCTCTCAGTATATTGCATATATTACAACACATTGAAAATTTATGTTTTTATATTTTTATTTTGCGGTACTGAGGATGAAACCCAAGGACATTGTACCTCCGATCTACAACCCCAGCCCTAGATTTTAGTCTTTTTATTTATTTATTTTTTATTATTTATTTTTTTGTGGGCCTGGGGATGGAAGCCAAGGGCATTTGACTTCTGAGCTATAACCTCTGACATATTTTTTATTCTTTATTTTGAGACAGGGTCTCACTGAGTTGTGAAGGGGTTTGCTAAGTAACTGAGGCTGTCTCAGACCACAATCCTCCAGTCTCTGCCTCCTGAATTCTGAGATTACAAGCATGCCAAGCCTGGAGAAAATTTTATGTTTTCATGTGTGCGTGTGTGTGTGTGTGTGTGTGTGTGTGTGTGTGTATTGGTTCTGGAAGTTGATTCTCTAATTTAATTTAAAGAAAATAGAGAATCTTTTTCTACTCTGGTAAGCATAGAGAATTTCTGAAATTGTCACCTGTAGATAATCAAGTACCAGCAGAAGGCAGGGATCAGGATGACCAAATATTTGCAGGCTTAGAACATTTTAATTAAACTACACACAAAATAAAAACCCTTGGCAAGGTATTTATAGGTGTGCTAAAAAATTTATGAAAAAAGGACAATCTTAGGACCTTAAAGTCCAGCTCAAGATCTGTATAAAGGACCTGAAAACTTTTGAGGGCACTAAAAGAAACCTCTGTCTCCAGAGCTACAAGGTCAAGATATCTGAGGAAAAAAATAAATTCAAGGTGAAATTTTACAAGTGACTTAATTATAATGTAAATTGCATTTCTAAACTGGCAGGGTCACCTTTTCAAAGTTAGGTATTGGCAGAGAAGTCAAGGGGAATCTTGGTTGGGATCCTGGAAACTAAAATGCAGACACAAGAGTAGATTGCACTGAAGCCTGGAAGTACCACAAATTGCAATGCTAATGTTGTTGCATCTGGCTCCTCCTAAAACCATAAAGGAGGAATAATGCTTCGAAGATATCCTTGGATTTAGGATGCAAACATATTCCTTGTGGAAGTACTACTATATCACATACACAAAATGGTGAATTGAAATGTATAATAACAGGGATCTAGAGTGCTTAACATTTAATTCAAATGGAAAAGTAACTTCAAGAACTTAACATAACTTTCTTCGTGGCACATACTTCTAACCTCAATATTTGGTAGGCTGAGAAAGGAATATCAGGCACATGCCTGTAATATCAATACTTAGGAAGCTGAGAAAAAAGTATCACAAGTTCATGGCTAGCCTCAACAATTGAGAAAGGCCCTCTGCAACTTAGTTAGATCCTATTTTAAAATAAATAATGTGTGTGTGTGTGTGTGTGTGTGTATGTGTGTGTGTGTGTGTGTGCCAGTGGCATAGCTCAGAGGTAGAGGGCTTCTCAGTTCAATTTTCAATCCCACCACATAAAGAAATAAATAGATAAAACTGGGGGTATAGCTCAGAGGTAGAATGTACTTGGATTCAATCCTCTGTATTCCCCCCACCAAAAAAAAAAAAGAAAAAAAAAAAGAAAAAGAAAATGGAGGAACCATCTTAGGGTAGGAAGAATGAGACAAATTTAGACAAATTCAACACAGGGAAATTATAGTTTCAACTCTGAGCAAACTCACAGAGATTATTACCAGACTATATTCTGTTTTCTGGAAAATGAGATTGAATTAAGGATTAAAGAAATCTTTTTTTAACCTAAGAAATGGATAGTACTTCCTTTTTTAGCCATATATAACTATTAGTTTCATTATGTTCTTTCCTGAATATAACTGCTCTTTTCTGCTTATCTCCTTCTGATTTTTACTGTTTTTAATTCCATGCTTTTAAGATCCACCTGAGTGATTTGTGTTTTACTCATTCTGGTTTCCTCAGCACTTAACCTAATGCCTACAGAGATTAGACATTCTCAAGACTCACTGATGAGAGTCAGAAGGAAAAAGAGGATTATGCAATTATAATCAATTTTGAATTATTTGTGCTTAAAACCGGCCTTCATTTCAGAAGCATGTAAGTTTACAGAGTAGTGAGCTTATTACCGTATTAGAATATCAATTTCTATAGTATCTCTGCTTCAAACATGGCCATTATATCTATTATGAAATCATACCTTTAAACCATGGTGCAAGCATTTTTTTTTATAAACTAAGGAAGTTCTATTGAAGCATCTTAACAATTGGTCTCAGATATGCACCTCGACTGAGAGTCAGAGTGAGAATTTAGATTTTATTTTTATTTTTTTATTTTTTATTTTTATTTTGGTGGTACTGGAGTTCCTGGAAACCATTCTACCTCTGAGCTACACTCCCAGACCTACTATATATATATAATTTTTTTTTCAAATTTGGAAACAGTGTCTCTTAAGCCAGAGAAGCTGGCTTCGAACTTGCATGATCCTCTTGTCTCTGCCTCCCAAACACAGGGATTACAAGTGTGCGCCACCACGCCAAGAGAGAATTTACATTTTAAATAATTTAATTTTTCAGGCGTAAGTCATGGCTGCAGTACTGTTAAGTTGAAGACTTTAGAAAATACATTTAAAGAACAAAAAAGTGTATTTCCTTAAACAATTATAAAAATAGAAACAATTGGATATTAGTTAAATATCCTTTTATGTGGACTCATACAATTTTAAAATTTACCTTATTTTTGTAAATCTATCTTTCATAGGCTTGTGGGAGAATATATAAAAAGTATGCTTTTGTATATCACTTGAGATGGTATAGTATCTGACACACAGTGAATGCTCAATAAACACTGGTTGAATTAATGAATCAATTACCTTCCTGTAAGAGCACACAGAGGTTTCAATTGCCATTATGTGTGTGTGTGTGTGTGTGTGTGCGCGCGCGCGCGTGTGTGTGTGTGTGCATACACGCAAAGGCTTAATTTTTAAAAAAAATACTGATAGATAAATTAAATGTTTTAAAATATATGTTAGTTATGTCTATTGAGATAAAATGCTATGTTATTTTATCATCAATAATTTGTTTAATTTATCATATGATCCTATACAATATCATCAGATACCTGGAGATATTTGAAACATTTGAAAAATAACGCTGAAGGGACATAAAAGATCAGAAAGTCTGTAGTTTAACAACTTGAATAAGTGACTAGTCCCTGAGATAGAGACTAAGAAATTTCCATCATTCAACTATTGTTGCTTCTGTGGTTGCTTATGGATATCCAGCTATTCACATTAGAGAAAGTACACTGGTAAAAGAATAATATGTCAGGGACATGGAAATAAATACTTTTCTTGTCATTTCATACCATTTTTATTGCTGGTGACATTACTTACGGACTAGTCCTAGGTTGCATAATAAATAAAAATATAAGAATTATGTTCACAATAATAAAATCACCAAAATGTTCCTTTAAATATTTTTCCAAACTTACTTTAATAACCCTAATTCTCTACCATATGAAGCAAAGTGACCACAAAATCAGACTTGCTAAGGAAGTGAAAATTGTCCTCTGTGCCCCTATTCCTCATTCATCATTTTAGATACTCTCAGATTTGTCTTTAGACTTGCACTCATTTCTTATTCTTCATATTTAATGATGCATAAAAATCATGCAATAAAACTCATTGTGGTTGTCATTTGTCTATGGTCAATGCTCACTGTTATCCATTAAAAATACACATTTTAAGTCACCCCACTTCTATATACATTTCTCCTCATCATTTACCCTTGTTATCCCTTTTATAGTTTGTTCCTTTGTCTTTAAGATCTCCATTTGGAGTATTCCTACAATATATCCTTTCATCACCGACAGTCATTTACTGCATACTGGAACTTTTTCATCATAGACAATTTGCAAGTGCTATTTATGATATCTTCCTTTTATTAATCTTAACGTACATTTCTTTGAAAGGATGAGTGGTCTGTAATAACCTTCACATTGATAGACTTAATTTCAAAGAGGTTTTGTGTGCAACTATAACATACAATAATAAATCCCCGCCAAAACTATTTATAAATTTCTCACTGTCATAATAAGATCAAGACAATCAAGGAAACACTGGACATTGTCATGGGGAAGGGTAGATTCTTCAACTCAGGATCTGCAGGGTCCTTGGCTTAAGTGACAGAAAATAATTTCCTCATGCACCAGAGACATACACAGAACTTTGTTTAGGAAAGTAGGAAATACACATCCAAGGTCAAATGTGGAGCATCCCAGGAGTGGGTCGGGTCCTTCTGGAGTCCAGGGCTCTTATTTAGAGTGGATTTTCATGAGAGTTGGGTGAGAGAAGGTATGTGAGGCTGACACCAGTCCAGTAGTAGCAAGGTTATTTAGGGTGTTCTGGTCATCTTCCTTATCCTGACTTTCACTGTCTTATCAGTTGGTTTTTGTTATATATAAATTTTTTAAGTCCAGTCAACAATTTCTGAGGAGATTTCTCTATTATTGAATATAGTTTGAAAGAGATTCCTCTTTTGTATGATCTCTGTTAATGTTCTGATAAATAGAAACCTCTCCAAGGATAGTCAACACATTTTTGTACTAAAAGGCTTTGCACCAGCCTTCCATATTTAAGTTACATTTTCCATGTTCTCCTAGATGTCTCCTTTTGGCCTAAGTTATTTCATTTCTTCTATCCTACATCAGTACCAATATTTAATCTCAAAGAAGAGAAGAGAAATGTCAATGAGACATTTTATTTATTAAATTATTTATAAGAAAACACTTAATGACTACTCTTTAGAATTAAAAAATAATCTTCGCGGAAGCTGGGCATGGTGGCACATGCTTGTAATCCCAGGAACTGGGAACCTGAAATAGGAGGATCTGGGTTCTTGGCCAGCCTCAACTACTTAGTGAAACCCTCTGCAACTTAGACCCTGTTTCAAAAATAAAGGATAAAATATTGGGCTGGCAGTGTACTGTGTGTGTGTGTATGTGTGTGTATGTGTATTACTGGGAATTGAACCAAGGGATATTCTATCTCTAAGATACACCCCATTCACATTTTATTTTATTTTATTTTATTTTATTTTATTTTATTTTATTTTATAGTACTGGAGATTGAACCCAAGGACATTATAACTTCAAGATATATAATAATCCCTTTGTATATTTTGTTTTTAAAGAGGGTCTCACTAGGTTGCTGAGTCTTCCTAAGTTGCTATGGCTGGTCTTGAAGTAACAATCCTCCTATCTCAGCCTCTCAATTATTGAGATTATAGATGTATGCCACCACATCAGGCTTTATTTATTTTTTTTTTTTAGTTTGGAACAGGGTGTCACTATTGTCAAGGTTCTCACTAAGTTGTTGAAGCTGGCTAATCTTGAGATCTGTCTCAGCTTCCAAAGTAGTGAAATTACTGAATTGCACCACCACACATGACTTCATATATGCATTTTATAACATGTGAGGTGACTCAGAGAATTGAAATAATTGTCCAGAAAATGAAGACTCAGAAGAAACATTTTTGTAAACTTGATGATAAGGCAAAATTATATGTCTACATGTGTTTTTTATTTTCTGAACATTTTTATATTTCTTTCCTACTATATATATATATATATATATATATATATATATATATATATATATATATACACATATACATATATATATACATATATATATGACATTTAAGGTATATATGAGACATTTAAGGTATATTTTCTTATAAACTGGGTGAACATTTAAAGAGCTGAAATTGGTTTAGAGGTCATTCTTCTTGCTCTATTAAGAAAAGTAACTTTGTAACCTTTGATCTTCTTCCTCTAAATTTTTGATTAATATTTTGCTTCATGAAGAAGAGAGACTTTTTAATCACAAATAAGGGTCTTGAATTAATTTTGAATGTTTCAAACTGCTCAACACTTTCCTGGATTTAATTATAATTATGTCAATTTGTTATATTTACTCTATAATTACAATAACTGCTCTGCATTTATTTTTAGTATGGTTCAACAAGGAGTTGAACAGGTTGTGTATACTGTATGCTAATGACACTTTAAGAGCACATAGAATCAGTGTGTATTTGCTCAGGAGAACTACACATTAAGGAATATTTCAGGTATGGAGACAAAGGTTAGAGAGTATCTTACTAAATTTGAATTAAAGAATCAAATATGGATATTGCATAGCATGAGAAAAAATATAATTTGCAGTATATACATCCTTCTTGTCTTATTTTGGCAGACTTCTATTAATATATGCCACTCTGCCTTACTGAGAAATTTGGAAATAGAGGAAAAAAGATACAGAGAAAGAAAAAAATAACAATATACTGAGTTTTATCAAAACCAAATGTTAATGAATCATGGAGAATAGGAATGCCCATGCAATTTTGAAATGCAAAATGTATCATTTGCCTGGGTGTGGTGGCACACACTTGTAATCCCAGTATTTGGGAGGCAGAGACTGCAAGACTGCTGTTTACAGACAGCCTCAGCTACTTAGTGAGGCCCTTCACAACTCAGCAAGACCCTGTTTCAAAAAAAAAATAAATAAATAAAAAGAATAAAAAATAGAACCGGGGGTGTAGCTCAGAGACAGAATGCCCCTGGGTTCCATCCCCAGTACCACACACACACGCAAAGTATCATCTGGTGAGCAGCCCAGTCCATGTTATTAGCCCACACCCTTTACTCTTATCCTTATTCTCAACTCTTGCCTATGAGGGGGGATGTCTCCTCTTTTTAGGTTCATGCTCAGTAGATTTCAATGAATAAAGTCCAAGGACTAAGGAAATGTATAGAAATGTGAAAATTTATTTATAAGCCAGGTAATGATAAAAAATAGAAAAATGGAATAGCTGCCATACAGCCCCTCCCCATTTAAATCCTTAATTTGAATCATTATCTTGCAGGCTGGTGGGCTCTAGTCTTTTGGTGCCACTTTCTTGTCTCAATCCCCCCTCCTCTGTTCATACAGGTTGTCCTCAAAATGTGGCCCACGGAAGTGGCTGAAGTTTTGTTTTGATTTCCATAGTACTTACCTATTCATTATTGTCCTTTTATTTTATTAATTTGCCCTGTTCTTGCTCCTCATATGGAATATCGATGGTTTCCTTTGATCTTTCCTATTCCTTGGTTGTCTGCCCTGCCTCACTTGCAAAATGTAGCATTTTGTAGATAGACAGTACAGGAAATACTTAAACCCAGAAAAAACTGGTGAAAAATGTGTGTCAGCACCGACTCCTCCTCTATTCCAGCACCTTAAGTACTGTTGCTCTATAAATATTAATTCAGAGTTCATTTTCCATTTCTGTGGAGATGGACGACATTCTTTGTTGAATGTGTATTTATTGATTTTATTAATATACTCCCCCCAAACACTCTCTGTCCTCCCCCACTGTTTCTCTCCCAATATCTACCTGAATCTGTCTTTGTCTGTTGTACACTAAAAGATTTTTCTGTCAAGAATACCATTTGTCACGAGCCCAGGTCACCTTCTCTGGGATCTCCTTAGGTTACATTACCCTTATAGTAGAAATAATTAGCTTATTACATATCATTTAAGATTTTTGCTCCTTGGGGGACATGATCAAAGGGTCTTGTTATAATCAGTAGATTTGTCAAATGTGGCATCAAGAACTAAGGAAGGATATTGAATTTTCTTGCTTCTCTTTCCCCAAGATGTAAAGGACATGAATGGTCCTCGGTTATTATAACTCTAGAAAAGAAACCCTAATTTTATCTCAGGATAGCTTTATGGGTCAGTGGAGGAAATGATCATTTGGCAAAACCTTTTATTTTACTGTTGACTTACTTGCATATGTGTGATTTTATATATTTTACTTCATATTGCTGAACTTGGATTTTGTTATCTGTAATGTGTTCACTCCACACAGTTAACAAGGATTAAATGGCAAAGTGTGTAAAATTAATCACATAAAATATGAACATTATATAGATGGATTGGTGAAATATTTTAACTTAGTTGCTACCAAAATTTCTATCACTGAGAGTATTTTCCTTATTAAATAAAACAAAATAAGGTTTTCATGCTATAAGAAAGAAAAATTCTATTCTTTTACTATTAACAGCTTTCAGAGCAGACTCTCTCTATTCCCCTTTTCTCCATAGCAAAACAAGCCGATAAGAAAGCTGTATGTTTTCTTCTTTGGTGCTAGTAGTAATTTCTAACCACACATTCCAACCTGCAAAAGTACCCTCACCTTAGGCCCACCTTCTAATCACAATGAAAACCAAAGTCATCCCTCCCTCTTACCAGGACAAAGTAATTTAGCATGATCTCATTTCAAAATAGAGTTGGGAATGTAGCTCAGATGTAGAATGCCACTTGGTCCAACCCTCAGTACCACAAAAAAGATTATCCTAGTTAGAAGAATTAGAGATATTAAGTAGCACTCTATGAACTTAGTAAAAATTTAAACTTAATACACACAATTTATTTTTATATTTTATTATGCTTTTGGTCTTAGAAGCAAATAATAAATGTTCTAGTCAAATTAAAATCATGATTCTAAATAAAATTTATTAAAAGTATATGACGATCTTTTTTCAACTGCTGATGGGATCTTTTCTTTTTTAATAGTAAGCCACTATTTATTATTAGTGTTTTCCTGTATTATTTTTCTATTCCTCTCATTAAATAGCATTTTCCTTAAAATTTAACAAATCATATATGATGCTTATAAAACTTATTAAAATTAATTTTACATAATGGTTTTAGCTTATTGTAGAAATAAGGATATAAATTGCAAAAACTTTTATAATATTTTACTGTATGACTGTGGCTAGGGAATTTATTTCAAGAATTTGTGCTTAATTTCTACATTTCTAATGAATGTATAATCTTAGGAAATTACTGTCCTTAATCTCTGGGCAATATTCTATCTCTCTGAGATCTAGTTTGGTCAATTTTATTTCTTGAGAGAATGTTTAGTTTGTACTAAACAATTCAAGAATGAGAAAAATACTAGATTTTCTCATATAAAAAATTATAAATCTGTTTGTATAATCTTTGGTTAAGTTTCTGTTTAATGAGAAGAACCATACACAAAATTCATTTACCAACATATCTAAATGTCTAATATACTCCCAAGAATATGTAAATAGAGTAGTAATACTTATTTTGCAATATCTTTTAATGTCTTACAGATTATATGCAAGCTATAGCCTACAAAACAGGGTGAAAATAGTGCTTATTAAACATGTCTATCTACAATTTAAAGTCTTTTGATGAGTCATTAGAAAATAAGAGTGAAATGAATGAGCAGTGCTGTCAAAATGATGTGGTATTAGCATCTATAGTGACACTAGTAAGAATTAGAATGATGTTGAAAAACCAGCTGATAATGAAATACTAACATGAGTTTTTATAAAAGGCTATTTTCAATATCGACTATTTTTCCATGTTTATGTTTCATAAATGAATATAGATGTGATTGAATGTGATAGATGGATCTTATGAAAGACTGAAGATGTTTTAAAATTAAATATTTGGATGGATGTGTTTTAAATCACCCATAAAAGAACACAGGTGGTCAGAGAATAGAATATTGGTAGTAATTTATAAAAAATTAAATAAGAATTTTTCATTTTTTTGGTATTTTTTTGCTCAAAAGCCTAGTAATCATTGTTGGAAAAAACATTTATAAAATATGTAAACTAAAATGGATGGATTGCTTATTATATGTTATTTCTCTTACATAAACTAATTTCACTTAAGCCTCACAGCAATTTTACAAAGCAGATGTCTTAAAATAGTAGCTTTGGTTAAATGATTCACAGAATTTTTTTTTCAATTGCCAAAAAGAATGATTTAATAATATTATAAAAGTAACATTTATTTGGATGAAAAATTCTTTCCAGTTAAACATAAAACCAGTACTTATGACATCTTTGGCTTCCACACATACTGGCCCCAAATGTTTTCATTATAAAGACCTGGGAGTGGTCCTGACAGAAGAAAAAAAAAGATCTAGGTCCTGCAACTTTCAAGAACTAAATCCCTCCACAGCTCCAGTGTGCAGTACATGCATTCTTCTTTAGCTCCTCCAGAAAGAAATGAATTGCTGCTGTTACTTTAGTTTTAGATTGGTAAGAACTATATTAGACTTTTTGACTTAAATTAGCCAGGTATAGCCCTGTAATATCTCTACTTGGGAGGCTGAGACAAGATTATTTCAGGCTAAAGATGACCCTCAGCAACTTAGCAAGCCCCTGTTTAAAAATAGAAACTAGGGCTGGGGGTATAGCTCAGAGGTAGAATGCTTATGGCTTCAATCCCCACTAAAACACACACACACACACACACACACACACACACACAGGAAAATGATAACTTAATACAACAAATTTAAAAGAGTTTGTTTTGGCAACAGTGGTAAATGTATGTAACTACTCAAGAAGGGGATTACTCTGATTCCAGGATATTATTTGGACCACAGTTACCATGGGGTTTCATCATTACATTAAATATTGTGTGATCTTGGCTTTTGTATGCCAAATTAGGAAGAGCTAACTCTTCCCTTAATTATTTTGAGACTCCTCTTAGCTTGTTGACTTGGTAGTACTATATATACAACTCCAACAACCATTGACAAGTAAATGTTATCATCTCTCTTTCAATAGGATGTGTATCTGTGTCTGGAAGATCACCACTCAGATATCTGGTAGTGTGGAGACAAAGTTAGGTCCCATTGTTCATGAGACCTAAGTAACTTAGTGTTTAATAAAATAGAAATGATGGTATATCTAACTATGAAATTTCTTTGCCTTCAGGTTTGAGACCAAAACTAATGTGTCCAATAATAAAAAAAATTATAAGTTATTTGATCTTTCTGTTATTGTATTTTTCTTTTGGTTTGGTATGTGGCATTGAAATCAGGGACATTCTACCTTCAATCTACACCTTTAGTTCTTTTTATTGATTTTATTTTTATTTTGAGACAGCGCTTCACTGCCAGAGCCTGCCAGCAAGAGTAGGGGTTCTGAAGTGAGGCATGAGGATGAAGTTTTTAACCCTAACATGGGGGAGCCACCAGCCTACTATCTCTACTGGTCAACCCCTGTTCGTGGGTTAATATTTCCTACAAGTCGACGACTATGCCTGGGTCAGTATTCTCTATCGCGTGGACACTCCTGGCCAACACAGCTTCTGGGTCAATCTCATCTTTATTGTGCCGATGCCGCCCCCTGGGTTTGTTTTTCCAGAGGTATTTATACACAGCTACAGGTCAATCAACATTCTCATGCTACCACCACCAGAATACAATAAAGACCAATACAAAACACATATTACAGATAGGCCTACCAGTACCCTTGTGTCATCACCACCTGATCCTCTCTCAGACCTCTTTGAACTTTCCATAACCCAAACCTTGTTGACTCTGGAGGAAAGACAATCAGCTGAGTCAGAGACACCAATCTAGGGGAAAGCCTTCATGGCTCCCCACAATTCCCCCTTTTTTACTATATTCAAAGAAGACTGTGTCTGTCTTAGGTTGTTTCCTTTTTGTATCAAGGATTACCCATCTTTGGATAATACAGAGCTAAGCTGTATATCCTGTCTTAGGTTTCCTTGTCTTAAGGAAATCTTACCCATCATTGACTACCAGCCTCTTAAATGGGGGTACCCTTCAAAGGTAAATTGTGCACTTCTGCTGAAAAAATGTTCTCACTTTGTCCTGAGACCACACTTTGTCCCGAGTCTCTAATAAACAAGGTATTGGGAGTATCATGTAACATAGGTATTTCAGCAAGACATTTCCTCCAATTAACACAATGCTTTTTACATGTGAAATCAGTTTTACAGAGTAAACAAATTATTAGTGGGCTAACATTTTTATCTTTTTTCCCTGGGTAACCAGGGCCCCACAAGACCAAACCTTCAATAGCATAATTACTTATCAGTCTTTGTCCAAAATAATCAAAAGTACCAACTCCAAAATAATACTATCAGTCTTTGTACTATCAATTCTCTGTCCAAAATATCAGTCTCTGTACTTGTCTGCAATATCACAGGTGTCAACTGTAGACATCCCATCTTCTCGACATTTTTACCAGTTCTTTGTCCAGCATAAAGAAAAGTTTCCACAATGGGTGCAAAATTCAAAGTAAGAAGTCCCAGCAATCGCGAGTTCTTACTGAAGATAGTGATTTCCTGCTGCTCCTAAATAGCTGGATGAAGTATGGGATGATCTGGAACGTAAGCCCATGTTTCAGTCCTCAGCATTAATCCGAGAGTCTTCTATCTTTCAGTCATCAGCATCAATCTGAGAGTCTTCTATTCTTGCTTGATCCATATGTCACACAAGCCGCTCAGGTATCCACCATGCATTATCTTCATCCTGTAAAAAAACACAAACATGCCCTCTTCCCCATATTAGTACAGGGTCAGGACCTTTCCAAATTCCTGTGCAAGGATCTTCCCATTTTACTAGAGCAAAATTGTTTTTGGAGGATGGATGCCAATATCTATCTGCTGCTGTGCGACCAGTTTTATCAGCATTCAAAAAATTAATAACACCTCCTTGACCCAGTTTTGTTGGCATTTAAGAAATCTAATAATGCTTCCTTAACCATCAGGGTATTCAGTATCCAGAAAAACTCTAAATACCCTAGTATCTTCTCCATTTTTTGCAGCCTGATTTATCACTGCTTGAAGCGGTGAAACTAAAGAAAACAACTTATCTCTATGGTACTGAGCAGCAGTTTCTTCCTTAGGAAGCGTAACACAAAGCATATCTTCTAACATATATGCAAAAAACAAAAAACTAATTTTTTGACCCATTGTATATTATATTTTTTGACCCACTGGATTTTTACAACTCTTACGTTAGGAACTAATCTTCTGACCTATTGTATATTACTATTTACACATTAGGCGCCTTCATTTTCTATTTTAGTTTCTTTCTTCATTTGCCAGCTTAGTTTCTTTTGCGTAAAGCTTTACTTTAGTGACTGATTATATATTACAAAATCCCCACATTTCACCGCTACCAAAATTTTTTTGAGTGTGCTCCTTTTTGATTCAGCGGTGTCCTTCATGGGATCCTCATTTTCAGAATTGTCCCCGTACGGGCCACCACCTGCCGGAGCCTGCCGGCAAGAGTAGGGGTTCTGAAGTGAGGATGAAGAGTTTTTAACCCTAACGTGGGGGAGCCGCCAGCCTACTATCTCTACTGGTCGACCCCTGTCTGTGGGTCAATATTTTCAACAGGTCGACGACTATGCCTGAGTCAGTATTCTCTATCGCGTGGACACTCCTGGCCAACGCAGCTTCTGGGTCAATCTCATCTTTATTGTGCCACCGCCACCCCCGGGTTTGTTTTTCCAGAGGTATTTATACACAGCTACAGGTCAATCAACATTCTCGTGCTACCACTACCAAAATACAATAAAGACCAATACAAAACACATATTACAGATAGGCCTATCAGTACCCTCGTGTCATCACCACCTGATGCTCTCTCAGATCTCTTTGAACTTGTTGACTCTGGGGGAAAGACAATCAGCTGAGTCAGAGACACCAATCTAGGGGAAAGCCTTACTGGCTCCCCACACCTCACTAAGTTGCTGAGGGTCTTATTAAAGTGCTGAGGCTGACCTCAAACCTGCAATCTTATTGTTTCAACCTTCTAAATACTGAGATTGTAGATATGTGCCACCACATTTGGCTGTTATTATTATTATTTTTTTATTTAAAATTTTTGTTGCATCCATCTTAGCTGAGGAACCTTTTGGTTAACTTGCCTAATGGAGATCTTGAAAACTTTCATGTTCTCTGACCCCTATCCTAAGATTTTACCGATTTGATCTTAGTTTCCTGTAGCCCCAAGTCACATTGTTTTTACAATCCAGTGTTGCCAACTTCATCTTCTAATCTCCAGTGAAAATTAATAAGGTATGTAATCACCATTCTTAATTTTAATCCTTTGAATATTTTGTTCTCTATTTACTTATGCTCTGATTTTAATTATTTTGTGCCTTATTTTTGCTTTTGTATTAGACTACTTCTGTTTTTTATGTCCTTGAGATATGTCAGGGTTGGTTTATTAGGTTGTTTATTTGGCAACTTTAAGCTCTTCATATGTGGGCAGTCAGTGCTAACAAAAATTTCTTCTTAACAGTACCTTCAAAGTGTCCCATAGACTTTGGTATGTTGTATCTATTTTTCTTTAGCTTCAAATTTTTTTTAAATGTTGACCCTTATTTCTGTTCTGATCCACTTCTTATTCATGAGTATATCATTCAATCTCTATGTATTTATGTAATTTCTTCTGGACTTTCTGTTGTTAATTTCTACTTTCATGTCATTGTGATTTGAAAAGATGCAGGGAATTATATTACATCTTTTGAATTTTTTGATGCTTGCTTTGTGGCCCAGGATATGGTAACAAAGACAATGAAGATGGTTCTATGGGCAGCTGAAAAGAATATGTACTCACTTAGCTATTGCTGGTTGAAATATTCAGTTTATATCTATTAGGTCTATTTGGTTTGTAACTATCTTTAAGTCTGAAGAGTCTTTACTCATTTTTACCTTAAATATCTATCTAGTGGTATGAGTGATGTGCTGAAGTCTCCCAATACTATTGTATTTCAGTCTATTTGAAACCTGATGTCCTGAAAAATTGGTTTTACAAATTCAGGTTCACCCACATTTGGGGCATAAATGTTTACTATCATTATATCTTCTTGCTGTACTATTTCTTTTATTAATAAGAAGTGCCCTACTTTGTCTCTTCTGATGTGTTTTAGCTTAAAGTCTGCTTTGTTAGATATCAGTGTTAATATCTCTGCTTGTTTTCAGTCTTTATTTGCTTGATATATCTTTGTTCATCCTTTTACCTTTAGCCTATGCATATCTTTAGCTGTAAGGTGTTTTTATTGCAAGCTGCATATATTTAGATTATGTTTTTTAATCCATACTGCCAGTCTATGTCGCTCATTGGGGAATTAAGTTCTTTGATGTTCAGTGTTATTATTAAAGTACAATTATTTTTCCTGTCATCTTGTGGTTTTTATTTTGTGTCATATCTCATTTACTCAATTGCCCACTTGATAAAATTTGTCTTTTCTCTGGTTCTGGAATTTTTTCTTCTTCTTTATGGTTCATTTTTTAAAGTCTTTTCTCTAGTACTGGCTTGGTAGTCATGACTTTTTAAGTTTCTCTTTATCTTGTAATGTTTTTATTTCTCCATCAATTTTGAAGATCTTTGCTGTATATAGCAGTATTGGTTGAATGTTGTTTTCTTCCAGGGTCTGGAGTACTTCATATCAGTGCCTCCTGGCATTCATGATTTGGGTTATGAAGACTAGAGTGATTTTTGTTGTTTTGAACATGAACGTCACCAATTCTTTTGTTCTCACACCTTTTAAGATTATTTGTTTGGCCTCTATGTTAGTCATTATAATTATTACAGGACGTGCAGAGGTCCTTCTTTGATTTGTCTTAACGTTGTTCTGTATGTCCCCTGTAGATAAAGGTCCAAGTCTTTTTTCTCTGAAGAGATTACAAATACCTTAGGTCTGTGCCTCTATCCCTTTTCAATGTCTTTATTCATAAGTTAAGATATTTTGTATTGACCCATAATTATTGGATATTTAGGTTCTGTTGTCATAATGTCTTGTGTATACTGTAGATTGTGCTTTCAGTTTTGAATAAACTGTCTTATAAGAGTGCTTGTCTGTTTTCTATCTCATCTAGCCATGAAAGTTGTTTTCTATTGCTGTCTTCAATTCATTTATTGACTCCTTTTTATTCAAAGCCTCTTTCTTAATATCTTAGTTTCATAATTTATTTTCTGTACACTTTCTGTGGGATCTTCCATCTTCCTGAAGATCAGAATTTGAAATTCATCTTCTTGTATTTCTTGTAGATCAGTATTAGTGATCCTTTATATTGCTGAGTTGTGGAAATTTATTGTTTCTTTACTTTTCTCATCCTCATACTTTCAGAGTTCTTGAGTTTGCGTTTTTGTTGGCTTGGCATCTTCTTTACTATGGCTACTTGCCATAGTAGGTTCTTGAGCATGTTCCACATGACCTCATTTTCTCAGTAACCTATAGTAGTGATGCCTGTTTGCAGCCACACTTTTGGTTCTCCTGCAATGATTAGGACCCTGAGCAGGTGTCTCTCTGTCAGTGCAGGCCTCTTTCCACTGCATGCTTGGGTCCCTAAGCTCTCCACAGGGCCTGTTTCTATATCTCTGTCTATTCAGGGAGTGCATATCTCTTGGAATGGACCCTCTTTAAGCATGAAGCTCTGTGCTTTACACAGGCCCTGGGCCTGAGCCTCTCTCTTAATCCCACATTGGTGTTGGGTGTCCAGTGTAATCTCTGGGCAACCTTCAGAGATATTGCATGGGCATGTGCCTAGGGCACTGTGGGCCTCTCCCACACCTCTGCTACGTTCTGCAGGAGCCACTGATCCAACCTTCTCAGGAGTGGACTGCCAAGTCTCAGACCCCTATAAGACTATCACTTGCCATGGGACTCCTTGCAGCCACTCTGGTGAGTCTCCTTCTGAGGAGCCCATATAACTTACTGTTGAGCTCTTCTGGGGTCTCTAGAGGGAAAAGTATGATGCTGAAAGTGCAGGTTCTGGCTGAGCATCCAGACTGTCAAATCTATTGTACCTGAAGCAAGATGCTGACTTAAAATGCAGAAGATCTACAGACACTTTCCTCACATCAAGTTGCTGGCTTCTTTACAAAGGATTTCTAGGGATTTCAGTGCTGGCAGTATGGCTTGAGCAGACAGGCTGACCTGCTAGTAGCAGCATTCACCATCTATTTTGCTATTCCCTGTTCTGTGTTCTGGATTTTATTCTGCACAGTTCAATTTTTGTGGTTTAGTTTGTCTTTCATTATTTGTTTCTCTTGTCAAGGAGCTGCCTTCATGGTAGCCGAATTTTCGTTGTTACAACAACTGAGATGGACTGTGTCCCACAATTGCCATCTTGCTGGTCTTCCTACAATTACCATTCATAGTTTAGTGTCCTGATTGTAATATAGCTATTGTTAAAAGCGATAAAGTTTAAAAGAGACACATCAAATATAGGACATCAAAGATTTATTTCTAGGCTCTGCTGACATGATGAGAACACTGGTTAGCATTAAGAAGAAAACAACTAAATCATACTCCCTAATAAAAATTTATTCTGAATTTAGCTTGTAGTGCCTATCCTAAAGCATGTACTATTTTCCAATAATAAAAAGCAATTAAAAATTTAACCTTAATATAATCATTTTCTAAGTGATTTTGTTGCTATAGGCAAAATTTCTACTATAGTGAACTTTGAAAAGATAAAGGGAATCTGCAAAGAGCATAGTAGTATTTTATCACCATTTTAGGATATGAAAATTCTGCATTAGAAGAGAGAAGTTTTTTTTCTTTTTATTGGATATGCTTTCAAGATATTCTAAAGCCAGTAATACGCAGGGAAAGATGAAGTCCCTGGTAAGGCCTTTTGGAAAACAGCTGATCATGTTTCTTTCCAAATGAGTCTAAAACTTCAACATCTTTCTCAAAAATCCTTTGTGCTTCTGTACTCTACTTGAAAATATACTATCTAAAATATAATTTCAGATAGTAAAACACAATTACCTTCTCCAAATGCTACTTAACTCAGAAACCAATATGATAATGATGATGAAGTTCCCTTTATTTTTATTTCTTTCTTTTTTATTTTATTTTATTATTTATTTTTTTGGTACTAGGGGTTGAACTCAAGATCATTGTAACTCTGATATACAACCTCAACTCAATGTCATTTTCTATTTTGGAACAGTCTCACTAAGTTTTTGAAGCTAGCCTCAAACCAAACCTGTGAACGTTCTGTCTCAGCATCCTAAGTAACAAGAATACAGGTGTGTGCTAAGACACCCAGCTCTGTGTTCTCCCTTTATTGGAAGAAACTCCAAAGAGACTTTCCTACAACAAGCACCTCATCCATTGTCAGTCAAGTTGAAACTAGAAAAGTAGGATTTCATAATCATTTTTCATAATTAACTTATTTAGAAGTACTTAAGTATATTGAATATTTTGTAATGAGCTGATTTTGGAATACTTAAGTAAAACGAGATCCAACTATGTCATGGAATAAACACTTTTTACATTTCTTGAATTTCTTATTTTTCTTACCAATCCAGTTTTGTAGTCATTATCATTTTAATTTTTAGGGGAATGCCACCCAAACACACTGAGGATAAGAGACATCCTTCAAGATCATAGGAACAGTAAGTGGCAGTCTGGGTTTCAAACCAAAAAAAAAAATAAAGCATAATACTGGCAAACAAATAATTTCTCTTATCAAATCTGTACATGCGTCTAAATTTTTCTTTTAATTTTGTGTTTAACCTTCAGAATATTAAATTTTATACTGGAGATAAAAAAATGTCCTAAGTAGAATTATTTAAAAAATAATCACAAAAGTTTTCTCAGGTAAATTGTATTTAATTACCACTATGATGGTTTCCAGGATTTGAAGGAAACTTTCTCCATGAGACTGAGTTGTTCTAGCTCTGTTTTGTCACAGTATATGAAAAGTATCTATTCATTGGCCAGTCTTTCTACCTCCGGGCTACACTCCCAGACCCATTTTTATATTTTTTTTTTTTTTAATTTGGAAATAGGGTCTCCTAAGCCAGCATGGCTGGCTTTGAACCCATGTGATCCTCCTGTCTGCCTCCCAAGTGCAGGGATTACAAGTGTGAGCCACCATGCCCAGCAATGAAAGATCTTTTGAATAAGGTTTGTGTGTTTCTTGTCATAGTAAGAAATGTTGAATGTCCAAAATACTATATTCATAGATGAAATTAGTTTTAGAGATGAAATTCCTTTATCCAATATGACCATCATTCTAAAATTTTTCAGAAAAATTTCCAAAGGAATTAATATAATCACTATAAAATAAAGCAGATCTATTTTATATACCCTATCTTTATATTCCTAATGTCAAGGTAATATGTCTCTACTTTGTCAGGATAAAACTATGTAAATACATAGTTTTTGGTACAGTTAAAGAGACCAGAAATTCTCAAAGACTTTTTTTTTTACCATTAATACAATAGGATTTCTTTTTGTTCTGGTATATTCTTATGATTCCCAATATGATATTACTATACCTATAGATGTATTCTCCACATTCTTTCTAGTATACCCTTTCACTCTTGTCATTTCCAACAAGCAACACTATGTCTCTCTCTCTCTCTCTCTCTCTCTCTCTCTCTTCCCCTTTTTCTCCTCTTTCCTTACTTTCATGGAGACACAGGACACAGGACACAAACACACACACCACACACACACACACACAACACACACACACACACACACACACAACATTTTTCTTATTTTTAATCATGGTCATGATAATTACAGTGGGTAAAGAACTAAATAAAAAAATAAAAAGGCTAGGTTGTTTGGGCTTGAAATTTTTTATTAAAAAGTGGTAGGTGAGAATACTGCTGTGTACCTAGAATCTTAGGACTTAGAAGGTGGAGACAGAAAAATTGCAAGTTTAAGACCAGCCTTGGCAAATTAGAGAGACCCCGTTTCAAAACTAAAAAAGAAAACAGAAATGGTGGTGCAGCTTGGATGTAGAATGCCCCTGAATTAATCTCTGGTATAAAAAAAGGTGATGTATAGGGAAAAAAAGAAAAAGTGAATAAACATTTAAGAGACAATCTAAGGAGGAGAACAAAGAGGAAAGCCAAATCTCAGGTCTCTCTAGAAATAATCATGATTGTAAAAAATGGCCAAATGTAGCAATTCTAGAGGAGTGCATAGATTCAGCACACCAAAATATAGCACAGGTCCTTAATCAGACCCCCAAAACTCAAATAAATTAAAACAAGAATATCTAGAATATATAAAGTATATAGAATATACAAATTACTTAAAAACTCAACACTAAAAAACTCTAATAACACAATCAAGAAATGGGCAATTGTACTAACTACTAAAGAAGAAACACAAGTGGCAAAAAAAAATACATGAAAAATGTCCAACACTATTAGCAATCAGGGAGATGCAAATAAAAACTACACTGAGATTCCATCTAACCCCAATCAGAATGGCAATTGTCAAGAAGTTAAACAACAAATGTTGGGGAGGGTGTGGGGAAATAAGAACCCTTTTACTCTGTTGGGAAGACTGCATATTAGTGAAGAAACTATTGAGATCAGTGTGGAGATTCCTCAGAACACTGGAAATGGATCTACCATATGATCCACCTATACCACTCCTGGGTATCTTTCCAAAAAGACTGAAATCAGAATATTATATTACATTCATATTCATGTTAATAGCACTACAATTCATAATAGCAAAATTATTGAACCAACACAAACGTCATCAAATGAATGGATCACAAAATTATGGGATATCCACACCATGGAATTTTACTCAGCAATGAAGAAGAAGAAAATTATGTCAGTTTTAGAAAAATGGATGGACCTGGAGTATATTATGCTAAGTGACATTAGGCAAACACAAAGGATAGTCATATATTTTTTCTCATATCCAGAAGTTAGAGAGTAAATAGTATAAAAGGGATTTTAGATGATAGAGGAGAAACTTCAGTGGAGATATGAAGGTGGCTTGGGCAGGGGGAGAAGGGAAGGAAAATTAATGAAGAAAACAATTCCACTGACATTTACTTATTTATTTATTTATTTATTTATTTATTTATTTATTTTTAGTGGGCCTTTTACCTCTGAGCTACAAGTACAGCCATATTTTTTTATTCTTTATTTTGAAAACAGGTCTCACTCTGTTACTGAGGGCCTCACTAAGTAGCCGAGGCTGGTTGTGAACCTACAATCCTTCTGTCTCAGCCTTTCAAGTACTGGCGTATAAGCGTGTTACACCACAGTTGGTTCCACTGAAATTCATGAAGATATATGAGAAATACAATGCTAATCTTAATATTTTGCATGGGGAAAATAGAGGAATATAGAAAAATCTTGGAGAAAGAGCACCAAATGCTGTGTGTGTATATCACTATCACTATAAATTACATTATGATGAGAGATTATAATACACCAATGATAATATTAAAAAGTAAATATAAAATAAAATAAACTCAATGTTTCAAACTTTTTGGGTAAGACTATGCACACACATGTTATATATATTATATATTATATATATATTATCATATATCATATATATCATATATCATATATATACATATATTATATATATGATAAAGATCCCTAAATGGAATCTTTATCTGTGCACCTGTTTTATTTGATACTGGTATTGATTTTCTTATTAATATTATGAAGACATTGCACCTGCATCTTCCTAAAGGTAATATTTATTATAGCAGTTGAAAATCATAATTGATAGAAAACATAAACAGTGTAAATAATTAGATAATTTACAACTTGTTTTAGATAACATCTTCAATTATTAAAATAATTAGTGATATTGAATTCAAGATAAAAACCTCAGCCTAATTTGAACTTGTCCTTGAAGCTATTTTCTGACCCATTTTAACATACTACCTGTTGAAATATTTATAAGAAAAGAGAAATTTTAGGCTTTGTATTTAAGGTGACTTTTCAGTTAACTTTCAGTTTTTATAAATTCTCATCTCTCTTATATTCCTTTCCCTAGGTAAAAAATTCTTGAACAAATCAATATAAATTATTTAATTCATTTTCTGTGAGAGCCTGTGTCCTTTAGCAAAACTTTACAAGACCATAGTGTTTCTCTGGTTTTTAGACTCCTTTGCAGTATGAGTGGTTATATAATTTCATCATTCCTATCTAGTGATATTCTGATAAAAGCAAATATTAAATATATCCATTTCAAGTTCATGCAATGTAATTTGCTTTAGAATACAAATTAAAAAGGACTATGGACATTAATGAAAACAAAATTACCCTCTGAAATGCTGACAAAATTGCTACTGTTTTTCAAAATGACTTATAGCATAAATAGGTACATTAGTAGTGCTACTATTATTCCTTTTCATAAAAGACAAAATAATTTTATTGGTTTAGAATAAAGAACAGAAATTCTGCATCCTATATTTTCTTTTCTTCAACATCATCCTGCTTTTTTCTAGAAAATTATTCGACAATTTTTATAGGCCTTTTCATAAGCAGAGACTTACTTTTTATAGATCAAAAAGTTCTGTAGGATAAATGTTTAAATATAGAGTATTTTTTTACTTCATATTGCTTAAAATGTGTAGGCCTGAGGATAAGAACTTTATGCAGATAACCACAGCTATGCATTAAGTCTTAGCCACAATTAACATATCTCATTTTAGTTTTTTTTCCAAATAAAACTAATGTTCTGTGTTATAAAATAAATCAGAGTGTAGGCCTCTTGTTTCCCTTTTCTGTTTGCGTGTGTGCATGCGTGCGTGCGTGTGTGCGTGTGTGTGTGTGTGTGTGTGTGTGTGTGTGTTCTGGAGATTGAACTAAGGGCATTCTATCTCCAAACTACACCCCAACCCTTTATATTTTTATTTTGAAACAGGATATTTCTATGAGGGTCTCACTAAATTGCTGAGGTTAGCCTTGACCTCTGATCCTATCTAAGCCTCTAGGATTACAGGCATATGGCACTGCACCTGATGTTTCCCTTTCTTTTAAACTTCTACTTCCCTATCAGTGATGGTTCATAACCTCTAGGAGCCTTGGGTTCCTAAATTCCTAATGGAATATTAGAGTCTTTATATAGTAAAACCAAAGTCATAATCAATTATCAGTTCAGGCTGTATTGAATCCTCTGAAATTCTTATATCTAAATTCTTGAAACAATGGCTCTAGAACCATTTTTTGGTCTCAGAAAAAACTCAAAATAGAAGTCTATGACACATAGTAAATGCAGTTCAAGCTATAGGTTAATCTGAACAAAAAATTTCTATAAATAAAACCAGATATGGTGGCTACATGTTCATACTCTCAGTACTTGGAAGGCTGAGACAGGAGGATCACAGCTTAAAAGCCAGCTTCAGCAATTTAGCAAGACCCTCAGCAACTTAGCAAGACTCTGTTTGTAAATAAAAATAAGGCTGGCATGTGTGTGTGACTCCAGTATAGAATGCCCGTGGGCTCAATCCTCAGCACATAAAAAATTACTCTATGTGACATTGTTCTTTTTGATAATTAGCCTAAACATGAATTTTAGCAATAGAAATAAATTACAAAATGAGTTTTATCTCATTTAGTTAATGACAACTTTGTTATCAATTTGTTCAAACAATTTTGTGGAAATCCTGATGCTCCTAGTAATATTAAATTCTGTGATGTTTCACAGGGACATTTAAATTACCTTGCAGAGTTATCTATTAACTTGTTACTCGCCATAATCAGAATCCATCAAAGTTTTAAAGGAGATTTATGAGAATACAAGCTTCTTTTCTTTGGTTTTTTTTTTTGTTTGTTTGTTTGTTTTTTTGTTTTTTTGCAGGTCTGGGGATGGAACCCAGGGGCATTCAACGTCAGAGCTACACCCCTTCCCTATTTTGTATTCTCTATTTTAAAACAGGATCTCACTAAGTTATGAAAGGCCTCACTGACAGCTGAGGCTGTCCTTGAACTGCAATCCTCTGGTCTCAGCCTCCCAAATGCTGGGATTACAAGCACACACCACCACACCTGGCTGACAAGCTTATTTTCCTAGAAGTCTCAAGATCTGTTTTAAACAAGTGTCCTGTAGACTTTTCACACAAATGTTTATTTTTCTAAAATATATGTATTTTCATTCTGCAATACCATTAGTATATTTGAAATAAAGTAGGTAAACTAGAAAACATTTTGACATGCTGTAACTGTAGAACAATCTTAAATTTAGGTCAGTTTAACATATTTATAGGTGCTTCTATACTTTAGATTCTATACCAGAAGCAGCATCTACACAGATAATCTAGGACATAAGCCTAGTACTGTACAAAATCTTAGTCTGGTAGAATGTACATGTAAATAATTATAGAGAGATAAAGACAGTACACAAAATATGCAAAGAAACCTATTTCAACCCAATATGAGATATATTTTAAATGCAGAAGGTACTTACTAATCTTTACTAAAATACCCTATATCTATTGATCATAGAGAGAACAAATGTGTATTGCTTTGAATAACAGTACTTTCCAAAATGTTTACTAACTATGGAACTTTGTTAAAAGATCCACTTAGCCAAGAAAAACACTAGCAATTATTAATAAAAATTCACAGCTGGGTGTGGTGGTATAATACTAGTACTTGGGAGGCTGAGACATGAGGATCACAGGTTTGCAGTCAGCCTCAGCAACTTAGTGAGACCCTGTTTCAAACTAAAAAATAAAATAGGTCTGGGGATGTCACATACAGGTAGAATGCCCCTGGATTCCACTCCCAGTACTCCCATAAAATAATAAAAATAAAATAAAAAATAAAAATTCACTGGTACTTCTCCTCCTTTCTTGATCTCTCATTGTTCTATTTGCCATTCTAAAATAATTTGGTAGTTATACACACACACACACACACACAAACACACACACACACACATATATATATATAAATATATAAATATATATATATATACACATACATAACATATATGTTTTACATGACTCTTAAAACACAGATTAAAATAAAAACTCTTACTACCTTCTCCTGTAGATATTACAGAACACAGTCAAAGGAGTGATATCCTTTAGTGAAGTGTTGGGATATATTAAACATCCAGATATCTGTTACAAACAATAAGATGAAACTGAGTTGTAGCACTTGTTGATTTCCATGATGTAATGATTTCTACTATGGTTTATATCAAATTACCAATTTGGTGTCACTGGAAATAATGGCAAGTTTTTTACTCTCAAGTGCCAGTAAAGCTTGGCATGATAGCCTGTAATCCCGGTACTTGGAAGGCTGAGACACTGGAATCACAGGTTTGAGGCCAGCCTCAGCCACCTAGTGAGACCCCGTTTCTAAAAAGTCAGAAAAATATGGCTGAAGCCCACAACTGATATTTTCTTCATAATACAATTGTGAAATTGGTTTTAAGTATCATGGGTGTAAGTGATGACTAAGAATTTGTTATGAATTGTGAAAATTAAAAAGAATTATAGCTGGGTCACATTCCTATAATCCCAGCTACTAAGTAGGGTGAAGAAGGAGAATTATAACTATAAGGCCATACTGGAAAACTTAGTGTGACTATCTTTTAATAAAAAAAGTAGCTTAACAAAATGAATTGTGCAAGAATAAAAGAAGAAACAAAGTAATGCACACCATAGCAGCTCCTGGAAGTACATTAATGGGCAAATAAAAAATCAAATACAATCAAGGCCATTCTGATTTTACCTGACGAATACAGAGCAGAATTCTTACTCTCTCCCATGTAAAGTCTGAGTATCATGTGTATCATGTGATGGGAAACTTATAGCTGTCCACCAATGATTTTTTTTCATTAGAGTACAGATACTTCTAGACTTACTATGGAGTCACATCCTCATAAATCCATCATATTTGAAATACGCCAGGCCAAAAAATCACACATCAAAAAAATTTAAAATTGAGCTAAAATTATTTTAATTGCAAACAGTATGCCACTGTTAGCTGCCTTAAGGTTAAATGTGGCTAAGTATCCTTTTTAGGTCAATAACATATGAGCAGAAGTGACACGTGTTATATCTGGATAGAAGGATCTAAGGGCAAGTATTCAACTTTTACTTCGTGTCCTGCTATGATGATTATAGGATAGTGTGCTGATAAAAATAAAAACTGACATGAATAATCAGACCCACTCCTGAAGTTAGTGTCCTAAAAGTGAAGCACAAGTTTCCTCAGGATAATATAACCTTTTTAAATGTTAAGTTAATTAGATGTGTGTGTGTGTGTGTGTGTGTGTGTGTGTGTGTGTGTATAACCTTGTTAAATTTATCTTATCCTTGGCTAATTAATGACAATAATAGTTCAGAAATAGTGATGGAGCCGGGCATGGTGGCGCACGCTTGTAATCCCCGCGCTTGGGAGGCGGAGACAGGAGGATCGCACAGGTTCGAAGCCAGCTTTCCTGGCTTAAGAGACCCTGTTTCCAAATTTAAAAAATGTAAAATTGGTCTGGGAGTATAGCCCGGAGGTAGAAGGGTTTCCAGGAACCCCAATACCACCAAAACAAAACAAAACAAACACACACACACACAAAATAAGAAATAGTGATGGATTCATAGTTCTTATTTCACAGGATAAGTTCAATTTCAATAAATCTTCTTGCTGAATTTATAAAATATTAAATTAAAATACTTTAAAAAAGACACATCGAATGATTCTCCTTGATTCCCCCTAGGAAGCAGGCACTGGAGGCTTGGAAAGGGTCAATTCTCACTTCTTTCTTAATAGATTTTTAATGTGGATGTATTTTAGGTAATTCTTACTCTGTTAAATGTTTCTGAATTTTTCAAATGCATAATTAAGACCAAGTAAATCCCATATTAATAGTGCCCTTAGCATACAAAGTGTTAAAATATACAATAAGTATCCATAAGAAATACTTTTGCATTGCTCTTTTGGTAATAATGAAGCTACATGTGTTACTGCTGTGCTTCTAAAGTGAGTACAGTTAGTATAAAATGACTGTGACTATCTTACAAAGGACTGAGGAGTGTTTTAAAGTAAATCCACTTGACTCCCCACATGTGGAGACTCTAAGAAATTATCAAATTAGAACTCCAAGACTTAAAAACATTTCCAGGTAATTCTGCTTTTTTCCTCTTTATCTTTTATTAGATAACATTAGGGGAAGAATTATGGACATCTTCACTCTTTAACTTAATATACTACAAGCTAGTTATTTAAATTCTCAGACCCATAATATTTTCATAAAAATCTAGGTAATCCTGATAGCATTATGAACATAAATTAAAATAAATATTTAAATGCTTGATATCTATTCTAAATATTCTATTTAGAATATAAAACTATTATAATATTTTATGTGTTAAATAGATTTATTCAAAATGTTTATAATTTTATATATTTGAATCATGCTGTTTCTTATCTCTGATAGTTCCATAAGGAGTTCTCAATCTTTAATCTATGCTGGGTTGTGACTTGTGCTTGAAAATTTCAAATTCCACATTAATAATTATTTCATTTTATTGTAAAAGAACCCTGTAAATTAATATGCAAAAGTCATTCACAATTAATTTTTGAGAAAATTGAGATGCAGAGAAATTATCTGGCTGCTCAAAGGTCACAATCACTTATACAAGTTTTCCCATTTTGTTCTTTTCCAATAAGTCTTTGGTAACATAGGGAAAATTCTCAGAAAAATAAAGAATAGGTATGTGAAACAAATCTCATCTCCAAATGTAAGAATATTTTATACACAACTGCAACTGCATATTGATAACAAAAGTAGAACCAATCCCAGTGCTTTGAGATAGAATAAAAATGTTGCAGACACAAGACAACAGAATAGGCATTATCCTTAGACAGTGCCAAAGCATATGTCATTTTTTATGTTGAAGTGTTTTCTCAGCTTTACTAGAGACTATTAACTACAGGTAAGAAAGTCAACTTCTTCAGATGAGCTCCGGCATGTTCAGGGAGGTATGGCATGTATGCCTTTGCCTTCTTATACTTCATTAAGATGTAGGACTACAATGCAAACAATAAACAAAAAATAATAGAAAAGAACAAAAGAAGGTCAATGTCTTTATATTTGGCATTTTCCACGTTTGTCATTTCTGATGGTTGTCTGCATTTCTTTAGCATAAATGTCACAATTTCTGTTAAGAAGAAGTTTCAATATATTGTGCCTAGTCTTGTCCTGATCAAACAGAAAAAAAAAATGTTATGTGATACTTAGCCTTAATACTGATCAAAACACCTACATACAAACACACACACACACACACACACATACACACACACACACACATGCATACACACACATGCACACATGCATGTGCTATGTAATTATATATTTTACAGTAAAGATAACAATAAGACTATGATCTAAGAAATAATGTACATAGGTGATTTCATCATTGTTCAAACATCATTTAGAATGTATTTACAAAAACTAAGACAACTACTCTGACCCTAGGTGTTAGTCTTATGGAAGTTTTGTCATAGGCATTTTGTATGGGATGAGGGCCATAGGAATTAATCTCAGGGGCATTCTACCTCTAGCTACACCCCTAGCCTATTTTTTAATTATTTTGATTGAGTTTCACTGAGTTGCTAAAGCTGTCTTCAAACCTGCAATTTTTCTTTCTCAGCCTCCCAAGTACTGAACCACCTCACCTGGATTTGCCTTTTTTACTTGACCAAAATATCACAAGAAGGTTCACGACTTCATGTAGACAGACTTGCATTAAATTGTGAAATGGCTGATTGTAAAGACTGCGCAAGATTGGAAAATTTTCCAATAGTCATTTGGAATACCTGATATCTTCTCTGTGTGTGTCACCAATTCACCCTCTCCTCAGTAAGAATAGAAAATGTGTCTCTTTTCTGCTTCTATAGAATCTCTTCCACTCTGCACTTGAAATGTCACTGTACTTATCTGCCCATCCCAATTATCTCTCAAAGGCATAATGGCATGGAATGAACACATCTAATATTGTTCATAGCCTATAAGACAATATGTTTATGCTAATTTCCAATTGAAGAGATCTCACACCAAAAATATGGGATTGAGAGAAATAGGACTCACAAACTAGGCTTTCTTCATGTTTCATGCCCATTCAGCCTTGTTATATATCAAATCCTTTTGAACCTCTTATAGTCCACGGTGCTATTTTAAAGTTTATGAACACTCTCTTTCCTTGGTAACCCTATCAGTCAAACTTCAGCTTTCATAAAGCTGGGGCTCATCTCTACATCCAGAAAACACTTAATTTGATATTCGAATCAACATGACAATTTATAAACCAGGTAGCTTTCTTCCTGTGTAGCCCAGTTGATATTGCAAAGAATACAGCCAAAGTAAAGGAAATTCTTTCTCTGAGAAGCACAGTAACATCACAGAGAAACGAAAAACATACAAAGGCTATTTGAATCAATGGGATTTATTTGATGTGAATATTTGCTGAATAAAACTATTTGAGTTTTTGATAAGATGATGCTTCCCTGAAGGAAAAAAATCTAGCCCTCTAACAAAGTCACATCAGCATGATAAAAGTCATATGCTCTGGAGAATGCTAGCATAAAAAAGTTTAGTTTACTTTTAGTTTAGCATGATACTTACTTTTCTATACTAATATTTTTTTTTTTACTTTTCGGGTCCAGGAAGTAAATTATAAACAGCAATTCTTCTATCACTAGACAAAACCTTACCTAAAGGAGGAAAGTGTTAATATAATTTATGAGGAAGGTATTATAAACTATACCTACCTAAATATTCTTTTTCTTATCCATGCATGTAGGCAATAATAAATACTCTAGTACTGTATTGAGGATGAAGACTAAGATAATTCCAGTTTTTGCCTTAGTAGATAGGTGTACCCCAAATTAAGCACATTTATTTTTATTTTTGTGAGCCTTATCTGAGAATGTAAGTGATATGCATCTTTTTTCAAATTTAGATGATTGTTAATATTTTTAAAATATTTTTATTTCTCCTTGATGCAATAGCATTTACTGGTATATAGCCAAGAGGTGACTTTGAATTGACCTTATGCCTACTGTTTGGATTAAAATGGCTTTAAGATTAACTGTTTCAAAATGCTAATTAATGGGACCCTAGTTGTAAAGAACAGAACTATAAGATTCATGGTCTGCTTGCTCTACAATCTGGATTTTGTCTCTAGTCTTCTGTTATGAGATGCATAGAGTATGAAGAGTTGATTACTGATGGGAGATCATGTGGTAAAATGAACAGCCAAAATAGGGTATTTAAGTACTTTTTAAAAATGTAATTCAGGTTCTAAGTATCATTTTTGGTTTTACACTTGACTTGTTTTCTTTTCTTTTAAACAAGTTGTGCTCATAGCAATTGCCTCTGGGATTACTTGACCTAGTATTCATTAAGAATGCACCATAAGTGGGTAGACAGGTATCATCTATCTATCTATCTATCTATCTATCTATCTATCATCTATCATCTATCTATCTATCTATCTATCTATCTATCTATCGTGTGTATGTGTGCATGTGTGTGTGCATTGTGTGTGTGTGTAATATAGTGAGAGATAGAGGAAAGATGAATATAATGAATTCAGAAGAAAGAAAATTCTATTATTTGTGACAAAATAAATGAACTTGGAATACATTATATTACAGCAAAATAAGCCAGGTACAGAAAGACAATTACTGCATAATCTCACATATATGTCAAATATAAACAAAAAAATGAGGTCATAGAAATAAGAGTAGAGTGTAGCTTCCAAAGGCTGTGTGAAGATGAGGTGGAAATAAAAAAATGCAGGTTTTCAGTTTGACGTAAAACATTCTGCATATCTTTCTGTATAGGAAAGTGACTGCAGTTATTAATAATGTAATATGTATTTTAAAATTGCTAAAAGAGTAGTTCTTAAATGTTCTCACTTTCAGAAATGTGTGTTCAATTGTATATTTATTAGCTTTAATTATTGTACAATGTACATATCTTGAACACTATAATTTTATTAATTAAACTTTAAGGAAGCATATGAGACTGCCATTTTCTTTGTGTGTGTGTGTGTGTGTGTGTGTGGTACTGGGGGTGGAAACCAGAAGCTTTCTACCTCCAGGCTATACTCCCAGACCATTTTTATATTTTATTTGGAAACAGGGTCTCACTAAGTTGCTGAAAGCCTTACTAAATAGCTGAGGCTGGCTTCGAACCTGTGCGATCCTCCTGTCTCAGCCTCCCAAGTGCAGGGATTACAAGTGTGCGCCACCATGCCCAGCCAAGACTGTCATTATTTCAAAATATTATATTAAGTGCTTGTTTCTATGACTAATTGTTTTTCCTTCTTCCTTATTTTATTTATTAATTTTTGGTCAGATGTTAAAATTTCAAAATAACTTTTAAATTTCCATATACACACATGTCCTAAAATACATGTTAAGCAGAAATTCTTTTTTTCCTATACTTTCCCTCAACTAAATAGATTTTTAACCAAGTAATTACTATCTAAAAGAAATTATCTTCTCATTTGACATGAAGTATTCATAGACCTGAGACCTTTATAGTAAGAAATATTTTATAAAATTAAGCAGAGAATATAACTGTATTTAATTTAAAATATGAAGATTCTAACTTAAGAAACTTTTATTGTCCTCATAAAAAGTAGATTTTATTAAAAATTTTAATCTATATATATAAATAGAGGTGTGACTATAAACTTGTTTTGCATATAAGGTGAAGATCAAAGAAACAAAAAGATCTAAAAGAGAACTGTTTCTCCTAGAAAAACTAGGAGAACCTCTGGTATGAGCTAAATAAGATCCATAAAAATTGTATCCACACGTATACACCAGGAATCTTTGCATTACAAAAGACTGAAAATTTTGCAATGAAAATTAAAATCCATGTCTTGTGCTGCAATTACCAATAAATCCATAATCACTAAGATCCTCCAGTGACTTAAATGTTAAGAGACATTACAGTAACAGTATCCTGATTGGATATTTTCAACTCAATCATCTCCATTTCAACCTTTGTTATTGTTTTTAATATATAATGAAATGATGTTGAATTTATAAGAATGTCATTTCAGGTATCTTCTTTATTTACTATGAAATCTTTACTAGAATATGAATGAATATACAACACAAATTTGATATAGTTCCTACTTCAAATAATTTATCTACAAATAATTTATCTACAAATAATTTATCTAAAATGTTAGCTACACATAATAGAAATCAAGCAGTTACCAAATAATATCATCAACAATTGCTCTCACATCATAAATGATATACAATGAACTTTATATTCTTGGGTTCTGATCCTGAATTAAACCAACCTTAAATTATATATGTATATATTTATTTTTAAACTATGTATGGAAAAACTACAGGTTGTTTTTCTTATAATGATTCCCTAAGTTAGCCACTATAACAATTATTTACATAGCATTTGCATTGTAGTAAATATAATGAATAGAAAAAATGACAAAGTATATAGGAGAAAGTACAGAGATTATATGCAATATGATGTTATTTTATATATAAAAAATTGGAGCACTCTTAGGTTTTGTTATTCATGAGGATCTGGGACCAATCTTTCTATTAATATCAAGAATCAAAAAGGATTAACTGTGCATATTTTTGTACATTTTTCTAATTCCTGTGTGTGTGTGTTTGTGTATGTGTGTGTGTGTGTGTGCATGTGCTTATGTATCTGTGGTTTGGTTTACATAACTTGGAATTAAACTCAGAGGCAAGGGGGATTCTGAGATATACCCTTAGCTTTGTGTGTGTGTGTGTGTGTGTGTGTGTGTGTTACTGAGGATTGAAACCATAGGCATTCTACCTCTGAGCTTCACACCCAGCTCTATTTATGTATTTATTTATTTATTTATTTATTTATTTATTTAGAAATAGGAAAGTAAGGCCTAAATTGCTGAAAGCCTCATGGAGTTGCTGAGGCCAAGGGTAAACCTGAGCTCCTCCGGTCTCAGCCTCCCAAGTACTGGGATTACAAACAATATATCACCATTTTGAACTTCATCAGATCCTTTTATTTTTATTTTGAAACAGGGTGTCACTAAGTTATCATGGGTATCTCAAACTTGTTATCTTTCTATCTCAGGCCTTACAAGTTCTGGGATTATAAAGGTATCCACACACTGTCTATATTTTCTAAACTTGATATTGAATTAGGACCATAACAGTAATGACCCAGGCTTATGATTTTTTTTCAATTCACAATTCATAAGTGTCGTCAGCTTATAGATATAAATGAGCCTCCAAAACATTATTATTCTAAACTTTTGCCTAATTCAACCCTAGGGAATTCACTATAGACCAGACGAGAACTCTATGAACTCACAAACAAACTAGATTTGACTGTTTCTCTTACTCTCCCTGTAAGCTAGCTAGTTTTTTCCAACATTTTGGGCATAATTTTTTTTATGTGTGTATGGTGTTGGGGATTGAACCCAGGACAAGTCTACATTCAAGATACACTCAAAGTCCTTTTTAAAATTTTGTTTTGTTTTGTTTTGAAACAAGGGCAAGCATTATGTACATTTGTGGCTTTTCAAGTAAGAAAACTCAGATTTCTTCCATGTCCAAATCTTAAGACATCAGAAAGTAAATTTTCAGATCCCTTCTCACCCAACCCAGTTGTTGTTAACATAGTCATTTTTCTAATAAAGGTGATTAAGCTTCAAAATTTATGCATGCATGCATAAATACATACATACAAGAACCTGATTAGCCCATTGTCTGGTGTCTGAAAAGTTGGCTTCTGAAACTTTCCCTAAATGATAAGCCTATATCCTTAAGTCCATCATGTTTATTTACACAATGTCACATATGGTGAAAATTTGTTTTGTTTTGAAAATCTGGAATTTTTGTAGTTGCTACACAGAGAATGCCTATATGACTACCTTCATTAATAACCCTAAGTTCTGAGACTCAAACAGGTTTCCTGGGCAGAATTATCACCCACCCAGCTGTCACTGTATTTTTCTGCTTTAGCCTGGAGGCCTACCTGACCTAGAGGAATTTACACCCTACCCTAATCTTGTTTGTCTTTGGGGATGGCTGTGCTAGGACCAGACATTGATCCCAAGAGGACTGCCAGAGTGACATTCAAACAATCTCTAATTTTATTATCTAATTAATTTCCACATTACAAGATACACCTACCATTGGCCAAGACCACAAGCACCAGACCAGAAAAGGAGAGAAAAAGCGTGGTGCCTGAGTTTTGGAAAATCTTCAACTATTCCAGCAAAAACAACAACAACAAAAACAACAAATAAATAAACAAAAACCATATAGATTTATCTTTCCTTTATTTAATTATTTCTCCACATTACGTTTTTTAGCCTCTCTTTATGACTTCCTCAAACTCAAATGCAGTACTGGAACTGCACCTAGGGAATTCTGCCTCTGAGTTACATCCCAGCCCTTTTTATTTTTATTTTGAAACAGGATCTCACTAAGTTGCTGAGAGCCTTGCTAAGTTGCTGAGGCTGGTTTTGAACTCGTATTCCTTCTGTCTCAGCCTCTTAAGTACTAACAAGTGTGTACCACTGTACTCTGAAAGCCCCAGCTTCTTGATTTTCTGGCCAGTGAATAAACTTATGCTATTGGTATTCAACTCTAGTTTCACTTTTTGGCTTCTTCAGGACAAATGACAAAGCACCCCTTTTGGGTCTTTTTCTGACTGGAAGTAGAAGCAGCTATTGTAAGTATTCTTTGTGGCCCTTTATGGAGGACATTTGCATAGGAAATCTGCTACAAAATTTCTGTAGGCTCTGCCTGTTATATTTTTCCTGGTTTATCCTTCCGTTTATTGTGTCATACATTTGAGCTGTGAATACAAGTACATTGTAAGTCCCTTGGGGTCTTTTAGTGAGTCCTCAAATGTGAGGACAGTCTTGGAAAACACTGGAAATATCAAGAATATAATTGATATCTCCTGCGGTATATAAGTTCTAAGACCAAAATAATAGTATCCTTGAGGAGCTACTATCTCTAAAGAAAAACATATTCTGTGTTACCACTTCTATTGAGAAAAATGTTAGAAAAGATTGACCAAAAATTTAATAGAATCTTTTTGAGCTTTTTATTTTTTATTTATTTTTATTTTTATGTGGATCATATTGATAATGGCATACAATCACACTTTTCTTGGTGACCTCCCCACCCTGCTTCCCATTTTCCTTCATCTCAATAATGAGTGTACAGGTTGATCATGCATTCACAATAATAAAAATATTCAAAGTAGCTCCTCCAGTTAATCAACTTCACTCAGCCTTCTTTCTCTCCTCCCCTTGCTTTCTAGCTTTGCTGAGGTTTCCTCTCCATAATCTGGTGTCCCTCTGGTATCCCTAATACTCCCTAGTTTAAGCATATTAGAGAAAACATATGTTTCTTGTCTTTCTGTATTGGCTAATCTCACTTAACGCAATATTCTCCAGGTCTTTTCATTTTCTACAAATGACATGATTTTGTTCTTCTTTATTGCTGAATAGAGTTCAATTGTGTGTATTTTCCAAAGTTTTGCAATCCATTCACCTGTTGATGAAGACCTAGGTTGGCTCCATATTTTGGCTATTACAAATTGTGCTGCTTTGAACATGGGTATGCATATATTACTGTAGTGCTCTGATTTACACCCCTTTTGAAAAAGATACCTAAAAGTGATATAGGCGGATCATATGGTGGATCCATTCCTAGTTTTCTAAGGAATCTCCACACTGATTTACATAGCAGATAAACTAGTTTGCCCTCCCACCAACAGTGTAAAAATGTTCCTCTTTCCCCACATCCTTGCCAGCATTTGTTGTAATTTGACTTCTTTATGCTTGCCACTCTGATTGTGGTTAGATAGAATCTCAGCCTAGTTTTGATTTGCATCTCCCTGATGGCTAGTGATGTTGAACATCTTTTCATGTATCTATTGGCCATTTGTATTTCTTCTTTTGTGAAATGTCAATTCATTTCAGTTGCCCATTTCTTTATTGGGTTATTTGTTTTGCTAGTGTAGTTGTCTTTAGAGCTCTTTGTATATTCTGGATATTAGCCCTCTATCAGTGTGGTGGCTGGTAAAGATCTTTTCCCATTCTGAAGGTTTTCTCTTTAGATTCTTGATGGTTTCCTATGATGAGCAGAAACTTTATAGTTTGATGCCATTCCACTTATTAATTTTTGTTTTAATTTCCTGTGCTTTGGAGATCTTGTTGAGAAAGTTACTATTTGTGCCTATATGTTAGAGTGTTCACCCTATGTCCTCCTCTGATAGCTTTACAGTCTATGGTCTAATTTCAAAGTCTTTGATTCATCTCAAATTGATTCCTGTGCATATTTGACTATAAATATATGTGGGTTTATTTTTATATCTTCTATTCTGTTCCATTTTTCTGTGTTCTTGTTATTGTGCTAGCACCATGCTGTTTTAACTACTATTGCTCTCTATTATATTTTGAAGTCAGGGATTGTGATGCCTCCTGCATGGTTTTGATTGCTGAGAATTGCTTTGACTATTCTAGGTATTTTGTTATTTTATATGAAATTTATGACTGATTTTTCTAGGTCTATGAAGAATGTTATTGGCATTTTGATAAGAATTGCATTGAATCTATAGGTCACTTTTGGCAAATGGCCATTTTGATATTTATTCTGCCTATTCATGAGCAAGGGAGATCTTTCCATATTTCAAGGTCTTCTTCAATTTCATTTCATGTTTTATCATTTTCTTTGTAGAGGTATTTTACATCTTTGTTTAGGTTTATTCATAGGTATTTTATTGGTTTTAAGGTTATTGTGAATGGAATTATTTTCTTTATTTCTTTTATTGTGGATTCATATTTGCTTAAAGAAAAGCAACTGATTTATTTAGGTTGATTTTACATTCTGCAACTTTGCTGAATTGGTTTATCAGCTCCAGTAATCTCTTGTTTGAGCTCTTTGGGTGTTCTAGACAAAGGATCATGTTATCTGAAAACAAGAAAAAATTTAATTTCTCTTTTCCTATAAGAATTTTTTTTATATCCTGCTCTTCTCTTATTGCTGTGGCAAGAGTCTCCAGGACTGCACTGATAAGGAATGGTGATAATGAGCATCCTTGTCTTGTTTCTGAATTTGTAGGAAATTTTTGCAAGTTTTCCCCATTCATTACGATGTTTTGGTTTATTGTATACTGCCTTAATGATGTTGAAATATATTCTTTCTATTCCAGTTTTATGCAGTTTTTTTCAACATGAATGGTTGTTGGATTATGACAAATGCTTTTTCAGCATCTATTAATATTATCATGTGGTTTTTGTTCTCAGTTCTATTTGTGGTGAATAACAGGTATTGATTTGAGTATGTTTAACTAGCTTTGCTTTTCTGGGATGAACTCAACTTGGTCGTGGTGTACAATTCTCTTGATATGGTTTGAATATGTATAGCTAGTTATTGTTTAGAATTTTTGGATCTATATTCTTCAAAGATATTGCTCTGTAATTATCTTTGCTGCAGGTATCTTTATTTGGTTTTGGTATTAAAGTGATACTTACCTTGTAGAAGGAAATTTTTTTTTTTTGTAGTACTAGGGGTGGAACCCAGGGGCTTTCTACCTCCAGGGCTATACTCACAGACCTCTTTTATACTTTACTTGGAAACAAGGTCTCACTAAGTTGCTGAGAGCCTCACTAAGTAGCTGAGGCTGGCTTCGAACCTGTGTGATCCTCCTGTTTCTGCATCCCAAGCGCGGGGATTCCAAACATGCACCACGACACCTGGCTATAGAAGAAATTTGGGAGAATTCCATCTCTTTCAATAGCCCAGAACAAGCTGTGAAGTATTGGGATTAGTTCTTCACTGGAGGTTTTGTATAATTCAGCTGAAAACCCATCTGGGCCTAGGCATTTCTTTGATGGCAGAATTTGTATTGCTCTTTCTATTTCTTTGCTTGCTATTGGTTGGTTTAAGCTTGCTACGTCTTCTGGCTTGAATTTAGGTAGGTTATAGTTGCTTAGAAATCTATCGATTTCTTCCATGTTTTCCAGTCTGTTGGAGTATACATTTTCAAAATTGTTTCTGATAATTCTTTGAATTTTCCCACTGTCTGTAGTGGTGTCTTTTTTATTTCTAATTTTAATGATTTGAATTGATTCTCAATTTATTTTACTTAGAATAGATAGCATGGTGTTTGTTAATCTTATTAATCTTTTCAAAGAAGCAGCTTTTTGTTTTATTTATTCTTTAAATAGTTTTTTATTCTCTATTTCATTTATTTCTGCTCTTTTTTAAAACTATTTACTGCTGAAAGGGAAAAAAAGTTTTCAGAATAGAGAGTAGATAGGATAGAGGAAACTTATAAAAGGAATGTGGAGGGAGCAAACAAACATGTATAGAATATAAATAAGTAACAAAAACTAACAATAATAAGAGTAAATAAAAAATTAAATAAAATTCCTGGTGACAGTGAGAAAAAATAAAAAATACTACCACTTTATACATATAAGTCCCATATAATATGTGTTCTATAGTAGATTCTGGAGCATATTCCAATATCTCATTTGCTCCACAACCTATTTTCAGTTTTTAAGTTCACTTTATGAGTGTTTGCATCCCTTTCTCGACTCTCACTGTTTTGTGTTCAAGTGTCAGAGCAGTGAGTGTCACTGAAAATGAGTTTCGTGTAAGTGCAGAGTACTGCATTTTCAGGCTCTGTTTCTGCAGTCTCTGGCCCTGGGCTCTGAGCTTTCTAGGCCTGGGCTCTGTGCTTTCAGGCCCTCAGCTCTGCACTTTCCAGGCCTGAGCTCTATATAATTTGGGCCTTGGATCTCTGCCTTCAGGCCCTGGGTTCTATGCTTTCTGATCCTGGTCCTGTGTCTCCCTATCTGTGCTGTCAGAGAGTGTCCAGTGCATTCTCAGAACAAATCCCTGTGACCCTGTGTGGTTATTGCTCCCTGGGAACTATAGGTCTTTTCTGTGTCTCTGTAGGGTCTAACCCAATCACATCAATGGTGGGCTGCCAGATCTTATCCCACTGGGGCCCTGTGGTTTCTCTGGGTGGTCTTCCACTGAGAAATGTAGTTATCTTACTGTCCTGAGAGCCAGGGTCTCTAGAGGGGACAGTGTGCTATTGCAGGTGCCAGCTTCTAGCAAGCACATAGCTTTTGGATTTTTTCACTATCTTGAAGTGTCGTGCTTGTCACTTAAAATGTTGGAGTTCTACCACCACTTCCTTCACCTCAAGTCCATCATTTTCCTTCCAGAATTTCTTGGGGCTGTAGAGCTGGCAACCAGGCCAGCAACCTGAGATGGTGCCGGTTGTCACACCAGGTCAGTCATGCACTTGGGCTCTTTGCTATCAATATCACATTCTGACTAGAGTTTTATTCCACCATAGCTTCCTTCTTTTTGTGTTTTTGTTCCTATGTATATTTGCTGCTTTGTTTTTCTTGTCAAGGAGCTGTCTTCTCAGTAGTTGATTTTGATTTTCATTTGTTACAGCTACTGAGATGTGCTGTGTCCCACCATTTTTTCTAGTTTACTGAAATTTACATTTGACTGAGTATGATATATTTTTATCTGATAATTATATAAATATAAGTAATGATACAGGTTGAAACAGAGGCATAATGATTGTGGATTAGATAATAAAATTTCAGGTTATGGAGAGTGGGGTAAGAGAGGCGCATCTACGTACCTGGGCTTCTCAGGGCTTGAATGAGTTTCAGAGATCTGCCACTACAAGTTGCAGGTTCACACCAGAGTTTCTACACTGGAACTTAGTTTTCAAAGTAACCATGTTAATACATAGGACCTTAACAAGAAGTGCTAGGTCACTGGATGGGTTGCTGGACTGTAATTACTATGCTTGAGAGTTTGTGGTAAAAGAAGTTTTGTCCTATCTTGTTCACTTGCTCTTTCTCAAGTGTGTTTTCTTGCCATTCTGACCTCCACCATGGATGACACAGCAAGAAAGTCCTAGGTTTTATGCTATTAATATCCCTATTTAGTACTGAGTTTCAAGAAAAATGATTTGATTTATCTAGGTATTTTTTGGCTAGTACCTTTATATTGGATTATCCAGCTTCCAGAATCATGATCTAAATAAATGTATTTTTTCACAAATTATTCATTCCCATATATTTTGTTATAACCACACAAAATAGACTAAGACAACTCTGTTTGTAAATTCTCTTTCTAAAGTGACTGACATCCATTGACTGAGGAGGATGTGCATAAAGGCTCAGTCACTTTAGACAATACCAGACCACTTTGCTTTGCAATATTTACTGAGCTGCAGCAGGTTCTCCAAGGTGTCTTGTGCCAAATTATAGTTAGTCTTTCTTCTTGGCCAGCTGCACCTCCTTCCCTTTACTTTTAGATAATAACCCTTAATAATTATCTAATACTTAATATATATCTCACACTTTGTGTTACTACTTACTTCTAGACAACCCAACCACTGATAATTTATACAGAGAGATAATCAAGTAATGAAATAAAAACCCTTTTCTCCCTATAACATACTCCTATTAATAGAATAATTACTTTTATTGCAGCCCAACCCACTTGTTAAATTCAGAACAACATACCGTATAACAGTCAGGGTTTGGGCAGGAAACAGACACACACTCAAGAGTGAAGATGAAAATAATTTAAGGAAGAAACACTATAAAGAGTGTGAGCAGGTTGAAGAGAACCAAGAGGTTGTTAATAAGAATAACTTGCTACTAAGACCATGGTTTGACATAAAGAGTATACACATCTAACAAACAGTGCAAGAAATCATCATTACCCCTAGGCCTGAAAGGATGAGCTGTTTTTGGTTAAGGGAGACCAATAAAATATGTAGCTATAACTCAGACAAGGTGTCTCCTTCACAGAGACTAGAAAAGTGTAGTCATGGACCTCACATTGCCCAGCAATCAGAGAGCTGGAAGAACACAAGCACAGGTCTCTCCTACCACCCCACATTCCACCCATTGCTCATGCTTCCCACTGGCTAAGTTACCCGAAGCAAGAGGGCTGGTTACTAGACAAGCTCCATACAGACAATGTGGCAAGAGAAGAGAAAAGAGAGGGTCAGAGACAAATGGAAAGTAGCCCAATATGTGAATGCTCAAGGTCAAGAATGATGTGCTAATTCATGAAGTAAAGTATGAATAGAATTCAGGAAAATATATTGTATTCAAAATTGGAAGACCAGAATTATATGCTATTAATATCCTTGCTTTGATAAATCAGGCAAGCTATTTTATCTTTTTAGGCCTGTTTTGTCTTCTTTGAAGAGAGTTTTCTGAACTCTAGGGTTCTTTCAAGGTTAATAATCCATAATTATACATTTCTAAATTTTCTATATAAAGTGTGTTAAGAGAATGACTTTGGGAAATGAGAATCAGAATTATTTAAGAAAGCAGGATAATTATTAGACAGTGATGATCTTCTTAACAAAAATTAAGAGAACAGCAGGAATGGTCATCTGTAAAATTTGCTAATGACCATGGACTATTAAGAAGAGCAAATCGCATAGGAGATAGTAATAAATAAAAGAACAAACACAATGAAAAACACATAGGAAATCCAGATGAATTAATGAGTTTTTTTAAATAAGCCCAATTTATATTGGTATTGATAATGTTGTATATGTACAGAGAGTGGAGTGGGATCAGAGGGGAACATACAAAATATTAAATGCAGGTATGTTCCTATCACCCTTAACTTCACAATAATATATAATTACAATGCACCAATAAAAGTATTACAAAAAGGAATAAAATAAAATAAATTTGAAAAAGTAAGCCAAATTTTCTCTGATCTAATTCAATCCATAACATATTTTCAAATAATATATACAGATATATTTTTTTTCATATGGAAATAATTAAATTTTGTACTAATTAATCAAATAGGTGAATTTAGGGTTAAAGTGTATAAATTCAAATTTTTATGGAGTACTTAGAAAGAATAAATGAGTTGTTTATTTGAAAGTGCTTGGAAAGCTTTAAATTGCTACTCAAATATTGTTGACCTTTTTGTGAAGATCAATCTATTGGTTTCTTAATGGATTTTTTCTTCTAAATGGAAAAGTACTTGGGCATTTCTAAACACATATTTTTGAAAAAGGATTTAAGGGTCATGGCAAAAAATCTGACATGGATAAAATACAGTTCATTAGTATGGTAGATTATATTACTCTTTTCCAAAATTTCTAGTCCCTGTCCCTGTAGTGCCTCTTTGTTTGAGAGGATGATGCCCTGCTGAACTTTGAAGTGGCCTTGAGACTTGCTTTGACTGATGAAATGTAGATAGCAGAGACATGTGTTGCTTTGGGACAGAAGTTCAAGAGCCAGCATTTCTCTTTTTCCCTCTGTCACAGTGAGTAGTGATGTACTATGTAGCAGCTGCTTGATCCGCTTGGGCCCCAAAGTGACTGTACTATGAAACAAAGCCACAGTCAACACAAGATGGGCATGTATTGTTAAAAAGAAATAGACCTTTGATGTTAAAAGTGCCTGGGATTTGGGGGTTGGTTTTCATTGTAGCATAACTTAGTCTATATTCACCTATATGATTAGTTTTCCATTATGTACATTTTCTTTTCCATAAAAATTGGTTTGGTACTAATTTTCTGTTTTGATGGTTAAGCTATAGTTCAAGATACATATCCCAAAGGGATACATACTTAATGAAGCTTTCACATAGTAGGTTTAATTAAACCAGTGTGAAAAACTGTAGGTAGAAGGTAATAATTTTTCAATGCACAATCAAAACATACCTTATACCTTCTTAAGATTATAGTTTCTAATATAATATACACAGTGATAAAAAAGCAAAGTGAGTTTTTTCTTCTGTTTTTTAATGGTATTCATAGTAAACATTTCAGAAAAACTTCTCTGTTTAGCCAGGCATAGTGAAACATGCCTGTAATCCTAGTCCTTGAAAACTGAAGACAGGAGGATTTAAGGTTCAAGATCAGCCTCAGTAGCACAATGAGTCCCCCAAATTTTGGGGGTATAACTAAAAGGCAGAATGTCCCTGGTTCCAATCCTTACCACCACTAAAGTCCCTAGTCAATTTGAAGAACCAAAAAAAAAATACTAGGAATAAACAAAATGTGATATTGCATAAATTGTTTCTCAACTTTTAATAATAAAAGTATTCTGTCAGTCATGCTGAAGAAAGTACTCAATTAACCAATTAACATTGGAATCTTGATAAAGATAATGATAGCACATCATTCTCATATGTAGAAATGATCAGTGAGTACATCTAAGAGGCCGAGTAAAATAAATTACATGTAAAGCAGGCAGTGAATTAATAAAATGTAATTATTTTTTAATTTGTGATGATTACAGTGTTTTCCATCTTCAAAAAGTTTGTAGCATATTATTTCAAAATATAGATCTAAATTTGTAATTGATTTGATATTTAAAAATTTATATTATTTAACTTTGAGCCTAATTTCTATGGATAAAGTTCAGTGTAGAGTGCTTGCCTAACATTCATGAAGCACTGAATTTGATTCCCCAGTATTTTAAATTAAAACAAAATAAAATAAACAAATATTAAAAAAATAAAGTTAAGAAAATCAAGGTCCCACATTGTATAGTCTTGAAAATCCATAAAATCTAAATATCAGTATATGGGTAATGGACATGGAGCATTATATGAGGATTACAGAATAAATATAGGCATGAAAGTGCCAGATTTAAAAGCATTTATGGGAAAGGATAACATGAGAATGCATTAAGTCATTTGGAGTCATTATAGATCATTTAAATAATTTGAGTAATCCTTGAAAGCTTTTATTGGATTGATAATCATGTCTGTAGTTAAGTATTTATACTCTGGCAGCACTCATGATGAAGGAGAATGGTGATGAAGAGTCCTGACAAAAGATATTTAAGTAAAAGTGATGACATGATATATAAACATTTATTAAAGAAAAATATATGTACAAAGTTATCAAGAGATCATACTTGTTCCATATATGTGCAAAAATAACGATAAATTTATAATGATATGGCCATCACAAAATGCCTGGAAAGAATGAGAGGGATAATAATGGACACTAGAGTAGATTTTAAAGAAATCATGTTTTTAGAGGACTATGTTTTGGGTATGTGTTCGTGTGTGAGGGAGGATAAGTTATGCAATATATATTTTTTTCTCTTCAGTACTAGCTTCCTTAGATCTCTTTTCTTATCCACAGATCAACTTCCAGGAAGAATGATCAATTATCATTGTTCCAATTCTTAATAACTTGCCAACAGACACAATTTCACTGATTACCAGAATTCTCAGTATTTCTAAAGATAAATATTTTTATGCCCTTATGTTACTGAATATCTTAGCCACATTTGAAATTTGTTAGCATTTCTTATTAAAATACTCTTTATTAACACTGTTGGATTTTCTCCACACATTATGATCATTTTCCAGTGTCTGTGTTGAAGCTCTATTTTCCATTTTCTGTATTGTATCTCCACAGATCATCTCTGTAGCTAAGTGTCAACGTTCCTACAAGTCAATCTAGATACTCCTTTTGCCGTTTTACAATCTCTAGAAGACATTATTTAAATATTGAATTACTATATAGAGACTATTCTACTTTACATCTATGATTTGCAAATGTATACCTCTAGTCCAGAATATTTATTTATATTCTGACTCAGAGATAAGTATATGTGTATATACATGTATTTATATATAATATAATCTTCAGCATCTGCAAGTAACTCAAAGTTATTAGCTTTTCCTTGAGTCTTCTTAAGAAAATAATTGAATTTATTTTATATCCATGTGAAAATCACAATACATTTATTTATGTCTCTATAAAACAGATTATAAACAAGCAAAAAATTTAGGGCAGAGAAAACAAAAATTTAGAAGGTTCCGGGAGTGGTGGTACACACTTGTAATTCCAGTATTTGAGAGGCTGAGACAGGAGGATCGTGGTTCTTGGACAGCCTCAGCTACTTAGTGAGGACCTTTGAAACTCAGTGATACCCTGTTTTCTTTTTTTTCCTGTTTTTTTTAATTTATTAATTAATTATTTTTACAAGTAAATTTTTAAATTTTTTTTTAATTTTTTATTGAACATAAATGGTATACATTTAAACTATACTTGGTGCCCTCTACCCTCCCGCCCCTGTTTTTTCTTCCCCCCTCCCACCCTGTTTTCAAATAAAGAATAAAAAATAGAGCTGGGGTATAGCTCAAAGTTATAATGCTTCTGAATTCCATCCCCAGTAACCCTCAAAAAAATTCAGAAGGTGTGGAAAATACCATAGGAAAGTACAGAAGTTATCAATTAAAGAGAAAGTCATCTAATAAAGGGTGAATTCTACATCAAATGTCACAAAGAAACAAAAAGATCTTAATCCTGTAGAGAAATGCTGTGAAGTGGTAACACACACACACACACACACACACACACACACACACACACACGCACACACACACATACACACACACATACACACACACACACACACACACACACACACACACACACACCATTTGAATTAAGCTATTTACTCATCAGCTCCTGAAAGTTATTGGATTAGGGCTATTTCTAAGAGACGTTTTTTTTCTTGGGACTCTGGCAGGTAAAAAGAATTAACTTTCAGGCTTCCAAAATATCTCCTAGGCATTAAGATGAAGATATTGACAGTTGGAAATAATTTTATTTGTTTATTTTTTGTGTGGTACTGGGGTTCCTAGAAACCCTTCTACCTCCGGCCTACACTCCCAGACCTATTTTTTATATTTTTATTTGGAAACAGGGTCTCCTAAGCCAGCGCGGCTGGCTTCAAACCTTTGCGATCCTCCTGTCTCCACCTCCCAAGTGTGGGGATTACAAGCATGCACCACCATGCCTGGCTGGAAGTAATTTTAATGAAAGCAAATGAGTAATTTCCAGGCTTGTATGTAGGGAACTCTTAGTGACTGCTGTAGTCAACTTTGTGCATATTAGATTAATTTTCTCCTAAAACATCTTACTCTGTTCTGTCAGTACTTATAATGGTATTAAAATAAAATAGAGTTAAAACAGAAAAATAGTGGGGCAATTCAGACTAGTGGGGCAACCTGTTATTGTTGGTTCCCAAAACATAACTAGAATCCTTTATCTCTGTCCTCTAACATCTGCTCAAATATTCTTTCACATGAAGTTTATGTCTATGGTCTGCTAACATCATTAGCTCCTGGTTACTTCAACTGTCCATTTAAAGTTATTAGTCAATATGAAAATAACAAACTATGCCACAGTGAATCACTTGAATTCCAGAATATTTTATGCATTATTATGTAGTAAGAATCTTAAGATCTAATAATAATGATAATAAATTATCCTTGACAACTTCTCTCTGTGCTTGCTAATGCACTGGCATATAAGCCAACCTAACCAACCAAAATGATAACTTTGTTTATTGGAAGATACTATCTGAAGATGAAAGTGAGCCTCTCCTGGAACAAGGGACTCTATTCCAACAAAACCTAAATTTGTGGAGAGAAAAAATGCAACATTTTGAGTGGATTTTTTATAGTAACATTGAGAAGAATCACTCCTCTAATTTCTTGGAAAAACATATACAATGAAGCATCAAATAATATCCACTTGTTCAGAGTATACCACACCATAGTATTTCAATCATACAAAGTGTCACTTTGAGAACACATATATATTACTTTAAAAATGATAATCTCAAACCAGGCGTGGTGGCGCACGCTTGTAATCTCCGTGCTTGGGAGGCGGAGACAGGAGGATCGTGAAGGTTCGTAGCCAGCCACACTGGTTTAAGAGACCCTGTTTCAAAAATATAAAATAGAGGTCTGGGAGTGTAGCTCAGAGGTAGAAGGGCTTCCAGGAACCCCAGTACCACACACACAAAAAAACCCCAAAAACAAATACAAATGATAATCTCAACATTCTATCAGGACATAGATTATGGAGTATATGGCAAGATGAGTGGATACCATAGGCATGTGACCATGGTCACATCTTTTTTAATTGTAAAGTAGATGTTTTCCCATTGTTATTTTGTGGAATACCATACTGATAAAACATTCTTTGTTCTCTAGAGGTGGACCTACCTGAGACTCTATAAAGATTAATTATTGAATTCTTCCAGAATGGAAGAAAAACAACTTTTCTATGTGTGTTTATGGTTTCTTTGAGTGATGGTATCATATCTCAAATTTACATTTGTGTTACTGAAAAATCGAGCATTCAACAGAATTTAGTAGATGATTGGGTAGGGGTTAAATTAGTGATGTGTACATGTCTGTACGCACAAGTTTTTTACCCCAATATGATATATGAATATAATGCACCAATAAAATTTTTTAAAAAAGAATTTAGTAGATGAATTTAGATAAGAAGGAGCCAATGATTTTAGACATGTACCTGGCCTTCAACCTTCTGCTCAAATGGCTAGCTCACCAAAGACATTTGATAACATGGTGGTAGGATAGTTATTTCAGTAGCAGCCAGTCAATGTTTTCACAGTGGCTATGGTACCTGTGGTTGCAGGAATGAAAGGCCATTCTACCTTATTACCAATATCATCTGTAAATATTCAGATATATTTGTTTTTAATCATCTAATTATGTTTTGTCCAGATCTTCAGTCAATCAGCCAATCAACTGTCATTTCTCAGGTTTTCTTTCATGAAGCTGTTTCTCCTTACACGGTAAGTAGAAGAATCCCCAGAATTATTCTACTGTGTATTTGTCACAGTTTCTACTGTGAAAATTTATTTAACTATTTTCCAAAACCACTTATAAATGGGGACAAAATATGGTAACATTTTTCTGAATCATCAATGTTTTTAACCTGTCATGAGCTGGGCCATGTGTTCATATAAATCATATGAGTTCCATAGTTTTTTTTTTTTTCTAATTTCTCATGGATGCACTTTCTCTATCATATGTCATTGTTTTGTTAATGAATCTAATAATATTCAGGTCATAAAGAATAACTCTAAGTGCAAAGTATTATGATTCCTAGGATTAAGATATTAGTTTCTCTTCTAGGGCCCAAGAGGATGCTATGGGCAACTTTTCAAATTTTAAATGCTTTCTTGCTGAAACCACATGCTGTTGCTTTAGAGCTCTAACATTTTCACTAAAGCTTTCTTATTGGAACTTCTCAAACATTCCACATAATAAACGTATCTACTACAAATACCTCTAGCAGCACTGGATTGAATCACATAAGCAGGTCAGTTGATTGCTGCAGTATGCTTTCATCATCTTCCCCCTCTTCAAATTTTGCAGTCTTCTGCCGGGCTTGGTTGGAGCACGCTTGTAATCCCCGCGCTTGGGAGGCAGAGACAGGAGGATCGCCCTGGTTCGGAGCCAGCCTCGCTGGTTTAAGAAAAATATGAAATAGGTCTGGGAGTGTAGCCCAGAGATAGAAGGGCTTCCAGGAACCCCAGTACCACCAAAAAATAAAAATAAAAATAAATTGCAGTCTTCTGACTCAATTGATAAATTAACTGGAACATTACCCCAAGTGATTTGTAGTATTCATAGCACAGAGGGACCAACAAAATACGCACTTCTTTTTTTTTTTTTAATGGTAAAGTTCTTTTATTTTGAAGAGGCATCACAGAATCCTTCATTCTTCTGCATCTCTGAAAGATTCATCACTGCGGAAGGCACTGGAAACTATTTAGGTTTTATATGTAATACTCTCATGTGTATTCTATTTTTTCCTCTCCATGTATAATTAACAGAATGTCATCAGTATAGTGGGTCAGTTTAAGGTTTTATATAATATCTAATTAAACTCCTAAAAGACAAAGAACATAACATTATATAAGGCAGGAGCATGAATACATCTTACCACTTGTCCCATGAATATATCCCATTCTCTCTTGCATATTAATTGCTTCTGATTGTTGTAATAGGGATTGAAAAAAAATTGCCAGATCAATATTAATATTTCTGGTGCTTGCTAAGAAGCAATTGATCTAGTGATACGGTCACATTAATTCCTATCACAAATTGGCATTGTTTATTATCTATTTTCTAGATCCATTATTGTACATTTAGTAGACATGCATCATTAGCCACAACAACAACAAAAACAAAAAAGACTGCACGTTAAGTTTGTGAGAGTATTCATTGAAGACCAAATTCAACAGTACTTAAAAGGTCCAGATAGGTCAATTAAGTAGAGGTATAAAAGAAACCTCCCCTGCATTCTTGAATTTTTTGAAGATAACACTAGTCTCTTTGCTATGGCTTTTGACTTGTTATTACCAGGCATTGAGTAGTCACAGTTTCAGGGACATATCCTTGGCTTTTCATACATATTGGCTCTAGTTTCATAAATAAGATATTTGGAAACTGCCATACTATCACATGCCAGGGATTTTTGCCACTCCACTTACTACAGAGTCTTTATTTCCATCTGTCTGGGTAATGATCCAGCTCTAGGACCTTATCCCATTGTTATGGTTTGGATCTGTAATAGCTCCCAAAGGTTCATGTGTTGAAGGCTTGGTCCCCAGTGGCACAATGTTCAAGGATAGGGATTTGTGGAGCTGATTGGATCATAAGGACTCTGATCTCATTAATGGATTAACTCACTGATGAGTTCATAATTGAATGGACTTTTAGGAGGTAGTGGAAACTGCAGGAGAATTGCCTAGTTGGGGGAAGTAGATCATTGAGGATGTGCCCTAGTATATTTTGTCAACTCCTTTACTCCCACCCCAATCCTGGCTGCCATGAGGTGATCAGTTTTCTTTTGACATGTCTTTCTGCCATGATATTTCTGCCTAGGAAACAGTGGGCCATGGACTGAAACCTCTGAAACCAGAAGTCCAAATAAATCTTTACTTCTCTAAAATGTTTCGCTCAGGTATTTTGTCACACTGATGGAAAATTGATTAACACACTTACCAATTGCTTTTGAATTGCTCTTTTTTTTTTCTTTTCTTTTGTGGTACTGGGGATGAAACCCAGAGGCCTTCTACCTCTGGGTTACACTCCCAGACCTATTTTATATGTTTGTATTTGGAAACCGGGTCTCTTAAGCCAGCTGAGGCTGGCTTCGAACCTACTTGATCCTCCTATCTCAGCCTCCCAAGCCATGCCCAGCTTTGAATCACTCTTACTTGCAAGTATTTGAGTTAGGGTTCCCTAAAATGCAGGCACTGAGATGAAGATTCATTTTTAAGTAGTTTGTTTTGGAATTGAAGGAGAAATTAATATGAAATGCAAAACTGAAGAAAAGATATCATGAAACTATCTACCTCTGGTAACTGAAGCTTAATTAATTGTACTAAAAATAGTGCAAAATATCTTTCTGAGAATGTACAATTGTAACCTGGTGTGGTGTTGCATGTTTGTAATCCTAGCATTCGGGAGACTGAAACCTGAGAATCAGGGTTCGAGGACAGACCCAGCTACTTACTGAGGCCCTGTTTCAAAATAAAGAATAAAAAATAGGGCAGGAGGTACAGCTTGAAGGTCAAATGCCCCTGGGTTACATCCCTAGACCCACAAAAAATAATGTATAATTGTGAGATATTTGATTTATTAATATCTATAGCCATTGCTTGAAGGCTTATTTCAAGTGTCATTATTTCCAGTACTTCTAGCATCCCATGATCGATGGGTACAGTGGTCTTCAGTATTTTCAGATAAAGGCCATAAGCTATATTGAAGCAAGAACTCACAAATGAAGTTGCTAGTCATCTGGCACATGAGAAAATGCTGATGTCTGAGCATCAGGTACAAATTCATGATTAGTAAATACTATGGGGCAACAGACTTGTGCTGGGACAGTCCTGAGTAAGCTAGAATATATAATAACCTTATTTTTCCACATTTAAGTTATCTTCCTACCACATTTTCTGTTTTATACTGTTACCAGAATTTTCTCAATTTACTAATATTATCACCTCCTTTCTCTGTCAAATACCCTGGTTGCTTATTATAGGTCATGGACAAAGTCAAATTTTTTTATTTATTTTTTTATTTTTATTTTTTATTGGTGCATTATATTCATACAACTTATTGGGGTAAAAAACTTGTGTGTACAAACATGTACTCATCGCTGATTTAACCCCTACCCAAATCCCACCCCATTCCCTCCCCGTCCCTCCCTCCCTTGCTTGGCTTAGTGATTGACTTCGATATGTTTAAGTACATTGTGAGCTTTAGAGATTTTCCTCTTCCCCCCTCATTTCTCCTCCTTTAGGTTGTCTTATTTACTCCTCTTTTCTCCCTAACTCTCACATATTAGGGAAAGCATCTGATTTCTTATTTTTTGGCCTGACTAATCTCACTTAGCATAATGTCCTCCAGTTCCATCCATTTCCCTGAAAATGATGTAATTGAGTTTTTTTTGATGGCTGAGTAAAATTCCATTGTGTACATATCCCACAGTTTTGTAATCCATTCATCTGTTGATGGACATCTTGGCTGGTTCCATAGTTTGGCTATCGTGAATTGTGCAGCTATGAACATAGATACACATGCATTAGTTTGGCAGTTTGGTTTCTTTTCTTTTGGGTAGATACCCAACAGTGGTATTGCTGGATCAAATGGTAGATTTGTTCCCATTCTTCTGAGGATTCTCCATACTGTTTTCCAAAGTGGTTGCACTAATTTGCAATCCCACCAACAATGTCTTAGAGTTCCCACTTCTCCACATCCTTGCCAGCATCTGTTGTTTTTTGTGTTTTGAATGATGGCCATTCTAGTTGGAGTTAGGTGAATTCTCAGGGTAGTTTTGATTTGCATCTCTCTGATTGCCAGTGATGTTGAGCATTTTTTCATGCATTTATTGGCCATTTGAATTTCTTCTTTTGTGAAGTGTCTATTTAGTTCATTTGCCCATTTTGTTATTGGATGCTTTGTTTTCTTAGTGTTGAGTTTATTGAGTTCTCTGTATATTCTAGATATTAGTCCTCTATCAGTGGTGTAGGTGGCAAAAATCTTCTCCCATTCTGTTGGCTCTCGATTGAGATTCTTGATAGTTTCCTTTGCTGAACAGAAGCTCTTCAGTTTCATGCAATCCCATGTATTGATTCTCCTTTTAATTTGTTGTGCCTTTGGGGTCTTGTTGAGGAAATGTTTGTCTGTGCCTATGTGTTGTAGTGTTGGACCTATGCCCTCTTCAAGGAGCTTCAAAGTTTCTGGTTTAATTTCCAAGTCTTTGATCTATCGTGAGTTGACTTTTATACAGGGTGAAAAAGTGGGATTAACATCCAATTTTCTGCATATGGTTAACCAGTTTTGCCAACACCATTTGTTGAAGAGGCTATCTTTTTTCCAGTGTATGTTTTTGGCCTTTTTGTCAAAAATCAATTGGCTGAAAGTGTGTGGACTTGTTTCTGGGTCTTCTATTCTGCTCCATTGGTCTATATATCTGTTCTTTTGCCAGTACCATGCTGTTTTTATTACAATGGCTTTGTAGTATAGTTTAAAGTCAGGTATTGTGATTCCTCCTGTGTGGTTTTTGTTGCTGAAAACTACCTTGGCTATTCTGGGCTTTTTGTTATTCCAGATAAATTTAAGGACTGATTTTTCTATGTCTGTGAGGAATGATCTTGGTAGTTTAATGGGCATTGCATTAAATCTGTAGATCACTTTTGGGAGGATAGCCATTTTAATGATATTTATTCTGCTAATCCATGAACATGGAAGGTCTTTCCATCTTCTAAGATCTTCTTCGATTTCTTTTTTCAGTGTTATATAATTTTCTTTGTAGAGATCTTTTACCTCCTTGGTCAAGTTTATTCCTAGGTATTTTATTTTTTTGTGGGAGATCCTGAGTGGAAGTGTTTTCTGAATTTCTTTTTCAGTGGATTTATGGTTGGTGTACAGGAAAGCTTCTGATTTTTTAAGATTGATTTTGTATCCAGATACCTTGCTGAATTTGTTGATCAGTTCTATAAGCCTTTTGCTTGAGTTTGTTGGGTTTTCTAAATATAGTATCATGTCATCTGCAAATAGTGAAAGCTTAAGTTCTTCTTTTCCTATTTGTACTCCTTTGATTTCTTCCTTTTCTTGCCTTATTGCTCTGGCTAGAGTCTCTAGTACTATATTGAAGAGAAGTGGTGATAGTGGACATCCTTGTCTCGTTCCAGTTTTTAGGGGGAATTCTTGAAGTTTTTCCCCATTTAATATAATGTTGGCAGTGGGCTTATTGTAGATTGCCTTAATAATATTGAAATATGTTCCTTCTATTCCAATTCTCTGCAGTGTTTTTATCATAAATGGATGTTGAATTTTATCAAATGCTTTTTCACCATCTATTGAGATGATCATGTGGTTTTTGTCTTTGATTCTGTTTATATGATGAATTAAATGGATTGATTTTCGTATATTGAACCAGCCTTGCATCCCTGGGATGAACCCTACCTGGTCATGGTGAATGATTTTCTTGATGTGGTTTTGAATGCGTGTTGCTAGTATTTTGTTTAATAGTTTTGCATCCAAGTTCATCAGAGATATAGGCCTGTAGTTTTCCTTCCTTGAACTGTCTTTATTCGGTTTGGGTATTAGTGTGATGTTGGCTTCATAGAATGTATTTGGGAGAGTCCCGGTTTTTTCTATTTCCCGAAATAGTTTGAGTAGTATTGGGATTAGTTCTCCTGTAAAGGTTTTATAGAATTCACTTGGGAAACCATATGGTCCTGGGCTTTTCTTTGATGGTAAGCTCTTTATTGCTATTTCAGTCTCTTTGATTGTTATTGGTTGGTTTAAGTGTTCTATATCTTCTTGACTCAGTTTAGGAAGGTTGTATTTATCTAGGAAGTTGTCTATTTCCTCCAGATTTTCCATTTTGTTGGAGTATAGTTTTTCGAAGTAGTTTCTGATAATCCTCTGGATTTCTATGCTGTCAGTAGTAATGTCTCCTTTTTCATCCCTTATCTTCATAATTTGGGTTGATTCTCTCTTTTTTTTAGTTAGGTTGGCTAGTGGTTTATCAACCTTGTTAATTTTTTCAAGAAACCAGCTTTTGGTTTTGTTGATTTTCTGTATTGTTTTTTTATTCTCTATTTCGTTAATTTCTGCTCTAATTTTAATAATTTCCTGTCTTCTGCTGGCTTTGGGGTGCAATTGTTCCTGCTTTTCAAAGGCTTTGAGGTGTGTCATAAGGCTATTTATTTGAAGATTTTCTGTTTTTCTTATGTGAGCACTCAGTGCTATAAATTTTCCTCTTAATACTGCCTTCAAAGTGTCCCAGAGGTTTTGATATGTTGTTTCTTTATTTGTTTCTAGAAATTTCTTGATTTCACCTCTTACATCTTCTATGACCCATTCTTCATTTAGAAGTGTGGTGTTCCATCTCCACATGTTTATGTTGTTTCTCTGGGTCTTCTTATAGTTGATTTCTAGTTTCATTCCATTATGGTCTGAAATGACACAGGGAAGTACGTAACATTTGTTAAATTTGCTTGTGCTCATTTTGTGTCCCAGGATGTGATCTATTTTGGAGAAGGTTCCATGAGCAGCTGAGAAAAATGTAAACTCTGCTGTAGTTTGGTGAAATATTCTATATGTGTCCAACAGGTCCATTTGGCTAATGGTGTTCTTTAGTTCTGAGACATCTTTACTGACCCTTTGTCTGGAAGACTGGTCTAGTATTGTGAGAGGTGTGTTGAAGTCTCCCAGTATTATCGTGTTGGGATTTATGTGTGACTTCATGTCACAAAGAGTTTGATTTATGAAAGTAGCTGCCCCTATGTTTGGGGCGTAGATGTTGATTATTGTTATTTCCTCTTGCTGGACTATTCCTTTTACCAGTAAAATGTGACCTTCTTTGTCTCTTCTAATAAGTTTGGGTTTGAAGTCTAACTTGTCTGATATCATAGTTGCTACTCCTGCTTGTCTTCGAGTACCATTAGCATGGATTACCTTGCTCCAGCCCTTTACTTTGAGTTTGTTCCTATCTTTACTTGTGAGGTGTGTTTCTTGTAAGCAGCAGATGGATGGATTGTGGCTTTTAATCCATTTTGCCACTTTATGTCTTTTTATTGGGGAGTTGAGGCCGTTTACATTCAGTGTGATTATAGAGAGATAATTTTTAATTCCCAACATGTTAAGATCTTTTTTCTGTTTGAGATACTGTTTATTCTTCTTTGCTTAGTTGTCTGCTGGATGGGAATTCTTGTTTCTTTGTTTCTGGTGTGTATTACCCATTTCCTCTTTGCAGTTAATCTCCTTGAGTATTTTCTCTAGCGCTGGTTTTGAAGACATAAATCCTTCAGTTGCTGTTTGTCATGGAAGCTTCTTATTTCCCCATCTAATTTGATGGATAGTTTTGCTGGGTAGGAAATTTTTGGCTGGAAGTTGTTTTCTTTCAGAGTTTGGAATATGTTACTCCAAGCCCTTCTGGCTTTCATGACTTGATTTGGGAAGTCTGGAGTGATTCTAATTGGTTTGCCTCTGTATGTCACGTGGCCTTTTGTTTTTGTTGCCTTTAAGATTCTCTCCTTGGCTTCCACATTAGTCATTTTGACAATTATGTGGCGTGGGGATCCTCTTCTCTGATTCTGTCTAAAGGGAGTTCTATAAGTTTCCTGGAACTGTGTATCGACCTCTTGCTCTATGTTTGGAAAATTTTCTGCTATTACTTCCTTGAAGAGATTATTGATCCCTTTGGTTTCACCTTCTTTTCCCTCCTCTATTCCAATTATTCTTAGGTTAGCTCTCTTGAAATGGGCCCATATTTCTTCAATGTCAGATTCCTGCTGTTGGGTTTTTTTTTTCTAAATTCGAAACTATGCGTTCATTTTTTGAATGATCATCTTCAAGAAGCAAGATTCTATTCTCCATGTGGTCTAATCTGTTGTTTATACTTTGAATTGAGGCCTTTACTTCATTAATTGCATCCTTTATCTCTTTTTGACTCTCTCTAAATTCTTTTCGAAAGTCCTCTATTATTTCTAAAGTTATTTTCCTAATTTGATCTTCTAGAGATCTTTGGATTTCTGTGTTATCAGGTTCTGATGTTGTGGGGTTGTTGGCATTCACTGCTCCATTGTTATTTCTCTTTCCCATGATTTTGGAAGTTTGTGCCTTCTCTGGGTTCTTCCCTGAGTCACTACGAGTTCACTTAAGATGCTCTGGATCTCGAGTCTGTGGTATCTCAGTCACCACTACTCCTTTACTGGGTTGTATCACAAAGTCTCAGACCCAGGGAGTCAATCAAGGCTGCTTAGACCATGGGGGGTGCCAAGTTGGGCGTTCTCTAGTGGGGAGTTGTGACTATGGTATGATATCTCTGCCACTCCCCCACTGGGCTGCACTGCTAAAATCTCCGACCCAGGGAGACTATTTGCGCAAGTCCCTGGGAGTGCAGTACTGGGATTTCTCCCCTAGGGGCGGCAATTTGACTCACGGTTGCTGAGTGCGCTGATGGAGCTGTAGTGAACTCGGTGGATTCGCTGCTGCCGTCACTGGCAATATGGCACCTCTGCCATGGCCTCGGCCGTGATGCTGCGTATTTCTTCTCTGGTTTTGAACTCCGCTCTGAGTCCTTGCCAGTTGTGCTGTGCCTGGCCCTTGGGAGCTTTAGATGTTCCCTTCACCAACAAAACTGCTGACTGCCGCCCGGCTGTTCAGCACCTGCTCACCTCAGCTTGCTGTCCACCCCTCCTCTCAGGCACCTGGTGGCTGGTTGAGTGGGTTGGTCTAGGGCCGTCCGGTGAACTCACCGCTGTCCCCAGCAGTAAGATGCTGCTTCTGCATCCTAGGCCACGAGGCCAGAGTACCTCCTCTCTGGATTTGAGCTCTGTTTTGAGTCTCCCTCCTCTCTGGAGCCTGGTGCTGCTAGGGGAGATGTAGGCCGCGCCGCTTCGGCCACTCTGCGCCGCGGCTCTGGCTGCTCTGCACCATGGGTATGGCCACTCCAGCCGCTCCGGCCATTCCGCGACGCGGCTCTGGCTGCTCCGGCTGTTCTGGCCGCTCCACTCCAGCTGCTCTGGCCGCTCTGCTCAGCTGTTCTGGCCGCTCCACTCAGCTGTTCTGGCCGCTCTGCTCTGGCTGCTCCAGCTGCTCAGCTCCGCGGCTCTGGCCACTCCGCACCGCCGCTCCAGCCAATCCACGCTGTGGCTCTGGCTGCTCCGGCTGTTCTGGCCGCTCCGCTCGGCTGCTCTGGCTGCTCTGCTCGGCTGCTCTGAACCGTGGCTCTGGCTGCTCTGCACCGAGGGTCTGGCCACTCTGGCCGCTCCGGCCGTTCTACGACGCGGCTCTGGCTGCTCCTGCTGTTCTGGCCGCTCCGCTCGGCCGCTCTGGCCGCTCTGCTCGGCTGCTCTGAACCGCGGCTCCGGCTGCTCTGCACCGCGGGTCTGGCCACTCCGGCCGCTCCGGCCATTCGGGGACTCGGCTCTGGCTGCTCCGGCTGCTCAGAGCACTCCGCTCCGCGGCTCCCTCGAATCCGCACTGCGGCTCTGGCCACTCCGGCTGCTGCGGCCACTCCACGCTGCATGGGCGTGGCGCTTCGGGCTGGTTTTTTTCGGTGTCTTGTTTTTCCAGCCCTTTTTCTCTGTCCCTTGTATTTACCATTTTTATTTCTTTGCTGGTGGTGTTTTCTGGCTCTGAAAGGCACTGGTTTTGTGATAGTAGAGTTGGATTGTTAGCAGGACTTGTAAGTGCCACTTTCTTCCGTCGCCATCTTCCCGGAAGTCCCCAAAGTCAAATTTTTTTAAATGGCCTACACATTTGAATATTATGTTCCCATCTCTTCTGGGCCCATTATATGTGCAGTTCCTTCTAACTACAGCACACTTCTCCTCGAGTGCCATGGAACATGCCTATAATACCAGTATTTTAGAGGTTGAGACAGAAAGATCACAGGTTGAGGATAGCCTCAGCAACTTACTGAGACTTTGTTTTAAAATAAAAAATAAAGTCCTGGGTAAATGGCACTTTTCTCCTGGGTTCAATCTCTAGTACCAATAAACTAAAACAGAATAAAAAATTCAAAAAACACTCCTCTTATCTTTTCTATTTCAGGTATCAGGTAAATATGCCAATTCATGTTTTATGCATTAGGTTATTTTTTAATTAAAACAATTTTATTTATTATGGGATATAAAATATTTGAAAAATTCTATAGATAATAAGATGATTAAAATATTTTCAAGACATCTGAATAAACTCTACTTCTCCTATATAATCTCCTGGTTCAGGTCTAAGAATAAATGGAAAACTTTTTGTAATCTATTAGTGCTTCTTATAGGTGTGCCATAACAAAATACCACAGGCTAGGTGGCTGACATAAGAGAAATGTATTTTCTCACAGTTCTGAAGATTTGAAAATCCACAATCAAGATATCAGCATGGTAGGATTCACTTTGAAGCCTTCACTCTGGGATTATGGATGGTTGCCATCTTACTGTGTTCATATAAAATCTCTTATAAGTATTGTGTGCTAACATACTGTAACACTGATGCTCCATAATTTATTTCTTGAACATGCACATGAAGAAAGTTCTCTCCCTCTCTTCCTCTTTTTATAAGGACACTATTATCAACTAAGTGCTTGTGTCTTTCCCTAAATAATGTATATGGTGAAATCCTAACCCTCATGGAAATGGTATTTGGATGTGAGGTCTTTGTGAAGAGATGCAAAAGAATTTATTTCCTCTTTGCTCTCTCTGCCTTGTTTGGACACAATAAGCATCTGGTCAACTGTAAACTAGGCTGAAGGCCCTCACCAGAAATCTATTATGTCAGCATCCTGATTTTAGACATCCAGGCTCCAGAAAGAATTTTCTTTGTTTAATCCACTCAGTTAATTATCTCTTTGATATAGTAGCCTGAACTTACTAAGACAAAAGTTAGTACCAGAAAGCAGAGTGCTGCTATAACAAATACCTAAAAATGCAAAACTATCTTTAGTGCCATATAATGACTATAAGCTGGGAGAATTTTGTGATGCATTCTAAAAAAATTGCTTAGCATGATAGCACACACCTGTAATCCCAGTATTTGGGAGACTGACACAGGAAGATCACAGGTTTGCAGCCAGCCTCAGAAATTTAGTGAGGCCCTGATTCAAAATAAAAATTTAATAGAGCTGAGATGATGCCCAGAGGTAGAATGCTCCGGGTTCAAACCCCAGTATCACACATTAAACAATAAAATAAATAAAAATAGTAAATAAAATAGTTAATATTGCCATAAAGAGACTTTTGAAGGTAGTTTTGAGAGGTTCTCAGAAAGACAAAAGAAGTGCTAGAGAAAAAAATACTACATCTTCTTAATGAATACATAAATGAGCATGAGTAGAAAGTTAATAGAAATACTGTCAGAAAAAGCTTTACTGATGAGACCTCAGATGGAAATGAGGAACATGTTAATAGACAGTGGAGAAAATGCAATTCTCATTATAAAGTGGCAAAGAATTTGGTTAAATTCTGTTCAGGTTACACTGCTTGGTGAATGTAGACTTTTCAAGTTTTGAACTGGATATTTAGTTAAAAAAATTTCTAAGTGAATTAGTGAAAGAGGAGGTTTGCTCTTCCCGAGTGTTTGTAGTAAAATGTGAGAAAGGGAAAATTAATTGAAAACTAAATTGTGGGCAAAAAGTATCCAGAACTTAAAGAGCTAAAAATATTTCTGCATATATATTTTAGCAATAAATAAGAAAACATATTCTCAGTGATCACTGAGGTTATAGGAGAGAAAACACTTGATAAGGAAATGATTATGGAGGTGAATCACAGACATAATCAGTCAATTCAGTGGAAAAACTGCCAGTTTGAACTGAAGGGAAAAGATATGGAATGCGAAGGAAGAAGGCTGTCAGATTTCATGTATTATTTTTTGTAGTACTGAAGATTGAACCCAGTGGCATTTTCCTTCTGAGTTACACACCCAACTCTATTTTTTTTCTTGGTACTGAAATAAGGTCTTGGTTTCTTTTATCTTGGTTGAGTTCCTCTTAAAGACTCCCCTTACCTAAACCAGTTATTGTAAACTGTAGAACTGAAATAAATGACTGGATTATAGCCAAATATATTTCCAATGTGATGCTTGCAATTTTAATCATGTATCTATTGTCTTCTAAATGTGAAAGAACACTTATGTTCTGCTTAGTAACAGTCCAGTGAATAGCCTCCTCTGCTATCATTTGGCTTTGGGATCGCAGGCTCCCATTGTCAATAAATACACCACTATTTGGTGTTTGATTTCTTCCTCTACTTCACTATAGGTTGATACTAACTAGATATAGACCTTTAATAGATTTCAGACAGCTTCCTCCATAGTACTACTCAGAATTAGCATAGATTTTTTTTTTTTAGGTTAAGAGCAGTCTTCCCAAGACTTCCTTCTTTTTAGACATCCGCATGTTCTGGGGATCCCAAGTCCCCTCATGCTTTTGATAAACTAGCTTTAAATTTGAGATATCCCATTACATTTTTGGGTTCAATTATTTACTACAATGAGTCAGATGAAGAGATTAATAGCTTCTTGTTTTTCACATTTCTAGTGTCTTCTTGATATATCCTCTACCCAGCGTATTGGTGTGTATCATGAATCAGAATATTCAAACCAACAAAATGTCCAGAATTTGAACTGAGGTTTTATTATATAGATGTGATTGATTGAATCATTTGTCAAATTATTGAACTCAGTCTTCATTTTCCTCCTTCTCCTTTCAAGAGTTCAAAATGATATTAAGTGTTTGGTTCAAATATGCCATCTCCTAGTCACATGATAGTTGATCTTTTCCACATGGCTAACCCCATACTTAAGCTTTATAGGAGCCATCCCTGAGGCACACAAATTCTTTATTAGATAATACATATGGATAGTAATATCCATGCTCCTCAAAGTCAGATTATTAAAAAATCAACTCTTGACAACTTTTGGTTGGATAAACTGTCGACAGCTCATGTAGAAATAAAGTATTCTGAAGCTTTTTCTGAATTGACATAATTAGTCAAATATTTTGACTATAAGAAACAGAAAATGGTGGCATACAATACTGAAAATATCTTGTCTTTAGTGGGTCATATATAATTGTGGTTCAACATAAAATATTTTTTTAAAAATAATTTTACTTAATAAATAAAGTATAAAACAGAAATGTTTTAGAAATAACTTATAGATTTTTGAATCATAAAAATGTATAAGATATACTATACTACAAAATCCTAAAATTTTTGCCAAAAATACAAAGAAAGAAATCCTTGTTCTACACACTTTATTCTTAGTATGTGATTTAATTTCTTGTCCAAATAATAGATTGTTTCATTAAAAGTTTTGATTAGAAAGAGCATCTAACTATTTAAATTATATTAATTCAGATTTTTTAAGGGTTTCAACTCAAATCCAGTACACTTCCTATCCTGATTCTTTGTTGACAATACTTCTAAAGATCAATCAAGTGGAAAAGGGGACATAACCATAGTCTGAATTCTAGTGTTTCTACTAAAGAAAATACCCATTATATGGATAATAAAGTTATGGACACAGTGAGATCTGAGGTGTGTGTGTGTGTGTGTGTGTGTGTGTGTGTGTGTAGGGGTGTTATAGGAGGATTGAACCCAGGGATAATCTACATCTGAACTACACCCCCAACCCTATTTTAAGTTATTATTTATTTTGAAACAGGATCTCACTAAGTTGTGGAAAGCCTAGCTAAGTTGTTGAGGCTGACACTGAACCTATGATCTTCCAGTCTCAGCCTCCCAAGTATGGGGATTACAAATGTGTGCCACCACTTTCAGTCATTGTGAGATCTTAATAAGCAAAAAGCAGAATCCCTATCAGGGGCCCCATCAAGAGCCCACTATAGTTGCAGACAGTGAGATCCCCAGTGGGAAGAAAGCAAGCGTAGTCGCCAATGGGAGGAAAACAAGCAAAAAGCAGCAACTTTATTCTGCAGATCCTTTCCTTATATAGGGTTCTGCACAAAACAGTGTACAACCACGTTAGTGGATGTGCACATGCATGCTACACCTTGCATAGTCATGGCACATGTGTGTTACCTTTGCACATAAATGTATCCAATGCACATGTGGGACATGTATCCGCACTTATAACCACTGCAAGGACCGCTGGCATCCCTGGGTAAATCAGGAATGAGGCACTCCCGACTGAGAGGGATATACTCCTGACTGCAGCTGCACAGGGTCCAGCCTTCACCAGCAGCCTGTACTTACTCTGGGCCCCCACAGTCTCCAAACCTTTATGAGCACAGTTGTTGCCACACTGCAGTGGTAAACATGTCACATAAGTCTTGGAGATATGGTCCTCTCATTCTAGTTAATCATTTCAGATGGACCTCTGGAATATTCAACTATTTAAACATTACCTCTTTTATTTTTTCTTTCAGTTTCTCACATTGCTCTGGGATACAGGAAGAAGAAGAAATAATCTAAACTGAAGGGAGGCTGCTAACAGCCAGAAGGAAGCATTGAATTTGTTTCTTTAGAAACATAATTATATAAGCCTCTTCTCAAATGTTGAAGGAATGCAGGCCCATTACATCCCCACCGTTATCTTGTTAGAATACTCTCCTCTTTTGATACTCTTCGCCATACCAAATTAGGGTATATAAATGGGTCTTAACTTTTAAAGTAGTAACATGGGATGTTCTAGGACTAAATGTTTCCTCCAATGTATGTGAATCTTGCTGGCACTCAATACTCACTCTTCAAGAAATGGATTTGCTCATACAATTAAACATAAGCAATTGAGAGTTAAGCAGATTTCTATTGCCTCTTACCAGCCAAACTCCAGCAGGGGTAATGTAGGAAGAGCTTTAACCTTTAAAATTGTGGCTTTCTGCCATATCCATATTAAAGCATCCATGATGCAGGGGCTGGGCATGACAATAATGAGAATTTAAAAATCCAAACTAAATATACTAGGGGAAATTGTCGCAGAACTTAATTAGCCATATGCAGCCAAAACCACTCAGCTCTCAGAAGCAGCATGAGCAGGCACAGTTACTGTGAAGAGGGAAATCTCCAGTATGAACGTTGTGGAGGCTTAAGTGGATTGAATTCATTACCCTCACTATCACCTCTCCACCTCAGATCCTTGTCAGCACTGACCTGTCATAATCCAAACAATCTTAAGCCTGCCGTACCTCTGCTGTCCTACAGTTAGTTCCTTTTGCCTCTCCTCTGTTTTTCTTAATATATTTTGCTTTATGATGTCTTTATTACTCTTTTATTGGTGCATTGTAATTGTACATTATATAGAAACTCATAGTGATATTTTGATATATGCACACACTGAGGTCAGTTAGTCTCTCTCTTAATATCCCCCCTTCATCTTCCCCTGACATGATAGTTCTTCCCTGTTCAGAAAAATAGTTGTAATTGGAGAATATTAGGTTGAGTGAAAACAACCACAGGAATCTAATGAAAATGAGAATAGAGACCAGTAAAGAAGTGAAAGTGGATCTACTGAGGGAAGAGAAGGAAAAGGGATGTTTGGGAAAAGAAACAGACAAGATAATGTCATGAGTGTGTATTGATGTATTAGTAGGAAGCCTTCGTATTTTCTTTAAATTGCTGTATGAGTGGGCACATTTTCTAAGATTCAGATATAATCATATTATTTTACAGTTAAAATTCTTCAAAAACATTTTAATATGTAACATCCAGTCATAGCACCTTAAGAGAGCATATCTTTTATGGTGAGGCCCTTACCTATCATCTTGATCTTAGGCTACAGTTTTATTTCCTCTATTCAAGTTATAGAAAAAGCCAATATTTCATGTTCATCCCTAGAATAAGCAAAATTATTAACTAAGACTTTAATTCTGTATATAATCTTTAGTCTTCTCATACTGCCTCTCTCTTCTAAGTTGGAAGATGGGGGAAAATTCATCAGAACATATTGTACCAAATTATTGCATTGAGTCATCTCTTTTTATCTCTGTCTTAATTTTCCTAAAGAAAATAAAAAATTAGAGCACAAGTTTTTCATTTGTTTAATAAAATGTAATAGTAATGTTGATAATTTTAATGGTGAGCACATGCTGGTTATAAGAGCATTCATTTGCATTTTGATTCTTAAGATTTTTACATAATTTAAATTTGATATTTAGGTTCAAGATCTATCTCCATTGATTACTTTCATATTGTTTGCAATTGCTTTATTTCTCAAAATATAAAAAAATCTTCATACAACCAAATTTAAAAATTATGAGACTTCAAAAGTGAAAGTGAACTCCAAGATCATCTAGACCCCAGAGCCTTGAGTTCCTATAGATTTAGCAATTCTCCACCCATTCAATGTTGCTTGGCAGGAATTGTCTTTTGTATGAAGGTTGATAGAAGTAGTTTAGAAAAGAAAGCATTAGCGCAGGAATGATAAAATTTACAAATCCATTACAGCACCAGGTTCCAGTCTCACATTCTCTTTACAAGAATCAGAACACTTAACTGCTGTTCTATAGCTTCAAATACCTTATGAGGTATACTATGTATTGGAAAGCTTAAATCCTACTTTCTAGGTAAATATTATTTTCATCATAGAATATATTTTTGCCAAAACCAAACTAAACCAAAGGGAAGCAAAATGAAACAAAGCTTCCGTTTTTTCCCACTGTTATTTGAGCCATTTGAATCTTAGTTCAAGTTCACTTAATGTAAAATTTAATTACTAAAAATACAAGCCCTATTCTACCCATAAACTTTAAAGACAATTATACTTAAGAAAAAAAATAATAATAAACATTAAGAAATTAGGAATCTATGAGTACTGAGGCATAAACCAAAAGAATTATTGAGAAAATATTGCTGGAGAAAGTAAAATGTTGGCTTTCATTAAAAAGGTAAGGCATACAAAAGTAAGTGCACGTGTGTGTGTGTGTGTGTGTGTGTGTGCATGTGTGCGTGTGTGTGTGTGTGTGTGTGTGTGTGTGTGTGTGAAGGGCTGTAGTTATTTCATGAGAAATGAGTTTCTGATGGTTTTAAATCTAAAAAAGTCTAGTGTTGTGGTAAAACAAAAATGCCACATACCTTTGTCTTTTTTCTCTCCAATTTTAATTTTCACTTTCTAGCATATTCACATTTTGCAGATGGTAAATATTCTATGGTAAATAATTTTTGAAAACAATTAATACCTTATGCTTCTAAAATTCAAAGACATATTATATTAATGGAATGTATTTTAACAAATGAAATAATAGATGAAAAAATGTAGGTAATGTTATTTAATCTAATGTCTTCCAAGATTTGGCTGGAGACTCTTAACCAAAAAACAAGTATCTATATATTGAGAGCATTATTTGTTTTGTAGAGCACTATACAAATAATTATGTTTCAAAAATAAAATATCCATTCTGATGATCTGATTTCCCTAGCCTTGTCTACTTTGCTTACTAAATTATTTTGTCTATTCTATCCATTTAAATATTTGTTATCTATCTTATTTATATGATTCATTCCAATAGAATTACCTACTCTGAGTAATGACTTATGAATGAGGAATATAAAATAATTTGCTTTTCTACAATCCTGGACTGTTGTAGGGAAAAAATTAAAAAAAAATAGTAATAGCAGGTCACCTAATAGACCACATTTAGTTAGCCACATTAAAATTAAAATAATAATAATATATTTTGAGGTACTGAGGACTGAACCCAGGGAAATTATATCTCCAAGCTATACCCCAACCCCTATTTTTATTTTTAAAAAGAGTCTCACTAAGTTGTGGAGGGTCTCACTAAGTGGCTGAGACTGTGATTTCCCTGTCTCGGCCTCCCAAGTACTGGAATTAAAAGCATGTGCCACCACATCCAACTTATGAAAATTTTTAAAAAGAAAAAGAAATTTTATTTTTAAATTTACTTCAAAATAAAATTGTGTTTTCTTTGTCATAGAATATTTCCTCTAGTCTTTGAAAATGCATTTTCAATTAAATGCATAATAACATAAATATTATCTATTATTTTTAAAAAAGCTAAAACTTAGATTATAACTAGTAATCTTTAACTTTTCTCTTGTACTTAAACCATTGTATTCTTTTTGTAAAGAGTACCAAGTTCAAAGACTTTGTACAGCTATTCTTTATGCTGAGTTGATTATACAGTGGTCTTAACTGCCTTAACAATGCATCATGGATTAATATCCAATACAGAGGTGGTAAGTGTTTTGATAATATCCCTTACTAGCAGGCATGATTAGACAGTTCTAATAGGAAGTATGCTGGAAAATTACTTGTATAATTAATTAGAAGCCAGTCCAGGCCTGAAGATTCCTCTGCTTATAGGTTACTCATTGGCTAATTATATCCTCTTTAATTATAGTGAATTCTAGCTTCACCTTTTGTTTCTCTGGTGGGTTATTTTGGAGTACATTAATGCAGAAATTGTTGTACAGTATTTTAATGAGGTTATGTGGTAGGATAGGTAATAAAACAAGATGTAATTTATCATAAGTTCGATTGAACTGAATGATTTTATTTTTTGGTGGTGTTGGGGGTAGAACCCATGGGCTTTATACCTCCGGGCTATACTCCAGACATTCAATTTTTATATTTTATTTAGAAACAGGGTCTCACTAAGTTGCTGAAAGCTTCACTAAGAAGTTGAAGCTGGCTTCGAATCTGTGAAATCCTCCTGCTTCAGCCTCCTAAGTGCTGGGATTACAAGTGTGCACCACCACGCAAGGCAAACTGATTTTTAAGGGCTAAAATTTATTGAATTAGGTTTAGTTGTTGGGCAACAGATGATAATAACCCAGTTATCATTTAATAAGCATGTAAATATTTGTCTCTCAAGTAAAAACAATATAATAAAATATATTTTGGCAACTTCATCAATCAACATTTGATATTTATATCTAATCTAATACTCATACTGATACTATACTGGTTCTAATTTGATCCTTATAATTACTCGATATATTGGGTAGTTGTAGCTTACTGGACACTTTGACTAAAATGTAAAAAATTTTCTTTGTTCAGTACCACTTGATAGTAAACAGGGAGCTAAAACCCAAACCCACATCAGACATACTTAAATAAAGCATCAATGAGGCAATAAATTGCAGCAATATCTTCAGTCTTCTTCCAGTCCCATCCTTTTGCTACCCTTGGGCCAGTGAGATGTTCCTAGTGCTATCTTTTTTAGCGCCTCCGTGAAGGTGATTTTTATGATTTGACCTGTGTGTGACCCAGTATCTATGTGAAGATATTTGCATTATACAAGGTGTCTGTGAGGAGGCTATGTCCAGATGAGATTTACATTTGAATGTGTAGACTAAATAAAGCACATTGCCCTCCTTGATGTGGGTGGGCCTTATTCAATCCACTGAGAGACTGAGTGGAAGAAAAGGTGCAGTGGGTAGAAATTACTCTCTTGAGTCACTGTGTTCTATAATCAGATACCATCAATCTTCTGGGTCTCACGCCTTTGGACTAGAACTATAAGTGAACTTCACGAGCTTTCTTGGAATTACAGGTTACAGACAGTAGATTATGAAATTTCACCCCTATAAACACACTTTTTATTGGTGCATTGTATTCATATATCATAAAAGGAAAAAAACTTGTACAGACATACATGCTTACATCGCCCAGTTAGCCCCTACTTCATCCCCACTCCATTGCCTCCCCATCCCTCCTTCCCATGCTTGGTTTAGTGGTTGACATCAATATGTTTGTTTAAGTACATCATGTACTTTAGAAAGTTTCCTTCTTCCCCTCTCCCATCCCCTCAGTTAGGTTGCATTGTTTGTGCCTCTATAGGATCTCCTTTTTCACCTGGAGATCCTCCTATGACCTTAGCTTTCATAGAGGAAAAGCATCTGAATTTTTACTTTTTGTGACTGACTAATCTCTCTTAGCATAATGTCCTCCAGTTCCATTCATTTCCCTGAAAAGGATGTAGTTGTGTTTATTTTATGGCTGAATAAAATTCCATTGTGTACATATCCCACACTTTGTAATCCATTCATCTGTTGATGGACATCTTGGCTGGTTCCATAGTTTGGCAATGGTGAATTGTGCAGCTATGAACATAGATACACATGCATTCGTTTGGTAGTTTGGTTTGCTTTCTTTTGGATAGATACCCAGAAGTGGTATTGCTGGGTCAAATAGTAAATTAGTTCCCATTCTTTTGAGGATCCTCCATACGGTTTTCCAAAGTGGTTACACTAATTTGCAATCTCACCAACAATGTTTTAGAGTTCCCACTTCTTCACATCCTCGCCAGCATTTGTTATCATTTGTGTTTTGAATGATTGTCGTTCTACTTGGAGTTAGGTGGAATCTCAGGGTAGTTTTGATTTGCATCTCTCTGATTGCCAATGATGTTGAACATTTTTCATGCATTTACTGGCCATTTGAATTTCTTGTTTTGTGAAATTTCTATTTTTTTATTGGATTATTTGTTTTTTTAGTGTTGAGTTTCTTAAGCTCTCTGTATATTCTAGATATTAGATCTCTATCGGAGGAGTAGGTGGCCAAAATCTTCTCCAATTCTGTTGGCTCTCAGTTGAGGATCTTGACAGTTTCCTTTGCTGAACAGAAGCTATTCAGTTTCATGCAGTCCCACATATTATTCACCTTTTAGTTTCTTGTGCCGTTGAGGTCTTGTTGAGAGAGTTTTATCCATGCATATGTGTTGCAGTGTTGGACCTACGCCCTCTTCGAGGACCCTCAAGATCTCAGGTCTAATTTTCAAGTCTTTGATCCATCTTGAATTGGCTCTTGTGCAGGGTGAGAAAATGGAATCTATTTCCATTTTTCTGCATATGGTTAACCAGTTTTGCCAACACCATTTGTTGAACAGATTATCTTTCTTCCAGTGTTTATTTTGGCCCATTTGTCAAATATCAATTGGCTGTAAGTGTGTAGATTTGTTTCTGAGTCTTCTATCCTGTTTTATTGGTCTATGTATCTGTTTTTGTATGTGTTCCATGCAGTTTTTATTACAATGGCTTTGTAGTATAGTTTAAAGTCAGGTATTGTGATTCCTTCTGCATGGTTACTGTTGCTGAGACTACTTTGGCTATTCTGGGTTTTTTTTGTTGTTGTTGTTCCAAATTAATTTAAGGGCTGATTTTTCTATGTCTGTAAGGAATGATCTTGGTACATTAATGGGTATTTGTTTAATATGTAAATCACTTTTGGGAGTATGGCCATTTTGATAATACTTATTCTGCCTATCCATGAACATGAAAAATATTTACATCTTCTGAGATCTTCTTCAATTTCTCTTTTCAATGTTTTATAATTTTCTTTGTATAGATATTTTACCTGCTTTGTTAAGTTTATGCCTAAGTATTTTATATTTCTGTGGAAAATCCTGAGTGGAAATATTTTCTGAATTTCTTTTTCAGTGGATTTATGGTTGGTATACAGAAAAGCTTATGATTGGTTAAAATTGATTTTGTATCCAGATACTTGGTTGAATTTGTTCATCAGTACTATAAGTCTTTTGGTTGAGTTTGTTGGGTCTTCTAGATATTGTATCATGTCATCTGCAAATAGTGAAAGTCTGAGTTCTTCCTTTCCTATTTGTCCTCCTTTGATTTCCTTTCCTCTGGCTAGAGTATCAAGTTCTATATTGAAGAGAAGTGGTTATAATGGACATCCTTATCTTGTTCCTGTTTTTAGGGGGAATTCTCAAAGTTTTCCCCATTTAACATGATGTTGGCTGTGGGCTTCTTGTAGATATCCTTTTTGATGTTGAGGTATGTTCTCTCTATTCTAATTCTCTGCAATGCTTTTATCATAAATGGATGTTGGATTTTATCAAAGGCTTTTTCAGCATCTTTTGAAATGATCATGTGATTTTTGTCTTTGGATCTGTTTATATAATAAATTGCATCAGTTGATTTTCGTATGTTGAACCAACCTTGCATCCCTGGGATGAAGCCTACCTGGTCATGGTGTATGATTTTCTTGATTTGGTTTTGAATGCATGTTGCTAGTATTTTGTTTAGTAGTTTTCCATTCAACTTCATCAAAGATACAGGCCTGTAGTTTTCCTTCGTTAAGTTGTCTTTATTTGGTTTTGGTATTAATGAGATATTGGCTTCATAGAATGTATTTGGGAGAGTCCCGTTTCTCTCTATTTTGTGAAATAGATTGAGGAGCATCAGGATTAGCTCTTCTATGAAGGTTTTATAAAATTCACTTCGGAAGCCATCTGGTCCTGTTTTTTTTTATTTTTATTTTTTTGATGGTAAAATCTTGATTGCTGTTTCAATCTCTTGGATTGCTATTGGCTGATTTAAGTTATCTGTGTCTTCTTGACTTAGCTTAAGAAGGTTGTATTTATCAAGAAAGTTGTTAATTTCCTCCAGATTTTCCATTTTGTTGTTGTAATATAGTTTTTCAAAGTAATTTCTGATAATTCTCTGGATTTCTGCACTGTCAGTTGTGATACCTCATTTTTCATCTCTAATCTTTAAAATTTGTGTTAATTCTCTCTTTTTTTAAAGTTAAATTGGCTATAGGTTTATCTATCTTATTATTTTGAGGAACCAGCTTCTGGTTTTGTTGATTTTCTGTATTTTTTTTTATACTCTACTTTGTTTATTTCGGCTCTGATTTTGAAAACTTCTTCTCTTCTATTGGCTTTGGGTTTAGATTTTTTCTGTTTTCCAAGGGTTCTGAGACGTGTTGTTTAGTTAGTTATTTATTTGATGATTTTCTGTTTTTCTTTTTCTTTTTTTTTTTTTTTGCGGGTCTGGGGATGGAACCCACCCAGAGGCATTTGACTTCCGAGCTACACCCCCTGCCCCAATTTTTTATTCTTTATTTTGAAACAGGGTCTCACTGAGTTGTGAAGGGCATCACTAAATAGCTGAGGCTGTCCATGAGCCGCAATCCTCTGGTCTCAGCCTTCCAAATACTGGGGTTGTGTGCCACCACGCCTGGCTTCTGTTTTTCTTATGTGAACACTCAGTGCTACAAATTTTCCTCTTAATTCAATGTGTCCCAGAGGTTTTGATATGTTGTATCTCTATTTTCATTTGTTTTATAGAAATTTATTTATGTCAGCCCTTACTTCTTCATTTAGAAGTGTGGTATTCAGTCTCCACATGTTTATGTGGTTTCTCTGAGTCTTCTTATAGTTGATTTCTAGTTTTATTCCATTATGGTCTAAAAAGAGACAGAAAAGTATGTTACATTTTTTAATTTGCTGGTTCTCCCTTTGTGGCCCAGGATGTGATCTATCTTGGAGAAGGTTTCATGAGCTGCTGAGAAAAATGTGAACTCTGCTGTAGATGAGTGGAATATTTTATATGTTTCTAAGAGGCCCATTTGATTAATGGTGTTCTTTAGGTCTGAGGTGTCTTTACCGACCTTCTGTCTAGAAGATGGATCTAAAGGTGTGAGAGGTGGGTTGAAATCTCCCAGTATTATTGTATTGGTATTTATATGTGACTTAATATCACAAAGAGTTTGCTTTATGAAAGTTGGTGCACCTAAGTTTGAGTATAAATGTTGATTATTGTTATTTCCTCATGCTGGATTATTCCTTTTACCAGTAAAAAATTACCATCTTTGTCTCTTCTAATTAGCTTGGACTTGTAGCTAACTTATCTGATATCATGTCCAACTCCTGTCTGTCTACATGTTCCATTGCCATGGATTACTTTGCTCCAGCCCTTTACCTTGAGTTTGTTGCTATCTTTACTTGTAAGGTGTGTTTCTTGCAAGCAGAATATGGATGGAATCTGGTTTTTAATATTTTGTCACTTTATGTCTTTTTATTGGGGAGTTGAGTCCATTTACGTTCAGTGTGATTATTGAGAGATGATTTTTAATTTCCAACATGTTGAGATTTTATTTCTGTATGAAATATTATTTATTCTTCTCTTCTTAGTTGTCAGCTTGATAGAAATTCTTGTTTCTCTGGTTCTGACATGTATTTCTTGTTTCTTCTTTGTAGTTATAATCTCTTTGAGTATTTTCTCTAGTGCTGGTTTTGAAGACATAAATTCATTCAGCTGTTGCTTATAATGAAAAAAATTTATTTCCCCATCTAATTTGAGAATTAGTTTTGCTGGGTAGGGAATTTTTTGCTGCAAGTTGTTTTCTTTTAGAGTTTGGAATATGTTACTCCAGGCCCTTCTGGCATTCATGACCTGGTTTGGGAAGTCTGGGTGATTCTAATTGGTTTCCCTCTGAATGTCACTTTGTCTTTTGCTTTTGTTTCCTTTAAGATTCTCTCCTTGGCTTCTACATTGGTCAATTTGACTATTATATGCCATGGGAAACCTGTTCTTTATTCTTGTCTAAAGGGGGTTCTATAAGTTTCCTTTACTTGTATGTCAGTCTCTTGTTCTATGTTTGGGAAATATTCTGCTATTACTTTTTTGAAAATATTGTTGAGCTTCTTGGTTTCACCTTCTTTTCCCTCCTCTATTCCAATTATTCTCAAATTAGCTTTTTAAAGATGGGCCCATATTTCTTCAATGTCTAAATATTGCTGTCGAATTTTTTTTCTATGTTACAAACTGTAACATATTTATGGAGTCATCATCTAGTAGCGAGATTCCACTTTCCATGTGGTCTAAGTGATTGTTTATTGTTTGAATAGATGCCTTTACTTCAATGATTGCATTCCTTATGTCTTTCAGACTCTCTCTAAATTCTTTTTTAAAATTCCTGTATTAATTATACAGTTACATTTCTGATTTGGCCTTCTAGAGACCTCTGCAATTCTGTGTTATCAGGTTCTATAGTTGTGGCATTCTTGGAGCTCATTGCTCCTTTGTTGTTCCTCCTTTTCATGACTTCAAACATTTGCCCCTGTTGTTTTTGATGAATTTCTCTCAATTTCTAGGTCATCTGGTATATTCAAGGACAATTTTTATTGTATTCAACAATGAAGATTGAGGAAGGAGGGAAGTACAGGAGTAAGTGGAAGAATAGGGTGAAATCTCAGAGTTGAATAGAATGAAAGTATTAGTTTGGTACAGTAGTATATACTAGAGATTAGAGATAGTAATGATAAAGTTGTGTTCTAGTAACCAGTGTAGAATTTGTGGTATAATGATATAAAGTAGGTTTGATACAAGAAAAGGGAGAGATAAAAATCAGAAGAAAGATAGGAAAGGGATAGTGAGAAGAGATTTAGTATGTACAAAGGAAGAAGCTTGGGAGAGGCTTTGGGAATAGGTTAAAAATAAAACAAAAACAAAAACAAAAAACAACCAAAAGCACCAGCCAGGTATACACACTCATGCACAAAAAAAGAAACATATAAAACCAAAACAACCTCAACCACAAATTAGTGCAACTCTAAAACTAAATGACTATCCAGAATATAGGTCTGGAGCAGCCTCTCTGTGTGCAGATACTGAGTACCACCAGCACCCTTTCTGCTGTGAGTTTGCTTCTCTGAGATTTTCTCAGTCTATGTAGATGGATACTCCCATTCAGGCTGTGTTAGGTATTAAGTGCAGGTCATCCTCATGCTTTCCACCGGTTTGGAGTGTAGGTCTCTGCCACTTTTAGTGACATATGTCTCTGAGACCAAACTCAATGTAGGAGTATCTGTTCTCCACAGCTAGGGCTGGTCTGGTCTGACTTCTCCTTGTGCACCATGATTGGGAGGTCTGAGGTGATTCCAGAGCTTCTATTAGTTGGGTCTATCTACATTTTCCCCCCACATTTTCCACTGATCATAGCCTGAGTCTGTTAGAGCTTCTGTTATGTCCAACAGCAGCCCCCTCTCCAATTTTTCTCAGGGCTGTATCGAGAAGTCTCAGACCCGGGGTGTTTTTTGGGGCTGTGCAAGACCCAAAGGGTGCCCGGCTGGGTGATTTCTCATGGGGGTCCTGACCTTTCTTACAGTGTTATTGAGCACAGCTCTGAGTCTCTGGAAATTGTGGTGCTCTCTGTCAGGACTCCACCTTTACTGGGTTGAACCACAAGATCTAAGACCCAGGGAGTTTATCATGGCTGCGCTAGTCCCTAGGGACACAGTGCTGGGGGTTTCTCTTTGGGATGCAGCTTTACTTGCTGGGTGGCCTGGAACTCTGGGGGATGTGGTGGGCTAAGCTGTTGCTGGCTTAATGGCGTCACAGCGGTGCTCTGCAAGAGTGGTGAATTTCTATTCTGGTGCTGAGTTCCAGTCTGGGTCCCTGGATGATGTGGTTAGTTCCAGTATGTTGTAGCAGGTCTTCGTGCAGGCTGACTTACAGTCTGCTGCTTCTCCCTTCAAATCCTTGTTATTCTTTTGTCACTGGTGAGGGAAACCTGTGCAGGTGTTGGTGCCTGCCGCTGTGGGCAGGGCTTTTTATTTTTTCTCTCTGGTCAGTCTTCTGGTGTTCTTTTTCTCTGTGACTTGTGTTTATTGTTCTTATTCCTCTACTGACAGTATTATCTGGCTTTGTAGCACTCAGTTTTGGGGACAATGGGAATCTAGTGTCAGCAGGATTATTAAGCACTGATAATCTGGGTTGCCATCTTCCTCTATAAACACTTTTAATTAACAAGGTGTGTGTGTGTGTGTGTGTGTGTGTGTGTGTGTGTGTCTACTATTAGTTCTATTTCTCTGGAGACCACTGATTAATACTTAATACTTTGGTATGGCAAGATTTTTAACATCATCACATTCTGTATTCTTTGAACTCAGTAATTTCATTTTTATTCTTTAGAAGAGATGAAGAAAAGCATATAAGAATATAATTGAAAAAATATCATTATATAATTACAAACAATTATATGGCCATTCAAGCCTAATATGTCATAGTATTGAAAGAGAATAAGAAAAAACAATAGGTTAGACAGATTTCTCTCCTTGTTTTTTATTATTTCTTCTGAAATATTAATTCCATAACTGCAACGTATAAAAATGTTATTTCTTAATAATTGCAGGAAAAAGCCAGGTGTTCCAGCACACATTTGTAATTTCAGTACTTGGGAGGCTGACACTGGAGGATCATAGGTTTGTGGCTGGCCTAAGCAACTTAGCAAAACCCTCTGTGACTTTATGAGACACTGTTTCAAAAAAAAATTAATTATAGAACACTGTGTAGCTCAGACATAAAATACCCCTGGGTTCAATTCTCAATAACACACACACAATATTAACTATTAATATTAATTATGTTAATTATTATTATTGCAATAAAAACATGAATTCACATTCATTTATAAAATTCTGGCTATCAATAGAGTTAAAAAAATGAACTATGACAATTGGCATATTAATGAGGTGAATGATTTATTCTTTAAAAGTGGAAGCAGACTTAGGAAGAGTGTGCCTAGAACTTCATGGAATGTTTGCCTTTGACAGAATTTTAAATATATATATATATATATATATACATATATATATGTATATATATATATATCATATATGTATGTATTTGTTATATATCATGAATAAATATTATCTAACATTTGTTAGACTTCATATATATAAGGATTTAGAAACAAAAATCCATGGCATTAAGGAATAGAGAATGGGCTATTTGTTTTTATATGAAATACATTATTGTTAATGAAAGATTGTTATGTTAGATTCTGAAGATATGTAAAAGATGTATGAAAATTTAGTGTAAATTCAGAACAATTAATATTTGATTTTTAATAATATAAGAGGCCCTTGATATATTTTTACAGGAACTGCAGAAAGTAAACTCTTACAGGGAGTATTAGAGTTTCAGTTAGAGTGTCAGCTACATAATGGAGTGCAAAGTGTTACTGTATATCAGGGATTCATAGTTTTTGTATTAGACAATGTCTGGAATGCCTCAATATTTCAAAAGCAATGTGAGAAAATGATTTTGAGAATGACACTGAGATTCACTAAAAAAAACTAGAAAAATAACTACAGCACAAAAGAGCAAAATTAAAGCTGCCAAATTCAATATATTTCATTTTACACATGAAAACCTACTTCTTTAAAAACATATTGCTTAATTTTGAATCTATTGAAAAATTTTATGGAAGTTAAATAAAAAATAAGATTACTTATTCTCATACTACAAATTTACTCAGTTCTTGAAATAGAGCTAAGTAAACATCAGTGCTGTAGTTATTCTTTTGTATATTCTCAATGGCATACCACACATTTCTGATAAAGATGTTCATCATAAAATAGATACTGCAGACTCTCAGTTATTGTAAATTGAACCTTGCTATAACAATATTGATGATTTCAGGAGAAAAGAATTGCACACTTTCATTTGTTGAGGAATATACCCATAAACTGTAAGTCTTTCCCATTTGTTAGACTTTTGATGTCTTCTGCAAATCATTGATTGTCTAATTTAGTCTGGCTTCCTTCTTTCTATACCCAAAAATATTTGGATAATTCCTAGCTACTAGATAGTAGAGTTTACTGATCTTTACTTTTATAGAGAATATCATGTTGTTAATCACATACAATATATTTTTAGTTCAGATCATATGTATCCATCTTCTAAACATTTGCCTTGAACTCCTTTTCTATCTTCCAACTCTCTTCTCGTATTTGTCTTAATTTTGAACTACAAATTTCTTTCTAGTTAAGTGACAGTTTTTTTCCTCTATATTTGTGTGTATATATTTACAGGATTTGAACTTTTTTCTTCTAATAAATATGCTTTTCTTTTGAGAAGCTTTATTTTCAAACATATTTTATGTCCTCTGGATTAGTTTGCACTTTGGGGACTTGTTTTAAAGCTTTGCTTGGGAAGTCCCAGTAGTTGGGCTACTCTTTAAAATCCTAACAAATACTCTGTAGATTAGGAGATCTTTCCACTCTTGCTGGTGGGAACATGAACTATTTTGTCATGATAACACTCCAGGGATTACTTCTCATTATACCTTTCTGGTGGTTCTTTCTTGAACTTCAGTTATTATCAGCACATAGCAAACTAATAAACACTTAGCCAAAGAATTAAGATCCTTCTACATATCTCCAGAGTTCTCCCCTTTGGCAGGTTTTCTTTTTCTTTTGTAGTATTTTGCAAGTCTATCCATTGTCTTCATAAAATTTAGAATTCTGTCTCCTTACCTCAGCCAGACTGCTATGCTTACCATTGCACGCGAAAGCATCTTACCACACACCAAGAGAGGTTATTATCTATCTCACTTGATTCTCTTCTCAGGTATCACCATCCTAAACTGCCTATCACCTAGGATCTGAAAGTTGTTTCATATATTTTTTGTACTTTTATATGTGTTCAATGTGGAAAGATACATTCTATCTCTGCCACTTTATCATATCAGAAATAGAAATTCTGATTTCTTAGATTTGGATGGTAAACTTCCTTAAATGTTGCTCTGCAATACCTTAGAAAATGTTAAAATTAATTGTGCAGATGAAGAGATATAGCAGATGGCAGTCTGGACTTGGAGTTTATGTTCATACTATAACAGAAATATGAGCAGAACTTCCAGACCAAAGCATCACTGGGTTAAAATGGGATGTCTGAAGGTAGGAGATAAATACTGTGGCTGGAGCATAAGTAAAGACAAACTTCATTATGCAAAACCCAGGGAATCATATCTATTACTTCAGGACATGTATATTTAGAGTTTAACTCAGTCCATTATTGACTCAAGGTCGAAGAAGTCTATTTGAATTTTCTAGATAAATATTTTATCTATGTAGATCTGCTGCAAGGTTATTTTAAGTGTATTTTCTTTACTTACAAAATTATAACATTTCAGATATGTATTTTTCTCTCTCCTGAAGATACCAACTCTCTTAAGATAACTATATGATGGTATAATTTATTTGAAAAAATTTAATAATGACTGGATTAGGACAAAATATATCAGAATCTATCTTTGGATCCCAAACTGTTAATACACTTAAAAGTGACATTTATAGTGTCTGTTTTGTATAACAATGAGTACCTTTATATATATTCACAAGCATTAATCAACAAACATTTGCATTCAGTGCATGTGTGCCAGATACATTTGAGGTAATGGAAAAAGAAGAGGATGAATATCTGCTGAAAGAGTTTGCAGAAAATCAAACTAAAATAAATTAAACATGACATGTAAGAAACCTTTGCTATGGCCATATGGAACAACTAGAAATTACCTTATAATCATCATATCGATAATTTTATGAAAAAATGAAGATTGGAAAGATATAGATTTAGAAAATAAATCAATACAGTGATTTTTATGGTACCATGACTTTCTGCTTGGAAGTATTTTACACACCGCAATGTGGTTGTGTAGGAGATTCTCACCCAGAGTACAACAACCTGACTGAGTTGATGAGGTAGAATTTTAAGGAAATAGAGGTTGTTTCACTTTTGAGAAAGGCAACCTAGAAGAATAGACATATGTAGAGAAAGAGACCAGTGACTCTGCATAAGGGGCCCTCTTAGGTCTGCTGCTGAACCTTTAGCCATACATTTATAGGCAGAAGTAACCAAGTCCACAGAGAGAATTATTTGGGAAAATATAAATTACAAATATAAGAGTTCATACATGGTTCAGAAAATGTGTTTTATCAAAGAAAAGAAATTATTCTGAAAATAGAAACTACATAAAAATAGCACTTTAATATTATTTCTATAAAAACAATATTTGTAAAAGTAATACACTGGCTTAAAATATTGGTAAATATATAGAACGTAATTCTTAAAATAAAAGCAATAACTATCAAAGCAAAATAGGAAAAGAAAAAACATAAAGAACATAAGATAATATAAAGTTTTATATTTTTCACAACTATTAAATCAAACTATAAACTTGGATAAGCCAAATAAATTTAAAAAAATTACAGGCAGATCATAATAAATTTCTAATCCAGAGTAAAGCAGAAACAATAACAAGTAATTTGAAAAGGATAGTATATTTGCACAGAAACAAAAAGAGAAATAGCACAGTTATCATTACAACAATTTATGCAAAAAGTGGAAAAATATTTGTGAAGATAATAAAATGTCTTTTCATCTAGAATTTTATGAAAAAGTGTCTCCTTCAAAAGTTATTAAAATCTTCAGGAAAATTAAAGAGAAAATCATCACTATCAACCTGTCCTGTGAGAAATATTAAAATACTTTGCTCAGGATACTAGACAGAAATCTGTATATGAATAATAAGAACATCAAATAAAGATAAATATATAGTTGCACAAAAACTATTTTTCTATTTTAAGAAGTTTATCCAACATATTACTTTTCAAAGAAAAGTTTAAAACTGCTATAATAGTACTTTAATGTCATGTGACTTAATTTTATATATTTATGTACAGTATATATGTAAAATCCGTGAAAAAAATTAGTAAAGGATGAAAAGAAAGATGTTGAAATATACTACTATAGCAGTCAAAGATTTTTTTAATCTGTTTGGACTGCTATAACAGAATATTTTATATATATAGGGTGACCACAAACAGAAAATATATATTCTTGTAATGGTGGAAGCTTAGAACTCTAAGCAAATTTTGTGTCTGGGAAAGGCTCACTTTCTTGTTCAAAGATGGCTTTTTTGTGGCATCTTTAAGGGAAAGGAATCTCTCCAGTCTTATATAAGGCACTAATTGCATTCATCAGGGCTCAGATTTCTGACCATGTCACCTCCCAAGAGCTACATATCTCAATTCCATAATATTAGTAACTAGAATTTCAGAATATGAATTTTGGAAGGACACAGCTATTTGGACTAAAAAATTTTGCTCCTGACCTCTAAACATCCATGTCTTTTTAACTTTTATGGTTTGGATATAGAATGTCCCCTGGAAAAGCTTATATATTTTTAATTCTAAAATATTCAAGAAGAAATAATTGAATTATGAGAGTTCTAATCTTAACAAATGGATACATTGATGGATTAATAATGTGAATGGATTTATTGGGTGGTAAAAGAGATAGGCCATTGCTGGAGGAGGCAACTCATTGGGGTTATAGTCATGGTGTCCATAGATGTCCATGAGTTCTTTCCTCTTTCTGGTTCTGGGCTTCTGACTCTATAGCTGCAACTGCCATTTATGCTTTGGCACTGCTCTGTGTAACTCCCAATAACTTTTTTATCTAAGTTGTACAATCAGGTATTTCGATCCCATTGTAGAGAATGCAGACTGCAATGCATGCCAATACATTCATTCCACCTCAAAAGCTCCCAAATTCTTTAAGTGGAATCAAAGAAGAAGTTGCTTAATGCCCAACATCTCATCATATTACAAGGTTTATTTTTTCACCCTTTTTCTGCCCCAGCTATGAATTCAAAAGGCACAGAAGCTGTGTGAATTGTGCCTTGAAAGACTGTGTGAGAGTCTAATCTCATGCAGTATAATAGTTTTGATTTCCATCTATTTTCTCCACAAATAATATTATTTTACTTTTTTTACTGCTAAGTAAATGAACCAGTCCACAATAATGAATAGATGTATGCTTTCTTTATATGTGGAAGCTAGAGAGAAATTCAGAAATAGGGTTATATAAGGTAGAAGAGACTCTAATTTGGTAATTGAAATGTTTAAGGAAGAAAGGAGGGGGGAAAAAGATGTAAAGACTGGAATAGTTGAATTAAATCTTTACCTTTTTCTTTGTACAAGAGTCAACTCAAGATGGATTAAAGACCCAGAAATTAGACCAGACACTTGAAAATCACTAGAGAAGAGCATACATCCAACACTATAACATACAAGCAAAAGGAGAAACCTCCTCAATAAGATCCCCAAAGCTCATAAAATTAAGAAAAGAATTAATAAGATGGCATTAAATAAAAAGTTTCTGCTCATCAAAGAAAATGATCAAAAGTTTACAGAGAGCACCTACAGAATAGGAGAAATTCTTTGCCCCCTATTTCTTTGATAGAAGCCTAAATCTAGAATATACAAGGTATTTAAAAGCCTTAAAAGTAAAAATAAAAATAACCCAATTAAGAAATGGACAATTGGAATAGACACTTTGCAAAAGAAAAATCACAAATGGTCAATGCATAATGTTTAATATTATTAGAAATCAGAAAGATGCAAATTAACTACATTAAACCCCAAATAGAATGGCAATCATCAAGAAGTCAAAGGATAAACACATGGGAAGATATGGGGAAATAAGTCTTCTACACTGTAGGTGGGATTGCAAATTAGTGCAGCCATTATGGAGATCAGTCTGGATATTCCTCAGAAAACTGATAATGGATCCACAATATCATCCAGCTATGCTACTTCTTTGTATCTACATAAGTCCTGAAATAAAAATATTATAGTAATATAGGCATATTTATGTTTATAGAAGCACAATTCATAATAGGCAAATTATGGAACTAACCTAGGTGTCCATCAACAGATGAATTGATCACAAAATTATGAGAAATACATACAATGAAATTCTATTCAGTAATAAAGAAGAATAAAATTATGTCATTTGCTAATTATGTCATTAGTATAGTGGAAGGAACTGGAGAACATTATGTTAAGTGAGATTAGCCAGTCATAGAAAGTGAAGGCTCATACTTTTTTTCTTTCATATTCAGAATCTAGGGAGTAATTGGGATATAAGAGGGACATTTGATAATGGAGTAAAAGCTCCAGTGGCACAAGGGAGGTGGTTTGGGGAAAGGATAGAGAAGAGTGAGAATTATGAAGAAAATTCCTCCACTGAAATCATGTACATGTGTGCAAATACCAAAGACAATATAAATATTTTGTATATAGAAGGGTGGAGTAGGATGGGAGAAAACTAGGGTAAAACTAAATAAGTGCTCTCTGCATGAATGTCATCATCACTATGAACTATATTGTGATGTGAGATTATAATGCATCAATTATAGTAAAAAATGAAATAAAATAATTGTAACATGTATGTAAAACTATCAGTCGCAATCTCAATGACATATATGTAGAGGGAGAGGAAGGAGTGAGAGCAGGAAATCCTAGAGTTGTGTTTCTATTACTCTATATTCCTCAATTGATGGGGTGTGTCCATACAGCACCTAAGGAGATGCAGCCTCCCTCGGCCTGAGCAGCCTGCAGCCTAAGGCAAAACTTTAAGTAAAGTAATTCAGCAGAAAATGGGCTAAAGATGGCGCCTGGAGGAAGCTACGAAAGCATGGTTTCCCCATTTATTATGGGTGGGGAGACTGAGCGGTTTTTCCCTTTCTATCTTTAAAGGAGCTTTCTGCACACATGAATGGCTCATGTACTGGCCTGGGATTGGCTGTAAACTACGTGCTAGTGATCTTTATCCCGGATAGGCTAGGCTATTTCTCATGGGAATTCCCCTCGTGGCTTGGTGCTATATATATGATTGTTTGGAGAGAAATAAATGAGATCTTGCTTGACTTGACTCCCGGCTCATGGTTGTGTGTGTTCAAGTCGTAGTACTCATCAATTTTCCAAGCCCCGCCGCTGTTGGGCAGGATTCCTGACACCAAATGACATAATTATAATGCTATCATTCTATATTCTAAAATGGCATATAATTATAATTCTTTGAAAATTAAATAGAATATGAGGGAATATCTTCCTTCCTTAAATTCAAATAATTCACAGAGGTATGTGGGATACAGTCAGGGAGTCCCCACTCAGGCAATGCCCAGAAATATCATGAGGGCAGAATCATCACTGAAACCTCAGAATGGCAAAAGTGATTCAGTCAGGAAAGTTCAGCAGAAACATGTTTAAACTTTGAGATTTTTAATATTCCTGTAGCACCGCCTGGATTCTTGGGGCTAATTCCTTGGATAAAAATACTAGTGGTATAATTCCCACTTTAGTGATGACTCTGACCTCAGGATTTGGCTGAGTCTGTTTTCTAAGGGTGTTGATTTTCAATCCTGAATACAGTAATATCATGACCTATTCTTTTCTTACAGGACACATATTCGAAGCTGTTACCTTAGGGGTCAAAATTCTAACATATGAACTTGAGGAAATGAATATAAGGCTTTAAAAATCATTTTACTCTTGCCCTTCTTAGAATCTATATCTTTCTCACACACAAAATACAATTTATTTTATCCTAATATCCCCAATAGCCTTAACCAATTTCATAATCAAAAGTCTAAAGTCTATTCTCATCCAAACATCAATCAGATATGAATGAGACTGATTTATTTTCAAAATGGAGTTGGCTATGAACATGACTTTGTTCACCTGCATTGATGTTTGTATTTCAAGTGTGAGCAGTTCATGCAAAGTAGGTATATTCAGAGAAATTTTAAATGCATTTATCCAAGTTAATATTGCTTTGCTGATGCCATTTGCTCATTTTATGTTAAATAATGCTATTATACATAAAGAATTCTCTTATTATTACAAAAAAGATACGGATGAGAATCAAGATAAATATTTTTGAAGCCAATTACTCCTTAGCCATAAACCTACAAAGTTAAACCTGTTACATGCTTTCAAAATTCAACCTATATTTGTGAGTAGTGACACACACTTGGGAGCCTGATAAAGAGGTATTGCAGATTCAAAAAGAGTCTAAGCAAGTAGTGAGACTCCCATCAACATATCAAGACCCTATTCCAAAAATGAAAACAAAATAGGGCTGGAAGTGTATCTTGGAGATAGAATAGCTCTGGATTTCACCCTCAGTACCACATTTATACACACACACAAAAAACAAGATTCACTGTTGCACAAAATAGCATTTTTATTCCAAATGAGAGCAATAGAAAACAAAGAAAATTTTTTGAGAAAGTTCAAAGCCTTAATACTTCAATAATTTTCTTTGGCTCAATATTATGTTCACTTGTAGCATGTTTCATTAATATGAAAATGTAGTGTCATAAGTTATGTGCATTGCTACATTTAGAATCAAAGAAGAAAGAGCAAATAAAGTGCAAAGTAATTGGCATAAAATTTTAAAATGATAAAATTGAGACTCAAATAAAATAGAAATGTAAAAAAATTGTCTTTTCTTCCAAAAGGTCATTGAAATTTACTAAATTCCTCAACTTTTTAAGCAAAAAGAGAAAAGCTACATAAATGAAAGAGGGGGTTGAACTCAGGGCCATTTTATTTCTATTTTAATTTTTGTTTTTTGAAAGAGGATTTCTCTAAGCTGATCAAAGTCTCACTACAATGCTGAGGCTGTCCTCAAGCCTGTACACTTTTTGTCTTATCCTGGAATTATAGGTGCATGTCAAAACATCTGATTCATTCTATGTACATTACTAACATTTAAGTCTAGTGGTTTTTGTAAATACAGTTCCCTACTCATAATATATTTTTAGTGATCAAATTTGCACATAAAAGTAAAAAAAATGTCTTATATTAAACTAAGTTTCAACTGAATCAACAAATATTTTTGTGCGTTTGGTTGTACTTTATAACATTTTATCATATAATTCTTGATATTTAAATTTAAATTTTTGAGAAAATACTTTGTCATTTAGCAGGTCATTTGCTTTTGTTCCAGAAAGCTTTCCATTCTTTTATTCTTCCTTTTATTCTGTTCTAAATGTTTTTATATTCTAATGATAAAAATGAAAGAGAAAATTTTAAAGCCAATATTTATTAAATAACTATTTTGTACCAAACATTGTTAACACACCACTACTATGAAAACCAACAAAACTAGTCCGTAATTGTCAAAACTTAAGCTTATAATTTACAGAATGAAGCACTCATGGAAATAAACTACAATGCCCAAAGTTAACTCTGTCATTCAAGATAAAACTGTTATGATGAACAAATAGCATTATAAAAATAATATAGTTAACATAATGTTCTCCAGATCTTTCCATCTTCTTGTGAATGACATGATTTTGTTCTTCTTTATAGCTGAATAGGATTCTATTGTGTGTATTTTCCATAACTTTTCAATCCATTCATCTGTTGATGGAGAGCTGAGTTGGTTCCATATTTGGACTATTATGAATTGTGCTGCTATGAACACAGGTATGTATATGTTACTGTAGTTTGCTGATTTCAACCCCTTGGAAAAGATACCTAGGAGTGGTAGAGCTGGATCATATGGTGGGTCTAATCCCAGTTTTCTAAGAAATCTCCACACTAATCTCCATAGTGATTGAACTAGTTTGCATTTTTAACAGTATAAGAGTTACTCTTTTCCCACATCCTTGCCAGCATTTGTTGTTATTTGATTCCTTTATACTTGGCACTCTGATTGGGGTTAGATAGAATCTCAGGATAGTTTTGATTGCATCTCCCTGATGGCTAATGATGTAGAAAATCTTTTCATGTATCTATTGGCCATTTGTATCTCTTCTTTTGTGAAGTGTCTATTCAGTTTAGTTGCCCACTTCTTGATTGGGTTATTTGTTTTACTAGTGTAGAGCTTTTTGAGTTTTTTGTATATTCCGGATATTAACCCTCTATCAGCGTGGTGGCTGGTAAAGATCTTCTCCCATTTTGTAGGCTTTCTCTTTAGGTTCTTGATTGTTTCCTTTGATGAGCAGAAACTTTATAGTTTGATGCCATCCCACTTGTTAATTCTTGCTTTAATTTCCTGTTCTTTGGTGGTCTTGTTGAGAAAGTTACTGCCTGTGCCTATATGTTGTAGTGTTGAGCCTATGCCCTCCTCTAATGACTTCATAGTCTCTGGTATGATTTCTAAGTTATGATCTAGCTCAAGTTGATTCCTGTGCATGGTGAGAGGTAAGGATTTAATTCTATCATTCTACAAATGGATAGACAGTTCTCCCAGCACCATTTGTTGAAAAGGCTGTCTTTTCTCCAGCATATGAGTTTGGCCCTTTTGTCAAAGATTATTTATATTTCTATATTTAATGGGTGTTTTATTTTTAATTAATTTTTTTCTTTTATTTATAAGTGGAACATATAGAAAATTGTATACATTTAGACTGTGCTTGGTGCCCCCCTGGTCCTTCCCTACCCACCAATGAGTGTCCAGATTAATCATGCTATATTCATACTTTTACACATATCTGGATGAAGCTCCTTCATTAATCAACTCAGCCTTCTTCATTTCCTATTCTTATATTATAGCTTTGCTAAGATTTCCCATCCAATATCTGGAGTCCCTCTGGTATCCCCAAAGCTCCATAATTTGGGCATATTATAGAAAATATATGTTTCTCCTCTTTCTGTGCTTGGCTGATCTCACTTAACATAATTTTATCCAGACCTAGAAACCAGTAGTTTGTGTAAACATGTTAATGTGTAATAAATATTATCAACCTAGATAAGAGTACTTTGTTATTACTTTCACAGTCAGAAATTCTCTCTTTACTGGTATTACAATGCTTAATCCAAAAACATTCTAGATCCAAAAAGCTCCTAGAAAAGCCAATGCTGATTGTTCTAATATCATAATTTAAGTAGTTGGAATATATAACATTATTTCTGGTGACAGTGAGAGGATGAGCTAGAAAATATCTACCAAATAATGTTCATTTAGAACATTGTGGTAGTAACAAGTGAGCTCAGAGTTTCTGAAGTATTGAGATTTATTAATAATGCTTTGTCTACCTTTTAATAGTAAAGAAGAGCTTTTGATTCCAAGAAATTTAAAACTATTCTGGCTAAATAAAACAATAAAATAGATACAAATTAATTAATTAAAAATAGGTTATAATTTACAAAACTCAGCAAATGAGCAGAACCAAGCCAAAAAAAATTATAAAGTCATCTCAAAGTTAAATTCTTTGAATGAATAACAATTTCTGGATTCAAAGCCACTATTGTACCAAACATCAATGTTACCACTGAATACTAACCACCTAATGCCTTTGTGAACACATTTCTCTGCCACATGTTTTATTTCAATAGGAAGTAAAATGTCACTTTTAGCAAGGTGTGGTGGTGCACACTTGTAATCCCAGCATTTGGGAGGCTAAGACTGGAGGATCGTGGTTCACTGACAGCCTCAGATATTTAGTGAGGCCCTCCGCAACTTAGTGAGACCCTCTTTCAAAATAAAGAATAAAAAATAAGGCAGGAGGTGTAGCTTGGAAGTCAAATACCCCTGTGTTCCATCCCGAGACCCACATAAATAAATAAATAAATAAATAAATAAATAAATAAAATGTCATCTTTTCTTACATATGGTTTGTATGTTAATGACTTTGATTATATTTATTTTGTTTCTACAGCTCCGTATTCAATAGAAAAATTACTTTCAATAGGTCTCATCAAAGTAGTTTTCCAAGATTATATCGGTCTTGCTGACACCCAATCTTCACTGCCTTAAAATCAACATTTTCCAAAGTCAGAAAATACTATCAGTACAAGAATGAAATGATAGGTACAAAGTTGCAAAGGTAAAAAATAGGTTATAAGACCAATCAGAAAGCAGAAAAAGACCCTGACCACCTTGCAGCCATGGGCACCAATGGCGGCACCATCTTGCCTCACTGCCCCTGACTCCAGAGATAAACAGGAAAACAACCAAGGACCTGAAGTAAGCAGCTGCAGATAATCAGAATTGTAAGGCATCACTTTCTTCTCTGTAAACTCACACCTTCCAGCAGCTGTGGCCAAGCTCACCACCCTCCAGAGATCCAGACTAGTGCTCATCAACACCGTAAGTAAAATCACTTTTCCCGCAGGAGAACGTGCAGTGTGGTGCTCCTAGGGACTAGCTCAGCTGTGATAAATTCCCTGGGTCTGAGACTTTGTGGTATGGCAGCTGAGCTTACCACACCCTCCAGACATTTAGAGTAATGCTCAACAATACCATAAGTGAAGCTGCGGTCTTTACAGGAGAATGCTAAGCATAGTGCCCCCAGAGACTTGCTCAGCCATGATAAACTTTCTGGGTCTGAGACTTTGTGGTTCCACCCAGAGAAAGTGGGTATGGAGTCTGCTGTTGGGCCTTGTATTAAATCCACTTTATATTACTATACTAAAAAATGTGAATTTGTTACTAGAATACTACTACATATTCACTATCTCTAATTTCTATGCTATACTACCTTACATAACTAATGCTTTCATTCTATTTGCTCCTATTTGTAGTTTTACCCTATTCTTGCATTTACAACTTCCTTTCCCTCCTCACTCAAACTTCACTGTTGAATACAATACAACTTGCCCTTGGCACAAAAAATAAGTCATATACTCTCTTTAATATGTAGAAGCTATGGAGTAAATAGGTACTAGGAAGAACTATAGAATAAGAAGAATATTCTATAGATGAGCAAATAAGGCAACCTAACTGAGGGTATGGGAATTGGGAAAGAGGGAAATTCTCTAATGCACATGATGCACTTTAACAAACATATCAATGCCAATCACTAAACCAAATATAGGAAGGAGGGGGGATGGAGTGGGAACTGGGTAAGGGCTAATTGTTTGATGTGTGCATGTATGTCTTCACTATATTGTATCCCATTAAGATGCATAAATACAATGCACCAATAAAAAATTAAAAAACAATGTAGTTTTCCAAATATCACTTTCTTCATGAAATTTTTCTGTAATATTTTTCTGCAAACCAAATAACTTCTCTGCTTCTAAACACTGTCTGTGCCATTAATGCAGATACATGCTTATCTTTTATAGGACATGAACTATATGAAAGAAGGTATATTAAAGCTCTATTTTATTACATTTATGCCATATTTATTAAAAATTATATTACTAATTACCTGTCTTACTTGATACTGAATATTTAGTGAATTTTTTATGTCTCTCATCTAAAATAATAACATAATGACTAGGTATACACATCCATGGTAGGGTATTTTCCTAGAATGCTTAAGGTCCTTGGTTCACGGTCCAGCACTGTAAAATAATAAACAAAAAAGTACAAAATTATAACTAATATAAAATAAAAATTAACATATGTTAATATGTTCATGAGATGAATAATAATTAAACAAATAATTTTTTGAGGTCATAATTTTCAGAAATACTAGAAATTGAGGTGTTATTAGTTGCTTCTGATTATGGCCTAATTCTAACTTCTATTTCTGATTTCAGACCATTTATAAGTTTAAACATTATTTGCTTTAGAGTTTATATCTCTGAATCTTTGATTTATATGTTAGTCATAACTTATTTTTTCTATTATTATCAATATTATTGAAATAATTATATTTACATAAACATTGCTTTTTTTTCCACATGATAGAAATTCAATTGGTGTGGGTGACTAATGGTTACTTTTTAAAATATTTGCAGTTTTCCAAAAATTTTTGTAGCTTTTGCTTTAAATCTCAAACTGGCTATGTCAGGCTGATACTTTTTGTATTCATTCCGCACTGCTACAGTTTCACTGTGAACAATTATTTTTAGTAAAACCACCTATTCAAATTTCAGTAGAAACCATTTAGTCTTCCCATCAAATCCTCATAGTTTTCTTTAAGTGTTCCTGCTAAAATATTCTTAAATTTTTATGTCACGGTTTAGGTAACAATACTGATTGTGAATGCTCCATGGTGACTAGCTGTCAAGATTGAAAATCCAGTCAAGTTCAGAGAAATGAATGGTGTCAGTGATATCATTCTACTTAATAAGTGTAGAAGCATTTGAGTCTGTCTACTGGTAACAGTCACAAATTTATTTCAAGGGAGAATATTTGAGAATAAAAACTTTGTTGAGAAAACTGAAATTTTATGAGAAAAAAAATCTAGTTTTTAAGGTTGCTTCTTCTCATGATGAAAAAAGGCAAGTTCTAGCTATGAATCTAATTTATTTATGTTAACTCTAAGTAAGTTTTTAATCAATGTATTAAATGAGATTTACTTTTTATTATTTATTTATTTTATTGATGCATTATAATCACAAACAAATTTCATAATGAAGTTAATAATGAAGTACACAATAAAGTTCATAATAAAGTTTAGGGTGATAGAGACCTACATGCACACAACACTTATTGAGCCCTCCCCCAGTTTCTATGCTATTTGCTCCTCATCCTCTCATACTAGTGCTCAGTACAGCAATTGACATTAATAAGTTTGTATACGGCATCATGTTTATTGAGGTATTTTCCTTTTCTCTCCTCCCATCTCCTTTATTTATGTCATCTCCTTTACTCAATTAAGATTTCTCCTCCCTTGTCTGGAAACCTTCTTATGTTCCAATTTCTTCCTAGCTTTGGAATATTAGGGACTACATTTGACTTTTTACTTTTTATGACTGATATCTCACTTATCATAATGTTTTCAGTTCCATCCATTTCCCTGCAAATGTCTTTTTTTTTCATTTTCATGGCTGAATAAAATTCTACTATGTACCTATCCCATAGTTTTATAACCTATTCATCTGTTGATGAATATCTCAACTTGTTTGTAGTTTGGCAATTATGAATTATGCAGCTATAAACACTATATATATATATATATATATATATATATATATATATGCATTATTCTGGTAGTTTAGCTTTCATTCTTTTGGATAGAAATCCATAAGCAGTTTTGCTGGGTCAAATGGTAAGGTCATTCCTATTCTCCTAAGGATCCCCATACTGTTTTCAAAGGGCTTGCACTAATTTGTAATCTCACCAACAGTGTATCAAAGTTCCTACTTTTCCACATCTATCCAGCATTTATTGTTTGTGCTTTTAATAACTGCTTCTGGGGTTAGGTGAAATCTCACGGTAGTTTTGACTTACAATTATCTACTAATGATGTTGAAAATGTTTTCATACATTTATTGGTCATTTGTATTTCTTCTTTTGTTAAGTGTTTATTCAGTTCACTTGCCCATTTTTTTAACTGGGTTATTTGTTTTTGGCAGTGAGTTTGAATTCTCTGTATAGTCTAGATAATAGGAGTAGCTGACAAAATCTTTTCCCATTCTGTTGGCTCTATCTTGAGGTTCTTACTAGTTTATTTTGTGGCACAGAAGCTTTTCAGTTTAATACAGTTCCATGAATTGATCCTCCTTTATTTTTTGTGCCTTTGGGGTCTTGTTGAGGAAGTTTTTATCTGTGCCTATATGTTGGAGTATTGGTCCTATGCTCTTTTCAAGTAGCTATAAGTTCTAATTTTTAGATATTTGATACATCCTCCTGTCTCAGCCTCCCAAATGCTGGGATTAAAAGCGTGTACCACCATGCCTGGCTGCATTATATAGTTTTTTTTATTGTAGAGGTATTTTGCATCCTTGCTAAGATTTACTACTAAACCTTTTAGTCTATTGTGAATGGTATTGTTTTATTATTTTGCAGTGGGTTCATGGTTGGTGTATAGGACAGCTATTGATTTTTGTAAGATGATTTTTGTCTCTAGCTATTTAGCTTAATTTGTCAGTTCTATAAGATTTCTGTTTGAATTATATGGATATTAATTTTTTTTTTTGCAGTACTGGGGATGGAAACTAGGGATATTTTACCTTTGAGCTATACCCCTAGCCCTAGTCTCAATAAGTAGTGGAGGTCCTCACTAAGAAGTTGAAAGTGGCTCCAAACTGTGATCCTTGTGTTTTGGCTTCACCAGTATTGAGATTACAAACATACACTACCACACTTGGCTATTTGTATCTTTTAAATACAGAGCTAAGTCATCTGCAAACAGAATAGTGGCAGTTCATTTTTCCCTCTTTATATTCTGTAACACTAAAAAACAAACCAAAAAAAATCCAATCATCTAATAAAAATATGGGCAAATAAAATGGATGGGCAAATTTCAAAAGAAAAAATACAAATTACCACAAATATATAAAAAAATTTAATATCAGGAAAATACAAATAATAACTATACTGAGCTTCCATCTAAATCCAGTTAGAATGATAATTATTATAAATATGAACAGTAATACATTTTGGTGAGGATGTTTAAAAATAGAAATTCTTACACATTTTTGTGGGTTTACAAATTATCACAACTACCTGCAGATCAATATGGAGGTTCATTGAAATATTATATATGGAACCACCATATTATTCAACTTCTAGGTATCTTTCCAAAAGAATTAGAGTCTTAAAACTATAGTGACACATGCATGTCTATATTTATAGCAGCATAATTTACAATAGTCAAATTATAGAACCAACCTAGGTGTCTGTCAACAAATGAATGGATGCCAAAATTTGGCATGCATGCATAATGTATTTTGAATTAATCATGAACAAAATTATGTTACTTTCAATAAAAATGAATGGGACTAGAGAATATTATACTAAATGAGATCAACCAATCTCAGAAAGTGAAGAATTGCATTTTTTTCTGATATGAGGAAGTTAGATAGAAATTTTTAAACAAAAGTGACTTTGGAAAAATCAGAAGAGACCAGTAGAATGGTAAAAGAGGATTGGGGAGGTTGGTGGGGGAGAATAAAACACTTGGTAAGAAAAATGTTCAAATAATTCTATGTACATAGATGAAGGCATCATCGATATCAATCTCAATAACATGTATGGTGGGAAAAGGACTTAGGGTGGGGTCTAGATGGAATCACACCAAACATTATGCACATATATGTTTCTATGATGTATAATTACAGTGCATATATATATATATATATATACTATTGCCTGCTCATTATTTTGCTTAGCTAATGCTGTGCAGAATATCATATCATAGAAACATTATTTACTCTGGGAAACAAATTCATGAAATATTATCTTATATCACTGAACATCCCCTTTCATAATTTCCATTTCACCTCACTAGAATTACATGGTTAATATTTCATTTTTCATATTTTAGGTTCTAGACAATAGTAGGCAATGAATGAAAATCAGATTGCAGTATGATAATTTAATGAGATATTAATGTTGTTTAATATCTGTAAGCCCATTCACATTTCTACACCAGTACACCTATATTTCCTAAAGAACCATCTACAAGTATTTTCAGGTACTTTTATACTTTTTTGCCTTAGAATTAGATATTTTTAGCAGTCAAAAAGAAAGAAAAATACTTGGAAGCTATTTCTTTTCATAGCATATATTTTTATAGTCTCAGCTGATAAAAATTCCAAAAAGATGCAGAGAAAGACAAAGAAGAAGTATAACTGAAGACATAAATTAAATAAAGAAGAGGGGTGCAGTAAGAAAGAAAAAGAGAAATCAATAGACAAAGAGTGAATTAGAAATTGCCAGTTGGGCACTGTACAAAAATAAGTCTTAGTATGTCTTAAACTTGTGAAATGGAAAGACTTTATAGAAAATAGCTTCATAGTAGGGAAATCATGGGTTAACTGCAGTCACTGAAGTCATATTTGATAAAGTTGAATTTACACATGTGGAGGGAAAAAGAACATTAACATCAGACCTGAGGAATTACTTCTGGTTCTGTCAGTGTGAAGCTCAGTGATTTCCTTCTTTGCACTGCCTCAGTGTTCAGCTAAGATCAGGAGTGACTCAATTTTCAGAAGCTTCCCTCATAAACATATAATAGGAAATACAAGAAGGTCAAGTTAGATTTGAGTTTAAAAATGTGCAAACAGATTTTTCAATTGAATAAATAGGATAAGGTTTATAATCCTTATATGTAAAAGTTAGGTTAAATTTGCATTTTTATAGTATATATTTTCTTTAGATTAATTGGCAGTTACTTTTAGAATAAAATTTTTCTAAAATGTTACTTTAATAGATTGTATATATTAAAGAAGAAATAATGCAGATGCCTTTAGTAAGCAGTATACACATTGTCAACTCATTGTTAACCATGTGGGAGAGATGAGAAGGAAAATTTTTTGCCCGAGGCTGCAGTTACCTGGATTTTGGTCATTCTTCTGAGTTTTTCTATAAACTAAAATCTCTTGGAAGGAAGGTTTACATTATTAGAGAACAGAAGGCTTGCTTCATGTTTTGCCCCAATGCACCACCTAAAAAAAAAAGAAAAGTGATATTGAATATTAAAAGTACAAGCTTCTAAAGGGCCAGAGGAAGAAGCATTTTTGTGCCAAGATTCAAAATCCAAGTGCAAAATTGACCTCCTTCTGTTACCAATTCTCAGGCACCCTCCAGCAAGCCCTTTGAGATATACCTTCTGTTTTAACCACTTTGTTCATTCAAATTAGAAAGTTGAGCCTTCAAACCAAGTATCAGCAAACATTGCAAAAGCTGTGTATGATGTGTTCCTGGAGGCCTTGATTAGCAATAGATACGAGACCCAAAAGAACTTTCTAACTTTAATGCTTCATATTTTCTCTGTTTTGGAAAAAAGATGAGGTAGAAAATCATTTTGTGTATCATAATCATTTTTTTCTTTTAAGTGCCTCATTGTGCTTCATTTAAATTTATTCTATTTTCTCAGCCATAAAATATAAATTTAACTCATACATCAATCTTCTATAAGTTTGGTTATGATGTAATATTTTAATTGTTTTAACTGAGAACACTTATTTAAAATAAATTTCTGCATGTAAAAGGATAAAAAAGATGCAAAAAGTAAATTAATGAAGACAATTAGCGTAACATCTCCTTGAGTACTTTAGTTATATACATCCATCACTGTCGTTTCTTAATTTTGTTTTTATTTTTATGTGGATCATATTGAAAATGGAATACATTCAGACTGTGCTTGGTGCCCTCTCCCTCTCCCACAATACCCCTCCCCCTCCCAACAATGAGTGTTTATTTGGAAACAGGGTCTCACTAAGTTGCCAGGGTCTCACTAAGTTGCCGAGAGCCTCACTCAGTAGCTGAGGCTGGCTTTGAACCTGTACAATCTTCCTGTCTCAGCCTCCAAAACACTGAGATTACAAGCATGCGTCACCATGCTTGGGCCTAGCTGTGACTTTCTTGAGTTCTCTGTATATTCTAGATATTACTCCTATATCAGAGAAAGTGTTGGCAAAATTTTCTTTCATTCTGCCATGTCTTTGTGGAGGTTTTTGATGGTTTCCTTGGCTGTACAGAAGCTCTTCAGTTTAATTCAATCTCGTGTTGATCCACCTTTTAGATTTTTTTGCCTTTCAGGTCTTATTGAGAAAGTTTTTACCTGTTTCTTTGTGTTGCAGTGTTGGACCTATGGGATCTTCAAGGAGCTGCAAGGTCTCTGGTCTGATTTAGCCCATCTTGAATTGACTCTTGTGCAGGGTGAGAAAGTGGGATTCATTTCTATTTTTCTGCATATGCTTAACCAGTTTTACAATGATATTTTACTCAGCCATAAAGAAGAACACAAATATGTTATTTACAATTAAATAAATGGAACTGGAGAACATTATGTTAAGTGAGATTATACAGTCTCAAAAAGTAAAAAAAAAAAAAAAAACAAAAACAGATATTATCCCTTATATGTGGAAGCTAGGGAAAAAAGGGGTCATAGGCAGAACTTTAGATGAAAAAGAAGAAATAATGGATGAGAAAATAAGGTGACCTGAGGAGGATGAGAGAAGGAAGAGAACATTTTTTTTATTGTACATGATGTAAATTCACAAACATCAAAGTCAATCACTAAGCCAAACATGAGAATTAAAGAAGGTAAAGGGAATGGGGTGGGAATTGGGTAAGAACTAAATGAGTGATGTCTACCATATTGTACCCTATTACAATATATGACTAAATGCACAATAAACAATTTTAAGAAATTGTTGTTTAATTAATATATATATATATAAATGTACACATGCATTCATATTTATATATACACATATAAAGGAAAATAATTGCTTTTATAAAAATAATGTTTGTTGTTGTAACTTGAGAAAATCTTTCTAGAAATGGTGATATTGTATATGTTTATGTGTGTTGTTAGGTATCACATTTATCTTTGCTTGCCATGATGAAGAAAGTATTTAAAATATGGCAGACGTGAATGGACTTCCAATGCCTGAGCATTTTGTTTACACACCAGATTACTCTATGTTGAGTCATCGGGTATTACTCACTTTAAAACCACAATCATCTTCAGCACTCAGTACATATTGCTTAGAAAAATATTTTTGATAATTTATTTAGAATATTTTGTTAGATTTTGATATCATGTTTTGATTAACATTTCTATTTGTTCTTTACTACCAGAAGCTCAAAATCCTATGTGTAGGAAAAATAATTGTATTCAAGTGTTAAATTTCTTTCAAACTCTACTTCTTTCAACAAATGCCATCTATTTGAATAAGATGAGTAGAGTAACAAATTTTTGTTTTTCAAATATATGTATTGAAATGTTTTATCATTTATTTATTCCCAGTTTAAGATATAACTGATATATAAAACATATATATTTATGGTATATCACATGATGTTTTGATATATGTATCCTTTGTGAGATAATAAAATTTAGCTTGTTAACACATCAATCACCTCATCCACTTATCAAATATTTTATTGGTGCATTGTATTTATACATCTTAATGGAATGCAAGATGGTGGAGACATACATGCACACATTACCCAATTAATCCTTACTCAGTTCTCACTCCATTCCCTTCCCCTTAATTAAACATTCTGAATTTTATTTGGAGTTTTCAACTTGCTTTACCATTTATTTATATGCTGCATATTGCTGGTCATGTAAAAATTGTCTAAAATTTCCAAGCTGTTTTATTATGAAAGACTTATTTTAAAGTGTGACTAGCATTAGCAAAAATGATACTAAACACAGTGATAATAATAAATGTACTTTTTCAGCAAAAAATTCTGATATATGCATAGAATTTTTTTTTTTTTTTTTTTTTTTTGTCCTGGGGACTAAACACGGGGCATTCTCACAGATACACCTACAGCCATTTTAATTTAACAAAGTATGGGTGAAAGATAAGGCTTAGCTAGACAAACATCATTCCATGGATTTTGAGCACTTAATATAAAAAATTAAGTAAATAAGAGTGTTAACCAATCTTTAATGTGCCAGGCAATGATTCTATTATCTCTTTAATGTAATAATGTAGGTGTAAGTCTGAACAAATAAAACATCAAAGTGTGTACCATGTTCTAATCATGAAAGAAACCAAACTCATATAAAAAGATTTATACATTCAATTAAAAAGTTGTACAAGTTAATTACATGTAAATATTTTTATAATACAGTTACTTGTAATGTTACTAATTTATTTTAGGGAATTAAATAACTGAATTTTCAATCCAAAAGTAATATTTTCTTCTTTAAGTAAAAGTTTATTTAACATATAGTAAAAGCAGTACCTGGATTGCAGTTATTATTTTCTTTTTTTCAGAACAGAAATGTTTTTTCAAGGAATTCTTTTTTTCTTAGCTGGCTTGAAATGGGTTGGTGAGAGATGCTATCATTTCCATATTTTTAATATACAAAGCTAAGAGTAATTGGCTCTGTTTTGGGGAAGACAAGGTATTCACCATCTCTTATTTTATTATCAATATTGTCTGATAGTTTTTTTGTGAGAAAGGGTAAATTTCAATGTCTCAAATATGAATAGAGACAGTATAGAAGGCCAGAGAGACTACATTTTGAGTACAAAATATGTTTAAAAAGTTGAATAAAATTTATATAATTTGCTATTTGTGTCTGATATCCATATGGTACCCAAGATACCATAGTCATAATTTGGAAGTAGTTATTTTATATTTATTTATATTTATATTTTAGTAGTATAATATATTTTTCAGATAATTTACATTCTAATGATGCAAAGGATATATATTGCTTATATTGGGAATTACATTGATTCTTTAAAAATATGAGACCTAATTTAATGTGATTTTTCTCATTCAGTCTTAGCATTTCTGTTTACCTAGGGAGGATTGACTATTAAATTCACTTACTCTTCTATTCAATTATGCCAAAAAATTGAATGAAAATGCATTGGGTAAACAGATAAACACCTGATCAAAAATAAAATTGAATGATATTATTTATTAATTATCTTTTTATCTTTTTGGTTGGTTAAAGTTAATTACTATTAATTATAATATTCTCAACAATTGAAATTTGATTTCTGTTAATTGCATCATGCGCGCGCGCGCGTGTGTGTGTGTGTGTGTGTGTGTGTGGCATTGGAGATTAAAACCATGGTGCATTCTACATTTGAACTACACCCCCAGACCTTTGTATTTTTGTTTTGAAACAGTCTTACTAGGTTGCTGAATGTCTCACTACATTTCTGAGGTCGGTATCAAATCTGTGAGCCCTCTGTCTCAGTCTCTCAAGTACTGGGATCATAGGCATGTGCCACCACACCTAGCTTGTTAATTGCATCATGACTATATATTTGTGGATATATATATCTATAGAAAGATAAATATTACATATATAAAATAATAAACTGCAATGTGTCACTTAACTGGACTTTTAGGGTTACTTTCTGAGATATTTACTCTTAGGCTATTTCATTATCTTGCAAAAATCATAGGCTATATTTATGCAAAACTAAAATGACCACAATATTATTTTGTGAAATAGTCATTTATAATCACCATCATATATTTAGCAAATCATGGGCTGGAGATGTATTATGCAACATGTGGATGAATATTATAGTACATATGATTTTATATATTCATAAATAAATTTCTACCATATCAATAATTATTATTTTTGTTAATGTTATATTTTGTGATACCAAAACAGCATTATTTCATTAGCATAAATATATTTGGGGACAGTGACAATGTTGTCATTGGTGTCTACTTTTAATTTTTATAAACCACTGCCCCAGCCGGGCGTGGTGGCGCACGCTTGTAATCCCCGCGCTTGGGAGGCAGAGACAGGAGGATCGCGCAGGTTCGAAGCCAGCCGCGCACGCTGGCTTATGAGACCCTGTTTCCAAAATAAAAAAGTATAAAAAATAGGTCTGGGAGTGTAGCCCGGAGGTAGAAGGGCTTCCAGGAACCCCAGTACCACCAAAAAAAATAAAAAATAAAAATAAAAAATAAAAAATAAGCCACTGCCCCTTACCTTGCCTTCCAAAAATATAATTTTCTCTCTCCTGCACAATGACTTCTGCTTAGTTTAATATTTCTTTTCTTGATCAGACTAATGTTTTTCACACATTTCCACAAACTTTGTAATGACTTATTATTTTTTTCTCACTGTCACCAGAAATTTTTTGTTTCATTTAATTTTTTATTTACTTTTATTATTGTTAGTTTTGGTTACTTGTTTATATTCTATGCATGTTTGTTTGCTCCCTCCACATTCCTTTTATAAGATTCCTTCCTCTATCCTATCTATTCTCTACTCTGAAAACTTTTTTCCCTTTCAGCAGTAGTTAAGAAAAGAGCAGAAATAAATGAAATAAAGAATAAAAAACTATTTAAAGAATAAATAAATCAAAAAGCTGCTTCTTTGAATAGATTAATAAGATTAACAAACACCATGCTATTCTAAGCAAAATAAATTGAGAATCAATTCAAATCATTAAAATTAGAAGTAAAAAAAAAAAAAAGACACCACTACAGACAGTGGGAAAATTCAAAAAATTATCAGAAACAATTTTGAAAATTTATACTCCAACAGACTGGAAAACATGGAAGAAATCAATAGATTTCCAAGCAACTATAACCTACCTAAATTTAATCAGTGTCGGGAATCCAGCTCGACAGCTGACGGGGCTTGGAGAGATGATGAATACCGAAGACTCGAACACAAACCCACGAGCCGGGAGTCAAGTCAAGCAAGATCTCATTTATTTCTCTCCAAGCAGTCCTATATATAGCACCAAGCCACGAGGGGAATTTCCATGAGAAATAGCCTAGCCTATCCGGGATAAAGATCACTAGCACGTAGTTTACAGCCAATCCCAGGCCAGTACATGAGCCATTCATGTGTGCGGAACCTCCTTTAAAGGGAAAACTGCTCAGTCTCCCCACCCATAATGAATGGGGAAACCATGCCTTCCTAGCTTCCTCCAGTCGCCATCTTTGCCCCTTTTTTGCTGAATCACTTTACTTAAAGTTTTGCCTTAGGCCATAGGCCACTTCTTGGGCGCTGTATAGACACACCCCATCAAACCAAGAAGATGTAGCAAGCTTAAACCAACCAATAGCAAGCAAAGAAATAGAAAGAGCAATACAAATTCTGCCATCAAAGAAATGCCTAGGCCCAGATGGGTTTTCAGCTGAATTATACAAAACCTCCAGTGAAGAACTAATCCCAATACTTCACAGCTTGTTCTGGGCAATTGAAAGAGATGGAATTCTCCCAAATTTCTTCTATAGTCAGGCATGGTGGTGCATGTTTGGAATCCCAGCACTTGGTATGGAGAGACAGGAGGATCACACAGGTTCGAAGCCAGCCTCAGCTACTTAGTGAGGCTCTTAGCAAATTAGTGAGACCTTGTTTCCAAATAAAGTATAAAACAGATCTGTGAGTATAGCCCTGGAGGTAGAGAGCCCCTGGGTTCCACCTCCAGTACAACAAAAAATAAATTAAAAAAAGTTATATTAGGCAAGGCGTGGTGGGTGGCGCACGCTTGTAATCCCTGTGCTTGGAAGGCAGATACAGGAGGATCGTGCAGGTTCGAAGCCAGCCGCACGCGCTGGCTTAGGAGACCCTCTTTCCAAATAAAAATGTAAAAATATGTCTGGGAGTGTAGCCCGGAGGTAGAAGGGCTTCCAGGAACCCCAGTACCACCAAAAAAAAAAAAAAAAGTTATATTGTTATCATGCATAAATTTTAGCCATCAAAATATGCTAAAACTATAATATTATTTAGAAAACTGTATTAAACTGTTTAGTAAAATCTGTTATTCTTGATGTCAAAAACTTAGTGTTACTAGACTCAAAAAAGAATAAACTAGGTTAGGTTGACCTAAAATTAGTCCTCTTTTCCCCTTTTTATCATTTAACATTTTGCTTCATAATTTCCCATACTGCATGTCCTGTGCTGTCTCTTGCAGAGGGACACAGTGAATGGTAAGAATCTTCACTGTGGGTAATCTTGCAGATGACCATAGTTTGTTTCGCTTACTCTGTATACCCAATTTATTCCTCCAGGTATTGATGATAACAATTGCTATTTCTCTGGCAATTGAATATTCTCCAGACATAAAACTAATATTGCTTCTTTCTGGTTAGTATATAAAAAGGCAGATGGTTAAAATTTTAAATGAAGTTTGATATAGAAATAATGTGTTAACCAGATGCAGACAGTGTGCCACTGATTTTAAGAGTGCCTACCTAAATGTTCACTTTATAGTGTTTCTCCAGAGCATAAAATAAAATTTGATTGTCCAAGAAACTCAAGGCATAAAATGCCTAAGTTTTGTTTCTAATCATTGTACGATCTAAGACGTTAGAAGAGTAATGACCTATCTTGTATTCACATTATTTCACTAACATTAAGGAGTTGAACTCTAAAGGACCATCAAATGTCATTTATAGAAGACCATATTAAAACAGATTAACACAAAAAAATATTACCCAACATCTTATGAGTCATACTTCCTCAAAGTAAAATCAGGAATATATATTATAAAAATAAATCGCCAAAATTCTAGTAAGCATTTAAATTTGTGAAACACTGCTTTTGATATCTTCCTATTTTCCTTTTACAATTTTTAGATTCACATTGAGAGATTCAACTCTAGTATGATTAATTTTAAATCTCTTATAAGATGACAAAGATCATAGCTTGGCACAGGTGGAATATGGAGTACTTTCTTCCTGACACACAGGATATAAACCACCCTATTTGTAGAATTGCTTTTTATACAGAAAATCTGTTTTCCAGTGATGAACACCACTCCTGTAAAGTACCATATATGCTAAAGAATGAGTATAAAATTTGGAACCAGAAATGGGTTTTAATTATACTTTAAGAGTTAAATTTGAAAAAGTCAAGTATTCATCTTCTCTTGAAAGACTCTCAGATACACAGGGTCCAACCCTTTGAATTAATCATATTTCTTTATCATTAGTGGAAAATTAGATGTTTATCCTTGTACACATATGACAGGTCTAATTCTCCAACACAATCCTTCTAGTAAAATAATTATAGAAAAAATACAAAACACCCAGCTAAATTTGTATTTTATATAAGTTGATGACTTTTAGTATATGTCCCCAAATTGTAGTTATCTGGATATAGCATGCATTATTATCAATATTTCTACACTAAAATATTTAGTAGTTGATCTGAAATTCAAGTTGAACTGAAAGCTTTTTGTAATTGGTTAATTTAACAAACCTATGTATGATACTTTATTAAAGAAAAATAATTCAAATCAATTTTCTGGGTAGAAATAAATATTGTGAGATATCAAGAAGTTATAATATATTAAACAATGGATTAAGTGGAAATATCCTTCCTAAAATCAAGAGAAAATGTATTCAAATAAACAAAGCTTCAGTCAGTTGTGGTGGCACATGCTTGTAATTTCAGTACTTGGGAGGCTGAGATGGGAGGATCATGGTTCACGGCCAGCCACAGCTACTTAATGAGGCCCTCCACAACTTACTGAGATTCTGCTTTAAAATAAAGAATAGTTCTGGGAGTATAGTTCACCATCAAGGTTATAACTACCAGATCTAGGTGCATTTATTTGTATCTTTCTGGATATTACTACCACATGAGGAGAAAATCCACATTTGTCAGAGAATCCAGAAGACACAATATACTCCAAAAATTTTTCTAACCATTCCTAAATGTTGGTGTTCAATCCCATATAAACAGGAGGTTTGGATAAATATCATTAATGTGTTTTCACTGGTTTATTTTAAAATTATTTCACTATGAGGATATGGAAGTAGTTCAGATTTAGTCAGTTGAAATAAAATATTGCATTTTCCCAGATTTTATTCAGTAAAAATTACCAAGCTTTTCATATTAGTTATTTATTTTCTTCTTAATATGTCTGAGGCAGCAAAATTCAGAAATGATAATATACTATATTAACCTCGCAAATTCAAGTTAATAGACATTTTGAAAATTATGTTTTTAAAAAATAAAAATTATCAAGTTTGGTTACTGATTTTTATGGGCTCTGCCCCCAAGGTAACTACCAACAGAGCTGATTTTGTCTAAGTGCCTCATTTTCATCTACCAACAGCCATATATTCTTTCAGGATAAGCTATGACACTGTGGTGACAAAAACAGTATGAGAAGAGAATATTTTTTCTGTTTATCACTTCATTATTGGTTTTATTTTTGTAATTTCTTCAACCTAAATACTTCAGGTTAAAGAAGCCTGAAACCATTATAATATCTACCTGGAATGCTTAGGTAATATCATATTTAAGAATATAAATATTTTAAATGGACATAAAAGTACGTTTTTAAAAGCTAAAAAATATGACTAAATAATATTCTATGAATCTCTAGTAAATTATTACTTACTCAAGCATTTAAGCATCAACTGTCAGAAATAATGATTAAACTTATTTTATCTATAAAATATTGGGGTTCAAACTTGGTTATATTTTTACTTAAGTATACATTTAGGATTATTTATGAATTGTTCTTGCCACTTATAATTTTTCTGAATTAAAATGTAGTAACAAAATATTAATAATTAACAATCATAACAGAGTATATATGACTGTTCTGAGATAAGATTTGAAGTTAAATTTATGACTTAGAATCTGCTATTTTTATTTACTGTACACTCAAACATTTATAAATCACATTTTCTTATTAAATTTTTGTTCTTATATAATAAATATTTCTCTAAAACATTAATAATTTAGAAATAACAACAAAGAATGTACCAATTAGTAGGTTATATACTGTTAATTCATATTTTTATGTAAGCATCTAAAGCCTTGGGTTGAAAGATAAAATGGTCAAAATAAATAAAAAATAAGAGAAATATATTATTCTGGCAATGTTTAGTAATACTAGAATTTGAAATATGTATATGCTTACATTCTTACAACTAAAATCTAAAGACTTAACCATGTAACTTAGAAGAGAAACTTTTTTTATGGTTTTAGTTTATTCTATTAGAAGCTAGGCACCACAAATCTCAGAGCATAGTGGTGAAAGGTATAGAGAGGAAGAATATGTGGGCTATACTTCTCATATCATGGAGACTGGAAGCAAGAGAGAGAGGAGGGAAAATGAGGAACCATATATAATACCTGAGGCAGAACCCATAGGGGCCTTTATCCTTCAGCCACACTTTACCAGCCCAGTCCACCACCCAGATAAATCCACTGTAATTGATTTACTCACGGCTGTGGTTACAGCCCTCACAACTCAATTACATCCGCTCCAAGCATTAATAAATGAGCTTTTTATGGGACATTTTATATCTAACTATAACATTTTACCCTTGGCCCCTAAAGAGCTCATACCCAGCTCAGAATGCAAAATATATTTAGTCTTTTTTATAAGTCCTGATAGTCTTAACAGTTCCAGCATTGCAAAAAAAGGTTCAAGTCTCCCATGAGACTCAAGGTGAATGCTTGTGAAGCCCTACAAAAGACAAAGAAGATTAAAATAAAGAGCAACATACATATACAGTCATCTAATATACAACAGCAAAGAGTAAAAATGCATTTTAAAGGAGAGGAATAGGGCCATAAAAAAAAAAATGTATGGGACCAAAACAGTAAGGCAATCTTGCCAACAAAGCACTTGAACTTGCAGCTCCATGTCTGACATGCAGGGCTTATGAAAGGGAGAAGCCCTGGTAGCCCCACCCCATGGCTTCACTGACTGCAATTAGTGGTTTACTGCCCCTTCTAGCCTGGCTTCATGGCTTACAGTTTTTCCTCAAGGTTGTTCCACATTTCTGTTTTTTCCAAATCTCAGCTTTTCTTAAAACCTTGGCTGTACCCTTAGTCTCACAAAGTGACTAGTTTGGGACTGCTTGCAGGGATTCCAACAAAGAATTTGCCATTGTTTCCTGGCTTCCTAAGCCTTTTTTTTAATCTTGGGAGAAGCTTGCATGGCCCCCAAATTTTAGGAAAGTAAACAATATGGGGGCTTTAGATGGTCTTCCAACAGAATAAAGTAATGAAATCATCCTTCCCTGTTGCCACTGGGATCTTTTTAATTACAGCCCTTAGGCCTGCTCTATCTAAGCAGCCATTGACCCTATGTGCATCGGGATTCTCTAACTTTATCTGTCACCTTCATCATGGTCATTGCTGGCCTCATCTCCATCATGATCTTCTTTCTTCCATACATCTTATCTTTTTTCCATGCCACCAGCATTTGTTGTTATTTGATTTCTTTATGCTTGCCACTCTAATTGGAGATAGACAAGCTCAGCATAATTTTGATTTGTTTCTCCCTGATGGCTAATAATATTGAACATATTTTTATGTATCTATTGGACATTTGTGTCTCTTCTTTTGTTAAGTGAGATCAGCCAAGCATGGAAAGAGAAGAAACATATGTTTTCTCTAATATGCCCAAATGAGGGAGTATTGTGGATACCAGAGGGACTCCATTTAATGGAGGGAAAACCTCAGCAAAGCTAGAAAGTGAGGGTAGGAGAGGAAGAAGGCTGAGGTTACTTAATGGAGGAGCTACATTTGAATATGTGTATAAGTGTGAATGTAGCATGGTCAACGTGGATATTCATTGTTGGGAATGGAGGAAAAAGGAAACAGGGTGGGCACCAAGCATTGTGGGAATGTATGCCATTTTCAGTATGATCCACATAAAAATAAAATAAATACATTTTTCTACAAATGGATAAACAGATTTTCTAATCTCATTTATTTAAAAAAACTGTCTTTTCTCCAACATATAATTTTAAAATCTTTGTCAAAAATCAGTTGGCTATAAGTTTGTGAACTGGCAAAAAGTGGCTTTTGTATCTTCTATTCTATTAGTTCCTGTGTCCGTTTTTGTGCCAATACCATGTATTTTTATTACTATAGTATAATTTAAAGTCAGATATTATGATGCTTCCTTCTTGGTTCTTATTGCTGAGACTTACTTTAGCTATTCTGGGTCTTTAAAACAAAAATTAATAAGTGAAATGACAGTAAACTAAAATATTTCTGCTCATCAAAGAAACCATCACATCAAAAGTCTAAAATCTACAGAATGGAAGATCTTTACTGGCTATTTCTTTAATAGAGGAATAATATCTAAAATATACAGAATGCGTAAAGACTTAACAATAAAATTTAATAATCCTATCAAAAATGATCAATTAGGTTATACATCATCAATAATTCAAACAGCAATAAATGTTCATGAGGAATAAGAGCTCTTCTACATTGTTGATGAGATTGCTAATTAGTGGAGATTAGTATAGAGAGTTCTTAGAAAACTGGAAATAGATTCACCATATGATCTAGCTATAGAAATTCTGGATATCTTTCCAAAGGGACTGAAATCAGAATATTATAGTCATGAGGGGAGAAAATGGTGATGGAGAGACGCAGCATATCTCACTAGCTGAAGCTAATTAGGTTCAACTACTGAGAAGGCAGTGTCTTAATAAAGAAAATTAGATTCAGCTTACAACCCAAAATAGACTGGGACTACAGCAGGAGAAATTCAGTAACTCTGACCTGTGAGATTCACCACAACACAAAATAAAGCACAAGTGAGCTGCAGACGAGGGTGGCCACTGGCACCATAATAGGCAGCCAGGCACAGCAGGCCAAGAATTGCTTGAAAAAAATAAAAAACCAAGTGTCTGAAAGTGGCCAAAGAGCTCCAACATCTTAAGCTGCGAGCTCACCTGAACACCTAAGCAGCACCATTTGCTCATTAGAGGTGGCACGCACAGAGGTGTAGGGAGACCTTCAGGGACCCTGAACCAGAACTGTTAACTGTGCGAGCAGAAAATCAGTGGGATATGGAAGAGCTGCCAGCCCTTCAGAGCCCCAGACTGGGCTTCCAGGAAACAGAGTGAGCTCAGATGAGCCATGGTACCCAGTGGGCACACAGTGGGTGCCTCTAGACATGGTGATAATTGTGGGTGCCAGTGTGCACCGATGAGAGCATATTCAACTCCAGTGACACAGGAAGAGTACTTAAGGCACGATACCTACACAGGGCCATGGGGGGTCGCTCTAAGCAAATACAAGACATTGGAATATACTCCAGAAGCTATCACAGCGATCAGATATTCAGAAATTACACTGGCCTTCCCTATATTTGTGAAGTAGTAGGACTGTTTTTTGTTTGTTTGTTTTGGTTTGGTTTGTTTTTTTCTGTTTTTTTTTTTTTGTTTTTTTGGTTTTTGGGGGTTTGGGGGGTTATTTTTTTTCTTCGTTTTTGACTTTTATTTGGGTTTCTTGTTTGTTTGGTTCTTTCACTTCATCTCACATAGTTACTAATTCATTTTATTTTATTTTATTTTATTTTCTGTTTATTCTCCTAATCCTTCTTCTTCTCTCTTGGTGGTCTATTTTTGTTTTTGTATAAGTTGTTGTTTATATTTGATGTATAATAGTTAGCCTTTGTGATGGGGTGTGTCTATACAGTGCCTAAGGAGATTCAGCCTGAGCGGCCTATGGCCTAAGGCAAAACTTTAAGTGATTCAGCAAAAAAGGGGCAAAGATGGCGCCTGGAGGAAGCTAGGAAGGCGTGGTTTCCCCATTCATTATGGTTGGGGAGACTGAGCGGTTTTTCCCTTTCTGCCTTTAAAGGAGCTTTCTGCACACATGAATGGCTCATGTACTGGCCTGGGATTGGCTGTAAACTACGTGCTAGTGATCTTTATCCCAGATAGGCTAGGCTATTTCTCATGGAAATTCCCCTCGTGGCTTGGTGCTATATAAAGAACTGCTTGGAGAGAAATAAATGAGATCTCGCTTGACTTGACTCCCGGCTCGTGGGTTTGTGTTCTAGTGGTCGGTACTCATCATGTCGTCAAGCCCCATCAGTTGTCGGGCTGGATTCCTGATACCTTTGTACCTTATTTTGTTACTTTTTCATTTGTGTTTGGTCCTTCCCCCGACTCCTTAAACAAAATTCTTCAATTTAGACTATCTACTATCTTCCCTCAAAACTATCTCTTTTCCCCCTAACTGTATCTTTTTGTTTAATACACAAAGTTTCTCACATCTCCATACTTAAATATTCTAATAAATACAAGAGTCCTACTATCTAAACTTCTCCCATTCTCAACCTGATACAACCTTATTATACTTAAAATTTCCCACAACCTAATTATATCCTCTACCTTACCTGACTCCTGCACCCATCACCCTAGCTACTCAACCATCACCCAACCCTCATCACTTAAAAAAGTACTGCTTACATGTTGACTCTTCTAAATTCCTACTACTAAGACTGGACTAAACATAATACCCACAAACGATGGGAAGACATCAGAAAAACAAACCTGAGAACTTTGAAAATATGAAAACCAGGAATAGTGGAGAAATAACAGAAGTCATGAATACTGTCCTACAAGAAATGTGAAAAGGGGAGTTCCGAATGTTGATCTACAATATGATGAAAGGATTTAAAACAAGTCTAGAGGAGATGAAAGAGAAATTAGAAATACTAAGGAAGAATCAGAAAGAGGTCTGGAATGAAATGAAAAAGTCAATAAATGAAATGAAGACAGCAATAGAAAGACATTCTGAAAGATTAGATGAAATGGAAAGTAGAATATCACTGTTAGAAGACATTTCATCCAAAACCAAAAACAGTCAACAGTATACAGAAGTCATTACAGCAACAAAACCTAAACAGCCAACAACTATCAGACAACATGAAGCATCCTAACTTACAGATAAAAGGCACTGAAGAAGGGATGGAGGTACAGACCTGGGGCATCTGTAATCTCTTCAGATAAATAATTTCAGAGAATTTTCCAAATATGAAGAGAGACTTGGCTCTTCATGTCCAGGAGACATACAGAACATCATTAAGATAAGATCAAAGAAGGACCTCCCCACACCACATAATTGTCAAAATGAGCAACATAGAGGCCAAGGAAAAAATCTTAAAATCAGTGAGAACAAAAGGATGGGTGCCATATAGTGGGAAAAAAAAAATAAGAATCACCCCAGACTATACAACCGAGGCTATTCATTTGTAGAAAGATGGAAATAAATCATTACTTCTCACCATGCACAGGAATCAATTTGAGATGGATCAAAGACTTAGAAATTAGATCAGAGACTATGAAGTCATTAGAGGAGGGCATAGGCTCAAAACTGCAACATATAGGCAAAGGCAGTAACTTTCTCAACAAAACCTCCAAACTTCAGAAAATTAAAGCAAGAATTAACAAGTGGGATGGCATCAAACTAAAAAGTTTCTTCTCATCAAAGGAAATCATCAATAACCTAAAGAGGAAACCTACAGAATTGGAGAAGATCTTTACTAGCCACCACTCTGATAGAGAGTTAATATCCAGAATATACAAAGAGCTCAAAAGACTCTATACTAGCAAAACAAACAACCAAAACAAGAAATGGGCAAGTGAACTGAATAGACACTTCACAAAAGAAGAGATGAAAATGGCCAATAGATACATGAAAAGATGTTTAATATCATTAGCCATTACGAAGATGCAAATCAAAACTATGCTGATATTCCATCTAACCCCAGTCAGATTGGCTAGCATAAAGAAACCAAATAACAACAAATGCTGGTGAGGATATGAGGAAAAAGGAACTCTTTTACACTCTTGGTGGAAGTGTAAACTAGTCCAGCTGTTATGGAGATCTTTGTGGAGATTTCTTATAAAACTGGGAATAGAACCACCATATGATCCAGCTCTACCACTCCTGGGTATGTTTCCAAAGGGATTGAAATCAGAGAACTACATAGGTATGCATATGCATAGGTATGCATATGAACATATGCATACCTATGTTCATAGCAACACAATTCATAATAGCCAAAATATGAAACTAACCCAGGTCCCCATCAACAGACGAATGAATTGCAAAATTATGGGAAATACACACAATAGGATTCTATTCAGGTATAAAGAAGAACAAAATCATGTCATTCACAAGAAGATGGAAAGTCCTGGACAGCATTATGCTAAGTGACATCAGCTAAGCACAGAAAGAGAAGGGACATATCTTTCCTCTAATATGCCCAAACTAGGGAGAATTGGGGATACCAGAGGGACTCCAGATAATGGAAGGAAAATCTCAGCAAAGTTTGAATGGAAGGATAGGAGAGGAAGAAGGCTGAACTTGATTAATGATGGGCTAAATCTGAATATGTGTAAAAGTATGAATATAGCATGGTTACCCTGGACATTTGTTGTTGGGAGTGGGGAAAGGGAAAATGGGGGTCGGAGGTAGAGGCCACCAAGAACAGTTTAAATGTATACCATTTATTTTCAATAAAAATAAAATATACAAAAAAGAATATTATAGTTATATGTGCAAATTCATGTTTATAGCAGCACAAATTTTAATAGAGAATTTATGCAACCAATGAGGTGTCCACCAAGAGATGAATGGATCACAACGTTATGGGATATACACACAATGGAATTCTACTCAACAATAATGAACAAATTTATGTTATTTGTACAAAAATGGATAGACCCAGAGAACATTATGTTAAGTGAGATTAGACAATCACAGAAAGTGAAGGGTCATATATGTTTTTTCTCATAAGTAGAAGCTAGGAAGTAATTGGTATATGAAGAACTTTTGATAATGAAGAAACTCCAGTAGAACAAGGAGGTAGTCTTGGGAAGTGTGGGGGAGAAGAAAGAATTAATGAAAGAAACAATTCAAAAGACACTACATACATATGTGAGAATATTAATTTCAGTCTCAGTATCTTGATGAGGATGAAGAGTATTGGGGAGGGAACTGGGTTAAAACTTACCAAGTGTTTTGTGTGCACGGATATCACTATCGGTATGAACTGCATTATGATGTGAGGCTATAATGCACCAATAAAAGTATAAAAAAGCATTTTAGAGACTTAAAATATTAAATATGCCTTTTTACACATAATATATATGAAAATAATTAAAATCAAGTTAAATACTTATCATTGAATTGTTTGTTAATATTAATTGGTCATTTACTATGAGTCAGGCACTCCACTGAGTACTAGAGTTGCAAGAACACAAGAATAAATATTAGTTAAATCTTGGCTTGGTGGTGTACAGGTGTAATTCCAATACTTGAAAGGCTGAGACAGAAGGATCACCATTTGAGGTTAAATTCAGCAACTTATTGTCACTCTTAACAACTTAGTAAGCTTCTGTTTCAGCCCTGGGTAAAATTTTTGTTTTGAAACAAACAAACATTAGAACAAAATATACACCCATGAAAGAGATTATAAAATTATTTTGATTATTTATGTGAGAAATATTTCTGTCAGAAGTGTTTACTAGTGCTTGTTTAATGGGCATATTCTTTTTCATGCCATTTATACTAAAGTATAAAGTATCTACAAAAATTATACCGATTTCATTCACAGATATTTTGTTCACAGTTTAATAATTTTCTTAAATATCTGCAGCCTTTTAAATAATTCTCCTACAAAGTTAAAAAAAACTTCCAATCAACAGAACTTTTCTTCTAATTCTTACTTACTGCCCTTCTATGACATAGAAAACTAGACTACAGTTTTCTGCCAATAACATTTATCTTCTTGAACTTCATATAAATAGAATACTACAATATTCACTTCTTCATATTTTACTTTAGTAACTGCATTGTCTTTGATTTTCATTCATATCTTTGAGTGAAACAGTAGATTATCCCTTTAACTTCACAGTAAAATTTTATTGTATAAATATAACACTTGTTTATACATTCTCTTGGTGATGAACATCACTAATAGTTACAGTTTGGGGCTATTATAGATAAAACCTTTATAAATTTTGAGTATAAGTCTTAAGACATATACTTTGGTCATATGTTTATTTTCATTTCTCTTGGAGTGCAATGGATGGTTCATATGTTTAACTCCTTGAGAAAATATTACAGTTTTTTGTACTTTCTATACAATGTTTATATTATATGAACTTATAAAGCTTACAAATCATCTACATCCTTAGTAACAGATAATATTCTACCCTTTAAATATGTTGTTTGTTCTATTGGTTGTGTACTAGCATCTCTTCAGTTTTTGTCTAATTTTGTTTTGTTGTGGCCCTAGGGATGGAACCAGGGTGATTCTCCCCCTAAGCTACACTTCCGGCTCTATTTTATTTTTAACAGTGTCTCACTAGGTTAAAGGGAATCTCACTAGTTGCTAAGGATGTCCTCAAACCTGGGATCCTCCTGTCTCTGTCCAATAATTTTAGCACTGAGATGACAAGTGTAATTGTGCTTTAATTCACATTATTTGGAAATCTAAGGATATTGAGAACATTTTTTTCCTTTTATAGAGGTTCTTATTTATTCTGTTGGAAGACTTTCCTTAATCCTCTGTGAATTTTCATTGGATTGTTTCTCTTTCTTACTATTGATTTATGAAAGTTATTCAATATTCTGGATGTGAGTACTATGTCAGCTTTATGTAATACAAATCTCTTCTCCCAGTCAAAGCCTTGCCTTTTCATTTTTAATAATTTTTGATTAAGACACTAAATGTGTTTTTATCCTCACTTTAGATTTTTATTTTAATAAATTTCTTATTTGGGGATATTTTATCTTTATATAAAACTTATAAAGATAGATTCTGGATAGCCTTTACCTAGTAAAACATTAATTTTAATGGATTAATGATGATTGATAATACTTCTTTTGATATCTTCACCAATTCAGAGGTCACAAAGTCTATGCTATGCTATATTCTAGAAGCATTAGTGTTTGGACATTTTTATTTAGATGCATTATTTGTTCTTAATTAATTTTGCTTATCGTGCAGCATATTTTCACATGCATATATATTATTTTCTAGAGTCGTAAGCTGACATCTCCAAATATAAACATATCTTTTTAGTTCTATTACTTTGTATGATGATTTTTGATGACATGTTGTTTGGTACATATAAACATAAGATTGTAATGTGTTCTTGATAGGCTTATTCTGTTATTTATTAACAAAAGTGTTTGAAAACAGGTTTGCTACTGCTAGTTTTTTTTTAGATTTCAAGTTTACATTGTCAATATTAGCAATGTCCTAAGCACTTCTTTAATTAATGTTTATAAAATATATTTTTCCATCTTTATATTTTCAATGTATTCAAGTTCTTTTTAAGTTTACTCTAGACATCATGTAATTGGGTCTCATTTATAAAATTTAAATTAAATTTATTTTAATTTCTATATAAAATAACAATTGTACAAAATAATGAGGTATCACATAATGTTGAGATATCATTTTTATATCTAATTCGATAGATTCTGCTTTTTTTTGTGTGTGGTACTGGGGTTCCTGCAAGCCCTTCTACCTCCGGGTGATACTCCCAGACCTATTTTATATTTTTATTTGGAAACAGGGTCTCTTAAGCCAGAGAGGCAGGCTTCAAACTTGCATGATCCTCCTGTCTCTGCCTCCCAAGCGCTGGTATTACAATTGGTGTGCGCCACCATGCCGGGCAATAGATTCTACTTTTTAATGAATATATAGGTTACTCATTTTTATAGCAAGTTAAACAAGTATGCTTCAGATATGTCTGGATTTTTTGGTTTGGGATCTGATTTAATCTGAGACTTCTCCTTTTTTACCTTCCCAACAATTGTGAGACAGCGTTTAAAAAAACAGTAGAGAGTAAGATATGTAACAGGTATCCCTCTAAATACTATACCTGTTCACCTATTCATGGAGGCTTTAATCTTGTCAGTAGAATAATTCATTTGACAGACTAAGAATTTAAATGAACTCCTCAGAAAAGATTAAAAAAAATTAGAATTAGGTAGGTGGAGTATGATTGGAAGAAGTAGGTCACTGGAAGTAGCCCCTTCCTTGCTTCCTCCTCTCTTTCTGGCTGCCATGAGCTGAGCTACTTTTCTTCACCATACCTTTCTGCCAAGACAATGGAACCCATTGACCATGAATTTATATCTCTGAAAGTATGAGCTAAAATAAATATTTACTACTTTCATTTGTTTGTTTCAGGTATTTTGGTCACAAAAACAACAAAACTAACAGCTGTGTGTGATAGCACATGTTTGTAATCTAGGCAGTTGGGAGGCCAAGACAAGATGATTACAGATTTGAATCCAGACTCAGGAACTTAGTGAGACTGTTTAAATATTTTTTTTTTAATAAAAAGGGCTGGAGGTGTAGTTCTGAATTTGATTGCTCCTAGTACCAAAACCAAACCAAAACAAAACAAAACAAAAGCTAAGGTTTTATTCTAAAGGTCATGATTAAAGCTATACATGCATGATTAAGTTGTAGTCCCATGTTTTATCTTCAACCTAAGTATAAAATCTGGGATACAGCGTGTGTCTATTAACATTTGTTGGATGAATTAATGATCCATTTAATAAAAAGTGAATGGAAAAAAAACCTCTAAAATTGAACTATTATTAATTTCAAAATATTCTGAATGAGAGAATGTTGGTAAAAAATTGTTTTAATTTTATTATGGCTGTGAATTGGATAAGTTTTTCCCAAAGGCTATGTGTAAAGAGCATGCTCCCTGGCCAATGGTGCTATTGGAAAGGCAAGAAAACCTTTAAAAGGCAACTTTAATAGGAGGTTTTAGGTCATTGAGAGTATGCTTTAAAAGGGATTGTGGAATGGTGGTCTCTTTTTTTTATTTTGCTTCCAGGTCACCATGTGCTAAATGACTTCCTCTACCACATTCTTCTGCCACACAATGCCACAGATAACAAAGCAAGATGACCAATGAATCATGTACTGAAACCTACAAAATTGTAAGCCAGATAAATATTTCTTCTTTTAAAATACTTTATCTCAGGTAATTTATTACAGTAATGGGAGCTGACTAAAGAAGTTATGGTATATTTCAGTTCCTCTTTAGAATTTCAATTGACATGAAAAATACATTTCTAAAAATGTCTCCTTTTGTTTAGAAAGAACTTTGTTTATTTATTAATTTATTTGTTTATTTGTACTGGAAGTTGAGCCCAGGGGCATCCCACCTCTGAGCTATGCTCCCATTCCTGTTTTTATTTATTTATATTGTGTTAACATAGTGTATCACCTTAGGTTACTGAGAATCTTGCTAAGTCTGAGGCTGTCCTCAAAACTCTAATCATCCTGTATCAGTCTCCCAAGTATTGAGATTACAGGCATGTACCACCATGACCCATAGAATGAGTATTTTGGGCAATGTGATTCAATTTTTTCTATTGTGAAATAGAAGCAAGTCAAAAGTCAGTGTTATTCTAACCATAATTATTGTTTGTTTGCAAGTTTATGTTTAATAATAAATTTTAATATAAATCAGTGCATTTTATAAACTTTGAGGTAAATAATATTTTATTTTATTATCATTTCATAATGAGATTTGATAGTTACCTTCCTCTAACAGGTTTGTAAGTAACAATACATTTTATGATAAAAGATGAACTCTTCAAATGAGATAAAAGATGAGCGATTGCATTATCAAACATCTTATATTAATTTCCAAATGCAAATTTGCATCTTAAAATATGTAACATTGTATGAGATCAAATTTTCCTTTTGGCCTTACAGAATAAATTTAACCTAAACTTGACTTTTAAAAAAAAATTTGTTTTTTAATGACTCATTATAAGTAATGCCTTGAATAATATTGCCAGGCTTTCTTTAAAAGCGCCCCAAATCCTCTTATTTTGGTATTCTAATTAATATTTTATCATTAATGGATAACTGGAGGATGCTGCAATAATTGTTGGCTGTGTCAGTTTTGACAGCCCTTCTAAATTTGCACTCAAGAGAAAAAATAATACCTCACATTTTCCCCTTTGCATAATTAATAGACAAAATGTTATTCATCATATTTTAACTGGTTGTATATCATGAGGTCAAAGCAATCAGTCAATATGCTAAGTTCATCAAAAAGTTCTCAACAAGAGGATGAAATTTGGCAGTGATGTTTGTTAAATATAGACTATAAAAACTTTCTTTAAGTAAAAGTCTCAAATTTTAGTATAGTAACTGCTTTTAAGTATGATGATTTTAATAATATGCTTAAAGTGATAGGCATAGCAAGATTCATTTTGTTTCTAGAACTCTCGTCATTCTAATTCACTGGAATATTGACAATCATGAATCATCATTCTTTAACACATTTTTATGTCAAAATACATTTCACTTTGGATGACTGTTCCTGTCCTAAAAAGGCACTAAGAAAACAAGTTAGCCTATCTCAGTGGAATTCTAAGACCAGGATCATCTTGTGTCTGCACTTCTTTGTGTACAAGTTAGATTTTTAAAAGTTGGGTGGGAACAGCCTATTTTTATTTTTGCTTCTCAACTACAACTGTATTCAGAATGTTCTTATTTATCCCCAAATAACATATATTTAAATGATCTACACTTGATCAAGATTGTTAATATATATAATAAAAGGTAAATGAAATTGCAGATAATTTATATTCAGTTTTAGTGATAATAATAATAAAGGTCTTAACTGTAAATAAGTGAACTTTTATTTAAAAAATGAAATTATATATTTAATTTGATCATCATCCTTATCTGATGGGGTGTGTCTATACAGCGCCTAAGGAGATTCGGCCTGAGCGGCCTACGGCCTAAGGCAAAACTTTAAGTAAAGTGATTCAGCAAAAAAGGGGCAAAGATGGCGCCTGGAGGAAGCTAGGAAGGCGTGGTTTCCCCATTCATTATGGGTGGGGAGACTGAGCTCCCTTTCTACCTTTAAAGGAGCGTTCCGCACACATGAATGGCTCATGTACTGGCCTGGGATTGGCTGTAAACTACGTGCTAGTGATCTTTATCCCGGATAGGCTAGGCTATTTCTCATGGAAATTCCCCTCGTGGCTTGGTACTATATAAAGGATGGCTTGGAGAGAAATAAATGAGATCTCGCTTGACCTGACTCCCGGCTTGTGGGTTTGTGTTCGAGTCGTCGGTACTCATCATCTCGCCAAGCCCCGTCAGCTGTCGGGCAGGATTCCCGACACTTATCAAAATTAATTTTGCGGCATATCAAGTTAATATTACATTCTTTAACAAATGAGACAATCTGAATGTGAGGGTGATCTCAGTGTGACATCTTTTATCCCATTGATTGTCAGGGTTTATCTGGCTGATATGGCTGGCTAGGTGCATGTCTTTTCTCCTTCACCACTCTATCTTTATCCCTCTTTAAGCTTTTTCCAGAAGGGATCTTTCTGTATACAAGTAGCTGTGCTCCCCTGTGAGAACTTTCAAACTCTCAAAGATAGTACAACTTCTCACAAAAATAGCTTCATAAAAATATATGTCATCGTGCCGGGTGTGGTGGTGCATGCTTGTAATCCTCGTGCTTTGGAGGCAGAGACAGGAGGATCACGCAGGTTCAGAGCCAGCCGCGCTGGCTTAAGAGACCCTATTTCCAAATTAAAAAAAAAAAAGTATAAAAATAGGTCTGGGAGTGTAGCCCGGAGGAACCCCAGTAACACACACACACACACACACACACACACACACTATATGTCATCCAGTCTAATACTTATCATTGTCACTGATAATCCTCTAGGAATGGCCAAGCTTCTGTTGAATTTCAGTTCTGTCAGAAATTCTGCTTTCCTGTATTATTGAGAATTCTTCAATTGGAAGAGTATAATGGGTAGCCATAGATAAAGAGCCCGTTGTCCTTTTAGTTTGGGGTATGCTGATAGTGATGAAATAGATAAAAATTTGGTGTTAAGATTTTTCTTGAGGTGGCAATTTTCTCTGTGAGGGGCTTGCTGAGGTCCTTCCAATGTACATAAATACAATATTTTCTATGTTAAAATGTATGTCATTATCTCTGTTTAAGTATAATTTAACAGATTAGATTAGTATTAGATATTAGATTTATTAGATTAGATTTATTTTTAGATATTATATATTTTTACTAAATGAAAAAGTTACATATTTTAGTTTAAAAACTTAAATTATATTTGAAACATGAAATGTACTTTTAGCTGAATATTCAAAGTCCTATTAAAATATTCAAATAAAGCAATACTACGCATACTGAAAAAATCATACAGTCTTCATGAAAGATATATCTTCTCTGTTAAGCTCTAAGACATTATATAATTTAGGTATGCAGATCTATTTGAAGGAAATAGTATTGACTGAAATGATGAGATTTCAAAAACTTGTAATTACTAAATTAATTTTGTGCAGTTAATTTTAATTGAAGAGGAGCAGATGTTGGTAACATTTCTCTAATTTTTTAAAAAATATGTTATAAACTATATATGCTAATTGGCTTTTATATATTGATTTTTGCCTCTAGAATTTATAGTTTTATATAAATTTGAGTTTTTGATAGTTCATAACAATATAAAAATATAGTACTTGTTTCTTTAGTCTAATCCTAACCTTGAAGTGACAGAATCCAACCCAAACAATTCAGTCAAAAACATAGAAGTATTTTTTTAACTTACATTTATATTCAAGTAGAAAAAAATATTTTTTACATGTAAAATAAAAGATTAAGACCAACAGGTTTCACTCATGGATAAATTTCAAATCAATGGAAGTAAAAAAAGAAAGGATTTTTATTTATATTATTTATATTTATAATACAAATGTATTTCTATTTATTACAATAGAATAAAAACAAATTAAATAATTTATTAAAGTGTTGAGATTTCCTGTAGGGATTATAAAAAGTTACTGAAACTGGTGAGGAAACAGGAACAAGGATGCATCTATAAGGATCTTCAAATCCATTTTAAAATGTAAAGAAAATAACTGTTAAGCTATAAGAATAAATGATACATAAAATGGCAAATAAAATCAACTTTGTATAAATGAGAATATTGATAGTCACATAACCTACAGGGAAACATGTGGAATAGTCCAGTAGCCAACTGTGGTTGCTTGTCTTTACAATTTTTATGTGTGTTCTTTTTTATCATCGGGCAGAACTATGTACTGAGAGATCCTGCAAACACTACTGAAATATTAAAAATATCAGAAAATGAATGATTTAACATCATTATTGTCCATGTGGATCTATTTGCTTTTGTTGTTCCAGCATGAGTGACTTGGAACTCCCTTTCTTTGACCTCTCATTTCTTGCTGCGACAATAAAATTCTACCTCCTTGTTATTATCAGGTATTAAAGAGGCAATGCATTTTTCTCTTCTATGTGGCACGCATGTGATTTGAACATCATGACCACAGTAAGAGAACTGACAGAGAAGCTCGAAGAAGAAATCATTGCATGTTTCTAAAGAGTGTGTACATTATGAGGACACTTAAGACAGATTTGCATGTTACCATTTTTAATTTTTTAAATTATATTTACTTAATAATAATTAAAATTAACCTAGATCACTTACATAGTTTATAACTAGCACTCTGGGAAATTTTTTATTTATTTTTCTTTAATATGTATATATAACTAAAAGGTAAGTTTCTATAATGGATTTGTGTAATCCACTTGTATATAATTCCAACTCCCTTTTCTATCCAGTTTTTCTGTGATCATCAGTGTCTATATCCTACTCTAATTGACCCAAATAAATGGCTTTCTGTATTCACTCTCTCCCTATTTCTTCATTTGACACAAGCAAAATATATTAGTAGTATTTTAATTTATCACATCATATCTTATTTTACTTTAATTTTTTATTGGTGCATTGTAGCCATACATCTTAATGGGGTACAAGATGGTAGAGGTATACATGCACATATTATTTATTTAGCCCTTTTCCAACTTCTGCCCCATTCTCTTCTTTTGTTAATCTCTTTTTGATTATTTTTACATATACATAATATCTAAATATTGGAATATCAAGGGCTTGAAATTGATACCCATATATTTGTTCCTTTTCTACACTTACACATTTTATATTCTTAGGCAATTTTTTTCTAAATATATTATATTGAATAAACATTACCAAATGCATATTTTCAGCTCAGTTTTGAGCATTAAATCAGTACTATGCAATAGAACTTTGGTGAGGACATTAATGTTCTATATTTGTGCTCTCTATTATAGTGGCAACTAGCCACATATGATTATTTTGCATGGGGCAAGCATGCAAATGTCACTAATAAAACTATTTGTCAATTTTAATTATTTTAATAATTTTCTTGCCAAGTGATTTTTGCATAGACAGTATAGTTTTAAACTATTTATATCTACTAATCATACCAAACCATTTTGATGCCTAATAGATAACATGAGACAACCATGACTACTCTCAGGCACATCCAGTCTGTCAAAAATTCTGTCACTTTTAAAATTGCATCCAGAATTTAGTCATAAAACCATGGTTACTGTGATAACTTTTATTAAATATACAATGTTTATTTTATTTTATTTATTTATTTTGTTGTTGGTGGTACTGGGAATGGAACCCAGGGGCCTTCTACCTCCAGGCTACACTTGCAGACCTATTTTACCTATTTTATATTTTATTTGGAAACAGGGTCTCTTAAACCAGCCTCAGCTGGCTTTGAACTTGCGTGATACTCCTGTCTCAGCCTCCCAAGCACAGGGATTACAAGTGTGCACCACCACACCTGGCATTACTTTATTTGAAGTATTTTCAATATCAGACCATTGTTGTCCTGCTTCTACCATTAACTTTATGTAGTTTTTCTTAAAAAACGGACTAAAATAGATTTCTGAAAAAATAGCAAATACTTACCACACCTCTGCTTAAGAGTTTCAAATGGTTTACCATCTTGATAGATATAAAATTCAGTTCCTTCATAATGACCTACAAAGTTTTATGTGCCTTTTCTCTGTGGTCAATGCTTTCTACTCACTCCTTATTTCCTCTTGTTACATTGTAATGATTAACTTGAGCTTTCATGAACATATTAAGCATTTTCTAGATAGAAACTAACTTCAATATTTTAAGTCTAGAACTTAATAATTATGTGTGTGTTTGTGTGTGTGTATATATATATAACCCTGAAATTGTACTCTCTCATTTATAAGGTAAATGTTTACTTTCTTTGTAAAGCATTTCCTTAGAACTTTCTTTAAAACAGCAATCTATGCCTTATATTTTATGGTATTTTTTTTCTTTTTTTATTGGTGCTCTAGAATCTCACATCAAAGCGGGATCATGTTAACAATGGCATATATTTACAGTACGTGGTACCAACCTCCCACCCCCTGCTTTCCCTTTTCCTTCCTTCCCAATCCTGAGTGTCCAGGTTAACAAAGTTAAATTCACATGTATGCACACAGTCTAATGTAGCTTTTCCATTAATAAACCTTAGTCTTTTGACTCCCCTAACCTTCCATCCTGGATTCACTGAAATTGCTGGGCATGGTGGTGCATGCTTGTTATCTCAGCATTTGGGAGGCTGAGACTGGAGGATTATGGTTTGTGGACAACCTTAGCTACTTCATGAGGCCCTGTCTCAAAATAAAGAATAAAAAATAAGAAAGAGAGTGTAGCTCAGCGGTTGAATGCCCCTGGGTTCCATCCCCAGACTCGCAAAATATAAAAGAAGAAAAAAAGAAATCCCCCTCCATTATATGGAGTCCCTCTGGTATCCCTAATACTCCTTAGCTTGATCATATTTAATATATATATATATATATATATATATATATATATATATATATATATATATATATTCCTTCTCTATCTGTGCTTGGCTAATCTAACTTAATGTAATGTTCTCCAGGTCTTTTCATCTTCTTGTGAATGACATGATGATTTTGGTCATCTGTATTGCTGAGTAGAATTCCATGTGTGAATTTCCCATAATTTTGTAATCTATTCATCTGTTAATGGACACTTATATTGGTTCTATAGTTTGGCTTCTGTGAATTGTGTTGCTATGAACATGGGTATGCATATGGTATTGTAGTTCTCTGATTTCATCCCCTTGGAAAGATACTCAGTAATGGTGTAGCTGGATCTTATGGCTAATCCATTCCAAGTTTTCTAAGTGATCTCCACTAATCTCAGTAGAGGCTGAACTAATTTCCCTACCTCCAACAGTGTAAAAGAGTTCCTATTTTCCCACATCTTTTATTATTTGACTTCTTTATATGTCACTCTGATAGGGTTTAGATGGAATCTCAGTGTAGTTTTGATTTGTATCTCTCTGATGGCTAATGATGTTGAACTTTTTTAATGTGTCTATTGGCCATTTGTATTTCTTCTGTGATGTATCTATTCAATTCAGTTGCCCATTACTTTATTGGATTATTTGTTTTGATAGTATAAATTCTATATGATAGCCCCCCATCGAGAGGTAGCTAATCAACATCTTTTTTTTTTCCCCATTTTTTAGGCTTTCTTTTTAGATTCATGATGATTTTCTTTGATGAGCAGAAACTCTTTAGTTTGATGTCATCCCACTTGTCAATTCTTGTTTTAATTTCCTGCACTTTAGAAGTCTTGTTGAAGAAGTTATTACCTATGTCTGTATGTTAGTGTAGAATCTATACTCTCCTCTAATAGCTTCACAGTTTTGGTCTGATTTCTAGGTCTTTGATTTATCTCGAGTTGATTCCTATGCACAATGAGAGGTAAGGACTTCGTTGTATCATTCTGTAAATGGGTAGCCAGTTCTCCCAGCACCATTTGTTGAAAAGGCTGTCTTTTCTCCAGTGTATGAGTTTGGCCTCTTTGTCAAAGATCAGTTGACTAAGTGTGTGGGTTTTTTATCTTTTATTCTGTTCCATTGATCTGTGTGCCTGTTTTTCTGCTGTTTTAATTACTATCGCTCTGTAGTATAATTTCAAGTCAGGAATTGTGATGCCTCATGAATTATTCTTATTGACGAGAATTGCCTTGGTGATTCTGGGTCTTTTGTTTCTTCATATAAAATTCATGACTGATTTTTTAAGGTCTATGAAGAATGTAGGTATTTTGATAGAAATTGGATTGAATCTGTAGATCACTCAGCAGAATGACCATTTTGATAACATTTATTCTACCTATCCTTGAGCAAGAAATGTGTTTCCATCTTTGAATATTTTCTTCAGTTTCTCTGTTTAGTATTTTATAGTTTCCATTGCAGAAGTCCCTTACATCTTTGATTAGAATTATTCCTAGGTATTTTATCTGTTTTGAAGTTATTGTAAATGAATTTTTTCTTTATTTCTTTCTTCATGGAGTGGTGGTTTTTGTGAAGTGCTTTTTCAGCACTTATTGAGATGATTATGATATTTTTATCCTTAGTTCTATTTATGCTGTGAGTGACATTATTGATTTGTCTATGTTGAAACAGCCTTGCATCCCTGAAATAAAACCAGCTTGGTCATGGTGTACAATTTTTTTTTTGTATAGTTTTGATCATCAAAGTTATTGGTCTGTAATTTTTTTGAGTAATCTTTATTCAGTTTTTATTGTAAGGTGATAATGGTCTCTTAGAAGGGGTTTAGGAGGTTTCCATTAATTTTTATTTTACCAAACAAGTTATGAGGTATTGTATTTAGTTATTTGGGGAATATTTTGTAGAATTAAGCTGGAAATCTGTCGAAATCTGGGTTTTTCTTTGATGAAAAGATTTTTTTTAGCTTTTATTATTTTTCTTGCTATTGGTTGGTATAAGCTTTTTATATACTCTTGGTTAAGTTTAGGAAGATTGTACGCATGTATGTAGAAATATGTTAATTTCTTATGTTTTCCAGTTTATTGGAAAATAAATTTTAAAATATTTTCTGATGATGCTCCTGATTTTTATACTATCTGTGATGATGTCTTCTTTTTGGTTTTTATTTTAATAATTTTGGTTTATTATCTCTTTATTTTGGTTAGATTGACTAAGGGTTAATCAATCTTGTTAATCTTTTGAAGAGGTTGTGAGATCGAGCACTCAGCAGCAATGAATTTTATCTCCCCTCTAAGAGCGGAGGCCCACAGCCTTACCGCAAACAGCAGGATCTGCTGTTCTGAGCACATCACAACCCCCAGCACAGTATAGAGGAGTGCGGCAGCCAATCCTCCTTGAACTTTTGAGGAAATCTCCCCAAATGTAGACTGCTCCTGCCCCACATGCTTGGGAATTCTGGACAACATGCTAAGTGGTAAAAGTGTTTGGGGCATATCAGAGTGAGCCCAGCATAGCCGGGTTGGGCTGCCACACTGTGTGTTCTGGGAGACATCAGCCCTCATGGCCACTGTGCTTCTCGGAACAGTGTGGGAGGCTAGGGTGCACGAGGAGCAGCAGAGCCTGCTCTCTGTAGTGAAGCTGTGGACCTCTGCCTTTGGAGAGGAGACAAAATTTATTGCCACCATGTATTCAGGCTCCCAGCTTTTGCAAAAGATGTGTACTTCTTTCTCATATTTTAAAAAATGGAAGAAAATAGGGAACATCTGTAGACAACTTGCACACAGTGACAGAGACCAGAGCCTGCTGCACAGGGAAGCCGGTGCTAGGGCCTCTCATTCCAGGATCAGAGCCTGCCATGTGGTGAGGTGGGTACCAGGGCCTGCGAGACCAGGATAGGAGATTGGTGTAAGGCAAGGCCAGCGCTGGGGCCCCCGAGTCTGGAATTGGAGCCAGCCATGCAGTGAGGCTAGTGCCTGGGCCAGCGAGGCCAAGATTGAAGCCTGCCATGTGGCGAGGCTGGTGGTGGGTCCTTAGAGTCCAGGATCAGAGCCTGCTGTGAGGCGAGGCTGGTGCCAGGGCCAGTGAGGCTTGGATGGAAGCCGGCCTTGTGGCAAGACCAGTGCCAGGACCTGCCAGGCTGGGATTGGAGGCCGCAGGGTGGCGAGGCTGGTGCTGAGGCCAACGAGGCTGGGACTGGAGCCTGCAATGTGGCATCCACAGGGAAATATCACAGAAAATAAAAAAAAATCAGATGCGTTTCCTAATATGCAAAAACTAGGAAGAAATGGGTAATAGGAGGAAATCTAGATGAAGAAAAGGCCCTATGGAGGAGCAATTAAGGTAACCTATCAAAGGGGATGAGAGGGGGGAAGATAGAACCTCTTTAAAGCACATGATATACTTAAAATATATCAAAGTCAATTACTAAATCAAGCATGGAATCGAGGGATGGGGAGGGAATGGGATGGGGATTGGATAAAAGGTAATTGGGTGATGTGTGCTTGTATATCCTCACAAGTCTTGTATTCCATTGAGATGTTTGACTACAATGCACCAATAAAATATATTAAAATAAATGGATAAATAAATAATGGAGAAATGCTACAAACTTTTCTGTAACATCAGGAACAAGATAAAGATGGTTACTTTCACCACTCCTTTTCAATATGGTACTTAAGATTCTTTCCACAGAATAAGGCAAGAAAAGGACACCAAACAAATTCAAATAGGAAAAGAAGAACTAAAATTTTCTCTATTTGCAGATGTAATGTTTGTGTATTTAGAAGCTTCGAAAGGCAGCCAAAAAAGCCAATTAACAATTACAGCAAATATGAGGATACAAAATCAATCTAAAAATATCAGCAGTTTGTTTTACATACCAAACATGAATCCACTGAAAAAAATTTATAAAACAATGACATTGATAATAATCTCGAAATCAATACAAAAGCCAGGTGTGATGGGACATGCTTGTAATTCCAGCATTCGTGAGGCTGAGATAGGAGGCAGACAGACTCAGCCACTTAGTGAGGACTGTTGCAACACAGTGAGACACTATTTCAAAAAATAAAAATTAGGGCTGGGGGTGCTGGGTGTGTAGTTCAGAGGTAGAATGCCCTAGGGTTTTATTTCTAGTATATAAAAAATAACAACAACAACAAAAACAATTCAGTATTTAGAATAAATTTAACTTAGGTATTAAATTAAACTTAGGTATTTACAATATCTAAGAATAAATTCAACTATGGAGATAAAAGACCTCTGCAATGAAAACTATAAAACCATATAGAAATTAAAGATCTTAGAAGATGGAAAGATCTCTCATGCTCTTTGATAGGAAAAATAAATACTACCCAAATGGCCACTCTACCAAAGGTGGTCTATAGAGTCAATACAATGCCTATTAAAATGCCAATGTCATTCAAAGACCTAGAAGAATCAGCTCTAAATTTTATATAAAAAAACAAGGAACCCAGAATAGTTGAAGCAATTCTGAGCAATGAGAACCATGCAGGAGGCATCTTAATTCCTGACTGCAAATTATACTACAGAGCCACTGTAATAAAAACAGCATGGTTTTGGCACAAAAACAGCCACAAGACTAATGGAACAGAATAGAAAATACAGAAACAAATCTATACATTTAAAGCCAACCTGTTTTTCAAGAAAAGTGCCAAACACAAGTGTTGCACAAAAGACAGCCTTTTTTTTTTTTTTTTTTTTTTTTTGGTGGTACTAGCATTCCTGGAAGCCCTTCTACCTCTGGGCTACACTCCCAGACCTATTTTTTTTTTTTTGAAACAGGGTCTCTTAAGCCAGCATGGCTGGCTTTGAACCTGCGTGATCCTCCTGTCTTCGCCTCCCAAGCGCGGGGATTACAAGCGTGCACCACCATGCCCAGCAAAGACAGCCTTTTTAAACAAATAGTATTAAGAGAATCGGTTACCCATTTGTACAAAATTCAAATTAAATCTGTACATCTCACCCTGAACAAGAGTCAACTCAAATGAACCAAAAACCTGAAAATTATACCAGAGACTTTCAAATTATTAGAGAAGGAAATAGGCTAACACTCTAACATCTATGTACAGGTAGAAATTTCCTCAGTAAGACCCCCAAACCTCAGAAAATTAAAACAAGAGTTGATACATAGAGAGAATTGAACTAAAATCTTTCTTCTTATCAAAGTAAATCATCAAAAGTCTATAGAGAGAGCCTACAAAATTGGAGAAGACTTTTGTTAGCTATTCCTCTGACAGAAGACTAATCCCTAGAATATACAAAATACTTAAAAAGCTTAATACTAAAAAAAAAAACAAACTTTAAATAAATAGGCACTTCACAATAGAAGACATACAAATGCTGAATAAATATATGGAAACATGTTCAACATCATTAGCAATCAAGAAGATAAAAATCAAAACTAAACTGAAATTTAATTTAACCCCAATAGAATGATAATCATCAGGAAGTCACAAAAAAATAAAAATGCTGGTGATAAAGTGGGAAAATAGAAACTCTTCTGCACTGTTGGTGGGATTGCAAATTAGTGCAGCCATCATCAAAATTAGTCTGAAGGTTTCTCAGAAAATAGGAATGGCTCCACCATATTATCCAGCTATCTCACTATTGAGAATCTTGTCAAGGGTTTAAATCAGAATATTATATTAATATATGCATGCCTATTTATAGAAGCACAATTCACAATAGCCAAATTACTGAACCAATCTAGGTATCCATTAAAAATAAATGTATCAAAAATTTGAGTATTTACACACAATATAATTCCATTCAGCAATAAACAAGAATACAATTATGTCATTTGCAGAAAAATGGATTTACCTGGAGAACATTGTTAAGTGAGGTTAACCAGTCACAGAAAGCAAAGGGTCATATTTTTTTCTCACATTTTGGAATCCTAAATTAATTGGGATATATAAAAGGAACTTTAAGTGATGAAAGAGAAACTTCATTTGAGCCAGGGAGGTTGAGGTGGTCTATGGAAACTACAGACATGGCCATCATATTTATTCTATATTCCTAATGTAGAACACTATTTTCCTTGACAATACTGTCCTATGGGGGGGGAGGCAATTTAAGATACAGGCATAAGGATTTAAGATAGACCCTAATAAAATTTTCTTCTAAGGTAAGTCAGCTAAAAGTCAGTACTTGAGTGGATTCAATATTATCATAAGGCACATTGTTTTTCGTTATTTTACCACTTCTTTACAAAGCTCATTGAATTTTTCTCAATAAATAATGTTTAGAAATATACTTTGGTACCTAAAGTAGACAAAATAAATGTATTGACTTATTTACTATAACTAAAATTCAATATTTCAAATTGACAATACCATGATAGTGAAGAGGTATAAGTTCTTGTTTTGGTATTACTCCTTTTTGAAAAATAAGGTCATAATTTTAGGTCTCAAATATTTAAAGAAAAATAGAAAGTTTGGATAGAGCAACACAATCTATTGTCAAATACAAGGAATTGTACAAAAGAAGTTGGAAAAGTATAATTTCTTCAACTCTTTATATAAATATTTGCCAGTTATCATTATTATTATGGAATAGGATACTTACTAATTCTTAAAACTATAAAAGCCACGGATTTTAGCTACAAAGATCAATAAGAAAATTATAAGGCAGAAATATTCAGATTAGAACAGATCAAGAATAGTTTGGTGCAGTCTGAAATTTTATCATTAACCATGTAGACAGTTCTTGTAGTTGATGAAAATGCAGCTGAAGTGGTGTTTAATTGGAAATTTCTTGATTAACCACTGCAACTCTAATGAATGCAAATTTCAACACTTCCAAAATTATATCCTACTGTGTGAATCTTTTTTATGCAATCAACAACAAAATGCAGTACTGATTTTCTAAACTGATGTTAAAAGTTATTATTTCATTGTTAATTTAATCAAATTTTATTTTCTATTTAAAAAAACAAAATTTTTCATATGCTTTTATTTACATAACATAGTAGAATTCTTTTGGAATGATACCTCTAAGCTAGTAAAGTGTTAAAAAAAACAAAACTAAAGCACATCTTATATTAGTTTTAGTAAAAAAATTAGCTAGAAACAATTTGATTATGTAAGTATACCTTTTATTTGTTTAAACACCATCTACCAAGAACAGCATCTGGTACCAATGAAGATTAGCATAAGACACAGCATTCTTTTTAAAGTTGAAAACAATAATATTGTAATATAAAAAGGAAGAAAATGTCTAACCATTTCCAGACAGTGAGAAAAATATTGTTTTTGTAAAGATTTCTTTCTGGGCATGGAGTAAGAGATGCTCAAAAAGGTCTTACATTTTTTTTAATTCAACTTTTTTATTTAGCACATGAAAAAATCATTCCACTGCTTCTCCTACCCATACCCCTCTGCAACTTACAAGTTCTGCATTTATTTTGGAATCTGTGAAATAAATCTGATTCATAAAAACCTGTTGACTGCTTATACTCGGCTACGTTACCTTGAGAAAAGTGATTTTGTTTGCATTGACACAAGATAAACAAAATTTTTATGTACTGAAGAGCAAATTAGTATAGAGGTTTCTTAGTATTAATCAGAACTTTCACTCCCTAGCATAAAAGCACTAACTTGTGATTCTTTATTAAGTTTTATCCTGAACTACTTTACTTAGATTATATTTATAAGCATTAGATTTAACTAATAAATTCTTGTGGGCTGTTTAATAATATTATAAAAATATTACAAATTAATGTGATAATTATTTAAAACAGTAATTCAAGATAGTTTCTTTACAAGAGTTTTGATTGGCCCCTGGGTTTTATCATCAAAATCAAACACACACACTAAAAGGAAAGTTGACATTAATATTAAGATTTTTGCTCAAATTTTTTATAGAAACCATCTTTCCTTGAGATAAAAGTAAAACTTACAGTTAGCTCATTTTACTGGCTCTTTTCTTTTCTCCTTACACATTTCCTAATGCCTCATTTGTTCTATGTAACCTTCCAAGATCAGAACACAAGACATTTTCTTAGAGCTGTTTATTTTCATAAGAACTCAAATAAGCCATACATAGCATTCTTCATCTTTAATTAGGTAAATTATTTTAATATACTTTCACTGGTGCATTGTAGTTATACATCATAAGAACATACATGAACACAACACTTAGTATGTTTTGTTCTGGATCGCACCTCACTTCCTTCCTCTCTCCATACATCTTATTGATGTTTTTTTATATGTACATAGCATTATTTGTACCATTGCCTTCATCACATCTTTTCCCAACTTCTCATTCTTCTAAACCCCCACAATTGTTCAGTTGGAATTTCTACTCCATTATTTAAAGTCCCTTTTACTACAATTTCATCTGTGTTCCACATATGAGAGAAAACACATAGCTGTTTTCTGAGACTGGTGACTTTCCCTTTGTGGAATATTCTCTAGGTCTTTCTACTTTTTTACAAATTACATAGTTTTGTTCTTTCTTGTGAATGAATAAAATTTCATTGTATGTATATACCACAGTTTTGTAATCTAGTCATCTGTTTATGGACATCTAGCCTGATTCCATAATTTGACCATGGTGAATTCTGTGGCTATAAACATGGGTATGCACTTATTTCTATAATGTTCTGATTTCAAATACTTTGGAAAGATACCCAGGAGTGGCATGGCTGGATTATATGGTGGCTCCATTCCAAGTCTTCTGAGAAACTTCCACACTGATCTCCATAGTGGGTAAACTAATTTGTAATTCCACCAACAATTTATAAGAGTTTCTATTTCCTCATATTCTCACCAGCATTTATTATTTTTATTGTTTTTAATTATATTATTATTTTTGTAGTGTTGAAGATTGAAGTCAAAGGCATTCAACCTCCAAGAACAACCACAGCTTTATACTTGAAAATAGTCTCACTAAGTTGTTGAGGACGTTGGTAAGTTTCAGGGGCTGACTTAGAACATGAGATCCTCCTGTCTCAATTTTTCAAGTACTGGGATTGCAAGCATATATCACCATGCCTGACTATACTTATATACTTGACAATTGCCATTCTCAAACCATCAAGAGTAAAGTGAGATTCTACAGAACATGAGATCTTTGCCTGCTTGTTCTCTGATAGAGAATTCATATCTATAATATAATTAGACAAAAGATAAAAATCAACTCAATATTTTACACTTGTAGAACTCGTGACATTTTGTTAGAGTGATGAATGTGAATTATATAAAATATTACATGATTCAGGCGTGGTGGCACATGCTTGTAATCCCCGCACTTGATGGGCAGAGACAGGAGGATCCCGTAGATTCGAAACCAGACACGCTGGCTTAAGGGATTCTGTTTCCAAATAAAAAGTATAAAATAGGTCTGGGAATAGGTCTGGGAGTGTAGCCCAGAGGTAGAAGGGTTTCCAGAACCCCAATACCACCAAACATATATATATATATATATATATATATATATATATATATATATATATATATATACAGTTAACACATTTTATTGGCTATATATAATACATATATATTTTTACATGAATGTCGATCTTTATTTAAACAATTATTGCGCAACTACTGTTTTTACATGAGAAGAGTCTGAGTTCAGATTTTCATTGTATAGGACTTTAAAATGTTCTGGGTATATTGAATGTGTAGTACAACAGTAGAGTCCTAAAGATAGAAGGCCAATGAGTTATTAGATTGGATGTTTTAAATATGAGGCAGCATGGTAATGGACTCATATTAATGGACTTCAATTGCTGGATTGACATTCATCAAAGATATGTGTATCTTAATTACAATATACTTTAAATTGTTTGATACTATAACTCTATATTTAAATTTATCACAGTGTTTTGATATAATTCTCTTAGTTAAACATGTATTTTATGTATAAATATTAGATATCCCATTCCAGCAGCAGAACAGATTCTTAAAATATACAAATCAAAATCAGTTCATATGAAAAATCTCAGAATGTTTAGAAGCATAAACTGTGATATGAATATGTCTGTCATGATATAACATAAGAAACAGTTTTCATTTCTTTTTTAAAGCCATCACACACTATGTAAACATCAGGAATTAACGTGAGAAGAAAATAGAGATCTATATTTGTCAAAAATATAAAAAGCCTGAATAATATTTTAAATCGTTTAGCTTACAATTATATATGTGTTCATACATATTTGTATGTAAGTAGATATATGTGCATATGTAGATATGGATACTAGTATAATATTGTTGTATATTATCACATAGTATTGATATGAAACTTTATAGTTTTATATATTTGTATATATACACATATAGGTGTGTATTTATATGTGTGTATGTATGTATGTATGTGCATGTCATTTATCATAGTACATATGGAGAAATAAACTGCTTTATCTCTCAAGGTTTATTAAAAGCACTGTAATTTTATTTATAAAAATCACTAGAGTAAACAGTGTATAATGGCACCATGTGCAATGAATATACACAAACTAATAATTTAAGCACAACTGAAAAGCCTTTTACTTGTGAATGTACATATATGTGTCTGTACTTTAAAGTATATAAAATCTGCTTGTTCCTACTAATGGAAGCTCTTTGTCAGGGGAATGTCAAATTTAAGTCTATGTTTTTCCATCTCAGATTGTGAGAGTCTTTTACATCTTGAACATAAAATGCCCTATATCTACCTAAATTAAAAGCGATTTTCTAATATTAGATACTCCTATTATGTAGCAAAGCAATATTATACTTTCTTTTACAATCACCTTTTATTTATAGGCTTTGTCATTTTCCTTTGATGTGGATACTTCCTTTCAGTAGACAGAAAAGTACTGGCTCCTTTCCATTAAATATCTACAAAAGGCTTTCTCTGTGCTTAGTGCCAAATCAATCAATGAACTTCTTGCTTTAACTTAAACCGTATTTTTTTTTCATTCTGTTCTTCCTAAATCTAGAATCAAACAGCACCTGAAACACAGTAGTTACACAATAATTGTTTAAGTAAAGGAGATCGACATTCTAAGTGATATAAGGGGAAGAGTCATTTCCTAATTGAGTCTGAGATGAAAGCAGCTCTTTTTGGAGTAACAACAATTTGATTCTCTTGTGTAAAACTATTTAACATCCAACCAGCCCCAATAGAGAAGCACATTTTGCCAATTAACCTCTTAAATTTAGCAGTGAAATTTCACTATACTTTCAAAAGTTTTAGCAGCTTTTGTAGTTATATCTGAAAACATCTTTAAATGTAAGCAGATGATTTTCTTTCCATACAATAAGCAAATTGAATTTTGTTAAATGTTAAAAAAAATTTGATAACCTGTTGTAGTGCTAACTTATAGTAGCTTTTTTAAATTCAGCAAATATTCATTTTATAAGCATTTGGTGTTTTAAACATTATGTCATTTGCTACTAGATACAACCTTATAGTTGTTTAACAAATATTTATTAATCAACAAGTGTTGTGCTAGTTTCTCAGAACACACATTGTGCCTTTGAGAAGTTATGGCATAGTAATAATGGAGATAATCAAGGAAAGGGAATTGCAATATGTAATTACTGAAAATAAATGTTGTATTTTTTTTTACAGGAACTGTAATAAATATTCAAATACAAAATAATTTATTTCAAAAGGCTGGAATGTCCAAAATTACACCAGTAGAATTTATGTCCATTCGGGCATTTTGGTGTTTTGGAAGAAGCAGGAGAGGAAGCTGGGTGAATTCTGGGTTCTCATATGGCAGAACAGATGGAAGGCCAAGAAATTCTCTAGAGCCTCTTCTAATAATTTCTCCAAAGTCTAACCTTTAAAGACTGTCATCTTGGAATTTAAGTTCCAATATACCAATTTTGGGAGATATATGCATTCTAATTTTAGTATAGGAATAAATGATAGCTAGGGAAGAAATACAAGATGTTTTGTTAGTCTATCCTGGATGAGACAGTACTATATGTTTATATTTACATTTATATTTATATTTATAGCTAGTTAGCCTTGTGAAGCCAGAAAAGACAGAACAGGAAGTCATAGAAAGTTTTAATTGCCCAAGCGCCCAAATCACCTTGCATCATCTACTAATAGTTTGTCATCTAGAATTAACCACATCAATAGTGAGAAAAATCCAATTTGAATGAGTTTACATAAAAATGAGGATTAAATAATAGTAAATTAACATTTTTATTTATGTATGTATTTATTTATTGGTGGTACTGGGGTTCCTGGAAGACTTTCTACCTCCAGGCTACACTCCCAGACCTATTTTTTATATTTTTTTTATTTGGAAACAGGGCCTCTTAAGCCATCAAGGCTGGCTCCAAACCAGCGCGATCCTCCTATCTCTGCCTCCCAAGCGCGGGGATTACAAGGGTGCACCACCACACTCTGCTAAATTAACTTTTTATTTATTTATTTTTTTTTTTGGTGATACTGGGATTCCTGGAAGCCCTTCTACCTCCGGGCTACACTCCCAGACCTATTTTTACATTTTTATTTGGAAACAGGGTCTCCTAAACCAGCGCGCGCGGCTGGCTTCGAACCTGCACGATCCTCCTGTCTCTGCCTCCCAAGCGGGAGGATTACAAGTGTCCACCACCACTCCTGGCCTAAATTAACATTTTTAAATGAAAAATTTACACATGCAAATATTGGAGAAGGAATTTACCAGCAATATATATAAATATATATATCAGAAATTTATGTAAATTCTCATTGAGTACCAGCATTAATAGGGTTCACTTCTTTATTTTTCAATTTTTTTATAATTTAGATTCCCAACAGAGGGAATTTAATTGTCTCTGCTCAAATCTGTTGTCTTTTTCTAGATCAAATTGGCTGTCAGTAGAGGCACTGCCAAAGTAGATGACTATTACTCCCCTACTCAACTTTTTAGTACGAGGAACACTATGAGGAAGAGGAAATTGTGTCAACAATTAGCCACTACAGGAATATCCATTTGAAGAAGCTGTAGGAATATTCTGGAAAAAGATAAAATTGTGATATAAAAGAAATTATTAATTTATAGTAATAAATTATTACCAATTATATAATATACTTATATAAATATACAAATGTATGAACTGGCATGTTTCATAATTTAATTTTAGACTGAAAAGTTTTAGCAATAAAATAATTTTTTTATCTCTTTAGCATGAAATAAACAGACAAGGATCATCAGAGATTTGATGATTATAACCACTACATGTTGTATATAAGACCTCAACAATGACTTAGGAAGAAAATAAAATAATGTTGAAACTGTGTCATCACAGAATTGAAAATTTTGTATAACTAAAAATATGAGAGAGTAGAGAAAAGTTTAGTTATACCCTGTTCACTACCATAAATTCTCTGGTCAGGAATAGAATTGTGCTCAGGACAGCAGGAAAGAAATGTGTGACAAAATTATTCTTTCACTTAAATTAGGAGATCTGAGAATAGACTCTCACCTTGTTCTTTGCCTGAGAATAAATAAGGGCAGCCACATAAAAGCTTTCAGTGTAAGTGTAAGCATCAATGGAAGTGGATTTCCGGTATATAGTCACAGTAAATGGACAAATAATGACAAAAAAGAATCATAAAAGTTGAAAATGTACTTCTGAGTCTCTGATGTGGAGATTGATGGAAGAAAATGTCACAAGCTGCCTCAACAAGAGAATGGGCCATGTGGTTGAGAGTAAACAATGACAGTCTGTCTCACAAGGTGGAGTAGAATGAGGTAGGAAGTGCTTGCCTTTATGAGACAGTCACCCTCACCCTGAAGAGGTGGCTATCGGGGGATCCCAAAATGGCATCAAACAGGAGATGCACCAGGGCATCAAAAGATTCACTCCTGCAAAAGACAAGGTAGAACTGAGTCAGAAGAGAAAGACCACAGACCTTGCTGGAGCAATTGCCAAGAATTGTCAGTGCCAAAAAACCAGAAATGTATTTTTGTCAAGATAAGCACAGACTAGTGCGTTTCTCCATAATGGAGCTTAACTTCTCCTGAACTGAAGTATTTCCTATATATGATGCAAGTATGTGAGATTTCTGAACTGACTAAATATTAAATTGAAGTCACTGGTAATTTGGCTGAAAGCATCTGGATTACCATTTTACCTTCAAAAGACTAGAAATTAGTGTTAGACATTTGAATCTGTACTAGAAATTTTAAAAAAATCACTGGAAACTTGTAATGTCATACTTTTTTTATCTTTCTAGAATTCAAACTAAAAAGTAGAAATATTAGTATATCTGTTGAATTTTAAAAAGCATGATTCACAGATGCCATTAGAAATTGGAATATAATGTTTTAATAAAAGGAAATAAAGATAGAGCGATGTGACATTCTGAAAAGACATTAGAAAATAAACTGTGTAAGTATAGAATGTGGGTTTTCTATTTGGAAGATAGATGTGAATGATAGTTACTTGAAACTTTGTATGGCCCCAAATAATCACATTATCAGAATATAATCAATAGAATATATTTATAAATATATACTGATAGCATGTAATAGTATAAATATATATTTGTTAGTAGTATATAATTTTAAGTAAATATATTTATGTATATACTTATATATTAATATAAGTGGTTATGACTTATTTAAATGTTTTAATTAAATTAAACCTAGAGTATTTCATGCAGCTAGTGACCCAAATTCAACAATCTAGGAAGATAGAGGAATTATAGATAAATTATTAATTACTAATCTTGTTTACTTCTAAAGATAAACTTTTTACATCTGAGAAATGAAGAAATGGTTGTCTAACTAAGCTTTAAGATTCTTTTTACCATAAATGTTTATTTATTTAGCTTCTTAGGTTTTTAGAAAAAATATTCAAAATTGATTACTGAAACTAGATATTAAATTATTCCCATAATTGTCCTGGATACACAATCATGCAAATAAAGCCCAAGGCAGCTTTCACTTTCATTTAAAGTAATTAGAAAATGAGAACAGTAGCTTCCTCATCTAGACTGTTTTCTAGCTATATCTCATTTTCAAAATATAAGAATAGTGATATAGAATCTTTTATTTTAAATTCAGATAAAGTAACTACTTTTCAGTAATTATCATCATTTCCACAATTCCTTGTTTGTGTATGTATGTATGTATGTATGTATGTATGTATGTATGTATGTATTTATTGTGGTACTGGGGGTGGAACACAGGGGCTTTTCTACCTACAGGCTATACTCCCTAACCTATTTTATACTTTATTTGGAAACAGGGTCTCACCAGGTTGCTGAGAGCCTCACTAAGTAGCTGACGGTGGCTTCGAACCTGTACGATCCTCCTGTCTCAGCTTCCCAAGTACTGGAATTATAAGGGTGCACCACCACGCCTGGCCTGACTTTTTATTTTATTACAATTTATTTTTTGCAGTCCTGGGGATTAATCCCAGGGGCATTCTACCGCTTAATTACACCCTCAGACCTATTTTTATTTTTATTTTGAAACAGGGGTCTTAATAAGTTGCAGAGGGCCTCACTAACTAGCTAAGAGTAGCCAAAATCCTGCCACCACGCTTGGCTTACAATATTATTTTTAAAACACATCAGTGTACCTGAAATTTGTAAACATTTAATTTGCACACTTAAACACCAGCTCCTTGTTGGTAAAGATAAGAAGCATTTTAAAAGGTAATCTTAGGCAGAGCTTTATACCTCATTATGGTTTTAGTTTTTGAGATGTCTATGGCAACTTAAGCAAAAATTTAGTAAAATTATGCCTGTCAGTTGATGTGGTACATAATAAGATTGATAAAATCTTACAATTCTCTCTTGTTGCATCTAAATTGTCTTATCAATACTTAGTTGGATTGACAAGTTAAAAGAATTTGGGAATCCATCAAAAATTTTTGAAATAGCTTACCTGATTAAATACAGTTTTTTTTTAGTGCCACTTACATTTGGGGTGTTATGAAAGACAGAGTAGAGATAAGTGATTAGAAAATAAAAATATTTTAAGACCTTCACTTAAAAACAGGGATGGCATGATGAAAATGATGATTTATATTGGGTATATCCTGATTTATAAAAAATAAAATTTTAAAGATAAATAATTAAAATATATCTAATGGGTTAACTCTTCAAAAAGTATGGATGTAAATGGAATTACAACCAACAAGAAAAACATTCAATCAACAAATAAAACAGAAAAGAGACAAAATTTAATAAAATTATGCCAACATAATAAATGAATGATATTTTTAAAATCTCACATTTGTCAGTAATTATTATAAATATTAATTTACTAAATATTCTCTGGTGAAAAAAGAATGTTTTAAATAAAAAATAAACATAATATATGCTCTTTAGAAGAGAAATCTGTAATAATAAAACACTGAAACCTTAAGAAAAATATTTTTGAAAATATATTAAATATATATTCAACTATAAAAACAAAATAGGTATACTAATAAACTTTCAACCAAGAAATGTCTTTAAAATGGATATGTATACAGTAATTCAAAGTTTTGTAATTCATATAAATATTCTAACTCTGTAATTCAGTTCAGTTAATACTATAGTTCTAGATTATGTGAGGACAAATAATTAGAAATATGATATAAAAAGAATTATACAAAATATAAATACTAGAACTACTCAACATGTCCCTCTAAAATTTTGATCAGTGATGTAGTAAAAAAAGCTACCAAATGTATGAGACATTTGAAAACAATACATAATTTAAGAGTCAGATATAGAATATGCACACATTTTAAAAAGCATATTTAAAATGATGTTCCTAAAATTAAAAAACTCTGCCGGACGTGGTGGCTCACGCTTCTAATTCCCGCGCTTGGAAAGCAGAGACAGGAAGATAGCACAGGTTTGAAGCCAGCCGCACTGGCTTTAGAGACCCTGTTTCCAAATTTTAAAAAATTTATAAGGCCGGGTGTGGTGGCGCACGCTTGTAATACCCACGCTTGGGAGGCTGAGACAGGAGGATCACACAGGTTCGAAGCCAGCCTCAGTTACTTAGTGAGGCTCTCGGTAACTTAGTGAGACCCTGTTTCTAAAAATAGGTCTGGGAGTATAGCCCGGAGGTAGAAAGCCTCTGAGTTCCACCCCCAGTACCACAAAAAAAAGAAAAAGGTATAAAATAGGTCTGGGAGTGTAGCCCGGAGGTAGAAGGGCTTCCCGGAACCACAGTACCACAAATTGAAAATGCCTCATAGAGTAATGCTGTGGTTTTTTTTTTTTTTTTACTCACAGGACTATTTATTAGGTCTGTGAGATATCTAATGTAATAAATACAGTAAATACAACATACTTGAGTAAATTATGAATGATAAAAATAATTAACATGATTGCAAAGGAGGTGATTCTCAAAATGAAAAGATGAGTTAGTAAAAACACATTAAACTTATTTTTTCAAGTTGGACTACAGGTCAAAGCATTCTTTCATTTTCTCCCGTTCACCTTATTATATATGTTCCCAACCTCAGAGTTTGTGGATGGCTTGAAAAAACAACACTTTACAGATGAATATACGTTTTACATAAAAAATAAATAAAACATATGCTTTTTAGAAGAAAAATCTTTAATATTAAAACACTGAAAGCTGAAGAAAAAATTTTGAAAATATATTAAATATATATTCAACTATAAAAATAAAAATAGGGGCCGGGTGTGGTGGCGCATGCTTGTAATCCCAGGATTTGGGAGGCTGACTGGAGGATCATGGTTCACGAACAGCCTCAGCTACTTAGTGAGGCCCTCTGCAACTTAGTGAGACCCTGTTTCAAAAATAAAGAATAGCACTTGGGAGGCGGAGACAGGAGGATTACGCTGGCTCGAAGCCAGTCTGTCTGGCTTAAGAGACCCTGTTTCCAAATAAAAATATAAAATGGGTCTGGGAGTATAGCCCAGAGGTAGAAGGGCTTCCAGGAACCCCAGTACCACCAAATAAATAAATAAATAAATAAATAAATAAATAAATAAATAGAATAAAAAATAGGGCAGGGGATGTAGCTTGGATGTCAAATGCCCCTGATATCCATCCCCAGACCCGCAAGAAAAAATAAAAATTCTAATAAACTTTAAACTAAAAAATGTCATTAAAATAGATATGTATATAGTAAAAGATGTTACAGATGAGATTTGCATACTTTTATTGTATATATTCACATACAGAGGGAAGAAGACACTGTATGCCACAGAAAGCCACATTGGAGTTGCATTCAGAGTAAATAATATTCCATATTGGAGTTGCATTTAGATGTGAGAAGCAGCCTTTTTAATACTAAGAGAGTGGGGAGGATACTTTTTGGTTTCTGTGGGAAAATAAGATTATTTTGTTTGAATAATCTCAGGCTAGCAGGCTACTGAAATGCATTACTCAGGGATCAGCATGAACTTTATCTGTTTCTGTGCGTCAGGGCTCTTTTATGGTTTGGAAAGTTTATCCATGGTAAAAGAATGGGGAGGCGAAATTGTAGATAAGCCATTTGAGTACTCCTTGGTTTTACCAGGTGTCACAGTAACACATAATATGGATGCTTAATTTTAGTTCTTACGCTGCAAAGACAGTGCAAAAAAAAAAATACCTACAAGTAAATAAATAAAATAAAATAGTAAAAATATATGGCAATATTCGTATATAAAATGTTAGCTCTACAAATATTTGAGTGTAATTTACAATAGTTAGAAATGATAAATTCTACAATCTCTGGATACATAATGATTTTAAGAATACATATAGATTATGTATGAGAAGAAAATATTGTGTTGTTTACTTCTACAGAAAACAGAAGAAATGTCAGAAAAATATCTAACAAATGATAAGCAACATATCTGCAGCATAATTATGAAAATCTTTTTTGGGGGTGGCACACAGGTAAAGTTGCTCTACCATAAATTGCAACCTTCTACTAAGTGGGCATTATTGTATTGCTCCAATAAAATGTCTGAAAACTGCATCTCATGTTCGTTTGCGGTTCAGATCAAAGAAGAGACTTAAGCTCTAGTAATCGACTTATCTTGGACTTGAGAGTCATACCCAACTGAACTTGGACTTGAATTTGGAACCATGCTCCACTGGGAATTTGGCGGTGTGCAGAGCATTTATATCTGCTGTTGGATTTCTGTTATAACCAATATGGTTTTGGAGCAATAATTTTGGAAACAGCTTTCTGATCCCTAGATGACTGTGAATCTAACATCCTCCTGCAGCCAACAGTTGTGGTAGCAAACTTTCTGGTCCAGAAAACATACTAATGTAGAGTGATCATAAAACCATTGGCTGGGACAGTTGGCTTTCTTTGTGCCAAGTTTCTGATTATGGCAAAGGTGGAAGTTCATTGGTAAATAAGTGTGTGGTTTTGTCTGAGGAGTCATTCCTGGAGACATAGCCCAAACATTGCTCTTCTAACTCTTCTTGCCAAATAAGTCATGTTCTGCTTAAAATAGTTTGAATGATTTCTGTTGTCTGTAACTTCATTACTAATATAACAAAGATGGGAGGAAAATTTAAGTCTTTATAGGAAATATCCAATATTACAAGCACATAGATGTTTTTTGAGTGAATTGATAAACTTACCTTAATATTTTATACTGATTGGATTTTTTTTTTTTTTTTTTTGTGGTACTGGGGGTGGAACCCAGAGGCTCCGGGCTATTCTCCCGACCTATTTTCTATTTTATTTGGAAACAGGGTCTCACTAAGTTGCTGGGAGCCTCACTAAGTAGCTGAGGCTGGCTTCGAACCTGTGCTATCCTCCTGTCTCAGCCTCCCAAGTGCGGGGATTACAAGTGTGCGCCACCACGCCCAGATCTGATTGTATGTTTTGAAAAATTATAAAATATCACAAAAACATTAAGACTATATAAAATTATTATAGTAAAGATTAGTAATGACAAAAAAATAAATCAGAGTAACAGTAAATTTAAAAAATAGGACCCCAGAAATAGGTCCTAGTTTATATTCATTCATTAAAAATAATTATTAACTAATTTAAATTAAAAAATTTATCTAAGCTGTGAAAATATTGAAGAATAAAAGAATAGTCATATATTCTTATTTAGCTAATATTATGGCAGAAAAAAACACAATTCACTTTCTAAATATATTGTTTTCAAATAAAATATAAAACCAGAATAGATTTCAGTTTGATACTATAAGTAGACTTTTATTTAAAATTTTAAATATAACCAAATTCAAATAGTAAAACATTTGAATAGATAATTATCATTTATCAACTGAAAATAAAAATTTAAAAGGTGGTTCAGAATATTAGCTATGATCTGAAAAAGTCTAGGCAATCATTATTATTTGCCTTTTTATTTAAAAATGTGGAAAATTTAAAAATCAATGATTTTTGCTTAGTATATTAGAAAACTAATGTTTCAGGACAAACTTCTACCAAAAAATCCAGAGAAATAGCTACATTTAAATAAATAAAACAACCAAGATTTGCTTAGCTGGATCAGACTCTGAGCCATAGGCTCATAGAACCACTTACTTGTCAAATTGCCAAATGGAGGTTGAACATGAACTAAAGTGGAAAGAACAGGCTCTGGTAAGAGACATTCTTAGAGGTTCTCTCATACTTTCAAATAATTTTTCTTTAAGAACTCTATCAAGTATTCAAGAAGAATATCTGAAAATTATATACTCGTGGCTCTAGGAAGGGAAGGTAAGATTCAGAAATATAATTCTAGCTTTTTCCAGACTTATTTAAAAAATGAAAGTATGTGGAAGAGAAAAAATAGTACATGGATATCTTTATGGTTAGATATAGAATGTCCCTTGAAAACCTCACGTTGTAATATTCAGAGTTGATTCAATTGAACATCAGTATCATCAATAAACAAAGCTATTGTACTGGATTTACCATGACCTTGGTGGCAACATATGCAGGTGGGATGTGGCTGAAGAAGGTGGGTGTCTGAAGGTATGCCCTTACAGATTGGGCTTGTGTGAAAGATGCACTGCCTCAAAAATAATTGTAGAAGTCACAAACAAAATATACAAACCATCTAAACTAAAATATAATTTAAGAATGTCCCTAGGCCCCATGTCTGTTCTTACATCAACAGGGCTCCAATAATAATAGTGCATTAAAACTGAAATATCTGAAATGCATACTTTTTTTTCTAAAAATTCATACAAAAAAGCTCAAAAGTCAAGATAAAAATATTTTAAAAATTTGAAGCCTCTGGTAACTACAATCATGGTATACAAATAACATAAACTTCAACTCTAGTCAGAAAACCCTCAAACTAAATATTTTTTTTTTACTTTAAGTGTATATTTTACTATTACAACATGTACAGCTTTTTAAAATTTATGGGATGTTGGTTAAAAGGTGAGAAAAACATATTCTGATTAAACAAAACAATCATCAAGATCAGATTAAAGAATGTTACAAATGATGAAATTATTCAAGACAGAAAAATTATAATTCCCATGATTAATATGCTAAGGTTACTAATAGAAAAAGTAGATAGAATGCAAGAACAGATAATTAATTTACACAGAAATAAAAATTCTAAGAAAAAATCAAAGAAGATATTGGAAATTAAAAAATAGTATAAGAAGTAAAACTTTTATCAATTAGTTTATCAGTGGGGTATATACAGGCAAAGAAAAAAGCAAGTGACATAATGATAAGTTATAGAAATTTGGCACTTAAAGTATGAAAATTAAAAAAGAAAATAAACCCCACAATTTTACCAATCATCCAATAAAATTAATAATACATGAGTATTTAGAATATAATAGTAGATGAAATAGTGAACAACACAGAAAAATAAAATTAGTAATAATCTTTGATAAGTTTTCAGAACTGGTGAGAAACAAAAAACAAATTCAAGAATATCAGAAACCACTGAGAAAGAAAAGTGAGAAGAAAAACTGAATTTGTATACTTTACATAAGCTGCAAAAAAAAACAAGAGAAAAAGAAACTTCAAAGAAGTTAGAGGTCTGCTAGGTAAGTAAAATAACAAGGGTACGAATTACAACGGATTGATCATCAGAAACCATATATTTCATAAAACATTTAAGTGGAATTAAATATTTAAAGATGAAAGAAAAAAAGAATCACATACTCTTCATCATCTATTCCCCAAATTTAATCTTCAAAAGTGAAAGCAAATATTTTCCTAGAAAAACTTTTTTTCTTAGAAAGTGAGGGCTTAATCATTAACAGTTCTACCCTTCAGTAAGTATTTTTAAAATATTTTAGGCAGAACAATGTAATATAGGTCAAAAACTCAAATTCATACAAAGGAAGGAAGCATATCAGAAACAGAAATGAATGAAAAATGAAATTTTGCTTTTTTAGGTTTTATTTATTTATTTATTATATTGCATATGGAGCACAGAGGCATTGCAAATCTTAGCCATATCCCCAGTCTTGCTTTTTTCTTTATTTTCTCTTTAAAGAATATCTCACTAAGTTCCTGAGGTTGCTTTTTAACTTTATATCCTTCTGTCTCAGCCTTCCAAGCACTGAATTATAGTCCTGTTCCTCCATTTCCAGTTAGGCATAATTAATTTAAAACATAAGTGTAAGTCAATAATTATAATAATTTACAGAGTGATTTTAGCCATGAACAAGTTAAATTAATAACAGTAACCTTACAAAGAGTTGGATAGAAGAAAAATAAATATTTTAAAGTACTTGCTCTGCATGTTTGTTTAAAATGTATATTGTAATCTCTGAGGTAAAAATACAGAATATAATGTAATTGATATATTATCAGATAAACCCAACATATAAAGATAAAATAATAAAGATTTAGCCATTATCACTAACCAAATAATCAGACAAGAAGAAGAAATAAAGGACATCTAAATTGAAAATAAAAATGTAAAATTGTAATTATTTCAAGATAACATGATCTCATACATAAAAAGCTGAAGATATTTTACTATAAACAGCTAAGCTAACAAATTTAGAAAAAATACAGGATTAAAATTCAACATACACTAAATAGTGCTGCAATATACACATAGTGATCTGAAATAGAAGTCAAAAGATCAATTCCAAAAAACTAAAATACTGAGAAATAAATGAAGCCAAAGGAGTAAAGTTTTCTGTAATAAATACCATAAAACATTAACAAAAGAAAATTACAAGGTCACATACACTCAAAATGAACATATATTCAATATTTATGGATTGGAAGAATCAATATTGTTAAAATATTCATGTTGATCAAAGTAACTTACACATTCATTACAATCACTATCAAAATACCTATGACATTCCCTATAAACTAGTAAAAGCAATTCTGAAATTGTATATATATATATATATATATATATATATATATATATATATAAAAACAGTGAATAGCCCAAACAATCTTGAACACAAAACATACAGCAGGAGGCATTCTGCTACATAACTTCCAAACATAATACAACAGTATAGTATAGTCATCAAAGCATAAAAGTCATCAAAGAATGGTATTAAAAAAAAAAAGACGCACAGACTTTTACACATCTATACATCTGTAGCCAATGGATTTTTGACAAAATTGCTAAGAACATACATTGGAAACTGGATAGTCTTTTCAACAAATGCTGCTGGAAAACTGGGGTTTCCACAAGCAGACAAATGAAACTGGACCACTCTTCCTGATAAGTTAGTAAACACAACTCAAATAGATTAATGACTTAATGTGGAAAATGAAAATATGAAACAACTAGAGTAAATCACAGGAGAAATATTTTAGAATATCTGAATGGACCTGGAGCTTGGAACAAGATCTCCAAAGCACAGTAGACAAACACAAAAATAGAAAAATGGGATTATATAAACTAGAACACCTTTATAGAGCAAAAACAATATAAAATAAATGACACAATTAAAAATGAAAAATTTGACTAAGTAAACTTTTCTCAAAAGATGCCATGCAAATGGCCAACAGGTTTATTTAAAAATGCTCAACATTTATAACCATCAGGAAAATAAAAATGAATGTATCTTGGGAACAACATGTTAAGTGAGATTAGCCAGGCACAAACAGTGAAAGGTTATGTTTTCTATCATATACATAGATTAGGGAGTAACTGAAATATAAGATAGGCTCTAGATAATTGATGAGAAACTCCAGTGGAGTGAGGAAGATGACTTTAGCTAAAGAGGGAGAATTAATGAAATGAACACCTCCACTGATCTTACGTACATATGTAAGAATACCAATGCCAATTTCAATATCATGTACAGGAAAGAGAGAAAGTGTGGAAGAGCCAGGGGAAAACTCAGCAAGTTTTGTGTACAGGTATGTCGCTATCACTCTGAACTGCTTTATGATGTGAGACCATAATGCAGGCCTGGAACTGGGGCCTGCTTCACAACAAAGGCCAGCAGGTTTCTTCAACTGTGTGGCCAGGAAGCAATAGAAGTTGCCGCTGCCTCACCTAATCTCTCAGAGATGTCCAGACCCAAGTGACCTCTATTTTAAAAAAAATTGCTTGTGAGTGGATCATCCTGTCAAAGTTACTCACCTTCTGGTTTTCAGGTTTTCAGTAAGTTGGAATAAGTGTGGAGAAATAGAAGCTCTAATACATTGTTGGTGGGATTTCAACTTGGTGCAACCATTTTGGAGAACAGTACAAAAGATCCTCAGAAGAAGGAAAATGAACTTACCATATGATCTACCAATACCACATCTCGGTATCTATACCAAAAAGAATGAAAACCAAAATACCAAACTAATGCATGAACAACTATGTTCATAGCTGCACAGTTCATCATTGAGAAACTGTGGAACCAGCCAAGATGTTCAACAAATGAGTGGATTTTAAAACTATGGGATATGTACACAATGGAAATTTGCTCAGCCATAAGGAAGAACAAAATTATGGCATTTATAGTGAAATGTCACATAAAAATAAGAAATCAGATGCTTTTCTTATTGTGCAAAATATTAGGGAGAAATGGGTAACAGGAGGAACTCTAGATGAAGAAGAGACCCTATAGAGGAGTAATGAAGGTGACATACCTGAGGGGATAAGAGGAAGGATAAGGGAAACTTTTTAAAGCACATGATGTACTTAAACATATCAAAGTCAATCAGGAAGCCAAGCATGGGTAGGTGGGAGGGGGAGGGAAGGGGTTTGAGATTGGGTAGGGGCTGATTGGGTGATGTATGCATGTATATCTCCACAAGTTTTTTTTTTTCCATTGAGATGTATGACTATAATGCACCAATAAAAATTTATTAAAAAACTAATAAAATGGTTGACAACATTTTACAACTTTATTTAAAAAATATACATACTGAGTTATATTTGAAAATGAATTTTGTAACATTTATTATTCACAGAGATTACTATAGAAATTACTTAAAATTGTATAAACCACTAAGTTTTAGAAAGAAAATTTGAATAAGCAATTATGACAAACAGAAGTTGTAATACCTAATAAGCATATGAAAAACTCAGATCCATTTATAATCAGAGAAATGCAAATTTAATTGGACTTCATTATGCATCCATAGGCTTAGTAAATTAAACTATTAGTAAATGTTGATGGAATATGAAAGCAATCAGATTCTGAGAATGGCCAAATAAATAAATAGTACCACTTTGGAGAGACATTTGGCACTATATAGTAAAATTAAAATTGCATATTACTATTGCTATAAAATGGAAAACCATGGCATTTTCTCATTAAATTTTTATTTAGGAAAAGGAAACTTTTTTCAACCAGGCATTTCTGTATTTTTTATTTTATTTTGCATGACATTGTACATTATAGTGAAGCTCAATGTAAAAAAAAAAAAAAACAACACACATGCACAGAGCTCTTGGTATATTTTTCTTCACATCCAATCTGTTTTTTTCCCTTTCCCCATACCTGCTAGTGAAATTGGTAGAAATCATACACTATTATGACATAAAATCATTTTCATTGTTATTTGAAAATAAATTGCTATTTTATAATATTTTGAATTTAAACTTCTTATATGTTGCAATCTTATAGATACAACACACACACCCAAAAATAAACCCACAAGATTTCTGGCATGCCCAATTTTTTTTTTTTTTGGTCCTGGGGATGCAATTCAGGGGAATTCCACATTAAAGGTATACCCACAACCCTATTTTTATATTCCTTATTTTGAATAAAGTTCTCACTGTGTTGCAAAGGGCCTAAGTAGCTGAGGCTGTCTGAAAACCCGAGATCCTCCTGTCTCAGCTTCCCAAATACTGTGGGATTGCAAGTGTTTACCACCACATCCAGCAGAGATAATTTAATTTTAATAAATAAAAGATTGGCAGTTGATTTCCTAAATTTTTATATGCATACCAAGAAACATTTATTAAAAATGTATATAATATACAACAAAAGTAAAAAGCTAAAAATATCTGAGAATAATAAATAGTTACATTGTTTCATTTTAAATAAGAACACAAAGATATAATTAAGATAATTATGTAGGTACCAAAATGAATAAATGTGCAAAACAAAATTTAAAAAATCAAGGTTATTAAGTTTAATATAATGTAAATTTGAAAACAAGAACTAAAATACTTAATAAATTGTAGAGTCTTAATATATGTGTGTGTTTGTGTGTGCTGGGCGTGTGTGTGTGTGTGTGTGTGTGTGTGTGTGTGTGTGTGTGTGCTAGGGACTGAACCCAAGAACATTCTGCCTTCAATTTACAGCCCCAGCATTTTTTTTTTCTTTTGGGTCAAGGTCTTAATAGATTACCGAAGGTCTCACTAAGTTGCTAAAGCTGGTCATGAACCTGTGATCTTCCTTTCTCAGTACGCCAAATACTGAAATTACAGGCATCCACCATCATGCACAATTTTTATACATAATATTTAAGAATAAAGTTTTATATGAAAAAGATATACAGTAATCATAGTTAATGATGACCGGTTTAAGACACGGTCTCACTGAGTTGTGAAGAGCCTCACAAAGTTGATGCTGGCTATATACCTGTGCTCCTCCTCTCTCAGCCTCCTAAGTACTATATTTACAGGTGTGCACCACCACATCTGGCTTCAATATACTTATGTATAATATATAAATGTATGAGAATTTCTAGCAAAAAGATTTTTATCTAAGTGGTATATTTACATTGACCAATTTGTGGAGTATCTGATTCACATCAAATACTCTACTAAAAATAATTTTTAAAATCTGAAGAAAATATTAAAAATGTTTTTTAAAACACTGGAAACTTCCCCAGTCAGTAAGAAACTGCAGTAATTTCAAGAATGAACAGAAGTCATGAGCTGGCTTTTTCAACTTTCAGGTATTTTGGGTACTAATTTGCAGTGGCTTAAAATCTTAAAATGAGACAAAAATTTTGATGACCTCCTAAGAAGTACAAAGGACAAATTTGAATTTTGTATATTGTAAATCAAATTTTCTTGTGCGCATTCAGGGACATAGATCAAAGCCATAAGTGAATAGATTCAAGAAGAAATAGTAAACCAAACAGGATCCAATGTTCACAAAGCATGAGGCTCAGTTATGATTGATGTGATTCCAGATTGATTTAAGGTATTTCTTGACCACTTGTTACTAGCAGAACAATTATTTCTGGATTGCATGTTACTAGGCAAAAAAATCTATGAATCAACTATGTGGTAATGTAACATCACCCAGATACTCAACTATTTTCTGCATATTTTTCCCATAAAACTTTGAACAATCAAATGCAAATTGGCATATTCACATAATAATGTGAACAAGAAAGAAAAAAGAAGATATTTGTGGTAAACCCATATAACAAAGTTATAAGACACAAGATTTAGGATAAATATATTTTGTACTATGCAATAGTAGAAAAGCCCAACTTTCAGAATAATTTTCAGATAACTGAAAATGTTTAAATAGAAATTTTAGAACAAAAAAATTAAAATTGAAGAATCCACGTATGACGTTAATAGTTCATAAATTAAGGTTAAGAATTGGAAGAATAGAAAAATATAATAAACGAATTGGTAAAAAAAAGCATATAAAATACAGAAACATGAAACAAAGAGAGACAAATACAAAAAAGTTATCAAAATTGATAAGGAGTATTAAGTAAATTAGTTTTTTAAAGTACATAAAAAGTGAAGTAAATTTCAAAAGTAACTAGGCACATGTTTTGAAAAAATATAAAAATCAAGGAAAAATCTTAAAGGAAGCAAAAAATAAACACTTTGGAAGAGAAAAAAAAAACATGGCTGCTAATTTTTCCAAAGAAATGACAATAATGAGATTAGAGATATATTTAAATTACTGAAAGAAAGTAACTTTCAATATTAAAATTTTATGTCCAGCTAACTAAACTATTATTTTGAATAAAAATGAAATAAACACATTTTAAAAAATCTTTATAAAAAGTAGCCATTGTTTTATCAGCAATAGTGAACTAAAACAAATATTAGAAAAACTATAATTGTTTGTATATCTTATGATTTCATACATTCAAAATCAATTACAACATTCTATATTTTAAATATAAAATATTTCTATATTTTGAATTCTGTACTTTGAACAAATTAGCAGAAGAATTTTATATAAGGTGAACACATAAAAACTGTATAGTTATTTGCAGAATAACACAATAGTATAATTATTATTCTCATTTCTATTTTATAATGAGAAACCTGAGATACAAAACTTGTAAAAATCTTGCTCAATACAGAGAAGTAAATAGTAAAGTAGGTAATAAACCAAGGCAGTTGCATCTAAACTCTCTTTCATTAATTAGTATATTATGATGTTTATATAAAAATTGTAAAAGTTTATATATACATATTTCTGAAAATTCTAAAAGAAAATTAAAAACAGGGATATATGACTTTAAATAGTGAATGTTTTGATAGGAAAACTATGATAAAAAAAGAAAAAAGAGCATTACTTACCAAGTGTCCAGTGTTTGTTAAGCATTAGCTTCAATATAGATACCTGCAATAAAATATTTTTTTTCATCAAATTAAAAACTACATTTAACTCTATACTGATAGTCTGCTTCAGTGATTTTTTTTAATTTCTTTTAAGTATTGATTGCTGAACAGGTATAAAATGATTTTATTTTACATGTTATTTCTTCTTTTTTTGTTTTTGGCAGTACTGGGGATGGAACTCAGAGGCATTTTAACTTCAAACTACACCCTCAGCCCTACTTTTTTTATTTTTTATTTTGAACCTGGGTCTCATTAAGTTGCAGAGGGCCTAACTAAGTAGCTGAGTCTGTCTGAAAAACCATAATCCTCCTGTCTCAGCTTCCCAAATCCTGAGATTACAAGCATGCTCCACCACACCTGACTCTTCTCATGCTATTTCTACTGCTAGCTTTTTGTTTAATGTAGATTAAGTGGAAATGGAGAAAAAATTACAATAGACTTTTTTTTTTTTCTGGTGATACTGGGGGGTGAAACCCAGAGGCTTTCTACCTCCGGGCTATACTCCCAGATCTATTTTATACTTTAATTGAAAACAGGGTCTTACTAAGTTGCTGAAATCCTCACTAAGTAGCTGAGGCTGGTTTCAAACCTGTGTGCTAAATCAGTTTGTTTATAATTGTTTCTATAAGTTTTAGATAAGAAATTTCTATGAAGAATAGGATTACAAATAATTTTATCCTGTGGGCTTTTTTTTTTCCTCCAAATTACTTTTAAAGCACAAAAGTTGTTTTGTTTTTTTCCCACAGAGCGCATTTATCTATTTTTGTCCCTTGCATACTTATCATATCTAGATGCTTTTTCTGCCAGGGTTTGCATCTGTAATGTCCCTAAAGACTCATATATTGAAAGTTTAGAGCCCAATGTAGCAATTCTGAGAGATGAACAATTTAGGAAAAGATTAGATTATGTGGGTTCTGACCTCATCAACAGATGAAGCCATTGAAGAAATTTTAGCTGATGGTGTTTTTGGGAGGTGGTGAAAACTGTAGGAGGTGGATACTGGGGCATATGCTGGAGGAATGCCCTGAAAAGATTTATTTTATTCTCAGCTCCTCCCCGCCCCCTTTTTTTTCTTTTTCTCTTTGCTGCACACCTGCCATAAGGTAAGCAAGCAACTTTTTTCTGCCATTCTTTTGGCATGGTACTCCACCTCATCTCAGGCCTAAATCAGTGGAACCAGAGGACCATGGGATGAAGCAGTTGAAAGCAGGAGTCAAAAGAAATCTTTTCCCCTTCAGTTTTTATTTTCCTCGGGTGTTTTGTCTCAGCAATGGTAAGCTGGCTAACACATTAATCCAGTATGCATAATTAACTTCTGTATTTACTCAGTATGTTTTATAGTTTTATCTCTTACTTGTGAGACTATGATCTTTTGTGAAGTTTATTTCCGTATATTGTATGAAAAATAGGTCTGTTATGGATTCCTTTGTGTCCCTTAAAAGGCTGTGTTGAAGTCCTAGAAGTACCTCAGAATATTTTCTTTCATAAACAGGGTCATTACTGATTCAATTAAGTTAAATCATGGTCATACTGGATTAGAACAAGCACTTAATCCAAAGAATGAAGTCATTATAAGATGGGAAGAAAGAACCTTGTGTAAATACAAAAACATAAAATATATGACAAAGGATAATAGATACAGAGGTTAGAAGAATACCACTTCAATTCAAGAAAAGATCTTTTGCCATTACCACAATTCTTTGATTTGAATTCCATAAAAGTCAAAGAAGAAACAATAGAAAACCCCAAACTTAAATAAAATCAGACATACAAGGAAGACTTGCTAAATAACCCTATGGGTCAGTATTATTTTACAAAAAAAATAAGTTAAAGAGATTACAATATTAGAAGTTAAAGATATATCTCTTTTATGAATATATAAAACTCTTCAGAAGTAAATCTGGAAGCATATTAAAACTATACAATAAGAATAATTTAGTATATGAATGCAAGGCTGCTATAAATTCTGAAAATGAAATAATATAATAAAACAAATTAATAGAGTAAAAGACAAAAACCACATACACATCCAAAAATTGGAGAAAAAGCATTAGGAAAAAGTCTCATAGTTCTTAAGAAAAAGCATTTCCACCAAAAATAGAATGGAATTCTCTCAATATGTTAAAGAAATACAGAAATCAAAATAAAGTTTCTCATTCTTTATCTAAGAAGTAGTCTCTCCTTCAACGTACTTTTTCATGTCTGTATTAAGAATAAGAATGTCTTAATGCATTTTAATAAAATAAACTTTTTTAAAAATTAAAGTTGTAAAATATAAAATTTAAACACATGATTGGAACAAAGTATCTATCAACTTATTTTCAGAATAACAGTGCTGTTGTAGAAGTATTTGTGTTCTTCAGTGGTTCATATGTCAGTGTTTTAATTCCCAATATGAAAGCAAATATAATGTCTTTAAGAAGTAATTAGATTATGAGGGTGGAGCACTCCTGATGAGAAGTGTGTGTGTGTGTGTGTGTGTGTGTGTGTGTGTGTGTGTGTCCTCCATCACATGAGGAATAGGCAATAATATGGCCACTAGTAATACAAAAAGAAAAAAAAAGATTAAAGAAGAAAAGGGGGGAAAGGAAAAGAGAAAAGAAAATGTTTTTACCAGAACTTACCCATGCTGGCACACAAAACTCAGACCTCTCAGCTTTCTAATCTTTATAATTTGTTATAGCAGCCTAAATTGACTAAGACGAATACAATTTCCTTTTGCAATACAGTTAACTTACTAAACAGATTAATACTTTTACTAAGAGCTACTGCAAATTTCAGATTAATTATGAAAGTAATATTTTTAGAGGCATCATATATTTGTTTAAGCACTAAGGAGTACAGTTCCCAAATTTTGAAAGATGCTTTAAAAAAAGAGATGAACTGATGAGATTCCTTTAATTAAAAAATGATAAATTTTGTATAGATAATAAGAATCAGTGTTTTGTCCAGAGGGAGAAATACTGATGAAAATCAAAGTGTTCATTAGAAAATTTGGTTGATTTAGGGGGCTTAAAAGAATCAAACCCTTAGTGAGACAAGTCTAAAATATGATAGAAAACCTTAAAACCAGATATGATGACATGTACCTTTGGACCAAGCTACACAGGAGGCAAAAAAGTGTGGATTACTTGAACCTAGGAATTTAAAATAAGCCTGGACAACACAGAGATCCTATTTCAGAACCAAAAAAATAACACCATAAAACAGAGTCAGATATATAATTCTGTATTCTACTAAAAAAATAAAATTTGACAAGTTGCAAAGGTCACACAGTGAAGAAAAGTGTTTTATTTTTTAAATAAATGACCCTAAATTAATGTGATATTTATGTGTTAAATGAAGTGAACTTTGTTTTTCAGGACATATCATATAAAATCTATAAAAATTGTTTCATAAATGTAAAAGACACCAAACAAATATTTTAAAAGAAAATATGGGAAAAAATAAGTAAACATTATTTTAAATGGTTTGGGGATTAATGTGATACTGGCCTCATAAAAGGAATTTAGGAGACTTCTCTTTCAATTTCCCATAACAGGTTCTGAGGTATTGGTATTAGTTTTTCACTGAAAGTTTGGTAGAATTCAGTTGGAAACCCATCTGGGCCTGGGTTTTTCTTTGATGGCAGAATTTTTATGGCTCTTTATATTTCTTTGCTTCCTATTGGTTGAATTAGGCTTGCTATGACCTCTTGGTTTAGTTTAGTTAGGTCATATGTGCTTAGAAATCTATCAATTTTTTTCATACTTTCCAGTCTATAGGAAAATAAATTCTCAAAATAGTTTCTGATAATTCATTGAATTTCCCAGCTGTCTTTGGTGAAATCTCCTTTTTCATTTCTGATTTTAATAATTTGAGTTGATTCTCTCTTTCTTTTGGTTAGATTGGCCAGAGATTTGTCAATCTTATTAACTGTTTCAAAGAACCAGCTTTTTGTTTTGTTGATTCTTTGAATTGTTTTTTGCTGTCTATTTTATTTATTTCTGCTCTGATTTTAATATATTTTTGCCTTTTCATGGCTTTGGGATCAGACTGTTGCAGTCTTTCTAGATCCTTGAGATGTGTCATTAAAAGATATTTGGGAGGCTGAGACCAGAGAATTATGGTTCGTGGATAGCCTCAGCTACTTAGTGAGGCCCTCTGCAATGTAGTGAGACCCTGTTTCAAAATAAAGAAAAAACAAAAAAAAGGGCAGGTTTATAGCTCAGAGGTCGAATGCTTGTGGTTTCCATCCCCAGACCTGCAAAAAAATAGTAGTAAGTAGAGACCTAAAAAGAGACTACAAAATTCTCTATAAATAGCTGATTAAAGTTAGAGTTGAAAGACATGTATATATTTATATAGGTACATGTTGAATCACAGACAAGTCTTTAATTATAAATATCTATATGTACTTAATGATGCCAAATTTTATATTTTTTGTTAAGAAATACAATTTTAAAATTATAAGTGCAATTATTATGCTATCATGCATGTTGATCCTTAATTTAAATAAAATTAAAATATTTTAAATAAAATTAAAATATATTTAAATAAAATTTAAATATTTTAATCATTTCATCTAATCACAAAAAATAAAAAATAGAATGAAATTGTTGATAGTACTTTGAATTTCTGTTTTCTTTATAAAAAGAATTTTTTTTCAATTTTTGTGATAGCATTTAGGCAATTATACTTGATCCATTAAACAAGTCAATGTCTTATGAAAAAAGAAGTACTTTTTTGGATTTGAAAGGTATTTATGGAACTAGATTTTGTGTGTGTGTGTGGTACTGGGGTTCCTGGAAGCCCTTCTACCTCTGGGCTACACTCCGGGACCTATTTTTAATACTTTTTTATTTGGAAACAAGGTCTCTTAAGCCAGCACGGCTAGCTTCGAACCTGTGAGATCCTCCTGTCTCCGCCTCCCAAGCACAGGGATTACAAGCGTGCGCCACCATGCCCGGCAGGAACTAGCTTCTTAAGGCAAGATACCATTGTTTTTATTTCTAAAATTGTGCCTAGTGTTTATAAGAAATTCAATGACTTTGTGAAAAAAGAAAAGATACAAAGAAAAGGATATTTCAAAATTCTATACTGATAGAGTTTTATTTCTTTATGTAATATTCTTAATAACCAGTCTTACATGGTGGTTCTGGGAAGAGACAGGAGGGAAACAACAGCACAGAAAAGGAGATAGCCTTGGCAATATTTCATATCTCAAGGCATGAAGAAATAGAACTGTCAATAGATAATTTAGAAAGAATATACATATATATTTGGTGGTACTAGGTGGGGGTGGAACTCAGAGGCTTTCTACCTCTGGGCTATACTCCCAGACCTATTTTATACCTTATTTGAAAACAGGGTCTCACTAAGTTGCTGAGAGCCTCACTAAGTAGCTAAGGCTGGCTTCAAACCTGTAAAATTTAAAACCTTAAGTATATATATGAATTTCTTTTATCTGTGCATCAATAAGATTCTGTTTAAAGTAGATGCAAATGCTACCCATAATACTTTTTTAGAATATTAATTTTCAAATCATGTTCCGAAGAAACCTAGGGCTCTATGAGATATTTCTTCATTTTTCAAGGAAGAAAGCATAGTCACCATGCTCATGTTTAATTTATATCTGATCTGTCACCTCAGAATATGTCTCAATACCACCACAAAACCTCAAGTTGTAAAGCGTAAAAAAATCCTCAGCAGGGTTTCTAAATTCCAAAAGTTTATAAAGCACTGGTGCAGATGATGAAAGCAAGAAATCCAAGTTCTAATTTCAGCTCTGCCACCGACTGTGCGATCTGAAATAACTTACTTCCCTTGCTATTTTGTATATTGGTAAGTCAGCTAAGCAAAGGACTCTTTAATTTTACCATCTTACAAATATTGCTTATTGACATTTATTTATTGAGTAAAGTATTATTTATATTTAAAAAACTGTTCACTAACAGATGATTGTAAAACACTCAGAAAATGAAAATCATCATATAAACACATAATAAATCATTTTAAAGAAGGAGGAAAATGAGCACAGAAGCACTTTATGACATGAAAAGGCAAGTAAAATTCTAAATCGCTTACATATTTTATACTTAAAGAAATTTAACAACTTTATTTAATGCTAGCCTAAGTGAAACACTGAACAATTTTTTGAACTCTTAGGTAAAATATATTTGGCCTTCTAATGGATAATAATAATGCTCAGGATAATCATATGGTACATTTACATAATATATTTCTTTTACTATGCTGGAAGTATTTCCTTAACACTGATTTCATTTTCTTTTAAGAACATTCTTGTGAGGTAAGCAGTAGATGTAACTGAGCAATAGATGTAAAAGACAGACTACTGAACAATGAAGATGAGACAAAAGGAAAAACATATTTTATTAACACAAAAGTGTACTAATTTACAGTTATATTTCTATAGAAGTACATAAAAATATAAATTTGAGATACAAAGCATTTTTAAAAAATTTTCCTTATATTTGTATTAATTATGTTTTCTGTTGTTATTTATGCATCGCTTGCCCTATCATATATATTTTTCCAAAATAATTTCTCTTGCACCTACAATGTTATAGTATATACTCATACAAATTGCATACTACATTAACTGATATTTGAACTTCTCAAATAATCGGATCAAATCCATCAATCTCATCATGATTCTAAGTTTTTGATGTAAATATGTCTCTCTTCTATGAGCTCACAGCAAAAAAAAAATCAGTAAGATATTGATATTCAAAAATTAGGCACAGGGTTTTATGGACCACTGCAAAATAGGAAAATATATCAGAAGGCAGGGCTGGTGCTTTCTAGGATCCAGAAATGTCTGATACATGTTCACATATTCTTTGAGAAGTAAAAAACCTGAGCCAGATGCATGGCTTCACACTAGAAACCATATAAAAATAATGACCCATAAAAATAATTTGATAAAAACTGGCATAACAATCTCAGGAGCCATGTTTTAATAAAACTCCATATTCAGACTAGATGAATAAGTATTTTTTTCAAACTAAAAACTGCAACCGTTTTTGGGTTTGAAATCAATCTAGAATCACATAAAAGTATTTTTTAAAAAATTAGAAGGTAATAAAATATTTTGTGTATGTCAACCTGCACATTCTATTGTGAAGTTTGTAATCCTCTATGTATGTACACATGTACACAATTATATACCAGATGAGAATGTCAATTTATTTATTATTTGTTGACTCATGTCAAAATAATCTAAAAGGTAGTGGACTAGAGTTAGTAGAAGTTTACAGAAAATCCAGCCTTTCTTTCAAACGTGCCTTTTTGCTTTGTATAGATATCTGTATTAGCACTATCACTAGAGGATGAGAATTCTAGTTGCCTCCATATATATGGTGCTTGACTGTTATCCAAGGGAAACTCAAGAGATAACATTCACCATGAGAGTAATATGGGGGCAGAGGTCACAGAATGAGAGAGCAAACAGTAACTTAGAAAAATACAGACAACATAACCTTCATTCAGAATTAAGCCATATGCCTCACAATACAAAAGAAAAGCCAGAATTATGAAAGAAACCTATCCCAACTCAGTAAAAACAACAGAAGACTATAAGAATGACTTTAAAATAAAAAATGTGTTAGGGAAATGTTCTGGGATATGGCAAAGCACATATAGATTCAGGTTTTAATCCTAAAGCCAACAGATTTATAAATCAAATAGTACTTGAAACAATGGGAACGTTAATTGAAGAGAGGTGCTGACCACTAATAGATTTCTAGCAGAGAAATCTAATGAAGATTGTCTTCCTCATGTTTCTCTCTTCAGTCCCACCCACTACCTTCACCTTCTCACAGCCATAGAAGTAGCTTGCAAGCCAGCTTATTGAAACATAGGCCTGAGAGAAGACCAGAAAACATGATGTCCCAGACACTGTTCATGCTCAGAGGTGTGCGTAGCACTGGAATGACATGTAAATGAGTTTTACTTTGTCTCCTAGATTCTAAGAGCTAGAAGGACAGATTGAGTACCCTGAAATATAGACAATTACATAGAGATAGAAGAATCAAACATCACAATATAAACTATTTTGAGGGACTCCATGCAAAGGAGACACTTTAAATGAGCAAATTAGGCAACCTAACTGAAGGAGGCAGGAGAGATGAAGAGGGAAAATGCCAAATGCACATGATGTACATTCACAAAGATATCAAAGTCAATTATTAAATGGAACATGCAAAGGAGGGCGGGAGGAGAGAAAAAGGTGGGAATTAGGGAAGGGCTGAATGAGTTATGTGTGCATGTATGTATGCCTCTGCCATCTTGTACTCCATTAAGATGTATGCTTATGATACATAAATAAGAATATGCAAAATATTTTGAAAAAAGATCAGGAGACCTATTGTGTGAACAATAGGTATTCTTAGGTAAAATAAAAAAGTAATAGTTAAACAATAATAGCAAATATTTCCAAAGTTGATGAAATATACAAGTATGCAAAAGTAAAGAAATAACCAATTTATAAGTTGTATGAATTAAAGTTAGAATATCTACATGTACTCACACATTGGTGAATTCTGAAATTTTTCCAACAAATAAAATTTTCTAAATATTATAAAACAGAAAGAATAGCTCTCTTTCAGATTATAATATGTGCCACTTAAAAGTGGATGGTAGTGAAATGTCATACAAAGAAAGAGGAAAGAAATGAGCTGCAATGCAAGGGCTCTGTACTCAGGAAAGATGTCATCTCTTTGCTAAAGTGAAAGAAAGATATTTGGAGATAGGCAAACAAATAATAATCAGCTATTTCTCACTGTGAAGATCACTCAGTTGGCTACATAAAATCATTCAAACAGGCATGGTAGTACACACCTATAATCTCAGCTGCTCAGGAGACCATGGCAGGAAAATTTCAGTTCAATTTCAGTTTCGACAACTAAGTGAAAATTTGTCTCAAAGTACAAAAAAATAAATAGGGTTCAGGATGTAGCTATTTGGGGATATAGCTCAGTGGTAGCATGTCCCTGGTTCATTCCTCAGTATGGCAAAAAAAAAAGAAAAAAAATTTCATGCAAAATGCTATTCTTATTTTTCTACCAGAAACATGAAGGGTATAAAAGCTAAAAATTAGATTCACCAGTTTCTCTTGAAGTAAATAATATTCATAATATAGTTCACATTTCTAAACAGTGATATTTTTCAGAAATTTGCTTGTGCCAATTTTATTTATTTATTTATTTATTTATTTATTTATTTATTTATTTATGGTGGCGCTGGAGGTGGAACCCAGATGCTTTCTACCTCTGAGATATACTCCCAGATCTATTTTATATTTTATTTGGAAACAGGGTCTCACTAAGTTGCTGAGAGCCTCACTAAGTAGCTGAGGCTATCTTCGAACCTGTGTGATCCTCCTGTCTCATCCTCCCAAGCACAGGGATTACAAGCACGCACCACCATGCCGAGCTGAAGTTCCTACACTTATTTTGACATGCTGCTCCTTTTTCAGAAAAAGAAAAAAAAAACACTCAACACCCCTTTGGAAATTCACCTTCTTTTAATTGAACAAATAAACAGAAAGATGCACTGAAAACTTTGTGTTCTTCCATGTATCTGTATTTCCTACCAGTGCTCCCCCAGTGTGGGGACAATATTGCCCACTTGGGGAAGCTATACAAAAACTAAAACAGTTCACATAGAAACCATCAAAGAATGTTCATAGTGACTTTATTCCTTATAGCCTCAAAATGAAAATAATATATTCATCAAAAAAGGAAGGATAAACAAGTATGGTATATTCACATAACTGAATATTATGCCACGATAAAAAATGATCAACTACAGTTGCATGTGATGACATGAATGAATCTTACTCAAGCCATTATGCTGAATAAAAGAGGCTAAACATTGGAGATATGTGAAATAATTACATGTACATACATATACATACGTGTATGGACTTATCTCACATATCAGGTATATAAATACATAAGTATAAATATATGTATGTATAGGTTCACATATATGAACTATCCCTCTATACATATATATTGACATAAAGTAGAGTGGTGGTTGCTTGATGCTGACTGTTCAAGTGATTGTGGTTGGAAACTTTTGGATCTCTGAAAATACTATATATTTTCTTTAATAGTGGTAGTTGCATGGGTGAAGACATGTAAATATTTGTTAATTTCACATTTATTATAAAAATATTTTATTCAATTTATTTATTCATTCATTCATTCATTTATTCATTTTTTGGTGGTACTGAGGATTGAACCCAGGGGCATATGCCTTTGAGCTACCCTCTCAGACCTATATTTTGTTTTATTTTTCATTATTTTGAAACAAGTTCTAACTAGGTTGATGAGAATCTCACTATTTGCTGAGGCTGTCCTTGAACCTGCGATTATCCTGTCTCTGCCTCCCAAGTACTAGTGATTATAAGTGGGCGCCACCATGCCTGGCCCATAGAAATACTTTATACTATGTAAATACCATACTTAATTTTATTTAAAAATCACTTACATTTAATGAAATTTTCTTAGCTAAATTCAAACTTGCCAGTTTTCTAATTATGATGGAGTTTAACATGTGCTTCGATCACTTGTTAAAGAAATAAAAATGCACTATACAAATTTTAAAGGAAAGTATTGAACATTACCATCCATTTGAGCTATTGTCATACACTATTTAGGTTGTTCTAGCCTTCAGGTTACTTCTCAAATGTAATTTCTATATGAGTCAGTATTGAACAATTAATTACTTCAGATTAATATAAAAATTATTCAATGTTTACCTATAATATTTATCATGAGGATTTGAGAAAATTATTTAACCTTTCTAAATCGGTAAACATTATTGTGTCTTCTTTAATAAATGGATTTCATATTGATAGCATTATCTCATAGAATATTTACTAGGTTATGACTATTAAGTAACATGTTCAATGAGCCTCACAGTGTTTGGAACATTAGTGCTAAATAAATATCTACTAAACATATAAGTAAAGGGATGAACAAAAATGGGTGGTAAACTAATAAACTGATGTAATAATCCCAATATTTATTTAGTCATAATTAGTTTAGACTTATATACAGTACTTTAAGCTAGGTGAAAAATACTAAAGTGTTAAAGAACCCATGATCATAAAAAAATAAGTCACTTATTAGTAGAGATCCCAAGGATGATAAAAACTCCCTCTTTCATTTTTATATATTAATGTATAAAATTTTGGTCCTTGAATTATGAACTTGAATATTTGTATTCATGCCATCTTAATGTAGTAAAACATTTTGTTTATTTATCTTTCTAAAAAATAAAATGAGAGACTAAGATGACAAAAGTTAATTTCTTCTTATTTTCTCTGTAAATTTTGACATGTTGGAGAATCTTAGCAATTTTTGTAAAACTGAAATATTTCTGTTTTAAAAAATCAATACAGTCTATCATTGTCTTCTTGCCTAAATATATGAATGTCAAATAGGCACTTTGGTGACTTTTGCCAACAGGCAAAGTAGAGTATTCACTTCAATGAGCCGTTTTTTTTTTTTCTCATGTGTTTAGCTTATATACCATAGTCAACATGCACCTAAAATCTCTACATATTTTTTAAGATGTGTTATTCATTAAGAAGCAAATTACATCATGATATTGTACAAATCTAATTCCAAAATCAATATTTATATAAAAACCATTTAAAATTTAAAGATCTTGGCTTTACATCAAGATAATGTTATGGAAACTAATATACCATTACATCTAAACATTTAAACATTTAGCTAAAAAACAAAACACGATAAATAAAATAAGTTTCAAAGATATTTAATAGCAAAAAGCAATTGGAATTGATACATGAAATACATAAAATACAAGAGCTAAGCCCTACAGTTTCCTTCACCTAAAACCCACTTTGTTTTCAAAATGTGGTTTGAGTGAGAGAAATCTTTGCAAAACTGAGAGGTCTAAGTTGAAGAAATGAAGCTGAGTCCAGGAAACCAAGTGGGCTTGAGTTTATAGAACAATCTAATTATCCAAGGAATACAAAAGGAGAGCAGAAGAAGGATAGAGATGAGAGAGAATAAGAAATTTGGGGTGTATGATGAAATCACATGTGCATATTCAATTACATCCTTAAAATGTTACATATATAGCTACCACAGGACCCAACTATTCTGCCCCTTAGATATATAAGAAAACTGAAAGCATATACTCATTTAAAAGGTTGACTTTGAAAGTTTATTTTTAATAGTCAAAAACTGAAAAGAATCAAATATCCTTTAAAAGGTGAATATATAAATGCATAATGATACATACATGTATTGAAATATTGTCCAAAAGTGTGAATTCATTTTATATGAGAAACGACAAAGAGGAATCTCAAATTGGTTATGCCATGGGAAAGAAGCTAGACAAAAATGCGCACAGTGTTTGAATATATCCATATGAAATTCTAGAAAAATAAAAATTAATCTGTACTGTGGCAACAGAAAAAATTTCAGTGGTTGGATAGAGGGTGAAGGGTTGAGAGGGCTTGTTAAGGATTAAAAGATGACACACAAAAACTTTTAGGGGTGATGGATATGATTTTAGATTTTGTCCATGGTTTCATGGACAAAGCATATTTAGAGTTGGATATGTAATCCTAGTACTTGAGAGACTGAGACAGGAGGATCACTGATTTAAGGTCAGCCTCAGTAATTTGGCAAGGCCTCAACACTTTGTGAAACCCTGTTTCAAGATTTTAAAAAATAGTGTTGGTGATGTAGTTCAAAGGTAGAACGCCCTTGAGTTCAATCCTTAGTAACTTGCACACACAGGTACACATGTGCACACACACACACACACACACACACACGCACACACACACACACCAATATCCACTTTTGTACTTCAAATATAAGATATATTCAATTTATCAATTATGCCTCCACAAAGCTGTGAAAAAGAAAACAAAACAAATTTTCCTAGCTAAAAGAACAACACAATTTTGTTTTGACACATAATTTGATATTCAGAACAAGCTTCTGTGTCAAAGTAATTACTTAAGGTCAATGTTTATCACCATGTTGGTTCATAGTTTTTCTGCCAAATGTAAGGGTCAGGTAGTAAAAATGTCTAGCTAACCACTTTGTCCACGTACACCCATGGTCAAAGTTGCTTACAGTTCAAATCTGGCTTTATTATTGGCAATGAGTTTTTATTAAGAATTAATTGCTTTTATTGCAGTAAAGTCAAAACTAGAGATCATTTTGAATTACAATGATGTACTTTTACTTTTTTTCTTAGTAGTTTAATACAGAAAAGATTGTAAATGCTCCCTATTAAGGTAGAGGGTAACTATGGTAAGTCAAAAAACAAGAAAATTAAAAGAATGAGTTTAGCTAATTAAGAATCTGCATGCAAATGAAAAATTTGAATATTTGACAGATTTTTTTCCATTCCCCTTTGTATTCATGTCATACAGCTTCCTAATAATTCAATTCTGTTAAATTCAAGAGAGTAAGTTCAGCATATTCAGAATAGTAAGGAAATCAAAATAAGTGCTTTGGATAGGTAAATAAATTGAGAAAACACTTGGATCAATATTTTTTTCACTGACTTTAAGTGGCTTTACTGTACCCCATCAAAAGTTAATAAATTGGCATCTGGTCAATATAATAAAATAAGTTTTTGTTTGAATATGTCAATCATTTGATCTGCATTATTACTTTTTTATCTTAAGCAATGCTTCTTAAACTCTTATGTATGTCTGAAGTACTTTGCCCAAATGCAGATTTTTATTTAGCAGGCCCAAAGAGAGGCTTGAAATTCAGTATTTTTAACTATTCCAGGATTCAGTATTTTTAACTATTCCAGGATTACAGATGGGCATATGGACTATTGCTGCTACGGCAAATTCTCAAAAGCCTTGTAGATTAGAACTATACAAACTTTTAACTCATAGTTCTGGAAGTTAGAAATTAGATGTTAGAAATATCATATTTCTCTGGGAGAATTTAATGAGGCATCCTCTTCCTTCCTCTTTCAGCTTCCAGAGGCTGCTATTGCATTCTTTGGCGCATGGGCTTTCATCGATCTGCTTGACCTCTGGTTCAGTGGTCACATGTCCTGTTCTTCCAACTCTAACCTTTCTGTCTCTCCTGCTTCTCTCTTTTAAGGAAACCTGTATTTTCTGTGCATCCACTAAGATAATCAGTATAAGCTCCCACCTCAACATTTTTTTAATTTTTTTTTATTGGTGCATTGTAGTCATTCATCTTAATGTGGTACCTGTGGTGGAGGCACACATGCACACATCACTCGATTAGCCCTTACCCAGTTTCCGCCTCATTTCCTCTCCCTTTCTCCTTCTCATGTTTGGCTTAGTGATTGACGTTGATATGTTTGTTAATGTACATCATGAACATTAGAGAATTTCCCTCTTCCCTCCTCCCAGTTAGGTGGCCTTATTTCCTCCTCTATGGTATCTTCTCCTTCAAATAGAGTTCCCCCTATGACCCATTTTCTCCCTAGTATTCACATATTAGACCACTTCACAAAAGAAAAAATTCAAATGGCCAATAAATTCATGAAAACATTTCTCAACATCATTAGCAATCAGATAGATGCAAACCAAAACTACACTAGGGTTTCATCTAACTCCAACTAGAATGGCAATCATTCAAAACACAAACAACAAATTGGCAAGGATGTGGAGAAGTGGGAACTCTAATACATTGTTGGTGGGATGGCAAATTAGTGCAAGCAAACTACCAAACTAATGCATGTGTATCTATGTTCATAGCTGCACAATTCACCATTGCCAAACTAGAACCAGCCAAGATGTTAGTCAATAAATGAATGGATTACACAACTATGGGATGTGTACGTAATGGAGTTTTACTCAGCCATAAAGAAAAGCACAATTACATCATTTACAGGGAATGGAGGGAACTGGAGAACATTATGCTAAGTGAGATTAGTCAGTCAACAAAAAATAAGAAATCAGGTGCTCTACCTCAACATTCTTAATTTGATCATTCTTGACAGTATCTTTGATGTATAATGGAATTCACTCACAGATACTGGGGATTAAATCATGAACATTTTTGGAGCATCATTATTTAGTCAACCATGCCAGGAAATGTTGATGCTTCTGGTGATACTACTTGTTACAAGTATCCAGAGCAGAATAGAGAAAGTAAATAAACATGTACCATGGTAAAGCTGAGATTACAATAGTATGCCACCATGTCAGCTTTTCATTCTATTTTGTCACCAGTAAGTAATCAACTGTGTTTTGATTTTCCATTTCAAAACAACAAATTTCTCTCAGTATGCTTCAGGTGATTAAAATATTAAATGAAGAAATAATCTTTCTGTAATATAAAACCATTAAGTGACAATTAACTTTATAAACATGCTTTTCTCCTGATAACAGTGACTATATACAATCATGCAGATCCATCTAGTAATACTAATTGAAGCCAATTTATACAATATGGTCCTGACCACAAAGATGAGATGTGTTGTAGATTTCAAATATTATCATTTGAGACCTTTACTTTTAATTATAAATAATTAAAATGTCAGTTGAAATATAAGTAATTTTACATGGCATCTTCATCACCTACTTACTATAATTAATTAATTATTTATTTTATGGTATTCTGGGAAACATTCCTAATATATAAAATATGAAATTTTATTCTTTAAAATATGCACAAATAATAAGCATATTTAAGAATTCTATCTCAAAATACTACAAAAATTGGGCCTTAAAAATATAAATGCACTTATGCCTTTCTTTTAAAATTCTCAAAAGGATTTCAGAAACACCTTTATCACAGGTCTATAATTTGCATTGATGTGTGAGAATGATCAATCATAGTTTTGCCCCTTCTGTTATCTTTCCAAATGACATCTGGGCAGTTCATTCCACTGATATGTTAGCCATTTTGAGTTAGAAATGCTTACAAGACCTCAAATCTTGATGATGAATTAGATGCAGAAACTGGGGAAGAGGGAAGAAAAATGCAGTAAAGATAAAACTTCACACCAAAAAGGCCAGACTCTGGAAATAAATGCTATTATCAATATACATATTTGGGAATGAGAAGATGAGACTAACTCTACTGAATTTTATCATGGCACAGATACCATTGTAAGTGCTGGATATAGAGATTCCCATTTATTCTTTTCAACACCCTTGTTAGAAAGATGCTCTTATTATTTCCATTGTACACTTGAGGCAACTAAAGAAGTAAAATGTAAAATAACACAGCAGACATCTCACAGCAGGTAAGCACCAGAACCAGAAATTGAACCCCAGAACTTAACGGCTATGCTCCACTGAGAGCATAATGGGGGTGTTATCAACCACAGTTATGAATCAGAGCTCTTATTCTTGTTTTGCACAGTGGTCTCTAATAATAAATGTGGGCATTAAGTACCTACAGTTGTCTAAGACTAGTCTGTTCATCATTTCAAATGAAGTCCAAGAAACAGATAACTATGTTCTTTCTTTGCATTTAGAGATGAAGTCTCGAATCACGGTCATACTCTGGACACACCCATCAATTTACTGGGACTCATATTCTAAAGTTCTTGTGTTTTCCCTTACATTGTTCTATCCTAGATCTTTTCTGTGAGCCTCAGATATTTTATTCTTATTTTTCTCACAATTGAGATATATGCATTAAAACACAGAGTCCCAAACTTTAGAAATTGAAAAATAAGTTCCATATGGGTAGATATGTGATATAACCCATATTTGATTCATAATGTGTATAAAAATAAATTAAATCTTCAATTCTTAGATCTATTAGGATAGAACATTTTCTGCTCTGTTGTCTAATGTATCCCCAGCTTCTAGAGCACTTTCTGACACATAGCAGTTGCTGGGTAAATAGTTGCTGAATTTACAGATAAATCACTGAACAATGAAAGTAATTAAATAGATAGGGAGGGCACAATTAAGTTTTTATATCAAAACAAGTTGAATGTTCACTTTCTGGCTTTAAAATGTATAATTCATGTGTATAAGCACCTTTCATTTTCTTTCTTTCTCTATACATAAAAAACGTTCAAAGCCAGTTAGTTCCTTTGCCCAGTTCTCAATCTTTGGATTTATATAGAACACTCATATTCAATTGATTTTTCTTCCACTGTAGCTCTAAGGTGGTACTTACTGAAAATAAGGAACAAAGATTCACAGTTTTCTTCATAAATAAGTTTTCAAAAAAGTAAAAATAAAAAGGCTAATTACAATTATCAGTGAGAAATGGTATTTCTGGGTGATGTGAAAATAAGATATTGCAACACTAAACCTCCCCCCACACCCCCACCAAATATCTTCTTCCAAACCAGTTGCATCATCAATACAACTCTTTAAAGTTTGTCCAATATTTAGATTCTAAGTTGCCTTTGTCCATATTGTGTTGCCATTATAGAATACCTGAGACTGTGTCACATATAAACAATAGAAGTTTTATTGGCTTATGATTCTTGAGGCTGAGAAGTTTAGGAGCACAGTGCTAAGGTCTGCCCAGTACTTTCATGTTGCATTAGTACATGGCAGAAGACCAAAGGGCAAGAAGGGGGGTGGCAAAATTGTGTTCAAATCAAACACACTCTTGCAGTTGCTAACCCTCTACTACAATATGGACATTCAGCCTTTCAAGAGAGAAGAGCAGTCATTGTCAAATCACCACTTAGTAGATCTCAAATCCAAAAACTGGGAATTAAGTTTCTAACACATGAACTTCAAGGAAACACTGAACCTCATTACAAGCCTTATCCTTGTATAGTCACTTTACTGAAGAATAACTTAAATTTTTTACGTCCCGAAATATATGATTCAAAATTGTAGCTCTCAGCTAATCTGTGACTACTTTTGAACACTGAATAAGCTTATAAAAACCTTGTTGCTGGACTTTGAAATATGCATTCACTTAAAAATATGAATGTAGATTCCAGTACCCTGATAGAAATAATCCATCATATTTTACTTCAGTGACACTTTGAGACCTGCAGTTTGACATTCTCTTATAGCCTTTTATTCCCAAATCTATGAAATTACTATACTTTTAGAATGCTCTCTATATTTTAATCACCGTACATTCTGAAAGATACATGGTTTAAAGATCCTTTAGTTTTTTTTCTCAAGATTTTATTTTACACTAGAATTCATTTGCTGGCTCTGACAATTTGTTAAAAACTGCAAACCTCTACAATACAGAGAAACACAGAACAAGAAGGATCTAAACTTTATTCTTTGCTAAATCTCACCTTTCTTTCAGTTTTTTTTTTTCATTTTAAGGCTATTTTCTCACTTGAAAACAAAATGACTAAAGCTTAAATGTAAAGGTTATATGAGAAAGGCGATTTGGCCAGTGACTTGACATGTTCCTCTGCTGCCAGAAGGTGCCCTATCGGGAAGACTGCCATGTTGGCAAGATTAAAGTCTGCATCTGTAGATAATGCAACAGCATCTAGTCATAGCTGACCTATTGGAGTTGAGATGATTCATTGTGATAATTTTCTATAATGAGACTATTAACTTTTAACAATTACCAAAGATTGAGGTCCTACATATAAATCGGGTGCCTGTTTCAGAGGGAGGCGAGTGGGACCATTAAAAACTATGAAGAGATTACCATGCAATTAACTACATTACAGAAGGAACATAACTCCTACCTTAGTGCTTGTCTCCTTTTCCTGTCAATCTGTGATGCATGTTGGCGGGAAGCAAGTCATGAGAACGGTGTTACGACAGCTGAATTTGACAGTACCCCAAGCAGCCATCTTATTATATTTCTTCACATAAAAAAAGTCAGGGGAAGACCTCAGCATTTTTTAAACAAACACCCAAGCATTTAACTAAATGGCAAGATCATATATTAGGCGCACAAAGCTACTGCTGAGTGTAGATATACAAGAAATTGTTCTGGCCTGTTATTCTGGATCTGTTATTCATGAGATCCAACTCTTTATATATAAGCTTTTTGTTTGAAAAATAAACATTAAAAGTCTGTGGTCTCAGAATCACAAGGGTACATACAAATTTCTTAGTTTAGTCATGCTAGATTAAGTTTAGGTATGTCAACTAAAGTAAAAAATTGCTTTTTTTTTTTGGTGCTTAGTAAACCATGCATTTTTTTAGAGTTGAAATTACAAAAGCAGGATTATAAGAGAGGTACAGGTGCCAAATAACTCTAGCATGGTCTCCATTTTGGTGCTCATTGAGAAGTTAAATATAAGAAATGCTTCATTAGTGTGGCCTTGTAGTCATTGTATTAGTTTGCAATCTTTCAATTTGCAGTTCTTTGCAGATGTATCAAGTGTAATGGGCTCTTTTCAGCAAGCCATCCTCTTTATTGGTTGCTACTCACATGGTCAAGGGCATACCAAACACTTCTTGGAATGATTCCCTCTTTCAATCATTATGCCAATAATCATTTAGAATACAAGTGGATTCTTTTCATTTAGAACAACCAGGTGGCTGAAGAGAGTCAGTTAATAAGCAATCAGCAAAATCAAAAGCAATAATGAAGCCCTTCAAGGTTTTGTGCTGTAATGCCTAATACATAATCTCTGTTTTGTGAGTAAATATACGGTATGCCTGGCAGTTGAATGACTTTGCTGATGCCACATTCCTCTTTGTAAGCTTATTCAGCTTTGAAGTTCTCGCAGCCAGGAAAGATCTAACATCTGTTTGAAGATACTACCTTCCGCTGTAGAAGACTCACACTGTTGTAAAGTTGGTTTTCTACTGATGCTACAGTTTTCAGTAGTGCTTGTCAATATCTTTTATATAAAGAAAGAAATAAAACAAATGATAACTACAAGAAATACATTCTATTCATTTGGCGAAAAATAAAAATTACATAATTAGAGAGACTTTTTTCTAAAAACTACATTGGGGCTTCAGATGTGAATTTACAAGGTTTTTCTTCCTGATTTTGATTTACTTTGATGCAAAGAAAACTTTTTTATATTATATTTTGCTTTTACATAGATTGAAACATTACTTTTCTGATTAGGTACATCCATACTTCTTTTATTTTTCTTAAAATTATTCTCTTTTATATGTCAGATCCGCTGTCAATCTGAATAAAATTCAAAGTTTTTTTTTTATCAGAACGGATTTTCAAAATCTTGAGACATTTTCCATTTCTGTATCGTCTCTTAGATAACTTTTGTTTTATTAGGTTATGACTCTACCCCAGATTTAATAAGCAATTCTATTTTATAGAAGGGACAGAGTGACCTATCAGGACCAGATAACATTATGAATAAGAAAAGTGTATTTCTGCTCCTGCTTGACCTTCTTTTCTCCCTGTGTATCTTAAAGGATTCACTACCCAACCACTCAACACACACACTATCAGCGTTCTCAGTTTTATCCTAGGATCTGTTGATATATCCACTAATATATGTCAGAGCCTCTTCTCATATGGATGCGTTTAATCTTTGATTAGGTCAAAGCATCAAATCCATAAAGCCAAGAACAGGAAAAAGGCAAGAAGCCATGGTGAGAACACACTAATACATTTCCTGTTTGGGGGAAGAATATACAGGGTGAGGTAGGGTGGGAGATGAGCATTGTGCTAGATACATACATAGGTCTACTCAGGATTTTCAACATGATGATGGGTGAGGAAGCCAGCAAGACGTTGCATTTAGAGAGTTCTTTGAAGAAAAGAAATCACCTAAAAACATGTGATTCAATCCAAGTCACCTGGACAAAGGTACACAATAGTTTTCCATCTTTTTTTTAATAACCTAAAAATAGTCTACTGAAGATTACCTTCCTTTCTGTTATTTTTTCATGTCTCCCCAAGCATCTTTAAAAGTCAGAATTTCTTTATCCAAGTGAGATCCAAACTGTATTTTATCCAGGCAAATAGAAGGACTTCTGTGTTAGTCACTACTGTTCCAAGAAAACTTAGAGTATGGTCCAGGGAATAGATAAACTGTTAATCTAATCTAGAATCTCTAGGTATGCTTTACATTTATCCTAGCAGTGATTTATTTCTGTAGCCTTCAATGTCAGAACAATGGCAAAAGTAGTTCAGAATGATGTTACTAAAGTTTGGCACCACTATTTCCTATGACTTAGGACTCATGAAAACTGGCAATTTTGTTGTCAGAACTGGAAAAAGTGATATTACTAGGGAGAAAGAAAATTATGAGTTTCATGTAATAAAGCTTCTAGAAGGGATGAAGGTGAACTGGGCAAACTGAATTATTTTACTTTTAAATAAGCACATTTAGAACCAGGGTAACCCCTGAGCCATACACAGGAATGATAAGTACTTTAAAAAAAATTTGACCTATCTTCACAAATATAATTGTATAGATACTTGTCATACATTATTAAATTAACAAATATCTTCTTTACTTCTCCGTGCACACCACTCTTTTTTCATTTCTTTGTCTAAGGTGTTTACTTTTCTACTGGTATTGCTCACTTAGCATAATATTCTAATATTATTCACTTAACATAATATTCCAGATGTAACCCTAGTTCCATCGATTTTTCTTCAAATTACATAATTTTGTTTTCTTTATGGTTAACTAAAATTTCTTTGTGTGTGTATACTACACTTTCATAATTCATTCATCTTTTTATTTTTTTTATTGGTGCACTGTAGTCATACATTTTGATGGGATAAAAAATGATGGAGACATACATACATACCATCACCCAGTTAGCCCTCACCCAATTCCCACCCCACTTCCTCCCCTTCCCTTCTTCCCATGCTTGGCTTAGTGATTGACTTTGATATGTTTAAGTACATCATGTGCTTTAGAAAGTTTCCCTCTTTTCCCCTCCCATCCCCTTAATTAGGTCACCTTATTTGTTCATTATAGAATCTCCTTTGATCTAGAGTTCCTCCTGTTATCCATTTCTCCCTATCTTTTGTATATTAGGGAAATAATCTAATTTCTTATTTTTTGTGACTGACTAACCTAACTTAGCATAATGTCTGACAATTCCATTTATTTCCCTGTAAATGATGTAATTGTGTTTTTCTTTATGGCTGAGTAAAATTCGATTATGTACATATCTGACAGTTTTATAATCCATTTATCTGTTGATGGACATCTTGGCTGGTTCCATAATTTGTCAGTGGTGAATTGTGCAGCTATGAACATGGATACACATGGGTTAGTTTGGTAGTTTGGTTTCCTTTCCTTTGGGTAGATACCCAGAAGTGGTATTGCTGGATCAAATGGTAAGTTAGTTCCCATTCTTCTGAGGATCCTCCATACTGTTTTCCAAAGTGGTCTGATAAGCACTCTTCTTAATTTCCAATATTGGAAAGCAAAACAAAGCACTCAACTCTTGAATAATTTCAAGAACAAGTATGGATATAAAAGAAGACTTGACTCAGGCATGGTGTTGCATGCCTGTAATCCCAGTGATTGGGAGGCTGAGACAGGAGGCTTACAGTTTCAAATCCAGCCTCAGCAATTTAATGAGGCTCTCAGCAGTTTAACAAAATTGTGTTTCCAGGTAAAAAATAAAAGAGGGCTGGGGGTATTGCTAAGAGATAGAATACCTCTGGTTTTAATCATCAGGAACTGATACACACACACACACTATATATATATATAAAGAGAGAGAGAGAGAGAGAGAGAGAGAGAGAGAGAGAGAGAGAGAGAGAGGATGTCTACATGGATCCATAGTGATTTAGCCATTTTAATAAAAATCATTTATAAGCCAAGCATGATGTTGTTGTAATCTTAGTACTTGGGAAGATGAGTCAGAAGGATCACAGGTTCAAGGCTACCCTTAGCAACTTAGTGAGAAGACCCTGTATCAAAAAAAAGGAAAATAAAGTAGGGCTGAGTGTTTAGCTTGGGGATAGAATGCCCCTGGTCTCAATCCCTCATACCTCCTCAATAAAGAAAATTTATTTCAATATTTTGCCTTTTATTTTACTGAATAACAAAATAAACCAGATATATCTGCCCCATGCTTCTCCCAAAACATTTATGGATCTAGTAGCAAACCTATGCCCACATTCTCTGCTTTTCCTCATGATTGAACTATTTTCCTCATTTCTAAGATCAAACACTGTAAATAGATTCGATTGTATATAGATCTTACACTTTGTTACCTTTCCAGAGAAACTTGTCAGTTATCCTTTTTCTTTTATCTACATCATGAGCATTCTTCTTTTTTACTGTATTATTTATATCAGTATGTGAGCATAATGTAATAGCTTCAATCTCCAGTGAACTTGGACAAAAAAAATCTTTGCTTAATGTCATTGAACCTACAGCCTCTGTCTTAAACATTTTGTTCAGTTTTATAGGAGAAAAAATTTCTCCAAAAGTGCTGGCTATACTTATCTCCTCTGGCCTTTTTTTCTTGGATTAACCTCTAATGAGGATTTTTCTCCCCCACTGTCCTAGAAATCTACTTTTGTCAAAGGCTACCATCAGTCACCTCATTGCTATTCTAATATCAGATCTTAGGCTTCAGGTCACTCCACTCTGTGAGATTTGACACAATTGATCATGGCACTTTCTGAAACAATAGCACTAGCTGGCTTTCATTACATTCTCCTAGTTATGTTCCATTCTCACAAGCTTTTCTATCCTCACTCCTTTGCTAGTTACCTCTTATCTTCCTCTTCTATACAATTTAGAGTATTCTAGAAAACCAGTCTCAGACACACAGACATACACACATGTGCACACACATACACATACACACACACACACACACATACATATTCTGCTTTATTATGACTCATTTTCTAAGTAATTTAGTTCAAAATTATGTTTTACATCAACTTTATACTATTTCCAAATAATATCTTTAGTTCTAACCTTTGATCTGCCACCAAAATACCATCCATAAATACAGATAAATTTGATTTTTTAATTTAAAGCTTTGCTCTTTAATGGATACATACATTTAAAATAATGGCAACATGAATCCCAATTGAGGAGATGTTTTAAAATTCTATATCTGATAGTGAATTTTTATTCTAAATATGTAAGGGACTCAAACAATATTCAGTATTTTGGACAAAAGAGCAGTACTGAGTAGGTAAAACATTTAAACAGACATTTAAACAAGTGAACTGTATGCATTGATAGAGAAAAGTACACTGAAACCATTTTGACTTATTACTACGTACTTTATATAAAGAATATAAATAAAAAAGTCAAAAGTGGCACTATCAGTTTTTTGTTTTTTTGCAGTACTGAGGATGAAACCCAGGGGCATTGTACCTCCAAGCTACAACCCCAGCCCTATTTTTTAGTCTTTTTATTTTTGAAAAAAGGTTTTACTGAGTTGCAAAGGGCCTCACCAAGTAGCTGAGGCTATCTGTAAACTGCAGTCCTTTGGTCTCCACCTCCCGAAGGCTGGGATTACAAGCTTGTGCCACCACACCCAGCCGGCAGTATCAGTTTTTTAAAGTAACTTAAGCAAATAGAGTCATTCTACCTTGCAGGTGGGACTGTAAAATGGTATAGCTAGCTATTTTGAAAATTTAGCAATTTCTTAAAAACTGAAAAGTATACTTAAGCATAATCTAACAATTGCACCCTGGAAACCATTTGACAATGAGGAATTAAGTACTTTTGTTCATAAAAATTCTCATACATAAATATTTTTAGCAATTTTTTTTGGTGGTACTGGGGTTCCTGGAAACCCTTCTGAGACAAGAGGATCGCACAGGTTCGAAGCCAGCTGAGGCTGGCTTAAGAGACCCTGTTTCCAAAATAAAAAAATATGAAAATAGGTCTGGGAGTGTAGCCTGGAGGTAAAAGGCCCCTGGGTTCCAGTACCACTATATATATATATGTGTAATACATACATATGTAATATACATATACATATGTAATATGTACATATGTAATATGTATATGTGTACATATATATGTACCTATATATGTGTAATACGTACATATGTAATATACATATGTGTAATATGTACATATGTAATATGTATATGTGTACATATATATATAAATATATGTACACATATACATATTACAGTTGAACATAGTATACCAGCAAAAGAAGAAGGCTGTTGTACTAGACCCTCAGTTGCCAATTTGTAACCTGTTCCTCTCACTTTCTCTCTATACCCTCATGCAGCTAAATCTCATACACAAGAACTACTATATAAATACACACAATCAGTCTTATGCATTCAAGTTTAGTTCATAACCTCTGAAAAGAACTATTTATTGACTACTAATCTGTGGGATAAATGCAACTCATAGGGACCCTTATTCAAACAGCAGGGACAAACAGAAGATTCTTTTCAAGTTATTAAATATAATGCTTTTCCTTTCTTCTCTGCTACCTTTTCTTGTCATGGAATTATTGTCTATTGTCATCCTGTCAGATTGATCAAAAACGAATAAAATACAAAACCTAGAAGCCTGTATTCAAGAGGCAGCACAAATTATACAGCTGAAGAGGAGGCAAGAAATGCTTTCACTCGCATTTCACCTGTATCTCCTCTGCTGCACATATGGTTTACTGGGCATCACCAGACTTAATTCTCATAGCACAAAACCAAAAGTAAATGTATTAAGACTTTTAAAATTATAATAGCAATACAGTACGCCAAGTGGGCGCCCCTCTGCTTATGAAACTCATGCAACTTCACAGGATACATCAAAGGGCCGTGAAGGATCAAGATTTCCAGGGTTCCCAAAGTCTATAAAAAGAAAAGACAGAAGTGAGCTCTGAGTTGATGGGTGAGGGGCGTGGCCAGAAGGCATCCCTTTTACTTCATGGGAATCTCAATGAGGAAAGGGGAAGTGTAGGCAGGCATTTCTCTTCCTGGTTTACGAACAATTGCCTCATAACTGGATTTTCTCTTTTCCTTTTTTTTTTTTTTCAGGGTACTGGGGATGGAACCTAGGGACATTCTACCTCTAAGGGACACCTCAGGCCTTATTTTGTATTCTTTATTTTTGAAACAGGGTCTCACTGAGTTGCAGAAGAGATCACTAAGTAGCTGAGGCTGTACAGGAACCATGGTGCTCCAGTCTCCACCTCCCAAATGCTGGGATTACAAGCCTGCGCCACCATGCCCAATTCTCCTTTCCTTTCTTTAACCCCACTCTCTTATCCACATATAATCAAGAGTATTCATTTATAAATGTATGTTAGATCATGACACTGTTCTGCATAAAACCATCAATCACGTTTTGTCTCAGAATCAAGGCCAACGTCCTTATAATTGTCCACGTGACCCTGGACGACCTTGTTCCTGCCTGATTAGTTTTCTGATCTTATGTCTATTATCTCATCTCTATCTGCACTGCAGTTTTATTTTCCTTTTTCCCTTTCTGCTATGTGGATACATAACTAAGCTCCTGTTAACTCTCTTTATTGTTACTTGCTGTCATCTTTCTGGTCTCCTCAGCTCACCTTTGTTTCCCCAGTTACCCAGTGTCCAAAGTCATCATCTTTTTCTTCTTGGGGGAGGAGTTGTGAGTGTGGAACCCAGAGCCAGCACTATTTTTATTCAAACCTGTAAGCCTTCTGTCTCAGCAAGCAAAGTCACCTTCTTAAGGTCACATATTTGAGGTGATCATCTGGTTGGTTTATTGCTTACAATGGGTTTCTTTGAATGAAGAGGAAAATCTAAATATCTTACTATGAGGGAAAATAATAATTGGATATCTGGAATATATTAAGTGTTAAATTAAAACTGTCATTGCAAATGAAAAAACATCTACTGAAGAGCCCCAAAACTTTCTTTTTACATGGTAGTACCTCCTTCTTTTCATCTTTCTATTATAAAAATGTAATAGAGCCAGACCTGTAATCACAGTACTTAGGAGGCTAAGATAGGAGGGTTGCAGGTTCATGACCAGCTTAAGTACTTTAGCCAGACCTTCTGCAATGTAGTGAGACCCTGTTTCAAAATAATAAAAAAAAAAGTAGAGCTGGGAGTATAGCTTGGAGAAAGAATTTCTTGGGTTGCATCCCAATACCACAAAATAAACAAATTAATTAATTAATAGGTTGCCCATTACCCAGCAGCACCATCTCTTCTGTGTCCTTTTCTTTCTCTCTATTCTTTCCTTCTTTCTTCTCTCTGATTCCCTTCCATCTATTACCTTCTCATTTTTTCTCACCTCATCTCTACTTTGTTACTGGCATTGGTGCTAAATAACAGTTTAATTAAGAGGTTTCACAACTTTGGTAAAGAGCAATTTTTATGAGTTAAAAATGTTAAGCAGTAATAATGCTCTATTATAATAGAAGGGACTGGTAATCCACAATGCAGATTAACAAAGACTTGAATTCTCTATGAATGAAAGAAATTGAGTACACCTTTAGAAAAAGCAGATAGAAATTAAGCTATCGTTTTAGACTGCTGTTACTTTGTGCTTCCAAATTCTTTGCTTTATGCTAAGGTACGTATATGAACATTAATAATTAATCAATTGGAGCAACTAAAATTATATTCCTTTCTCATTTTGTTTTATCATACTCCACAGATTTCAAAGTTTATTTAAGCTGCATGTTAACTGGGAAGCATTTTTATATTTTATCATTGTTCTTGGGCAGAAAAGCCAAAAATATTCTTTGTATTTGGAACTCTTGCTTAACAGATTTTCTAAATCACTTAACTTCTTAAAATAATATAAAAATGATTATCTAAATTTCAAGTTTTAAAACTCTCAAAAATTTTTAAACTAAGATTTATTTTTGTGAATATCCATCAATAATAAATAACTTGCCCAGTGGTACATATGAAAAAAAACAGCTTGTTTCATTTGGATTAAATTTTTATTGTAAAATGCAAATAATTTTCCATTTCATAAAATTTATGATATTATTATCATATCCTGTTACATAAAATGACAATGAGCAAAAGCACTCCTGCTGTTACAATCTGTGCCGAAAAGCTTCCTTGAAATATATTGTCTCCATCCCTAACATAGCTGTAGCTATAGGAAGTAGAAATTTTCTCACAGTACTTGCTAGACAATGCTAATACTTGGTTATAATAGGCACTAAAAATGTAATGTGTGTTTTCTATGCTGAAATTATAAATAGGCAAAGCTCTCTGAGTAAAAATCATATGCTCTTAAGATTCATTTCTTCCTGTCAGCTTTCTTTGTTTATTGTTATTGGCATTTACTTCCTACTTATACATAAATAAGTTCAATAGGAATGGCTGTACTCTGCAATCAATATGATACACAATCCAAGTCCAATTATAAATGTGCGCAGCCTAACAATCATGTTCTGATTTTGAAAACTGTATCTAATTGAAATAATGGGAAGTTTGAAAGCATGCAAATAACCCAGAAGCTTGGTTTTTCTTTAGGCTTTAGAAGGCTATGACCTATTGAATAATGTACATTGTCAAAAAACAAAATTATAACACATTTAGCTTAAAGATATAATTGGCCTTTATTAACAATTCCAGAATTAGGCAACATCCCAGTCTACAAAACAAAATGGATGTTGTGATGAGCTTAGAAGAGGATATTGGCTTTATAGGCAAAAGAAGGCTGAAGAGAACAGAAACAGAGAAAAAAAAGTAAATTCCCCATTTCAAGGTTACTTTCATTACAGGGCTCAAACACAGGGTCCCTCTTCATTATACGAACTAATGTAAAAATAAGCTGGATCTTATTTCCACTGGTTACTATGATTCTCCTGCTTTGGGAAAACAAGTCTGTCACAGTTTAGTTTCATTTTAGGTACCTAGCAAAGTGACTCTTGGTTAAGTCCGGTTTGTCAGAGTTTACAAGAGTGTAAGTGAAAAAAATGCCTTCCCATAGTTCTAGCTTATCAATTTCCTGTGGCATCAGGACTACTCTTAGTCAACACTATGGTGAGTTTTTGGTCTCACCTGCTTTCTGTGGCTGATGATCCAGTCTCTGATTACAGAATCAGTAATGGAAGATCCATTCCTTCTCTTGTACTCTATGACCAGAGCTTGGAAAGATTTTTTTTCTCACTAAAAATGTATGTGTTTAAATGAGAATAATGCAGATCATATTCTCTACGAAAACATCTACAGTATATCCTTAATTGTGTCTGAAAAATTACCTCAGGCCATATAAGGAAATATATTAACCAGTCTCAGAACTAAGGATCTAATGATATGCTTAGGGATCTTTCTTTTACCTCCCATGTGGATCTTAACAGCCAGGATTTCCGCCTGTGACCTAGGACCTGCCAGTCTGATACATTGCCTCAGACTGAAAATGGGCAGCAAGTGATATAAACAAGCAGGGATATTGCAGCACCTTCTCTGGCAAGAACATTTGCCAGATCTGTAAAACATCCAACTACTAGATTGCAGTGGTAGCAATGTTATTTCTTTTCTGTAATTTTTTTATCTTCTACAATAATTTATTTGCTCCATAAACTGTCATGAACTCCATGAACAGATCAGTATATGATACATCAAAATGTTTTATTGTCTTTGAAATGCCACATCTCCATGCAGACATGTCCCTATGTCAGTATTAGTTAGTGAGAAAACTTTTGCCATATTTTATGTGATTATTTTTTATTATACAGGTTTTTACACACAATATTGAATATGTATTATCCTTAATGTCTACACACTAAACATCTCTGCTCCCCAATTACTGGACAACCCCAAACTATCTTAAACATATAAAACTTTTCCTTAGTAGGATATGTTCATCTTGGCTGAAAACTATTTTTTAAGAATTAAATGCATGTTTGAATGAAGAGATAAAATTAAATCTAAGATTTATAATACTTAGTTTCCACTCATTTATTTCTTTGCTCATTTCTTTAGTAAACAAGTACTGAGAAACTATAATGTGACCAGTCTCATCTTGGACACTTCTTGGAGAGGTATAGATGCTCTCCCCTGCACATTCATTTCTAGCTTTTCTTCCTCAGACTAGAGGAGGGATCCATACTGCTACTTGCATTTTATCACACCAATGAAGCCACATGCATCACTGTGTTCTGAAATATTATTTCTCTTTCATATGTGGCCTCTCTTCTGAATGTACCTTTTGTGCCTCAGGTCCTCTGGATAACTCCTATATAATATTCTCCTTTTCATTTTTTATTAACATACATCAAGTGACATACTTCTTTCAAGTAACAGCCATATAGGAAAATTGAAAGGCAAATGGAGAAGAAAGAATTTTGAATGAGCCTCAAGTTTTATTTGCATGTTCTCAAGGAACATTAAAATTTTTGTGCAGTACAAAACAGTTTTTCAAGCTCATTGTTTATTTTTTTTCTTTATGCATATGAATCCATTATAGAGTCCACAAGAGCAGTGACCAGACTAAGCCCCAAAACACAAAACAAAAACCTTTGATGGTACAATTCTTTCTCCACTAATAAGAAAGATCATGCCATGGTCTACTTGTGTTCTGGGCATTGAACCCAGGGCCTCACACATGCTAAGCACATTCTATAATGCTTGACTACACACTCCAGCCCAATTTACTTTACTTCAAGTTGCCTTTTATCTCATTTTTCTAGGTTATCATAATGCTCAATCTTGAAATACAAACATCTCTTCAGACTTCAAAAATTATGCATGTAAACAAGGAAAGTAATAAAAATCATACAGTGTCAGAAAAAGTGACATACATTTGAGGAAATAAGCACTCACAGCCAGCTGAATAAGACCCAGAGTCTACATGACCCCAGAATCAGTCATGGATTTTACAAAGTAAGATTATTGTGGGGTTGCGGGGGTGCCTTTGATGGAAGAACAGAAAACATCAATAAGAGTCCACACCCAGTGAATAAATACTAAAAACAGTTGTGAGACCATATGAATAAGAGCTTCAATAAATGGATATCAAAAAAAGAAGAGAGTAAAACATGCTTGGAACCAGTCTGGAGAAGGAATGGCCTCCAAAGATCAAGACATTAAAAAGGGTAGTTTCCTCAACACTTGGAAGTCTAAGAATAAAAGTAGTGTTGAAAAAAGGTGCTATAGCATTTAGAAATAGGTAAAATACTAAAATAGATAATGAATCTCCAAAGATTTTTATATGACCAATGAACACATGAATATCACTCATCATTATCATAATATAACTAATCATTAAGAAAATACAAATAAAAACTATAGCAAAATCCTAACATGTTAAGATTTTATTTCTGTTTGAAATACTGTTCTCCTTTGCTTAGTTGTCTGCTGGATGGAAAATCTTGTTTCTCTGGTTCTGGTGTGTATTACATATTTCTTCTTTGTAGTTAATCTCTCTGAGTATTTTCTCTAGTGCTGGTTTTGAAGACATAAATTTCTTCAGTTTCTGTTTATTCCGGACACTTCTTATTTCCCCATTTAATTTGATAGATAGTTTTGCTGGGTAGGAAATTTTGGGCTGGAAGTTGTTTTCTTTCAGAGTTCAGAATTATGTTACTCCAAGCCCTTCTGGCTTTCATGACTTGGTTTGGGAAGTCTGGAGTGATACTAATTGGTTTGCCTCTGAATGTCACTTGGCCTTGTGTTTTTGTTGCCTTTAAGATTCTTTGCTTGGCTTTTCTACATTGGTCATTTTGACAATTATGTGGCATGGGTAACCTTTTCTCTGATCCTGTCTAAAGGGAGTTCTATATGTTTCCTGGACCTGTGTATCAACCTCTTGCTCTATGTTTGGAAAATTTTCTGCTATTATTTTTTTGAAGATATTATTGATCCCTTTGGCTTCACCTTCTTTTCCCTCCTCTATTGCGATTATTCTTAGGTTAGCTCTCTTAAAATGGGCCCATATTTCTTCAGTGTCAGATTCCTGCTTTTACCTATTTCTAAATTGTATTTTTTGCTTTTATTGTTTCCCAATTTAAGATTTATATTTGGAATATTAATATACCTTCAGATATAGAATTTGGAAATATTTTAACTCATTCTTTCAGTAACTTTTAAATCTGTTTACATTGTCTTTGGATGTACAATATTTTTTCTATTTTTTATGAAGTTTGTTTGTTTATTCTTTTGTCGCCTGTGCCTTTGGAATGATATCCAAGAAATTACAGCCAATTTCAGTGTGAAGTTTTATGACCCTGGTTTTCTTCTAAAAGTTTATAGTCATAAGATTTTCATTTAGGTCATTTATCTATTTTGAGTTAATATTTGTATACGGTATTAGGTAAGGGCCCAATTTTATTCTTTTTCATGTAATTATTATTTTTCAACAATATTAATGAAAAGATTATTATTTCCTTCAACAAATGTTCTTGGAAACCTTGTCAAAAATAACTTGACCATATATGGAAGAAAAAGAAAAGAAACATATCAAAGTTAATCAGGAAACCAAGCATGTGAAGGAGGGAGGGGGAGGGTAGGGTTAGGGATGGATAGGGGCTGATTGGGTGATGTGTGCGTGTATATCTCCACAAGTATTTTATCCCATTAAGATGTATGACTACAATGCACCAATAAAAATTTATTTTAATTTAAAAAAAAAAGAAAAAAGGTGCTATAGCCAGGCATGGTGGCGCACGCTTGTAATCCCCACACTTGGGAGGCGGAGACAGGAGGATCGCATGGGTTCAAAGCCAGCTGTTCTGGCTTAAGAGACCTTGTTTCCAAATAAAAAAAGTATAAAAATAGGTCTGGCAGTGTAGCCCGGAGGCAGAAGGGTTTCCAGGAACCCCAGTACCACCAAAAAAAAAAAAAAATTGCTATATCAAAACAAGATTGTATCAAAGGCTCATGAAGAAGTATTTACTATTATTTCTAAAATGTTGATATCATCAAAGGAAAAAAAAATAAACATTCTTTTTTCAGGTTTGTGTCTGTTTGTCATCTCAGGGTTTCTCTTGTCAGCAGCAGCAGTAGTTTTATGAATGGTCCCTAGTACACACAGATATATTTTGAAATGTGGCAAATTTAAGCTAAAGTACATTTTAGCTTTGGAGTGCCCTTGGGGATGCAACTGAATTGCTCGGAAGATGAATAATGGGATTCATTACCATGACCGGTTGAAACCTAAAATAACCCAAGGTATTCCGTAGCAGTTGAGCAGCTTAAAGACTATAGCGAGTAATGCAGCCACTTAAGTGATTTCTTATCCTACCACCAAAATAATAAAAAAGGAGTGTTTTCACCCTACATGGAAGAAGTGTGTCTATGTTCACAGATACAAGAGAGAGAAGAATATTATTTACATATTTAAATGATCTTGTTTGTTTTAGCTCTTTTTAATTCCTCTAATACAAAAAGGCTACTTATCATGCTTGCTGTAAAGATAGACTTGATCATGATCTTGAGTTTAAAGAATTATCAATATATACTTTTTGCTAGTGTTTACAAAGAGTACATGTAAACGACAATGATATATCATTAAGAGATGCGTTTTGGACTATTCCACCCAATTATATATAAAAAATAAAATATGCTGTATAAAATATAAACAACATGGTGAGGTTACCTTATTTTTATAACATGAAAAATTCAGAGCCAGATTGTTTCTGCAGCAAGTTATTTCAACAATGAAAAACAATTACAGTCTTACATCCACTTTTCCAAAGAATAGAAAAGAGGCTCTGCATGAAATTTATTTTTAGTGGAATTAACATAATACTGATAGAAAAACCTAAATAGTTTGGTAGGCACACACAAAAAATATATATTATAATATTTTTAAATTAGGTATGTAAAAATGAAATCCAGTTAAGACATATGTATTTAGAAAGCACTGATAAGAAGCAACTTCTGTATTTACTAAAAAGACATTGTAACCTCAGGATATTAAAATGGTTCGTCTAAGTCCTATTATTGTCCAAGTATGGGGCAGAATCCACATATGTTGATGGCTACTCTTAAGCCTTTCAAGTAAGCCACTTTCTTCCATCCTCTGATTGGATCATTTAGGATAATATCTGCTGCTATTGCAGATAAACTCATAAATTCAAAGTTTTCCCCTAAGTAACATTTCTGTGTTGATCTCCTCAAGTAAATGGTGACAGCATTCTCTCTAAGAATTGATTTCTACAGGAAAAAAATGAACTATTTTATAGTTTGTAGAAAAGTTCTACCTATCTTTCTATAAAACCCATAGAAAATTCTCAGTTGTTCTATTTAAGTATATTTATAATTATGCAATCCAGGACATGTATATAAAGCTGATTTTCATCAAAGCGTTCTGGTTTGAGTAATAGATTATATGATCATCCCATTTCTTGCCACAGTACTCTCAGGCAACTGCAAAAGCCTGTTTTCTATATTTGTTTGATTTTAGTTTGTTTTAATGTATGAAAAGAAAATGAGCATGGCAAGACTATAATATTTTGTTATACATACAATCAATATAGTGTTTAAAATACTTAAAAAATTCCTTATACCTCATATAATTCAAATTGGTTTTACTATATTTTGAATATGTCCAAGTCACATTTAAAAATAATAGTTTACAAATAAACATTGCAAATGAGAAATTTATCCAAAAGAGCAAGTGTTGGAATTTTCTTTTCTCTTTCTTTTCTTTTTTTCTTTTCTTCCTTTCTTCCTTCCTTTCTTCCTTTCTTCCTTCCTTTCTTTTTTTTGTGGTACTGGGGTTCCTGGAAGCCCTTCTACTTCCAGGCTACACTCCCAGACCAATTTTTTTATTTTTAGAAACAGGGTCTCTTAAGCCAGAGAGGCTGGCTTTGAACCTTCGTGATCCTCCTGTCTCTGCCTCCCAAGTGCGGGGATTACAAGCGTGCACCACCACGCCCGGCACTCTCTTTTTTTTTTCTTTTTTATGTGGTCTTGGGGATGGAACCCAGGGGCCTCTACCTCCAGGATACGCCCCCTGACCTATTTTATATATTATTTTGAAATAGGGTCTCACTAAGTAGCTGAGGCTGGCTTCAAACCTGTGTGATCCTCCTGTCTCAGCCTCTCAAGTACTGGGATTGCAACCATTCGCCATCATGCCTAGCTAGGAATTTTAGATTAATAGATTTGAACAGATTTATTGAAGTAAAACCAAATGTTCCCATGTCCCAATATGTAAAGCACTGGAAGTGTTGGTGAATACTTTAAGAACACGTTGAGGGAAAAATTTAAACATTCAGGAGTAGTATGCCTAAAAGAGTACATCCAAGACTCTACTCCTTAAAGATATAATAATTGGTATATGTCCCTTTAAAGTCCCTTAAAGCCTCTTAGTAATATAATAAACTTCCTTGCAGAGTAAATCCTGAGTATATAAAAATGTTTTAAAATGATATGTTAAAGCAAGTGAAAACGTAATAAACGACCCTTTAAGCAATATTATGCACTGTCTCCTCAATACTAGTATCCTGTGATATCATGTAAAATTTGCTTATGAAGTCTCTCTGAGAAGCAGAACATAACATGACAAAGCGTTGAGTTCTCAGGATAAAGGCAATCTTCTGTCTCTTGAAATATAATGAAGACTACACTCTATTAAAGTGCAATTGTCAACTCGAGGGAACGATACAGCTTTTCTATGTCAAAATAACACAAACAAATAGAACAGAACATGAATTAAAAAAACATTTAGGACAGTAGCATGTATATTTAATAAGATGTCTTCTGCCATGACTTTTTCAGAATGGAAAAATATTAAATATCAACATGGTATGTATTACCCATTCAATTTATTTCATTCTAATCTGTCTGCCCTTACCCTACTACCCTCGTTGCCACTCATCCCCACTCCAAAATAAAGTAAATGTAGCTGTCAGATGTCAATGTCTAGTAAAGATTATATAAAATCTTAAATGTTTTGAACTCCAAAATAATAGCGTGACCAGTGCATTCTGAGCTGAAACCTCATAAATTCTTAAATGTACTGTTCAATGGTAAATGTTCTGAAGCCTTCCCAATAATGACTCATGCCACAGAAAGCAAAGCAAGAAGAAATAGATGTCTTCATTCTTTTAATAGAAAATGTCAAAAGTTTTTCTTTATTTTTAATGTCTTGGTGAACTGAATGATTGTTCATTTTTGAATGTTCTAGGATTTGCACACTTCCAAATGTTTTAATAGTTTGTTTTTAGGGGTTTATTGTCCATTATATTCACTGGTATTCACTAAAATGTCATGTATCATGCTTTACAACCTGATAATATTGCTTATAAATAGATCTATGTAGTTTGAAAGCATATTTTTGGTCCCATGTATGTAAATATAAGAGGAATGATTCTACTAATTTATGTAAAACATCACAAATAAATTTATATATAAGTTGTTCTGAGCATTATCATATCCAAACCCTAATTTTTAAAATCAACTAACACAAAATAAGGTTAACTAACTTTCTTGAACCACCCCAGCATTAAGTGGCAAAACTATATCTGGTATTACATCTTTCAAATATTTCTAATTTACTCATTTACCTAGAACTTTGTATTTTTTACCTGACTTTATCCTCACACCAAACACTTAAAAATGTTTAAAGTGGTCATTAAAATCTCCTTTTGGCAGATAAAAATAACAAGAGATTAGCTAAAGCAATCTGACAATTTTGGAAGAAAAGCAAAATTTTCCTCTAAATTTGACATGATTTTCCCCATCTCCCACCTTGGTTAGTGTGGTACCTTGCTCAAGCCAATTTGTTTCGCTCATAAATAAGAAATAATGTGCATACTACCTTTAAAACCTGACATTTTAAACATGTTTCTGTGAAACAGAATTTATAACTAAACTATTCATTTTGATACATGTGTCACTGGTAGGACTGTGATGATGAGGAAGATGCAATATTAAAACCAAATAAAATGAGTCTATGATACCCAGGACCCCAGTTATCATAAAAAGCCCAGTTTACTACCAAATAGCTGCAAATGACATCCATCTCCCTGAGTGTCTTCTGAGCTGTCTACAAATCATTTTACACAGATCCAATGATTACTTTGACTTTCTTGTTCTCCATAGAGTAAAGGACACCTGGGAGAAAAAAAATCAATAAACATTTTTGCTTGAAGTAAATGACAACTAAAGTCAGAGAGAGCGAGTAAGGACTAACCAGAATCTAGGACTAAGCTAACGGCTTTTATTTTTGTGAGCTCACATGCTCCTATATTTCTTAAATATTCATGTATTTCTCAAACTTGAGCAAATATGGGAATTACCTTGAGGGTATGGTGAAGCACAGTCTGTTGGGTTCCGATTCCAGGGTTTCTTTTGTGGTAGATGTGCTGAACTAGACCTAAGAATCTAAATCTATAAAATTATTGGGTGATAATACTGATGCTGTTATTGCTGTTGCTGCTGCTTTCGGGGGCCCCTTTTTAGAAACCCTAGCTAGTTGTTGAATGGGATTAAGAGTATATGTAGCAAGAAATAAGTTATTCCTAGTTTTCCTAGTTGCCACATTGAATGACATCTTTGACTCAGATGTTTGATAAATTCATATTCTAAATTTTAAATCTAAACTTAAAGTGTCCTATCCAACAGAGTAATTAGCTTTTGGTTAAAGTTACAATAGGCAGACTCAAATAAATTAAGATGTGCATCTTATGCACATCTATCTCTATGATGATAAAACTTGAGCTCTTTTTATTCTGCCACACATTTATTTATTTTTGAGGAACAAAATAAATCATTCAAGCTTAAGGCAACAGTTTGTAGTAATGCCTTTAGCAAAACAATAATATAAATTAAATTTTATAAATAATTCTAGAATTAAGGAATTTTATATATAATATGTATATAAATAGAAAATAATATTTTTAAAAATGTGTTTCAAAAGTATGAACTAAATTGTTGAACATTAATAAGGCTAAAGCAAACCAAAATCCAATCTACAGTTTTTAAATAAGAAAAACCTCGAGTAAAAGTTACTAAAAATACTGATATGTAAAGATTAAAAAATAAATAAATCTAATATTTTCTATGACAATTTCAGGAAATAATTGAATACAAGTTTTGATTGTTCAAATTCTTCTTAAAAATAAAATAAAACACAGCCGGGCGTGGTGGCACATACTTGTAATCCCCGCTCTTGGGAGGCTGAGACAGGAGGATGGCACAGGTTTGAAGCCAGCCTTAGCTACTTAGTGAGGCTTTCAGCAACTTAGTGAGACCCTGTTTCCAAAAAAATATAAAAATGGTCTGGGAGTATAGCCCAGAGGTAGAAAGTCTCTGGGTTCCACCCTCAGTACCACCCCCCCCAAAAAAAAAAATAGAACACTTATTTCCTAGAAGACTTCTCCAGTTGTCAAATAAAAAGAATATTGGCAACATTGAGCTTATTATATATTAAATATTATGTTGATTAGACATCATAATAACCATTATTAGATGGCAGTCATTGCTCTACAGGCTACACATGTACACATACTTAGTCCTCATAATCAATTTAATGAAGACACTAATATTAATTACCTCCACTATATAGATGAAGCATGGAAATTTTAATTTAATTTTATAATGGTTACATTATATGACAGAATCAGATTTAAAACCCAAAGAGAGAAGACTTTAGCATCAACATACTTGACATGTCTTAGTTACATGTTGCATGTTTAAGATGAATACAATGGAGACCTTCACAGCTAAATCAAAATGAACAAATATAAACAGTATCATGAGAGGAAGCATTGAAAACACACCATAGATGAATAACCCATGAAAGATGCTTGAAGCCATACTTTGCTCTTTGGATTTAAATCTGAGTAAAAAACAAAACCTTCAAAGAGTTTTGAGAAGAAAACATGATCAGACATATTTGAATCACTCAGTTGCCATGGTGTTTAATGAAAATAGGCAATTCCTTTGTGGTAATTGGTAAAAATGTTCTAAATTAAACAGTTTCAATGATGAAACTTTTAACAGTGCTTAAGTTATCAGCTCTGTGAAAAGAAAAGATGGCAAAATAAAAAGAGAAATTGTACATATATTATTACTGGCCTGGACATTTATCCACAAGTACTCATCATTGAAGACACACTTCTCCATATCTCTGTTGTTAGTCTTCATTATCTCTACTTCAAAGATGTTCTGAACAATTTGGAAAATTTTGCAATCATTGAATACTATTTTTCTTTTAAAAATCTATTATCTAATATATTTCAAAAGCTTCTGACTCTCCTAGGACACATGGGGGAACTTCTACCTTTTTGTTAAATTCATAGTAGTTACATAAATATTTAAGTTTCAACTATTATTGCTATTTAATATATTTTAGAATATGACATGAATACAAATAATTGAATAAATCATGAGTGTACCTATTAATTAATTTTTACAAACTTTATATATCATGCAAATTAACCCCCCAATCAAAAAACAACATGACCAGCAACACATTAGCTTCTTTCTCACTCTCTTTTTAAATTATCCCCTACCACTTCTGCACAAAACAGTAGGCACTATTTTAATTTCTAGCATCATAGAGAAATAATGGGTTTAGAAATAAATATATCTTTTACTATAAATATGTAAAGATGTGCATAAAATATGAATAGATATATGTACAGAGACAATTTGTTTTGTTTGATATCTTATGGAAGATATAGATGAGTACATACATTTATACTTTTGTATATAGCATTTGTATGTAGCATTACATTTTAGATTTGGAGGAGTTACCCACATGGTTGAATGCCAGTGCAGTTAGCTTATTTTATTTCCTTTATTCCAAGTTACAAATATATAATTTGTTTATCTTGTTCTACTAATAAGCATTTTGCTAATTTCTAGTTTATGAAGCATTATAAATAGCAATGTTATAAATGTTCTTTAATATGATTAATGGTTAACATTTGTATGCATTGCTATGGAATCTGTACTTAACTGTAAAATTGAGGGATCATTGAGTTGTTGCATGTGTGTGTCTATAGATTCTACCAGTTTTCCCCAAGTAATTTAGAACACTTTTCTTATGGAATTGTTGGAATTTCCTCCTTGTTATCATTAGCTTTTTCATTGCTGTGACCACATATGTGAGGAAAACAAGTTACAGGAGAAAAGGTTTATTTAGAACACGATTTCAGAGTTCAGTGTATGGCTGACATACAAGGCAGAAGCATTATGGCAAGAGGAAGTTGCAGAAGAAAAATGTTTATGGCAGTCAGGAAGCAGAAAAAAAAAAGTAAATGGGGAAAAAGGACATATATAGACATCAAGACCATCCCCCATTAACCTGTATCTTCAAGCTACACTCTACCTACACTTACTATCTAGTAAAATAACTCAAATTACTAATCCATCAATGGATTTATCCACAGATAAGGATGTAGAGCTAATTCAATTATTTTACTAATGGATATTTCTGCATTATCAGCACATAAATTTTTTTTTTGGGGGGGTACATTCTATATCCAAATGATAGCATTCCTTTATCTTGTATTTGGGAAGAACTGTGACTTGCTTCTGTTGTTTTAAAGACTATGTTTCCCCATTTAACTGCCTTTAAATCTTGGCAAAAAATTAGTTGACTACATTTGTGTAGGTCTATTTCTAAGCTTTCTATTCTGTTCTACTAAACAAATTGAGTATTTTTATTAGCACCATACTGTCTAGTGTACTGCAATATGATAATAACCTAAATCCAGCATTTTTAGTCCTTTTCTTCAACTCAATCTATATTGCCTTTCCTAGTTGTTTTGTTCTGTATAGATTTTAGAATCATTTTATTGATAGGTATAAAAGAGTTCACTAGGATTCTAATAGAGATTAAATTGAATCTATGGAACAAATTATAATGAATTGCCATTTTAAAATATTAAATTGTATAATCTATAAACATATATATAGTAAGTTTTTAAAATATTATATTTTGTTAGATTTATACCTGAGTATTTTATTTTTTGTTTAATTTTAATTGTTTTTTTTTATTTTTTATTTTTGGTGGTACTGGGGTTCCTGGAAGCCCTCTACCTCCGGGCTACTCTCCCAGACCTATTTTATACATTTTATTAATTTGGAAACAGAGTCTCTCAACCCAGCACCGCTGACTTCGAACCTGCGCGATCCTCCTGCGATCCTCCTGTTTCTGCCTCCCAAGCGCAGGGATTACAAGCGTGCGCCACCACGCCCGGCCAAATTTCAATTGTTTATTGATTGTATGTAAGATGAGGCTGATTTTCTCATATTGACTTTTTTTTAATGACATTGTCATACTTATTACTTCCAGAAGAATTTTGTAGAATATTTGGGATTTACTCCACAGGCAGCCTTTTTATTTATTTTATTTTATTTATTTATTTTTTTATTTTTATTTTTATTATTTTATTTTATTTTATTTATTTATTTTTTTTTTTTTTTGCGGGTTTGGGGATGGAACCCAGGGGCATTCTATCTCTGAGCTACAACTCCTGCCCTATTTTTCATTCTTTATTTTGAGACAGGGTCTCACTAAGTTGTGGAGAGCCTCACTAAGTAGCTGAAGCTGTCCATGAACTGCAATCCTCTGGTCTCAGCCTTCCAAGTGCTGGGATTACAAGTGTCCAACACCACACCCAGCTGCCATCAGTTTTGAGAAAACAAAAATTACATTGTCAAATCTATAGTTTATTTTTAATTTCACTAGTTAACACTTCCTCAGACAAAATATTTTCCCTTGTTCCACATCTCAGAATAAGTATCATCGATTCTCATGATCAAGTGTATCAACTGTAGGTTTCTGTGAATTTTCTTTCTCAAGCTCAAGTATTTCCCTTCTAATTATTGCTTACTAAAATTATTATTCTGAAGGGTTGTTGTATTTTATTAAAAATTAGATTATATCCGCCAATATTTTTTATTTTTAGAAGCTATATTTTTATTTTTTATTTTTTTATTTTTTATTTTATTTATAAGTGGAACATATTGAAAGTGGTATACATTTAGATTTTGCTAGGTACCCTCGCCCTCCCCCCTCCCAACAATGAGTATCCAGATTAACCATGCTATATTCATACTTTTACACATATTTGGATGTAGCTCCTCCATTAATCAACCTCAGTCTTCTTCCTCTCTTATCCTTCCATTCTAGATTTGCTGAGATTTCCCCTCCATTAACTGGAGTTCCTCTGATATTCCTGTTACTCCCTAGTTTGGGCATATTAGAGAAAACATATGTCCCTTCTCTTTCTGTGCTTGGCTGGTCTCACATAACATAATGTTCTCCAGATCTTTCTATCTTCTTGACAATGCTATGATTTTATTCTTTTTTACAGCTGAATAGAATTCCATTGTGTGTATTTCCCATAATTTTGCAATTCATTCATCTATTGATGGAGACCTAGGTTGGTTCCATATTTTGGCTATTACAAAATGTGCTTCTATGAACATGGGTATGCAAAGGTTAATGTAGTTCTCTGATTTCAAGCCCTTTGGAAAGATACCCAGGAGTGGTATAGCTGGATCATATGGTGGATCTATTCCCAGTTTTCTAAGGAATCGCTACACTGATCTCCATAGTGGCTGAACTAGTTTGCACTCCCACCAACAATGTAAAAGAGTTCCTCTTTCTCCACATCCTCACCAGCATTTGTTGTTGTTTGATTTCTTTATGCTGGACAATCTGACTCAGGTTAGAGGGAATCTCAGCATAGTTTTGATTTCCACCTCCCTGATGGCTAATGATGTTGAACATCTTTTCATGTATCTATAGGCCATTTTTATCTCTTCTTTTGTGAAGTGTCTATTCAGTTCAGTTGCCCATTACTTGATTGGGTTACTTGTTTTGCTAGTGTGGAGTCTTTTGAGTTCTTCGTATATTCTGGATAGTAGCCCTCTATCAGAGTGGTGGCTGGTAAAGATCTCCCATTCTGTAGGCTTTCTCTTTAGGTTCTTGGTGGTTCTTTTGATGAGAAGAAACATTTTAGTTTGATGCCATCCCACTAGTTAATTCTTGCTTTAATTTCCTGTGCTTTGGCGATCATGTTGAGAAAGTTACTGTCTGTGCCCATATGTTGTAGTGTTGAGCCTAAGCTCTCCTCTAATAACTTCAGTCTCTGGTCTAATTTCTAATTCTTTGATCCATCTCAAGTTGGTTCCTATGCATGGTGAAACATAAGGATTTAGTTCCATCTTTCTACAAATTGATAGCCAGTTCTCTCAGCATCATTTGTTGAAAAGGTTCTCTTTTCTCCAGCATATGAGTTTGGCCCCTTTGTCAAAGATTAATTTTCTGTAGGTGTTTGGGCTTGTTTCTGTAACTTCTATTGTGTTCAGTATGTCTGTTGTTGTGCCAATACCATCCTGTTTTATTGCTCTACAGTATAATTTGAAGTCCAGTATTGTATACTCCTGCATGGTTTTTGTTGCTGAAAATTGCTTTGGCTATTCTGGGTCTTTTCCTTCTCCATATAAAATTCATAACTGATTTTTCTAGATCTAGGAAGAATGTAGTTGGTATTTTAATGGGAACTGCATTGAATTTATAGATCACTTTTGGCAGAATGGCCATTTTGATGATATTTATTCTGCCTATACATGACCATGGGAGATCTTTCCATCTTCCAAGGTCTTCTTCAATTTCTTTATCTGTAGAGATCTTTTTTAAATTTTGGTTAGGATTATTCCTAGGTATTTTGTTGGGTTGAGGTTATAGTAATTGAAACTGTTGTCTTTATTTCTTTCATTGTGGATTCATTGTATGCATTAAGAAAAGCAACTGATTTCTTTAGGTTGATTTTGTATCCTGAAACATTGCTGAATTGGATAGTCAGCTCCAGAAGTCTTTTGGTTGAGTTCTTTGAATCATATCATCTGCAAAAAAGGATAGTTTTAATTCTTCTCTTCCTATTTGAATTCCTCTGATGCACTTCTCTTGTCTTATTGCTGTGGCAAGAATCTCGAAAACTATATTGAAAAGGAGTGGTGATAGTGGGTATCCTTGACTTGTTCCTGATTTTAAAGGGAATTCTTGCAGATTTTCTCATTTAATATGATATTGGCTTTGGGTTTATTGTATATTGCTTTATGATGTTGAAATACATCCCTTCTCTTCAAATTTTCTTCAGTGTTTTTAACATAAATGGGTGTTGGATTTTGACAAATGTATTTTTAGCATTCATTGATATGATCATGTAGTTTTTGTTCTTAGTTCTATTTATGTGGTTAAAAATGTGTATTGATTTGCATATGTTGAACCAGCCTTGCCTTTCTAAAATAAAATCAACTTGGTCATGGTGTACAATTCTCTTGATATGGTTTTGAATGCATATAGCTAATATTTTGTTTAGAATTTTTGCATCTATCTTCATTAAGGATATTGGCCTGTAATTTTCCTTTCTTGAGGTATCTTTATTTGATTTGGGGATTAATGTGATACTGGCCTCATAGAAAAAAATTGGGAGTATTCCATCTTTTTCAATTTTCCAGAACAAGTTGTGAAGTATTGGAATTGGTTCTTCCCTGAAGGTTTTATAGAATTCAGCTTGAAACTCATCAGGGTCTGGGTTTTTCTTTGATGGCAGAATTTTTATTTCTATTTCTAATTTTTGCATGCTTTTGGTTGGTTTAGGCTCACTATGTCATCTTGGTTCAGTTTAGGTAGGTTATATGTGCTTAGAAATCTATCAATTTCTTCCATGTTTTCCAGTCTATTGAAGTATAAATTCTCAAAAGAGTTTTTTTTATAAACTTTTGAATTTACCCTCTGTCTGTGTTGATGTCTCCTTTTTCATTTTTGATTTTAATAATTTGAGTTGATTCTCTTTCTTTTGGTTAGTTTGGCCAGGAGTTTGTCAATCCTATTAATCTTTTCAAAGAACCAGATTTTTGTTTTGTTTATTCTTTGAATTGTTTTTTTCTTTGTTCTCTATTTCATTTATTTCTGCTCTGATTTTAATCATTTCCTGCCTTCTGGCTTTGGGATTAGACTGGTGCAGTCTTTCTAGGCCCTTGAGTTGTGTCATTAGGTTGTGTACTTGGTGACTTTCTGTTCTTATTATGTGGGCACTCAGTGCTATGAACTTTCCTTTTAACACTGCCTTCAAAGCTTCCCATAGATTTTGGTAAGTTGTTTCTCTATTTTCATTTATTTCCATGAATTTCTTTATTACTCGCCTAATTTTCTATGTTATCCACTTATCATTCAATAGTGTATCATTCAATTTCCATGTATTTAAATAGTTTCTTTTGGGTTCCTGTTTTTGGTTTCTGATTTAATTCTGTTATGGTCTGAAAAGATGCAGGGAATTATATTACATCTTTTGAATTTGCTGATGCTTGCTTTGTGGTCCAGGATGTGATCTAGTTTGGAGAAGGTTTCATGTGCTGCTAAGAAGAATGTGTATTCTGTTGTTCCTGGTTGAAGTATTCTGTATATATCTATTAATTCCATTTGGTTTATTCATTTTCATTAGTTATGAATAGTCTTTATTCATCTTTTGCCTTGAAGATCAATCCAGTGGTGAAAGAGGTGTGTTGAATTCTCCCAATATAACTGTATTTGGTTCTATTTGAGATCTGTTGTCCAGGAGGGTTTCTTTTACAAATGTGGCTGGACCCACATTTGGGGCATAAACATTTACTCTCATTATATCTTCTTGGTGGTTTGTTCCATTTAACGAAAGAAAGTGCCCTTCTTTGTTTCTTCTGATGTGATTTAGCCTAAAATCTATTTTTCTGGATATTGGTGTTGATAACCTTGCCTATTTTTGGTCTACATTACCATGATATATCTTTTTCAATCTTTTCATTGTCAGTCTGTGAATGTCCTTGGCTGTAAAGTGAGTTTCTTGCAAACAGCATATATTTGGATTATGTTTTATAATCCACATTGCCAGTCTATATCTTTTGATTGGTGAGTTAAGTCCTTTGATGTTCAGAGTTATTATTGAAATATAGTGTTTATTTCCTGTCATTTTGTGTTCTATCTTCTGTTGGATATAATATCATTTCTTCTTTACTTAAATTCTCTGCTGATCAACTTCATCTCTTCTCCGGTTCTGAAGTCTGTTTTCTTTTTTCTTCTTTATGGTTTATTGCTTTAAGTATTTTCTCTAGTGTTGGCTTTAAATTAATGAATTTTTTGAGATTCTTATTAGTTTGAAATACTTTTGTTTCTCCATCCATTTTGAATAATAGTTTTGTTGGATATAGCAATTTTGGTTGGAAGTTGTTTTCTTCCAGGGTCTGGATCAATTCATACCAGTCTCTCCTGGCATTCATGACTTGGGTTGTATAGTCTAGGGTGATTTTTATTGTTTTTCCTCTATATGTCACCCGTCCTTTTGTTTTCACTGCTTTTAAAATTATTTCCTTGGCCTCTATGTTGGTCATTTTGATTATTATATGTCATGGGGAGGTTCTTCTTTGATCTTGTCTTAATTGTGTTCTGTAAGTCTCCTGGACATGAAGATCCGAGACTCTTTCCATGTTTGGAAAATTCTCTGAAATTGTTTCTCTGAAGAGATTATAAGTGCCCTTGATCTGTACCCCTATCCCTTCTTCAGTGCCTTTTTTCTTTAAATTAGGATGCTTCATATTGTTCCATATTTGTTGGATGTTTAGGTTTTGTTACTGTAATGACTTCTGTATGCTGTTGACTGTATTTTCAGTTTTGAATGAACTGTCTTCTTACACTGATGTACTATTTTCTATTTCATCTAATCTTCCAGAATTGATTTCTATTGCTGTCTTCCTTTCATTTATTGACTCTTTCATTCCAGACCACTTGCTGATTCTTTCTTAGTGTTTTGAATTCATCTTTAATTTCCTGTAGACTTGTTTTAAAGGCTTTCATCAAATTGTAGATCAAGATTCAGAACTCCCCTTCTCGCATTTCTTGTAGGTCAGTATTTGTGATTTCTGTTGTCTTTTCACTATTCCTAGTTCTTGTATTTTCAAGTTTCTCAGGCATGTTTTTCTTTTATCTTTCCATCATTTGTATTGTGTCTAATCCAATCTTAGTAGTAGGAATTTAGGGTGTCAGCAGATTAGAAATACTTTTTCCAATGGTGAAGGTTGTGTGATGGGGGAGGAGCTGGCTGTCTTGGTACAGGTGTCTGGAGGACTTGCTGTACCACTGTGGTGTCACCTTTGGTGAGCACATGGCCTTCAGAAGCTGCCAGCACCCTGTCGCTCTGCCACTGGCCCACTCAGGAGCGAGGTCAGCAATGCAGGCTGCAGCGACTACCCCCCTCCAGCACCTGCATGTCCACTCCTTCCAGTCACTGCCAGCTGCCCCTGTGCCACACTATACCCCAGACAATATCTTTTTAATCCTGTTGCAAGGGATTAGATAATTGAAATGATTTATTCTCAACTCTGAACCAGCTCTCTCTATAAAAAATAAATTTCACTAATTCTTGGTGGATTTTATTTCCAAATATTTTGTAGAATATTTTGTAGAATATTTCATGTCTTTGTTCATAAGAAACAATGATTTGTAGTTTTTGTTTTAAGCTGATAAGTTCTGAGGTGATATACTATGAACTATCAGCAATATTCTCACTCACAATTTTTATTCTCCTTCTACCTTGTCATCTTTATTTAACCATTCTGATAGATAAAGAATGCTATGGATAGTGTGTGTGTGTGTGTGTGTGTGTGTGTGTGTGTGTGTGTGTTTGCTTTTAATTAAATAGAAAAATTTGGTTTGAATAAACTTGTTATCCATTAGTGTAGGTACTTTTTTTTTTTTTTCAGGTCTGGGGATGGAACCCAGGAACATTCAACTTCCGAGCTATATCCCCTGCCCTATTTTTTATTTTTTATTTTGAAACTGGGTATCACTGAGTTGCAGAGGGCCTCACTAAGTAGCTGAGGCTGTCTGCGAACCGCGATCCTCTGGTCTCAGCCTCCCAAATGCTGGGATTACAAGCATGCGCCACCATGCCCGGCTCAGGTACTTTTGTTTTAAATAGTGTATTTAGACAATAATGTTTTTATTTTCAAAATAAAGAAAAAATCTTTTAGTAGTTTCTTATTTCCATTACTCAGATAGGGAGTTATTATTTTGGACATTTTTCTTCAGTCTCTCTTTCCCCTAAGGATTTGTTAATACTGTTGTTATCATGTTCTGTATACAATTTCCAAATTAATATTGTATTAAGGGATTTTTTCATGATACCTTTTATCATAAAGATCATTTTATATGTCTACTCAAGGACAAAGAGCATGCCCCTTGCATCTCCCCTGCTGTTTATTCACAGACTCCTACACATATTAGATATTCAGTAATGTTTGTTAATGTGAATGAGGTTAAAGGTATTTTTCAGGAGAAAGGCTTTCTTGTATATTTAGTTCTTTTTGCTATACAACCTAATAAAGTAACATGGTCAAAAGTTGACATCCAATAAATGATAGGTGAATTTAATCCTGTAGAAATTTTACCTATTTCTCTTGGAGTCACAGTAGAGAAGGGGATGTGGTGTATATGAGAGATTCTTGTCATATACCATATCTTTGTTCTATTCATTCTAGAGGAATAAGATAAGTTATATCCATTTATTGGCTAGTCTTTTTTTTTTGGTGGTACTGGGTTTCCTGGAAACCCTTCTACCTTCAGGCTACACTCCCAGACCCATATATATATAATTTTTTTTTCTCTTAAGCCTGCGTGAGCCTCCTGTCTTTGCCTCCCAAGCACAGGGATTACAAGCGTGCACCACCACGCCTGGCAGCATTTATTGACTAATCTAACTGCATTTACCTTTGCCTTCTGATAATTAATTGACACTCAATACAACAGAGAGAATTATTCTTTTATAAGTTATTTTCCATCATACTGTTTTTCTCCATATACTACCAATAACTATCCATCTCAGAGTAAAAGACTAATCTTATAAATTGGCTTATGATGCTATCCTATTCAGTATGGGCTGATATAAGAGAATACCATGTTTAAACATTATGCATTTATTTCTCACACATTTGGAGGATAGTTAATCCAATATTAAAAATTTGAACAATTCATAGCTCTTTTCCTGGCTTTCAGATGACCATCTTTTTATGTCTTTACTTGGTGGCAAGATATCATGTCTCTCCTTTTTTTATTAGAGGATTAATCTCATCATGAGGATTCCATCCTCAGTATCTCATTACTTCCCAGTAAATCTCACCTTCAAATACCACCCTAGAAATGTAGCTGTAATATGAATTTTTATGGAACACAAATAATCAATCTATAACAAAGGCATAATCTAGTTCTATTGTCTTTATGGCCTCTATCCTTTAAATTGTAGATTGTTTGCTGTTATTTATTCACATTTTCCTTCCTTAAACACTCTATATTCTTCTCTTTCAGGGATCTGGCATTTGATGTTCCCTCTGCAACAAAATATCTTCACCCAGTTATGCTTATTTAAATTTTCTATGTCTTTTTTCTTGTATGACATCTGAGATGTATTTCTTGTCTTCAAAGAGGTCTCAGTCTCTTTACTACTTCATTTTTTTCTTAGCTCTCAAAACAACTTCATATTATATGCATTTATTTGTCATTTGGCTTAGCTTTTTCCAACTAACTAAAAGCTTTTGGAGTTCTAGGTAGTCATCTGCTTTGTTCATTAATATAAATTCCAGCATGCAGTGGCTGCAATGTTTAAACTGCAGTGTCTAACTGATTGAAAAACCTTTGTTAAACTCAGAAATGAATGAATGCTTAATATTATGTAAACCTTGTAGTCAATATTTTTATTGCACCATGGTTTTCTCTAATATTTGGAAAATAACATTAACTCAGTGTTATAGAAAATAAAATAAAGATGTTAGTAACATTGCTTAAGGCTGCACTAAAAATTAATAATAGTAATAATTAGCATGTTCGAGCTTCACACCAGGGTCTTTGTCTTTCCAAAGCACAAATTTATTTTTTGTATCATGCTGAGATATGAATTGAATGTAAATAATGTAATATTTTATTATTATTATTATTATTATTATTATTATTATTATTATTATTATTTTGGTGGTACTGGGGTTCCTGGAAGCCCTTCTTCCTCCGGGCTACACTCCCAGACCTATTTTATATTTTTGAAACAGGGTCTCCTAAGCCAGCGCGGCTGACTTCGAACCTGCGCGATCCTCCTGTCTCCGCCTCCCAAGCGCGGGGATTACAAGCGTGCGCCACCACGCCCGGCTGTAATATTTTTAAATAATTTTACAATCTAATCTAATATTCAATTCTAGTCTGTATTTGTCATTTATATAAAGGAGCAATTCTATGCCTAAAAATATTGAAGCTCACACAGTACATGACACTAAAAAATACATTAAAAATTCAACTAAAAAGAACTTTGCAATTCAATTTGATATTCTGAAACTTTGAGATAATCTAACTTTGCTGAATTAATACCGTTATGCTCTGAGTGTTTAGGACTTGACCTTGACCTTTGTTCCTTAGCAGCACAGCAGGCTTCATGTTCTAAGACATTTCCCTTTAGGCTTGTTTATCAGGAAGTAGTCCCTTCCATAAACATTCACCTTGAATGAATTAGCCAACCTGTATGGTACCAGAATTTATGGGAAATATCTGATAAATAAAGTAACTAATAGGACCAGAAATCTGAAAGAAGTTTCTTCAAACTTATATGTTTAGTAGTCTAATATTTTTGTCTCTAGATCTTACATAATCAGGGTACACTGATTTTTCCCCCTAAGATAACTAATAAACCTGAAAATAGGACCAAATGTAGTTTCTAAATTTTATAATTCCCCAGTGATAATTGACAAAAATATACATAAAATAATATAATTTCATGGCTTTATTAGACAATGACATTACAAATCCTTCGACTTCAGATCTATGGTTTTGAGATTATGTGGTAGTATCTTCCTGTTGTTCGTGATCCTTCCAAATGGGTGTTGAATATACGCAAGATGTCAAATTCGGCTCAATTTAGTTCAAAACATGAAGTTTCTAAAATATGTCAAGTGTTTTATTATATGCTTTTAGAATTACATAGTAACTGAATAGAAGAGAAAAAAACTAAGTGATTCACTCAGAAATCATACCAATCCCTTATAGTCATTTGCACTCACATTGTAACCAATGCAAAACAAAAAAAATTGTATAAAACTCCTAATTAAACTTAGGAAAATGCCCCAACTCTACCATCACTCAGGCCTTTGTACTGCAAGTTATTAGTGTGACATTATTAACATACATCAATAAGGACATATAACATTATTACTAACCCATGAGAATATTCAAAGTTTGAAGTAAATAGTGGGGAGGTCAGTTTAGCTGCCTAAATAGAGATATTAAAGTATTGAAATTTAAGTAAAAAGTTTTTATTTTAAATTTTATTATTAAAACCACATGATTTCAAAGTGTTTATGTATTTTTCCATCTAATTTGACTTCTTATTTAGATTAGCTTCTTGACTGAGTCTGCACCCTCTGGGGGAGGTACTGAGCATTAAACAAGCAGAATAAGAAACTCAATTACTGCTACAGTAAATCCATCTTCAATTTGACATTTACCCTCAATTGAATACTTTCATTGAATTGGAAATTATATTAACCATCCCTCTCTTTTTTCTCATTATCTATGTCCCCATATTTATCTCTTACTGTTCACAAGACAGTTTAAAAGCTCAGACAACCTGAACAGAAGTTCTCTCTAGGGAATTTACCTGTCTGACTCTTAAGTTTCATCATAAATATAATGGATATAATATTTGGCTTAGTGAATCTTTTAAAGATTAGAAGTAAAATATTATTAAGTGCTTTAAAAAACAAAAAATAGAATATTAAATGTATTCTCCATGGACAGGAAGCAATACATATTTACACAACTCTAATAATTAGATAATAACATAATTATAAATATTGAAAATACATAGTTTTGGTTATTCAGAGTTGAAGAATTAATTAATTGTAAAATATCAAGGGTTAGAAGAATGAACCATGGAAAACAAATCATATGATGAATAACTTGCCTAAGGTCACATGCAATTCACTAATTCATCCATCACCCATCTTTCCAAACATCCATCCATCCACCCATACACCTAAAAAGCATTTACCTAACATGTCACACAGTAGTTTACCGGTTATTTAAAGAGATTATAGGATCTAGGAAAGTTCTCCTAAAAAATATCAATTTTTTCAAAACATACCTAATTATATTAACAAAACAACAGAGATTCTGAAACAAAGAAATGAGATTCCATAAACAGAAATCTTTGGTGGGGGGGGGGCTTATGGATGGAACCCAGGGGCATTCAACCTCTGAGCTACACTCCCTGCCCTATTTTTTATTTTTTATTTTGAAACAGGGTCTCGCTAAGTTGCAGAGGGCCTCACTAAGTAGCTGAGGCTCTCCACAAACCACGATCCTTCCGTCTCAGCCTCCCTAATGCTGGGATTACAAGTGTGCACCACCACGCCCAGCTCACAAATCTTCTATCTAATTAAGAGTATACATTAATATAGCCATTCTAGCTATTTAATTGAAGTTTGTTTCATCATTAAGATAGTATGATTATATGATTATACAGTTTGTTCTTTTAATTAGGAGACTATTTTCTTTAATGAAAAGCACACCTTCACTTTAATAAATTTGGAAAACCTCACTAGGAATCTGTGAATAATTAATAAATTATACATTATTTTTGTTTTTTTATGGTACTGGGGATGGAACCCTTCTACCTCCGGGCTACACTCCCAGACCTATTTAATATTTTATTTGGAAACAGAGTCTCTTAAGTCAGCGAGGCTGGCTTTGAACCTGTGCAATCCTCCTGTCTCCGCCTCCCAAGTGCAGAGATTACAAGCATGTGCCACCACACCCAGCTACACATCTTTTTTAATGAAGGATATTTTAAAATATTGTAACTTTATACTAATAACATATGGCTCTTGTCCCAAACTATGAAAAATAAACAGGGAAAATAAATATAATATATAATTGAATGAAATGTGATATATGCCATTACAGAAGCTTCACAGAGATGGAGTCTTCTGAAAATGACAGAAAAGAATTCAATAGAGAGAGACCAATTTCTTGGGTTGAGTTTCACATAAAATTTTCTGTTATTTTTGTTCTATTTTTAATGTTCAATTAATTTGATGGGGTAAGTAGTATTGTGACATTTATTCAATAAAAATTGATTGAGTATCCACCATTAGACAGATTCTGTTATAATTGCAAAAGTATAACAAAAGAACAAGATAGTATGTGGGTTGAAAAATATAGTTTATCAAAAAGATAAGACAAAAAACAAATCTCATCAAGTACTATTTGGGGACTTATTATATGTCTCAAGCACTTCAGGCAGATCAGCAAGAAAATCAAAACAACAATATTTACTGTTTTGGTAGAGTAAATATTGGTAGAGTTTTATTCAAATCAGATGAAAGAAGCAATGGACAATTATGAATAAAAACAGAGTATTTCATATAAGATGATAATGGAGGCCATTGGAAAACTATAAAAATAGTTATGAGTTGCTAAGAAATCCCAACAGAGTAATCAAAGGCTCTCTGAGATGAGTTTTGCTACCTAATGATTATGTTCAATTAGAGGAGCATGTTGAGAAGGGAGAACTTCATCTCATTCCATTTCCTCAAGTCCAGCAGTGCATAGGAGGGGTATAATAAGATAAAATAAAATATAAGAAGTGACCACAAGAATCCTTAAGCAACTAGGACGAGAGAGGCAACAATGTACATAGGTACTATGAAGGATCGACCTGACCGCTGAAGGCCATGGCAAGACTGCAGCTCAGGAGCGGATATAGCAGTGAACAGCAGGCGTAGCCTCAGTTAGCAGACTGCAATGCACAGTAACTGCTCACCTGACACGTGATCTCATAGAATCTGTATCACAGATGCTACCTTAGGAGAAAATACAGAAGTGTATAAATGGACTAAGTAGTCAAAGAAGAATGAATCACCTAAAATCTTGATGTTACACTTATTTGAAAAATGTCACTTGTTGCTTCTGAATAAAAAGATACTGCACATAGGAGATTTTTTGTTATTAATTTAAAGTTCTTGACAAAGAGCATAGAGCCATGAGTAAATATAGTAGCCATTTATGAAAGAAAATAAATAAATCATAAACAATAAATACTAGTACTACTAGAAATAAATCAAGGCTTTTTCACAGGCACTTAAAAATTAGCGTCTACTTTACCAATTTAGAAATTAGTTTGTATTATTTTTGTGTAATAAAGACACTATTGTATAAATACACCTAATTTTATCTATTCTTATAACAAAGGACATTTTTGCTTTTTTAACTTTTTGGTCTAGTATTAATGCTGCTGCTATAAGTAGTAAAGTATGAATAGTTTAAATTATTTTTTAGGTAAGTTTGTTTCTCTGGTGTAGATATCTAAGAGTAGAATTGCTTGGCAATAGATAAGTTATTTTTAACTATATGTAAAATTGATGTTACAAAAAATTTGTATTTTTGTGTGCCGAGAACTAAATAAAGGGTCTTCTACCTCTACACTACACCCTCAACCCTTTTTGCTTTTTATTTTGAAACAGAGTTTTATTAAGTTACTGTTCTAACTAAGTTGCTGAGGCTGACCTCAAATCTCTGAGCCTTTCTTATACTGAAATTAGAGGTATGCACCACCATGCCTGATCTTTGTAATATTTTAATACCTTTCAGAAATGTATAAAGTCTATTTATCCGATTCTTGCTAAGGATGAGTGTAATCAGACTTTATTTAGACCTTTTAATGGGTCTATAAGTCTATCATAGTGATCTCAGTATGTATTGCTTTTAAAGAGTGACAATTTTATCTATGCTTACTGGTCAAAATTATATGAAGTGATTTCTATGAAATTCCTATAATACTTTGTTCATTTTATTACTATCAATACAAATTTTACTCAGCCATAATTAAATTTTTGTCCTGGTTTCTTTTTCCTCTCTTCAGTTTCACTTTTGAAATGTTCTTGCTTTGTGTGCACCAGGACATAAAACTCACACTTAACATTAGTATATAACTATGTTTCTTAAATCAATGATATAAATTACACTAACTAAAAATGAGGGTTTTTTTTTGTCTTTTTCTACTTTTTAATATTTGACTTTTCCAGATATTAGTCCTCTATCAAAGGAATAGTTAGCAAATATTTTTCTCCCATTCTGTTGGCTCTCTCTTGAGGTTCTTGATTGTTTCCTTTGCTGTACAGAGGCTCTTCAGTTTCATGCAATCCCACATGTTGATCCACTTTTTAATTTTTTGTGTTTTTAAGGTCTTGTTAAGAAAGTTTTTACCTGTGCCTATGTGTTGAACTGTTGGACCTATGCCCTCTTGAAGGAGTTCCCATATCCTCAATGGCATTTATTATTATTTGTGTTTTTGATTATTGCCATTCTATTTGTGGTTACATGAAATAACAGCATAGTTTTGGTTTGCATCTCTCTGATGGCTGATAATAAACATCTTTCATATATTTATTGGTCATTTTTTGTATTTATTACTTTAGAAAGTCTCTATTTGTTTCACTTGTACATTTTATCGGTTAGATTATTTTTAGTGATTTTTTAAAGTTCTTTTTATATTTTATATTCTATCAGAAAAGTAGCTGTCAAAGATCTCTCATTCTGTTGCTCTCTATTAAGATTTCTTTGCTATTATTATTTTCTTTGCTGTACATAAGCTTTTAATTTAATTTAATCTTACATATTTTTATTTGTTGTGCCTTTAGGGCCTTACTGAGAAACTTTCTACCATATTTTACAATGTTGATTTTATGACCTCTTCTAATAATTGTAAAGACTCTCATCTAACTGCCAGATCTTTGATCTATCTTGAGTTGACTCTTGTGCAGAGTCAGAAGATAAAATTTAATTCCATTTTTCTACAAATTGATAACCAATTTGCCAACATCATTTGTTGAAGAAGCTATCTTTTCTCTACATATGGTTTTGGCTCCTTTTTCAAAATCAATTGGCCATATGTGTATGGATTTGTTTCTGAATCTTCTATTTTGTTTTATTGGTCTATATGTCTGTTTTGTGGCAGTGCCATGTTATTTTTATTATTATAGTTCTGTGGTTTCTATCAACAGACGAATGGATTATAAAATTATAAGATACATACAATGGAATTTTACTCAGCCATAAAGAAAAGCAAAGTTATGTCACTTATAGGAAAATTGGTGGAGCTAGAAAATATTATGCTAATTGAAATTAATCAATCAAAAAATGAAAGTTCAGATCTTTTCTCATATATGAAAGCTAAGGAGAAATTGGAATTAAAAGAAACTCCAGACAAAGGAGGAGAAACCTTAGTAGAAGGGGCCTAAGAGAGGGAGGCAGGTGGAAAGAGGGAGATACAATGAAAGAAACACTTGATATACATGATGTACACACACAAATTATCAGTATCAATCTCAAAGGGAGTGAGGTGGAAGTTGCTTTCTGCTTCTAGGATGCCATGAGCTTACCACGTTTTGTGTGCATGTGTGACTCTATCACTCTGAACTTCATCATGATGTATGATTACTATGCACCAATTAAAGTAAAAGAACTTGATTCTTGTTAAATAATGAAGATGACTATGGCAGTAAAAGAAGAAATAGCATTGTGTTAGGCAAAGTCAGTAATAAAGTCATTTATTCTAGAATGAAAGCTAGAGAAAGAACAAGTGGCAGCAACGTCTAAAGGCATCAGCATTAGCAAAATTCTAACAAATATTATTAGCTTTTCTGTCACTGTGACCAAAATACCAAAATACTTGAAAAAAAAACAGCTTAGTGAAGAAGTGGTTTATTTAAACTCACTTATTCAGAGGTTAAGTTCATGGTTGGCTAGTTCCAAGGCAAAAATATCATTGTGGTTATTGATAGCATCACAATTCATAATAGTCAAATCATAAATCAACCTTTGTATCTATCAGCAAACAAATGGATAAGGAAACTGGTATATACATAAAATGAAATTTTACTGAGCACAAAGAAGAACAAAATTATGTCATTTGTAGGAAAATGGATGAAACTAGTAAATATTAGGTTATGTGAAATCAATCGGTTTCATCAAGACAAGAGTCATATGTTTTTATCATATGTAGAAACTAGAACAAAAACAGAAAACAAAAGGGATTTGAGTCAAATGAGTAGAGAATGCAGTAAAATAGTGGAAGAGAACTGAGGAAGGGAAATGAAGGTGAATAGCAAGGGTTGAGGAAGGGAAGAGTTCATATAAAGATATATCCATACAAGAAGGCTTCACTATTAGCCTCATTAATATGTATGTAGAGGTAGGTAGGAGAAAGGAGTGGGTATATAAAGCAAAATAACCAAGTGCTGGGTGTGCTGGCATATGCTTGTTATCCCAACATTCAGGTGGCTGAAATGGGAAGATTGTGGTTCACGAATAGCCTCAGCTACTTAGTGAGACTCTCTGCCACTCAGTGAGACTGTTTCAAAATAAAAAAAATAAAAAATAGGGCTGGGGGTGCAGCTCGGAGGTAGAATGTTCCTGGGTTCTATCACAAATATTGCAAATAAAAATACACCAAGTGATATAGGAATGTATATTTTCATAATTTTTTGTGGTACTAGGGATGGAACCCAGGGGCATTCTACCTTTCAACCACACCCCAAGCCCTATATTATTTTCTTTATTTTTTGAAACAGGGTCTCACTGGGTTTCAAAGGATCTCAGTAAGTAGTTGAGGCTGGCCTGGAACCTCAATATTTCTGACTCAGCCTCCCAAGTGCTGGAATTACAAGTGTGCACCAACACACCAGCTTTACATCACTTTTAACCTATTAATATGTATAAGTACAATAAACATGTAAAGAAGTAAATACATGGATAAGTTACACACACACACACACACACACACACACACACACAGGCAGAATAATACAGAGTGGAGAAAATGCACATCATTGGCAGTCAGAGAGATGCAAATCAAAACTACTCTGAGATTCCACCTAACTCCAACTAGAATGGCAATCATTCAAAACACAAACAACAACAAATGCTGGTGAGGACATGGAGAAGTGGGAACTCTAAAACACTGTTGGTGCTATTGCAAACTAGTGCAACCACTTTGGAAAACAGTATGGAGAATCATTAGAAGAATGAGAACAAATCTACCATTTGACCCAGCAGTACCACTTCTCAGTATCTATCCAAAAGAAAGCAAACCAAACTATCAAACTAATCCATATATATTTTTGTTCATAGCTGCACAATTCACCATTGCCAAACTATGGAACCAACCAAGATGTCCACCAATGGATGAACGGATTACAAAACTTTGACATGTGTACACAATGGAATTATGCTCAGGCATAAAAATAATACAGTTACAGAATTTTCAGGGAAATGGATGGAACTGGAGGACATTATGCTAAGCAAGATTAGTCAGTTACAAAAAGTAAGAAATCAGACGCTTTCACTAATATGTGAAAGCTAAAGTGAAATGGGTCATAGGAGGAGCTCCAGGCAGAAAGGAAAACCTATAGAGGAGCAAATAAGGCAATCTGACTGAGGGGAGGGGAGGTGGGAAGAAAGCTCTCTGAGGCACATGATGTATCGATATCAATCACTAAGCCAAGCATGGGAGGGAGGGTTAGAGAGGGAAGGGGGTAGGGATTGAATGGGGCTGACTGGGTGATGTGTGCATGTATGTCTACACAAGTTTTTGTTTGTTTGTTTTTATCCCACTATGATGTATGAATATAATGCACCAATAAAAAAACATAATTCCACAGACTGTGTACACATATATAATTTAATATTCCTATTAAATTTCAACCTTTTTCCTTTAAAAAAATATAAGATTCTTTGGCTTTTTTTAACCCTCCTTGATCATCAGCCCATTACTATCAATGGCAAAATAGTATGCCTACTTGTGGAATACCACTGGGTATTATTAAATAAATGTCACTGGTCATTAGCCAAACTAACTTGTGTACCACATCATTTTTTATAATTAGATATTTATTTTTTAAAATTTTTATTGGTACATTGTAGTCATACATCTTAATGGGATGAAAGACTTGTGGAGACATACATGCATACATCATCCAATTAGCCCATCTGATCACAGAAAAATGCCACCCGAAGAAATATTAGGATCTGCTTGCTTCTGGATCAACTGTCAAAGGAAATAGGTAAACCTGAAAGAATAGAAGATAGTTTTCCATAAAGAGAAGCTCAAGTAACAGGTAAAAGCAAGGATACAATTGTCTTCCCTTATTTATTAGACTATTTCAAGAAATGATTTGTATTTTCAGTAGGACACAAGAGTTCTTCCCAAGTCAAATTTGTTTTTTGTGAATCATCACCCTGTTTGTTATATTGTGAAAATAATGGACAGCAAGGTAATAGCACCTTGCATTTCATTCTTAGAATCTTGTTTCCATTTTACTTCTGTTTCTACTACTATGAGAATGTACACTCCAGATAAAGAATCAAAATTCAATCCTTACATAAAGTTCTGCTTATTAATTAATGTTAAGAACTTTCATTTATTGTATTGTGAAAGCCAATAATGTTATATTTTGTTTAAACCATAATTATATGCTTACATGTATATTTTCTCATTGTAATTTACTAAATTTAATATCTGAATATTGCTTGTATTGTAGCTATTACAAATATTTTTCATTGCAAAGTCATTTGATGATTATTATTTCTCTTATATTAATTATTTGGCATTTAACTGCCTTATATTTGCTTATATGGTTTTCAATAAATTTATGTATACATTAGTATGTATTCATACATGTACATATATAATTATGTATATATGTGTATATATATTTTATCTAAATTGCAATATATAACTAAATATTTTTTATGAATTTCTTACAGAGTCTTCCCTTCACCTATACCAAGTTACATAGATTAATCTCTAGGCCTGCTGCACAATGACTTTCTTGATCTTCATTCACTACCTTTTCGAGTTAGTTCTTTTCTTTTTCTGAAATTATCAAATTCACCATCTATTTCTCATATAAGCTCTCATTAAAGTAGAAATAGGGAAAGTTCAATTAGCTAATAGTTTATTTAAAAAAGAATTTGGCAGTTCCATTAAAATTTAAACATACATATCCCATATGATTGAGCATTCTACTACCAGATATTATCCCCCCCAAAATAAAATACATGTACATATAAAAAACTTGTACACAAATGGTCATAGCAGCTATTTCATAAAAGTACAAAACTAAAAATAACTCAAATGTTTATCAACAGTTATATGGATATGAAAAAAACTGTTTGAAATATTGAAAGCCAAGGTTTCAGGGTATTGAAATGACTTTCAACCAGAAATTAATTATCAACAAATAAATTAAAGCCCACAAGTCCAGGCATGGTGGCACACACTTGTAATCCCTGCTCTTGGGATGTGGAGACAGGAGGATCACACAGGTTAGAAGGCAGCTGTGCTAGCTTAAGAGGCCCACAAGTCCAGGCATGGTGGCACACACTTGTAATCCCTGCTCTTGGGATGTGGAGACAGGAGGATCACACAGGTTAGAAGGCAGCTGTGCTAGCTTAAGAGGCCCTGTTTCCAAATAAAAAGTATAAAATAGGTCTGGGAGGGTAGGCCGGAGCTAGAAGGGTTTTCAGGAACCCCAGTATCACCAAAATAAATAAATAAATAAATAAATAACTCACAAGTTGAGCTAATAAATCTAGCAATTGGGCAGTAACATAATGATAGAATAAAATTCTGTATTTCAGGTGTAATCCTTTCACAAAACAGACTATCAAGTCAGTATTGATTTTCCTAATATAATGAGGAAGAAACAGAAGATCGTAGAAGTTAGTGTATTTGGAACTGAGTTCTAAATCACAAATTATGATTTTTAGATTATAGGATCTCATACGTTAAATGTTATATGTCTTTTAGCACTTTACAAAGACATTCCTTTGTGTGATGTTAATAAATGTGAATAGTGGCTATGAAGCCTTATTGATATGCATTCATTATTATATAATATTCATTTGATATGATCTAGGGAGGGTTATTATATTTTAAGGGCTTTTAAAAGGTAGATTTTTATCCAGGTTGATTCTACAAAGATTTGCAAGCAGTGGAAGTGAATGCCAATCTCCTTTAAGTTCTAATAGGTATGTATAGCTGATTGAACAATGAAGGCACCTTTATCTAGTTCCCTGTTCTTTTGGTTTTGAAGATACTCGTCCAATGGAGTGCTACATGAGATTCCATTTAATTAACTGACAGCTTTTTTATGTTTATAGGTACCTTTTTCATCTTCTATCACAGCTGGAAGACTAGAGTTTCTCCTAGAGATAATTCATTTGTATGTTATGAAACTAATGACCACATGTATTTAAATCTGCTACAGTATATTTCTTTTCAATTATTTGATTTAATATATTTCAACTGAATTCTACCTCATGTGAATAAAATGGTTATTGGCTTGCAAGATCCATGCATAGATACTAATAGAATAAGATAAATTACAATATGAAAAAGAAATAAAACTAGTTCATTTGCAATGCCAAATCAATAGCTTGCTGTTTTATTACATAATATGGCAACAGAACTGTTTTGACTGAATAATTCATCTCAAAAGGAATATTCGACTTGTTTTATAGAACACACACTGAAGAACAGTTAAAAGATAAAAGGTTAATGGAATCTGGCTGCCAAGAAAATAGAACATTTCTTTTCTTAAAAAAAGGAATACTCTTGCACAATTCTTGTACATTTTTAATTAATGAGCTGTGGAAATAAGTCAGGAAACTATTTCTAGAATTCAGGAAATTAAAAATATAATTAAGAGTACATATTATCATGCTGTAGAAAGATAGTGTATCTGTCATCAAAAAGTAATTTGGTCTTTCAGATTTCTACTCATCTATATACAATCAAATAAACTTGAGGAACTGAAGCATAGCCTACCTCAGAAGAGGTATGCATTTTGAGATTTCTACAGCCCATAATATGCACACACACACACACACACACACACACACACACACACACATTGCATTTCAGTTAAATTAAGACACAGGAGAAAAAAAGACTTGACTGTATAATTTTAAGAAATTTTGGTATTCTCTTTTAAAATCTGACCACAAATGATTATAAAGTGTACATAGAAGATCAGATTTGATAGAGAATATAGTAAAAATATATGTCCATTAACAAAACCTTATTAATCAAAATGAATGTAGAACTATAATTGAGCTCTAAAGGGTTTATTTTTCAAATTTTGATCCTCTTCTTTCTTGATCTAGTTACTCCTTACTCTATATGCAACTTTTTTGACTTCTGATAAAATTGCCCTTTTCTTTGTGTCTTACAGCCATGGATACCACTGCTTTCAAAGAAGTGTATGTAGTAACTTGACACTTTTATAGAAATACAGAAACTTTAACTCCACTGTAGATCTACTAAATCAACTACCTAATGAGATTCACAAGGATTCCCTAGACATATTAAATTCCAAGAAGAAAAAAACTCTGTTCTGTGTACTTTTAATTCTCTATTTCTTTAATTTCATCTTTTTACTTGAATATTTATCTCCCTGTCTAGAGTTTAAATAATTTTGCTTGTTGAAAAATACCAATCTTATTTATCACCACTGCTTATTGCTTTGCTAGTACATGGTAGGACTTAATAACCACTCACAGGATGTGTGAGATGCACTACTCTACAAAGTTACCTTTATTGGACAAGCTTCACCTCTCAATATTAGTATCAACCTTTATCACCTGTTTTTTAACATCTTTAAAAGAGAGATACAAATAGCAACCTAAAATAATGTGATGCTGTTCTTCATGAGGCCCCTACCAGACACAAGCAAATATCTGTGTCATTTTCTCGAATCCCAGAAACTTGAGCTATATACCTACTTTCCTTATGAAGTGTCAGACCTCAGATACTTCGTTATAACAAAGAAAAAGACCAAAACAATCTCATTTAAGAAAATTTCAACTAGATTTGTTATGGAAGGAGATTTTTCCAAAATCAAATTTAGAAAGGAATGGTATGCATGTAATAGGAATGTACCTAATTCTCATATGGGGAAAAATGTTTTTACAATATACCTATACCTGTATGGAGTCATACTGAGGAGAAATTATTTCTACAATTGTCCCTTCCCTTGGGTCATTTAAATGGTTTAAATTCCATTTAGATATTAGTCCCACAGAAGCACCATAATTACCGAAGATAAATGCCTCATCTACTTTCAAATCTTCATTAAAATTAGCTTTGTTATTTTTGTGGTGCCCAATAGCATAGCTATTAGAGTTAAGAGTCTGTCAGCATTTCCATTTACAAACTCTGTTTTTTTTAGGGTTCATTATCTTTTCTGTTTTGAATTGCATTAGCCTGAAAATTAGCTGTCAGCATGAATATGTATTATATTACCCAAACTCCATGTACACATCAGTTTGGCAATACAGAAGGCAGAGATTGGTAACCTCTTTCCCCCTTCTTCATAAAATTCTAAAGGTGTGTTGACTACTTGATTATCTCATGGCTAGGCAGAGACTGAGCCTTTTAATCATGAACTTTCTCAGAGAATTGGGCCTAAATATGGCCTAATCATTTTGATATTTAAAAATTTATGAAGAAGTCAAATTGAATATGTACTGTACTGGCTTTTCAATATACAATTCATTTTAAAGCTTCTGGACCAAATTACAGTTCTATGTAATTAGAGATCAGGGAGAGTTAGACTCTGATAAAAAGTGAGAGGATATGTGATTTGTGCTATTTCAACCAAAGAATAAAAGCAAAGTAAATCACAGTGAGTGTTGTTTTGTTCATTTTCTTAGAGCCCTTTCTTCACTTTCAAGTGGGCAATGACAGGAGGTGATGCAGCAATCACAACAGAAGTAGCAGCTTCGGGACATGTGAAATGGTATAAAATCCATCTAGATTCCGGCCACAGAATGTCCCCTCTGTTCAGAGCGAAAGCTATGAATGAAATTCTGTATTTTTATCCTCTGTCTTTCTTTCACAAATTCAATCCTCATTTACTTAATTCATCTCCCTGTTTTAATATCAAATCGTTCCCATATATCATTCACTGTTGATCAAAAAACAAATCTGAACTTCCATTTTGCCTTGACTTTTGTTGCGAGGAATTGAACCCAGTCGTTCTCTCTCTAAGCTACATGCCCCAGCCCCTTTTGGATTTTTTTTTTTTTAATGTTGAGCAGGATCTCTCTAAATTGCTGAGAGTCTCACTAAGTTTCTGAGATTGGCCTTGAATTGTACTGGGATTACAGGTGTGTGTCACCATGCAAGTTTTTTTTTTTTTTTTCTTGGAATTAGGAGAAGGGAAAAGATAAGGGAGCAGTAAAGAAGATAACCATTGGACTATATTTAAATAGAATGTTGTCTTACATATGATCTGTCAGAAATACATTCTAAATCTGAACCTGATTATTATGACCATGGGCAAGTGACATTAATAGAAGAAAAACATTGGCTCAAAGAGAAAGTTTGAGTGACAGAGCCATCACCAGACCTTTATAAAGCAGTTAAAATTTAAAGTGAAAAAAAGAATATTGTAACTATTTTTGCTACAAAATATTTCAAGATGTCTACATTAGAACTAAATAAAATCAGTGGCTAATATCTACTAAAGAAAGAAATATGAAAATTACTCTTTAAGAAACATATACATAATAAACCAACCACATCTGAAATATTTTCCCTAAAACAGAAGCAGTAGTTTAAATTTTTTAAAAAAATTAAAAATATTTATGATTAACAAGGCCTAAAAAGATATTGTAAAAATTCATAGTTGAAGAAACACCCTATGAAAATTCTAATATCTTATTCAAATAAGGATTGAATTCTTTCATTTGAATCATTAATCTTCCCAGTAGAACTTTAATTCCTGAATAATAATTATTTCCTAATGTTGGATATTAACTAATGCTTATCATTAGAATTGCCTAATCCATGACAAACTTTGGGATTTTTGTTATTATAATTCTTCCTCTGCATTTGACAGTTACACTTACAACATAATCTAATTTGTAATAGATCTTTCATCTTTTTTCAATTTCAAATGAACAAATTGAAGTTGATAAATAGTTCAAGTTAATGTACACATTTATCAATTCAAATGATCATCCCTGTTAATCTGTGTTCCAAGACCTTGCATAACAAAGATGGTGAAATATTAACTGCTGTTCTAAGCAATAGTAGAGTAGGAAAAATATGTAAAATAATTTTAAAGTAGTTATTTTCAATAAAATTATACAAATACAAAAACAACAAATATATTTTGATATGTCTCTCATAAAACAGGTGATATTTTAAATGATATTTTTAATTCTCTCTTGTTGTAGGCAAAAGAGAATGTTTCTAGCTTTGACATGGGGCATGCTTGTAATACCAGTACTTGGGAGGCTGAGATGGGAGGATGATGGTTCACGGCCAGCCTCAGCTACTTAGTGGCCCTCTGCATCTTAGTGAGACCCTGTTTTCAAATAAAGAATAAAAAATAGGGTTGGAGTGTAGCTCAAAGTTAGATTGCCCCTGGGCTCCATTCCTAGTACTGGACACAAAAAGAGCAAAAGAAAATAAAAATATTAAAATTTAATAGAATAAAAGGACATGACACATGGCCTTCTAAAAATGTTTTCTGAACAGATGAGTGAACTAACGATTAACAAAAATGACTAAAGTTAATATTATAGACCATGTGAAATGTATTTTAATAAGTACTCTACATATATAAAGGGGATAATATTTCTATTTAAAAGATAAATAAAAAGTGGGAATACTGAGTTTGAGCAAATTACCAATTATATATATATATATATATATATATATATATATATACATATATATATATATATAATCTCCATTAAGCTGCTGAGTAAGCCAATTTTTAAACAGCTTTTTAATTTGTATGAATGATATTTTCTCATTTAAAATATTGATATTAAACTTGTCAATTGAATAATAACTTATTCCGTATAAACAATGATAATACAAAAATATTTTTAACTTATGTCTATTTCTAGTGAAAATACTAGTCCTAATTCATTGCAATATTATGAATTATAAATCTCTAAAATTTCTATAAAATTTTAGTAAAATTTACTTGTTTCCCTGAGGTAAGTCTGAAAACCTTGTCTATATTTGGCATGTAATAATATAGTTTCCAGGCCATTCTTTTCCACACAGCAATTAATTTTCATTCAAAAACTGTGTCAAATTATTGTTAACATGTGAAAGAAATCAAAACTATAACTTTTTTCATAACAAAATACCCTCTCCTCCATTTCTAACACAGCTTGCATCTTAGTATCAAGTAGTATTGGTTTTATATAAGTTGGGATTTTAATGTTTGGAGTATAAATGTTGCTGTCATTGCATATTCTTGGATTTTTTTCCTTTACCAATTAGAAGATACACTTATTTCTCTTATAAGTTTTGATTTGTCTTAAATTGTTCTTTATTACATATGAGAGTGAGTACTTCTGCTTGCTTTTTGTTTTTCTTGTATTTATTTATTTATTTATTTATTTATTTATTATTTATTTATTTTGTGGTGGTACTGGGGTTCCTGGAAGCCCTTTTACCTCCGGGCTACACTCCCAGACCTATTTTTATATTTTTATTTGGAAACAGGGTCTCCTAAACCAGCGCGCGGCTGGCTTCGAACCTGCGCGATCCTCCTGTCTCTGGCTCCCAAGCGCGGGGATTACAAGCGTGCGCCACCACGCCCCGCATTCGGCTTGCTTTTTGATTTCCATTTGCATGAAATATTTTTTTCAACCTTTCACCTTTAACCTTTATATATCTTTGCTGGTGACATGAGTTTCTTAAAGACAACACATAGTTGGATTTTGATTTTTAACCCACTTTGATAATCTATGTCTTCTAATTGTAAAATTGAGACCATTTATACTCAGCATTATTATAAAAAGGTGTTGTTTTCTGACTTTTTGAATCTTGCCTTCTATTAAGTTCTCATTACTTAGTTACTTTCCAAATGGAGTTTATTCCTTTTCTTCTCCTGAGATTTTTAACGTTTTCTTTGTGTATTTAAAAAAAAATAGTGCCTCTTGTACTAACTTTTATGCTGATATTTATATATAAATTTTCTGTTTATAATAAGTGATAAATATGAGAAAGAACGATAAGTATCTTAGAACAGCTATGCCACAAAACAAAGAATACTGTAATGTTGAATTGGTAGATAACAAAGCATAATCAAGTACTTGCATTTTAATATAAAATATAATTCTGTTTTATGAAGTAAAAATTTTACCTGTGAACACCAGTTTTACTGTTGTTTTGTATTGTGATGTTCCCACTTTTGAAATAAGATACTGAATTATACACTTATACACAAGTGCCAGTGTTTTCTTTACAAAACAATTACTGAATTCAAATTTAAGTGAGATTAAAATATGTAATTTTTGTTTTATTGAGCCCTTGTTTTACTGTTTTAAATGTGCTAATTTATGAAATTCTTACCATAACTAATAATGTAAGCATTTCATCAGGAATGGAATTAAAATAAAGGAAGTCCTATATAGAAGTGTAGGATCAGATTTTATCTTTTTATAATATTTTGATATTTTCTTTATTACTGAACCTTGCATTAATTTAAAAATATATTAAAATGATAGTCATCTATTGCAATGCATTTGGGGGTCTTTTTATATTTTGTATACAAGTCAACCAAGTTTTCAGTACTGTGTCTTATTATCTGTATTTTACTAATGCTGAAGTTGAGAAATAGATGTTTTAAGAGACTTGCCCAGGATCCCTCTGATAATCATTTAACAGAACTGGTCATTCCCCAAAACATTAGGTTGCATCCATACTTAGCTTGCTGATTTTACCTTATATTTTCTCCACCTTGTATTATCTTCTTAAAATATTGGTAACTGAGTTTTTGATATAATAATGTTGAATACATATTATAATACCTATCGCTCTCTTTTTTTTTTATCATACTGTGTCTCTATCTCTCTAGCCACAATGTTTCTGCCAAGAAATATTGAGAGTAAAAACAAGTTTATGTTTAGGAATCCCAAAATTTCTGTTGTACAAAAGGCCCTTCATGAGCTCATTGTGCTGACTTCAACCATTATCTGTGGTTTATCAGCTTGTCACACTTACAGTGTGCACCTTTTTTCTGCTTCTTCAATGTTTTCTGCTCTTCTATGCTTATATTTCTAAGCATTTTTAGAATATCCATTCATTCATACATAGTTAACTTGTTGAACTCTTAAGTAGTGATAAATAATTATCTTAGATGTCACCTAATCTATAATATTTTCCCTAAATCCCAAGTCTGTCAGGGGTTCTCATATTTTCCTTCATGGCATCTCATTTTTCCATACCTTACAACTTGTGAAATTGTGAAATAATTATATGTTAATAGGTCTTCTGAACTAATTTATAAGCTGTTTGAGGTTAGAGATGAAGACTATTGTGTTTAGTATTTTATCCATAGTATATAACATACTTTCTAATGTATACTATATACTCAATGCATATTTATTAGATTCAATTGATCATCTAGTGAATGGCTGGACAAATACATTGAGATGTCAGTAAAGAAGAAAAAAAAGACAGATTTGGAAGTTATTGGCACTTGAACGATATGATCAAATTTAAAAGGTATTTTAAAACATCTCTTGTCACTTCTGCTATAAAAATAATGGCAGCTTAGAATGACTATATTTCCAAGGATTCCAAAGAAACCAGAGGCAACTACATGATATGAGGTTAATTAATGTTTCATATACAAAAATGTTCTGCATCATCTTCTGGAAACCTACCTTAAAGGATGGCTGAGGTAGGCCAACTTATGCTTCTAGTGCTTCCTATTGTTTGAGAGTAGATATACTAGTTGTGTTAGGTGCAGGCATCACAGACCAATAAGTGACCTTGGGAATAAATGACATTCATTGCAGAAAACAAGAATGACTGTGGAGCAGAAATATTATAGGACTCAGGGACTCCTAAGTTGTCTGAAACTGTAAGAGACAAAACATTTTATTAATTAGTTAATCCAATATGATCTTAAATTACATCTTACCCTAGATGAACACCATCACAATACCAGAAGAATAGATGAGTGTATTATTTAAATTTAATATACATTAAATGTAATATATATGTATACATATAGGTATATTTAAAAAGAAAAATAATTTTTGAAATGTTTAAGATATCTTTCCAATATAATTCCTGTGGAATTATCAACAAAACACTTCTTTCACACTGGAGATTCTTTCCAGTTAATCTTTCCAGTGGTTTCCTATATTCCCAATACCATCCATTTTTTTTGTCATAACTATATTCACACTGTTCCTTAAATGTCTATTCTGTTATCTGCATTCACCACTGGAGTATAAAGCCTTAAGAAGTAGCAGATGAAGCTGGGCGTGGTGGCGCACTCTTGTAATCCCAGCATTTGGGAGGCTGAGACAGGAGGATCCTGGTTCGCGGACAGCCTCAGCTTCTTAGTGAGGGCCTCTGCAACTTAGTGAGACCCTGTTTCAAAATAAAGAATAAAAAATAGGGCACGAGATGTAGCTCGGAGGTCAAATGCCCCCGGGTTCCATCCCCAAACCCACACACACACAAAAAAAAATTTTTTTTAAAAATAAGAAGTAGCAGATGAGCTGGGCGTAGTGGCACACGCTTGTAATCCCTTTGCTTGGGAGGCTGAGACAGGAGGATCACAAAGGTTCAAAGCTAGCTTCAGCTACTTAGTGAGGCTCTCAGCAACTTAGTGAGACCCTGTTTCCAAATAAAGTATTAAAAAATAAGTCTGGGAGTATAGCCTGGAGGTAAAAAAAGGCCCTAGGTTCCACTGCCAGTACCACAAAAAAAATAAAGAAAGAAATAACAGATGCATCATTTTTTCCCTGAAATTTCCTAACATAATACCAGATACACAGAAAGTTAGTTAAAGGCAGAGTAATTCTGTAAAGTTTTACTTTTTCCATGGTACTATTCAGATCAATCTCAAGTTAGGTAAAGTAGAAAGACAATTTTAAAAATAAACTTTCTTCAAATTATCCTAGAAGGACCAATCTATTTGCTGCTCTATACAGCATGGAACAACCAAATAGCAATTCACTTCTTACATGATTTTACCATCTCAATGCCAATGTTATTCTTCCCATTTGCTATTGACTTTATAGTGTCACCTTATACAATGGCTTGACTCTGCAATTCCTTTCAGCTCATATCAATCATCTCACAAATATTCTTCCATTAGAAAAAATAAAAGCAATGATAATGTACTAAAAGCACTAGGATTCCTGAACAATGGATATGGAAGGGGAAGAGGGATAAACTAGCATTAATGCTCTTTAACTGAAATAAATTTAACATATCTGAACACTCAGAATTTTTTTTACTTCTTATTCAAATGAAAATTCTTCAAATTGTGCTGTCTCCATTTGCAGAAAAAATCATTCCAGAGAGAAGTTTATGATATCTATTCATATCTAGCATATATTTTAGATTTCAAGACATGTCAGCATGAATGTATTTTGTTTCCTTCCCTTTTATAAATTATTTTAAAATGTTAAATCAGATTTGAACTACAAGCATCATACACGTGTCTTTGTACTGCCTAATAAATTATGCTGACTGAATATTTTCTTAAATTATTTTTAATAAGTAAGGAATCTAAATGGAAATGAATCATATGCTTGCACCACTGCTGTCAAAATGAGTTTGCATAAAAAGAATATGTATTAATATTGCATAGAAAGACCTTAAGGATAAAAAGGATATAGTTATAGTCTTTATGAAAAGAATAATTTTCTGAGTTAAATTTTAGGAATGGTATTATATTCTTTGATATTTTTAACATTAAATAATAACATTAAAATTCTAAAATAAAAATTCTCATATTAAAATATTGTATATTATATTTTGAAGACTATACCAATCTTTTATAGCCTTCTATTCTTTTTGGCCCTTCCTTAGTCTTTTAAAGTAGATAAAATACAGATTAACTCCTTCTTCTGGTCTTCCTGGCACTTTTCCCAGCCTTTGCTGGCATCCTCTACTCCTCAAACATAATTCAATAACAAAGAAATAGGAAAGACATCAGAACATTTGAGTAACATTTTTTTTTACTATCTTAGTATTCTTCTAAATTTTGAAAACCTGTGTTTTTATCATGTAAAAACAGCTTTTACTTATATTAGCCTATAAAAACTGGGTTGCCTAATACATTTGAAAAGTATATATATTTGAGTTATTATTAAAGAAGTAGGGACATATGAGTAGGTAGTTTGGGAGTAATTTCTCCTAGGTTTATACTAAAAAATTTGATGTTAGGATTGGGGATGTAGAATATCTAATTAGTACAGCACTTGCATACCATGCATCAGGTCTTGGGTTTGATTCCCATCAGTGGAAAAAAAATGAAGGGACAGAAAAATTCAAAAGTAGACATTATTTTATCTCATGGTAAAAAAAAGAAAAGAAAAGAAAAGAAAAGAGAAAATGTCCTATCCAATGAGGTCAAGTCACAGAAGATGGTAGAATATGAAGCTTCAGGAACTTGGTTCTTTCATAAAAAACAACTAATAACCTAAGAAGAACAATTAGTAATAAATAATTTTGGACCTTTGGGACCCACTCAAACACTTGTAGTATTTAGAACTGTGTGGATAAAGAAACTGGTAACATTCAATAAATTTCATTGCTTTCTCAAATCATCTCCTAGTTACTTCCTATTCAGAAGGCAGCTGTGGGAGAGTCCTGCTTTCATGGTCTACCTTTCTGGTACCAAGATGAGCAATAATCAAATTTGTTTTTTTATTCATCCAGTGAGTCACGGGGGCTCTTGCAAAGAGGCTAAGCACTGTTCAATCTCAATGGACTAGAGCAACTTCCAAGTAGCACCCCTTAAAGGAATCTAAAGGGACAAGACATGCTTCATTTTATGGGATTTTGACACACAAAGAAGTTTCTTTCAGGATGCTACCTTTACGTTGTAATATCAGAATAGAGATTTTAATGACCCTACAGAGCAGGGAATATAGTCTTTATAAAAATAGTTTGGAAAGTCACTAAACATATGAACAACTATAGCCCTTAACAAGAAAATAAAAATCTCTGGCAAACCTGATATTTACAATTAGCATACTCTTTTCAGAATGTTCATTTTAACCAAAATTACAGACTACACAAAGAAGCAGAAAAGGGTGAACATTTCATGAGAAGAAAAGAAAATAACAAAATTCATTGCTAAAGCAAAATCCATTCTCTGGATTAACTGAAAAAAACTTTGCCTTAAAAACATTAAAAAAAAACTAAAGGACACATGATATTACTTTGAAATGACAAAACAGTTTGAAACAAAGAATTGTTTATAATATTGTGAATGCACTATTATTGAGTAATAAATTTTAAATATCTAATTTATAGTGTATAAATTTTACCTAAAAAGTCAAATCTAAACAAATCAAATAACAAAACCCTTGTATTATGGAGTTCACTATAGCACAAATATTTATCCTCAACATTGAATTAAAATAACCATAGTGGAAGGATTATATTCTGAATAATATAGATAAATAACAAGCTCACACAAATTAAAAAAATGGGAAAAAATGAAATTAATGATCATAAAATGAGACAGGACAAAATATTCAAATTATTTAATTAGATATATAGAAGGTCAAGTATCCAGTGCTGATTGAAGTAAACTAGATATTTTACCCACCTTTTGTGAAAAAAAATTAGAAAAGTGTTGGAAAATAACTTTAAAAAGTCTTTAAAATATATTTTAAGGATTATTTATTTATTTACTCATTTATTTTTTGTGGTTCTAAGGAATGGAATGAACCCAGGGACATTTGACCTCCAAGCTACACCCCCTGTCCTATATTTTATATTTTATTTTTTATTTTGAGACAGGGTCTAACTAATTTGCAGAGGGCCTTACTAAGTGGCTGAGGCTGTCTACAAACTATGATCCTCCAATCTCAGCCTTTCAAATGCTGGTATTATAAGTGAGTCACCATGCCTTGCTTTTAAAAATTTTTAAATAATCAATTTCTAGAATTCTCACCTACAGAAATAATCAGAAATACAGAAAGAGACCTGTATACAAAGACACTTAACATTCTTACTTATGAGAGAAATGATTTATAAATTATGCCTTATAAGTGATTAATCAGAATAGTTAAATAAATTATTGCTAATTATGTGGTACAATATGACATCATTAAACTATGTTTTAAATGATTAGCTATGAATATAAAAATTAATAACAGTAAAACATACCCAGATATAAAACTTGATTTTTAGTATATAACAACTTTATAATATTTCATATTTTGGTTATAAACATATTTATTTGTAAATAAAAATGAATAAAAAATAAATATTAAATAATAAAATAATAAATATTCAAAATAATAAATAATACATATTGCCGAGCGTGGTGGCGCACGCTTGTAATCCCCACACTTGGAAGGCGGAGACAGGAGGATCGCGCAGGTTCGAAGCCAGACGTGCTGACGTAAGAGACCCTGTTTCAAAAATATAAAATAGGACTGGGAGTGTAGCCCGGAGGAAAGAAGGGCTTTCAGGAACCCCAGTACCACCAAAAAAAATAAAATAAAAATAATAATAATAATACATATTCAAAATATTCGAATAATAAAAAATAAAATAATAAATATTCAATCCCATAAAATAATCAGCATAATGAGTTATTTTATGTACTCCATTATCACTTTATGTGTTTTCAAAAATACCTTATAATGACCCTTTATTACTTTCATAATAAAAAAAAATAATTAACAATATCAAGGCAGACCTTAAAATCAGGTTTCTGACATCCAGCAAAGGCAGAGTAGGTTATATCAAACTAACCCTCCTGCTGACAAACATTAAAATCTCTAAAAAAATATTAAAAACAATTAATTGGAGATATTTTAGAATAAACAATACCATTCAGACACTGGAGGAGATCCAATGGCCAAATTACAAAGTGAAATTTACAATAATATTACTGTTTATTGAGCCCTTATCTCTTTCATATCACCAGATACAGCTCAAACAGAAACCTTAGATTTATTTGTTGAAGGGTCCAGATATAATTTAGAACTACAGCAAGGAAAATAAGTCAATACACACAGAAAAAATAGCTCAAAATATGCACAGAAGTGCCCTAAAATATTTTATAGGCCACTAAAATATTCAAAGATCAATGAAATCAAGTAGAAAACAGTGCGCTCAAGTATAAAAATACAGGCAGAGCTATCAGCAGCTGCACACCATAGAGAAGAGAGTTTGAGATTTGAAGACTGTTTCAAGTATAAAATGAAAAGAGCTGAGGGTGTGGTTCGGAGATTAAATGTTTCTGGTTTCCATCCATAGCAATAATAGAAACAAGCAACAAAACAACCTAAATAAATAACAAAAAAATTTATAAACACTTTTAAACATGACAATATTAAATGCTGAAAACGTGAAGTAACTGAAATTCTAATGAAAGACATGTTAGGCATTCTCTGTAAGGTAAAATATAGTTAACCTAAAGACTATACTCCAAGGAATTTATCAAAGATAAATAAAAGCCGGGCATGGTGGCGCACGCTTGTAATCCCAGCATTCGGGAGGCTGAGACCTGAGTTTCGCGGTAAGCAGACAGCCTCAGCTACTTAGTGAGGCCCTCTGCAACTCAGTGAGACCTGGTTTCAAAATAAAGAATAAAATATAGTGCAGGGGGTGTAGCTCGGAGGTCGAATGGCCCTGGGTTCCATCCCCAGACCTGCAAAAAATAAAAAAAAGATAAATAAAAATGTTTGTCTACAAATTACTTATACACAAATATTGTAGCAATCTTATTCATTAATATTAAAAATGAATTTAAACAAAAAATTTATCAATAAGTCGTGTTAAAAACATTATGATATGTTTACTCAGCAATAAATGGAAACAGCAACATGGATAAATATTAAAAATAAACACAATGCACCGACACTATGCTATGAACTACATATCCATTGATATCTAGAGCCAGCAACATGAATCTTTTCTTAGAGAATTGATGTGTAGTTTTTATTCTTCATTATCAATTCCTTCAGCCATGAAATATTTTTATCTTTAAAAATTATATTTATTTGAACAATAAAATGTGTTACCCATTCAAATAAAAGTATAATTAAATTAAAAGAGAGCTAACATGAAGCTTTTCTTTTGTTCTGGGTACTGGGGATTAAACCCAGGGACCTCAGAGCTACAACCCCAGCCCTATTTCTTGTTCTTTATTTTGAAACAGGGTGTCACTTAGTTTCAGAGGGCTTTACTAAGTAGCTGAGGCTGAACATGAACCTGCAATCCTCCTGTCTCAGCCTCACAAATAACAGAATTAAAAGTCTGCACCACCATGCTGGCTTAACATGAAGCTTCCATTGATAGAACTTAGAAAAATAGCTCCCACGTGGTAAGAGGACAAGAATTAAAATTTAAAAAAGCATAAATAAACTTTATATTGTGATGGAATGATGGAGATTTTACATTTGTAAAAAACATATAAATGCAACTAAAATTAGTGCAATTTACCATGTAAAGGATATTTTATTAAAAAACAAAACTCTCAAGAATAACTTAAAAACAAATAAAATAATAAATTGACAGTGAGCATTAAAATATAGTCTAGTGACATTCTACTTAGAATACTTTGGTAATATAATTAAAATAGCATAATGAGTCCTTAGGCAAGTGAAGAAATCATGAGCTTTATTAATATGCAGAAATATCTAGCATAAACTTTATCACCTACTAATGTAGGATAGAAGAAATAGGCAAGATGAAGACAGAGAGGAAAGAGAAGTAAAATGTAACTTTAATATAAGTACCTGGGGCTAAAGTTTCTGAAACTTTTATTTTCCAAACCTTATCCCACTTTCAGGCTTGTCTTTCCATAACTTCTGGTAATATGTAAATCATAAGAGTTAACCAAAAACCAACCAACCAACAAACAAATAAACAAAACTATAATTGTTCTGTGTATTGTTAACAAACAGATATGCTCTCTTGAGAAACCTATAATTAGGGGACTTTCCACTTTTTCTACTAATCAAACAATGGCAATATTGATCAACCGGAAGACCCTAAGGATGACTAGAACAACAGACCACCAAAACTGCCCCAAGACTGCTGGACTGAAGTCATTCTTAAAAACTTCTTTCTGCCCACTCCTCATGAAAGCGTCTCACAAAATAGGAACCCTGAAGCGGGCGTGGTGGTGCACGCTTGTAATCCCCGCGCTTGGGAGGCAGAGACAGGAGGATGGCGCAGGTTCGAAGCCAGCCACGCGCGCTGGTTTAGGAGACCCTGTTTCCAAAATGAAAATGTAAAAAATAGGTCTGGGAGTGTAGCCCGGAGGTAGAACGGCTTCCAGGAACCCCAGTACCACCAAAAAAAAAAGAAAAAAAAAATAGGAACCCTGAACCATCAAAGACGCCCAGCGTGGTGGCGCATGTTTGTAATCCCAGCTTGGGAGGCAGAGACAGGAGGATCATGCAGGTTTGAAGCCAGCCATGTTGGCTTAAGAGACCCTGTTTCCAAATTTAAAAAAAAAGTATAAAAAATGAGTCTGGGAGTGTAGCCAAAAAAAAAAGACACCTTTTATTTTTTAAGCAGGCTGCATTCTCCCTTGGATGTGTGTTTTTTACTTTCTTAAATAAGTTTCTTATCTGTGTCTCTGGTTGATGTGCAATTTTTTCCATCACATAAGCCACGGACACTACTTCCAATCCTGAGCTGAGGAATCAACCTTTCCCCCATGACAAAAAGTAACATGAATTGATTCCAATATTACCAAAGTCAACACTTTCACCGTTCCATGCACAGTATGCTTTCCTCAGATTTCCATGTCTCCTGTTTTTATGAAGTACATATTTTATTAAGAAACAATCTGTAGGCTTACTAATATTCTATCATCTAAATTCAAAAGATCCAAACTTATAAAAACATAAAAAGTGTATCAATTCTTCCAAGCATCTTTTTGAGATATCTAGATTTCCTGAAGCTGTATCCATACCATGAAGTAAATGAAGGCCAGGTTCTTTCTAACCCTCAAGGCTTTTAAATGTACCTTATCACAGAAACTCTGATTTTATCTGCTGTATCTTGGGCTTTCTCAAGAGATTTTGTTTGAAAAAAAAAAGTTTGATGTTAAAACAAAAGTTATCTTTCCCCATACAGAAAGCACATTATTGGTTTCCAGGGGCAGTGGTGGGAGTCTGAGACAGGAGGATCATACGGGTTCGAAGCCAGCCTCAGCTACTTAGTGAGGCTCTCAGCAACTTAGTGAGACCCTGTTTCCAAATAAAATATTTAAAAAAAGGTCTGGGAGTATAGCCCGGAGCTAGAAAGCCTCTGGGATCCACCCCCAGTATCACCAAAATAAATAAATAAATAAATAAATAAATAAATAAATGTCTTGTGGTTTATCTAGAAATAATACAAAAATATTGCTGTGATTTTTATAATAAAAACCAATTCTGTATAGTGTGTTTCAATCTAACTAAAATTGGAATTCATTTTATAAATATTTATGTTCTTGTTAAGGTCTAGGTTAATTTAACTTTGTTTATGTTTCCCATGAATTTAAAAAGAATGTGTATTCTGATATAATTGGTAGAGTTGCTCATAACTGTTAATTAATTACATGTCATTCATAACTATTATTTAGGTCTTGCTTATCTTTACTGGTTTTTTGATCATGGCCATAAACCATATAATGGCTTTTTGGTTGATAAACCACATGTGTGATAGTAGTTCCATAAGATTCTAATAACAATGAGAAAAATATTATCACTTGGTGATGTCACAGATGTCATCAAACATCATTCATGTTCTTTATGGTGATACTAGTGTAAATAATCCTACTGCACTGCCAGTCTTACCAGTATAGCACATAAAATTATGTACAATATATTATATTTGATAAAGATAACAAAGAACTATGTTAATAGTTTATGTATGTTTTGGTTGCTACAGACTAAATTTTTTGGTTAATAAAGAATTACTATAAAAGAGTATGGTATATTTTTTCTGGCATCATCCTCTTGCATCTTATCTTGTGTGTGTGTGTGTGTGTGTGTGTGTGTGTGTGTGTGTGTGTCTGTTATGGTATTGGAGTTTGAATCCAGAGGGTTCCACCTCTGACTATGCCTCTAGTCCTATTTTATTTATTTTGAAACAGAATCTTATTATCTTATTAACTTTCTTGCTAAATTGCTAAGGCTGGCCTTGGACCAGTGATCCTCTTGTCTAAGCCTACAAATTAGAGGGATTAGAGGCATATCTGCCTCCAATCTCATCCTACTATTTATTGTATCTTTTGCACTTACTTGATTTAATCATGTTTTCTTGTTCATTATATCTCTAGAAACAATAGGCTATACTATACATACAAAATATCTGTTTAGAAATTATTCACATTTCTCTGCTTATTTGTATGTCATGAAATTTGGGCTCATCTTTTTGACGGTCTAAATATCATCTATTTTAGATTCTGAAATCTACATTATGAACTACAACGATGTTTTATGTTTATTTATTTTAGCCATAAATCAACCAGATTACATCCAGTTTGCAAATTCTGCCTCATCTTCTATAAAAGGTAATCCTAATCTCGGTTTGGTTTTCAGAGACTTCGTATGCTGCTTTGAGGCTCTTCTTTGTATGCACCACTTAAATGTTAGCCTAAGACTTTGGTAAAGTTTGCATTTTCATTCAGCTCTGAAAGTCTTTGCTATGATCTTTTGAGACGCACATGTGCAGCTCAGAGATAAGCCCCAAACAAGACCTGTATGGATTTATACATAGAATTAAAGGATCTCTTTTTCCAGTTCTCTTTTCTCAGGAGTTCCCCATATTCCTTGCCTTTTACAGTTGCAGAAGCCCTCTTTATTTTTTTCACCTGCTCTGGCCAGAAAATTGGTTTTCTATTAAAGTTTTAGCTGCCAACTGCTGTTTTACCAAGCAGCAGCAATAAGACTGAGGCAAAACTGCATGAAAAAACGAAGGGCCAAGGAGCAGAAGGATTTTTAACCCTATGACAATTGTTTCTCTGAGTTTTGGCAACCCTATAGAATCCACATTTTTGGTTACCTTTGAGAGTCTTCAGATAATTGTTTTTTTCTTTTGTGTGTGTGTTTTGTTTAGAGATTTTAGCTGTAATCACAGGGACAGAGTATAATGGACTTAAAAATCTTTAGAGGAAAATGGCTACTGTGGGATGCAGCAGATTTCAAAAGCTGCAAAAAAAAAAAAAAGAAAAAGAAAAAATCAACTACTGAGAAGGCAGCTCCTTGACAAGAAAAGCAAAGCAACAAAGATACCTATGAACAAAAACACACGAAAAAGGAACCATGACAGAATAAAATCTAGTAGTCAGAGCACAAGATAGCAAAGAACCCAAGCCCATGCTTGATCTGGTGAAGGTCTCCACTGTATAGGCCCATGCCATCTTGGGCTGCCCACCTGAGCCATGTCTGCTAGCTCTGTGGTCTAAAGAAATCCTCTGCAAGGAAGCCAAGAAATTGAGGTGAAGTAAGTGGCAGCAGAACTCCAACATTTTATGTGACCAGCACCATACTTCAGGGATGAAAAAAAATCCATAAGCCTTTTAACTCACAAGAATCCTGTATCTGCAGCAGTGCCTTGTTCTCTCCAGAGACCCAGGACCACAGAACAGTAAGGAACTGAGTTTCTCAGAAGATGACTACCCAGAGCAGACACAGGGACCCCTGTGGACTAAGATTTGATGGTCTATTTCTGAGATGGTTGGGTTATAACCTACAAAGACACAGAAGAGGCTTGTGCCCAAGGTGCAGAACTCACATAGGGTCACAGGGGGCCATTCCAAGATTACACTGGACACTCCATCAGTGCAGGTAGGAAGGCTCAGGCCCAGGACGAGAAAGTGCAGAACTCTTTTCTAACATGGAACCCATTTGCAGTTACACCTGCCAAGCAGAGAACTAACTGCAAAGAGGTAAGAGGAGAGAGAGGGGTGCAAACACTTAAACAATGGGTTCAAAAACTGACAATATGTTACTGAAAAAATGATATATTGGAACATGCTTCAGAACTTACTATAGTAAACAGACATTAAATGGCTGAAAGTATCTATGCAGACCCAGGAGGACTGGAGAGATCAAGTCAGCCCTTTATATTTGTATTTGCAATATTGCTTTTCTCATTGTGGGTAGTGTTTTATTTTTTTTATTTAGTTTTATTTTTGATTTGCTATTGTGTTATTGTTGGTTGATTGTTTTGTTATTTACAAACAGTATTTGTTATTTGTTATTTGCTTCCTCTCTTCTATTTAATCTCTCCCTCAAAACATTTTTTCTGTATCTCCATGTCTCACATTCAATCTTTTTTTATATCACTATATCCAAATACGTTACAGACTACCGTACTGTATATTCACTATCTCTCATTTCAACCAGATACTACCTTATTATACTTAAACGATTACTCAACTTGATCATATCCTCTACTTTACCCTATTTCTGTATCCATTTCTCTAATTCCTCCCCTTCATATAACCCTCACCATTGAAAACAACACTACTTCCCCTTGCAGAAACCTGTTGTCACTTTTAAATTCCTACAGCTAAGATTGGTTCAAAGAGGTGATCCTCAGAAAAGGACAGCCAGACACTAAAGATAAACTTATCAAAGTTGAGAGAAGGAAATACTCAACAACCTGCACTTTAAGGTTTTAAAATTGCCTAGTTCACAATCTCTTCTGCCCACATTACTGATCCTACTTTTTATAAAGGAAGTGGCAGACCAAATACTTGATCTTAATACCTAAAACCCATCAATGCCACCATAACAGCAGACAGTAGGAACCCCAGAGCAACTTAGTATTGACAATCTATAGATAGAACAACAGTAGGGTGATAGTAGACATAGTCCTCAGTGTTAATCTCAAAGGGTGAGTCACACCTGGTCTCTTCCAACAATGATCTGAAACTATCTATTAAAAAAAAAAACAACTAACAAACAAAGAGAAAGAAGATGCCAGGGCAACAGAAACATAAACCTTAAAATTTTGAGAATATGAGAACAAGGAACAGTGAGGAAATAATTAATCCCCACATCTCAAACAGGGAAATCACCAATATTGACCTCTAAGAAATGCAAAAGAATTCCGAATGCCAATCTTCAATATTATGAAAGGCCTAATAGAAAATATACACAAAATGAAAGAGCAAATTGAGATGTTAAGAAATAATAAAAAAAGAGGCCTGGAATGAAATAAAGGAGTAATTAAATGAAATAATGACAGCAATAGAAAGAAAGTCTGAAAAATTCGATGAAATAAAAAATAGAATATCACTGTTAGAAGACAGTTCATTCAAAACCAAAAGCACACTAAACACTATACAGAAAATATTACAACAACAAAACCTAAACATCTAAAAACTCCAGGAGAATATGAGACATTCTAACTTATAGATAAAAGTAATTGAAGAAGCAATAAAGGCACAGACCAAGGGTATTCATAACCTCTTCAGAAAAATAATTTCAGAGAATTATGTAAACATATAAAAACACTTGGATATCTATGTACAGAAGACATACAGAACACAGTAAGACAAGATCAAAGATGAAACTCCCCATGCCACATAATAATCAAAATGACCAACATACAGGCTAAGGAAAGAATATTAAAAGCAGTGAAAACAAAAAAAATGGGTGACATTCGGGAGCAAAACAATCTAAATCACTCCAGATTTTACTACCTAAGTCATGCATACCAGGAGAGAATGGTACAATGTATTCAGATCCTAGAAGAAAACAACTTTCAACCACAACTGCTACATCCATAAAGTTTATTATTTAAATTTGATGAAGAAATTAAAATGTTTCAAGATAAACAGAATCTTAAAAATCATGACTACTAAGCCAACACTAGATAAAATACCTAAAGAAATAAATCATAAATAAGAAAAAGAAGCAAATTTTATAACCAGAGAAAAATGAATTCAATAAGCAGGGAAACTAAGCAAAAAAGACATAACACTACATTAAACAAAATAGAGGACACAAAATGAAAGGAAAAAAATTATATCACAATAATAACAATGAATGTCAAAGGACTTAGCTCACTAATTAAAAAACAAACTGGCAATGTAGATTAAAAACCATAATCCTAATTTTTGCTGCTTGCAATAAACTCACTTTATGGCCAAAGATATTCATAGGCTAAAATTGAAAAGATGAAAAAGGATATATTATGCCAATGAAGACCAAAAAGGAGTAGGGTTAGCAGAACTGATATCTAATTAAACAAACACTAAGCTAAAACACATCAGAAAAGACAAGGCAGGGCACTTTCTATAAATAAATGGAACAATTCGGCAAGAAGATATAATGATAGTAAATGTTTATGCCCAAAATGTAGGTTTACCTATCTTTATAAAACAAATTCCTCAGGACATCAAATCTCAATTAGACCCAAATACAATAATATTTGGTGATTTCAACACTCCACTCATGCCACCAGACCGATATTCAAGAAAAAGATGAGTAAAAACTCCATAGAACTAAAGAAAACAATAAACCAAATGGACCTAATAAACATATACAGAATATTTTAACTAGAAATGACAGAGTACACATTCTTCTCAGCTGTCATTGGAACCTTTTCCAAAATAGATCACATCCTTGGCCACAAAGCAAGCATCATCAAATTTACAAGATGTAATATAATTCCCTGCATTATTTAGAACACAATGGAATGAAAGTAGAAATAAATAAGAAGACAAAAAAATTATATCAATACATGGAGAATGAATAATACACTCTTGAATGAGGACTGGATAAGCTGTAAAATAAGGGGATAAATAAAAAAAATCTGTGTTAAATAATAAAAATTAACATACCAAAATCTATGGGACATTCTGAAGGCAGTATTAATGGGAAAGTATATAGCATTGAGTGCCCACACAAGAAGAACAGAAAGTTGTCAAATAGACAATCTTATGACACATCTCATGGACCTAGAAAAACTGCAACAGTCTAATCCCAAAGCCAGCATAAGGCAGAAAATAATTAAAATCAGTGCAGCAATAAATGAAATAGAGAATACAAAACAATGCAAAAAATTAATAAAACAAAAAGCTGGTTCTTTGAAAAATCAGTAAAACCAAAAAACCCTGGCTAACCTAATTAAAAGAGAAAATCAACTCAAATCATTAAAATCAGAGATGAAAAATGAGAGAGACAGTGGGGAAATTGAAAAGATTATCAGAAATTATTTCAAAAATGTATACTACACTAAAAAAATGGAAGAAATAAACAGATTTCTAAGCACATATAATCTCCCTAAATTGAACCAAGAGAACGTAGCAAGCCTAAACCAACCAATAGCAAGTAAAGAAATAGAAACAGCAATTAAAATTTTGCCATCAAAGAAAAGCACAGACCCAGATGGGTTTCTAGCTGTGTTCTACAAAGAAAATGAAACTTTCAAAGAAAAAAGAAAATACTCCACAACTTGTTCTGAGGAATCAAAAGAGATGGAATTTTTCCAAACTCCTTCTATGAGGTCAGTATCACATTAGTAGCAAAACCAAATAAAGATACTACAAGAAAGGGAAATTATAGACCAATATCTTTGATGAACATAAATTCTAAAATTCTAAACAAAATTTTAGCTATGTGCATTCAAAACTATATCAAGAGATTTATACATCACAACCAAGTTGTTTTTTATTTCAGAAAAGCAATACTGGTTCAACATATGCAAATTAATACATGTTATCCAACTATTTAAATAAAAATGAGAACTAAAATAATATGATCATATCTATAGATGCTGAAAAATCATTTGACAAAATCCAACACTCATTCATGTTAATAAACACTGCAGAAAATTGGAATAGAAGGAATTTATTTCAGTATCATTAAGGCAATACAAAATAAACCCTAAGCCAACATCAGATTAAATGGGAAAAAAAAACTTCAAAAACTCCCTCCAAAATCAGAAACAAGACAAGAATTCCCAGTATCACCACTCCTTTTCAATATAGTCCTTGAGAATCTTGCCGGAGCAATAAACATGATACACGTGTAAATGATTGAAATAAGCAAAAATTAACATACATTCGAATTTGCATTTTTTAAAAATAATTTTAGTCAGGCATGGTTGCACATGCTTGTAATCCCGCATTTTGGAGGCTGAGACACGAGGCTCACGGTTAGCAGACAACTACAGCTACTTAGTGAGGCCCTTTGCAACTCAAGAATAAAAAAAGGGCTGCAGCTGTAGCTTAGAGGTAGATGCCCCTAGGTTCCATCCTCAATACCACACAAAATCATTTTTTAAAATAGAAAATTGATGCCGGGCGTGGTGGTGCACACTTGTAATCCCCGTGCTTGGGAGGCAGAGACAGGAGGATCGCGCAGGTTCGAAGCCAGCCGCGCTGGCTTAAGAGACCCTGTTTTCACAAATAAAAAAGTATAAAATAGGTCTGGGAGTGTAGCCCGGAGGTAGAAGGGCTTCCAGGAATCCCAATACCACCAAAAAAGTAATTAACTAATTAATTAATTTAAAAATAAAAATTGAAAATTGATAAAAATAGAAATTTTATTGTTTAACATATCTGCTATGATTGTTCACATTATGTATTGAAAACTGATCTATATTTGTTGTCTTACTTTGAGTTATTTTCTACTCACAAATATATTTTTAAAACATATTTTCCCAAAGAATTCTATATCATTATGTAATTATATTAATGAGTTTAAAAATTCTGACCACCTCAATGGTACACACCCAAAATCCCAGCTTGAGAGTTTGAGACAGGAGGATTACTAATTTGAGGCCATTCTCGGCAACTCAGTGAGACACTGTCTCAAAAAAAATTTAAAAAATGGCCACACACACACACACACACACACACACACTCACACACACAATTCTGAATTAAATTAAGCATATTATTCTGGAACTTCAAATAATGTTCCTAGTGAATTAAGATATTGTATTTTACCATGTAATCTTTTATTTTTTTCCTACATAGAATCTCAGTAATCTAGACTTCTACAAGAATATTTTTAAATTGATTTAAATAGCCATCCATATTAACTGATAGTCTTAATAGAAAATTATTTAATGGAATTACTTAGGAAATTAGTTGGCTCATAGAATTCAGGATAGCATTGTTAGAATATAATTCAGCATGCTGCTTTGGTACTAAATTGGAATTGGACCTAGCAAAAGATATTAATTTTACTATGAAGGGCTGCAGGAAAAAAAGATAAGTTATATTTATGTAAAAGTTAGTCTGCATCCAAAGAGTAATAGGCAGTCATATGCAGAAAGAAGAATATCCATATTGTCTTGACTAGTATAATACTTTCTGTATGGAGTAATGCATTTTTATAGTTTGGCAATGAGAGAGAATAAGAGAATATGAATGAAGTGTAGTGAACCACTACATTTATATAAGTGGATTGTTTATACTTTAGAAGAGAAATGAATCCAATAGGGCTCTCATTTCTTTTGATATTTTCAAATAAAATTTTAGTTTTAAAGGTATACTAAGCAGTTAATGTGAAACTGGAGTGCCCAGGACCCTCAAGTTGAATGTTTGCCATTTCCATGTTCTGTAAACCTTACTTGCAAACCTACTCTGAATAGAGGTGATTAATCAGTGCCCAGAATTATAAATGACAGAATAAATGGTTTGGGTCGGGAGATTGAATTCCACATTTCCTTGATTTAAACCTACAAACTACTAAAAACTATGCAACTATTACTTACAAAGTCAGACTAAAAACTACTTCTATGTACTTTGGTATTTAATCATCTAAAAGCACAAATACTTATTATCATCCTGAAAATGCTTTATTATAAAAATCCATAAGTAATGTATGTTTTCAAATTACAAAACTCTTTTCTAATCCTATTTTTATAATAAAATTTATTTAAGTCTAATATAAGCATAATGTAGAGTAATGTGTCTTCTCTACCACAAAGTGAATGTGGAGAATAAATTCATTATTTCTGATGCAGCAGATCTCCCTTTTATCTTGGTACTATAGACAGAGTAATTTTTTTCTCTGACTACACTGATGAAGATTCTGCAATAATTTTCAGTAAAATGAGAAGCTCTTAAGATATAATTTTATCATATTCTTCAGTCTTTTTTCACTTCCCAAGTGCACTCCCGTTTAGTCCCATGACATTGTTTGCCCAATATTATTATGTATAATATATTAAAGATGCATATTGAAATTCACAGAAGATATCTAGTAAGATTTCTTTGACATATACAAATTTACATTTTTGTTCTTATATCAGCTTTCATCAACAAAACAAGAATATAATTATATAAGCAAAATGTTCTTCTCTTTGATTAAGTTTAAACTTAATGATTGCAGTATGATGTCTTTTTGGTAGGATTAGTCCTTTCCAATAATATAAAAATGAGATTGTTTGAAAATAATCCATATGGCAAAATAAGTATCTATGAAGAAAGTAAATAGTTGCATATGTTTTAGAGAACAGATGAAGAGACAATTGTTTGCAAATCCAAAATAAAAAAACTTTATGTCTCTGAAAGTGTTTCCTAATTTTTATTTAGCATTTTAATTTCTTTACATTTATTTGGAATTACAATTTCTAAATTCCCTTTGTTTACCAATTTGACATTTTTATTATATTTTGTTATGTTTTTGTTTCTCTTTAGCACAGGAATTTTATAATAGTTGATTTCTGCTTATAAAGGAAATGAAGATATGGGGTATCACATTTGCACTCAAAAATTTGACCAGACTCAAGAGTGGAACCAATGTATCTTTTCCCCCTTAGTTTGGTCCTGAGGCTTCCCTGCTTGACTTTAGCCCTTGTGAAAAAAATAATCTTCCATCGTGACAGATCTTGTCAGTTTTGAAAGTCTGATTTAGGGCTAAATTTTATCCATAGTACCAAAAAATGTATCTATACATTGTTATTAGCCTTACATACTTCTGAATTATTAAAAATGCATTTATAAGACAAAATATAATAGTTGTACAAGTAGTCATTTAATTTTTATTAACCTATATAATTTTCCTTTACCAAAATATTTTTGGGAGGGATGGAACCCAGGGGCATTCTGCCTTCAAGCTACACCTACACATGAGTGAAATAGATTATTTATGATCCATACTTTAGGCCGAGAGAATGTACTAATCTCTTGAAGGTAAACTCAAATTTCTGAAATTCTACAAGTCAAGAAAGAAATTTCTATTCAGTAGGAAAACAATAGCAAATGTTCTTTTAATCTTTCAGTCTCCCTCTCTCTCTCTTTTTCATATTTCACTCCCCCCTCTCTCTTTTCCTTCATCTAATGCATACTTAGTTCCTAGCAAGTTAATCAGCATCAGTAAAATGTATTCCCTCTGTAAAAAAGAAAACAGAAGAATACAACAACTATACAGTTTTATGATTGATGGCACTTTAGAAAGAATCATCCCAGAGTTGCAAGTAATCTTAGACTTTTACTCACTCCAAGTTAAAACACACACACACACACACACACACATACATGCACATATACACACACACTAGCACAAACACACACTCATGAGAAGGAAAATTGTGTCATATAATTAATCAAAATATTATTCTTATATGGTAATATTTGTGCTATTTTAAATTTTCTAGATATTTGAAATTTGGCCAATTATTTTACATCTTTGATTTTTAATTTATTTTTCTTTAATCAAAATATATAGTGCCAAATACCAAATTTTAGAGTGAATTCCTCTTTACATACACATGTACCTCGTATAAAACATTGAGAATTCAATAAAAATTAATTGCATTACCTTATCTTTCATGAGTCACCTTACAATATATTTTAAAATTTCTAGCACTATACCAACCTAGATATTTGGAAAAAATAAACATAAAAATTATTTAATCATAAAGTATGTCGATTAAATGTCATGCTAAATATATCCTTTCTTTTTCTCAATTGGTATTCTCCACTACCAAAATGAAGATTTAAGAAATTTAAAATTCTCTGCATCTCTTATTACATTACACTATTTTTATATGTATGTTTATAGGCCTTTCTTGAACTCTGCCTCTCCCCTATCCTACGACTATTATCCTTGCTAAAGCCGTACTCTCTGTGGTTCTATATTACTGTAACATTTCCTAACTAATCTCTTTAGCTTTAGTCTACCTTTCATTTACCTCAAATTAATTCTCCAAATATATATCAAAACAATCCATGCTAATTTGAGCATATAATCTTTAGGATTAAAGTTCTGTGTGCTGATGTACCAAAATTCACTATTGATCAGCTGGAGCTTGCTTTTTCTGGATACCTGTGTTTCTCATCAGTTAAATCTAGACTAACACTTAATTCTTCATTTCAACTTTTAGGGACCAAAAACAGAAAAAGTCATGTAACTAATCATCTATAGTGTAATTTATATTTATTCTCTTCCTTTTTTCATGTATAGTAATCTTTTTTATAGTGATCTTATTAAACAGACTTAAACTATATTTCTGTCATGTACAATATATAAACTTAAAATATTATTTATGGGCATAGAAATGTTAAAAATACTTTCAGAAATAGTTCATTTTTAATATCGTTGGCTGTTCTTAAACCATTTAAGATATACCTCAACTCTACTTGTGATTACTTAAGTAATAAAAGTAATCTTTGATTTTATTTATTTATTTTATGGTACTGGGGATGAAATCCTTGGGCTTTTCTACCTCTGGGCCACACTCCCAGGCCTATTTTATACTTTATTTGGAAACGGGGTCTCACTAAGTTGCTGAGAGCCTCACCAAGTCGCTGAGGCTGGCTTCGAACCCATGCAATCCTCCTGTTTCAGCCTCCCAAGTGCTGGGATTACAAGCGTATGCCACCATGTCTAGCTGAATATTTATTTTAATGCTTTAGTTCCAAATTCATAGATCAATTTATTTGAATTGATATTAATTTTAATATTTATGAAAAATACTAGTAACTAAAAAATAACAGAGGGTATTAATTTTTTAATTAATGTTGAAAATGCACAACATTGTGTTTTAATTGGATGTGTTTGTGTGTAAGTATGCAGATGTGTGTACTTTGAACATTTAAACTCTGCTAGCACATTTTCAGTATATAATACTATTTTATTAACTATAGTCTTAATGCTATGCATCAGATCTCTAGAATTCTTATTCATATTACTTAATTGAAACCTTTAACTGCTTAACATTTCTATCTCCTCATCCCATTACCTCCCTTCAAACTTCTGGTAAACATAGTTTTACTGTGTGATTCTAGGTACTTAACACTTTTATTTTAGATTTCATATAAGAGAAATCTGAATTTTTATATCAATCCCAAATATTCCTTACTTATTAAACTTCAAGAAATAGCTATTTCTAAACAGAAGGCAATTTAGCCCTTTTTGTTAGAATATTGTGCATCGCTTTGGATAGGCATGATTCCCTAATTGCTTTGTTGGAAAAACAATCCTTGTGCTTTTTAAATGAGTTTAATTTTCGTTTAACTTTTTTCTTATAAAAACATTCGGCATAGTGAAATCAAATAAATTATCCACACGGCAGATTCCTTTCTCTTTTATACTATCAATAAAAGTAAATTTCTCAAGACTCAGCAAGGCATATTATATAGGAAATCATTTGTTGGTTTAAAATTAAAGAAAAGAAAAATATTATTACTGTTATTATAAATTTCTAGTCCTTGAATAATTACTGAAAGTAAGGTAATTTTCTAAATGTAAATAGTAAAAAGGTTATATTCAGAAATACAACTAATGATAGCTGATATTATGGTGTAATTATGAAGTATTTTTATACCTAACTTTAGAGAAATTTAATATTCTATTTAAGATTTAAAAGGTTTAAAAAATCATGGACATCTTTCAGCTAACCACAAGGTATTTTGTTCTTATTTATTTCATTTCCATACTGTAGTGATTATAATTGGGAAAAGAAGGATCAGGTATGAAATTTTTTTAAAGAGTATAAGACATTAAAAGATTTGACTGCATGGTCATGTGAAACTGAGAGAGGAGGATCACAGGTTTGTGGCTAGCCTCAGCTACTTAATGAGACCCTTCAAAACTTAGTGAGATCTTGTTGCAAGATAAAGAATATACATATATGTATATATGCATATTCTTATATATTTGTATGGCTATAGATATAGGACTGGGGATGTAGCTAGGAGGTAGAATGCCTCTGGGGTCTATTTCTATTATCACCCAAAAAAAAAAATATAGCATGAAAATTTAGTTAAGTTCTATAGTATTATTAAATTGTGATTTACAAAAGCTCAATTCTTGATTTTTTTCAGTTTTCAAGAAATTATGGCAAAAGTGAAGGGAAAGAATTTCAGTGCCCATGGATGGCACAACTATATTTAGTATTATATATAATGAACGTCTAGTATTTCATTGTATACATTAAGAACAAGTTTGTCTTTGATTGCACTTGCAGTCAAAACACTGAAAGTATACACAAAATACACTCTAATATCCCTGCTGTTGTTGGAAAAATGAATACTGATACTCTAGCTAACACAATGATGAAAGCTTTTCTGTCCACAGAAAAATTATGTCCCTGGCCAACCATACACTTGTAACTCCTGTTTTAGCTTATTTTCTTCAACTTTGAGTGGCTGGGTATGGCTGCATCTCCCCTAAGCTTTTGCTTTTTTTGGGAGACAGTATAGACCCATACTTTCTTTAAGTTTTAAAGTCTTAAAGTATGCTGGAAAATGTACCTCCGTTCTGGCCTTTGCTGGCAGATCTCTAGAGCCCAGCTTAAGCAGTTCTTTTCTTCATATAACTTCTACCAGAAAGGCTCCCTGGCCACCTGCAGCAAGTCGTGCTTTTCAAATGGAATATTCCTTGATCTCATTCCAAGGGTGAACGAGGGGAGGGAATAAGGTGCTGAGATGACTTTTGGAGTACCTCTACCTTGGAACTGGCCACATTTAGTGGAGTTCAGAGCTGACTAATAAATCTATTACATCAAGAAATTGATTAAAGCAAACTCAGGAAAATTAACTTAATGGCTCTCTTGGTGACATTCACTAGTTCTACTTTTATGATCTTTTTAACGTAGGTGTTCAGATAAGCATTTGCTTCAGGGGATATGACATGACTGCCTTGAGCTGGTTGTACAGAAAAGAAAAGTTAACCTAACTGGTCTTTTACACACCCAGCTTAACAGCTTTCATTTTGAAGATACCCAAATATTCTAAAATAATTCCTGAAAGTTTTAGGAGCAAGGCAGGTAGTCAGGTTAATTTTTAAACTCAATAATTAGACTCCACTATACAAGGGCATAAGATAAGTTATGATGAAAAAAGACAAACATAATCATATGCAAATATCTGAATACAGGGACATGAAGAACTTTAAGAACACCAAAAAATCTGTTGCTAAACTGGTGAACCAGCTGAAGTTGAACAATTTTGACACTTAATTTTCCTTGATGGTCAAAAGCCATTTAAAATATATTAACCCTGTATTAGAATGTACGTTTTGTGAATAGAATCTCTTTGCTTCCATTGCACATCTGCAGGCTGTTCTTCAGCTTCTCAAAACCTTTATTCTCTCTTGAGAGAAAAAGGGGAAGATAAGTTCTAAGTTACAGGTGGGTTTAATCAAGTACTAAATCTTACCACTGGGGCATTTTCCTGCTCTTTACATAGAATCATAAAATATAGGGCCTTTTCATCCTCTGAAATTTGGTCATTTGATGAGTCTTCATCTTTGCTCATGTTAAGTTTATATAACTTTAATAACATTTGTAGCATAAACAGATTTTTTCTCCTTTTTTATCTTAGATAAATAAATTATTTTGTTGCTATTTTTACTACTGCTCACCTGGAGAATCTGTTAGGGAAAGTCAGACTCAGGAGTGGTGGTTGTTTCAATGAATCCATGTTTACAGCCATATATAAATTTCCAATTTTCTAGTCACTTTGGCTTTTGAACTTTCTATATTTATTAATTACACAGTAAAGCCAGACTAGCAACAAAAACAAAAGTGAAAACTTCTCCATGATAAAAACATTCCCTGATTAATATCCACCAATGCTTTCACAGTGGAAGTGTTCATTGAATTTGTGCAGTTTATTTTCACTTGATGTCTATTTATACTTTTTGTAAATTAAAATAAGGGTTTGAATATAGCTATTCTTCCATGGCAATAATAGATAAAATATACTTCTTTCTTCTGCCTTCTAAATTTTCCTCTCAGACAGGCATGCATTTGTGTGCTTTATCTTGAAAGACTTCCTCTCTTGAAATTAATGATCTGCCTGTGCCTGCTGAGTCTACTTTACCATTCTTGTGAGAAGAGGATTCAGAGAAGCAAAGGCACACTTTCTTCTCCTCTCATTTGAAGGACTTGCCACTAATTATTTTGAAACATCACACCCACACAATTGAGTGAACCATGTTAATTAGAATATAATGTGATTTTATACATCTCAGGAAGATAACTGAATTACACTCATCTATCCACTCACTCAACAAATACTAACAAGAATCTCCCATTTGACAAGCATTTTCCAGATGCTGGAGATAGAAAAATACAATTATTTAGTCAAATAGCTTAAAAATAGAATTTAAAATATGTAAGTAAATCAATAGCATAAAAATTGTTGAATGTTATGGGAGAGCGTTTTTTTTTTTTTAGACCGTAGGACCTAAAAGATTGTCAAGGAGCATCTAAACAACAAGGGATATCTGAAAAGGAGGTATCAACCAGCACATACATACACGTACATACATTTGTACCCCACCCAACTATTAATGAGGTAGATATTATATTTTGAGCCAAGTTAAATCTCTGAATTACCTCTAATGTCAGTAAGCGCCCTTATTCCTGTTTTGTACATGCTCGCACCTAAACTTTCATCTGTCAAATAATTTTCAAAAGTGTTGTAACAATGGAATAGGGTTGTTCAAAACATTAGTGAAAAATGTACAGTCTGTGATTAGGTCCTGCCACACTATAAGCTATCAATCAGTAATGGTAGGTGTATCATTTCTATAATCCTAATTTTGTGATTGAAATAATATTTGCTGATTTTTGAGACAATGAAAACATGGAAATAAGTAAAAATTCAAATCTAGTGTATATTCCTCCAGATAATTACGTGAACATTATTTATACTTCTCCTCATTTGTAAGTTTTTCTTGTATTTATGGATGAGCATATTTAAATAATACGTGAATTCTTTTATCTATTTTCACTCATTAAACTATTATGAACATCATTTTGAGTATTCATTTAAATAATTTTTGATGTGTCAATATTATGTTGACTAACTCTCTAATAATTTATTAGCCTAATTCTCTTTTATGGGACACTTATGTTGATTTCTTATTTTCATTCATACATAAAATTCTATGATGAAGTCTTTGTAATTTAATTCTATCATATGGTTGACTATTGCTTTAGGATTTATTCTTAGAAATTGGCATTGATCTGTCAAATGTAACATCTTTTATAAAGCTGTAGAACACAAATATAAACTGCAAAATGAAACTCTAATATAAACCATTCTAAATCTATAATAAAAGGGTTGCTATTATAGATGATTACTTGTAATTTAAAAAAATGTCAATGAACAAGATAAAATGGATATACATGTATAATTTTACATCTCCCATATAACCAATCATTCAAATCTATGTATCTCTTAAATCCAATAGAAAAAGTCCGTAAAAAAAAGAAAGACATGGAAGTTGTAATCCTTGCCACTTTTCTGTTTAAAATGAGCACAATTGTATGAATTCATATTTCTTTTGTGATTTTGTTTCACATACATGTTGAATAAAATTTCAACTTGGGGCTTTCTTGTCGGGGGACACGGCATAGAGAGGATGTGAAACGCTTTTCTGAAGGGATGACAGAAGCAAATTTTATTCCTTTGTAGAAAATAGGGACATTTAGAGCCAGTCTTGGTTTCTTTGTTCTCTGTTGAGAGTAAATAAACAACAAAAATAATCTCCATAAATAACATCACCCTTTTGAAGCTTTGTCTTCTACAATGAAGTCACTAAACTTTATAAAAAGCGTTTTAAGTGCATATTTTTCTCATAAGGGGTGTTGCATCGTTTAATTTAGATGATAACTACAATATTTGATTTGCACTTATGAATATGTATGTACTCAGGAAGTGTTGGAAGAACAACAACAATATTTCAAAGTGACTAAACCCAAAATAACACTTTCCCTCATATGTATGTTTGGCACGAACAGCAGGTCAGGCTTTCTGTCCTGATGCTGCGCCAAACTCAGATCTCAGTATGGAGATGAGCCCGGTGACCTTGGTCCTGAGGGAACCTTGAGACTCCTACAGCTTCTTCTTCCCCTCATCTGAACACCAGCACGTGACCAGGACCTAACACTTAGTGATTTAAAGTTATCTGCTTTTATTCTCACAACCTCCTTGTGATTTCAGTACTTTACTTTTTTGGCGATGAAAAAAAAAGAGGATCAGAGACTTGAGTTCGATTTTAAAACCTAGTATGTTAAAATGTAAAACCTTGAATTTTCATTTCATCTTACTGCTTCTCATTTTCTTCTTTAACCAAGTCCTAGGCAAATGTTTTAGATCTTTATTCTTCTGCTCATCAGTTAGCTCGTGATCGGTCTCACCAACCTTGTTCCCCAGCTGACAAGAAAACCAACCTTCTCTTCTCTGCCTACGTATCTTGCCCTCTTTCATTTTCATTGTTAATGTATTTTTCTTTCGTATTAAGATCAACACATTATTCTTTGTAGCAAATTAGTATTTAGTTTTTTACAGTTTTAATATACTCTGAACAACTTTTGTGATTAAAAAATTCATGTTCAGATATTATAGAATAGCCTTTTTTATATTGTTTTGTTTTGTGGTTTTGTATGTGAAAAAATATTCTAAAAATGGAGATATCTGGGACAAAGTGCATATATGTTTTAAGAAATATTTCTATTATTATTATTTTAAAAATTGAGCTGGGCGTGGTGGCGCACACTTGTAATCCCCGCTCTTGGGAGGCAGAGAGAGGAGGATCGCGCAGGTTCGAAGCCAGCTAAGCGCGCTGGGTTAGGAGACCCTGTTTCCAAATAAAAATGTAAAAATAGGTCTGGGAGTGTAGCCCGGAGGTAGAAGGGCTTCAGGAACCCCAGTACCACAAAATAATAATAATAATAATAATAATAATAATAATAATAATAATAATTGATAGCAACTCCCACTCCTAAATTGATCTATGAGAGGTTCCAAATCTGAGTATTGTTGTCTAAACTAGCAGTCTTTTTTTTTCTTTTTTTTCTTTACTGGGAATGGAACCCAGGGGCATTTTACCTCCGCGCTACCCCCCCAGCCCTATTATAGTTTAGTCTTTTTTTTAAAACAGGGCCTCACTGAGTTACAAAGGGTCTCATTAAGTAGTAGCTGAGGCTGTCCTTGAACTGCAGTCCTCCTGTCTCAGCCTCCCAAATTCTGGGATTACAACAGTGCTTCACCATGCCCAGCTGCAATCTTAATTTTTAAAATGTAAAATTTGATGGGTAAAAGCCTCTGTCTCTATGTTTGTTCTTTTTTGTTATATAACTTTAAAAACCTTACTTTTAGTTTGCTTTTTTTTTTTTTTTTTCTTTTTCTTTTTCTTTTTCTTTTTCTGGTACTGGGAAAGGAACCCAGGGGCATTCTACCTCGGAGATACACTCCCAGCCCAATTTTTTTTGTGTGTGTGTGTGGTACTGAGAGTGGAACTCAGAGGCTTTCTACCTCCAGGCTATACTCCCAGATCTATTCTATATTTTATTTGAAAACAGTGTCTCACTAATTTGCTGAGAGCCTCACTAAGCTGCTGAGGCTGGCTTCAAACCTGTGCAATCCTCCTGTCTCAGCCTCCCAAGCACAGGGATTACAAGCGTGCGCCACCACCTCAGGCCCAGCCCTATTTTTTATTCTTTATTTTGAAACAGGGTCTCGCTGAGTTGCAAAGGGCCTCACTAAGTAGCTGAGGCTGTTCACCAACTATGATCCCCCTGTCTCAGCCTCCCAAATACTGGGATTACTAGCGTGAGCCACCACGCCCAGTTTATTTTGCTATTGACCAGTTGTATTTTCTCTTTGCATAAATACCAGTTATAATATCTGACATTGTTTTCCCTTATTTTTTCTTTTTGACTGATTCATAATAATACACCAAACACTAAGGACATATCAAATGCCTATTTATTATATTTTTATAACTACATTTTCTCAACCTATTGTTTGTCACTTTCCACTTTGGATATATTTGCTAAATAGACATTTAAATTTATGTGTAGTCAAATCTGTCAGTCTTTTTAAGGCTTCCGAGTTTCTTGCCCTGCCTAAAACAATTTTTCCTACCAGAAAGATTTCAAATTGTCTATATTTTTCTAATATTCTCATTTTTCTGTGGCTTATCTTTCAAATGTATTCATGTAAATGCCTCCCTCTACAAGAAGCAACTTATAGCCACTTGTAATTAAATGTACCTCAGTTATTCAACCTCCTTCTATTCGCTCTTTAAAAGAGTTCGGATCTGTAATATTTCCTAAGGGTGCCCATGTATTAAAAGCAGAGTTCTTACTTACACCAAGAGAAAGTGTTGGAAACTTTAAAAAGCTTTCCAGCAAATGTAGATGGGGAGGTTGGTGCCCTTACAGTGGATTGTGGGATCCTGCTCTTTTCCTCTTTTTCTTTGGTTCTCATTATTAAGGATAATAGGCTTCCTCCATCACACAGCCCCAATGGGCTATTCTGCCTTGCCAGAAACCCTGCCTTTTCACTGAATGCATAGTTTGCCATGATCCCCCCCCCCCCCCGTATGCTGTATTGTCACTCTGATGATAGTGAGCCAGCATCAGTAGAGAGAATGAAGAAATGAAATACAGGAGAAAACACAAGAATCGAATGTGTATCCTATGATGATCTAAAGGAAGCAAGACCTCCCCTCCCTTGGACCACCTGATTCTGTCTCTACCTGAGAGAGAAAAATTTTCTTCTATAGAAATGACCTCTGATATAGAAATGACCTCTGATTTTGTGAACTCTCTATTTCAGAGGTTGCTTTTTATCCTAAGGAACACATCCTCCTACAATTCATTCACTTTAGAGTGGCCAGTGTAAACTTATAAAGCATCCTGTGCTTTGTTTAAAACTTGAAAAATCTTTAAGAGTGATTTGAAATTAATCTACCTTTTTTTTTACTGCAGTTTACAAATGCTTAAAAATATGGAGATATCTCTCTCTCTCTCTCTCTCTCTCTCTCTCTCTCTCTCTCTCTCTCTCTCTCTCTCTCTTCCTGTTATGTACTCTTTCTACTCTGGCCTCACTGGCCTTTTTGTTATCCTTTGAACAGTTTCTAGTATTTGTACTTAATGTCCCCTCTAGCTAAGAATGTATTATCTCAATGCTCTTTGCTGAAACAAGTTCTCTTCTTCATTTAAATCTCTTCAGAGAAATTTTCAATGTAGTTACCATCATCTTCACTCATACTTTTACTAAGATTTTCCATTATCTAACACTTTTTTGTTTCTCAAAATCTTGTATTTGTTTATTTGCTTGCACTTCATCCTCGTCTTCCTCCCAGGAAATTGGCTGTGTAAAGGCAAGAACTTCTGGCCTCTTGTTTAGTTCTGTACACTACCATTTAGGATAGGATATGCCTACTCATAAGTATTCGATAAATATGTGTTGAATCTCTAAAGTAAAATAGTTCAGTAGATGGAGGAACTGAGAAGTAAACATAAGAATGTTTCATTCTTCTTTATCTGATGCTACCTATCAATGTTCTATGATTCTTGGTATTGAACGAGGGTTATTATAGTTTATGAAAGAAAAGGAAGGAGATCGTATATATTTTATATATTTATATATGATATAACATATATATCCAGGTTCACATGATGAACCTAGCAGATAAATGAGCTTCAATTCTATATTTAATTTTAATTTTATGTCCAATAAACATAAATTTTCAAGGAAATCAAAATTTGCTAATGTTTTGGAATATTTTGTTTTTGTAGCTTAGGATGATAAAGACTTGATAATTTGGAATAAGTAGGAGATGAAAGGGATATATATATATATATATATATATATATATATATATATATGTGCATGTATATGGATATATATATATATATGGATATGGTTATATATAATGTAAATGTAGGTTATAGAATTTGGAATGATTTAAAAATAGTTTAATGTTTAGAAATACATTTGTAATTGATATTTATGCTATTCAATTTTTATTTTCAAAAATAAACCTACCAGGGGGCCCGGGTCGTGGGACTCTGGGCCCCAGGCCGAACTGCGAGTAGCACGCCAGACCCCTGGAGAAACCAGGCCCAGTAAGACGCTGGTTTCTGGGCGGGGGTCGAGCGCAGGGCACGCCAGCTGGGGCCCGGGTCGCGGGACTCTGGGGCCCGGCCGAACTGCGAGTAGCACGCCAGACCCCTAGAGAAACCGGGCCCAGAACAGAAAAAGATAAAGAAAAATATCGGAGAGGAGGTAAGAAAGCCGTTATGGATGCCAGGACACTGGAGATGCAGACAAAACTTATCTAAATGCACTGGAACTTATGGAAAAATTCGCTGTGAAAGAGGACTGCTATTTCTCTATATTGTTAAGAATCTCAGACATCACATATAAGGAGAGAGTTTAGCGGAGACCAAGGAGAAATGCGGTGTTGAAAGAGATCTCCGCTATGATGGTGGAGACTTGTATTCAGGAGAAGCAGAAACCGGATCTTGCCAACTTTATTTTTTTGGAGAAATTACACCAAATGTCGAATGCTACCATCACACATGCTTAGGAACACTGGACAACATTCAGAGTGGAAAAAGAGCCCGGGAAGGATTTGAAACGGTGGAGGCAGTGGCAATGCCAGTGGCCAATATTCGGGGGAGGCAGAGATCTGATACATTACAACTGGAACCTTTGAAATAATAGCCAAAGAGACAGTGATCGGAACCTGCTGAAGGGTTAGGCGGGCGCCGGGGCCAGTGGCCAACATTGGAGCTTGCTGTGAGGCAAGGCCACTACTGAGGCCTCCGTGGCCGGGATTGGAACCTGCAGAGGGGTTAGACCGATGCTGGGGCCAGCGAGGCCGGCATTGGAGCCTGCCATGAGGCAAGGCTTGTGCTAGGGCCTCCGAGGTCGGGTCCAGAACTTGCTGAGGGGTTAGGCCGGTGCTGGGGTCAGCGAGGCCGGCATCGGAGCCTGCCGTGAGGCATGGCCAGTGTTGGGGCCCCCGAGGACGGGACCGGAGCCTGCTGAGGGGTTAGGCCGGTGCTGGGGCCAGCGAGGCTGGCATCAGAGCCTGCCATGAGGCAAGGCCAGTACTGGGGCCTCCGAGGCCAGGATAAGAGCCTGCCGAGGGGTTAGGCCGGTGCTGGGGTCAGTGAGGCCTGCATCAGAACCTGCCGTGAGGCATGACCAGTGCTGGGGCCTCCAAGGCCGGGATCGGAGCCTGCCGAGGGGTTAGGCCGGTGCTGGGGCCAGTGAGGCCGGCATTGGAGCCTGCCTTGAGGCAAGGCCGGTACTGGGGCCTCCGAGGCTAGGATAACAGCCTGCCGAGGGGTTAGGCCGGTGCTGGGGCCAGCGAGGCCGGCATTGGAGCCTGCCTTGAGGCATGACCAGGGCTGGGGCATCCGAGGCCGGGATTGGAGCCTGCCGAGGGGTTAGGCCGGTGCTGGGGTCAGCGAGGCCGGCATCGGAGCCTGCCTTGAGGCATGACCAGTGCTGGGGCCTCCAAGGGCGGGATTGGAGCCTGCCAATGGGTTAGGCCGGTGCTGGGGCCAGCGAGGCCGGCATCGGAGCCTGCCTTGAGGCAAGGTCGGTACTGGGGCCTCCGAGGCCAGGATAAGAGCCTGCCGAGGGGTTAGGCCGGTTCTGGGGCCAGCGAGGCCGGCATTGGAGCCTGCCGTGAGGCTAGGCCGGTGCTGGGGCCTCCGAGGCCGGGATTGGAATCCTGCCAAGGGGTTAGACCGGTGCAGGGGCCAATGGCCAGCATCGGAGGCTGACGTGAGGCAAGTTCACTCCTGCGGCCTCCAAGGCCGGGACCAAAGCCAGCTTAGGGGTTAGACCGGTTCAGGGGCCAGCGAAACCAGAACTGGGGCCTCCCATGAGTCAAGGCCGCTGCTTGAGCCAGCGAGGTCTGGATCAGTCCACTGAGTAGTCAGGCCACTACTGGGACCATCAAGAGTGGGATTGGTACTTGCAACGCAGCATGCACAGAGAAATATCGCAGAAAATATAAATCAGACGCTTCTCTTAATCAGCAATAACTAGGAGGAAAAGGGCAACCGGAAGAGGTTGAGCTATAGAAAGGGCCCTATAGTGAAGCAACTAATGTGACCAATCAGAGGGTATGTAATACTGGAGGATGGAGCCTCTTTAAAATGCAGGAGGTACATAAACAAATGTATCAAAGTAAATCACCAAAGAAGTGTGGGATGGAGGGAGGGGGAGGGAATGGGATGAGGGCTGGAGGAGGGCTAATTGGATGATGTGTGCTTGTATATCCTCTCAAGTCTTGTACTCCAATGTGATTGATATATGACAACAATGCACCAATTTAAAAATAAATTAATTAAAAATAAATAAATAAATAAATAAATAAACCTACCATAAATGCACATATGAAAATATTAACCTAGATTTAACCTTAGGCATTAGGATGGTGGAAACTCTGATTAAAATTTACAAAAAAAATAAATATTCTAAAACAAGAACAATTAAAACAAAATGTTGACACTCCCCAGATTATCTGAGAGCTAAATAGCAGAAATTACATATCAAATGCCTTTATATTTCTTATAATGGCATAGTGTAATGAAATATTTATGATGATAAGAGAAAGGCCTGTATATTTAATAGGCTAGATTATTTAGACAAGTTTATTTTTTAATATTTCTTTTCTATTTTGAGGTAAGATAGAATTTTTATATTCTCATAAAATGTTTAAAGTAGCAATAACTAATGCTTCATAATTTATGTAGCAAATTTAATTTACTTTAGATGTTTTTATCATTTTTAAACATTATAAAATTTTTTCCTTTCTAATGCCACACTTCTGTCCCTGATAGCACTTAACATTGGATTTTGCATATAGTAAGTGCCAAAAAAATTTATTGAGTAGATTATCATCAGAAAACATATCTTACATATAAATTTGTTTTCTCAGGGTCTGTGCATAAAGAAGAAAACCTCTTGCCTGTGGAAGTTTAAAATCTCCACCTCTTCAGCATTGTCTCCAAACTAATTCAGCCTATAATATCTTTTGAAAATATGAGGGGTTTGTGTATATATTTAATATGTTAACATCATATGACTTTAATTGTTGTGAATTATATTAAAGAAAACCAAAAAAGCAACTAAGCTTGAAGCAAATAATATAAATTCATACATCCAATATTTCTAATTTTTAATTAGCTATCCCAGCATGATCCCTTCCAGGTACAGTATTGTTTAATTTACTGGTAATATAAAGCTTTATTCTTTTTTCTTTTGAGTATTAACATGTTTATTGAACTATTTCATTTCTTTTTCTTCAGGAAACCAAACTGGGTCAAGAAAAATCTGAGAATTTTTTCCTCAACATTTTAGCAGGAAAGTGACAAAATTTACATTTCAATGGTCTTTGAGAAAAAAGTTTCATGCTTGGAAAAGACTGCTCTGGTAAGCCATTTTAATAGTAAGGTATGTGTATGTGGCCATAGACTGTGCTAAATTCCTGTGACTTGAAGGCAGGTAGGTAAATGAACTAAAGTGAATGCAACTTACTTCCTAAGCTGTATGTCCAGTGAACTCAGACACAAAATATATACAGTAAGCTAGTGATGAATAGGGAATCTTAAAAATGTGCCTAAAATGTGCTAACCTTGAGTTTGAGAGAGTTAAGAACTATAAGATTTGGGCTGTGGAGTTACTAGCAGTATTTGAAAAGATAACACTGTTTGAAAACTTAGTATGGACTTGGCAAACGCCCTCACTAGAAACAAGGAGAAGATATCTGCTACCATCTGACAAGATGTCAGTGTTTTCCTTAAGCTGAAGGAAGAAAATGACCCAAAATTCCGTTCTAAATGTAAGATATCCTTATTGTACCACACAAATCACCGTAAACAACTAGAAAATTTCAGAAGAGTAAAGCAAAGAAAAGAAACAGGAAATGCGTACACTAATTACCTACAAGGTTTTTTTTTTTTTTCCCCATAGATTTTTTATGGGTTGAATTGTGTCTCTCCCATCTATTCATAAACAAGATCTTTGCAGATTTTATTTGTATATCTGTTGTACTGGGAATTGAACTAAGGGGAATTCTACTTCTGAGCTACACTCCAGCCTCAATTTTTTGAAATTTTATTTCTATTTTGAAACAAGATCTCACTATGTTGATGAGAGACTCACTACCTGCTGAGGCTGTCCTTCAGCCTGGAATTTTCCTGTCTCTGCCTCCCAAGTACTGGGTTTTTAAGCCTAAGTGTGCATGACAACACCAGAGTATATCTTTGCAGATTTCATCAAGTCATCAAATATAGCTTGTGTCCTTATATTGTAACCAAATTCTCCTTACTGGTTTTCTTTCCTCCTTATACCATTTAGAGTGCCAAATGATATGGGGCATCCTGTCTTATCAGATTCTTAATCAGTGGATTTCTACCAATGTAGTTTAAGGACCAATATAGGGAATATAAATATGAGAGTTTATTTGTAAGACAAAGAAAGATTAAAAAAAAAAAGAACAGAAATAGCTCTCTCCAGACAGAGAAAAGGGTCCTTGAAAGAGAGTAACTAATGACTGACATTCTTGAGAGGTGAGCTTTTATACCTTCCTGTAGTCCCCCATCTAGTCTTTTGAGATTGGTTAGAATTGAGTCTTGAAAGTCCAGTGTCTTTTGCCTGATTTTAATCTTGAATTTGAATCGTTAACTCATGGGCTCCTTTGCTCTGATCTCCTGGGGCCACCTGACTGCTCCCCTTTCCCCAGACATCTTGACACAGATTGTCCTCAGAATGCAACCCTAGGAAGGGGCTGAAGTTTTGTTTCTCCAAAGGCCTTGCCTAGCCATTGTTATCTTTTTATCTTATTAAACCTTTCCTGTTTCTGTTCTTTATTTAGAGATGGGCTCTTTTATTACTTTTTCTGTTCCTAAGTCCTCCGTCTTGCCTCTGTAAGAAAAGGGAAGTTGGAACACAGGCACAGCTACACATGGAACATGAACTATTTGAGGCAGAGATAAGAGTGATACATCTATAAACTGGAGAATACTCAGGATTGATAGGAGTCACAATTGATAATTGTTTTGCTTTAATTAATTGCCTTAACTTAAAATTTAAAGAATATTATTAATTTATAAGCACATTTTACATGAAAGTATATGCTTACATTAATACTTACATGTTACATTAAAATAATATGGCAATGAATAAATATTCATATCAAATAATGAAATAGTATATTGTCTTTTAAAAATAAAGGCCACTGGCCAAATACCACATTTAGGATTAATTTAGTATAATTCTTAAAATCTAATAATTCTTTCCTGATTTCACTAAACTTAAAAGTGATCTCTTTTTCTTCCATAACCCAAGGTCAATCTGATGAGGTAAATAGAAGAAATAAATTTTTAGGTAGAAAGTAGACACATTGAGAAGAAAAGAAAACATATTGTCTTAAAATCTGAAATCTTCATTTTAACAGACTTGGTTATTCCTACAAAAGGTAGGCCAATAGTTTTAAATCATAATAGGTTGGCTCAGGAAATTCCAGAGGCAATTAAACATGAGAGAACTTCACCTTTTGTCAAAATTCTCATTTGTCTTCAAGAAAATCCTGAAGACATTTTGTTAAAGAGCCCTGCACCCAGGCTTCATGTCTCTGCTCCCAAGGATTTTTATCTAAAAGATATTCCCAACTTTTGTTACCCTAAAGCTTCAAAGAAGATGCTTACCATTACATGTGCTCACAGCCACCCCCTCTCTAGTGGGTCCTATAAGAAAGTATATCTCTGAGAAGCTTTTGGCCACTTTTTTGGACAACTTGTGGACGCTCTGGGCAGTGTTTTGCAGCTCTTGTTCTCTCTCCCTGCAGCTGTTATCATGCTTTCTGAGATAGCCTGTGTTTCCCTTCAGCATTCATCTTTACTTTACTTTTAAAACATCTGCCTTTATCTCTGATTGGACCATGTTGAAAAAAATTTTTTTGCCATGGAAGTCAAGAACCCACAGAACTCATGACAAAGTCAAGAACCCACAGACAAAGTCAAGAACCTATGGAAGTCAAGAACCCACAAAAAAACCATGACAAATCCCTGGCTTATAGTTCTCAGGCACATTTAGAAAAGTAAAACGATTTTTTAGTAAGATTAGTCAGTCACAAAAAATTAGAAATCGGTTGCTTTCCCTAATAAGTGAAAGCTAGGGAGAAATGGGTAACAGGAGGAACTCTAAATGAAGAAGGAGATTCTATAGGGGAGTAAGTAAGGTGACCTAACTGAGGGGATGGGAGGGGGAAGAGGGAAACTCTAAAGCACAGGATGTACTTAAACATATCAAAGTTAATAACTAAGCCAAGCATGGGAAGGAGGGAGGCGGAGGGAATGGAACGGGAATTGGGTAAGAGCTAATTGGGTGATATGTGCATGTCTCCACCATCTTTTATTCCTTTAAGATGTATGACTACAATGCACCAATAAAAACTTTAAAAAAAAGCCAGGCTCGGTGCTGCACGCTTGTAATCCCCGCGCTTGGGAGGCTGAGACAGGGGGATTGTACAGCTCCGAAGTCAGCCTCAGCTACTTAGTGAGGCTCTCAGCAACTTAGTGAGACCCTGTTTTCAAATAAAATAGAAAATAGGTCTGGGAGTATAGCCCAGAGGTAGGAAGCCTCTGGGTTCTACCCCTGGTACCACCAAAAAAAAAAAAAAAAGAAAGAAAATTATTCAATTGTCCAAAACTCTATCTCCCCATTGTTTTTTCTCCTTCTCTTTTTTCTACTTTGATCATGATTCTCTATTCCCTTTCTCAAATTCTAAGTCACAAAAATTTGTCTAACATTCTTAGTGATTTAAATAGTAATCGGATAAATTCCCTATAATTACATTAGATTTATTTAAATGAAATTCATTTTTAAGTCATAAACCCACAAGTATTCATTATACACCTACTATATGTCAAATATGATAGTGTAGTATCCAGAATTAGCGAGAAATGAGAGACTCTAGAGTCCAAGGGAATATGCCAATTGAAGCCTTTATTAGCTGGCCAGCGGTGGATCCCCTCAGTCTAGAAATCAGATCAGAGGTCAGCCAACTGCCAGGGTTAGGGGCTTATAAGGGATAAGCAAGCAGACTACAGAAGCAGAACTCACAGGTTAGGAGGTGTTGGGGAGGGATACCACACAGGAATTTCAGGTAGTGAGATAAGCCATTAGCACAGGGCGGCAGGGGAGTGGTCCCCTTCCTGCTGTAGCTAGGTCTTTCCCAGAGGTGTAAGATTAAACTTTAAAATAGCTGCCTGGAACCAGAAGGGGGAGGGCTCTAGGGTGTTTATTTACACAATAATGCCAAATGGAGTTTCTTCTGCTTCCACTATAGTAATTGTTGGAGATAAAAATATAAATGAAAAATAATCTTTTTTCTCTAAGAACTCATGGTCACGTAAAGAAAGTAAATATGAAAAAAATGTTATATGATATGAGAGGTACAGAAAGTGTGTCAGTAAACACAGAGTAAAGATTTATGCCTGAAAATCACTTTGGAGGGGGCATTGAGGAGATAACATTTACCTTCTTGGCAAAAGTGTTTTAAATGTCTACCAGCTTCCCTCTGGTTTGTCTCTAGCACTTCTTCCCAGGCTGCATGTCCTAAGCCTGAGCATCGAGATGAGGCCTTGTGAATAATTCTCACCAATCAAAGCAGAAACAATACATTTTATTTCCAAGAGTGAGCCTCAAAATCTCTCTAAAGAACTTTCTTCTCTCAACAATTGGTTGAATATGGGGGATGTAGTAGAGGACTCCACGGCTTTAGAAATCACTGTGTTGAAAGAAAAAGTGCCTGGGTCACTGAATAACTCTGTGGAAGGCAGCCTGCCAAGCAGCCAACAGTGTGAAGCGTCTTTGTTCATTATGATGGCCATTGATATTTTTCAGTTTGTTATACTACTTTGCCCATTGCAATACCCTTTTATGTACTGGTAACATTTTGAAAACTGTAAATGCAGTGAGTCCTTTCCAAAATAATAAAAACAAGGCTAAATAACATTCCATGAATAAGAAAGAGCCTAAAACAGACTGAGTCACAAAAAGTAGCGAAATATCCAAAGAACAGTGACTATCAATGGAATATTATGTTATCCTGCAGGAATACAAAAAGGCCCCTTAGGAGAATGTCAAAAAATATTATGGTAAGTTGGATGAACTTTAAGAGGCTTTATGTGTAAAAGAAAGAAACAGAAAGGCTTCTTGATGTATAAAAACAAAATGTGAGTGGTGTGACCAAGTTTACTCCTACTGTTCTCTCCCTCTCTCTCTCTCTCTCTCTCTCTCTCTCTCTCTCTCTCTCTCTCTCTCTCTCTCTCTTCATTCACAGAGAGAGAAGTAACTCTAAACAGTGCTGTGAATATTCTTACATGAGCAATACTTCGGGGCTGGGGAGTTTGCTGGAATACATTGAAGTACTTCAGAGTGATATTATTGGGACTATGGGGAGTAAGGACTTCGGCAGTGATAAAATCAAATTTCTTATTTTATGTTATTTCTGTGGTATCCTGGATTTTACCTAGAGGAATTCTACCTCTAAACTATACCCTTATCACTTTTTTATTTAGTTATTTAATTTTGAAACAGTTTCACCAAATTATCATGCATTGGCTTCAAACCTGTAATCCTTCAGTATCAGCTTCCCAAGTACTGAGATTACAGGCATGTGCACCCACCAAACTCAATTTTCCTATTTTAAAAGAAGTACATGGTGCAACTCATTTGAAGCAGCCCCAAATATTTTTCATTTCTTGATCCTTAACGGACTTATAAAGAGTGCTGTATTTTTAATTCATAGCATATATGTTCTTTGAGGAATGTTCTAGTAAACTATTAATTACTTCAAAGTCCTAACTTTTTTTTTTTTTTTTTTTTTTTTTTGGTGGTACTGGGGTTCCTGGAAGCCCTTCTACCTCCGGGCTACACTCCCAGACCTATTTTTGCATTTTTTTTAAATTTGGAAACAGGGTCTCCTAAGCCAGCGCGCGGGGCTGGCTTCGAACCTGCGCGATCCTCCTGTTTCTGCCTCCCAAGCGCGGGGATTACAAGCGTGTGCCACCACACCCGGCAAGTCCTAACTTTTTTAAAAGTTTTCTCCAGAAAATAAGAACAGTACATGGGTATATTTTAACATGCTGGTTACACTGGCTAAGGACTTGGCATACAACTGAGGAAAAACAAAAGATTTCAGGTTTTTAAGAATAAGACATCCTGCTTGGATATGAGAAGCTATAATTTTATGATAGAAGGTCTCAGGCAGGAGAATAAATAAGGCATTTGCTTATATGAGTTGAGAGACATAAAACAATAAATGTAATTTATGTGATCTGGCTTAGCATCAATGACCTATGATTCAAAAATCCATCTCCTCAGCAAAAAATTACTTATCTTGTACTGCAATAGAATTTGTTTGGAGCAAATTGCTGAAACAACAGTTTGGAATAAGATGCATAACTTAAAATATTTAGAAATAATAGCAAACATGTATAGATTGCCTTACTATGAACCTTCTGTACTAGATATACTAAAGATATACAAACTTTCTTAATTCTAATAATAACCCAGTGAAGTCCTCATAATTTCCTCTGTTTATTAGATTAGGGAACTGAGATGAAGATGGCTCCATAACTTGTTCAAGGTCATACAGATAGTGTATTAGTCAGCATTCTATAGAGAAACAAACCTAATAGTATTTAAAAATATAGTTAGAGATTTAATTAAGAAATTGGGTTGCACAGTTATGGCCACTAGTACCTGGGAAACTGTAGGATGGGGCAATAGCCTGGACATGAGGTGCAATAGTTGGATCTGAAATGTCCCCCAAAGGCCCATCTGTTAAAGGCTTGGTCCCCAGCTGATAGCACTAATAGGAGGTAGTGTAAACTTAGGAGATGGGGTATAGTTGGAGGAAATAGATAATCAGAGACATATCCTTGAAAGGTATATCTTGTCCCTGAACACTGATGATTATTTTTTCTACTCCTCCTCCTCCTCCTTATCCTCATTCTCCTTCCTCCTCCATCTCTTCATCCTCCATCTCTTTATCCTCCTTCTCTTCCTCCTCCTCCTCCTCTTAATTCTCCTTTTTCTTTTTCTTCTTTATCTTCCTCCTTTTTTCTACTTCTCTTTCTCTCTTCTTCCTCCTCCTCTTCCATCTTTTCATTCCTCCTCCTCCTCTTCGTCCTTCTCCTCCTCCTCCTCCTCCTCCTCCTCCTCCTCCTCCTCCTCCTCCTCCTCCTCCTCCTCCTCCTCCTCCTCCTCCTCCTCCTTCTTCTTCTTCTTCTTCTTCTTCTTCTTCTTCTTCTTCTTCTTCTTCTTCTTCTTCTTCTTCTCTTTCTCTGCTTCCCAGAAGCCCTAAGGTGAGCAGCTTTGTTCCACTACCTGCTCATTGCCATGATATTCTGTCTTACTATAGGACTAGAAACAATGGATCTAAATGACAATGAACATAACCCTCTCACACTGTGAGCCAAAATAAATTTTTCCTTCTTGAAGTTGATTTTATCATGTGCTATGTTATAACAGCATAAGAAAGCTGAATAAACCACCTAGCAGAGCATTGATGTTGACACTCAAGTCCTAAGGCATCCTGGACATAGAATTCACTTCCCTCAAAGAGATGCTCCAGCCTTTATCTCTTAAACTTTCACCTGATTTCATGAAGCCTATTATACAAAGAAATTATAAAAAAAAGCAATCAGTTCTATTCAAACTCTACAGATCTAAAGATAGTATCTAAAAGTATCTTCACAGTGACATCTAGATTGCTTTCCAACAAATACCTGGTCAAGCTAGATTGACTTATAGAATTAACCAGATAGTTATCAATAGTCAAGTTATAAACCAAAATCATTCATACTTTAACATTGTGTAGGTGGCAAGACTAATGAGGAAATTGTGACAAGAAAAACTACATAGCTCAAAGAAAAATTTATGACATGGTCTGTGGGTGTATTTTTTTTTCTCTAATTCATAATTTAATTCTTCAAAACCTGTGTGTGTGTGTGTTTGTGTGTGTGTGTGTGTGTGTGTGTGTGTGTGTGTGTGTGTTACCTGGAACTGAACTCAGGAACATTCTTCAACTGAGATACATGCCCAACCCTTTATATTTTTATTTTGAATAACGTTTTTGCTAAGTTACTGTGCACTGGCCAGAACCCATGATCTTCCTGTCTCAAACTCCCAAGTATTGGGATTACAGACATGCACCATCATGCCATTTGAAAACCTCTTATTTTTATCTTCTCTTTTTCTGTTGTTATTTTAGTTTCCATTGATATTGCATTAAGATCTGACATTTCAAATGAATAAATGTGATTCATATCATTATATGTTGTTAAAATGTATATGATGTGTAACACAAAGCTTGAATTAAAATGTAAACTTGGCCTTGGGAGGATATAATGTGTAGGTTCATCAGTTGTAAGAAATGGACCACTCTGGGAGGAGATGCTGATCATGACTTAGTCTATGTACTCAATGAAAAAGCAGGGTTTATGTGCAATATATCTACCTTGTTTTTTACAATTTTACTGGGGACCAAAAATTGCTCTAAAATATAAAAATGTGAAATGATAAAAATAAAGTCCTTAAAAATGATCATAAGTCCGTTGTGGTGGTGCGCACTTGTAATACCAGCATTTGGGAGGCTGAGACCGGATGATTGGGGTTCACAGACAGCCTTAGCTACTTAGTGAGGCCCTCCACAACTTAGCGAGACCCTGTTTCAAAATAAAGAATAAAAAATAGGACAAGGGCTATAGCTTGGAGAGTGAATACCCCTGGGTTCCATCCCCAGACCTGGAAAAAAAAATGATCATGATAGAATAAGAGTAGCATATAGATTTGGAATCCCTCTTTATTTACACTCTAGGTTCTTCCAAAATTAGCTGTATGTCTATATAATGTAGGTATATGTAGCAATTCTTAGATTCAGAATTTTAAATGTATAAAATAAATTAACAACTTGCCCAGAATAATTTTCAAAGTTTAATTAAAAAAAGTCAATGATGTGCCCAATTCAGCATGTGTTATACAAGTAGACACTAAATAAATTCTAGTTTTATTTCCCTTCTTAAAGAACACATAATTGATAAAAATTAGTTCAAAACATAAAGGAAACAATTTCTGTAAAGATTTACAATGACAAAGAATAATGAGATATTTTGGAAAAAGAATTACCTGCTCTTTTAGCCCTTTTCCAGAATACTCATTTAACAGTGTATGTTTAAACTTATTCATTTATTTCTCATGTGTCTAAATATCTATATGCACATAGTGCTGATTTCACTTATTATCACTGTGCAATGAAAAGATAAATAATATAAATAATTTTATTTGACAAATCAATAAATATTTACTGAGCATTTGCTATGTGCCAGGCACAGTATATTTCCATGGTTAATGACTTTCTGTAGTAAGTACTTTAGGACACTTATCTTTCAAAATTTTAAATATTTTATTTATATGAGATAGCTGGGAAATTATAAAAATGTTCCAAACCCATGGCTGTCTTAATTCAATGCCCTCACTTTCTGCTATGTAACTTGCATTGGCAATAAGCCAGTCTGCATAAATTCAATCCTACAAAAAGGGCTACAGGATGAATTATTCTGGAAATGTTTGTTGGTCTAGTCAGTTCTCACACTATTTCTGATTTTTCGTCTTATTGATTTGCTTGATTCACTGTGAGTGGTAACATTATGATATTATTTAAATTGCTAGGGTGCGGATATCAGTTAAAATCATATTCTGAACACGAACTGAGCTCATTTTGAGCAGCAGCACTGCTGTGATAAGAGTAAAGATAATTGTTGTTACCTGATGCACTGGCCATGAAGACTAATTAAATAAATCTCCTGACTGCCCAGCCCATTAATATTGAAGAACTCATATGTGAACAGATGGATCCGATTTGGCAGTTTTCATCTACAACCTTAAAAAAAAATACCCTGACAGGATTTATAAAACACTGCCATATTCTACTTTATCCAGGCTTATTTAGCTAATCAAGCATTACAAAAACTTGAAAGTCTTACTCAGAACCTGGAGAAAATAGAATATTATTTTTTGTAGTACAAATGGCGTGAGAGTCAGTGATTATGGGGAGCTGTATACAGGCTTTAGACTGGCACATCAGCCTTTAAAAACAAGAGAAAACATGGTTAATTCTAGTTGCTCTTATTTTTTAAGTTTAGGCAAATTAATAATATCAGTAAAATGATACTTTAATTTCATTATGCATTCTGAATTGTGGAAATACAATAGTTCATTAGCACTTGAAAATACTAGTCATTAGTACTTGAAATTGCCTACTGATGGTAACTAATTATGTCTATGAAATAAGTAAGTACAACAAATAATGCAGACATCAAAGAGAGGAAAACTCAATATATTATGTGAATTTTCTAAAATTGTGCTTTCAGAGTAATCTAAGAATCATTTTTGTTTATTGAGTGCACATACAGTATACCATAAACTAGGCAACTAAATTTAAATATATTATTCTACTTAATTCAGAGGACAACAGTGAAATGTTGGGATTTCTATGTATGTTACAGAGTAGGATAATAATGAAATTTAGATGAATCAATTAACTTATCATTATCAAATAGTATATTATGTATCTAGCATTTGAACTCATTCTAAGTTAAAATCCAAACTCTTACCCAGTATGCAATATATTATATGTGTTGGGGAAAATTAAGGTCAGGATATATATATATATATATATATATATACATATATATATATATATATATGTTTATAGCACTGAAATCTCTATGGAACTGTGGTAAGTATTTATACATATGCTGTGTTATTTAATACAAGTAGTTCAATTAAGAAGGCAATGTCACCAAGTGATGTGTGCATGTATATTTGTATCACTTTGAACCTCAATATGATGTTTAATTATAATTTGCACCATTAAAAATATTAAAAAGCCAGGCATGGTGGCACACATTTGTAATCCCCATGCTTGGGAGGCGGAGATAGGAGGATCACACAGGTTTGAAGCTAGCCTCGCTGGCTTAAGAGACCCTGTTTCCAAATAAAATATGAAATAGGTCTGGGAGTGTAGCCCGGAGGTAGAAGGGTTCCATCCCCAGTACCACCAAAAAAAAAAAAAAAATATATATATATATATATATATATATTAATATAATTCCCATTCAAGAACCAAGAAACCTTGTTTATGAAAAGTCAAGAAATGTATCTTTAACAAGCAATTAAACCAGAATCCAAAACTAATTCAGTCATCCACTGAGTATATAGTCTCATTTTAATCCAGTTAAAAACTGAGTCCAAATACTGACTGGTGTTTTGGATTATTCCCCTCATCCTATGTTCCACAACCAAATATGCCCTAATGCACCCAATTTTACTTTTTAAATATCTATGAACTCCATCTTACCTTTCCAAAATCTTCAATTCCTGTTTTGTTTCAGATATTATCTTTGAATAGGAAAGTTTTATCTATCAAGGGTGTGTGACTCATACCTGTTGAAATTCTCATTTTTCAGTGATACTTTTGAACCATTACAAGTCTATGTTCTTAAAACCAAGTACACAGGAGAGTGAAGGCTTATGACATTTTTTAAGCAATCCTTTCTCTCACCCTGTTTCCAACATCCTCTAACCTTATGTTCAGTTTCAATGTATCTTGTATTGAGATATCATCATAGTAACTTTCATTAAAAATACCTTAATAGTCCCCCCCTTTCTCTCCTCCCCTTCTTTCTCTGTCTCATGTTACTACTAAGAAGGAACCCAGAGATTATAAGTATGCACCACTGCACCCAGCTCCAAATTTCTTAATGTGCAATAAATGACCGTTTATGACTTGGGCTATGTATTATTCTCCAAATTCAGCTTCTGCCTCTATCTGCCTAACACTGGAAATTCTTGTAGTACTGTATTAACTGTAATTTTCTCTTAAGCAGAAGGCCTTTCCTAATTTCTCTCTGTTCACATTCAAATAAACTCTGTCTAGAATGTATTTCTCACTTTTATGCACCTTGATATATCTTATACATCTTCAAGAGTTGCTTAAATATTATATTCTCTACTTTCCTCCAAAATCTCATAATTTAATAAGTATTGAAATGGCTACTTTTCTTTCTAGTCACTTGTTTTTATGAGGGTGAAAACTTATTATCATTATTATTGAGCACAGAAAGGTAGGTATCTACTTGAAGAATGAATGAGGGAATAAAAATAATTATCTGTTTTCCAAGCTTGATTCTTGAAAGTAGATGTGTCAATTATAAAGATTTGGGACTCTTGAAAAGGAAGGTTATCATTGAGAAAAGTCTTTAGGAGCATTTTCTAGTAATAAAATTATTAAAGATTTTTGAATTTATTAAAAAGGAGGATATATATTTACTTTCACAGCAGTAATGAATGCACATCACTGAATGATTAGATATTCTACAAAATATAGTTAAATAAATAGATGGTAATAATAACTTGTGTATATGCCCTTCTATATGAACTTCCTATTAAAGCAATGTCAAATGTGTTGTCTGATATATCAAGTGGTAGTAAAGATCAGGGTATGTAAATTATCAAGAGATAACTTCTATTGCTCAAATTCAGAATTTATAAGTAGATAGGTTCCATTTACTTCACACAGATAAAAAGAAACATTTTCAGCCATTCATTGAGATCCTATTTAAAAACCCGCAACAATATTAAATGACTTAGATTGATTTAGAACAGTTGGGATAGATGAGTTCCATAAATAAAAATCAAAAGTTACTTTACAAACTGACCCTTCCCAAGATTTTAACGGAAAGCCCATGAGACACAATAAAACTGGTCACTAGATATGGGCATCTGACCAGGTATTATCTTCAGGGTATTTATTCTATACCTAATTAATTCATCAAGATCTCCCAAAAGGCTGTGTTCCCTATTTTCTGTCTAATAATTTAGAACATCACATTTACTTTGATAGTATACAAACCAAAGTGACTGAAACACATGATTTTTATTATCACTTTCATATTATCAAATATTATTTGAAAACATTTAATAGTTGCCAAATATTATGTCATATCAATGTATGACTAAGTTTTAGCCAATCAAATATTGTTAAATATTCATCTGCTCCTAATATTTTATTATAAAATACTAGTATTTTAATATAAAATTAAATAATTTCTGAGTTATTAATTAGAAATCCAATATGAGTTATTTGATTTGCTTCAAAAGATAGGCACATTTAATTCTAGTGATGTACATTGTAAAATTGCTTTCAGTGTGTATAATCTAAAAACACTAGAATGGGATCACAGCCTGTAAGCTGCACAACTATGTTCAGTGAGCTTGACCTTTCTAAAAATACTTATTTTTCCCTCTGAAGAAAATAGGTTCCTATTATTATTTAAAATATAATATACATTCATTTTTGATTTTTTTTTCTGTTTTGAGGTAGGATAGAGAAAATAAAAACATGGTTAGAAAGAGATATAAAGGAAGAAGAAAATAAAATTTTAATTCACAAGTTCCACATACTTTTCCCAGATCTGTCAGTCCCTAAGCTAGTCTCTCTTCTGGCCTGACACTTGTAAATTGCTAAGAATTCTGTAAATCTTAAAGTTATCCCAAAAATCATTGACCTGGTATAATTCCTTGGGCACTGTTAACCCCTCATGAATAGTTTAAACAAGAGAGATTTGATATCATGAGAGACCTGTAATATGGAGACTTTCTAGCAATATCTAGTAATCAGACATGAGAGATTATGTTAAGGATCCAGAAGATGACTGGACCACAAACCATCTTGTGATCCCTGGCCAAATGTTACTTATATTGCACATGCCTTTCCATATGCATCCTTCATCAAGTTTCTTTTAAAAGAGGCATTGTGATCCCCCGAAACATGTCTCTCTCGCTCACATTCTTTCTTGAATTCCTTACTTACCTAAATAAATATCTGTTCCTCTACTGACATATGCTGAAGTTCTTTTCTGTCACATACTTTAAGAACACCACTGATACTGAGTCAGGTTCCTCTATTTCTCTCTACAAGCTCCTTGGGACCCTCTTATGGAGGTTTCTTTTTCCCATGACAGTTTTGTGTTTATTGGCAATTCATACTTTATCTTTAAAAATGACTTACCATAACCTATTTTTAACCTAATTAGTTGTTTTTGCTGTTGTGATTACTTGTGAGAGTACTGTCAATTCCTGAGACCTTAGCTATTAAAGATATTATGTTATTAAATTGATACAACATGATATACCATTTTCTTAAGAGCTACATGCAATATTGAAATTCGCCTAGCAAAAGAAAATGGCAAATTTCTAAGAAATGATTTAAACTTTAAATCTTTATCATTATATTATTGGGTTACGAGTCCACTGTAAATAGCTTATACATAAAGTCCCAATGCCATAAATTCTTTTTGTGGGCACAGGAATCACTTTGATTAGTCATCAGCAGTGATCAAATTAGCTAAGCAACTACTAATCTCCATCACACAACTTTCCTTAATACTATATAAAAATGACAATATAGCTAAAGATGAAGTTATAAAGAATATAACTAGATCTCAAACTAATTTGTATTCAAATTTTAGAATCTAATATTTACAGCACAATATTAATAAATACAGTACTTTTTATGGAGAAAGGGGCCCACCAAGACCAATTAGCCTGGAGTTCATGCAAGTCATAATATGGCCCTAGGACAAACAAGCTCTTGTAGCCAGAATGCCTTCAGGCAGAAAGTCACAAATACAAAAAGTGGGATTTTGTAGCATCTGCACCAGGATTTTTTCAAATATTAAAATATCTGTTCTTCATAAAATACTCAATTTTTTGTTCCATATGCTGTCCTGAAATAGTCCCTGATATACCCACATAGACTCTCATAAATGCTTCTAGTAAATTCTATGTATGATATATTTATTTATAAATTTATTTATTCATGATAAATTCCTCAAATTTGACTTTTAAAACAATATGTATCAAGAAAGGATCCCCTGGACCCCATGTCTAGATTATATGTAAGATTTTTTAATGAACAACATAATATTTGTATAATTTTATGGAATATATATGATAATTCAACATATGTATATAATTTATAATTAAATCAGGGTGATAAGCATTTCTATTCTCTAACCATTAATACTTTTGTGAGTTGTGAATTTCATATTCTTTTAGTTATTTGAAATATATCATAGATTCTTTTAACCAAGAGTTACCCTGATATGGTACAGAAGGAGAAGTAATTCCTATACTTTGTTCTGGTACCTCTTATAGAGTTTTTCTATTTGCACTCCTTCCTGTTCTTCCCAGTTTCTAGAAACTTCTATTCCATTCTATTCTTCTAAAATATTGAATACTAGTTTTCATAAGTGAGGGAAAACATGTGGTATTTGTCCTTCTGTATCTGGCTTATTTTACTTAATAGAATCACCTCCAGTTCTACCTATGTTGCTGCAGATGACAGGATTTGTAGGACGAGGGTAAATATGAGGTTCAGAGTGATATTTGAACACATGCACACAGCATGTACTAATCAAATAATAATAATTAGTATTTCCTTCTCTTTGCCATGTCTTTATATTTAGAGACTTCAAACTTCTCTCTTCTAGATCTTTATAAAACACAGAAAAATTATTATAAGCTACAGTCATCCCTATGCACTGTGGAAACTATGTTTTTGTACCTATTACCCAGTATTCCTTTATCTACCCCACCAGCCTTTCTAGCCTTTAATAATCACTATTCTACATCTACTTGAGTGTTTTTAATTTGCATATATGAGAGAAACTAAACATTATTTGTCTTCCTGTGTTTGGCTTATTTCATGTAACATAATGTTTTCCAGGTCCTTCCATTTTTCTGCAAATGTCAGAATTTTCTTGATGTCTAAATAACATTTTATTGTTATATACTACATTCTTATTGTCCATTCATCCTGAAATAAGAACTTAGGTTGATTCAACATCTTATCTATTACAAATTGTGATACCTTAGTAATTACCTAGCAATGCCACAATAAACATAGACATGGAGAAATTTCTTTGGTATGCCATAATTTTCTTTCCATATATACTCAGAAGCAGGATAACCAGATGATATGATAAAACTGTTTTAAGTTTTTTGAAGAATACCCATACTTTTCTCCACAATGGATATACTAATTTTCATTTTCACTAATAATATACAAAAGTTTACATTTGTCATTTTTATAGTAGAATTATAACTAGGGTGAAATATTTTATTACAATTTTCATGTATTTTCAAATCCCTTATAATTCTCCTATCATCTGCTTTTCACATTAGGATTTCAACTTTACTTACATTCCTCCTCTTTACCAGATTATATGGCCTGCGAGGGTAGGAACCTTATTCACACGTATATACAACACAACCAATGGGATTAGCACATTAATGTTATCCAATAATTATCAGGTAAACAGATTACAAGTCATGAGTTTATTCTTAAACGAGTGATTTGTATTTTAAATTGGGTTGTTTAAAAAGTTTACTGAATAGTGTTGTAACAAGTTGGGCAAGGCTGGTCAGTGTTTTCCAGGATCATCTTATCAGCACACTTCTGTGTAAGAGTTACCTGAAAACATGAGAGGTGACTTGGTTCACATGCTAATGGAGACTGAGGTCTTTGAAGTTGAAGAACCAGAGTTATGCTGCATCTCTTAATCTAAGGTCAAAGGCTTAAAAACTAGGTTGAAAGGATTTGGCTGAAACACAGGAATTAGAGAACCAAATAAAGATGATCAGATATCAGATATCTCCTCAATCCAAATTCAGCTGCTAGACTACTGTTGCTGGATCTAATAGAATGTAATATAAATTTTTTTTTTTTTTTTGCTGATCTGGGGATGGAAGCCAGTGGCATACGACCCCTGAACTACACTCCCTACCCTAGTTTTTTTATTCTTTATTTTGAAATAGGGTCTCAGTAAGTTGCGGAGGGCCTCACTAAGTAGCTGAGGCTGTCTGCGAACCACGATCCTCTCGTCTTAGCCTCCCAAATGTTGGGATTACAAGCATGCGCCACCACACCCGGCTAATAGAAAGATTTTGACAACGCAACTTTGAAACTGAAAATCTACAGATCAATAAGTTCAGATTGAGGAGATATGGTCAAATTAATTTTTTTACATTAATTTTTCCCTCTGCTCCTCCTTGCTGCCATAAAGATGAAGGAGTTCAACCTTCTGTGAACTCCTTCTTTCCAGCCACCTCAAGCATAGTGAGAGGAACTTTCAAAGGACCACATGAAAATTTGATCTTTACTACCTGAAATCTTTTTGGGGGTAAGTTGATAGAACAGAAATTAAGGACAATTGGCTCCAAATCCAATAGAATGAAGATAAGAACCTGAGCTGAAGTGGCGTATCTAGTGACAGATGGAAGAAATGTAATTTCATTGGGAAAATGCTGTACACAAAAGAAGTAACTATGACCTCTGAACCACATGAGGTGCTTTGTTGAGAACCAGCTATGAATCATCCTGCAGTTGACTTTGCTAGCATAATCACTCCAAGGTGTGGTAAATTTCCAATATAAAGAGTGATGTTGAACCGTTTGAAAGAAGCTAGGGCCTGAGGGCTGGAAGAGTAATTAATCCAGAGAAAACCCAAATTATCATAGGAATTTGGTTTGATGTTCTCAGTAAGTAACTCTCAGAGAAATACACAAAAGCATTTATGAAATTAAAAGATCACTTTTAAATTCACTATTTGCTATATGCTGCAACACCAGATAAAAGATCTTCCAGTAGTATAAACATTTTCAAACTCTGATATCATCTGTCTGCCTTGCTGATACCTATATTACCAGAGAGGTCAGAAACAATGATAAGAATAGGAAAAAATAAAAAGGAAAGAAATATTAATTTAAAATGCAGAGAATAAATGTATTAGACCCCTCTTCCACCATTGTAGGGCGACCACATTCAAGTTGTCCCAAGCTAGAGGCCACAAGAAGACAGAACTTTAAAGGTTGTTCAGAGCCAGTTGAGGTGGTGCACACCTATAATCCCAGTACATGGGAGATTGAGACAGAAGCAGATTAGAGCCAACCTCATCAAATTAGTGAAATCCTCAGCAATTAAGTAAGATCCTATTTCAACAATAAAAGTAAATAAATAAATAATATAATATAGGGCTGGGGTTCAGCTCAGAGTTAGAATGTCCTGGGTTCAATACATTGTACACCTTCACACCCTCCAAAAATGTATAGAGTTTTCACACTAAACTCTGATGGATATTATAAAAGTTAAACTCTGTTCACTTAACTAAAGTGATCAGGATATGTGGGTTTTGTTGTTTTGTTTTGTGGTTCTAGGGATTGAACCTGGGACATTCTGAGCCATGCCCCTATTTTATTTTATGTTATGTTATTGTTTATTTGAAGGATGAGAGCCTCCTTAAGTTGCTGAGACTGGCTTCAAAATTGTGATCCTCCTGTCTCGGCCTTCTAAGTGTTGGGATGGCAGATGTGCACCATTTTATCTGGCTTTAGTCAGTTTTAATATGTCAGAATGACCAAAGAGTTACAGAAGGCTGAGATTTAATCCAAGATACAAAGAAGATTCAGTCAATGGATTTAGATTAAAAATGAAAAAATGTTTTCTACCTGAATTTTATAAAATCATGTACACTCAACATAATGGTTATGGTTGATTTCATTTATAAACGCAATAAAAGCATCAAACCTACCAGCTCTACATACACAAAGCCATCATGTTACTCCTTGATTGTCACAAAGGATTAGAATTCACCACCATGAGAGAAACAAAAGGCAGAGTTTCATATGTATCATGTGCCAGGACACAAATAACCATGAGATTTGCATCCAAAGGAGCTTTTAAGCTTAACTCCTATGAATAGGCAGAGTAGCTTTCATCTTATACCAAGTCTCTGGATTAGCCTTGGTATGCTTTGTCTTGTTGGCATTTTTTATTTTTTTATCAATCCAGCTGTTTTTAAATATTTACATTCTAGAAAGTCAGTTGCTACACAAAGTAGTGTAATACTTGAATTTTTTAGTAATTTTTGTGTTGTTAATTTTTAATTTCATGTAAGCAAATTACCTTAAAATCAAACTTTATCATAATTGCTTAATTTTTAATTTTAATTTTTAACTGATGCATACAAATTGCACATATTTATAAGGTATCACGTGATGTTTAAATACATGTATATACTGTGTAATCTTTAAATTGGGGAAATATTATCCTCAACACCTCTTTAAATGTATGGATTATTAAAGACTATTTGTAGAAAAATTAAGCAACTTGCCTAAGACCAAGGTTATTTGGGTTATAAATTTTCCAGCCAAGAAATAATCATTACTCCTACCTGGACTCTCATTTGTAATGCAGAATGTGAGATATATGAGAGCATAATATAAATAATTAATAATTGTATGAAGTTCTAGCTGAAAATATTATGATCCATATTATTGTTGTGCACTGACAAAGAGATATTTTGCTTTTGTTTTAGACAAGATTATATTCAATGACCATCAATGTAATGTGCCAAAAGGCATACATTTTAAGTGAAATACTTCTCTGTTCTTTGACAAAGAAAATGACTTTCCATTATCTAGGAATAAATGCATTGATGGGAAAGACATCTATAAAAGAAAAAGATCTATTTACAGGTAGAAGATATTATTGGACACATAAAGTAGAAAAAGTATGCTCACAGAAGCTAATAGGCTTAAGTTCCAGTTTACTTAGTTACTAGTTGTTGATTTTGGGTGAGTCATTTAATTTTTCTACATGTAGCACCTTACCAGGAAAACAAAACAAAGCAAAATATAGTTAATATATACTTAGGAGTGCTTTAAAGTTTTTAGAAATTCACTCATATAATATTGCATTCCATCTTACTCTTATTGAAATACTATTATTTTCTCTATTTTACAAATAAGAAAATTGGGGTTTATATAGGCTTAGTGATTTTTCTAAAACCACATGGGATGTTAGAGACAGAATCAGGTTTTCTGACTATTATGGTTATTTATCTCCACATAACAAACCTTATTCTACTCCCTTTGTGAATCTATAAACTTAAGAAAAAAAACATATTTTATCTCTTGCAACATGATGTATTGACTATTCCCCAAGGCAAATGCTAGTGCTGCAAATACCAGGCACATTTCGAGCTGGAATATAAAACATAGCTCACCTTTGTAATGGGCTGATGTCTCCTGAATTGTGAATACACATTTGACCTCTTAAACAGAGTCCAGACATGGTTTCTCCATATAGGGTGGTGGTTGTTTCCAAGAAGACAATTCATAAAGTCAAACTCCAAAAGATCAAGCAAGAATCTACAAGATATTTTTTGTGCTCTAGCTTTTGAGGTAAAGCAATGCCACTCCAGATGCATTTTACAAAGAACCTGCCCAAATTTTATGTAAAGAATTACAAGGGCATCAATATTTGGAAGCTGAGATTACAAATGGAAGATATGGGAGATTAGCTATCACATCATGAAGTAATGTTAAATTGAATGAAGAGTTAAATTGATGGAGATTAAGGTTCTTTCTTTGAATTAAATAAGATCTCAGAACATAATTTTCATTCAATTATAGAGAAAATGTAACATTTTATAAATAACTCATTCAAATTTGTATCAGGTGCATATGAATCAGAAAAAATTTTGTAAACACAAATGTTTCGCATCATTTCTTAACAGAATAAGTCATATTCCTGATATCAGAGCTAGAAACCCTTAACACCAGCCTATCATAAAATCACTTTAAAGGATCATTCTCATTTTCAGATAAGTCAGCTTATGGTAAAAATGGAGAATATACTGAGTTGAACATTCTAAATTATTTCCACGTGTGACTTTATTTAAATCTATGTTTAAGTTTCAAATTTTGGGCACTTATCTGTTGCTTTCCAGAGTGGCCGATGGAATTATCAGGAAAAAAAAATACTAAAAACAGCATTAAGAATATCAGTAACACAAATAGAGAACACTTATGCACAAGATATCAAAATTATTTAAGCCTATAGAGATCTTCCTGGCAGTTGTTTTAAAACCCCATTTCCAAATCTGAAGGACAGCAATATTTACTTCTAATGAGCTTTGGTTTGTCCTGCTATGGCATGGGATTTAAGATTTCAAAACATTTGGGCCGCTGTGACTTAATATATCATTTTTCTCTTGTTTTCCAAGTAGCACAGTCTTGCGTTTACATAGTGCCATGTCAAACTTCATAAATCAGCCTTGGAGAAAGAGGATAAGCAGTCACATAACAAAAAGCATGTGGACAAATGCTTGAGCTCACAGGTCACAGCTCACTGAGCAGCCTTTCCCAAAGCACCCACCTCAGCTCCTGTCAGCCACCTGCCCAGAACATGCTGCATTTCACATCTCTGCTTGCAGCAAACTCTCCTAGGCTGATGACATGCCATCAAGCCTTCAGAAACAAATCATTGAGTGCCTTCTCTTCCAAGGTCTTTGTTCTTCTCTGGCGATTGGTGACAATGGTTCCAGCAGCTTATGAGTAGTGTCCCATGGCCAAACCACATGTGTTTTTGTCTCAGTGCTTCACTGAACAGAATCTTAACATGATTTTTCTTTAAGCTAGTATGATATGTCTTTTGTTAGAATATGGGAAAATGGCAACTTCTCTGTTCACTTTATAAACAATGTTTAGAAAATGGTAGAAGGAAATATTAACCTGTTCATGAAAACACGTCACCCTGCAAACTTCTGATTTGGTAGGGGAACAATTTGATTAACGAATTTATCCCACAGTAGGGAGAAGAGATTCTAGTGAACTGTGCTCTATCAGATGCCATTCACATGGCTCATGGATAACTGACATAAAAGCAAGTCTATTTCAATTATTTATTTCTTTGTTTTGGTGTGTGTGTGTGTACCTGGGAATTGAACCCAGGGACATTCTATTTCCAATCTGCACCCCATCCCTTTTTATTTTTCATTTTGAAACAGGTTTCACCAGGTAATTGAAACACTATCTAAGTTGATCAGACTGGTCTTGAACATAAGATCCTCTCTTTTCAGCTTCCCAAGTACTGAAATTATAGGTTTGCACTAGCACATCTGGATTGCTACAATAAAATTTTAGAAATTCACAAAGGAAAATAATATGGAGATATTTTTTTCTCCATATTTACCATTACCCTCTTTATGTTTCTTAATTATTAGTACATGTTCTTTATATTATAAATGATGTACAATATATATTCAGGGTGGTTTTTAGAGCTTTTAAATTATTTACTTTGACTTTTGGCTTTTAATACCTTCTTAGAAGGACTGAATTTAGAAGAACGTCTTATTTTGATTTTTTCTCCCTATTATTTCATCTTATTTACTCTGTGAAATTTTTCCTTATAGACCATATTAATTTATATTTTATTGGTACACTGTAGTCATACAACTTGATGATGAAGTTTGGGGTGATAGAGGTATTCATGCACACAGCACTCATTAAGGACTTCCCCAGTTCCAGCTTTATTCTCTTCCCTTCACCTCTTCCAGTGTTCATTACAGTGGTTGGTGTTCATAAGTTTGTGTATAGACATCATGTCCATTAAGATGTTTCCCTTTTCACCCCTCCCATTTTCCTAAGTTAGATCACCTTCCTTACTCAACTAAGGTTTCTTCTCTTTGTCTGGAGTCCATCCTTTGCCCCAATTTCTTCCTAGATCCTACATATGAGGAAGAACATCTGATTTTTTACTTTTTGTGACTGATTAATCTCACATAGCATAATGTTCAAAAGTCCCATTATTTCCCTACAAATACCACAATTTTGTTCTTCATAATGGCTAGTAAGATTATATTGTGTACATATCCCATAGTTTTGTAATTCATTCATCTGTTGCTGGACATCTTAGCTGGTTCCAGTTTGGCAACTGTGAATTGTGCAATTATATACATGGTTGTTAGATGTTTAGGTTTTGTTATTGTAATATTTTCTATATGCTGTTGACTGTACTTTCGGTTTTGAATGAACTATCTTCTAACAGTGATATTTCATTTTCAATTTCGTCTAATCTTCTAGAATTTCTTTCTATTTCTGTCTTCATTTAATTTATTGACTCTTTTATTATATTCCAGGCCTTTTTCTGATTCTCTCTTAACATCTCAATTTTCTCTTTCATGTCCTGTAACACTTACTGTGAGGCCTTTCATTATACTGAAGGTCTCCTTCGTGGATTTCTTTTAGGTCAGTATTCAGTATTCATGATTTCCCTTATTTCCTCACTGTAACTTGGTCTCATATTTTCAGAATTCTTGGGTTTGTGTTTCTGTTGTTTTGTCTTTTTTTTTTTTTTTTTTTTTTACATGTGTATGAGTCGGTGTTGATAGGAGCTGTTTCAGATCGCTATTGGGAAATATGTTTTCATCCATTTCCCAGGACCTTCTTGTCCTGCAGGCTGTGTCTTTGGAGGGCGGAGTGCACAGCTGTGGGTGACAGCTTCTGGTGAATGCACAGGATTTTGGATCTTTTTCATTGTACTTAAAGTGTGGTGCTGGTCGCTTTTTATGTTTAAGCTCTGATGCCGCTTTATGCACATCAAGTCCTTGGTTTACTTGCTATAATTTCTTGGGGCTTCAGAGCCAGCAGCCACAGTTTGGGCTGGTGGCCCGAGATGGTGCTGGCCACCACACCATGTCAGTCAGTGACACACTTGTCTCTTTGCTGTATATCTCGCATTCAGAGGATTGGATTTTCTTTTGCCGTGGCTTCCTTTCTTGTGTTTTTGTTCATAGATATCTTCTACTGTGTTGGGAGCCATTAAGGCCTTCCCCTAGATTGGTGTCTCTGACTAAGCTGATTGTCTTTAGCCCAGAGTCAACAAGGTTTGGGGTTATGGAAAGTTCAAAGAGGTCTGAGAGAGGATCAGGTGGTGATGACACGTGGGTACCGATTGACCTATCTGTAATATGTGTGTTTTGTATTGGTCTATATTGTATTCCAGTGGTGGTAGCACGAGAATATTGATTGACTTGTAGCTGTGTATAAATACCTCTGGAAAAACAAAGTTGGGGTCGGCGCAATAAAGACGAGATTGACCCAGAAGCTGCATTGGGCAGGAGTGTCTGCGCGATAGAGAATACTGACTCAGGCATAGTCGTCGACCCGTAGGAAATATTGACCCACGAACAGGGGTCGACCAGTAGAGATAGTAGGCTGGCGGCTCCCCCACGTTAGGGTTAAAAACTCTTCATCCTCACGCCTCACTTCAGAACCAGTACTCTTTCAGGCTGGCTCTGGCACTACTGCTTTTTTTTTTGTCAAGGTGCTACCTTCTCAGTAGTTGGTTTTTGTTTGTTACAGCTACTGAGATGTACTGCTTCCCACAGTCACCATTTTTCTCCTCCCAGGACTGATTTTTTTTTTTAAGTCTGAGAAAAATTACCTTAATGTCTTTTATTTATTTATTTATTTATTTTGGTCGGGTGTGGGGATGTAACCCAGGGGTATTCGACTTCTAAGCTATACCCCCTGACCTATTTTTTTATTCTTTATTTTGAAACAGGGTTTCACTATAAGTTGCAGAGGGCCTCACTAAGTAGTAGTTGAGGCTGTCTGCAAACCTCTATCCTCCAGTCTCAGGCTCCCAAATGCTGGGATTACAAGGGTGCGCCACCATGCCTGGCAATGTTTTTCTTTATACTGGAGAGGGAATGAAGGGGCATTCTACCTTTGAAACCCACACTAAAGCACTATTTTTTATTCTTTATTTTGAAACAGGGTCTGACTGAGTTGCAAAGTGCCTCACTAAGTAGCTGAGGCTATACAAAAACCATGATCCTCTTCTATCAGCCTCCCATATGCTGGGCGGGTGTGGGGATGTAACCCAGGGGCATTCGACCCCTAAGCTACACCCCCTGACCTATGCTTTAATGGGCATTGCATTGAATCTGTAGATCACTTTTGGAAGAATGGCCATTTTTATGGTATTTATTCTACCTATCTAAGAGCATTGGAGGACTTTCCAACCTTCTAAGATCTTCAATTTGTTTTCAGTGTTTTCTTTTTTACTCATTTATTCATTTATTTAATTTTTATTTTATTCTTTTCCTCTCCTCTTATGTGTGTACATGCAAAATATTGTCTGTGTTTTGTTTTGCCTGTTGGACTTCTCATGAAGCTGTTTCTAGTACCTTATATTAAATTCATGTTCTATCACCACACCTATGTTTTCTACACTGGCTACTAGAATTCTAGTTTATTTTCACTATCCCTGAACTTTTCCATATATTATCTAAGTTCACGAAGTTCTTATTTAATTTATTTCTATTTTCTACTTTATCATATTCTTGTATGCATGTTAGCCCCTTTCTCTTTACTCACCCTTCACTATTCATTATAATACAATTTGCTCTTGTATATACTAGTCGACTCATCTGAAAACAAACTCCATATTATAAGTCCATTAAAATAAAAATTCATAAAACATTTTCATTCACAATATTCCCCAAACAATAAAATACTTAGAAATAGACCTAATCAAGGAGGCAAAAGACCTCTGCAAGAAAAATTATAAAACATTGACCTGTGCTCTCCAACCCTCTCCGGGTTGTTCTGTAGCTTTCAAACATGTGTACTCCTCAGAGTTTTATGTGCAGTATTCTGTAACAGTCTGGTGTATCCCCATCATCTGTGTATGGTATCTTTTCAGTTACCACTTGAGGATCCTGCACTCACCTCTCCAGACAGGTGCATGGCATAGTAGAACCGGAGTTGAGAAGGACAGGGATGTGGATGTGGTTGATCTTTTCTGTCCTTTCCCCACAGAGCTATGTGATTCTGTGGCTCATAATCTCTATGTCTGTGAAATAAACTCAAGTTGCAGATTATAAAAATTTTCATGGTCTTCCAAAGTTCCTACCAATCCCTGGAGTGTGGTCCCCAGTGTATACTATTGTTCTCACATATCTGAATTATTTTTTTGTTTTCTTTTTCAGCCTCTCTGATTAAAGGTGGTCTTGTAAGCTTGTAGATATTATTGAGTTTCTCTGTCTGTAGTTTCCATCTCTCATAAACATGGTCTGGAATGTGGAATGCTGCTCAGTTCAGAATTCCCTGAGATGAGTTAGAGATAGGCTTATCTAAGGGTCCTTACTTCATTGCCATCTTCATCCAAATTCTATAAATTTAAATAGGGTATAACTAAAGATGAGCTATAATAACAGCTATATATAAGGACATAAATATAACTTCTGAGTGTACCAAAATGTCAGGCACTTTTATAACTGGCATATATATTTTAATTTTTAATTCTTCAAAATATCTTTTAAACTAAACCCTAGCAATATGAACAATATGTAAATAAGAAATGGATGTTTGTTAAGTAAGTCATTTGTCAAAAAATAGTTATTAAATCATATAAACAAGACTCAAACTCACAATATCAGGTTCCTGAATCCTTATTATATCCACTAGAGTGCTTTATAGCCAGACAGTTAATTTTCTGATTTTTGTTGTAAAGGGACAACAGAATGAGGATCTATTCCTAGTGAGGAGGTAGAAAGGAATTAGGCAGATAGGGAAGAGGCCTCAGTAGAAAATGTTAATTTCCTGAGTGGTGATGAATACTAATTAACTTCCAAGCCTCCTAAAAGAGATCAGCTCTTCCAAGGTTCAGAGATAAGTAGGACCAAAGCTTCACAAAACCATCTGTTTCCTAATGAACAAACCCAGGAGACATCACTGGAGCAAGTCTGACACTCCTACAGAAAGGAGACTCTTCAAAGGACATGCAAATACCCTATGCAAATTCTGAGAGCTGCTTCCCAGAATCCCCAGAATCCCAAACTCCAACCACAACCAACAGAGGACATGCAGACATATATAAACCCCTAGCGCAGCCACCAGGATGGTTTTACCCTCTCGGGGAACCCCTCCCCTTTGCGGAGCTTTTCTCTCTCTCTTGCAGGTCCCGTTAGCTTTGAGAGAAGGCAGAGTGCAACTGAAGGCATGTGGCCCGGGCTACACTCGGGTAGTGACCTGAAGGCCTCTCTTGGACATCAAGGCCGACCAGGGCCCCTAGGGGTGACCTGCACTTCCTTTTTGGCAGGTCACATGGACTCTGGGAGAAAGCAGCTTGGAACTGAAGGCATTTGGCTTGGGATACCCTCAAGTATTGTCCTGAAGGCAGCTGCTGGACACCAGAGCCCCAACAGCCCTAGAGGAGTTCTGCCACTTTTCCTATTTCTTTCTGGCTGATTGCATGGACTTTGGGAGAAAGCAGCTTGCAACTGAAGACATTTGGCTTGGGCTACCCTCAAGTATTGTCCTGAAGGCAGCTGATGGACTTCAGAGTTCCGACAGCCCCTTCGGGGTGTTCAGCCACTTTTCCCTATTCCCTGCTGCTTCCAATAAACCTTTTACTCCCCTTCCTGTGGTCTGCAGGTGTCATTCTTCACTCACCGTAGACAAGAACCCGGTAAGGAAACGCCGAGTTTCTTCTCAAGAAACTCCATTTCATCTTTGATGAAACACCGGGTTTCTTCTCAAGAAACCCCCCATTTCACTAGAATAGCTGAGTGAAGAATTTATTCAGCTCACTCTCTCTCTAAAACAATGCAACTATAGTCAAAACAACTGAAATAGACTCTTCCATGTTTCTTGCATTGAGCCAAAGTTGTGAAAAAATGGGTCAGTTGCCTGTCCAAAGAGATTCTACTAAACCTCAATAAGCTGTCAAGGTCAGTAATATTTTATCCTGTGGCCACTTCCATTTCCTGTCTCTCCCAACTCATTGGGGCAGGATATAATCTAAAGTAAGTAGCAGAGCAAACAAAACAGAGGTTTGACAACTTTGGAGCTCCACTTCAAGAGCAGTGTCAGTATTTTGCCCTAACGTGTCCTGAAGAGATCATTATTTCCAGAGTGTGGCAGCTGTTTGACTTGACTAAGAGCTCTCTGCTTAGCTTGAAGTTGAAAGAACTCTAAGTAGAGTACACTCAAAGAAATATATATATCTAGAAATAGGAGTGTCAAAGTGTCCAAAAGGCAAAGATAAAGAAAAACCTTTAAAGCAATAAGAAAAAAAAAAAAAAAGATTTATCACATACACAAAATCTTTGAGATCAATAGCTGACCTTTTCAGAAACCAAAGAGGACAAAAGGCACCTTCCATCCTGAGAGGGAAAAAAAGATTGTCACCTAAGATAATAACCTCTACGAAAATGAAAAAATAACTTTTCCAAAAAAATCAGAAAAAATATTGATCACTAGATTTGTCCTACAAAAAAGATATGCAAAAAAAGTTGAATCAAAGGTTGTTAAATGCCAGGTGTGGTGGTGCAGGCTTGTAATATCCGCACTTGGGAGGCAGAGACAGGAGGATCGCATAGGTTCAAAGCCAGCCTCGCTAGTTTAAGAGACCCTGTTTCCAATAAAAATATAAAATAGGTCTGGGAGTGTAGCCCGGAGGTAGAAGGGTTTCCAGGAACCCCAGTACCACCAAACAAAAAAACAAACAAACAAACAAACAGGTTGTTAAAAGATAACTTGAAGCCAAAACATGGCATGGTGGCACACACTTGTAATCCCAGTACTTGGGAGACTGAGACAGGAAGATCTCATGAACCTCTGCAAATTAACACTGTTTTAAAATAAAGAATAAAAAATAGAACTGAGGGTATATCTTGGATGTAGAATGTTCCTGGGTTCAATCCTCAGTGTCAGATAAAAATTATGTATATACGCATATATATAATTTTTCAAGATTATATATATTTTGAATTCACATGAAGAAGTAAAATGCATCAATAAAGGTAATTACATGTGTAATATACAAAAGATACAAGGGTATTTTTGTTACAATTTTTATATTTTAAATAATACATAAAGCAATAAATATATAAATTTTGGTGGAATTATAGTGTATAAAATGTAATTTGTATAATAATTGTTCAAAGAAGATTAAAAGGAATGTAGATTCAGTTAAATTTAGTATACAAAGTCTTAAAATGGCTAATAACATAAAAGTAATAAAAATGTTCATAACAGCATTATTTGTAACTATCAAAGGTGCAAACAAGGCAAACACCTACCAGCTGAGGAATTAATACTATATGTCCATGCAGTAAAATATTATTATATTTTGTAGTGGGATGGAATCTCAAGGCATTCCACCTCCAAATTACACCTTCATCCCTATTTTTATTCTTTATTTTTGAAACAGGTTCTCACTGAGTTGCAAAGGGCCTCACTAAGTAGTTGCAGCTGTCTGTGAACAATTCTCCTGTCTCAGCCTCTCAAATGCTGGGATTATAAGTGTGCACCAACATGTCCAGGCAATATTATTTCGCAATAATAAAGAAAATAACGTAGCATAAAATACTACATTATTAACGAGTTTTGAATGCATTATGCTTCAAAAGAAACTCGTCAGAAATCATGACATGTTATATGATTACATTTAAATGAAAGTCAAAACATGAAAATATATAGAGATAAGTATTATTAGTTGTTGCCTGTTGCTAAAGGAATTAGAAAAAATGCAGAGTGCCTACTTAGAGACACTAAACTTCTCTCTGGTGTTTAAAATATCATAAAATTATACTTTAATGATAATTCTGAAGTCCTATATATAAGATAAAAATCAATGAACCATAGTAGATTTTTCATTTATAGACATGTGTGAAATATTTGTAATAAATATATTTTATACATGCATATTACTTGACACAGATACAAGTAACAAAAATAATTTTAGAAACTTATTATTCATTATTGCTGTTGTTACTGTATATTTAGCTAGTTTTTGCATTACAACTACTATTTTATGCTTTTTATATATAAATGGCCACTGGGCATAATCTTTTATTTTTAAGAATAAAAGCTCAAGTAAGTAACCCACTGAAAAAAATTGCAATCAAAATTTAGAAATTTCTTTTTTCTTTCTTCTTTAATAGAATAGGTGAACCAGCTAAACTATAATCTGAAAATAACAGTGCCATAGCAAGGGTCCATATTTTCTGATGAAAGGTGTCATATTATACAAGTATATACTGTATATCATCCAGTACTTTCAAATAAAAACCCACCCTAGCTACTAAAAAAGTAATAAAGCTTTGATAGTTATAATGAATCCTTGAATCATGGGTGAGTTACTGAATGGATACAGGCATTTCAATTACCTTTTTCTTCCAAGATGGTACTGAGAGAGCATTCACTCACTAAGTATGAATTACATTCTTAGCACCTACAAATTATTTTTCTATTTTAGTGTCAAAAGGGCATATTTCGAAACCAGAGTTATCAAAACTTTTTCCTTTGTATTTAAAAGGAATTATAAAATATTTTACTTCAATTTAAAATATACAAGTCACTAATTATAAAGATGAATAACTAGCCAATTCAAAAGGACATGATCAAAGCAAGTGCAAAATCAAGAAGTTACATTAAAAGAACAGCTCCAATAAAGCTCCTAGAGAAAAGTGTCTTGCCACTTCTCTGCCTGATCATTGGCTTCCTGCCTTTAAAAGGAATAAATATCTGGTAATAATAACTGAAAATAATACTATTTCTAGTTGTTGAAGGTACTGCATCACACAAATAGCTGTAACAGTGGCCTTACAACGTTTAAAATAACATCATAAAATAGATGTTAATGAAATAATTAAATTGTGATGAGTGATATGACATATAGCCATAGAATGTTATGGAAGAATATAATAGAGTATAAGGCTCAAGAGAAACAAGGAATGATGTTCTCCTAGATCAAGGTTGGAGCAACAGTGGGAAAAGAAGACAAAGGGAAAGTTGGAGATATACATGGAAAATAGAATGAACATAACCTGGAAAGATATTTTTAGAATGGAAATGGTGTGGAAGGGAGGGAAGGGGAGAAAAACATGGATCAAGATGTTGTCACTAATTCACTGGAAAATATAAATTTATATTTGCATGTTCTGTGCTTGATTTGTGACTGAAGAAGGACATCATGGGAAGGTACTTTTTCATGAAGGCCTGAAACACAGGAGAGATGCTGGTCTACAAATAGTTTTGGAGCTACCATCAAGGAAATGGAAAACATGAGAATGAATGACTTTACTTGAGATGAGCTAAGTGAAGGACATATTCCCAAAAATTTACAAACTACAATATAAGGTAAATGTAGACTAGGAGGCTCCACAAGAACTAAGTAACACGGAAGATACTGGAGTCCTGGAAATTCCCAAAATAGTGTGTTCTAAAAATATATGGTTAGTTACTTGTATGATTTTTTTTTGTGTGTGTGGGTCTGGATATGGAACTCAGGGGCATTTGACCTCTTAGCTACACCCCCTGCCCTATTTTTTATTCTTTATTTTGAAGCAGGTTCCCACTAAGTTGCGGACGCCTCACTAAGTAGCTGAGGCTGGCCATGAACCTTGATCCTCATGTCTCAGCCTCCCGAATACTGGGATTACTTGGGTGCACCACCATGACCAGCTCTTGCCTGACATTTTAATAGTGCAAAAATGAAAGCAGGCATGAGTTGTGTTCCGTAGCACTGGCACTTTACCAAAGCAACAGGGGAAACACTGCAGACCTGGAAGGAGTTTGTTCTACGAGAGTGAGGAAGATGAATTTAGGATTTCTGTAGACTACAGAGTAGGTTACCAGCAACCAGGTGATCTTCTCAAAACACCTGTCAAAGTCATCATTTTCTTGCTTAAGAATTTAGTATATGTCCCTTATAGATAAATATTGGTCCTTATCATGACATCCTCAAATTCATTCTAAATTCTAATCTTGTACTTAAAATGTTTCTTTTACCTCTTTATGTTTCTGTAAAACATGAAACTCTTTACTATGTTAGGGTTATTGGAAATTGATTTTATATCATTTTGGAATGGAAGTTTTCCCCTTTTGAATTTTATTTTTTTTTCTTTTAACAATTTTTATTGAACATAAATAGTATACATTTAAACTATATTTGGTGCCCTCTTCCCCCCACCCCCATTTTCCCTTCCCCCCCAACCACCAATGGTTGTCCAGGTTAACCATGTCTTATTCATAATTTTACACATGTTCAGATGTAGACCCTCATTAATCAAGATCAGCCTTTATCCTCTCCTATCTTTCCATTCAAACTTTGCTGGTATTTCCCCTCCATTATCTGGAATCCCACTGGTATCCTTTGTCTTTCCTAGTTTGGACATATTAGAAGAAACATATGTACCTTCTCCTTCTGTGCTTGGCTGATCTCACTTAACATAATGTTCTCCAGGGCTTTCCATCTTCTTGCAAATGATATAATTTTGTTCTTCTTTATGGCTGAATAGAATTCCATTGTGTGTATTTCCCACAGTTTTGCTATCCATTCATCTGTTGATGGAGAACTGGGTTGGTCCAACATTTTGGCTATTACAAATTGTGCTGCTATGAACATAGGTATGCATATGTTGCTGTATTTCTCTGAATTCAACCCCTTTGGAAAGATACCCAGGAGTGGTATAGCTGGATCATATGGTGGATCTATTCCCACCTTTCTTAGGAATCTCCACACAGATCTCCATACTGGTTGAACTAGTTTGCATTCCCACCAACAGTGTAAAAGAGTTCCCCTTTTCCCACATCCTCGCCAGCATTTGTTGTTGTTTTATTTCTTTATGCTTGCCACTCTGACTGGGGTTAGATGGAATCTCAGTGTAGTTTTGATTTGCATCTCCCTGATGGCCAGTGATGAAGAACATCTTTTCATGTATCTATTGGCCCTTTGTATCTCTTCTTTTGTGAAGTGTCTATTTAGTTCATTTGCCCATTTCTTGATTGGGTTTTTGTTTTGCTAGTGTAGAGTCTTTTGAGCTCTTTGTATGTTCTGGTTATTAGCCCCCTATCAGAATGGTGGCTGGTAAAAATCCTTTCCCATTCTGTAGGCTTCCTCTTTAGGTTATTGATAGTTTCCTTTGATGAGAAGAAACTTTTTAGCTTGATGTTATCCCACTTGTTTATTCTTGCTTTAATTTCCTGAGCTTTGGAAGTTTTGTTGAGAAAGTTACTGCCTGTGCCAATATGCTGTAGTGTTGAACCTATGCTCTCCTCTACTAACTTCACAGTCTCAGGTCTAATTTCTAAGTCTTTGATCCATCTTGAGTTGATTCCTGTGTTTGGTGAGATATAGGGGTTTAGATTCATCTTTTTACAAATGGTTAGCCAGTTCTCCCAGCACCACTTGTTGAAAAGGCTGTCTTTTCTCCAGCATATGTGTTTGGCCCCTTTGTCAAAGATTAATTGACTAAAGATTTGTTTATGGGTTTGTTTCTGTATCTTCTATTCTAATCCACTGGTCAGTATATCTGTTATTGTGCCAGTACCATGCTGTTTTTACTACTATTGCTCTATAGTATAGTTTGAAGTCTGGGATTGTAATGCCTCCTGCTTGTTTCTTATGGTTGAGAATTGCTTTGGCTATTCTAGGTCTTTTCTTTCTCCATATGAAGTTCATGATTGATTTTTCTAGGTCTCTGAAGAATGTCACTGGTATTTTAATGGGAATTGCATTGAACCTATAGATCAGTTTTGGCAGAATGGCCATTTTGATGATATTTATTCTGCCTATCCATGAGCACGGGAGATCTTTCCATCTTCCAAGGTCTTCTTCAATTTCTTTCTTTAATGTTTTATAGTTTTTGTTGTAGAGGTCTTTTACATCTGGTTCAACATATGCAAATCAATACATGTTATTCACCACATAAATAGAACCAAGAACAAAAACCACATCATCATAGCAATAGATGCTGAAAAAGCATTCGACAAAATCCAACACCCATTTATGTTAAAAACACTGCAAAAAATTGGAATAGAAGGAAAGTACTTCAACATCATCAAGGCAATATACTGAAAACCCAAAGCCAACTTTATATTGAATGGGGAAAATCTGCAAGAATTTTCGCTACAGTCAGGAACAAGACAAGGATGCCCACTAACACCACTCCTTTTCAATATAGTCCTTGAGACTCTTGCTGCAGCAATCAGACAAGAGAAGGAAATCAAAGGAATTCACATAGGAAGAGAGGAATTAAAATTATCCTTATTCGCAGATGACATGATCCTTTATCTGGAAGACCCAAAGAACTCAACCAAAAGACTTCTGGAGCTGATTGACAAATTCAGCAAACTCGCAGGTTACAAAATCAACCTAAAGAAAGCAGTGACTTTTCTTTATGCCAACAACGAATCCCCTTTTGAATTTTAAATAATTCCTTGTGTGTGTGTGTGTGTGTGTGTGTGTGTGTGTGTGTGTGCGTGTATGTCAAAGAGCATTGAACCAAGGCACATTCTACCTCTAACTACACACCCAGCCCTATTTTATATTTTATTTTCAAATAAGGTCTCATCAAATTACTGAGGCTGGCCCCAAACCTGAAATCTTCTTTTATTTAATGTATCTTAATTGTATCCTTCTAAGACAGGTTTTAAGTATTTTTCCAGTGCCTATATTATATTTTCAATATACAAACATGTTGTGGAACCTTTCCACCAGCCTTAGATAAATGAGAAAAATATTTTGCTTACACACAAAATCCTTTTGCTAAGGTAAAGTATTTATTTATTTATTTATTTATTTATTTATTTAATAGTACTTGGGATTGAGCCCAGTGTCATTCTACCTCAGAGCTACACCACCAGCTCTAATTTTTATTCTTTATTTTTGAAACGGGGTCTCACTAAGTTGCAGAAGGCTTCTTTAAGTAGCTGAGGCTGGCCAAGAATCTGCCATCCTCTTGTCTCAGCCCCCCAAGTACTAGGATTACAAATATGCACCACCAGGCCCAACAAGTGTCATCTTTTACATATATAAGATTATTAAAAAGCCTAAAACTTCCCACCAGTTTTCCAACAAAATCTGAAGTCACATCTGAGCCTGAAGGACCTGGATGATGCAGCCTCTGTCTGGACACCCATGTTCTTTCCCATGTTCTAACCTTAAGCACTGGCCTCCCAGTTCTAAAATACACTGCACTTCCCTAGTCAAGCCTTTGCAATTAATGTTTTTTATTAGCTTCTTGTCGTTTGGGTCTCAGCTCAAATTATACCTCTTCAAATAATACACTGTTTATTAATTTTAGAGCTTTTATTCACCGTGTCTATTTTCTTGATTATTGGTTTCTCTACAAGGATGAAGTTCCACTGGGGTTGAGGCTTGATATTCTTCATTACTGATGTCCAACAGCTGTGGGCTTGGAGTTGAAAACTATTTCTTGAGTGAATGAATGGATGGATGGATGGATGGATGGATGGATGAATGCATAAGTTAGAGGGTTGTTGATTACATATAAGGAACTGACTTTTTGCTTCTTTGTTCTTCGTATAAAAAGATTTGAGCATTTTCAGTACTGTTGGAAATCAGCCTATATAAGTAGACAGGTTCAAAATATATAGAAAAGAGAGAGGAAAATCTACAAAATAAAAAATCCTTAGAAGATTTAAAACATACTATTCTCTACAGTTACCTACACTTTCTACTTCATCTGGGCCACTCATATTTGCTTTAAGATGATAATTTTTCAAGGCCTGTGGTACCAATTTCAAAACAACAATTGCAGTTTTGAAATATACTATTCTTGGGAGGAAAAGAACTCAAGAAAAACCAGTGCTTGAAAACGAGGTCAATAATGAAGACAGTTTCAGAATCCTTCACTTACACTAATATACGTCATTCAGCATGAGGCAAATGGGACCAACATAGCACAGCACAAACTTCAGGAAAATTATGTCTCCCATTTTCAAGAAATGAAAGATGTAGGTATATTTCTTCAGTGGAATTTGTGTACCTCTCACATCAGAACATTTCAGAAATCTCTTTGTTATGATATAGCTAAACTGTATTTCTTAATGACCACAAAATGACTCCAAGCTTTCTTCAACACACACACAAACACACATCAAATATATACCGCCTATACTGTGATTAGTATTGTATCAAAAGACAGAGTGGGAAGGTGTAAAAGCCTATTTTTATAAGAAAATAAACAGACAATTAATGTCCACATCTAGATATTTAGAGTTGCCTAAATTAACTCTCACCTAGTCCTTTTGTAAGCCCAGAATTAATCTTCTAAAATATAAACTGAATCAAAGTAATAAGTTTATTTCTACCTTCTGCTGCCTAAAACACTTCATTGATTCAAGAGGATTGATTTACCATGCTTACAAAGACTCTCGGTCTTTCTTATTTTTTTCCTTTTTGATGTACCCAACATTCTCCCAGTGCTGCTCACATATGTACTTCCAATCATATGTCTAGAATTGATCATATGTGGTTCCTATTTTTTGGAATCCTAGAAATGTATGTGTATACACACACACACACACACACACACACACACACACACACATATATATATATGTGTGTGTGTGTACATATATATATATATATCATTCTTATATTTTACTTAATTATATATTTTTATTTTTATTTTTGTAATACTTTTGACTATCTCCTCTACATTCCTTCCTTACTTTTATCCTAACTCAAGTCAACACTTTATATGACCTCCCCTTTGTTGATTCTTATAGCCCATTGGAAAAGATGATACTGAAATTATCATGTTTTACTAGAATTGATGTAATTCCTTAAAGAGGCACAGTATAATGATAGTTTTGGGAGAAAAACAGACTCAGTTACCCCACATTTTCATTAAGTATCAGATGCTAATATTTAAACAAATTATTTAGATTTTTGCAGCCTTTATTTTTTTATGCAAGTAAGGGAATTAATACTACTTCAATCATTAATTTGGTTTTTTTTTGTTATAAAGTGTTGTATATAATAAAACATTTCATAACAACTCAATCTACATTAGCCCTTTTCTCTTTATTCAGTAAAGGTGGTTTGAATGCTTCTAGAACATATGCGTTATGTGCCTCTGTATTCCAATACTTAATTTAGTATTGGAACATAACAGCTTTCAGTAAACGTTATTGGATAGTGGGATTCATTATGATAAACACAATAATGCGGTGAGGCATGGAAAGTCTTAAGCTTCTATCATAACAGGTTTCTAAAAATATTTACTTCATTTCTCAAAGTGTTTTAAAATAGAAATTTTACATTTATTAACTATTAAATAACTCTGTGTGATTTAAATACTTTGAAGAATTTTTTTCTCTAAAGGACCCAAAAAATAGAAATATGTAAGAAAATATAAATAACTTTTTAGGTCCAATATACTTCTTATAATGTGTAGGCTATAAGTTATATAGTTACTTAAAATATTAAATATAAAATGTATGTGTATATATGTATATACAATTTTGGATGTCAGCATGATTAAATAGATTTTTGTAGTACTGGAAGGTATCTCATTTGCCCATTTTATAATGGGAAATTATATTTAAGAAATAATTTAGGAATATTTTTATAATATTTTTATTTTTTTATTTTTTATTTTTTTTGTTTTTGTTTTTGTTTTTTGGTGGTACTGGGGTTCCTGGAAGCCCTTCTTCCTCCGGGCTACACTCCCAAACCTATTTTATATTTTTGAAACAGGGTCTCTAAAGCCAGCGCGGCTGGCTTCGAACATGCGCGATCCTCCTGTCTGCCTCCCAAGCGCGGGGATTACAAGCGTGCGCCACCACGCCCGGCTATAATATTTTTAAAATTAAGAAATATTTTCTAAGCAACCTGTGTAAGGAAAAGCATACTAAAATCAAGAAAGAAAATAAAAGAGCCTATTTTTATTTCTTAGTCAAGAGTCAGATGATCTGAGTTTGAGATATAGATTGGCTATACTCTTGCACAGTGACATTACGTCTTCAAGCTCTTTCTCACACTCCTTCTAATGTTTAATACTGTTTTGTTATTAAGCCCAAAGGTGGCCATTAATACAGTTTAAATCTTTTGGAAATTATGCAAAATTAAGGGACATGATAAAAGAAATAATAATTGAGGTACTAAAGCACTACATATCATAGTATTCTTACTAATAATGGAAGCAATGTAAAAACAAAATCACTAATGGCTGCCTTGGCTAAACTATTTCATAAGCTATATTTTAAATATACTTGATTACTGTATTTTATTTAAAAATGTTTGTCAATAAATGTCAAGTCATTCAATGTTAATCATAAGACAAAGAAAAAATACTTAAGAAGCGATTGTAATTTTCCAGAAGGGAGTAGTTATGCATTTAAATGGTAAATAAATAAATATTGCTGAAATTTTCCCCATTTTGTGTATGTGCATGTATTTGTGTGTGAGTGTGTGTGTGTGTGTGTGTGTGTGTGCATGCCTACAGGTGTGTTAATCTTAATAAATAGGTGAAGCCAAACAAAATATTTAGGATAATATAATTAGAGATACATTTGTGCTTTATAGGCAGTGATAGAAGTAATATACCCACAATGTAATATAAAATAAATTCTTTCACAGCAGCCAGTAAAGGTAAGTCAAACTGCATTTTGGCCAACTTTTCAGCATCCTGTCAATGGGAATAGAAATATTAGGAAAAGAAGGGAAGAGACAGATAGCGACTATTGGTTGTGGTCACTATTCTCACTGTTAAAATACAAAACACCTGGCCATCACAAGTTAGAGAAAGAAATATTTATTTGCTCATAATTATGTAGATTCCAGGGGTTTAGTCCATGTTAGGCTGTGTATTAAATCTGCACAGCTCAGGGCCAAATGAGGAGCAAAGAGGTCCTGCCCTCAGGTAGGCTGAAAGAAGATAGTAAGGGAAGGAAGGACCATCTCTAATGGTTATCATCTATAAAAGGCTACACTCCTCAGCAATTAAGCCCCACCTCCAACATAGCTGTCTTAGCTCCTTGATGTCTAGGGTGACATTTTGCAGCCAAATCATAATACCATCTGAGCAAAGTATTTCAATTCAAGTGTAGTTTTCTTATTCATTAATGGATAGCTATAGGAGAAAAGGTAATTCTACTGTAGTTGGTTATCTTAATATATAGTGAGCGGGGCATGGTGGCGCATACTTATAACCCTGCACTTGCAAGGCAGAGACAGCAGGAAATGCGCAGGTTCGAAACCAGCCTTGCTGGCTTATGAGACCCTGTTTCCAAATTTAAAAATATAAAATAGATCTGGAAGTGTAGCCCAGAGGTAGAAGGGTTTCTAGGAGCCCCAGTAACACACACACACACACACACACACACACACACACACACACACTATATATATATATATATATATATATATATATATATACATTTTACTATAATTTATTGTGTCTTATGTTATGTTTTTTATTTAAAATTATTGTATTTGAAAGGTATTTTTTACATTTGTATGTGTTATATACATATAAACTTATATAAATAACTAAAATATTATCAGTAGTTATTTTTAGTGATAGCATTATGGGTAATTTTCTGTATTTTGTTATAATTATCTGTATTTCTTCTAAAGTTCTGCAAATAAAAGCTGATTTTAAGTAGTACCACTTTATAACAAAAGTGGCTATTTTGAGGATTAAATAAAATAGTGTACATAAAAAACTAACAAAAATTTAATATATAACAAAAGTTCATCATGTAAATTAATTTTAGTATATCAATTTTAAAATAAGTAAATATATCCCTTTAGTATTAATATATGAATAACTCTGAAATTAGTTGATTAATTGTAAAAATTAGAACCTACTGACTCCTTTATAGTTTTACTTCTTTGCTTTGTATCTTATATTTCAGGAAGAAAGCAAAAATTAAGAGGGCAAGCTTAAATCCTGAGTAAGATATTATTCCACTGTTCTATGATTGTTTAATATTGCATATGCAGGGGTTCATATGAAAGTTGAAACTCAGAGAATATCATTTGCTTCTTTATTGTATTTATAGAGAAAACCAAAAAATGATGGTAGGAAAGGTATGAGTGAGACTGAAAAAGGTCTTTAGATATGGTAATATGACACTTTTCTTTCCTTTTGAAAACAGCTGTGTTTAGCCCTTCCAAAATTTCACCCCATTCCCTCCCCCTTCCTCCTTCTCATATTTGGCTTACTGTTTGACATGTCGGTAATTGTATGTCATGTATATTAGGGAATTTCCCTCTTCCCCCCTCTTATCTCTCTCAGGTCACCTTAATTGCTCATCTATGGTTTCTTCTTTGTCTAGAGTTTCTATGACTCTTTTTCTCTCTATCTTCCATATATTAAGGGGAGTATCAGATATTTTACTGGTAGTGACTGACTAATCTCACTTAGTTTAATATTCTCCAGTTCCATCTATTTCCCTGTAAATGGGTAATTTTGTTCTCCTTTATGGCTGAGTAAAATTTCACTGTGTACATATCCCATGCTTTTATAATCCATTGGATATCTTGGCTGGTTCCATAGTTTGGCAATTATGAATTGTGTAGCTATAAATATAGATATGCATGCATTTGTTTGGTAGTTTGGGTAGATACTCAGAAGTGGTATTGCTATATCATATGGTAGGTTTGTTTCCATTCTTTTGAGGATCCTTCATACTGTTTTCCAAATTGGTTGCACTAATTTGCAATCCCACCAACAATGTATTAAAGTTCCCACTTCTCCACATCATCACCAACATTTGTTGTCATTTGTATTTTGAATGATTGCTATTCTAGTTGGAGTTAGGTGAAATCTCAGGGTAGTTTTGATTTGCATCTCTCTGATTGCTAATGATGTTGAACATTTATTGGCCATTTGAATTTCTTTGTGAAGTATCTATTTAGTTCACTTCCCTATTTTTCGATTGGGTTATTTCTTTTCTTAGTGCTGAGTTTCTTGAGTTCTCTGTATATTCTAGGTATTAGTTTTCTATTGAAGGAGTAGTGGCAAAAATTTTCCCCCATTCTGTATGCCTCTACTGTCTTGTATTCTATTAAGATGTATGACAATACACCAATAAAAAATTTAAAAAACCAAAGAAACAAAAACAATACACCAAATATTAAGCATTGCTTAAATAATGTAGTTTAATCTCAATCTTTCACTGAAGAAAAACCTGAAAAAATTTTTCTTTTATTTTTTTATTATGAAACATGGTCTCATTAAATTGCTTAGCAACTTACTAAGTTGCTAAGACTGATTTTGAACTTATGCATCTTCCTCCCAAGTCTCTCAAATATTGCAGTTACAGGCATGTGTCACCACACTCAGCTATTCAATTTCTTTTTGACTTCTTGGTATCATGTCTGAAAGGTTCAAGTCCTAAATTAGGAACTTGAACTTATGCTATAAAGTTTTCTCAACTCCTAGCAGGCTTTTTAGACATAGACCATTAAGAGTCATAGAATTTCTTTGTTCTCAATGTGTCAGGAAGCGGGTGCAAATTCTTCTGGTCTTTTTTTTTTTTTTCAGTACTGAGGATGAAACCCAGGGGCATTCTACCTATGTACCTACAAGTGACACCTTCAGCCTTACTTTTCATTTTTTATTTTGAAACAGGGTCTCACTGAGTTGCAAAGAGCCTCACTACATAGCTGAGTCTGTCTTCAAACCATGGTTCCCCTAGCTCAGCTTCCAAAATTCTGGGATTACAAGCATGCACCACCACACCTGACTTGTTCTGGTTTTCTTACTGTGCTCGTCTTTCAGTGTCCTATAGCCAGCCTGGCATGAACATTTCCTTTTTACTCTCCCTACTACATCTCTGACCGATTCCAATAGTCCTTTATATGTTGGTTAAAGTTTATTTACTAAGAGAACAATATACAACCTTCATGCTCTGTTTCAAAGGGAGCATCTTTTATATTCTATTGAATATAATCAATACATTAATAAAGGCTACCACCTTTCTCATCTCCAAACTCCTACTATAATGACTACATACTATAAATACACATTGAATCTTCATGGTTAACACAATTTTTTAAATTTTATTTGATTGTTTTACTTTTACAAAAGGTGTTTAGTATAAAAATATAAATGTAAAACGTAAAATACTACACCCACGCTATTTATCTGTGTTCTATCTAGTTATAAGCTTAAGCTACATGTTTTGTATATTTGTTTACCCCAAGTTTTATTTACCTTCCATTATGTATGTACCACCCTTGTTTCATTCTTTTAGCTGATTTTTATAATTCTATAGTGCTTATACTACATTTCTCATTAGTTACATTTATTATTAATTGATGCATAAAATAATAAAAAATGTGTGTTAATGGATGTAAAATAATATTTGATGCACATATGCATTGTGTAATGCTTAAATCAAGTTAAACAGATATATCTCCTTAAACATGTACTATTTATATAGTGAAAACGTTTGAAATCTTTTCTTTTAGCTGTTGGAAACATATAGTTCATTACTGTTATTTATAATCATCCTGTGCAAAAACACACCAGAATGTGTTACTACCATTACTTGATACCCATTGATAAATCTTTCCCCATCCTTTTCTTCACTCACTCTCCCCAATCCCTACTCACCACATACTCTCAACTTCTGTAAAATCAACTATAAATTCCACATTTTATTGAAATCATACTACTTGTGTTTCTGTGCCTGGTTTATTTTACTTAACATAATGGTCTCTGGTTTTATCCACATTGTCACAAAAGAATTTCATTTTTATATAGTAGAACAGTATTTATTGTGTATATGTACCATAGGTTTTATCTATTCTCCATTAATTGGATATCTTTTGTTATTTCCATTACTTAGCTATTGTGAATAGCACTGCAAAAAAAATTAAAACATGGGAATACAAATTTCTTTTCATCATACTGATCCTTTCCTTTGGTTATATGTTCAGTAATGGGACTGTTAATCGAAACAATAATTCTAGTTTTCAGTTTTGAGGAACCTCCATACTGTTTTCCATAATAGTTTCTATTAATTTATATTCTCACCAACAAAGTGCAAAGGTTTTCCTCCTCTTCCTCTTCCTCCTCTTCCTCCTCCTCCTCCTCTTTCTCCTCCTCCTCCTCCTCCTCCTCCTCTTCCTCCTCCTCTTCTTCTTCTTCTTCTTCTTCTTCTTCTTCTTCTTCTTCTTCTTCTTCTTCCTCTTCTTCCTCTTCTTCCTCTTCTTTTCTCTATCTCCCACTCCCCCTCTCTTTCTCTCCCCTCTCTCCATGCATATAAATACATGTTTCTGGATATCTTTCAAATTTTAGTCCCAACATACTTCAGTTGTTCGCCAATTTCTGCTTTTCAAAAGGTTGAGCATGGCTCATAATTAAGCATATTTGGGCTCTACAAGCTTGATGAACTCAAAGGAACGTCTTTCACTCTCCTTATTCTATCACTGTTGTCAAGAGAGATGGGATTAGCTTAGTAAAGAAAGCTATGTGCTGTAAAGTCTCAATTACAACTTATCCTTTGGTTAGGGAATCATCACATAAGTGCCAGCTGAGAAATTATTTAAAACAGTTTTAGTTTGTTGGGGGAGAGGTGATAGTTTTAGTTTGTTGGGGGAGAGGCAAATCCAAAAGTCATAGTGAAGGCATGGTTAACAATGAGAACATTTCTGTAGGGTACTGGGGAGAGAATGGAGAATACCACTTAACTACAATGTAAGGTATGAAAACACCCTCATTTAACAGACTTAGTAATAATCCTGCCATCAAAAAAGGCCAACACACTCACTTAGAATCATTGCCCTCTAGTCAAGAGTTAGAGAACAGCTGTTGTTACAATCCAGACAGAAGAGAATATTCAAATGAGAGAGTGGCAGTTTTCATTGCTAGGAACCCTAAGGGCAAGCTATTCCCAGCAATATGAATTAGGTACATAAGGCAAAGAGAACAACTTCTGTGTAGAAAGGCCATCTGTACTTCACTGATGTTGCCAAGAAACATCTAAATCTGCACTTGACTTGGATTAAATACACTAGGACCTCGGGGTCTCCATAGCTTTCTAGACCATCTTTGGTGAGACAACTTCCAGCCCACTCTCATTGCCAAAGCAAACAAAGTAAGTGGATCTCAATCATTAACAACTAAGTTCCTGTGTGGCCTCTTGAACTGCATTGCTTCCTGCTGACCTCACAGAAGGGAGAGTGATCAGCATGTTCTGGAAGGGAGCCCTGCTACCTTGAGCCCTTCCTCTCTAGGTACTTAGATGCTCAGAATAAATCTTAGCTTTCCACTGCCAACACTAAAATGTAGCTCAAAGTTAGAGGCTTAAACCAACACACCTGGATTATCTTATACTTTGATTATCATAAGATTTTAGAGATCAAAAGTTAAAATGGATTTTATGAGCTAAATTGAAAGTATCAGCAGAGTTGCATTTCTTCTGGAGGATTTAGGAACATGTTTTTATTGCCCTTTCTATCTGCCATAGGCTACTGCATTTCTCCTCTCAAGCCTCCCTTCCTCAATCCCCCACTTCCAGTTCTTCAGAGTTCATCACTTCAAACTATCCTATTGCTACATCTCTTCTCTGACTGTAAATAACCGTGCTGCTCTTTCTTAAAAAGTTATTTCTGATTACATTGGGCCCATCCAGATTATTCAGGAAAGTCTTCTCAAGATCCTTAAGTCAATCAAATAAGCTAAGTCACTTTCTTTTTTTCCCCTCTTTCTTTCCTTCCTTCCTTTCTTTCTTTCTTTCTTTCTTTCTTTCTTTCTTTCTTTCTTTCTTTCTTTCTTTCTTTCTTTCTTTCTTTCTTTCTTTTGCGGGTCTGGGGATGGAACCCAGAGGCATTTGACCTCTGAGCTACACCCTCTGCCCAATTTTTTATTCTTTATTTTGAAACAGGGTCTCACTGAGTTGCGAAGTGCCTCACTAAGTAGCTGAGGTTGTCTGAGAACCGTGATTCTCTGGTCTCAGCCTCCCAAATGCTGGGATTACAAGCATGTGCCACCACACCGGGCTCGGCTCTTTTTTCATGTAAAGTAACAGGTTGCTGAATTTTGAATGTGACTATCTTTGAGAGGGGATAGGAGAGTGGCAACTATCCTGTCTGCTACAAAATATGTGTTTGAGTCTTGTGTTTAAACATACATATCTACACAGAAGGGTAGAAATCAATTTCAAGGGCATCTGAAAATGCAGGAGGTAAAGAAAAGACAAAGAGACTGAAAAGAACTTAACCTGCCTGCAACAGTGATGTGCATGAACTATATTTATGTGGAACAAAACCTGCATTTTTGAACTCAAATAGCCACAGTACTCCTTTGAAGCAGGGATAATCTGCATTCATGCACTAAACTTTTCTCATTGGCTGAAATGAGGCTTGGGTGTACATGTTTAAACTTGTGAGTCCTAAAACAGTCATCTGTGATTTTACATCACAGCAATAAAAAAGCGAACATTGGGTTAAATAAGGCTCATATTTAGTTCCACTCAGAAAGTTTTTAATAACGATGTAATAAAGGGCCATGTACCAGAATAAAGTCCCAAGGGACTAACAAAGAGAACGCCTCCCTCCCCTCTCTAAGCTTAAGTTCTACCATACTCCTATCTCAGTTTCCAGAACAAATTATGTCTCATTCACATTTTTCTGCCTTTGCCCTGAGCCATTCTCTTACCCAGAATGCCTCTCTCCTTTTTTCTCTATTAAATTCTACCTCGTATTTCAATTCTCAGCTCAAAGGCACTCTCTGGGAAATTTACCTCCATCCCCTGAAAGTGGCATTAATCACTCCCACCCAGAACTCATATAAATCTTTAAGTGGTACCACATTTTAGTCATGTATATGCCATCCACAGCCAGTCAAGCACACTGCACATTCTTAATCAATAAATGTGAGTTGAACTGAATTGGATTATTTCATAACACTACCTAAAGTGTCACTTAATAAAAGGAGTTTTCCCACTCGTGATAAAAGAGAAAGCAACTAAATTTTTCCACCCTCAGAACAATGACTTTTTAAACACTCGTGTGTATAAGAATCAGCTGGATAGTTTGTATAAATGGAGTTCATATACTCTCCATCAGAGAATAAAAATCAGTAGGACTCATGTGGGTCCCAGGGACTTTCATTTTAAAAAAGAACTCAGAGATATGAGGGCTGGGGGTTATTTTAAAAACGGTAAGTAGAAATTCTAATGGACCCATGTTCCTGCAGAGAATCATTCCCTACTTACAAGTTAAATAATATCCTTTTAACCGGGCCTGATGGCGTACACTTATAATCCCCATGCTTAGCAGGCAGAGACAGGAGGATAGCACAGGTTCGAAGCCAGCTGCTCTGGCTTAAGAGACCCTGTTTCCAAATAAAAACGTATAAAAATAGGTCTGGGAGTGTAGCCCGGAGGTAGAAGGGTTTCTAGGAACCCCAGTACCACCAGAAAATAATAATAATAAAATAATATCATTTTATAGTAAATACTTTGTTTGATGAATGAAGGACTCCATAGGGTGAAACAAGAGCACTAAAGACATTAAAAATGAGACATCAAATGCCAATGGTTTGTGAGAGATGTCAAACAAAAGAGGTAGGCCTCATGATTGTTCCTGCTTATTCTCTGGGACACATTTCCAGGTATACTTGAGTGAAGGAAATGAACGTAAACCCAGAGAAACCAAGGTGGAAAGAGTTTGCTGGGCAAAATATTGGAGAGGAGAGTAACCCACAGAAAAGGAACTACCTAAAATAGCACAGAATTTCTCTCAAGTACTCAGCTATATGTTGGTCATTATATGTATATAAGAAGAGATTCAGAAAAAGTTAATATGAGGATAAGAAATTGAAAGGGAAGTGAGCCAGTGACTGTCAATTCTGCCTAGCCAAAAAGAGCTCCAGTTACAAATAAAAAAAGTGGAGAACCTTACAATGAAAGAAGCTTTGGTTAGAATGCTAACAAGAATAGTTTCTTATGATAGTGAAAAAATAACCTTAAGTTAAATGGTTCCCTAATTTTGCTAAAGTGTGACAGGCTGATTTTTATTTTTATTTATTATTATTATTATTATTATTATTATTATTAATTTATTTTTTTGTTATGATGGGGTTCCTGGAAGCCCTTCTACCTCCGGGCTACACTCCCAGACCTATTTTATATTTTTATTTGGAAACAGGGTCTCCTAAGCCAGCACATGCAGCTGGCTTCGAACCTACGTGATCCTCCTGTCTCCGCCTCCCAAGCGCGGGGATTACAAGCGTTCATCACCACGCCAGGCATGACAGGTAGATTTTTAAAAAGGTCACCAAGATTCTTGCCCCAGTATACATGTTCTGTAAGTATAATCCTATTCCTCTGCATATAGGTATAATCTGTGAATTTGACGGGATACCATATTAACAATTAAAATATGTTATATGGCTAAGATAGAGTTTGCAGGTATAGAGTTTCAAGTTAGCTGAGTTTTGAGTTAATAAAAGATTATCTGGGGTGTGTCTGTTTAATCTGGTGGAATCCCTTCAGGAAGGAATTGGGCTCCTTTAGAAGAGAGGGAATTTTCTAATCTCTTTGAAAAAGTAACCACCATATTATGAGAGAGGCGTGAGCCACCCAAGATATCCATCAATAGATGAATGGATTCCAAAACTATGAGATATGTACACAATGGAATCTTACACAGCCAGAAAGAAGAACATAAGTCCTTTACTGGAAAAGAGATGGAACTAGAGAACGTTATGCTATCTGAGATTAGTCAGTCAAAAAAGGTAAAAATTGGGTGCTGTCCCTAATATGTAAAAGCTAGAAAGGAAATGGGTTATGGGAGGAACTGTCGACAAAGAAGGAGAAACCATAGATGAGCAAATGAGTGGGGGGAAGAGGAAAATTCCCTGATGTACAAAATGTATATTCACAAACATGTCAACGTCAATTAGTAAGCCAAACATGAGAAGGAGGAAGTAGGGAGGGAAAGAGGTAGGAATTGGGGAAGGGTTAAATGAATGATATGTGCATGTACGCCTTTACCATCTTGTACTCCTTTAAGATGTATGACAACAGCACACCAATAAAAAAAAAATACAGAGGTTTCTAGCATTGAGTATTAGAACCTTGCTCACAGCCAATCAAAAAAGTGGTTCCTGTTAGAAAATTTCCCTCTCTCTCCCTCCCATCCCACTCAGGTCACCTTATTTTCTAATCTATGGTTTCTTCTTGTTTGTCTGTAGTTACTCCTATGACCCATTTTCTCCCTAGCTTTCATATATTAGGGAGAACATCTGATTTCTTACTTCTTGTGAAGTACTAATATCATTTAGCATCATGCTTTTCAGTTCCATCCATTTCCTTGTAAATGAGGTAATTTTGTTCTTTTATGGCTGAGTAAAATTCCATTGTATACATATTCCATAGTTTTGTAATCCATTCATCTGTTGTTGGACATATTGGCTGGTTCCATAGCCTGGCAATTGTGAATTTTCAAAACAAAATTGGATGTTCTTCCTAATATGTGGAAGCTAGGGAGAAAATGGGTTATAAGAGGAACTCTAGAAAAAAAAATGGAGATACTATAGATAAGCAAATAAGGTGACTGAGGGGGATGGGAGGGGGAAAGAAGGAAATTACCTAATGTTCATGATGTACATTAACAAACATATCAAAGTCAATCACTAAGCCAAATATGAGCAGGGAGGGCGGGAATCGGGTAAGGGCTAATTGGGCGATGTGTGCATGTATGCCTCTACCATCTTGTACTCCATTAAGATGTATGACTATAATGCCCCAATAAAAAAATTAAAAATATATAGAAAAGAAAGAAACAAAAAATTGCTCTAGGACTTAAAAGACACTAAAAGCCCTTGCATTCTCTCAAAAGTATTGTTTCTATAGATTTCAGAATCAGTTTTCTGGCTACATTGCTGTTGTTTAGTCAAAAGCTGCTCGCTCCACAGTCTCTGACCTATCTCTGTAATCAATCTTTTCTATCCTTTTTTTCCTTCCTTTTCAAATAGAAGAAAAATAATTTAATTATAAATATGTTTTGCTTTCCATGAATCTGTCATCTAATTATCACTTAACTAATTAAGACAAGAATGTTAGTATACCTTAATTAAGATAATATCAAAAAGAATTCCAAAGATGACCAACATTTGTTATTTGTTATATTAATTTGTAATATTGTAAATATTCTTACTTTAGTAAATTATTTCTCTATTCTACTTGGGCTCACAATTATATTTTAGGGATAGCTTGAGGAATATTATTTTAAACAAACTTTTAAATGATTCTACTTCTGTCTGATAATGAAAGAATATTTTACAAGTAATAATATTCATATAATTTAAGCAATACTTTGCCAACATTTTGAGACCTAACATACTCTAAGAGTGAGGACTATTGAAATAAACATGAATATGTAATTAAATGGAATGTATACCTGGGTTGCTCTTAAAAGCTTTTTCATTTTATTTTATTCTTACCAAAGTATTCTAAATAATGTAGCTATTGGTAGAAAGAGAGTATCATCTAGAATGTACATTGCAAAGAAATTTGTCAAAGTTACATAGTACAAAAGTGTCCCAAGCCAGTGGGGCATGTTTGTACTCCCCTGAGTGACCCAGCAATCATCCTCTTGGAGATTTATCCAATGTCATTAAAAGTTTCCATTTAATCAAAAACTTGTACACAGTTATCCTGGAAGCAACCAATTCCTTCAATGGCTGAGTAGATGAATACAGTGTGGAGTATTTATACAGTGGAATACTGTAATACTACACAGGAATATAAGGGAATAAATTGTTAACCCATGCAAGCACTTTGAGTGAATCTCAAGACCATTCTGATTAGGGAAAAATAATGAATGTTTTCATTTATGTAACTTTTTTTCATTAAAACACTAGAGAGACGAAGAATCAATTTGAACTTAACAGAGAACAGGACCTGGGGTTGGAGAGCAGGATAGGTGCTAATGCAGAGATATCTCAAGATAATTATTCTGTGTGATAACATTTTATTTTGACTGTGTGGGTGTTAAACAAATTTTTGCATGAGATAATATTGCATAGAACTGTATATACACAGATTAATAGTATTTTTAAAAAGTGAAATTAAGTAAAGTTCATTAAGTTAGCAGTGATATATCAAACTTACTAATTTTCTGCTTATTGATATTGTATTATATTGTGCTATAGCTACATAAGGTCTCACCATGGAAGAATCTGAGTAAAGAGTATGTAAGATTGGTACTATTTTTCAAGAAGGAATTAGTTGCAACTTTCTAGATTTCTTTTTATTGTGCTCCGTTTTAAATATGGTAGGCAAAATTAAACAAGTATATTATTTTTGCTGATGAAAATTTATAGGAGGCTTATTTCTGGTATAAAATCATTGATCACTGTTTCATCTGGAGACAATAAATTGGTCTGTAGGAACAATGCTCCCAATCCAGTAAATATCACTTATATTATGTCTACTAGCTGCCAAATTGCAGTTTGAATTCCAACCATACTGATGTGTTTATTATCTTTTCATCCTTAATTTGAGGACAATTTCCTGAATGAAAATTGTCCATACTCTCTAAAATGTCACAGCCAATTCATCCCAATTTAATTTGTAAAAACATGTGTTCCTTGTTTGATGGTTCTACTAAACTTTGTATATTCTTTAGTCATGGTACATTACCTAAAGCTACTTTTTTAGCCAGGCTTGGTGGCGCATACTTGTAATCCTAGAATTCGAGAGGCTGAGACTGGAGGATCATGGTTCGTGGACAGCCTCAGGTACTTAGTGAGGCTCTTTGCAACTCAGTGAGACCTTGTTTCAAAAATAAAGAATAAAAAAAAAATAGCAGGGGTGTAGATTGGAGGTCGAAGGCCCCTGTGTTCAATCTCCAGATCTGTAAAATAAATAAATGAATAAATAAATAAATAAATAAATAAAGTTATTTTTGAAACATCTCTTACTATGTAGGTAGTATATTATTTTCATGAAGTCATCTGCATGTTTAATTTATTTTCCTCAATTTCACATTGAGAATATTTCCCATAAATTTGGCTGGGCGGTCTCCCAATTTTCTTTCCATTACTGAACTGTCACCCAAGCTAAGAACCTTAGAACCTTATTATCTTGGACTTCTCCTTATCCACTATACATATTTATGCATTTAAATCTTTTTTTTTTGTGTGTGTGTGTGTGTGTGTCAGAGAGAGAGAGAGAGAGAGAGAGAGAGAGAGAGAGAGAGAGAGAGAGAGAGAGAGAGACTGGGTATTAAATCCTGAGGCATTCTAACTCTGAGATACACCTGTGGTCTTTTTTATCTATTTTTTGAAACAAGGCTTCACTACTTGATGAGGCTGGTCTTGAACCTGTGATCCTCCTCTCTCAACCTCCAAAGCAAAGTACCAAAACAAAGATTACAGGCATGCACCCTCACACCCAACTGGTTTTCTATAATGTGTATTCAGACACTTCATTTCTTCATCATTCGCTTATTACAATTTTATAGTCTGTCTCCAGTGTTGGCCTCACTCATCCATAATTTATACCATCTTTCTGACACATAAAAATAGTCTTGTTGCTTACTCTCTGTTCTTTAACTTTACCATTCCCAAGTCTGTTTCTTTCTTTCTTTCTTTTCTTTTATTTATTTACTTTGGTTCTGAACTCTCACCCATATTTTCATTCTGCACAAAACATTTAATTTTCTATCTGGATGTAGAATCTAAATATATATATACATATATATGTATATGTATATATATATATATATATATATATATATATATATATACACATATATATGTAACTGTTGAATCTAAGTTCAGAATACCATCACTCTGGGCTCTAGGCAAACCATTTTCAACTAAATCAAATGATCCAGCACTTGCCAAAAGCTCAGCTGAAAACCTAATAGCTGAGAAAGAGAGACATGATCAGCAAACTTCATTCCTGAATTAAGTTAAATAGCACATGCAGTGTACTTAGTGTGCATTTACTTAGCTACTCAGTTGCAATACCATCACTGAATTATGATTTGATTTTCTGGCTGCAGCTTAAAAAAAACAGTTTATAGTCATAGAGGATAACATAGCTGCTTATCATTAAAAAATCATATCTAAAGAAGGCATGGATTATTCAATTTACATAATATTATTAAGGCTGATATGCCTTTATGAAGAGCCCCAAGTGTTGCAAGACACTTTTACCAAAGCAGGCTATATTTTGAGTATTATATTATCAAAGCAATACTCTATTTTTGGATAAAACTTCGTCATTTCTTAATGATGAAAAGAAACACATGTTAACTGTAGTTCTCTCTCTTTATCTATTTTATTAATCCAAGCATTTTTGGTCTATTTTAAATTTTTAATTAACATCATTTTAAGTGATTTAAATTTAGATGTTTTAAAAGAATCAGGTGCTTCATTATATTTCTTGAAGATAAGGTATCATAAATTTAAAAAAAGCATCACACCTGTAACATCAATATTTGGTTTTCCTACTATCATGAACACAAAACTCTCAAAGCTAGAATAATTATCTTCATCGAAAAATAATATTCTTCAATTTTATAACTTTTATTAATAACTTCATTATTGTTTGAAGATTTTATGACTATCCCTTTTGCTTTCAACATCTAATTTCAAAAAATCATCTTTTTTATTGTCCCATACAACAGCACATTTCACAACAGCCAAATTATACAACAAACCCCAGTATCCATCAACAGATGAGTGAATTACAAAACTATGGGATACATACACAACAGAATTTTGCTCAGCAATAATGAAGAACAAATTTATGTCATTTGTAGCAAAAATGGATGGACCCAGAGAGAACATTATGTTAAGTGAGATTAGCCAGTCACCTAAAGTGAAGGGTCATATGTTTTCTGTCATATGTGGAAGAAAGGGAATAATTATAATACCAGAACAACTTTAGATAGTGGAAGAGAAACTCCAGTTCAACAACATAGGTTGTTTTGGGGAGGATGGGTTGGAAGGAAGGAAAATTAATGAAGGAATAACTTCCTTTGACATTATGTACATATGTGAAAATACCTACCAGTCTCAGCATTTTGTATGGGGAAAGGGAGCTGGGAGGAAACTCACCAAGTGCTGTGTGCATGTGTCTAATTATCACTGTGAACTTGATTGTGATGTGAGACTATAATGCACAAATAAAAATATTTTAAAAAGTCATTCACATATATCCCTTCTTTCTTTTAATATCTATCAATGTGGTTAGGCTTAATAATTTATGGATTTCTGTCAGAATCCACCAATAGAACTCTGTATCTTCGGAGATGTACACTTTCAAAGTTAATTTTATTATTATGGTACTCATCTTTAAACTGAAATATAGCTTGATTCTTGTAGTATTTTCAAACCTTTTATGATGAGATCCATTCTAGTTGTTGAAGATATTATTTCAGTCTTTGTTTTGTTTTTACTATAACTTGACCTTATCTGAGTTTAAGGACATTTTAATGTGGTCCTTTTGATTTTAGAAATATTAATCTTAGTCATTTTCTCACATTATTTTAGTACAATGTAAAGGAAATATATTAAGTGTGATTTAAGGATGCTACTTTCATATTTTACTTTGTATGCAGTTTTATAAAACAATTTCTTTTTCAGGTAAAATAAATGTGAATTTGAATATATTTTTGTATCAAATAGTTGCATTAAAGTGTTAAAATCCATGTCCCATGGACTTCTTTATTTTCCATATTTTTCATCCTTTTTCAAACACCGAGATGTTTTGTTCATCTCACTTGGTGCTATCTTTTTCAAGACTTTATTGTTAACTGATGCATCCTTAACTCTCGGTTAAACCATTGATGACCAATATCTCAGACATGAAATTACTCTTTTTTGGTCAGTCTCTGCAAAATGCTATCAAAACCCTTTATGATATTTTTTCATTTCTTTTTTTATATCTACTTTAAAAAGTGACAGATCCTGATAACCAGTCTCCTTAAAGATAAAATACATGTCACATAAACCATGTGTTCCTTATTGTGCCATGAACGTTGAAAGGACTCACTAAATACATAATGGATGGTGAATGAATAAATCATTGTGCTAATAAAAGTGGTCTGAGAGATTTGATATTACACTAGTTTCATACCTCTGTCTTCATATAATCAAAATGCTATTAAAGTGATCTATTGCTCTAATTTATTTTAAATGTACAGCACATGATTTTATTTTAGTAGTACACTACTTAGTAAATGTCAGGTTTTCTTGATAGAAGGGAATCAAACTACAAGAATATTAAAAATTTTCCCAAGACTATACAGTTAATAAGACTGATCATTCAAGTCTAGTACTCATTCCACTGTTACCTTGCTTTTTATGTGCAAAATATATGCCAGTTACTCTATTTGAAATCATTAAATATAGCAAAATTTTGAATAGTACTCTAAGGGTCCTTAAAGTTTTTAAATTAAACAAAAAATCCATTTTAGTAGCAACACAAATACTATTTGGTATAAATTTAGTTACTCTGCTGTTTTTCTTCTTTTAAAAAATTTTTATTCAGTAATCACTATCAAAATGTTACCATGAAAATTAATTTCTATTTTTTGTTATTCACAAAAGTGTGTCCAGTGCAAAAACCATCTTGTAACACAAAAGTATGGAAATTCAAGCATTTTGTATGCATGATGCACAAACAGTCATAGTAATTAAAGCAATTGGCAAAGATAATACCTGGGTCAGATAACAGAAGGAAGATTAATTGTGACTGCCTTTAACATTGGTTTGTAAAATGGATTATTAAATAATTTATATGATTATAGCAAGACATCATTTTAAAAAGTATTTTCAGTTTTTAATTCAATTTTTGACAATTATAAATTGAGTAGATAATACCTGAGATCTTGATGGTTCATATGCAAACTTTATTTTCTGATAAAAAAGGGTCGATTTTGTACACTGATCAAAGAAAAATATAAAGATTAAGGAATAATGAACTTATGTGTAAGCTAAAATGACTTTAATATAAAATATGCACACATATTTTTATAAATAGTCAAAGATTGCTGGGCGTGGTGGCTCATGCTTGTAATTCCCCGCGCTTGGGAGGCGGAGACAGCAGGTTCAAAGCCAGCCCTGCTGGCTTAAGAGACCCTGTTTCCAAAAATTAAAAAGTATAAAATAGGACTGGGAGTTTAGCCCGGAGATAGAAGGGCTTCCAGAAACCCCAGTACCACCGGAAAAAAATAAAAGAAAAAAGAAAAAAGAAATAGTGAAAGATTGCTATAAAATAATCGTACATATTTTCTTGCTCTGTAGAGATTTTATTAAGAAAATATCTGATATCTGTCCAATTTAGTCTTATTTTATTTCTAAATATACTTTTAATTTTTTTATCACAAATTTGGGCAATCCAAAATTACTCCTATACCCACTGTGAGGCCTTCTAGGGTCACAAACACCTTGCTATCCTGTGGGTGGGTGGTTTACTTAAGAGTGACATAGATGGAACCTGGTTTTTGTTTTGAGCCAAAAAAAGCTCAATATCCAGTTCTTCAAGTCATTGACTGTGCTGCCATGGTCAAGTTGATTATCTATAACTAGGCTTCCATCAACCTATTTGTAATATGTAAGTATGTGTGTTTAAAGGTTTTTATATGTATTTAATAAAATACAGTTTTAAAAATATATTAAAAATTTAAGTGATAGAGCATTTTTTAGAGTTGTTGCTAGGGTTAAGTTAATTAAGTATATAAAATGATTAACAGAAGTCCAGTAGTAAAATATAAACAATTGCAGCTATTACTACCTCTTAACTTTCAGATTCTTCTAATTTGTCATCTTATAAATTTCTTCTTTTACCATGTATATTATCCTGAATTAACAGTACATATTATATTTTGCTTTGTAAGAATACAGAATTTGATATTCCTTTTTATATTTAGGCATACATTATTAACTTTTACTTTTTGTTGTTGTTGGTGGTGGTGGTGGTACTGGGGTTCCTGGAAACCTTTCTACCTCCGGGCTACACTCCCAGACCTATTTTATATTTTTTTTATTTGGAAACAGGGTCTCTTAAGCCAGCGCGGCTGGCTTCGAACCTGCGCAATCCTCCTGTCTCCGTTCCCAAGCGCGGAGATTACAAGCGTGCCCCACCACGCCCGGCACTTATACTTTTTAATATTTAAAATAAAATTGGTAATATTATTAGTACAGACTACCAGAAATGCATTCTGTACTGCGCTATAGAATGCTATACTGTGTGTTTAAAATTTCAATCATATTATATGCATTAGATGTATTAGAAGTTGATGAATAAATTTGACATTTAAAAGAGTAAGATGTTAATATTTCAATTTTTATTTAAATATAGAATTACGGCAATTAGAAAAGCAACATCGCATAAAGCATGTGTTACTTTTTTACTTGCTATATAGAATTTGAGGAAAATACACCTACAAGAAGTAATAAGGATCATGTCTAGTTTACCAGTTCAGTACAATTCTAAAAATACAAACAAAAAAACTCAAGTTTTGATTATAATCAGAGAATAATCCCTAAAGATTAAAGGCTTAATAAAATAAAGAACTATTTTATTTGAACTTATTTGTGTATGGTTTTATACATATAATGAAAGAAAGACACTTAGTTGTTTTGATTTTCTACTTTAAATAACATTTTCTGACTTTGATCTAAATGTGCTCTTAGGAATACTTTTTAAATTCATATTTCAAAAGGATGTTTTCCAGTTACTTTATGCCAGCATTATGAAAAAAACATTAGAGCTAGTGCCTGAAGAAAAATGAGTGTCTTGGTTTTCATTCATTACACTGAAAAAAAAATCCCACAAAAAATCATATGTATTAAAACTGCATAAATGATAATACAGTAATCCTAGCTCTAATTTTGACATGAGCTGTTGAGAACAAACCATATGTTATGTTCATAAATGTATTAAATACACCCAAATGAGTCTCACTTATGTAAGATGATTTCTAAATTATAATTTTTAGATTATGAATAGAGTGCTGATCAGAATTAAAAAAAAAAATCCTGAAATGTGCGCATCCTGCCATATCTTTAGCATTCTACTGTGAGTAAGCAACAAACCACCAGTTTGCCATGTGCCCTTTATATCTGAAAGGCCACCTGCCAACTCATTCCCATTTTTTCCTCAATGGGTTATCAGATGAATATAAATTAGTACAGTTAGGAGATTTTCAATAAGCACTGCATTTCCTATTCCATTGTAATATTGGTCAGATGGCAGCACTTACTTGATACTGTCAGATTCAAAGTCATGAAGTGTGACTTGCAAACCATTGTCCCCCAGTGATTAGCATACACAGGCCAGGCAGCATGACAATGATGGAGTGTCAACTAGTCCATTCCAATGCAAACAGCCCAAGTTGTTAGGGATTTTTTAAAACAAAACATGTGTTTCCAATTCTCTTTAATATACAATTGGCAGCAAGTCACTAACAGAATCTGTTGCATGGGCAAGTTGTTAATGTGTCTTTCTCGAAGGTAACAAGCAGATGTGAAAAGACCTGGTCAAGAAAGACAGCATACTGCACACTGGTATTTTATTTACCTCAAATCCTTGATAGGATGCAAAAATATGCAGATATACTATTGTGATGGTAATTATCCTCATCTAATAAATCAAAGGGGAATTAAAGTATCTTTCCTGAAATTATGTCAACTCTTGCCGGGGTTTAGCCCTAGCAGAGTTGAGGTTCCTGTGTTGGTGAGGGAAGCCGAGGTTGAAATGAGAGAAGAATTGCCACACGAAATAAGATTCAACCTTTTCCATTTTATTCAGGATTTGTTACAACTTTTATACTTTAGTTTTTGGCAGAAAAGCAAGGGCATAGCCATGTAAGCAGTATTTTCAAGGATGGGAAAAAGTTATTATTTACATACTTTAGGGCAGGGTGTCAGACATTTAAATAATCATAGTATGCTTTGTCGCACTTCACAAGGCTGACTCAAACCTAATCTTATACAGTGGCTCAAACTAAGGTCAGTTTGAACTTAATGTTTGGCCCAATAATTTTATCCTTGGGAAAAAATCTTTGCTGCCTGAGTCTCTCACAAGCCACTGCCCATCAGTTTTAGTTATAATGTTTATACATAAGATTCCAATTATATATATTAATCCAAATAATCCTAAAATAATTTTTTGAAGAAAGGAATGCTAGACATACTTCATGGGGGATTTACGCCATTGCAGATCCCCTGATCGAGCTTTCTCAAGATCTGCATATAATGCTATAGCAAACTATTAAGAATTTTTTTCAGCCAGGCATGGTGGTACACACTTATAATCCCAGCATTTGAGAGGCTGAGACCTGAAGATCGTGGTTCGTGGACAGCCTCAACTACTTAGTGAGGCCCTCTCCAACTTAGTGAGACCTTGTTTCAAAATAAAGAATAAAAAAAAAAGAACAGAACAGGGGGATGTAGCTCGGAGGTCAAATGCACCTGGGTTCCATCCCTCAACCCACACACACACACACAAAGAATTTTTTCATTTAAACATAATCATAATTTTTAAAATGTCATAAATTTTTGAACATTTCCTCAATGTCTATTGTTCTCTTTCTCAGGTTAGAGCATAGACTTAATTTAAAGCTACAACATTTCTTTTTTATTCCTTTTCTTCTTCCATAGTACTATCAGTCTTTCTTCCTGTCAGGTTTAAGATTCACCCATGTTGATGCAAGTAGGTTCATCTAACATATTTTCATTTTTGAATTAGATGAATGTCTCTACTATATGAGAAAATAAATTTTATTATATAATTGGGAAGCTTTGAAATTTTTTCTTTCAATTCTAGACTATTAATAATCTCAATATTAAAATCACATACATGTTTCTGGTATGTATATAAACACACTTTATGGTACATATAGAAATGGATTTTCTAGGTTTTAGTGTTTTCAATATTCTCAATTTTATATGATAACATTAAACTATTGTCCTAAGTGAATGTAATAATTTATATGGCTATGAATCAAATGATAGAGTCCCTATTTTTCTATATGCTCAGAAGGACTTGGTATTTTATAAACTTTTAATTTAGTTGATATAATTTAATTCTTATAAACAAATATTTTAGTAATGTTACTGATGCATCTAGACCATAATTGAGTAGTTGCAAAGATAGCACATGAACCATAATGCTGAAAATATTTACTGCGGTTCTTTACAAAAGAAGTCTTCCCAGGCCTTGTGTTAGTGCTCAAACATGAAAGAGACATGGAAAAAAGAAGATTTTGTGAGAAGGATATCTGCAATTAAATAAAAGAAAAGAGAAAAAATATAGCTTATGTACAAAAATCAATTGACATTAGAAAACAAGATCAGAAATTACTTTGATAAAATGAGTGAAAGAAAAAATAAATGATGATGGGCAGCATTGAAAACTAAAACAAAAATCAAATGATAATTTGTTAAGACTAACGACTGCATCATTACTTACTCTTGATAAACCCAGTGAATTCTATTTTAACAACTTATTTTTAACTTTAGTTATGTTAACAGATATGGTAACATTCACTTTCTCTCTTATTTTTATATCTATGATTAAAACATATGTTTTCTATGTTTTGACATATTTCTCCTTTGAGTTATATCTTTTTAAAAATTATTTTAAGTTGAATACCTAAATGTAATTGTGGCCCACATTAAATCAATATTGCAAATATGTTTTGAAAATTTTTGTATATTCTGATAATTTATTATGTTGCTTATGGATTTACCTTCATTGTAACTAAGGTCACATAAAAATTAAAAGTTCACTAATCTTAAAGTAGAATTTACATTCTTATAAATTGATAATTACTTCACTAATTGAGGAAAATATATGCGTGAAGTTCTAAGATTAAGGTCAATGGAAATTTTGTTGAACAGCCTAAGTTTTGCATAGTTTTGCAAATAATTTTCCAGATATTTTGTTTCATGACACTTTTATTAGGGAAGATAGGTAAAAAGTGGGAAAATGGGATACCAAATACTTAAAGTTTTGAAATTTATCCCAGAACAAAAGATTAATACTTTCTGTTATTTTTCTGTGACTTAACATTGAAATATTAGTTCCCAGAAAGCATTCTTAGTGACAGAGGGATTGCTAATATTCTCAGACTTGGTTCCCTGCCAATGAACTTTGCCTAAAATCCTTATTTTTAAAAACACAAACGTTGAGTATTTTTCTCTATTGCCAGTTTAAGAAGTTGAGATTAAATACTGCTTTCCAGCAGATTTATCAGTAGGCTAATCCTTCTGCTACTTTCAGTCAAGTGCAAGACTGATATGAAGAATGTTAAAATATATTTGATTACAATTCTGGAAATGGAAATGAGAACTTAACGATTCATCTGACTGTTCAATCAGAAAATGATTCCTACATCAGTGGCATGTACTCAATTATTTTTTATTTGTTTATTATTTGTGAACAATGCTGACCATGGAAAGGATACAACTAAAAACAAGAGTAACATTTTAAAATGTTAAAAATGTTTAAAATCTGCATCTTTAATAGTGTGGTTTCTAAGTAGTCATAAAAATTTTTGGCATGAGAAAGTCAGGTTCATATATATTTCTTGAGATTTGGAAAAATCTTGAATACCACTTGGCAATATATCATGTTGGGGCAAGAGCCAATGTTCTTAGATTGTATATTTTGAAGCAAAGTATTTGAAGACAAAATCAACTTGATAATTGGCCATAAAAAGGGCATTGAAAAGACCAAAGCTGTCTTTCTCTTTTTTTTTTTTTCTCTATAGACTTTAATAAGTAAAATTTGGTTATGTTAACCTTTTCTTTTTAAATTATCATTTACCTTTTAATGATGTTTATATTTCTCTAAATTCCCCTTAGTGAATGTATGTTTTTCTTCCATGTTGACATAACCTTTAGTATGGTTTTGGTTCTGTGTGTATTCACCATAACCTTGCTATTCTTTGAATAAAATGTTCTACCCGCATCTGAAATATATATTTTTTAATTATACTGTTTTTAAGGCTTAGTTAGAGCCATACTGCACTGATTTTAGGTGGTCAGTCTACCCTTCCATCTCACTCTGGAAAGGAAATCAAGAAATTAATTAAAACTTCTGACATTTTGCTATGTTTTTCTGCATTATCCATTGAGAGTTTCTAATAATTAGGACAATAAACATGTGGAAAGGCTGAGCTAAACTCCTCTAGTCACTAGTCATTAACGATTTACAACACCACTACCATCTCAGCCACTACTAATACTACCACTACCAATGCAGCCACCAATACTGTCACCACCATCATAGCCACCAGCACCACTACCACAATCACAACCACCAGTGATGGGGTGTGTCCATACAGCGCCTAAGGAGATTCGGCCTGAGCAGCCTACGGCCTAAGGCAAAACTTTAAGTAAAGTGATTCAGCAAAAAAGGGGCAAAGATGGCGCCTGGAGGAAGCTAGGAAGGCGTGGTTTCCCCATTCATTATGGTTGGGGAGACTGAGCGGTTTTTCCCTTTCTACCTTTAAAGGAGCTTTCCGCACACATGAATGGCTCATGTACTGGCCTGGGATTGGCTGTAAACTATGTGCTAGTGATCTTTATCCCAGATAGGCTAGGCTATTTCTCATGGAAATTCCCCCTTGTGGCTTGGTGCTATATATAGGACTGCTTGGAGAGAAATAAATGAGATCTTGCTTGACTTGACTCCCGGCTCATGGGTTTGTGTTCGAGTCGTCGGTACTCATCATCTTACCAAGCCCCGCCAGCTGTCGGGCTGGATTCCCGACACACCAGTACCATCATCATAGTCACCAGCACCTCCACCACTTTAACAGTTACCAACATCACCACCACCAGAACAGCCACCTGCACCACCATCATCATAGTCACTGTTACCTCCAACCCCATCACAACCACCAGCATCTTCACCATAATAATCATGAGCACCTCTACCACCTTAACAATTACTAGCATTACCAGTATCAATACCAGTATAATATCCACCAATACTGCCACTAACTTTACAGCCACCAGCACTCTTTATAATAGTCATCAGCATCTTCAACACCATCACAGATACCAACACCACAATCACCATCATTGCTACCAGCACCATGACCATCACCACAGCCAGCAACATTATCATCATCAAAGTTACCAACACCTCCACCTCCATCAGAGCCACCATCACCATCATCATCACTAGTACTACTATACTCATCCTTACCAGTACCTCATCACCAGCAATGTCATCATCACTTACATCTTCACCTCAAGACCAACATCATTAATTAAAGCATCTGAGATTCTGGTACATTTTTCTGACATTGTCCAATGAGAGTTCTTAATAATTAAGGCATTAAATGTGTGGAAAGGCTGAGCTAACCTACTCTACCTTTAGTCACTAGTCACTTAATCTTTTGAACAACCATTACCATCACAGTCACCAGTACTACCACCACCTGTATCACCTGACCACCAGCATAGGCACAATTGCCATCACCATCTCCAGGCTGTCACCTTTTAATAGCACATAATGCCCCTCAGGAGTAGTTAAAAAACAGTTCTCACTTCAACAGTTAAAGAAATAACTCGTCAGCCATTTTTACAACTCTCTAACTCAGAATTGAAAAGTTCTTTGCAGTTCTGGTAGAAAAAAATCTACACTTGGTATAAGGTATTCAGAAAAAAATATATAATTTATCTAAATAACTAGATAAAAGGAACTAGTGCATTATCTTGAAGAGATATCTTGATTTTATTATATCTGTCTTTTTCAAACTGCAAGTCTATACATAAGTGTTAATACATTTTTAAAATTCAATCCCATTCTGGGCTTTTATAAGAAAGCATTCATTTTAGTTTAGGGCTACAGAGTTCAATTCTCTGACTAAAAAGATAAAGGACAACTTAAAAGTGAAGACCAATGTTCCACATTGAAAAAAAAAGGGTTTATTTTATACATTTTTGACCACCAAAATTAATAATCATAAAAAATGAAATTCTGCCACCCTCTTAAATATCTCTCTAACACAATCATCCATTTAAAATCCTGGCTGTCTCATATAATGCCACTGACAAAAACAAATCTGGAAGACAATGTTCACAAAATATAAGGATATTTTTAATAAATTGTTATATGGAAATAAATCTAGCAGCGTTCTTTATAAAATAAGTAATTATCTCTCAATTTGATAAAACAAGAAATGTAAGAACCTTTGGAAAATAAAGAATATTTTCCATCAATCATGATATTATTTCAAAATTTCTAAAGAAAGTTTAAAAATTTTGCAAGCATTGGTACTGTAAAGTTTGAATTTGATAAAATTTTAATTTAAAAATTATAATAAAAATATCTTAATATATGACTTTGAAATCAGGTATTGTGATGCTTCCTGCATGGTCCTTGTTGCTGAGAACTATTTCAGCTACTTTTGTTGTTGTTATTGTTGTTTTCAATGAATTTAAGGACTGATTTTTTTTATGTCTGTAAGGAATGTCCTTGGTAATTTAATGTGTATTGCATTGAATCTGTAGATTACTTTTGGAAGAATGTCCATTTTGATTATATTCATTGTGCCTACTCAAGAACATGGAAGATCTTTCCATCTCCTAATTCAATGCATTGAATCTGTAAATCACTATTGGAAGAATGGCCATTTTGATGACTTTTATTCTGTTTCTTGTATGTCATCTTTATGATACTGAGGTATGTTTCTTCTATTCTTCTCTGCAGTGCTTTTTAGCATAAATGGATGTTGGCTTTTGGTTGAATGCTTTTTCAGCATCTGCTAAAATGATCATAAAATTTTTGTATCTGGTTCTGTTTATTTATAAATTAAAAGGATTGTTTTGCCTTTTCATATGTTGAACCAGCCTTATATCCCTGGGATGAACCCTACTTGGTCATGGTGTACGATTTTCTGGAGATAGTTTTGAATATGTTGCTAGTATTTTGTTTAGCAGTTTTGCATCTAAGTTCATCAACAACATAGACCTATAGTTTTTTTTTTCCTTAGCTGGCTTTATTTGGTTTTGTTAGTTTTGTTAGTTATGTGATATTGGCTTCATAGAATGTATATGAGAGAGTCCCATTTTTTGCTATTTCTAGGAGTAAATTCAAGAATATTGTAATTAACTCTTCTATAAAGGTTTTATAAAATTCACTTGGTAAACCATCTGTTCCTGGATTTTCATTTGATGATAGGCTCTTTATTGCTGCCTCAGTCTCTTTGATTGCTATTGGTTTGTTTAAATTTTCTATATCTTTTGGTTCAATTTAAGAAGGCTACATGTTTTTAGAAAATTTTTAATTCTTTTCTAAGTTTTCCATTTTGTTGGAGTAGTTTTTCAAAGTAGTTTCTGATAATCCTCTGGGTTTTGGCATTCTCAGTGGTAATATCTTCTTTTTTATTAATTTGGATTAATTCTTTCTTTTGGTTAGGTTGGCTAGTGGTTAATCTATCTTGTTTATTTCTTTGAGAAACCACCTTTTGGTTTTGCTGATTTTCTGACAAATTGTACATAGTACTTCCCCACACAAATAACAAAACATAAGATTTATAAGTGATTTTATTCATGACTGCCTCCAAACTGGGAAAAATTTACAACCCATATTTGTTAGCTGCTAAATATATAAACAAAGTATGGTATATCTACATAATGAGATACTACTGAACAACAGCAAGGAGCAACCTGTTGATACTTTTAACAAAATTATTGAATTCTTAATATTATAATAAGTGAGAGAAACTAAATTTATAAGTCTATTCTTTCATGTATATAGCATTCCTCAGATGGTGAATCTACCAGGTTGCTTTAAAAATCTAATTTTGAAATTTTCCATTCCTAAAACACAGATTTTAACATTTAAGTGAATACTGATAAAAATTTCTAGAAATTTTCTAATACAATGACATACATTTACAAACATATCAGAATCAAATCACTAAGCCAAACAAGAAGGACGGAGGAGGACAGAAAGTTGTGGAAAGTGGGGAAGGGCTAAATGAGTGATGTGTGCATGTATGCCTCTACCATATTATACTTCATTAAGATGTGTGACTACAATGAACCAATAATAAAAGTTCATAAAAGTATCTGAAGAATCCCTTCTGTATATTAAGCTCTAACACAGAGGACTACATATAAACACAGAATTACATATAAACACAGATCATCCCATAACCAGACAAAGTTGAATGACAGGGTATTATTTAATAAAGAAAAAACAACCTTTTTATCTATGTAAGTGAGTTATTAGGCATGTAAAATAATTGCAAGTTCCAAATGGGTCCTGTTAAGGACTGAATTATTTTTCCCCAAATTCACATGTTAAGATGCTAATATCTAATGAGGCTGTATTTGAAGATAGGGCTTTTAGAAGGTAATTATGTTTAAATGAGGTGATAGAAGTAGAATCCTAATCAGACAGAATTGGTAACCATATGGGAAGCAGAGGATAACTCTCTCTTTTTTTTTTTGCCATCCAGCAGCATGCATCAAGAAAAGAACATGTGAACACATAGCAAGAAGGGGGACATATGCAAACTAAGAAGGCCATCTCCAGAAACCAAAGTGGCTCTCACCTTGATCTTGAGCTTTCACCTTCTGAAACAGCTAGAAATAAGTATCTGTTACTTAAACTACTCTGTTTGTGGTATTAATTTATAGCTGTTTGAGCCAAGACAATCACCAATTAATTTTCTAATTATGAACCACAACAAACAAGCATAAAAGATCAAACATACCTCATTATCAGTGACTATAATTTGAAATGATAGAATATATCAATGTGCCATGCTGAGAAGATAAAGATCATGTTATTTTTGAATTTTTTATATTCTTCAAAGGTCAAAACCATAAAAACTGTCATGTAACAAACCATCTGAGTTGTGTATTTTTATTAAATTTTTGTAACATATTACTGGAAACTTTACTGAAACATGAAATGACAAAAGTAGGCATTGTGTAGAATCTTGATAGATAGACTTAAAATTATTTATTTATTTATCTATTTATTTATTGCGGGTCTTGGGATGGAACCTAGGGGCATTTGACCTTTGAGGTACATCAACTGCCCTATTTAGTATTCTTTATTTTGAAACAAGGTCTCACTAAGTTGTAAAGGGCCTCAGTAAGTAGCTGAGGCTGGCCGCGAACCATGATCCTCTAGTCTCAGCCTTTGGAATGCTGGGATTATAAGTGTGCGCCACCACGCCTGGCTTACTTAGACTTTAAAAATAATTTTTAAAAAGCCTAAAAAATTTTTCAATGGTTATGATGAACCTAAAATTACTCATGAAAAAAATTTCTAATAGCTCCACTCAAAGAGATTTTCATTCACCAATCTTAGAAAAGAGATGATAGATTCCTTTCAAATATTTAGATCTTTCTTTCTGTCTGTCTTTCTCTCCATCCCCAGTACCACACAAAAAAAGTGAATGAAAATGTGTTTTTTTTTTTTTTGTGTGTGTGTGTGTGTGTGTGTGTGTGTGTGTGTGGGGTACTGGGGGTGGAACCCAGAGGCTTTCTACCTCCAGGCTATACTCCCAGACCATTTTTATATTTTATTTGGAAATAGGGTCTCACTAAGTTGCTGAGAGCCTCACTAAGTAGCTGAGGCTGGCTTCGAACCTGTGCAATCCTCCTGTCTCAGCCTCCCAAGTGCGGGGATTACAAGCGTGCACCACCATGCCCTGAGAAAATGTTTTAATTTAGCTGTATTTTTATTTTTAAAGTATGTTACAAAATTGAAATTGAAACGTGTCATAATTTTCAATGAGAAACAAATACACAATGACATGGGTTCTAACCTTATCTAAGTAGAAGTTAAAATGTTTAAAAGCACCATTTTTTCTGTTTTACTCTCCCCAGTTAAAACAATTTCATTGTATCTAATAACCCCAGAAAAATACTCTTCATAAGCTATGAATATAATAGAGTAATAAAGCATTACTATTTCATATAAAGTGAGCAGGTTTAAAGAAAAAATTTTTCACATTATACATCTTTCCATATCCTATATAAGTGCAAGTCTTCTAAAAAATAAAATGTTTTTTTTACAGATATATTCAGAAGAAGCCTGTGTGGTGGTGCATGCTTGTAATCCCAGCACTTGGGAGGCTGAGACAGAAGGATTGTGGTTTGCAGACAGCCTCAGCAACTTAGTGAGGCCTTTGCAACTACAACTCAGTGAAACCCTGTTTCAAAAATAAAGACTAAAGCCAGGTGTGGTGGCGTATGCTTGTAATCCCCGCGCTTGGGAGGTGGAGACAGGAGGATCCCGCAGGTTCTGGCTTAAGAGACCCTGTTTCCAAATAAAAAAGCATAAAAATAGGTCTGAGAGTGTAGCCCAGAGGCAGAAGAGTTTCCAGGAACCCCAGTACCACCAAAAAAAAAAAAAAAAAAAAAAAAAAAATTAAAAACAGGACTGAGGGTGTAGCTTGGAGATAGAATGCCCCTGGGTTCCATCTCCAGTATTAAAAAAAAAAAATTTACACACACACACACACACACACACACACACACACACACACACACACACACATATATATATATATATATATATATATATATATATATATATATATACACACACACAAATATAGACGTTTTAACCTATTTATAAGACACATATTGAAGCCAAGACTATTTAAATAGACTTTATTTTTCTTTATTTTGAAACAGGATCTCACTAAGTTTTGCAGGGCCTCACTACACAGCTGAGGCTGGCTGCAAACCTGTGATCCTCTTGTCTTAGTCGCCCAAGTAAATTACAAGCATGCACCACCTCAGCCACCTCACCCTGCTCATAATCATTTCCTAGCAATAGTCTCAAAGATTCTTTCTTTCTATTATTTCAGAAATATGGCACGCCCATTCAAATCACTCTGGCTTGAGCATTCTCTTCATAGAGTGAACAATAGGGTTAAATCAAAAATTAAATCCAGCCGGGCGTGGTGGCGCACGATTATAATCCCCGTGCTTGGGAGACGGAGACAGGAGGACCGCGCTGGTTTGGAGCCAGCCTCGCTGGTTTAAGAGACCCTGAAAGTTAAATCAAGATAACATAGGGTTAAGTCAATACTCAGTGACTGTCAAACCAGCAAAGACCCCTCAATGGGGTTGACATTAAAATTTTTGTGTGGTTTGTGCTTTTGAAGAAAGTAACATATAACTTTAAGGAGCTCTGGTCCAACGCATACGTTCAAACTCTGTTCGTCTTTTGCTTTTGTGTCCGTGACTTTTAGATGGGAAAAATATAGCTTTAGCTCTAAGCTTTGCACCTTTAGCACTTCCAGATTGTAATATATGTTTTTTCATGGCACCTACTAACACATAAAGATGATGTTATTATGACACATAAGAAAGAAAAAAGAATAAAAGTGAGAGAAAGAACATTGACTATCTTGAGGGTAAAATGCCTAGAGTGATGAATTTTTATAATAAAAACACTCTGGAGAGTAATGAATATTATTTTTCAATAGGTATGGTGTCCTGTTTTATTTTACTTTTCTAAGATTTGATGATTTTGTACACTACATGTAATATAATCTTAAAAGGCAAAGAAAAAACCCTGTGAACTGCATTCTTTCTTGAATAATATAATACTTAGTCTCATACTTAAAATGTCAGTAACCACTGATTTATTGAAATGTATGCAGGTAAATGTGTATATTCTTTCAGCATAAATTGCATTGTTGCTTAATTTTATTTACTACTGTAAAATACCTGTAACATCACTGCAGATATAGCAAGCAAAGATTCAAATACCCACATTTCATAGATATCTGAAACAAACAAAAGGTGTGTAACCATGACAACGAACCCACTAAGATCTATCAGTATGTGAATAAGCTATTCTTTAGCATAATGTATATTTTTTTTATAAAACTGACATGTAGTTACTGGGATAGAATTTGTGAATATATAAATATAACTGTGTTTTGTGTTGCTGAGTTTGTTTATGATTTGCTTGACCAAGAGCACTAAGAGTTTTCTTCCCAAAGAACAATACTGGCTAAAATCAAATTTAATTTTTCTTATTCTTTTTGGTTTTTGTGGTACTAGGAATGGAACCCAAGAGCATTCTACCTCCAAGCTACACCCAGTCTTATTTTTTTATTCTTTATTTTGAAACTGGGTCTCACTATTTGCAAAGGGCTTCACTAAGTAGCTGAGGCCATCTGAGAACCACGATCCTCCTGTTTCAGCCTCCTAAATGTGGGGATTATAAGTGTGTACTGCCATGCTCAGCTTAAATTTTTCTATTCTTTACTATTATTTTTATTTTGGAATAAAGAGCTTTTGGGATTTTATTTTATATATTTTGCTTTTTATGTTTGTGGAGGAGGAGTTGTTGAGGAAACAAATTCCTTGAATAGACTGCCAAAGAAAAACTAAATAATAAGGCCTTGTATTTTTACTTATGAGAAGCAAAATAATGAAGAAATAAATTTGAAATTATATTAACTCTTTAAGAAAAGTGAAAGCTTCCCATCCTTAGGTGTTTCTATAATTTTGTTTGGTCATTCATAAAATGTGCTCCACATTTAGTAGGCTGAGTTTAATTTTGAATAATTCTATAGCATGCTTGAGCACTTAATGCCTATTTTTCTGCCATATTATTTTAATAACTTTTTTATGTTTGTATATACCTTTATAATAATCAAACTTTCTTAACTACTTAGTGCATGATGCTTCTGTTACTTTAATTCATGCATAGATTTGGAGCAGACTATATGTAAAAAGATTAGAAAATATTTACAGAGGAACTAAAATTACCCACACTACTAAGTATTTTACTATTATGATTTATGTAAAATTATCTAACAATTTATGTAGGTTGTAAGCCTTAGTGTTTCATGAAAAAATTTGCCTTGCTTAGTGCAGTTAAGTAGATAGAGCTTGACTCTAAAAACAGCCATAGGTTTAATAACTTCAAGTTTCCTTTCTACTTTCGTTTTCCCTCTTCCTGTACTCCTGGACTATGTTCCAATCAGTATAATCTCTAATTGATAAACTGTCTCCAGGATATAACACACAGATAAACACATAGTGATAAATATCAAGTATATAGAGAATTTATATATCTGATGGAGCAAATCTTGGCATATCAGAGTCAGTTATTTTTAACAAAAATTTTCTATGTGATTTATTAAAAATTTACATGTAGGACATTCCACTCATGCCTCGGATAATGGTGGTTTTCCAAATATAAATCCTTTCTCACATTCTTTTCTAAAATCTGTACATCTCAGTGAGATGTATAAAAATAAAATGATAATCTTGTGATTTTTTTTCTATTTCAAGTAAACTGCGCACATGAACCTAAATATATCTATAACTAGAGAAAAAAAACACAAAACACCAACATGATTATAAATAGTGTGTGCCGTCACTGCATGAATGGAAAGCGTGAAGTGGAAAAAGAGAGCTTGCAAGACTACACCATGGAAAAAGAATCATGGAGAACCAAAGAAAGAAAATGCAAAATAAACATTTTATATACTCAATGTATTTCAAAAGATAGGAAGAAAACAGTCCAAATGGTAACTATCAAGACATATGATATTCCTGAATCCTGAGGAATCTAGTAGAGATCAAATTTAATTAAACTAAGAGAGAAATGTAAGAGATTTTGCAAGGAGATGGTGAGTGGGCAATTAATATGGTTAACTGTAGATTAATTATATATTATATATATATATATATATATTATATATATTATATATATATTAAAATGTATGAACCAGGACTAGAAGAGTAATATCTAAATAAAAGTATAAAATAAAAATGAGATTTAAGAGAATGAAGAGAAGAAAAACAGGAAAGCAAAATAAAGTCATTGATGCAAAGAAATAGATAAGAATTAAAACATGATATTTAAAAATAAAAAAGTAAGTCATATTGTAAATAGTTAATAAAGAAAATCTAAGGAAGGGGCAAAAGACTGGAATATTAGTAGTTGGGAAATTGAGATAGGAGAATCATGGGTTGGAAGCATGCCTCAGCAACTTAGTAAGACTCTAAGCAACTGAGGAAGATAATATTTCAAAAAAAAATATAAAAGTACTGGGGTGTAGCTCAAAGGTAGAATGCCCCTGGTTCAATACCCATTACAGAACAAAATAAAGAAGGGAAAAAAAAGAAAGTCCAGGAACATTAAATTATGTAAATACAAAGATAATCATGGTAATAAAATACAAACATTTCAATATACATTAAATATCCATGTGAACTGATAATAGGAGATTAAGAAAGAGAGAAAGGCAAAGTATAAAATATTATACAGGTATATTGTAAATATAATATATACATATACAGATTTGTTTATATATGATTTATATGACTTTCCTGAGTAAAATAAAGGAAAACAAAAATATGCAAGATATGCATTCTTATGTTTGCTGAAATTTACAAAGAGAAACAAAAAAAAAAAGATAAACTTGAATTTAATCATATCTTTGTATTTATATTGAATAGAAATAGGGACAAAAAATGAAAAAGAGTCACACTTTTCCAAATATATCTTTCTTTATGTACAGGTTTTCTTTTGAAATAATGTTAATGTTTTACATATTTTAAATATGAAATCAAGTTTTTTAAAAGATGAGGAATATTTTTAAATGGGATAGGAAGGAAAACACAATTGTATTTCAAATAAATAATATAACCCCCTCAAATAAAAAATAATATAGTACAAATTCATCTAATTTTTAAAGAGAGTACTTCTTACCCCAAGTCTAGAGGAAACAATGCTAAGAATATTCAACTTTACAACTGGAAGTGACATTAGTACAGCAAATCTGAAAGAATTCCATGGGCGCTGTAATATTTTAAAAAGAACTACATACCTTGGTCCTTCAGAAGTCAGGATTCTTATTATGGAAGAAAATACATATCAAGATGAAGTGACAAAAGTCAATAATTTTTGGTGGGCTGTAGCAATAATAAAGATTATTGGTACAAAGTCATGAATTTCAAACATTTAACACCATCTTTTAAAAGGTGTAGAAAAAATGCGCACATGGGAGGCAAAAATTTAAAAGAAAGTTTTTCCTACAGTATGATGTAAACGAAGAAATGTAGAACAAATAATAGAATATTACCAGTTTTCAAAGCTCAAAATTAGAATTGATTCAAGTGAAAATCATAAGCAGATAGTATATTTTTATCAGAAGTACATATCTATCTAAGCACAAGGTAGATTCCACAAATTAGTTAATTACAAGAGGAAGGACTAATTTTTTTTAGCAAAAACATCTAATGGACACTCCTTAGCTCTCTCCATCTTATTAACAAGTCCTATCTTCTTTGTCTTCTCACATAATTTTTCTATAAAGATCATTAGTGAGCATATCAAGTGCAATACAGTGAAATGACATTTTTAATAATCAGTTGTTTCTGTTTTCAATGAACTAAAATGTATTAGAAAAGAAATTGAATTTCTAAAAAGTTGGAAAAAATTATTGGTAATTAGAATAAAAAGTTTACTATTGAGGAAAGAAAAGAAATTTATAGCTGAAATGAAACAGAAAGTAGAAAAAAGTATTTCTTAAGCATGATAAATATTTGATCATGTTTATATATTGAAGAAAAAGTCATTGGTACACAGAAAAAATAGCTCATAAAAACTCCAATTTTTAGTCTTTTAGATTTCAGTTGCACGTATACTTCTACAGTGAACATTTTCAAGTTTCCAATAGTTTAACTGTTTAATTTCTAACTATTTAACAAGAACAGCATAGCATGGAGATATCATTACTAAAAAACAAAACAAGGTTGGGAAAATCAGCACCTTTGATGCTTAAGAAGAAAGGGAGGGGAAAAAGAAATGGAAATGGAAATGTAGATATTTCCAAATAAAATAATTTGCCCTTATCAGAATATAAGGAGCAAAACTTTATAGTGAGATAAAGAAAATAGATCTTAGATTGCTTTTGAGGAAGTAGATGGACTTTACAAAAAGCTAACAAAATAAAAGCAAAAGAAACTAAGCAGTAAAACGAGAAAGGATAGCCTGGTGTGCTGGCACATGCTTGTAATCCCAGCATTTGAGAGGCTGAAACAGAAGGATCACAGTTTGCGGACAGCCTCAGCTACTTAGTGAGGTCCCTTGCACCCTGTTTCAAAATAAAGAATAAAAAATAGGGCTAGGGGTGTAGCTTGGAGGTAGGATGCCCCTGGGTTCCATCTCTAGTACCGCAAAAAAAAAAAAAAAAAAAAGAGAGAGAGAGTCAGGGTCTGAAGTCCAACTATAGTTGAAGATTATACTCAATGATATATTTTCTTCAATCATCTTCTAACATCTGTGTGCAGAAGAAAAGTTAAATAGCTGAATTAATTCGGGGTGAGAGTTCCACAAGTTAGGAAAAATAGTAGAAACTGGTGTTAGTGGGGTTAGGAACAGTGATATGTATTTTATTTTGTATTATTTTGTAAAAGACCATGGCACCCAAGTTGAATAGGAAAACAGGGCATCGAATAAGAGATTTAATTAAAGTATAATTTTATATATGTGAACCATTTATTAATTCATAAAATAAAGGTAACCTGAGTAGACAGGTATCTACCTGGTTGGACTTTCTATTTTAGTAGAAAAATTTCTCATCATAAGGCCATGACTTGTTGCCACCATAATCAATCTTCTTTCTTTATTTCTTCAAGGACTTTGTTTCTGTAAGTATTCAGTTTCTATTCTCAAATTCATCTTCTCTTCTCAAATTCATCTTCTCCCTAGAAACATATTGGCAAACAAACTGCTATTTTGTTACCATTTCTAATCAATCTTTCTCATGTCTTCAGCTTCTTTTAGTTCCTATTCTTTCCCTGCTTTCTTTCAGGTGCAAATACCCTGAATAGCTGTTTAAATATAGACTACTGTGTTTTCTTAGCCACTCTGTTTTAATTTATGTTTTTTATTACCAGCAAATATTTTGTTTGTTTGTAGTGCATGCCAGTGATAAATTTATACTCTGGGACTGTAGAAGTAATCTGAATAGTTTAAGTATACAATCTTATGAAGCTTATATTTCAGTTGGGAGGGATAGAGAAAAAAACAAGGAACAAATAAATATTTGTCTAGTGCTTCTCTGAATGGTAATTATGTAACAACTGTAGAATGAATAGTTAAAAGGTAAATTAAACTTCAGAGAAGAAAAAATGATTTCTCATTCCTCCTAGACATTGGTTTATATTGATAGTGTCTTACTAGTAATGAAACTGCCAGCCAAACATTGTATGCTATGTTTGTGTAGCTACCCTACAAATTAATGCTGAAACTTAATGTGTGTTATAAGGCTAACCATCTTTGCCTCATTCTATTTGAAAATAAATAATATGCTCAAGAGAATGTTAAGAGGCATGTACACATAAATAAAAATTTTTTAAAAAGTAAGATTGTCAACATGTTAGGAATCTCTGATAATGTTTCCCATGCTTTGTCTTCCCAGGAGTGGACATAGAATTGCAGAGCACAGTGCAGAATGGAAATTTGGGATCACCTGTTCAAAAAGTATTGTGAATTTCTAGAGGATTACAGAGGTACATTGCATCATTGCAGGGTCTTGAGAAGGCAAAATCTGTGAAATTTATCAGGTCATTTTCTAAGATGGACTGAGTGATCCTTTCTCCATCTCAGAGATAACACTTCCCAAGGATTTTTCACAGCACTTCCTTAACTTTATAGATTTTTTCCAATCCATATTTGATAGAATCATATAAAATTGCCTATTTTTGTAGGTCCTTTAACAATATATTGTTTAGTGTACTTTGCTTTTGAACTATACCCAAATAAAAATTTATCATATTAGTCTTTTCCTCCTTTCTCTTCTCCTCTCCTCTCCTCTCCTCTCCTCTCCTCTCCTCTCCTCTCCTCTCCTCTCCTCTCCTCTCCTCTCCTCTCCTCTCCTCTCCTCTTCTCTCTCTCTCTCTCTCTCTCTCTCTCTCTCTCTCTCTCTCTCTCTCTCTCTCTCTGACTCAACTAGGTCTGTCGAGTTTATCTTTTAATAAAAGTCATTGATTATTTTTATTAATTGAGTCTTCTTATCATGGTATGATGGTATGTATGCTAAGATATATATTGATTTCTCCCTTCTGTTAAATTTGCATTCTACTTTCCTAGTGTCATTGATTTGTAGTGTTATCGTGTTTGTTCCTACACTTCTTAATGTGGGAATGTATTGTTATAAATATTATTCTTTTTAATACTTTTTCTGTACCCATATGTTTTGGTATGTTGTATTTTCATTTTAGTTCTTCAGAAAATATTTTTCTCTTTTGATTTTTGGTTGTATTGATTATTTGAGAATGTGTTTAATTTTGATGCATTGGTTATTTGAAAGTGTGCTTAATTTTCATGGATTTTTTACTTTTTCAAATTCCGTTGTTGATTTCTAGTATCATATAACAGCAGTTGGAAAAACTGTAGTTTTTCATGTACTTTACATGGTTCAATATTTTAGACTCTGTTTCTAAATCAAAACAATTAAATATATCTATGGTTTATAGCTCAGTGGTAGAAAGCCTCTGGGTTCAATCCCCAGTACCACACACACAAATGTATTAAGGCATTTTATGGCCTAATATGTTATCCACTATGGGGATTAAGAAGAATGTGTATTCTGCTCCTGTGCATACAAAGCTCTGGATATGTCTCTTAGATCCCTTTGGTTTATAGTTCTTCAAGTCTGCTGTTTACTTATTGGTTTTCTCTATGGATGATCTATCCATTTTTGAAAATATATTATTGAAGTCCTCTACTTTTATTATATTCCTATTTATTTACTTCTAATTCTTTTAATATTGGCTATCTATATATAGTGCTCTGATTTTATATATTGTATGAAACATACATATACATGCATATATACATATATACAATTATATATTTATATGTAAATTATATATGTACATATGTAAACACATACATGATTTTCTGAATGGATTTACACTTTTACTATTGTATAATGGTTTACTTTGTCTATTGAATAGACTTTTGGCTTAAAATATATTTTTTATATAAGCATTGCCATTCTAATTCTCTTTTGCTTGCTATTTGTAAAGACTGTATTTACCTCTCCCTCTACTTTCAGTCTTTGTGGGTAACTGAAACCATGAAAGGCAAAACTGTAGATTAATGGGGACTACTTTAGTTAGATAATTATTTTTTTCTTTCTGGCAATGCTTCTTTTGATTCATTTAGACCATTTATATGTAAGGTAACTGATATGCTCAAACTCATGTCAGCTACTTAGGTTTGTTTTGCCTGTTCTCTCACTTAAGTTTTTATACCTTTCTGTGTTACACATATATTTTTTATTACTTATCTATAGTGTTTTTCAAGCAATCTTATTGAGCTATGATTGATATACAAAGAACTGTACATATTTAAAATATTAGAGTTTAATGAGCTTGGATATAGACAAACACTCATGACACCATGAGCACAATCAAATTAAGAAACACATTAATGCCTCCCAAGCTATCTTTGTGTCCCTGTATTTTTATGCTAAGAGCAATTAATGTGAGATCTACTTTCTAAACAATCTAAGCCATGCACAATACTACATTCTTATGTATAAGCACTATTGTGCACAGAAGATCTCTAGATGTTATTCATTTAGCACAATTGAAACTTAATCTCCATTGAACAAATTCTTATTTCCACCCCTCACACTTCCTATAGTGTCATAAGAATACTATTATATTTTAATTTCTATGAGTTTGCTTTGAAAGCCTTTTTACAATTTGAATCATGAAGTATTGGTGGTTCTGTGATTCTATAGTGTTTTTTAAAGTATATGTTTTTGCTGTATAGATTATTTAGTGGTTGACCTAAAAATTATATATATATATATATATATATATATATATATATATATATATATATATATACCTTATCACTATTTACTGATGTCACCATTTTACCAATTGCAGTAAAATATTCTTACCTATAAAAGTCCTTTTACACTCCCTCATTTATTATATGCATGTTTTAATATTGTCTATACATAATTAGAGAACTAAGAAAGTTATAATTTTTTACTTCAATGTTCAAACAATTTTTCAAACAGAGAAATATTTCCCCTATGCGTTTGTTTTTACTCTTATTCTTTCCTGGTGCTTCAAGATTACCTCTTCTATTATTTTCTTTTTGTTTAGAAAAATTATTTGGGCCATTCTTGTAGAATACTTTGGCTAACAACAAATTCTCCTACTTTTCTTTCATCTCAGGATATATTGATTCTCCTCTTTCCTGATGGTTATTTTCAGTGGATATAGAATTTTAGTTTGACAGTTCTTTTCTCTTAACTCTTGAAGAAGATGTTTTGCCCTCTCTGTCTGCTATGGTTTCTTATGAGAAGTCAGCTGTCATCAGAATTGTTTTTCCTCTATAGGTAATGCTTTCTTTTTCTCAGATAGTTTTCAAGATTTTTCTTGGTAGTTAGAAGTTTGATGCACCTTGGCAGGCATTTCTGTAGGATTTTTGTTTTTTAAGAGTTAATCAGTTTCTTGAACTTGTCAAAATTATGCCTTTTACCAAATACAGGGATTATTCAACAATTATTTGCTCAGATGCCTTTTTAGGAACATCTACCCCCATCCTTCTCATAATCTCCTTTACTTTTGAGATTATGATGAGAGAATAGTTAGGCCTCCTGCTATAAGACCCACATGTTCCAACTATATATTTTTTTCTGTCTTTTTTTTCTCTCTATTGTTCAGGAAAATTGTAAATATGATGCTGGCATGTGTTGATTGCCTTTGTTTAATAAATTTGAGATTTTCCTTATTTTGGTGTGATGAATGATTTTATTAAAACCAGAGAATTTAGGTGCTATTTGCATCTTCTTTTTCAGGATGACTTCCAGACACAATGCTCTTAAAGAGCCACTGTATCATTAGTGCTAGATTGCTGTGTTCACAACTTGGCCTCTATTGATACTAGGTGGAGAGTTGTCTCCTTACCAATGAGTGGGAATAATAGTTCTGAGTCTTCTATCAGAGAGATAAATTAACATATTCATTCCAGTGGTGGCAGTACAGATTTTCCAAGAGCATTCTGAAGATACCATGAAGTGTGTGGTCTTAATTACTAATTATTGGAAATCAAGATACTGATCCTTACTCAACAGCATTATTTAGCATCACACCAGCTCTATCTTTCCTGAAAAATGTGCATGTCTGTCTGGGCTTTCCATTTGATTTTCTTTTTCTCTTTCTTTCTTTCTTTCTTTCTTTCTTTCTTTCTTTCTTTCTTTCTTTTTTTTTTTGAGGTGGCTGTTTCATGTTTTGCTATGTCATCCCTGTATTCACTCTTTGGTTAATACAAACATGTTCATCTTGTATCTTTTGGTTATCTGGATTTGTAGACATTTGTTTCTCCACTACTAGATTTGGATATCTGGGAATGACTTTTCAGATATTCACTACCATTTTGTTTCTTGTGTTCTTAGGCTCCCTAATCTTTTTTTTTTTTTTTTTCGGGTCTTTGGATGGAACCCAGAGGCATTTGATCACCAAGTTACACCCCCTGCCCTATTTTTTTATTCTTTATTTTGAGACAGGGTCTCCCTAAGTTGAGGAGGGCCTCACTAAGTAGCTGAGGCTGTCCGTGAACCACGATCCTCCTGGTCTCAGCCTCCCGAACGCTGGGATTATAAGCGTGCACCACCACGCCCGGCTACATTTCTGACTCTTAGTTTTAGTCTTATTTAAAAAGAGAAATAAGTACAGCCATGTATTTTAAATACATAGTGTACATGTTTTTAACCTGCATTTTCTCTGCTTCATATTGAAGTTACGGGTATAAAGCTCTTGCTCACTATATTATAACTAAGAATGAATCTCAGTACCTACATTTGTGAATTGGCATGATAAAATTCATAGTCCAAATTGCCATGACTAGTAAATTATATACAGTGAGGAAAGATTTTGGCATAGTGCCTGGTGTTTAATAAGTATTCAGTATATCATAGTTATGCAAATAGGAACTGTAACTTCAAAAGATTTCAATAAAATAAATTTGATAGAAATAATAAAGTAAAAACTAACATCATGAATAACTGCAGAAGAAAATTAATATTCAACCATTAGTAATTAGTAACCCATACTTTTTACTATGAATCTAGAGTCTCTAAAAGTGTTTTAGTTTAGTTGTAAATATCATCTTATGCCTTATTATGTAATATATTATCATTCCATTTAAAAGATGAGAAAAGTTAGGAATAGAAAGCTTTATCCCTTTCCCCAACAATCAAAGAAAGCAATAGATTAATAGAACTTATAACTCTATCCAAGAAATATCTTCCCAGAGAATATCCTTTTTCTAAACTAATATACCTGAAAATTTTCATATGAATCTTTTTAATTATATGCATGCTTAGTAAATGACTACAGTTTTGGGAATCACATAAATAATTTGTGATCTTGTATGTGTCTGGTCAATATCAGAATATATCAAAGTGTGATTTTTTAACCAGCATCAACTATGTGACCTAGAAAATTACTAAAAATGATAATTCTCAGCCTTATATCAAATCTACTAAATCATAAACTCTGAAAATGGATTCCAGTGATCTGTGTTTTGGTAATTCTTTCACAAAGTCCTTACATGGGCAGGGTCCACTAGGGTAGGAACCACACACCAGAATTTCCTGTTCTCAGTTTTGGGTTTTTGTTTTCAGTTAATGCCACTATATTTTACATGTCAATTAAATGCAATGAAATTCTGAAGCCAGTCTTTACAAGAACAGAGACATAAGAAATAAGTCTATAATAAGTGTCATCATGGAGCTAAAATGTGATTTCATTCCATGGGATTGGAAAATAACTTTTTCATTAACTCAGTTCCTATCCATGCCCTCCACCCACACTAACCTTTCTCATATTCCTAGTTTTGTCAAATCTTTGAGATATAGCTTAGTTTCTTTCACTGACAGCCTTACTTTGAACTTTACTTAATTCTGAAACACTATTTCTCTTGAATCCTGACTGAATGATTGATATTCTGCTTGATAGTCTGTCCAGAGCAAATCAATCTTCAAAACTGTGAATATTACTATTTTTGTTCATTTTTCACTGTAATCCAATCCAGTCATTGAGATTATGTATGTAAATATATTAGTACTAGGATGGAACCCAAAACAGTCTATCAGCAAGTTACAACCCCAGTCAGGTTTTAATTTTATTTACATATGTGGGTTTTGCCAAGTTTCTGAGGCTGACCTTGCACTTACAATCTTCCCAAGATTCTCAGCCTCTCAAGTACTGGGATTATGGTATACCACCATGCCCAGCTTCAAATGTTAGACCTTTATAGAGTAACTGATAAATATCAACATAATTTTCTGTGTTAATTCTTATGATGGATAAGTTTATAAAACAGGATCATAGAAGAAGGAGAAAGATAGTGCTGGAGTAAGACCCAATGAAGAGCTTGTATCTAACTCATCTCAGGGAGCTCTGTGTTGGGCAGCATCCCACATCCCAGACTACCTTGATGGGAGGTGAGAATTAAAGACAGAGGAACTCAAGAATTTCTCCAAGAACACTTTTAAACAAGACCAGAAAAGAAAAAATAGCAACAATTTCCTGAAAAAAAGCAGAGATAGGAGAACAATAGACCGCACCCCTGGAAAGTGAGAACTTTGGAAAACTCTCACAAATCCCATATCCAACATAAGACTTATTCCACAGACAATGAGGGCACCAGACACAGAATCGCATAGTCCCATGGTGGTGACATACAAAATAAGACAACCAAACTTACCATACCATCTTTCTCTATCTCCCTGGACCCGTCATGCACCCTTCTGCAGAGGTGAGTGCATGACCCACAGGGAGGTAAGTGTAGACCTCCCAGAAAATGGTGAGCAACTAAAAAGAGAGATTGAGAATACACTTAGAATTTAGCTTCACACTGCACACAAAATTTTGAGGAAAACACCTGGCTTGAAAGCAGCAGAACAACCCAGCCTGTTTTATGGGAAGCACTGACTTCTCACACTTGCTTTGGAATGGACCCTGTGCTTGGGGCCCCTTGTCTGTCACCTGAAAAGAGGGAAACATCTTGTATGGGGTCCCACTAGGATACCTACCACTGGGTGCAGTGTGAAGCACTAGTCTTTTACTTGTCAAGTCCACTTAGGAGCCTTTTGAAAATATTTATATTACTGTGTTTTAAACTTCTATCATTTCAGGTGGATATTGTTATAGATTCAATTTCTTCTGAAATTACCTATCTGTACTACCTTATTGGCTACTAAGTCCAGTAAAGCCTTTAATATATTTATTATTGCTACCTTACACCATTGTATGATAGTAAAATAACAATCTCAAGATTTTTAATACAAATAATTCTCAACTAAAATTAAAAAAAATAGAATACAAAAGAAGCAAACAGACAAAAGTAGAAAAGAGTTGTAAAACAATTCTGAATTAAAATAGAGAAAACCAAGCCAGGCATGGTGGCACATGCTTGTAATCCCAGCCTTTGGGAGGCTGAAACAGAAGGATTGTGGTTTGAGGACAGGCTAGCTACTTAGTGAGGCCCTTTGCAACTCAGGGAGATCCTGTTTCAAAATAAAGAATAAAAAATAGGGATAGTGTAGCTCAGAAGTAAAATGCCCTTGGGTTCCATCCCCAGTACCACAAAGAGAGAGAGAGAGAGAGAGAGAGAGAGAGAGAGAGAGAGAGAGAGAGAGAAAGAGAGAGAAAACTAATAAAACCAAAAGTCAGTCATTTGAAAACATAGTAAAGTTGATGCATCTTTCACCAAATTAACTCAGAAAAGAATGTCAGAAGCAACAAATTTTCAACACCAGGAATGGAGAAGACTTCAGTATAATATCACAAGCAATGAAAATATAGTAAAAGGATACTATATATATATATATATATATATATATATATATATGTTCATAAAATTGATTATACATTTGAAGGCAGAAATAAAATGTAATTCAAGAAAATTGTGTAATAAATTTAAAATGAGAGTTAAAACTGGGCGTGGTGGGACATGCTCGTACTCCCAGGCTGAGACCTGAGGATCGCGGTTCGCGAACAGCTTCAGCTAATAAGTGAGGCCCTCTGCAACTCAGTAAGACCCTGTTTAAAAATAAAGAATAAACATTAGAGCACGGGGTGTATCTGAGAGGTAGAATGTCTGGGTTCTATTTCCAAATCCGTGAGAGAGAGAGAGAGAGAGAGAGAGAGAGAGAGAGAGAGAGAGAGAGAGAAAGAGAAAGAGAGAGGGAGAGAGAGGAGAGAGAAAAGAGTTGAGAATTATAGAATTATACACAGGGCAGGGAAAAGAATATACTATACTAAGTCAGCTCTCTGCAAAGCCATGAAGCGAGGTCTCAGGAAAAAACAAAACAGAAAAAATTATGAATGCATTTTTAATGAAACAGGACAAAGATCTCATAAGTAGACTCACAAAAGATAGGCAATTGATTTTTGACAGATGCAAAAATAGCTTATTGCAAAAATGACAGCATTTTCAACAAATGATAATAACTGTTCATATGCAAAACAAACTTAACATGTCTCACATATATTTTTTTATTTTGGTGGTACTGGGAATGGAACCCTTCTCCCTCAGGGCTATACTCCTAAACCTATTTTTATATTCTTATTTGGAAACAGGGTCTCTTAATTCAGCGAGGGGCTTTGAACCTGCGCCATCCTCCTGTCTCTACCTCCCTAGTGCGGGGATTACAAGCATGCGCCACCACACCCAGCAATATGTCTCATATTTTATACTAATATCAGCTCAAAATTACGACTCTCAATGTAAAAATTATACAACTTCTTGAAGAAAGTATAGGAGAAAATTTGCATTAAATTATATTTTATGATTAAAATATGTTACAGCAAAATCATGATTCATAAAAGAAATAAATAAATACCTAAGACCTCATTAAATTGAAATATTTGCTCTAAAAAAGTCTGGTAAGACAATAAAAATACAAATTACAAAGTGGGATAAAATATTTGTCAATCATGCAAAAAGGATTTACATTTAAAAATAAGAATTTTAAAACACAGCAATGAGAAAAAGCAGTCAAGAAAAATAGACAGCAGATGTGATACTCCTTCAAAAGCATTAATGAAATCTGTTTAAAGTTTTTAATTCAGTGCTCTCTTTGGAACAGTAAAGCTGACCTAAGTAAACTTCAAAAGTAGGACTTTGACTGGATAAGAAATGCTAAAGACAGAAGCATTTGAAATTAATGTTCAACATTACTAACTCTTAGGGGAAAGCAAATTAAAATCACAATGACAAACAGAACACAGTTATTAGAAGAATGACTAAAAGCAGGGGGAAGGAAAGAGAAAAAAAGAGAAAGATGTCTTAATTTAAAAATACAGAGTCTTTTATTTTTTTTATTTTACTTTTATTTTATTTTTTTGGTGGTATTCGGGGTGGAAAGCAGAGCCTTTCTACCTCCGGGCCATACTCCCAGACCTATTTATATTTTATTTGGAAACAGGGTCTCACTAAGTTGCTGAGAACCTCACTAAGTAGCTGAGGCTGGCTTCAAACCTGTGTGATATCCTCCTGTCTCAGCCTCTCAAGCTCTGGGATTACAAGCGTGTGCCACCACACTTGGCTAAAAATACAGTCTTTTAAATCTCCAATTACTGGTGATATGAATACAAAATAATAAAAGCACTTTAGAAAACAGGTTCTCATTTTCTTATAATGTTAAATATTCAGGTACCAAACAACCCCATAATTCCACTCTTAAATATTGATCCATGTAAATCAAAATTTTATGTTAATAAGAAAACCTTCATGTGGAGGTTCATAAGAGCTTTACTGGTAATGGCCAAAGGCTGAGAGTTCCAAGCTTCCCTCTACCAGGTAAATGAATAATGTATTGTGTAGTCATGAAATGTGCCATGACTCAGACCAAAGAAAATGATCTAGTAATTTAAACAAAATGACAGTTAATTTTAGAAGGATTGCATTAGTTGAAAGAAACCATATTTAAAAGGCAATATAGTCTCTGATATCTGATTCCATTTATAAAAAATTCTGAAAAAGGTAAAACAAATTTGGAAGACAGAGCAATGATTGCCAGGTGTTACCAGGCACATGGCTGAATGAAAAGGAGCCCCACAATAGAATTTTTAGATGATAGAACTATTCTGTATTACATTTCAGTTTTGTGAAAGTGATTCTGAGCGTTTTCAAGATTGGGAGATCAGTACAAAACAAAGAATAGGCTTTATGCAAATTATAAGAAAAATTTAAAAAGACATTAACCAAGTATGGGGTTTATACTATGATAAGGGAACCTAGATCCATTACAAATATATCTACAACATCAATGAAATTAGATCAAAGTGTACATTCAGCATTCTATTCAGAGTGGAGAAGCTGACCCAAATAACTTTCAAAATGGTATTTTGAAAACAAGATAGCAAAGATAAAGACAAAAACAACAACAATCAAATATTAAACAGAAAACCAACAACTACATAATCTTATATTCTAGTTGGTAAATTTATAATTCATAGAAGTTCAATTAGCAGTTATGAAACTAACTTGCTTATATACTAGGGTTTAACAAATGGGTAAATTGCTGGTGATGGAACCTCCTTCATTATCAGAATTTTGTCCATAGCCCATCATGTCAGGCAGATGAAGATGGTTGCAGACAGATCAAAGAACATGTCTGGAGAGATCATGAGAGACCTGTAATATATTGGGAAAAGCTAACAAGAGTTCAGTGACTGCTTTTTTTTTTCTTTTCATGACAATCTTTTTAAAAAAAATTATTGAACATAAATGGTATACATTTACATCACAATCCCAGACTTCAAATTATACTATAGAGCAGTGACTGCTTTAAGAAGAGTTAAATAGTCATAGACCACCTCTGTGACTTATGATTCTTTGAAAAAAAAAGTACCTTCTCTTCTTCACAGCATTTTGTCCAGTGGTGGCCTGCTGGATGGATGACACATATTCTTTTCGCAGGGCTCTCAGTTTCATGCAATTTACCACTCAGAGAGGGGTGTTATGTGAGGCTCCAAATGTACTGATATCATCGACATGCACTTAATTTGTTTGCTTATGTGAATAGCAACTCAAAGAGCAACTATCCTACTGGATGTGTAAGAAAGCAGCTTTGTACAGAAAGCACATTTGCCCTGGTTTATGGTGTGCATAAGATAAAGCAGGTGCCCATCAATAAAATATCTATCTGTACATAAATGTACATTTTCAAATCAATCAAAGTCAATCACAATGGCCTGCATGGAGAGTGGGGAAGAGAAAGTGGGGTAACACTGTGGGGATGAATTAAAGTATAATATGTTTGAAATTATGTGTATATTAACATACTTATACATGAGTGCATACATATAAATGAGCGTATGTTTAGATTTCATACATGTATTCTCTAGATGTGTCTGCAGAGGGGGCTTCATCATGTAATTCTTCAAGTGCAACACAAACACTTAGTTCCAAGAACTTAGATTCTAAATTTTAAACTCCAGTGAAAGGACCAAAGCTGTGATTGAAAGAAATACACTATGAGCTTAAAATATTAAAGTGCTAGGAATAAGAGTTCTGGAAAATAAACCTGAATATATGTCAAAAACATATGACAACCAGGAGGGAAGAGCTCCCAATATTAAAGGCCAAAATACTTTAATAGCAAAATAAATTATAATATTTAATTACAGATAGTTCCTAAATTAAAAATGATTTAACTTAATTTTTCCATACTCCAATGGTGCCAAAGTGATAGCCATTTAGGAGAAAACATAGTTTAGATTTTGATCTATGATAGAATATTCTCACAGAGAAGGGCACTGACTGGCAGTTGAGTGCATTCGTGAAAGTAAAAAAAATAAAATAAAATACACCACCAACAACAACAGTGCTCTAAAGTGTACTCTGCTACTAAGAAGCCCTGATGTCCTATAGGTTTGGTATATGAAATGCAATACATCTTGTAATATTTTCAACTTACAATAGCTTTATTTGGATGTAACTTCATCATAAATTGAGGAACACTGTTATAATTCAAAGAATAAAATAACCTATTTGTCAATACATGCTGACAAGAACAGATGATTTAATAAAAATGAGTGGAAGAATATTATGCTAAGTGAGATTAGTCAGTCACAAAAAGTAAGAAATTAGATGCTTTTCCTAATACGTGAGAGCTAGGGAGAAAAAGGGTTATAGTAGGAACTATTGAAGGAAAAACTATAAATGAGCAAATAAGGTGACCTCACTGGTGGAGATGGGAGGGCAGAAAAGGGAAATACCCTAATATACATGATGTACATTCATATCAAAGTTAATCACTGAGCCAAACATAAGAAGGAGGGAAGGGAAAGATAATGGGGAAGGATTGGGAAAGGGATAAATGAGCAATGTGTGCATGTATGCCTCTACCATACTGTATTTCATTAAGATGCAGGACTACAAAGCATCAGTAAAAGAAAAATTTAAAAAGTGGAAGAAAAGAAATAAGCTTTCATTACAGTTAAATTTCAAATCACAAAGGTAGAAGAAATGAAGAAAATAGAAGATCACCACATTATAACACCAGTTATAATTGCTACAGGCAAGAACCAATGGTGAATGATATAATTAGTAGGCAAATGTTAAGGAGAAAAATAATTTCATTACCTCAAAGTATTTCTTGAAAAAATGTTTAATTGTTCTGATTTTGTAATTTATGCTCATGAAGTCTTTGATATGTCTTTCTCCCCAGAAATAAAGCGTAATTCTCTCCTGAATGTAGAATAGAATGAATGACTTGATTGTTACACACAGTAATGGAAAGGGAAAATTAGGAACTTTGTAGTAGAGAAACCTGGCAGAAAACACTTTAGTCACGTAGTCAACGTGTGACTCATCACCTTGACCTGGCATTTCTTGATAGTATATCCTCTTATTGTGAAGCAATGAGAAGAAATATTTTCTCTCTAGTAATCTTCAAAAATTGCAGTTTAATAAAAAAGTATCAAACTGATTGTCATTTTAAAATACCAATAATTTTCAAGTATTAATGTTATGAAGTAAAAGTAAAGACACATTTTCACAGATGTAAAGGAAAGTAAGAAGAAATGAGGACCAAATGAGATCTGGTTTCTTGGATAGTACATTGGGACAAAATTAAAAAAGAAAAGGACATTAGTGAAAAATATCTGTTTAAATTTGAATATGGTACACAATTTGATATATTAGTATTTTTCATAATTATTTGTCTAGTTGCAATAAGTATATCAGCTAAATGAGATGAAAACTATAGCACATAGCAAATCTTTATAAAATCTATACCAAAATTAAGGTTATTGTAAAATAAAGGCTAAAAATTTTATTGAGCCTTTTTCTAATTATTATTATTATTGTGTATTTGCATAGTTGTTGAACTCAGGAGAACTGTAACTCCAAACTACATTCCCAGAACATTTTTTTGTTTTGTTTTTTAAAAAAGGTCTCACCATGTTACTGAGCTTCTTGTTACATTGCGGAGGCTGTTCTTGAACCTGTGATCCTCCTTTCTCAGGCTCTTATATGCTAGGATTGCAGGCATGTGCAACCACGCCTGGATACAACCTATTTATTTATTTATTTATTTATTTACTTATTTATTTATTTAGTGGTACTGGGGTTTCTGGAAGCCCTTCTACGTCCGGGATACACTCCCAGACCTATTTTATATTATTTTTATTTGGAAACAGGGTCTCTTAAGCCAGCGAGGGACTTCGAACCTGTGCGATCCTCCTGTCTCCGCCTCCCAAGCATGGGGATTATAAACTTGTGCCACCACACCAGGCGCAGCCTTTTTATTTAATTGGTGCACTGCACTCATCAATCTTGAGGAAGTTCAGAGTGATAGAATCATATATGCACACAGCACTCATTGGGCCCTTCCCCATTTCCCACTCTTTTCCCTTCCCCCTACCTCCTTCCCATGCTCAGCACAGTCATTGACTTTTATAAGTTTGTGTATATAAGTCATGTTAATTGAAGCATTCTTCTCTTTCCTTTCTCATCTCCCTCAGTTGGGTCCTCTTCTTCACTCATCTAAGGTTTCTTCTCCTTTGTCGAGTCCTTCCTATGTTCTGTTTTGTCCCTAGCTTCTGCATATTAGGGTGAACATCTGACTTTTCAATTTTGTTTTTGACTAATTTAGCATAATTTCTCCAGTTCCACCCATTTCCCTGAAAATGACATAATTTTGTTCTTCTTTGTGGCTGAGTAGGATTCCATTGCATACATATACTATAGTTTTGTAATCCATTTATCCATTGATGGACATCTCAGCTGGACCCATAGTTTGGCCATTTTGAATTGTCCAACTGTAACATAGATATGCATGCATTACTCTGATAGTTTGATTTCCATTCTCTTGGATAAATACTCAGCAGTGGTATAGCTGGGTCATATAGTAGGTTCATTTCTACTCTTCTGAGGATTCTCCACACTGTTTTCCAAAGTGGTTGCACTAATTTGCAATCCCATCAACAATGTATTAAAGTCCCACTTCTCCACACCTTCACCAGCATTTTTTGTTGTTTGTATTTTTAGCAAATGCCATTTTAACTGGGGTTAGGTAAAATCTTAAGATAGTTTTAATTTGCTTTTTTCTGATAGCTAATGATGTTCAACATTTTTTCATACATTTATTGGCCATTTGAATTTCTTCTTTTGTGAAGTGTCTAGTTCTTTTGCTCATTTTTATTGGGTTATTTGTTTTATTGGTGGTGATTATTCTGAGTTCTCTGTATAGGCTAGATATTAGTCCTCTATCAGAGAAGTAACTAGAAAAATCTGCCAATCTGTTGGCTCCCTGTTGAGGTTTTTGATAATTTACTTTTATGCTCGGAAGCTTTTCATTTAATGCAATCTGACACATTGTTCCTCATTTTAGTTTCTTGTGCCTGCGGAGTTTTTTAAGGAAGTTTTTAACCCTGACTGTATGTTAAAATGTTGGCTCTATTTTCCGTTCAAGTGGCTGCAAGGTGTCTGGTCTTTGATCCATCTTGAATTGAGTCATGTACAGGGTGAGAAAGTAGGAATTATTTAAATTTTCTGCATATGAATAATCAGTTTTGCCAACACCATTTTCTGAGTGTGCTATCTTTTGTCCAGAGTATGTTGTTGGGCCCTCTGTAAAAAAATGCATAAATGGGGTGATTGGAGGAAGGAAAAGAGAAATTCCCTAATGTACATGACATACATTCACAAACATATCAAAGTCAATCACTAAGTCAAACATGAGAAGAACGGAGGAGGGTAAGATATGTGACTGCAATGCACCAATAAAAATTTTAATAACATTTAAAAAATTAAATTGTCTTTCTAGTATTCTCTGCAACTCTGTGTTGGTGGGTTCTATTGTTGCAGGACTTTGGAAACTCTATTTCCTTGCTCTTCTCCTTTCTCATGATTTCAGGTTTTTTAAGTTTAAAACTTTATTACTTTTGATTGCCCTCTCTCACTCTGTGGGCTTCCTAAGTCTAATCTCTTTCCCTTTATATTTCCTTATTCTAGAAGTTAATATTTATTTTGAGGCATGTCTTAAAAGTGAATAGCCTCTACTGTATAGTTGTGCTCAGACTTCTGTTGAGTACTTATCATCTTTTGATGTCTACTTTGAAATTTGTGTTTCTTGTCATCCCACTGTTTTTTCTGCCTGTGTATCATCAATACTGGGTCACAGTTACTTCAAGTCTCTGTTTGCCTGATGCGATGATGACCTGTCTGCTGCCTCCATAATGAGTAGTCTCTGAGGTGTTAGCAGATTAGCTTGTACCCTGTGTGTTTTTAACTTCAATTTGCAAGGTGGTGGGCAGTTCTGTCAGTTGTGATTACTTTGTTCTTAGTATCTGGCAGTATTTCCTGTTGGTTCACCTATCTGGGCAAACCTCAGCAGTAGGAGTTGAGAGGAGTCACCTGGTATATACAAGGGCAAATTTAATTGTGTTCAATGGTTATAGGTGAATGATAAGGAAGAAGTTGGAATCTAAATGCAAAAAGAGGGTAAAGTAGAAAATAAAGTACAATAAGAGTTTGAGTGTATTACGTAATATATTATAAAGATTAGAGATGGTGAGAATAAGAGGAAATTCTAGTAGCCAATGCAGAATATTTAGGTATTGTGATACAAAGTACATTTACAAGGCACTGGCAGACAGATTCACTAGGAGTTCGACAGACAAAACAGACCACAATCTCTTGCATATACAGATCCAAGAGGATAGGAAGAAAAAACAAACAACCTTAAGAATTGCTTAATCAGGAATGAATAAAGTTTATTTACTGAAGAGGAGAAATTTTTCCTTTTGACTTTGAATGTATCCATGACAGTTTATTTTTTCCCACTTAGCTTGAGGTTTGCTTAGAAGAGAGGCAAAAGGTATTCTAAAGCTCTTTCTTATTCAAGCTTGTTCCCTTACAAACTCTGTCTTCTACATTGGTAAGGAGGCAGATTGGGGATGAGATGCAGAGAGAAACTGGCCTCTGTTGGTTTCTGGGAGAAGACTCTTCTAGGCTGTTCATTCAGAGTGTGTCCCATGGTGAGTACTCAGCATTTACCAGGGTCCTAGGCTTAATCCCCTACACCTCAAAAGAGAAAAAGAAAATAAGAAAAAGAATAGTGAAAAAAACTAGCCAAAGGGGTTAAAAAACACCCTAAAAATACACAAGTACAGAACAGCAGAAAGAAAGAAAGAGAGAGAAAGAATGGAACAAAAAGGCAAAGACAAAAGAATATATTAAAAACAAAGAAAAACCTCTTGCACTTAGCTTCTACTGTCCTCTTAGTTCTGCATGGATAATTTTATCTAACGAAGGTCCACTTATTACAGTAGATTTTTGAGTATAGTCCAAATATTCTTACTTGCTTGGTAACCTGTAACAATGATGTCAGTTTGCGGCCCCAATGCTTTGGCCTCCTGCAGTGAGAGACCCTAGCCTGCTCTTTCTCTCTCTACCTGCACAGGTGCCCGGTGCTGCTGGGGCCCATCCCAGTGCAAGCATGGGATTCCACACTCTCCACAGAGAAAGCTGTGTTGGTCTGTAGCTTTCAAATCCGTGTATCAGAATTTCATGTGTGGTGTGCAGCCAGTCTGTCTGTGTTTCCACCTCTTTTTATGGTTTTTTTTTTAGTTACCCTGTGAGGATGCTTGCACTCACTTTCTTGGGTTTTGTACAATGTGATTGTCCTCTGTTCTGTTGTCACCAGGCTGCGTGATTCTGTGGCCGGTGATCTGATGTCTGTGAAGTAGGTCTCAGGTTGCTGATTAGATGATGTTTTAGAAGATCATCTGTGATGATCACACTCATCAATGGAGCATGGTCTTCAGTGTATGATATTATTCTCATGTTTCTGACTGGTTTTCTTTCAGCCTTGTTATTTTAAAGGTGAGCTTATACATATTACTGAGTTTTTTTGTCTTTAATTCTCACCTCCCATGAGGGTACTTTGGGAGATAGAATACTGCTGCTCAATTTGGAGCTCCTCCAGATGAGTTAGAGACAGCTTGGGCTAAGTGTTCTTCCTCTTTCTCCATCTTCCTCTTCTTTTTGCCTTTTCTCTTTATAGTGTTTCCAAATATGGTCTAGGACACTTGATATTATATAATGATATTGATATACTCTTGATATTAGTCAATTAATGCATCTTTCAAGATACATATGGACTATTAATTGACAGTATGTGACAACCAAGAATGCCCTTTTATAGAAGAAATCTGTCAACTGCAAATTCTATTTTCTCTTTGTGCATATTATTTGCCTAGATTTCCAAGACTCTTGGAAATAGTTCATCTCATATCTGTTAATGCTATATGTGGTGTGATATACTGTTATATAGTTGTATATTTCTTATGTATTTACTGCCAAAAATTTTTTTTTTGGTGGTACTGGAGATGGAACCCTTTTTGGGCTACACTCCCAGACCTATTTTATAATTTTTTATTTGGAAACAGGGTCTCTTAAGCCAGTGAGGCTGGCTTCAAGATCCTCCTGTCTCCGCCTCCCAAGCATGGGGATTACAAGTGTGCACCACAATGCCCAGTTTATTGCCAAAATTTATTGTTTTAACCAGACAATGTTGATTCATAATTTCTTGAAAAAAATAAAAATAATTCAATTACCTTACTTGAAATATTACTTACTGTACTTAACTTGAAAACCTTTGGTAATCCATGATGATTCAACCATATTTTTGAAAATTTCCAAAAAAGACACTATATTTTGCTCAGTGATAAGTAAACTCATCACTGCTCAAAAAATAGTTTTACAAATATATTAAACTTTCAAATTGTCTTCTTTAACACAGATTAATATCATTAAAGTTGTCACAATCTGTTACATTGTAATAGACAACTAATAAATTTATGGCTTTGAAGTGCTTGACTAAAGAAGAGAAATTAGGAATGTCATAGTAGACCTCAGAACTAAGTTGTAAATACAGTTTATACTCAAGAAGATGCAATTACATAAAGACAGACACCAGGAGGTTGGATCACTGGTAATCAATACAGAATATGTGGCCATAGTGAAGTATTGATATTATCATGAAATGGAAATTCTATAAACAAGCTGTCAAAGCACAAACCATATGAGATTATATTTGTCAAAGATTTTTATACTAAATTCAATTAATTTTAGCTTAAAATTTCTTGTAAAATGCTAACATAAATTTCATGATTTTTAATAACAGAAATACATATAACATTATCATTAAATTTGCATGCCATGTGTATCTATGTAAATTTATTTTTCTTTGAAATAAAAAAATGCTTATTGGTCATTCAATAGATCACCTATGATTGCTAGACACTATTAAAAAGTAGCACCTAGAGTAAAGGGCTCTTATTAGATGATAATCCATGTTATCTCATTGGGTAAAGATGTAGTTTGGGGATGATTTTTTTGTGCGTGTGATAATACTGGGAATGGAGCTCAGGGACATTCTACCTCAGAGCTACAGCCCCAGCCTTATTTTTTACTTTTTTTTTTTAAATAGAAGTTTTATTTGACAGAAGCAATTTTTAAACAAAATAAAAATAATTTCATAATAAAACAAAAGCTATTTTCTAAAGAAAAGCTGAAATATTTGCATGTCAAGTAGCATAATCTAAGTTTACCAAATGTAATCAAAACTGAAAATATTAACAAAAAATAATTGTGGGACTTTAATGTATCACTTAATCTATGCAATGTAAATAAACAAAAAAACTGACTACAAAACAAGGACTTAAATATGATAGGATAAATTTATTAATTACATACAGGCTCTTGACCTTTATTTTTTTTATTTTTATTTTTTAACAATTTTTTTATTGAACATAGATAGTATACATTTACACTATATTTGGTGCCCTCTCCCCCCCCGCCCCCATTTTCTCTTCCCCCCTCCCACCAATGGTTGTCCAGGTTAACCATGTCTTATTCATAATTTTACACATGTTCAGGTATAGACCCTCATTAATCAAGATCGGCCTTTCTCCTCTCCTATCTTTCCATTAAAACTTAGCTAGTATTTCCCTTCTAATATCTGGAGTCCCACTGGTATCCTTTGTATTTTCTAGTTTGGGCATATTAGAGGAAACATGTGTATCTTCTCCTTCTGTGCTTGGCTGATCTCACTTAACATGATGCTCTCCAGGGCTTTCCATCTTCTTGCAAATGATATAATTTTGTTCTTCTTTATGGCTGAATAGAATTCCATTGTGTGTATTTCCCACAGTTTTGCTATCCATTCATCTGTTGATGGTGATCTGGGTTGGTTCCATATTTTGGCTATTACAAATTGTGCTGCTATGAACATAGGTATGCATATGTTGCTGTATTTCTCTGAATTCAACCCCTTTGGAAAGATACCCAGGAGTGGTATAGCTGGATCATATGGTGGATCTATTCCCACCTTTCTTAGGAATCTCCACACAGATCTCCATAGTGGCTGAACTAGTTTGCACTCCCACCAACAGTGTGAAACAGGATCTCACTGACTTGCAAAGGACCTAAGTAGCTGAGGCTGGCCTCGAACTCCAATACCTATTTCAGCCTCTCATGTAATGGATTTACAAGATGCATCACCACGTCTGGCTGGGACATTTTTTTAAAATTGCAGAGTGGAAAAATATTTATATATAAATATATTTTAAAAATATATTTATATATAAATATATAAATTTATCATATATATTTATTTATAAATATATAATTATATATAAATATATCTATATATTTATATGTATATTATATATATCATTAATAAAGTTCTTTTTGAATAATATTAGAATAACTGAAAAATTTGTTAAAATTGTTGCAGTAAGTAACATTGCATTGTCTTCTGGTAAAATATTTTTATGAACCAGTATAATTGCAAAGCATTGTTTGGTACATTACTATGCCAGCTTCAGCTAAGTTGTGAAAATGTAGAGGAGCAAGTATGACAAGATCACACATTTTCTGACTATTTAAAGCATACACTATTAAAGTGTAGCATGGCAACTGTTCATGTAAAAGATGGATAAGAAGTGATCCCAAAAGAGAAGATAAAGTTAATCACTTCTTTTAAAGAAGGTTTGGTGTAGCTTTGCTTATCTCAGTTACTAGGAGCAAATACTATCCTAGGCTCAGTTCAAATAAGAAGGAAAGAATAAGCTACTATTGTTGATAAAGATGTTATTTTCTGTACTAACTGGACCACTTCAAATAGAGACATTCAATCTGTTGGAAATTAAACTATTGTCTTTAAGTTCTTTTTCTTGGCACATAAAAATAAATACAAAGGTTATTAAATATATAGATGGAATACTTCAAATATGACACTGTAATAAAAAAGTGACATGTCTCTTTTGGCCTAGACAAAGCATAAAAGAAGGTGATTACAATCACAGACTTATAGAGTATTGGAGAAAGTTTTTTTTTGTAAGTTTTTTTTTTGTGTGTGTGGTACTGGGGATGAAATCTAGGGGCATTCTACCTCCAAGCTAAATGCCTAGCCCTAGTTTTTATTCCTTATTTTGAAACAGGGTCACACTGAGTTGCAAAGGGCCTCACTACGTAGCTGAGGCTGGCCATGAACCATGATCCTCCTGTCTCAGAGTCCCAAATGCTGGGATTACAAGTGTGCACCACCATGCCCGGCTTTTTGTAAGTTGTCAGGTATAGTTTTCCATCTTTACTGAACTAAAATTTCAAGTAGAATTAATGCGCAGAAAACTATTTAATTTCCAGAGCTTAGCTTTTAAATAGTGCAAATATATATGCCTCTGAAATGCATTCGCTTTATTTATAAAATATCCAGAATATTATCAGTTTTAGTATATGTGCTGCCAAAGCAAGCATCCACATTATCAAAAATTGATAACTTTTACATATTCTAAAGTCATATCATATAAAGACTTCTTTATTTATGCACTTACTTTGCTCAAATTCAATAGCTTTATATACTAAATCTCATCTATAACAGAAAATAAGAAAATTGTATATTATTGCTATGTAATAGGTTTATAGTTAAATAAATTTCATAAAGACAGAACTTTTATTGTTAGACTTCCCGTTAGCAATATTTCACTGTGATTAAGTTAAAGATTAGATAACCTTCTTAGGCTGTATATTCCTGATAGCAAAATAAAATTCAATATCTGCTGCATTATTCTATAGACTTCCTCCAATTTGCATATAAAATGAATACAAAATAAATATAGATAAGCCAAATATAAAATGTAAAACATGGGCATTTATCACTAGCAAATAGAAATGGAAAGGGCAAAATAAAAAGAACAAAACCCGTGATGGCAAAGAAAGTGACAAATACATTAACTTGCAACTCAACATTTTTTATTCAGATTTTGGTGGGCTTTGTTAGAGCACTGATACTCTAAAATAGGAAGTGTGGATTTACAATCATTTACATTAAAATGCATTCCTAGGAAAGATAGAATATTCTTTTTTCTTCTTTTGTTCTGAAAGTTTTAAAAATAAAATAAAATCTTTAGTGCAACTCAAGTTACATATAGATGATTTATTTTATGAGGAATAACCTGGTTGCAGTTTACTTGTTGTAGATTGGAAAGTGATAAATTAGCCACAAAAAAGCTGACTTTTTACTCATGGGAGATATCAGTCTTTGTAAGAACATCTATTACCTGTTGGGTATAGCACTGTATTAGTGAAGGAAGCAACTGTAAAGAGTTTTCTATCTAGTATAAATGTCTCAAACACATTGGGTTTGGAATGTTACTGATTTCATAAGATTTACTAAGCCATATGGATGGTGATTCTATAGCCTTTAGACAGATAGGTAAACATTTTGAAAGCTTTACTTGTCTTGAATCTTCCAAAGCTGAACAAAGGTGAGGTCTATGTTACACAGACAACAACCAAATACAGACTCAGAAAACAATCAGTTTTTCTACTTCAGAACATATTTAGTCAAAATTCACATTGAGAATTGCAAGTTGAAACTTGCAAATTTAAGACTCTTATTTCTTCCTCAACTTTAGCAAATTAGATTAAGATGAGTAAAATAGGCTTGAATATTGCATATTTTTATTCCTTTTGATAGCTTTCTCTCATTCTTATCTTTGTACACAATAATTATTTTCCAGTTAACAGGATCATTTTATATTATTAGAGCTTACTTTTAATTTTCTAATTAAGTATAGTATATGCTAGAATAGTTTATCTTCATTTTACTTGCTATTATTAGACTTGGTTTTTCTATGTAGAAAGTTAGATATTAACCACACTTATTCTTAGCAGCATGATTCTCAAATAACTTTACAAGCAAAGATAAACCTATGCTGTGATACTTTCTTAGCAGATGGAAGTTGTATTATTTGATGATTAAGAAAAATTTTTTTTGTTCTTAAAATTATAGATTTGAAAAAAAATTCTCAATTTCAGTACTTTCCATAAAATGGTTGACATCTATTTGTCCTAGGTACTTTGCCATTTACTTTGCTGACGATACTCGGTAGAGAAATCATTTAGCAAACTTTGGGCTGGAAATTTTGCTAGGTGCTGTGTTTGTAGTTGTGAGATGAACTTTTGTTCCACCAAGGAGCACACAACTCAGTAAACGAGACAGAAAAAAATTATACTACTTTAAATTCTAAGAATGAGAAAATCACAGGGCATATGAAACAAATTGGAATTTTAGCCCCGGTGGAGGTGTGATGGTAGCGTCAGAGAAGCCACATGGATAGGGCAGTATGAGAGACTTCTTGGCATTATCAAAGGAAAACAATGCAATGAGTATCAGTTATAATTTTCTACATTCCCACATACTGCTGAGTTAATAAATAACATAGTAAATTTAGTTCATGCAGGTATGTCCATTAATATGAATCAATCCAGCTTATGAATAATAAAAAACAAGAAAAAATTATAGAAGGTACCTAACTAAGCATGGGAAACCGGGCCCCAAACAATAATTACTTAGTTGGAGTTGAGAGTTATAACCACTTTTTTTTTCTTCCCTGTTACTATCTTTGATTGTCAAGGGCCTAGGAATCCAATATGTAGAAGTTCTGCAGCAGGACAAAAGTATTAAACATCTTTGCTTTTCAGTATGATCATTAAGCTTGATGCTAAACACTCAGAACTTTGTCTCAATAAGACACATGTATCATGACTTCCATTTAAGAAAGAAGCACAGCTCCCACAAGAAGACACCAGGCTGCTCTCTGAATGAGAGAGAACTAATATCATCAGCAACCTGCAGGGGTAGGAATGTTAATGGCAGTGGACTTAAGCATTTTCCCCAGTACTAAATACAAGTTACTGCTACTGTTTAGGAGAACATAGCATGGTACCCTGACCTCAAGGATGCAAAGCTGACACTGGCTGAGGGTGGCTCACATCAGTCTTTCTGGGGTCTGCCATCAGGCTATGAGGCATAGCTCAGAAGTACATTTTCCCTTTGTCTCTATAATGATTCCTGGTTTTAGCTCATATTTTTGAAACTGGAGTTCTCTAAATGGTTGTGACAGTAGGGCATTGCTGAATGTCTAGATCACAGTCATGAATCAGAAGCATTGGCAGTTCACTTCAGCCCCCAACACAATAGGTATTCACCTGATCTCATATAAGGATAGAGCAGTAACAGCAAAAGGTGTCACAGGCAAATTAAAGTAGATACCTGAAGAGGTCAAAAACTGGTCAGAGGACCAGTGCAAAGACCTGTTGGCTAGCACTGCTCATTAGCCATCACCCAAACCAAGCAGTACCAACAGTTGTGATGTGTTGATGGTCCTTTGTTTAATAGAGTGTCTGAAATTAAAAAATAAATAAATAAACAAGAAACCTATGTAATGTCATGCTGGGATGTGTGTGAGAAGACTTATTGTGACCAATAGAACTTTATGCTTTGAGCTACTTCACTATGTTTTATGATTTCCCTACCTTTTCATTCACAAATGTACAAAGTTGAAGTATGTATTTTGCAGAACAAAACTGCCCAATGGTATAAATCATTATATAGAATGATACAACAGGGCTGTGTTGTATTCTGGGATGCTCAGTAGCACAGTCAAAATGTTTTCTAAAAATCAGGCTAAATGCTGGGAGCTTTGCATACAGAAGACTGCATGCATTCTTGAACTACACTTAGTAGGTAGGGAAGAAGACATGATGAAAGAGAGATTATTTCAGTTCAGGTCATCAGATTCACCCTAAAGGCATGCCAGAGTCTTCCAAGATCATGACAGCATCAATTTAGCCTTTATAATTGAATCTGAAAGGAAGGAGGTAGCAGATGTAAACAAACAATAATGGATACGCCACAAGGAAATCTTAGTGAGTGAAGATATTTCTAGAAGCAATCTTTAATTTTAAAAGTGGAAAAATTTTTGAGACTCTTTTAAATATGTTTTGTAAAAAATATTTTTGGTGCAGGGGATTAAATTCAGGGGCATCTACCACAGACCTGTTTTACATTTTACTTTGAAACAGGGTCTAGTTAAGTTGGAAAGGGTGTTGATGAATTGATGTGACTGTCCTCGAACCTGCGATCCTCCTGTCTCCTCTGTTTCCCGAATACTGGAAAACACTTTACCCAGAAAATTAATAACTTCTATAAAAAGGCACAGTTAATTTGGAGATAGAACAGTATTGAGATAAATATGCAAAGTATATCACAGTGAAGATGGAGACAATTCAATATAATTTTATTTTTAATATTAATTTTTCTTTGCAAAAATTTAATGCAAATGTAATTTAATGTGATATTTATTCACATTATATTAAGAGGCAGAACATATATAAGAAGCAGAACAATATTATGAAGAATAGTACTCCACTGATGTTTAATAATCTAAAGAATTCTACCAAAAGAAAATACTAAAAAAAAAAGTAGTTAAAGTGTAAGGTCAGAAAATGTAAATTGAATCTAAAGATTGCTTCCAGAAAAAGAAAATAAAAAAACAAAAACTAATATCAGTGATCTCAAATATAATCATTATTATGAAGAGATAAAAAAAACATAAATGACAGTAACAATAATGATAGCATAAGACAGGTACTAAATACTAGAAAAAAATTCCATTCTCAGAAAAGTTAGCACTTGTATATATACTATGACAGGGCTAAATATATAGTCCAACTTTCTAGATGATGTTATTCATAAAATATATTTTAAAATCTGAGAATTATGGTAAAAAGAAAGCCAGAGTAGAGTATATCAAGTTGTCTATTTTATGTGCATGAGTCAAAAGTTATTATTTTGCTTTTTATTTCAGTAACTTGAAGACATTTGTTTAGTTGATACATTTATATTTTAAAAAGTTTAAAAAAGCACTAGAAGAATTAAAAACCAGATTTCTGTTTTCAAAATCACTAAGCCAAGTTTGGTGGCCTATGTCTATAATTTCAGTATTTGGGGGACTGAGACAGGAGGATCACAGTTTCAAAACTAGCCTTAGCAACTTAGTGAGGATCTCAATAGGTTAGCTAAACCCTATTTCCAAATGAAAAACTAAAATAAGGCTAGGAGTACAGCTCAGAAATGAAATGCCCCTGGGCTCCATCCTCAGCAACACACACACACACACACACACACACACACCCCACACACATACACACACACACACACATGCACACTCACTGCAGAATCACACACAAACACATCCTAATTCACTATAGATTTATTTTCAGATTCTGAAATGATAAGCAAACTCATGACAAGGTAAAAATCTGAATAAGTCCTGCAAACTAAAGAATACAATATTTTTTGGATAAAAATTAGGTGATATAAAAGAACTACAAAGAACTTATTTCCATTTCCTTGCTATTTAAATAAAATAAAAATGTAATGGAAATTGGAGGTGACCAAGACTAAAACTAAACTTCACTGTCATAGCCAATCTTGAAGAGAGGTTGGATTTTGAGGCAGACAGATAAAAAGGTAACCAGGTACATGTTTCAGGAACAAATGATGACATTAATGAAAGCTTTAAGAGGACAAAATCTCCCTGACAGCAATCAGAAACAATTATTTACCTTAGAACAGGATCAGGGAATCGCTTTCCCTAGAACAAAATGTAGAGAAGAAAGATAAAATAATAAAAATGATGTAGCTACTGGAATATACAAATAGATATTTGGGAATAGATAAATAGAAAGATTTGGATTTAAAATACTATATTTCTATCATGGTGTGTGTGTGTGTGTGTGTGTGTGTGTGTGTGTGTGTGTGTTACTGGGGATTGAATCTAGGGACATTCTACCTCTGAGCTACACTAGAGCCCTATTTTAGTCTTATTTTGAAACAGGGATCCTGCTAGATTTATGAAAGTTTTACTACCTGCTGAGGCTGTCCTCACACCTGCAGTCCTCCTGCTTGTAATCCCAGTAGTTGGGAAGTTGAGATGGAGGAATGCAGGTTTGTTGCCAGTCTTAGCAACTTACCAAAACCCTCTGCAACTTAGTAAGATCTTGATTCAAAATTTAAAATAAATAAAGGCAGCATGGTGGCACATGCTTGTAATTCCAGTACTTGGGAGGATTGCAGGTTCACAGCCAGCTTCAGCTGCTTAATGAGACCTTCTACAACTCAGTGAGACCCTGTTTCAAAATAAAAAAATAAATAAATAAAAATAAGGTTGGCAGTGAAGCTCAGAGATAGAATGCCTCTGGGTTAATCCTCAATATTGCAAAAAAATTAAAATAAATAAATGAAATAAAATAAGGCTGTGGGGTATAGCTCAGAGGGAGAATTCCCCTGGTTCAATGCCCTAACATTATCACAAAACAAAACAAAAGAAAACAAAACAAAATAGCAACAACAAAATAAGGAGTAAAAGAAAACTTTGTGACATAAATCTAATTCTAAAAATCTCCTAAAAGTATATTTGTACATGAGATATTTATGAATGTAAATGGAAACCCCATGCATTATTGAAAACAATCTAAAAGTCCAACCATAAACAACTAATAATATAGATAATGGTGTATCCATACAAGTCTATAGTATAGCTCTCAATACAAATATATTAGACTTTATCTACACTGGAATTTGTGTGATTGAGTGAAACTATGAAGGTACAGAATAATGCCCATGGCATGTACCTGAATGTTCACAGGTGTTCATAAAGATCATAAGTATGCACACATATGCATGAAAAAATTATGTAATGAAAAACAGTCAACTATTAACACTATTTTATATTTGCACTGTACAACTGGAAATCTAAGATAAGTCCTTCCCATTAAATTACTTTTGCATTGCTTGAATCTATGTGTCATATTTGTCTTCTTATGTCTCATGGTAGAAAACTCCCTGACAATGAAAACTAGAGTTGATTATATGTGAAATGATTATGAAATCTGAAAAATTGCAGACATTTTCAATTACCATATCTATCATCACATGCTAGAAGTATACAACATTACTTGGATGGAATTAAAAGTGGGCACTGTCAGAAGTTGAAAAAGAGCCACAATAAAGAGCTTAGACAACTTGTTTTCTACTATAACTAATAACTCTTTGACAAAAGCGCAATTTTGTCCTTCAGGAGAAAACCCACCTTTCAGGCTGCACCAATCAATTGGCCAAATGAAAGTAATCAGCCAGTTGGAACTTCACCATGCAGGCAGTTGGAAACTGGGGTGGAGAATAGTGGCTAAAACATATCATCAGATGAGGTTAGAGAATTGTGCTCAGATCTACAGATACCAGAGAACCATTGGGGCCTAACATGGAACAGGAATCACATAATGTCCAAATATGACCTTGAAAGAAGGGAGACAACAGAGAATAAATCCTTCTTACTAACATTGCTTTTAGCAAAATAAACGATTATTTTGAGTTTTAGATTCATGGAGACTTTGGCTGTATGCCTCAGATGCATCCTAAGGCAGGTTTTGCCTCCAAAAACACAAGAAACATTTAAGCATTAGTTCTTGGGGCCTGCCAGAAATTCTTTGGCTTGATAACTCAATGAGAGAAATATCATCAAGTCCTTGGTGGCAAACTCTTGGCTGGCACCCTAAGTCTATCAACCTTCTTTTCTTAATTGTTAACTTTTAGAGGAGCATGTGCCCCCCCCCCCCTAGTTGCCTGCCAATTTTTAGTCTCTCTTGCAACTGAGTATGGACCAGTGACCAAATTCTTATCAGTGAAATGAAAAAAAAAGTACCAATGACACATCAGATCCTCAGATACTTAAATGAAAATTATTTTTTTCTGGACTCCTTCTTTCCCTGTTATTGTCTGGGGCACAGATGGTATCTAAGTAGTTTCAACCATGCAGCTATGAAAAAATACCCTAGGAGATTCCCTAGCAAAAAAATGACTAAGGTACCCATTACCCTGTATTTCTTCTAGAATAAGAGTTGTAGAATATGAAATTGTTTTTATTGCATTGAAACTACTATGCTTGTGAATTTGAAAGAATTGTATCCATTTTTCCATCTAATAAATCAGTTCTAAACCAGATATTGAGCCTCTGATATAATGATTAAAGTTAGAGGCAGAATTAGCACTAATATCCAGTGATCCTGATTACATCTGTCTACCTTCTTTCTCAGTATCATTTTAAAACCATATTTTAACCCAAATTCTTCCCTGTCTCTAATATAATTAGAATAACTGCTTGCTTCAGAATTAATTTATCCACACTAGTGCTACTCTAATGAAGGGTGTTCTAATAAAGTATATTATATTATTCTTCGCCTAAATTATAGACATCACTGGAGGGAGAAGAAAGGCAGGTGTACATTTCTGTCTCTGGAACAAGACACATATTATGTTTTGTTCAGATACAGCTACATTCATGTCATCAGAGCTATCAAATGTGACTTGAAATAATGTACAGAAGCACCTAACCCAGTCCTGAGCATATAGGGAGTCTTCATACTCTAGTTACTCCAAAATACTCCATAATCTGAAGGACAAATTTTTAATCTGTTATTTTCTCTAAAACAACTTCAACTAAAATCATCATATCTATTCTGTTTCTTAAAGGGTAAAAGAGAAGAAATAATGATGAAAAAACAGATTATGTTGTGTTTTAACAATACTCAATCCAAGTTTTAAAAATGAGACACTAGCCAAGCGGGGTGGCACAGGCTTGAAATCCTATTTGGAAGCCAAAACAGAAGGATCGTGCAGGCTCAAAGCTAGCCTCAGCTACTTAGCGAGGCTCTCAACAACTCAGTGAGACCCTGTTTCCAAATAAAATATAAAATAGGTCTGGGAGTGTAGCCTGGAGGTAGAAAGCTTCTGAGTTCTATTGTGTACATATCCCATAGTTTTGTAACCCATTCACCTGTTGATGAACATCTTGGCTGGTTCCATAGTTTGGCAGTTGTGATTTGTGTGGCTATGAACATAGTTATGCATGTATTAGTTTGGTAATTTGTTTTTTATTCTTTTGGGTAGATACTCAGAAGTGGTATTGCTGGATTATATGGTAGGTTTGTTCCCATTCTTCTGAGTATCCTTCATACTCTTTTCCAAAATGATTGCACTAATTTGCATTTCCCCCCAACATCATATTAGAGTTCCCACTTCTCCAGTATTTGCTGTTGTTTGTGTTTTTAATGATTGCCATTCTAATTGAAGTTAGGTAAAATCTAAGGTAGTTTTGATTTGGATCTCTCTGATTGCTAATGATTTTGAGCATTTTTTTCATACATTTATTGGCCATCTGAATTTCTTCTTTTGTGAAGTGTCTATTTAGTTCACTTGTCCATTTTTCCACTCTAAATACCCTAAACAAGTTTTACATTTTCCATGTGTCTATTATTGGCTTAAAATTTCTCACTATTAAAATTTCTCGTCTATATAGAAACTTTTCCATCTTGCTGGTACCTCCACTCCATCACTGATCTTTTTCATGTTTCTAGAATTCGTATTTGGTACTTTGAATCTGTCTTGTGGTTTCTGTAGATAAAGTAACATTAAAACACCGAGTGGCAGATGCCAGTCATTTGGCAAATACTGGAAATGTTCAGGCATTCTTCTAATGAACCTATTGCGTCAAACAGCCCAATGTCATAGCACAGTAAAGGGTGAAAACAAAAATTCAGATCAGACCTTTTTGACTTCAAAACACTTTCCAGTATAGCATATCATTGACTTAAAAATGTTAATAAGTCCAAATTAGAGGAATAATAATCAGTTTGAGAAATACTAATGGAAATTAATTCTGTATTTTCCTATAGCTCTAGCCATTAGTGACATGAGAAGTATATGTTAACTAGATTGTGGGCTACAGCAGTGAATAATACTGACAAAGTCTTTGTATCATGAGATTTTATCACAGCAATAAAATTATTTTAGGAGGGATGCTAAGACAGGAGTCTCTCAGATTTGAGGTTAGGCTCTGCAATTTAGCAAGACCTTGTTTCAAAATAATAAAGGGGGTCTAAGTGAATACCTTCAAGATAGAATATCCCTGGAAAGAATCTCCAGTACAAAAAAAAAAAAAAAAAAAGTGAAAATGACAAGAAGATTAAAGAATAGGACAGTGGCATCAAGTAAACAAAACCATGAATCCCTTATGTTGGGCAAGCCTCCCTGAGATGTACATAATTAGTAAAGTTCAGCCATGAAGTTATCTGGAGAGAGCTTTGGACGCAGAGGGCACAGCAGTTCAAATGAACTGAAACAAGAGAATGTTTGGAGGATTTGAGAAACAAACAGGAAGAATGTGCAACTGGACCGTTCTATGTAAAAGTGAGCCAATAGTACATGAGGCCTGAGATGACCGCAGCCAAATTACAGAGAGCTGAGTGATAGGCTTGGTTTTTATGTTAATCTCAGCAGGAAATCACCAGAAGGCTTGAAGCAGAGGATGATCTATGTGTCTTTATAAAAGATTCTGAGAATAGATAGAGGATGAATTATGGAGATAAGGGAAAAAAATAGACAAAGGAAAATGGTGAGGAAGTTGTTCCAACAATCCAGCCATGAAATGATGACAGATAGAAGATGGGGGACAGGAGAAAAATGACATGGATTTATGATTTTGTTATGGAAGTAATGTGAATAGATCCGATGTGAGGAGTGAAGAACTGAGATTGGCATGGTTTAACTCGTATATTCTCTCCAAAACTCATATTGAAGCTTAACTCCCAAAGCAACAGGATAGTGATGTAGGGCCTAGTGGGAGTTGTTTAGCTCAGAAGGTCTCTGCCTCCATAAATGAGTTAATAATGCTATAAAAACGCTATCCCTTGCTTTCTTTCTCTCCTCTTCCATGTGAGAAACAGCATTCGTTCTCTCCTATAGAGGTCACAGAGTTCAGGATGCCATCTGGAAAGTAGAGCCTCTGTTTTTTCAACACATTCAAGCTACCAGCACTTTTATCTTGTATTCATCACCTCCAAAACCATAAAAAAATACTGTTCTAAATTACCCAGTTGCTGCAGTTCTGTTATAGCAGCACAAACAGACCCAGAGGCAATTAAAAAGATTCTTACTCTTCTATATTGGAGCCAAATAAACTTGAATTCAAATTTAGGCTGTGCCATGTACTAGCTCTGTGCCTTTGATCAAGTAATTCACTTTTCTCTGCAAATTGAGACAATACTCACCTTCATGTATGATGAATAGACTGATTTAAATAATAGTATAAAAATTAGCATAGTACCAAGTACATAGTAACTGTTCAATAAAGGAAGATATTAGTATTAATATTGTCTTTATTTGAACCTAAAAATCACCAATTTTTACTGGGAATCATGATTTCTTTGAATTTCTTAAATTGTCTCAAGTCTGTTAAAAACAGAATTTTAAAAATCAGAAATGAAAAGTCATGCATAAAATATATATTGATGGTCACTTAATACAAACAAAAATTATGGACAGAACAAAAAATTAAAAATAAATAAGAAATAGTACTTATTCTTGAAAAATTTGAAGGCTAGCATGGAAAATATAGGTTAAAAAAAGTACTCAGACATGAGCTATATACAGCAAGGTAGTTATATATAAACGACCGACCATGGTTACATATTGTATGGGGAAGGAGAATGTATTTTAGATTAAGGAGAGAATTGTTAAGAGAAAGCCATAGAAAAAGTTTTTTTTTCTGGGTAGTACTGGAAAAAAAAAAAAAGAATAAAAACCAGGAGGTCATTCTAAGTAGAATGAACATTATTAGCAAAGAGAGTAGGGAGAAAAGTACTTGACAAAGTACTTGACATGTTTCCAGTGTCTATAGGGTGAGGGTAGACCAGAAAGAAGCAGAGGGGTGAGTGAGGGTCAGCAGGGCAGGCACCCTACCCTGTCCACATATGCTGAGATCCAGGGTAGACTGAGACAGGATTTGTGAAGGGTTATAAAAGCCAGGCTATAGTGTTAAAAGTTATTCCTACAGTCAATGCAGTGTCAAAGTTATCTGAGAGTTTTGTGCATGGTCAAATTTGTACTTTAAAAATATTACCCTTCTGGCTTTTGAAGCTTAAATCATAGTAAAAGCTAATAAAGCAGAGAAATGAATTCAGAAACCATGTTTTTTTTTTTGATGGTGGTAGAAGTCGTGCATACCTGATAATTATGATATATACAGAGTTTTTAATGTGCTTTATGTTTTCCTCATAGCCAGTCATGAGCAAAGTCAAGGTCAAAAATACAAGTCAGGGACATAAGCTCAAGCCACAGCTCTGGATTCTCAGTTCAATACTTTATGCAGCTAAATATGTGAAAACGTGCCTGGATGCTGCCTGATAGTGGAAAGGTTCAATTTTTATATGTAAAAATTACCTCTATATACACAAAATAAATTTTAAGAGCTGTGCCACTTTAATCAATCGGTACTGCTAGAACTAGGCTCTATAGCTATTAAAAGACTCCTACTTTCTGAGACTTCCTCATGCCATGCAGCTTAGTCATGCCTCCTTGAGCACAGGGGGGGCAGGGATAAACTTTAAAAGGGAAAGAGGAATATGCCTTCACTGGTTTTGTAAACACAGCAGCCTCTGTGTTTGCCCTAAAGGGAGAGATCTGCCACTTTGTAAGTTAAGCCTGAGTGAATTGCAGGGCTTCTAGACAGATCCTCAGGAAAGGAGTGGGCAAAGTTTTAAAATAAACTCATTACCCTCCTTCCAGAGAACAGGATGTATAGAGCAGCTGGCTATTTGGGAAGAAAGGCTGAAAGGTTCAAGCAGGATGGTGTGTGCCTTTTGTGACCACTGAAGTCTGTGGATGTAGCATCATACAAAGACCTGTTTTTAAACTGAAGAATCAAAATTAAAGTGTTCAGAGCACTTTGTCCAAGCTCAGACAGCTAAGTTGAAGACTTTGGACTGCAACTTTGGCCACAAGATGGCGCTGGCAGTGATTTTTTTTTGAGGGGGAGGGGCGATTAGGCCTCCCATTATAACTTCACCTATGCTGAAAAGTCTATTTTACTGTGTGTTTCCACTTCTTGCTTAAAAAAAATGTATTCTTTACAATTTCCAATGAAATGTCTTATAATAATCTACTCATTCACTCCTCAAATGTTTTTAAGCATCAATGAGCTAAGACATTCCCAAGAAGTTAAAAATCGTGAAGATAGAAAAGAACAATATCAAACTTATAACCAACAGAGAGTATGGGAAACATGTCCATTGTTTTTTTAAATATCAAGGGATGCATCCACAAAATGGAACAATGAACATTTACTCTTGCCCTTTAAATTGCTGAAAACAAATTGCTTAAGATTTTGTGAAGCACAAAGAAAAAAATCCAAGTGTTAGACCCTGACATATTCAGATTCATTTCCTAACCTTAACGTACATGAAACAAAATATCCCTTAAAACACCTCCTGTTCTGCCAAAATTTGAAATTCTCATAATCTGAGACATTAAGTTATTAGGACATAAAGGCCGAAACAATTTAAAACTGTGAATCTTGGTTAAAATCTCATTAATTCACTGGCAAGATTCATTTGCTTAGATGAAATTGTTGATACACCAGACCCTTCAGATATTAGTGATGAAAAAGGTGACCTCCATGAGTATTTGGACTATGGATAGATTTGTCTTCAACACTCTTCCCTGGCGTCTTTAAAAGGAGTTCTCAAGAGTTAGCTGCAATAGAAGCATAATAAAAGCTCCTTTCAATGAATCAGTTTCTAGATATCAGGCCCTCTGGAGAGACAGGAATAATACAATATGCCTGTCCTTTCCCTCAAACCATACAAATACAAATGACCACTAAACTAAACCACTTGAATTTGAAATCCACTTGGCTCATCCTAATTAAATGCCATTTCAATTTTTACACAACAAATTCACTCTGGCCTAATATCATAAGACCTTGAAGTTATGAATAAGTTACTATTTCCTTGTGAAAGAAACATTGGAACAGCAGCAGGCTTTCAAGTTGTTTTCAATATTTTTTCTTCTTACTTTTTCCATTTCAGATGAAGCTAACAAAGAACATTTTATAAGGAAAAAAAGCATACTTCTGTTCAGTGTAATATACTCAATAATATATTCAGGGGTGTGTGTATGTGTGTGTGTCTATGTGTGTGTGTGTGCATGTGTGTTTAATTAAACATTATAATGTTTATTGTCTGAAAAATTCAAAAGTTTCTGATAATTTTTGTATATGCCACCTACTTCAAAGTCTTCACTCCTTTAAAACGTCTGCCCTTAATAGTTGAATAAAAAAGTTGAGATATGTTATACTTGATGAAGGGTTAAGTTTTGGTTATTAATACTTTTCTCTCTTTAAGGAGAGGCTTGTTCAAGTCCATTGATGATGAAAGAATTGAAACTTCTTTAGAGTGATGAAATACATTGGCACCCACAAGATCTGAGCTCAGATTGGATATCAGACATAGATCAACAGACAATAATCAATGAGCACTGTTTGGGATAAGAAAAGAAAAAGAGCAAGAGCCAGGTTCCAGGCTTGTATTTCCAGTGTCTCTAACTCATCATGAGCTTTTTCTAACGTTGTGTTTGTGAGGCTCTGTTTATGTCCTTCTTGTTTCATGGACCCATTAACCTAATTCTTATCTTCTCTAGTATTTTTTAGACATTATTTCTAACAGATAAGTTTCATAAAGTTTGGCTCACAGGTCACCTTTCTCAGAATCCTGCAGAAAACTTGTTAAAAATGCAGATCACCACACACCTACTGAGAATGAAACTGAGAAATCTTTATTTTAAAATGGAACCTTGAGTGATACTGATTTTTCCTCCAAGCTACATGTGGATAACCATTCACTTAAAACACAAGAAGACTTTATTTCAGAACTTTTTTTTATCAATTTCTGAGCCACAAAATTCTAACTAATACTTAATTATGAGGTTCCCCGGTTCTCTTTTTAAGATGTAGAAATGGCATAGATATGAAACAGACAGACTTTAAGTTGTCGCAAACCTAAGTTCAATTATGCCTCAATCTCTTCACCAAAGGAACAGATAAATCAATACAGGTAGATGAGGTTATTGTCCTCTTTCTTTAGGTTATAAACTTTTGTAAAAGTAGACTCCAGTAACAACTAATTAACTCTGTATCCTAAGCACTTTGGCAGTCACCAGCATGAGCTAGGTGTTCAAAAACATATTTGAGTTTGCAGTAGAAGTAAATTTGAGAAAATGTGTACAGAAAATTTTAATGAAGTTTGAAAAGTAAACTGATCTATTATTATTATTATTATCATTATTATTTTAAATATGGCAGAATTCAAAATAAGATAAATTGTTAATAATTGGTAGACTCTGGTTTTCTTCTTTTAGAAAGAAAAATAAAGAAAGATCAAATTTTACTCACAAATGCATATCTGAGTTTAGCAAAGTAGAAAGGTGATTCTAATTCAGAGAAGAAGCATTGTCATGTAAAAAAATCATATAATTAGGCTGTAACTTTCCTCAGAAATGGATTCTTTAAAAAGTATATATAAGAGCTTAGTAATTCTTTCTTTTATGAATAGTTTAGATTTAAAACTTTTTGAAATAAAATCAGAATTATACAAAGCAGCCTTTTATTAAAGGCTTAGAATATTTTTTAACAAGAAGTTAAGATATTTTCACCTTTCCAGATAAATTAATTTGAACTATGTGTGCCTGAATTGCTAGGAATTCTCAAATAGAGCCTAATGGGGTCCTTAAAAAAATTGTTCCATCCAAAGTTACCATAAGGACCCAACTACTACTGCCTCCTGCTATCATCAACTTACTCATGTACCTTTGTGAGTCTCTGTTTAAACACTAGCTAGTTGAAGAATGCACTTCTAGATTCCTAAGATGAAAATAATAACTCACCTGTCATTTCTTTTACTTCTTACTCTTATTTATTTTTCATCATATCATTGATCACCATTTGGTATATTATTCCTTTTATTCATTTTTTGTCTGTTTTTTTTAAAGAACATAATGTAAACAAAAGATCTGGGCCATTGGACCACTTAGGCCACAAGCAAACTTGATTCAAGGCTTAGGGAGCATAGTAAAAAGGACAAAATTTGGGGCAAAGATAAGTTTGGGCAAGAAAGGATCAGGACTGGTCTTGGGAAGTTATAGGTATATAGATGTGGGGGCTTCTAGCAGGATGCTGGAAGTACTGAGAGCCACATGGAAGGAACCTGTGAATCTCAGAATCTATGTAGGTATTTCTGCATAGAATATGTAGAAATTTTTCCCTGCAGTATTTCAGAAAAACAATTTAAAAAGCAGATAATTTGGAAAAGTAAGAATAAGAATCATTCTTCCAGACCACATATTTTCCTTGAGATACACATTAAGTACTGACACACCAAACACTATTAGAAATCTTAAATAAGCCTTCTTATATGATTATTCCTTTTTTTCTAAGCTTAATTCATCAAATATTTATTTTCTGTACATCACATGCATTAACAATGAATGCAAAATAATGTATTATAATGGTAATTCAGAATTACAGCAGATTTGGCAGTTTGGAAAATGAATAAATTGCAAAAATAGTATGTCAACAGTGGCTTTGCAGTAGGAAAAACACCGTCCTCTTATCTATAGGACCCTTCGCAACTCAAGTCAATGACCCCAGAATAAATAGTTAGTTCTCTGGCTAACTTTATTGTTTGAAGCCACTTCATCTTACTGGGTCTGAATTTGGGTTCTGGCTAGTGTTCTGTCAACTTAGTGATAACCTCACATATATTATTTATTTTATTCTCTATATTTTAATTAATATCTAAAGTTAGGGTTTTCCAGAGAAAGAGAATCAATAAAACTGATATAGAGGCAAGCTAGGCATGGTGGCACATGCTCGTAATCCCAGTACTTGGGAAATTGAGACAGGAGCATCATAGGTTTGCTGCCAGCCTCAGCTACTTAGTGAGGCCCTCTGCAACTTAGTGAGACCCTGTTTCCAAATAAAGAACAAAAAGTAGGGCTGTAGATATAGCTCAGAGGAAGAATACTCCTGGGTTCAATCCCCAGTACCACAAAAAAGGAGTGAGATGATAGAAAAATGGGTAGATGATAGATGATAGACAGACAGACAGACAGATAGATAGATAGATAGATAGATAGATAGATAAATCTATAATGGGAATTGATTTACTCCAAGCTGAGTAGTTCTACCTTTTGATGTTTTCACATTAGAGAATCAGGATAGTCAGTGGCATATCTTAGTCCCAGTCAGAAGGCCTGAGAAACAGGATAGTTAATGGTGTAACCCTAAGTGCAAGGCTGAAGTCCAAGACTGGATTTTGATGTCCAAGGGTAATACAAGGTGGCTGCCCCAGGACCTTTTGTGTTTCTGTCAATCGGGGTCATAGTATTATTGGCTGGTGTGGCTGATAACCACCACATTGAATGAGGATAAATATTAATCAGTTGATTAATATATTTTCTCTTTAAGAAAAAAATACTCACAGATATACACAGGAATAATGTTTTACTACCTACTTGGGTTTTCTATTACCCAGTCAGGTTATTACTTACAATTAATCATTGCTTAAACTAGGGTCCCTGTAGTGATTGTTTTATTTCATAGACATTGAAAACAGATTTTTTAAATTCATATTCAACACAAAATTGGAGGAAAAACTAGAAAAAAATTTCTAATAAGTATCTGTCCAACAGTCACATTGGAAAATATCAAATTTAAATGACCTCTTCTTCCCTAGGTCCTGACACTAAGAAAAGAAAATGCTAATATTCTAGAAGACACTTGAGCCTGGGCCAATAAATCTTTGCTGTGTCTCTTCCCAGTGTCTTACTGTCAACCTTGATGGGTCTTTGAAGTCAGCATAGAGATGAAAATGGTGCCGTGTTAGAAGCTGCAGCAACAAGAGCTCCAGATGTTCTGACAGGTGGTCTCCAGGAAGGCTTCACTATAAGGGCAATTAATATGGATGTGACCTTCATCCTGAAATAAGCCAAAGAAGCTTTTTGATATTTCACACATTTCAGGTCTGAGACTTATTTCACAGCAGTCAAGATCAGATAGAACAAACCTATTAAGGCTCTCTGGTTTCAAATATACCATGTGTTGAGAGGAAAGAACATTTATCATGGAAAGTCTAAACTACTTTGTTTTTTCTTCCATAAATAACAAGATCACATCTAGAAGTCTCCCTCAACCTCTCTCCCTTAGTAATAATGCATGTATACACAACACACACACACACACACACACACACACACATCTACAAATCTGCAACTACACATATGTAGATTTTCTTCCCTTATTTTACTCAAAATATAGGTATATTTTTGTTCTAATAATACAGAATTTTATGTAGAGCTACAAAACATATACATTATTCCTTATCTAGTGGAGTTTACTTAGAATATATTATCCACTTTGACTTAAAATACCGTACTCATATTTCATGTTTAACTTCAAAGTTACCCTCATCAAAAATGTTCTTTAACTTACCTTTATCTTAATTGCTACTTTTCTCTGGGATTCTAAAACATCTCAGAACTATTTATATGTCTTGGAGATCCTAGGTATTACACTGAACTGTGACTAAGTATCTTATGATTTAAAGGTTTTTTTCATAGAATTTTATTCCCAAACTAAAAACAATACTGAAAGATACTATATTCTCAATGCTCCTTACTGAAATTCATCCTACTTTAAGATTTTGTACATAGTTAAATAGTAACATATCAAGGCAAAGCAGCTAATACCTAAGAGGGGACTGTCAAATAGAAAATGCAATGAATTAATATAACGATTTTAATTCTATGTCCGTGAATGAGATTTCTTGTAAACCCATATTTGACTTATATTTTCAAAAACAAATGACTCTCTGTTCAAATATATTTAAAAGTAAAATTAAATATAACTTATCACTTTGTCATGCTGAATCTTAATCTTTTAAGTTACAGAATCTAAAATATTGTACGAAAATTAAACAGTACAATTTTTGTTTGAATTAATTTTTCCTTTGATCAAATATTAAGTACAATAGGGTCAAAATAGAAATCTGATTGCTCAAATGTTTTCTTAGCTTTGAACATACTATCTCAAGAAAGTATATTTACTATTACCAAACAAATATATTTTAAAAATATTTATATTTGGCTTATCGCTATTTTTTAAATTTATTTATTTATTTACTCTTGAAACACCTACTCTGGTTTTTCACAGTTGAAATAATCACACCCAAAGAAGGACACTTTTATTGAGAAGTGGGACTGTAGGATCATGACAGCTGTCATGTGGATTATGAATTTCTCTTAAAGTATTTTTATTTTCTATATTGTCACACTTTAAATTTCTATTTTACTCTAACCCCCAGAAGAATTGATCTAGCTTTCATGAGGTTAAACATATTTAAATACATAGCTGAGACTAATTTTTTAACTAGGCACACCATTTTTTGCTCATCTGGGAGCATACCACACAGTACCCCATCTGAAGATTCTCACAGTTCTCTGAAGTATTTATGCAGAGGCAATTTAGTATAATGGGCAAGATTTATCAAATTGATACCTATTTCCTCTTTTAAATTATTAATAAATATAGCATAAAACCCCTTTGTACCTCTAATGTACTGTTGTTAATAGCCTGAGGCTTATTCTAAGTGTCAAAGTTGGTCCAATTGTCCAGTAGTTAGCTATTGCTTCAAATACACAGTAGTTAGGTAGTTAGCTATTTCTCTAAGTGCAAACCTCATTTTAAGTCCATCCTTAATCACTGCCAACCTGGGTGAGAACTTTCTACTGCAGAAGCGAAAATACCCTCCCCTGATCACAGTAAAAACAACTATCACCAACTACTCAGTAATGCACTCCCCCAAACTAACTAATTGCTTCTTTTTTCAACACACCAAACAAGCTATTCAAAAAATCAATTTTTTTTTTTTTTGGTTAGGTTTAGATAGAAGGATTGAAGGTCTGTTGCCAGCCTCAGCAACTTTGGTCCTCAGCACATCAGCAAAACCTCATTTCTTTCTTCTTCTCCTTCTCCTTCTCCTTCTCCTTCTCCTTCTCCTTCTCCTTCTCCTTCTCCTTTTCCTTCTCCTTCTCCTTCTCCTTCTCCTTCTCCTTCTCCTTCTCCTTCTCCTTCTTCTTCTTCTTCTTCTCCTCCCCCTTCTCCTCCTCTCCCTCCTCCTCCTCCTCCTCCTCCTCCTCCTCTTCCTCCTCCTCTTCTCCATTTTTTTGGTACTGGGAATTGAACCCAGGGACATTCTGCTTCCAAGCTACACTCCCGGTCCTATATTTTTATTCTGTGTGTGTGTGTGTGTGTGTGTGTGTGTGTGTGTGTGTGTGTGAAAGAACCCAGGGCCATTCTGCCTCTGAGCTACATCCCTAGCCCTATTTTTTATTCTTTATTTTTTTGAAACAAGGTGTCACTAAATAGTTGAGGCTGTCCTCAAACCATAATCCTCCTGTCTCAGCCTCCCCAATGCTGGGATAACAAGTGTGTGCCACCATGCTTGTTTTTATTCATTATTTGAAAACGGGGTCTCATCAAGTTGTGGAGGGCCTAAGTAGCTGAGGCTGCTGCAATGTTCAATTCTCCTGTCTCAGCCTTCTAAGTACTATTTCAAAATAAAAAAAATAAAGTAAGGCAAGGGGTATAACTCAAAGATATTATGACTTTGGGTTTAGTCCCAAATGCAACACGCAACAAACAACACACACGCGCACACACACACACACACACACACACACACACACACAATTATTTGTGAGGGTAGAAGTTTTTACTTGCTATATTTTCAATTTATTGGTAAATTATGTAATGCTACAACAATTAAACTCAGCCTTACTATTTTCAATGTGAGATTATTTTATACCTTATTGTTACTAAATTTATAATTTTTGCCTTTCAACATCAATGAGCATTAACCACATTTTCTGAGGAATATCTCTTTTCCTTTTCTGGAGGAAAAGGAATAATACAATCAAAGGAAACACTACAACAAGGATACTTTATAAATCCCAAGGTGATGCCCGGAGATTAAAAATAAAACATTAGAAGAATTACTTTTAAAGCATCGATCTCATCTTTGATTATTTTATAACAAGTACTTAAAATAATAATAGGAAAGCATGAAGTCAAAAGACCTAAGCTGGAAAACTCTATTCCTTTCATCGTCTATGTGACATTTGGAAAGACCAGCTAATCACTGATTATGTTTCTATTTCATGTAGGATGTGAATGATAATGATTGACCTGTTTAGCTAAGCAGGCCATAATAAGACCTGAGTCATAAAAAGTACATGAAGAAACTGCCTAAGAGGTAGAGCAGGACACAAAAGTAATACAGTATTATCATTCTTTCTGGAACATGAATAATGCTGAGGGAAATAAAATAATTAGGGCAATAATTTGATTTTTAAAATAAGTATGCTGAAACTCTTTTTTCTTGAATGTGAAAAGATAAGTTTAAAAGTCAATCCTGGTATACATAAAACCTGGTGGGTTATACTTAATAAGTTAATATTTAGTAGAAGTAGTATTTACTAGGTTGTGATTGTAGCATAGATATGCCTCTCATTAATGAAAATAAACATCCATCTTACCACACAATAGAATCAAATAATTCTTCCTAATGGAACTATTTATAATGATGATACATTAGAAAGTTTAACTCAAGAAATAAACTACATGTGTTTGCGGAAGTCCTTATATTAAGTAAATTGGGACTAAAGTGTCTTTATTTTCCTCACTCCAAAGAAGAAAGAGAAATAGATTTTAAAACTTCATATCAGTAAAGTCTATTTAAAAATAAATAATCCTACATCATAGCTGTGAGGTTGAGGGTATTGTTTCAGAGAGGATGCTGATACTGTGAGCTGGGGTACTAAAAGAGACTGTGTCAAAAGAAATACTTTATATATTTCATAAGGGACAGAGTCCACTGAAGCACCTTGAACATGCTATGGTAAAAATTATGTGAATATTTGTCCATTTTCCACTTTCTTTACTTAGCTAAAGGTATAGTTGTAACACCCTCCTCGATAACCTAGACCTGCATCCATAGACAAAACTTGGGAGTGGGGCTCTGCCATGTCATTGGTAAATGGGAAAGTCACATTCTTCCAATTTTTAATTATAAGTTCTAATAGGTCTTCTTCTCTGAAGTGCTCTTCATGTTTGTGCAGAAACTCATTTTTTTCCTCTGATGAATTTTAGGATAGGACCTGGGTTTTAATGCTTTGACCTTGTGTTATTAATATCTAAAGCTCCTTATGTTCCCCTGTCCTCCTATATGGCTCTTTATAAATACTTTTTTTCTTTGTCTGAGTGTTAGTATCCATTACTGTCTCAGATTGCTTCTTTGGTATTATCCAGAGGCATGGAAAGATTCAGTAGTATAAAACTCCTGTGTTAAGGTGTGACTTGAGATTGTGAAAAACTAAGGCAGCTGTGTCTAATAATTACCTCCATGAAAACAACAATATGGTTGTTGAACTGCTCACTGAGGCCAGATACAACTGGAGATTTATGTAGGAACAAAATATGCAAACAAATAAGCTAATCAATTCATATGTATTACTAATATTAATATTGAGATAGTGTATCTTTGATAATCAGTGATATAATTCAGCAATATCTACAGGGTGGTTTGTTTGGGTTTTGGGTGATAATTAGTTTAGTTTGTTAATTTGTTTTGGACACTAATTTAAGGTGCTCAACCAGCATCATTCAATTGACTCTAGTTCATTACTTAGCATGTTCAACACCCTGGATTTTAATAAATGCAGAGGAAGGGTAAATCAATAAACAACTAAAAACAATCCTAGAATTAAAAAATACAGAAGTTTGAATGACAAATGTGTTGAACCCTTCACCCAAAGGTCATCTTTAAGATATGAATCTAAAATGTTCTCTTGAGGTTATGCCATTCTAAAGAGACATAGAAAAACACAGAAAAAAAGTTATGACATAGGGCCAAAACTAAAATTAAAGGAGACAGGCATCCACATCTAGTTGTAACATGCTACAGGTGTAAAATAGAAGAAGGTGTACCCTTTGTTATTACAAACAGCCTCAAAGTAGCTGAGTGACCTTCAAAGACAGACATACAGTAAGAATTAAAGGCAAGATTGAATGCCAGGTTTATCTAAGCAGAAGTACTGTGTGTCCAGGATTCTGTTAGTGTTGTACAAGATGGAAGGGTGAAATAACTACTGAGAGCTCATGGGTGCTGGGCACTTACTTAGACCAAGCATGTGTATATTTTATCTTACTTATTTGTTTACAAAAACATTCTGGAGATAAATTATTATAAACCATTTATTTGATTATTTATACAAAAAATAAATGCATAGAAAGTTTTAAATTAACTTGACCATTTCATAAATGACAAAAGGTGTGAAAATTGTGATTTTGATCCCAAGTTCACGCTCCTCCTCCTCCTCCTCTCCTTCCCCTCTTCCTCTTCCTCCTCCTCCTCCTCCTCCTCCTCCTCCTCCTCCTCTTTCTTCTTCTTCTTCTTCTTCTTCTTCTTCTTCTTCTTCTTCTTCTTCTTCTTCTTCTTCTTCTTCTTCTTCTTCTTCTTCTTCTTCTTCTTCTTCTTCTTCTTCTTTTGTGGTACTGGTATTGGAACCCAGTGGCTTTCTACCTCCAGACTATACTCCCAAATCTAGTTTATATTTTATTTGGAAACAAGGTTTCACTAAATTGCTGAGAGCCTCACTAAGTAGCAGAGGCTGGCTTCCTGTCTCAGCCTCCCAAGAACTGGGATTACAAGCATGTGCCATCATGCCCAGCTATTCTTCTTAATGCATAACATATAATACATAACATCAGCAGTCTAAAACATTATATTCTAGTTTGGAACCAGAATTCTTTTCTTGTCACATTTTTTGCATTTGTTCAATGAACATGTATTCAGTGATATTCTGTATGATGCTCTCTATTAGCAAAAGAGGATCCCCCAAAAGTGGGCCATTATCCCTGTATTTAGGACTTTATATCAGCAATAGCAACAACACCAAATCCAATCACAGAAGACTACCATATTTACATAAAACTATTCTTGCTTCAAATCACAAATGCAGTGCTGATAGAAAAGAACAAATATTAGAATATTAAATGAAAGAAGAAAATAATGATGACATTTATGTCCTATTCAAGCAGACTCATGTTATATATCTAGCAAGTTAACTAAAGTTAATACTCAAGAAATCATCTGTATTAGGTTCTTTTTAGGTGTTGAAAAATATATTCGTGAATATTAGAGAAAAATCTTATCCTAATAGAGCACACAATTGATAAAACTCTACCTTTCTTTATTGAATAACTTTACGAGAGGAAACACTGCTAGTCTAATTGATATACAAATGAGTAAGACATTTATTATTGAGTTAGGAGATTTCCAGGCATATATGTACATTTTTAATGTGGGATTTTTTAGATAACTATCATTCACTCTTCGGCTCTATTGATTCATACAGTATTTAACAATGATATTGATGATCTTATCTTTTTGCTAGTTTTAATGTCATCATTTCCTCTAGTGGATAGAAAATACCCATTTCTAGTTTTAAACCCTTTTGTTGAGCTGTTGGTTTTAATTCTAGCAGTGTCTGTGCATTTACTTGGAACTACATGTCAATCAGACTCTCTCTCCTCTGTTGCCCTCTAACCCCCACAATTATTATTTTTTTGGTAATAAATATCTTCTGTAAAATAGGATGCTGTATCTCTACCATAAATTTATACCACATTAGACTTTATCTAAAATATCCCTTTTTTTCTTAGACGTTTTAAGATTTTTTTCCAAATGTATTATGCTTTTGACCTTATGGCAAATCGGCAGTTTAAGTGTGAGAAAACAAAAGCAACGGCCCAAGCTGGCTCAGGAGCACAAGTCCATTTAATTCCACTGCTCTTCCCAAGGAGTTCCTAGGGTCCACATTGAATGAATATAATTTTGTACCTACTAATTTTCTAAAGGAGTCAAAAGAAGTCAAGAAAAAAACACCTGTGTGGCCAAAGAAAGAGCTTTTTAATGCATTTTGCAATTTATGCAAAACTATACCTACTATAGCTTGCCATTTAGGAAATTACCTTAAACCATTTTCCATTCACCCACCATTAACCTAGCTTGATGAATGTCCACTAACTTCCCCACAGTTAAGGCACTACAAAATCCCCCATTTATCCCACCAGCTGAATTTTATTTTATTCAAAAGATTCCTACCCTCCTCAGTGGCCACCAGTCGCCATGTAGAGCCTACACACTTTTGTTTTAGTGAAAATCTTTAAATCAAGAACACAGAAGCAAGCTCTTCAGAGTCCTCCTCTGTGTCTCACAAGTATTACTGAAAACAAAGCTCAAAGATATGTTTCCTTTAATCTTAAATTTTCTTTTTTGATGCAATTGTATGTAAAGGGTGTGCAGTTTGAGAACAGACTGATGTGAATCATTTCTGATAACATAACATTCCTGAGCAACAAACATGCTGTCTGTCACCTGTGGAAAACACTCTCTCTCTCTGTTTATCTGTCAACTTTGAAAGAGGCAATACTTGAGTTTTCCATCCCAACTCATCTCTAAGCAAAGAATCAGAAAGAAACTCAGAAATGAAGGAAGGGTATGTATGGACACTTTCTTTACACATGATGCCTTGTTCCTTATAGAAACCATTTTTGTATTGTTTTTGTAGGAATGGACCTGTTTCTGTCATATGAGAAAGTGTGTATTGTTTTTATTTTTTACTCTTTTTTGATCCCCAGACTATAATTGAAATTTGATTTAATTAGATTGAAATAAAGTGTTTTGATTTTTCTGTATTACTCTTGCTTTACTTGGTAAGATAATTTGATTTTTAACTGAAGAGATTGGAGGCAAACTTTGATACTTAAGAAATATTGAATATTTATTATGTCTGTATTTATTTTTCTAAGGACAGGAAGGTAAATATGCTGACATCACTGTGTGATATTGTATTGGTACAATATTGAAAGACAAGGCAGTTGTTCAGGGCATAGGAAAAATAAGAAATATGCTTTTTATAGAATGCATAAATGTGCTCATCTATAATATATTCAGAAGAAGAGATTGCTATTATCACACATCAAGTGCATTTAGTCCACAGTTACTGCTTGTCCTTCATTTATTGTACAATATGAGGATTGCTTTTAAAATAAGATAGTTTTAATACTAAAATCTTACTTTTCTTTTTTTCTCCTTGAGAAGCATCACTGCACATCTTCAATGACTTCAACAAAAGTGCTAGTTACTCTTTGATTTCCAACTCTCTGGAATAAGAAATTAGTCTCAAACCAAAAATTCTTCCAGGAAGAATGTGTGTGTGTGTGTGTGTGTGTGTGTGTGTGTGTGTGTGTGTGTGTTTTAAAATTATGGATCCATTGTGAATGTTTCATGGACAATAATAAATCAGTATTTTTTTTGTTTCAAAAGAAGTATTCCAAAATGCAGAGGCTGACTCTGAAACAGTCCTGAACTTATTTTCCTCAAATAATTACAAAATCAATGGATTCAAGATTCAGAAAGTCATAAAATAATTGTGCAGTGTACTGATGATTTTCCTTCTTTACGGTCCCACTTCTTATCAATATGCAGAAAATAATCACCTCATTATTTCTCTTATAAATAATACCTAGAAGCTTGATAGACCTAGCTCATCCTTTTCATTCTCAAGGCCGTGTCTCCTCTCGCTCATGCTCTGGGCGCGTGATTAAAAGCAAGTTTGCTCACCGTTTCTTTATGTTTGCTGCCTCTCTGGTATGGCTATCATTCAACAAAAATTGTATGTAATTAAAGCACTATGTTCTATGAACTGACAGGACAGCCCAACCGCACAAGGTTCCTATTATAGATTTAGTTTTTCCATGTCTGTTCTGCTTCTGTTGTTACTTTTTAATCATCGCTCCCACCAGGCATTGTCTGCCTGTTGAGACAGTAGCTAAATGAGTTGAGGATTCTATCAGGTTTACATCAGCAGTGGCCACTGCAGACATTACCAACTCATTAGAAAAAGAAATTCAAAAGACACCAAAAAGAACCCTTTTTGTATCTCACTTTCAAAAGATTTCAATACCACTACCTAACAATGACTGTTCATAGTTCAAAAGGCAGAGATGCAAGCCACGGTGCCACATTAGAGGTACTTGTTATTTTTGTTTACACAGTACTTATAAATGTTAAATAAAATGATGTCCTATTAGTTCATTCTTCATTTCACTACCGACTTCAGACGTGTGTGTTTGGTAACTGAAATAATTCAAGTGATCTTATATTAACTATAGTACACAGTAGTCAAATCAGTGATATATTTTGTATATAAATTTCAGCTTAAAAAGGGAAGGGAAATCTAGATAATTGTGAATTGTAAACAAAATCTGAATTCAGCACCAACTTACCTTTTCTCTGGTTAAAACTATCACTGATTATACTCAAGAAAGATTTCTTTTGATGTTCTCAGGCTTTATTCTACTCAACATTTATTGTTCTCAACACAGTCTATAAAAACAAATAAAAAAACGTGTCATTCCACAGTCATGTAATAGATCTATTTTTGCATAGCACTCACTATATATTCAGGCAATTTCAGAATAAAAATAACCATATAAATCTGTGCTTAGAATTATTATGGAGATGAGTTTTAAATAGGACTGTATTGGGAATTCCCTAAGTAGAAAAAGTTTTAATAATTATATCACAATAATAAGTCTGAAATAACGTATTTTTATAGCTGCGTTTTTAACTATAAGCATATATTTAATAGCTTTTCTATGTATATTTTGTTTCCCCTTGACCATATGTAATACTTAGGGAAAATAATTTTCTTGTAATAGAATATGTGTGTAAGTATGTGAGTGTGTGTGTGTGTGTGTGTGTGTGTGTGTGTGTGTGTGTTTTACTGAAGATTATATCTATGGGTGTTCTTTTTTAAATTTTTTATTGGTGCATTATATTCATAAATAATATTGGGGTAAAAAAAACTTCCATGGACATACTTCTTCTGAGATACACCCTCAGCCATATTTTATTTTATTTGTATTAAAATAGGGTCTCACTAAGCTGCAGAGGGCCTTGGTAAAGTGCTAAGGCTGACTTTAAATATCTAATCCTCCTGTATCAGCCTTCTATGTACTGGGAGTACAGGTATGAGTCACCTTGCCTGCCTATCTCAAACATTCTTATTTAGAATATAGTTGATATATTTCTATTTCTTTGGGTTAAAATGAAAGTTCCCAAATATAATATTTGAAAGTAGAGGTTTTCTAAATATTTGTTATTCTTTTAAATCTTTAATAAAACTAGATCTCCCTCCTGCAAAATATAATATATTATAAATTATTATAAATATAATATAAATTATCTTTAAAAATAAAGTATGCCCTCAATAGTGCCAATTGCTTCTTTCAAAATATTTTTATTATAATACAGCTATAAGATGATAATGACTAAACTTAATAAATGAAAGAAGAAATATATACATCAACCAAGATCTCTGAAACCCTCAGATCCAAAAATGGATATTTGTTTAAATACTCAGATCGATATTTTAACAAATCCACCAATATGTTTACATATTTATTGTAGTTGTTACCTTCAGAACCTACAGTAATCTCATAAAGTCATCAATCTATCAAAACACTCTGGGAGGCTCTTAAAGACTTCCTTCATGTGCAATAGTGTGCAGAATGAGAACAGAGCTGGGGTATGTATTGGAAAATTCTCAGTTCAAGATATAGCTTCATTCTATCATAAGCTTTGTGAAAAACAGCCTATTTTCTCTTTATCTCAGCCATTGATTTGCAAAATGAAGTCCATGATAATAGCATTTAATTGTAGATTGTGGAAAGGATTATGAGAATTTAAACAATGTCATATGTTGTGTATACTGCTTTGTAACATATCAAAACAAATGTAAGCCATTTTACATATAACAGTAATCCTTTTAAAAAGTAAAGCTTACCTTGAAAAGATAATATCTCTATGTTTTGTTTAAGAACAAAATCTGTGTGGAAGCAAAATAGAATTCCAAAGAAGAAGATCTAATTTATGTTTAAATGACTTAATCTTTAAAATTTAAATTCAAATACATTGGATTAGAAAGGTAAAAGTATCATAAATGTGTACATGTCCAACTTTTTCTGCTTTTTTATTTCCTTTGGTGCTAGGGATGGAACCCAGGGCATTCTACCTCTGAGCTACACCCCCAACCTTATTTTTTATTCTTTCTTTTGGAAGAGGGTATCACTATGTTGTAGAGGGTCTCAGTAAGAATCTAAGGCTGTCTGCAAACCCATATCCTCCTGTCTCAGCCTCCCAAATACTGGGATTATAAGTGTATGTCACCATGCCTGGCTTCCAAGTTTTCTTTTTATGTTTGATTTAGCCCTTAGTCTCTAAATGGGGATTTCAACTTTTGTTTACAGAGCCATTGGTTTCAAGTGATGCCTCTAATCCTGCTGCCAAAAGTAGGTGTCAGGGCTTAATATACACATTTGTATGTAGAAGCTGAAGCACTCAAGGTAGAAACCAAATGTTTAAAAAATATTGATGTGGAACATGGAGTAGGGGTGTTTTTTATTGTTAAAAATAGTGCATTATCATAACACAAAATATAAGAACATTGCCTGATGAGTCAAAAAAAATTGTGTTTGATTACTGCCAATATTACTTTAAAGTCATACAATCTTTCCTTAGCTGTCAAAATATGCAATTATTATTTATCAGTAAAATAACCTTTTAGCATTGCTATAATGAAACATATGTGAAGCTTTGTATACATTGTGTAGAAATAGAACCATAAATACTTCACTTTCTAAAATAGTTATGTGAGCATGCTCCACTGAGGAGAATGTAGTAAAATACTCTTTGCGTCAGGGAAAAATAAAGATCAAATTTAAATTATAATGACCATAGCATGTGTGCATTAAATTAGCAGCCTTAAAGTGGACTATTATAACTGTGAGGTGCTTTATACAAGCCTCATTATAAATATAAAGTAAAGTCTGTAATAGTTGCATAAATGTAAAAATAAAGGTTTCAAAGTACACAATCACATAAAACTATCAAACCACAGAAAAATCTACAAAGCTACCAGAAAACAAATGGTTTAGAAAGTCTTTAACTATCAATGATTACCTTCAATGTAAATAGTTAAAACTCCTCAACCAGTAAACAGAGTCGCTGAAAGGATTAAACACACACACACACACACACTCACACACACACACTCACACACACACACACATACACACACAACTGCATACTGCCTTTCATTTTACTGGTAAAGAAATATGTAGCTTAAGTATGATGGGATAGATAAAAAAAAATAGAAACCAAAAGACAGCAGGGAAGAGATAAAGTTATTTTAAAATGAAAATGGGCCAATTTATCAAGAAGATTTAACAAATGTAAAATATTTGCACGCCATGGCATAGTACCCAATGATATAAAACAACTATTGAAAGATCTAAAGGGAAAGACAGACTGTAGGAAAAAAGTCCCTGGGGACCACACCATTCTGTTTAGCTATTACTGGGTCATCTAGATAATGAGCCTCCGAGGCCGGGTATTGGAGCCTGCCGAGGGTTTAGGCCGGTGCCAGGGTCAGCAAGGCTGGGATCAGAGCCTGCCTTGAGGCTGGCGCGGGGGCCAGCGAGGCCTGAATCGGGGCCTCCCATGAGGCAAGGATGGTGCTGGAGCCAGCGAGGTCAGGATCAGAGTCCTCCAGGTGGCCAGGCCACTACTGGGGTCGTCAAGAGTGGGATTGGAACTTGCAATGCGGCATGCACAGAGAAATATCACAGAAAATAATAACCAGATGCTTCCCCTAATTAGCAGTAACTAGAAGGAAAGGGGTAACAGGAGGAGATAGACTTATAGAAAGGACCCTATAGCGAAGCAATTAAAGTGACCAATCAGACGGTATGGGATGGGGGAGGATGGAACCTCTTTAAAACTCAGGAGGTATGTAAACAAATGTATCAAAGATAATCACCAATCAAGCATGGGATCGAGGGAGGGGGAGGGAATGGGATGCAAAATTCTCATTTGACAATTTTTTTTTAATTATTTATAAAATAAACTTTCAGCAAGCTAAGAAGAAAAGAGAACATTGTGGTGGTGGTAGTCATGGTATGTTTGTATGCATGTGTTTGTGTGTATACACATTTTTGTGCAGGTACAGATATAAACAGCTACAGCTAAGAACATACTTAATAAAATAACACTGAACCATTGTTTCTATTTTTTTCAGAGACAAAGAGGTTTATTTAGGAAAGGGAAAATACATGTTCAAGGAAGAACACAGGCCACCTTGAGAGTATGAGAGCAGGATCTTGGCCATTGTTTCTTAAGGTCAAGAATAAATTAATTGTATCCACCTTCACTACTTGTGTTCTACAAGGTATGAAAGATCCTGACAAGTAAAATGAGGGAAAAATGCATAAACTTTGAAAATAAAGGAGTAAAATAAATGTCAGTTTTTACATGTAGAAACTCTATACACACAAACATTACTAATTATAAAATATATTTAGTAAGATAATTGGACAGAAGGCCAATACAAAAAATCAATTGTGATTTTTCTGTACAAGCAAAAGAAGCTGAAAAACAGTTTAAAGATACATACCGTTAAGAATGCTATTAACAATATAAGCTACAAGTGCGTAAATTGAATAAAAGATTAGAGACACACTTATGTTGGAAATGGGAGGGCAAGTTTAGTTAGAGTAGCCTAAATAAATGGAGAGATTTGCCACGTCTATGGATTGGAAGATCTTTAATTTTATGACTTCATTTCTCCCCAAGCTGACCTCTGGATTTAATGTACGAATTTTAAGGGTTGAATGTATAAAACTTGATCACAGATACTTAACTGCATCAATGGGTTAAAATGTACCCACATAATTCATGAATAATCCTTACTTTTATTTACAATTGATTTTTCAAGGAACCTGGTGATACCTTAATCTTGGAATTCTATCCTCCAGAACCATAAGAACATGAATTTCTCTGTTTTAATCCATTCTGTTTGTGGTGTTTTGTTATGACAGCTCTAGCAAACTTAACAGAATGCAAATATCAGAACATCCAGTATGCACTTGATAAGCATTTAACATTATTAGTCTTCAGAGAAATTTAAGATAAAACCTCTAAAGTATACTTCTTTATATTTATTATAGTTACAAAAATTAAATTTAAATCTATCAACAGGAAATATTTATGAAGATCTAAAATGAATACAACTCTCATTGTTTGCTAAGAGATAAAATAGTGTCATTATTTTGGAAAACTCTTAGTCAATTTTATATAAACTAAAGCATGTCTATATCCTCTGATCAAGGAATTCTACTGTTAGGAATTCAACTAGAAGAAAATATGTGTTTACAAGAACTTTAACAAGAATATTTTATCAAACTTTATTATAATGAACAACCTGAAACTGATGACAGCAATATATGTGCATGAGTTTTTATATAAAATAAAACAGGGTTACTTTACATATTATACTACTACTTAGCACTAAATTGGACTACTGATATATGAGACAACATGAATGAATTTTAAAAACATATTCAGTGAAAGCAGAAAGATTATACTGTATTATAGTTTTCCTTTTATTTGACATTCAAAAGCAAAAAATAAGTTTGTTGGTCATAAAAATTAAAGTTATGGGTGTCTTTTGAACTAAAGGATAGGACTATTTGGGATAGAAATAAGGATACTTCAGTTGTAATGGAATGTTCTCTACCTTAATAGGAGCATACTTTACATGAACTTATGCATTTGTCATAATTAATGGAATTGCATGCTTGAGATTTGCGCATTTTATTCTATGCATATTAAATTCTCAGTCATCTGGAAGGTTATCCAAAAAAAAAAAATGAGAGAACCCCTCCCACTCAGGAGGAATATTGAATATTAGGGAGACAATATGTAATAATTATCATTTTTATAACTTTTGAAGTGATAGTAAATTATTTAAAAATAAGTCAGAATGGTTTAAAACTTTTTCAAAACATAACACAAAGTCAGAAAATTAAAACTGAAGCAAGATATAATCTCTGTATGTGCTATGGGCTTCCAGCACTGCAGGAGCAAAGTGAGAGAAGGTGAACAGATACAAGTTTAGAAGAATTCTCATAAGAAACTTGGGAGTGTGACAAGCAGAATGGGTTTTCTGACTCCACCATAAATTTCCTCCCAATTCATTTTCTGCCATGAAAATTAAATTCATTCAGTGACAATTATTAAAGAAAAATCAAATATGACTATAGCTTAGTGAGACCCTGCTTAAAAAAAAAATAGGCTGGGGGTGTAGTTCAGAGGTAGAAGGACCCTGGATTCAATCACACACACACACACACACACACACACACACACACACACACACACACACCATGCCAATTCAGAAGAAAAAAAGCAAAAAGGATAAAATACTGATTGTAACATCTACTGAATTCAAGAATAAAATGAATGGATATGAGTGTAAATGTGCACATTATATAAGTAAAGTGGAAATGATAAAGGAAGAGAAGATGAAAGACAGAGTCAGGTAATTGGTTGCCTCACCTGACAAAGCTGGGCATTAAAGTATCTTTTTAGGCTAACAAGTAAAGTAAACCTACTATACCCTTAAAACAAAGAATAGTCCTTCTTAACTGTCTATATAGCAATCTCCAAAGTTTCCACTTAGTAACTACAAAAGAAAACATTTCTAAAAGTAGACATAGTTCAGGCACAACCAGTAGACCTACAGTGTTCTCTAAACAAAATGTAATAAAACCAGAAATGAAATTTAGTCATGAAAAGGGTTTCTTTTTTTAAAGGAACAATTCAGCAAGAAGATATAGTGATAGTAAATGTTTATGCCCCAAATGTGGGCATACCATTCAGAACATCATATCTCAAACAATATCTTTGATGAATATATATTCAAAAATTCTAAACAAAATACTAGCTATATACATTCAATACCATAGCAAAAGAATTGTACACTACTTAGATGTTGATTTCCCCCAATAAGACTTTTGTTAGGTCTATATATGAGTTCATGCACAATGTAGGGTTTCACATGTCTGTGGAGTTGCAGAGTTTAATTGAATAATCCTAAAGTTGCAAACGTTTCCTCATGGGAAAAAAGAAATGCTTAGAGTAAGCCTAATCTTAAAATGTCGAGTAATTCCAGTGACAGGATGGTGGTATCATCTATTGGCCCCCTATCCTCTATAGTGGCTGGTGAGACATTATTGACTTAGATTTTTGAAGAGAACTGAACAGTTCCAAAACGATTCACTAATTCAGGATGCAGCAAGATATTGAAGATAGGGTTTCAAGCTGCAAGAGAGAAAAACAGTGAGAGAATCAAAGTAAAATCCTCAAACTGTCAGATTATTTTTAAAAATTAATAAATGTCAAAAACAAAGACCCCAGCTTCTGGAATCCAGATAATAGAAGACCACTTTATTTGAAGATATGCTAAAAATTTATGTTTTATTTTTGAAGACTGAGCAATAGATAAAACTACAGACAAGTGGCACTAGCGAAGATACAATAGTTTCTCTAAGTAGCAATAGAGTATATGGGACAATATCAAGCCTTATATTAAGCATCATAACTTCAAGACAATGAGATGAATGGGATAAGAAACTAAGATTGAAATCTGCTCCTGTATTCCTTGTCGAGGTAAAAATTACAAAGTTTCTGAAACTTTCAAGAAGTAGAAATTGCATGTCTATTTTTACATTTGTTTTGGTCTAAAGTACACTCTTTTACTGACATTTTGTTTTTTGTTTTTGCTTTGATAAAAATACTTTGAGCACTTGAGTGTTCTCTTAGTTTTCTATTGTTGCATTAAAATTTTTACAGACAGATATGTAAACAATACATTTTTTTATCTCTAGTTCTTTTAAGTCAGAATCAGGTATACCCTGACTGGATTCTCTGTTCATCATTATAAAAACCTGATCAAGTTGTCTATAAATTATACCTTCTTCTAGAGTTCTAATACTCTCCAAACTCAATCAGGCTGTTGGTAGAATTTAGTTCTTTGGAGATATGGAATCTGAGCCTTTGTGCTTTTCTTACTATCAGAAACGTACCACTTTTTGTTCTTAAAGGACACACTTACTCCCTTGCCACATGGCCCTCTTAAATATTCACATGAAAAGAAAACTTCCTTGTTCATAATTCTCCTCATAGTCAGATCTCTGATAGAAAAACTGTTCTGCTTTTTAAGGACTTCTGTGATTAGTGTAGGCCTACCCATAGAATCTCCCTATTTTAAGGAAACCGACCTTAATTACATTATTAAAATCTTTTCATAATTGTTATATAGATTAATATTTAATGGAATAACTGGGAGAAGAAGCTAGTACAAAAGGTTTAGAAAATAATGACAGCCATCTTACAATTATGTCCATCATAGATGCATTAATTAATTGAGTGAAAAAAATATCCCTTGGAGTCAATAAATGTTAAATGCATAACCAAAAATAGTATATACCCGAGAAGGTTATCCAGAAAATGCAATTAAAAAATAGTTTAGACCATAAGAAAACATACTTAGTTTACTTAGAGGATAACTACTTTATGTTACTTTGTTGCCCAGAATCATCTCTAAACTTGATATCTCTGACTGCCAAAAATAAGTCATTGGTACTTAATACTTCACGGTGAACCAAAGGAGCTTAGTTAAGAAAGTAATACTGTTGTTCCTACCTACTTTTGCTTGTCTTACCAGTGAATGAATGTGCTGCTGCTAGTGGTACTTAGTTTTGAGGTTTTGAGGTTTTTTTTTATTTTTTATATGTCTCTCGAAAGGAAATCAAAATCAATTTGCCTTTACTACAAAATATTGTTGAGTTAGACAAAGTCTAGTACAACTACAAACTTTTGAGGATGAGAAAACTGTATGAGCATGATAATGGCTTCCACTGAGAAAACTGCTTATAACATTTTATTGAATGCCATATAACCACAACTGACTTAAGATGAATGGACATTGATAGATGACAAAATCTATGACCCTACCACTTAAAGGCTCAACTTGGGAGCTATCCGCACTATAACCCAAGAACATTAAAGGCAAATTGTTAGCAACTACAAAAGATGCTCAATCCTTGATTAGTCTCTTTGGGTATTAGAGATAGCACATCCTACTCTCAAGAATTTTATAACAGCCTCTATGTCAAGTCAACAGATGGTCAAATCTAAGTCACAACCCTTATAGAATGAAACCTTTAAAGAAGCATGGACATTATTGAGTTCAGTCTTAAGACTGTGTATATTGCTTAGACCCCCAAAATTTCAGCTTTTTAGGAATTTTGTTGGTCATCTACCAGTATTCTTTATATTCTTGGCTTTTATAATTGAGGATATCTACTCAATAGAGATCTGTGGCTACAGGTTTTGTGCAATGAGCTCTTAATAATAATACAAAAATAAGTTATGATTCTTCACTGAAACTTTTCATCCCACAATGAAACCTCCAAATAAGGACTAAAAATTACCCCCTGGTACCTTAGTCACTTTTGTAAAAGGTGAGCTTCTCTCTTATTAGACATAGAGATAACCATTCCTGCCATTCTACCCAAACATCTGGCTCACTGGGAGCCTTTGTATAAGAATTGATACTTAAATAATTATCTTTTGCCCTCTCTATCTCTCTCCCTTTCAACTTTTATTTCTTGTATACATTATGGACATACTTTTCTTTCATTTTTAACTATTTTGGACAATGATTCATAAAGAAAATTTCTTAAGAGTTTGGGATATCACTATTTGTTGATGCATGGAACCTGTACAAATGTTCCACTCTCAGAAAACATTGGTAAAAAAAATCCTACTCTATGACAAATTTAGATACTCATCACTACCTAGATAACTTTACAAGTGATGATATTATAGTTTGGATGTGCATCACTCCCCAAAAGCTCATGGGTTAGAGGCTGGGTCATCAGCAGATAGTACTACTGAGATGTTAGAAACCTTAGAAGATGGAGCTTTGATGGAAGAAGTAGGTCACTGGAATTATACCTTTGGAAGTATATTGTGTTGTTGGCCTCTTACACTCCCTCTTTCTGCTTCCCAGATACTGTGAGATTAACATATTTTCTCTACCAAACTCTTTGGCAATCAATATTACCTCACCACAAGCCTAGAACAATGTGGCCAGCCAACCATGGACTAAAACCTCTGAAAACCATGAGCCAAAACAAATATCTCCTCTTCTAAGTTGTTGTTTTTTTTTCAAATATTTTGTAACAGCAATGGATAACTGAGTAACACAGATGAGATGAGAACAGACAATGAGTCCAAAGATCTGAGAGTAAACTAATCTTAGACAAGTCTGAATAGATATGGAAGATCATTTCTTTCCTTTTTCTGATAATTTAGCAGAATGTATACTGAGCTGGACTACATCAGAATATGGAGAGTCAGTAGGGCCTCTGATTAACGTACATTTTGTTGGCAGATGATGCTGTTTCTTGGTCTTTCAAAATGCAAAGCTTGGCTCTTTTTATTTGGGAAAATTAGACATACCTAGCTCTTTTTAGGCCTCTGTGTGTGTGTGTGTGTGTGTGTGTGTGTGTGTGTGTGTGTGTGTATTGCTCGGGACAGAACTCATTCTCACTCATGGGAAGTTCTATTAGCCAAGCTAGAGTCCTCTCTTATCCATGATACACAGAAAATCTATTCTTGACTTAATCTGTGAAATACTGGAAACTGCTTATTCTCTGTGCTATATTACTTTTCTGCTTTGTACTTTTCCCTTAATAAAAAGTATTATGTCTAACCTGTGTGGTGATAGTAGTCTGTGTCTATAACCTGATTTTCTCATGGATGCTATATGAATATGTAAACAAATTATTATTATGAAATGAGCATAGAATGGCAAAATTTGACAAATATTGTACAGTTAAAACACTACAAACCATGTTCTCTTCTAAATTCCAATCACAATACCTTAACAAAAAAATTTTAGCACATAGAATCTAGAAGAACATTAAGGGAAAAATACATTGATTTTTTAGTAGATTAGGTTACAGTTATGGAAGATAATTTAATAAGGAAAACTATCAATATGGATTATCCTATTAATAACCCATTCTCTCTTGAATCTATTCTAACTAGGTATTTACTACAACCATTTCTCTGAAACAGCTCTTGTAAATGCTGACAATAACTACAGTACTAAACCAATAATTTTCAGTTTTTCCATTTCTTAACACTTTAGCAAATTTTGATATAATTTATTTCTCTCTTCTTTGAAATATTTTCTAGACTTGGCTTTCAAAGCTCTGAAATAACTTCATTTTTCTTTTTATGCCTCTGTATTTTGCTTTTCAGTGCATTTTATTTCTAAAAGTTTTAAATATTGAAGTAACAAAGGGCTCATTTCATAGACTTTATTTACTATAGCCACATAATAATTCTCAGTTGTCATATTAACCTTCTGGTTTGGAATAATACATGATAGAATATACATGCATGACTATTCAGCTCAGATATGCTGACTGAAACCTAGAGTTAATTACTCAACATCTCTTCTAAGTATGGAGTAAGGCATCTCAAGCTTATCAAATGTGTGTTCTTGATCTTTAACTCCATAAACCTACTGCTTATGATATATTTTCCATCTCAGCAAGCAAAAACTCCATTTTACGAGCACTTCCTTTTTATCATAATTTGCCTTCATTTCTTCAGAAAATCACAAATATTGTGCTTTTTAACTACTACATGTAAAGCTAACTACAACTCTGCCCTAATCATTTATCTCCAGGTTAAGGCAAAGTGCCTTCCCTGTTCCTCCTGTGCTCTCTGCCAATCTATTCTCCACTCTGAAACCAGAGAGATCTTCTAAAAGATAAGTATGATCATCTCACTCAGAGTAAAATGCAAGCCTCCTTCACAGTGTTTTCACAGCCTGCTACTAACCAAGGTTTATGTCTACTTTCTGCTTTTCTCCTCTTACTCTTTCCCCTTCAGTCATTTGGGACCATGCACTTTAAAGAGAATGAACCAGGTACGCCTGAGTTACAGAGCTTTTAGCAGGGTGTCCTCCTCCTCCCTAGAGGGCATTTAGGACACATACTTATCCTAGAACTTCACGTCCTCACTTCTTCAGAACTTTTCTGAAATCCACAATTTTCCATGAAGCATTTCACCCAATATCTCTCAAAAATCTTGTGTTCTTTTGATGACTGATTTTCACATTGACATTTATAAGTGTCCATATTGTGTGTTAACTTTCAGTTTTGGGATCTGACTTATCTATTCAGTTTTAAGTCCTCCTAGATCACAGATTTTTGTGGCCTTTGTGTACTGCTATATTTAAAGTGCCTGATACCTAGTCAGAACTTGATAATTCCTTATTGATTGGATTGACTTAGTAAAAAGTAGCATTTAAAAGTCAGGTGCGTTAGTGCACGCTTGTAGTTCCATCTACTTTGTAGGCTGCAGCAGGATGTTCATGAGCTTGAGACCAGCCTGGACAATATAGTATAACCCCATCTTAATAATAATAACATGTCAGATAACTGAAAAGCTGAAGTTTTCTGAAGAAGTCACATCTATTTACAAAATCTTGCAAAAAGTTTTATCTTGCTGAGTAGAACATCATGATTGTGGAGAAATGGCATATTGTAGATTGGAAGTCAAAACAATCTTGGACAATCTTAGTCCCATTTATAGCCATTCACTTTCAACCTCTGTATCTGACTAACATTCTTATACCTATTAGGTAAATCCCATGGGTTGTATCACAGTTCAACAAACCTTCAGCCTCTACCAGACCTGAACCTAAAAGTTTTATAAAATTACATTTTTTCTACTTTTCTGTAGTCCATCTTACCAAATATCCCCACAAATATATCCTATAAATAATAATTTATGACATTCTTTGTTCTGTTGCTGTTAAAATTCATATAACCTCTTCTCTGATGGGACACTTTATAAGAGTAACATGAATCCATATTCCTAGGTCATTGTAATTCACATTTGGCCAAGAGTAAGCTATTTTATTACTTACTTAAAACAGAGTTTTATTTATTTTATAATGATGTCGCCAAGAAATTTAGTTGTTTACCTAAAAATTATTTTGTTACAGAATCATAGATATCTACCCCAGTCCTTTTGTTAATTGTTTTAATCAGGGTCTCACTAAGTTGCTGAGTCTGGTCTCCACCTGTGAGCCTCCTGTCTCTCTTCCCATGTACTGGGTTTATAAGCATATACAACCACTCCAGGCTACACTATAATATCTTGAGAAAAAATTTGTATTCAGACTTTATGTTCTTAAAGATGATTTACAAAGAAATCAAACATAGGATGTAAAGGAAAAAAGCCACAAAATATCAGAAGAAATTTTAAGGAGATTCTTTTAAAATTACATAATAGGAAAACTTTTTTAATTATAATATAATATCTAAGAGCCAAAAAATGTTAATAAACTTGACCACACAATCTAAATGTTAACTTTGGGAAGGACAGATAAACTCAAAATGCAAATCATTCCTTGTTTTCTTTCCATAATAATTAAAGTTGTAATATTGTAGTGATACATGAAAACCCATGTATATAGAAGCACAATTAATAATAGCCAAATTATGGAACCAACATAGATGTTCATCAACAGATGAATGTATAAAAAAATGTGGTACATATATAAGTTGAAATTTTACCCAGCCAAAGAGAAAAAACTTATATCATCTACAAGAAGATGGATGGAACCAAAGAATATTATGCTAAGATCAGCTGATATCAAAAAGTCAGGGGTCATATGCTTTTTCTCACATGTGGAAACTAGAAAGAGAATAGAAAACAAATGGGACTTCAGATAAATGTGGAGAAAGACCAGCAGAATAGTGGAAGGAGACTGGGAGGGAAGGAAAAAGGGAAGATTGAGGAAGTAAACAGTTTAAATAATTTTATATTCATACATTAATGTATGAGTACCATTATCATTAACATGTATGGGGAAGGAGAAATGGGGAGCAGGATGGGATGCAGAAAGAAACACACCAAGTGATGTGTGCATGTATTAATGTAGTACTATAAATGTCACTATGATGTATACTTACAATATATTGATTCCTTTTAAAAGTCAAACAACAATGTGAAAAATATTCAAAATATTTCTAAAATTTTAGTATATAAATGGATATAAAAATGACCAAGCAAATAAAAATTTAATAATATGACCAGTTAATTACAAATGAGATATTAAAACTTTTCAAATGTAAAAGAGATGCTTAACCAATGAATTACAAAGTCCAAATAAATAGGAGTCTAGGAAATACTGACAATTTGATAATTCTTTTTATAAGGGAGTGAAGAAATAGGCAGTCTTAAGATTATGGTCAGAATCAACATTAGTACAATATCTGTAGAGGAAAGTTTGGCAATACCTATCAGGATAAAAATTCATATATTCTTTGCCTCAAATATTCTCTTTCTGGGAATATGTTTTCAGCGTTCATAGTCCCTGCACAAATTTATGAATATTAAAATATAAATTCTGATTCATTAAAGCATTGTGGGTGATAATAATAAGGTATTGACAAATTTTTATTTTTTGGTGGTACTGGGGTTCCTGGAAGCCCTTCTATCTCCGGGCTACACTCCCAGACCTATTTTATACTTTTTTTATTTTTGGAAACAGGGTCTCTTAAGCCAACAGGGCTGGCTTCGAACCAGCACTATCCTCTTGTCTCTGCCTCTCAAGTGTGGGGATTACAAGCGTGTGCCACCATGCCCAGCAACAACTTTTTAAATGTATATTAATGGAAAACCAAGTAATATACGTTATATAACTTCTGGCTCTTCTCTTACGTTAAGTTAAATTTATATATAATGTAACTTTATATATAATAATCAAAAATTTCCAAGATATATTACTAGGTAGAGAAAGTTGTTGCAAATAAAATTTATAATATAGAATTACTTGCTTTATGAAAGCAGAGAGAAAAAGTATTTCTATTTTACAATTACAGAATAAGAAAAAGTTTCAAATATACATATTTAAAGCTTTAGAAAATATTCAGGATATCTAATAGTTACTTTTGACTAGTAGATGATGAAATGAACTGATGGAACAAGTTGGTAGGAAAGATATTTCATTAAGTTAATCAATTTTTGAACTGTCAATCTGTTCAATAGTGTAGATTTTCCTACTAAAAATAATAAATCAACATTATATTTAAGAAAGAAGTACAAAGTACATATCACTTGCTCTAATAATACCAAATCATATTATTTTCTATCATTAGCTTTCAGATCGTCACACTTTTGTATGTATGTCCAAGTAAGTACTAAAATGATATTCTAACAATAACTGCTAAAAATGTGAGAGGCAAAAGTTCTTATTGAATTATTAAAAGCTTCTCACAAAATTATGATCAATGGATTAAAAATCTCAATAATATAAACCAAGACAAATTGAAAGCAAAATTCCAAAATTATATGAAAATGTCCACTAACTATAAAAATAAAACATTAAAAAGTGCACTCAAACTTCAATTTATGAGTTCAAAAGAGCTTATATAGAGACATTTAACATTGTTTTCAACATTATAAAAGTAAAATCTAATACTCAAAAAAAACAGAAAACTTATGCAGCCTAATTCAAAAAACAAAATAATGGAATAATTCATATTGAGAGAATTTAGAATACTGTTAGCATATGAGGTATTCAGTTATCACACTGTGAAACATTTCTCCTTTATCACACATGGCTATGGACAATATAGTACATAACTCTTATTTTAACAATTTTATCAATAAATATTATAAAAGTATGGCATTTTTATTTAGCAATATCAATAACATTTTCAAGGTTTAGTTTTTATTATTATAAGAAGACTATGCCTTTTGCTAATCTGCATTTTATTTCTTGACATGTATTAAAACATTTGCATCATATGTCACTAGTGCCCTCAGGTAAATATTAATAAGAAAAAAATGAGAAAGAAAACTAGAGCCATAGTGATAAAAATCGCCTAGAGTGGGAACTTCACAAATTCACTGAATATATTTAATTAAATTTGAAATATTTTAGAGCTGTCTTCTTGAAAATGACTCCAAAAGAAAACTTTAATCAGATGATTCTAAGTAATCTAAAAGTATAGGAATAAATTCTATATCTATATTACTTAGATATTTTAAAATTAAGAATAAAAGTGACTGACATTTTGTTGAATTGAATTTTAGAAACATCTTTCATTTGAAAATATTTCCAGACATTTAACAAGTCCAAAATGTGACAGGATTTGTCTTTACCCAATTTAGATGTCTGATTTGACTAATGAGGAAGAGATTTTCATTTGAAAGTGTTTCCATTTTGGATTGTTTTTGCTTAATCTTCCTTCATATCAAAGCAAAGACATACAGCACTTATCTTGACAGTTTCTCTTTCTTGCTGTCTTGTACCTAGAACTGTGTTCTTTGTTCATTACTTGGTCAACTATGCTTACGGAACTTTGATGCAGTTGCTTCTCTTTGATATCATTTATTTAAATTATCTTATTCCTGATTCTTGATGTTCAGTTAACATCAATAACAAAATGTATAATCTTTTAATTTCCTACTCACACACTTAAAGAAATTTTTTTTTGGTAAATAAAGGCCAGAAAAAATTAAAAAATAATAAGGAAATTAAATAGTAAGCACCTTGTACTGTTGTTTGATTTAAATTGTAATTTCTCTTGAAAGCTCAAGCAAGTTTCAACTTTACTTTGTGAATATGTGTTTAATTTTTTTGTTAGAAACAATAAGTCATTATGGTAAAATAATTTGTTAGTAAATCTACCAGTCTGATAATTTTCTTACTTTGAAAAATCGTTTGGAGTTGCATGATTTCAACCAATATAACTTTTGCTTAGTATGACCCCAAATTTGATCAGATGATTAGAAATGAGAGCTGATTTTAAATGACTAACAACTGGGTTTAAAGAAGAGAGTAATAAAGAAATGCTCACATCAGGTCTAAGAAAGTTAGCAATGAAGGCCACCATCAGTCACATCATAAGTCATAGAGGCTTCTACAAAACAAAAGAAAGAAAAATGCCTAAATGCAAATCTTTAGAAAAAAAGAAGCAAATTTGAAGGTGAGACACAGTAAGCAAGCATATTCAAAAGGAAATTATAGGGTCTATCGTAAGTGGCTTGTAGCACAAAAAGCTGTGACCCTGCCCGAAATTCTATAACCAGGGCTTTTGCATTTTCCCAGCATTTTCTTTTTGTTAGTGAGCTGATGGGCACAAAATTTGATTCTTACTTTTTTGACAGACCTTCATTAAAACAGACGTGGAAACAACAGCCTACAAGACAAATTTCTCCATAATGTAAGGTAATAATAGGAATAGAAAGAAGTCATTTTTACTGACATTGAAAAGAGGAGGTAATATATATAACATTAAAAATTATTATTGAGCCAGGCGTGGTGATGCACGTTTGTAATCCCTGTGCTTGGGAGGTGGAGACAGGAGGATTGCACTGGTTGGAAGCCAGCCTCGCTGGCTTAAGAGACCCTGTTTCTAAATAAAAATATATAAAATAGGTCTGGGAGTGTGGCCCAGAGGTAAAAGAGTTTCCAGGAATCCCAGTACCACCAAAAAAAAAATTATTATTGAATTACAAAGAAAATTACAAAATCCAAAAATTCCAGTATCAATCACCAAGTATGGCACTAGAAAATTTAACAACTCCATTCCTGTGAAAGTGAGTGAAAAATAGGTTGGGATTTTTCTTTATGATATGACTCTATGACAGTAATTATACTGTACTTGTGATAATTAGCATTTCATTGGAAGACAAATATTTCAAAGTTAGGAATGTATTCTTTCTCTCACCAGAGATATTTAATAATGAGATTGAGGCAAGGTAGAATTTGGGCCTTTGGGTCTCTATTTGTCCACTGGTTTTTCTATATGTAAAGGCATAACACTTTCTATACTGAGAAACCTTCCACCTGCCCACCTTAAAATTATCTGATTATCATATAGACCAGTGAGCTGACATGATCATCAATTCATGAGTAGCATGTTCTTTAATGGCAAACTGAGATATCAACCTCACTTCATAGCATTAATAAAATCAGATCTGTTTTTAAATATTGGGCCTCCTCCTCTAGTATGCTGTTTTGATGGCATGGTGAAAGTTATGTCTGGACTTAGACTGTAAAAACTGGGATTTATGTCTTTGCTCTGTCTTAGAAAGAACAATAATATTTCATCTTAGCTTTTCTCATCTATAAAGTAACAATACATATATATATATATATATATATATATATTATATAACAATAATATATAACAATGTTATATAACAAATCAGCATGTAAATCACATAAGGTGTTTTATAAAGAAGGTGGTTATATAAAATAATATAAAGACATACAGAAGAAGAATATTTGATTATAATGGCAATCAACCTTGTTTCTATTTGTGTAACAACTTTAAGACTCTAAGTGTCATAGTTAGATCCAGAATGTCTTCTAAAGAGCCCATACATTAGTGTACAGAGTTGACATAATTGAGTCAATGAGTACTATAATCTCATCAGCTTTGTAATGGACTTATCTGGGTGGTAACCTAGGCCAGTGTGATATGACTGGAGAAGATGTGCCACTGGGAATGTGGCCTTAGAGATATTTATTTTTGTCTTTGAATCTCCTTGCTTGTTCTCTTGCTTTAGGCCTTCATGATATAAAAGTGAAACCTTGCACTCTTCTCTCTGTTTTCCACCAACATGTCTTGAGACCCATGGTCCCCAGCCTCACATAAAGTAAATCCAAAATCTTTAAGAAATATGTAAACAAATAAATATTCCTTTCTCTATGTTGTGTGGTCAGTCATTTGGTTATTCTTAAATTCCAGTGATCAGAATATTACCAAACTCATATAATTTTAACACTAGAAGAAAGTAGTTGTCATTAATTATACATGATATAAATATTTTTTGCAGTTTTAAAAATAAATCATTGTTATTATTTAGCCATGGAATGTGTCCCAAAAGCTCATATGTTGAAGGCCTGGTTTCCCATATAGCAAATGAGGCTTTTAGGAAATGATTGGGTCAAGAGGGCTCTGATCTTATCAGTGGATTAGTCCACTTATAGCTAAACGGGAGGAGGTGGATACTGCAGGCAGGGGGAGCATGGTGAGAAGAAGTATGTCACTGGGCACACTACTTTGTGGGACATATTTTGTTCCTACCCCTGCTTCCTAGCTGTCATGAGCTAAGTAGCTTTCTTCCTCCTCCCCTTCCACCTTGAATTTTTTTCATCTCAGGACCAGAACAATAAAGCTGGCCAACCAATGACCAAAACCTTTGAAACCATGAGCAAAAGTAAAGATTTCCTTTTCCAAGTAGTTTCTCTTAGGTATTTTGGTCCCAGTGATGAAAACCTGACTAACACAATCATCATCCTAGTCTATAATTTGAAAAACCATCTCTGCACACATTTATGATATGCTCTCTTGATTTCTATAGTTGGCTGTGACCAATTTCATGGATTCCAAAGATGAATGTGTCTGAAATTCCTTCTTCAGAATCCCAGCTACTGCCTTAAAAGTGCTCTGTTATAAAGTCATTACTTTGACCTAGTAGAATACTCATGAAAAAATAAACACAGTTTAAAAGGTATTCTTGGGCCTTTCTTAGCAAATCTTTCGATGCATTAGGAAAGAATTTTTGTAAACCTAGTTGAAATCATAAAGGTGACTCTTGCAAAAAGGCAGTTGTGAATTGGGACCAAGTTTTCTGGAAAATATTTGTTCAGTTATTAAAAATATATATTGATTACTTATACTAGGAAATGTATGAAAAGAAAACTAGAAGATCAAAACTTTGGATGAAGAAGAGATGGTAAACAGTAAACACAAGTGTATCAGAAATAAATAATAGAATTAAATGGTAGAACCTAGTAACATGGTAAATTAGTGAAAACTTACTAAAGTCACACACTAACCCAAGATGAAGTATAATAGCAACGGGTAGGAGAAGGCACAGAGACATTAAAAAGCCCAACTGTAGTATGTGAAGTCTCTTCTGATTCTAACTTTGGGATAATCCTTACATTGCCAATGCACTTAAAACATATTGATAATTACCTTAAGAGACAAAGGTTGCTAATATTTAATATGAAAATAACATTCATATAGTTGAGGGACCTGCCCATAGGGGCCATGAAGGTACTTCTCAGTATCCATAGAAAGGGGGTTTTAGAAATTTTATGACAAAGGACAAATGTTCTTTATATTTCTATATTAATTCTTAGGAGCAATAAATCTCAATAGTTAACCACAAAGATTTTGATCAAATCATCTTCTCATCTGCCAATAGTTGTAGATTCTGAATTTTCTGAACTTCATTTATGCCATATATAAAATTTATCAAAAGGGGCACGTACCTCACAGGACTATGTGGTCAGAATCAAATGAGATAATCCACTGGTGGCAGTTAAACTATGGTCTGGAGAGGGTGAGACCTGAAAAAATTCTCACTGTGATTTTATTTTTTTTTTAATTTTATTTTATTGGTGCACTGTATTCATACATCATAGTGGGATACAAACTTTTGTAGACATACATGCACACATCGCCCAGTCAGCCCCCACCCGATCCCCATCCCATTCTCTCCCCATCCCTCCCTCCCATGCTTGGCTTAGTGGTTGACATCTAGTATTATAGCAATTTATCCAAAATTAAAAATGATAATCTCACATAACAGTTTCATTTGTCTGATACCAAGCTTTTGATGACTTAAAGATAACATTTCAATATTTCTTTTTGCTTTCTTTCTTACCAGAGAATATTTTTTTCTTTTTTTTAGGTGAAACTATCATATATTTATTTTTCAGAAAAAAATCTATCCTGATATGGAATATGGACTCTAGATACCCAAAACAATCTCGAAGCAAAAACAAAGCTAGAAGATGTATATTTTCTGATTTCAAACCATATAAAGCTACAATAATTGAAACAGTGTAGTACTGTTCTAAAGGCAGATATATAGACCATTGGAGTTAAATACAAGCCTAGAGCTAACTTCTTCCCTATATTGTCAAGTTATTTTTGACAAGGTTTCCACGAAGATTTGGTGGTGGAAATAATAATCTTTTAACTAAATATTGTTGAAAAATAATAATTACATGGAAAAGAATAAAATTGGACCCTTACCTAATCCCACATACAAGTATTAACTCAAACTAGATAAAAGACCTAAATATAAATCTTAAGACTATAAACTTTTAAGAGAAAATCTGGGTCATAAAACCTCACAACATTGAAATTGGCAGTGATTTCTTGGATATGATTTCAATGGCACAGGCAACAGAAGAATATACAAACTCCCTAAAAAATAAAAGAAAATATTGTATATCCAAAGACAATGTAAACAGAGTTAAAAGTTACTAATAGAATTGGATAAAATATTTCCAAATGCTATATCTGAAGGTATATTAATATTCCAACTAGAAATCCTAAAAATTAACAACAATAAAGGCAAACAATACCATTTAGAGATAGGTAAAAGACTAACATAAGTAATGAATCTCCACAGATAACTAATCTTAGTTGAATGTTTGATGGAAACTCTTGTTTCTCTGGTTCTGGTATGTGTTACCTATTTCTTCTTTGTAGTTAATCTCTTTGAGTATTTTCTCTAGCGCTGGTTTTGAAGACAAAAATTCCATCAGTTTCTGTTTGTCATGGAAGCTTCTTATTTCTCCATCTAATTTTATAGAAAGTTTTGCTGGGTAGGAAATTTTTGGCTGGAAGTTGTTTTCTTTCAGAGTTTGGAATATGTTACTCCAAGCCCTTCTGGCTCTCATGACTTGGTTTGGGAAGTCTGGAGTGATTCTAATTGGCTTGCCTCTGAATGTCACTTGGCCCTTTGTTTATGTTGCCTTTAAGATTCTCTGCTTGGCTTCCATATTGGTCATTTTGACAATGATGTGGCGTGGGGATCCTCTTCTCCGATCCTGTCTAAAGGGAGTTCTATAAGTTTCCTGGACCTGTGTATCGACCTCTTGCTCTATGTTTGGAAAATTTTCTGCTATTACTTCCTTGAAGAAATTGTTGATCCCTTTGGTTTCATTTTCTTTTCCCTCCTCTATTCCAATTATTCTTAGGTTAGCTCTCTTAAAATGGGCCCATATTTCTTCAATATCAGATTCCTGCTGTCAGATATTTTTTCCTAGATTAGAAACTATGCGTTCATTTTTGGAATGATCATCTTCTAAGAGCGAGGTTCTGTTCTCCATGTGGTCTAATCGGTTGTTTGTGCTTTGAATTGAGGCCTTTACTTCATTAATTGCCTCCTTTATCTCTTTTTGGCTCTCCCTGAGTTCTTTTCGAAGCACCTCTATTATTTCTACAGTTATTTTCCTGATTTGATCTTCTAGAAATCTCTGATTTTCTGTTTTATTGAGTTCTGAGGTTGTGGGGTTGTGGGCATTCATTGCTCCAGTGTTATTCCTCTTTCCCATGATTTCGGAAGTTTGTGCCTTCTCTGGGTTCTTCCCTTGGGTCACTTAAGGTGTTCTGGATCTCGAGTCAGTAGTATCTCAGACCCCACTACTCCTTTACTGGGTTGTATCACAGAGTTTCCGACCCAGAGAGTTGATAGAGGCTGCTTTAGACTGTGGGGGGTGCCAGGTTGCACGTTCTCCTATGGTGTGATATCTCTGCCACCGCCCCTCCCCCACTGGGTCAAGTCCCAGGGAGTACAGTACTGGGATTTCTCCTCTGTGGCCCGCAATTTGACTCACTGTTCTTGAGTACGCAGATGTAGCTGTACTGGATTCGGTGAATTCTCTGCTGCTGCCGCTGGTGACAATATGGCGCCGCTGCCACGCCCTCTGCCGTGAGGCTGGCGTATTTCTTCTTGGTTTTGATTTCCACTCTGAATCCCTGCGGCGTGTGCTGAGCTCAGCCACTGGGAGCTTTAGATTTTACCTGTGGCGAGAAATCCCGCCTGGCTGTTCCGCATCGGCTCACCTCGGCTTGCTGTAGCCGTCCGCTGAGTTCGCCGCTGCCGCCGGCAGTATGGCGCTGCTGCCGCGTCCTCGGGCGCGTGTGTCTCCTCTGTGGCCCTGAGCTCTGTTCTCAGTTCGCTTTCTCTCTGGAGCCTGGTGGTTTTTTTGTTTTTCTTGTGATGGTGTTTTCTGGCTATGAAAGGCGCTCTTTTTGTGGTAATGGAGATTGGTTGTTAGCGGGACTCTTAAGCCCCGCTTTTCTCGGTCGCCATCTTCCCGGAAGTCTCCTCACTGTGATTTTATAGAGAAGTTGTGTATACCATTCTCTCCAGCCTCCATTTTATTTTGTTTAATGAAAGCTTTCTGGGCTTAAGCAACCTGGCTCTTGGTTTCTGTTGTTATCTGTCAATAGAAAATAATATTTTACATATACATGTAAAATATATTTTACATGTATATGTAAAATATATTTTATATGTGATACATATAATATATGTATATTAGTTTGTTATTGCACTGGTTTCTTTACAGCATTCTATTTTCCTAGAAACAAGGTTGCATTATGAATTAATTCTAAAGGCATAGCAACCATGGCTATGTGGCATTGCTGAATTAGATTCACATTGCTCGCAAACACTAAAATCAAATTAAGAGCCAGTACTATTAATAGTCATACTTATTCAGCTCCTTTCCTCTTTAAATCACTTTATAAACATTAACTAATTACTCTTCACACTCTTTTGAGGTAGGTAAATAATTATTAGCTCCCAGTTTGAGGAAACCAAGGTTGAGGTTAAGTGGTTTGCTTGCTCAGGGCAATAGAGTAAGGCAATATTTAATTCCCAAATTAGGGTATTTTAATTTATATAGATTTGTTTTTGTTACAGTATGAATTTTAATGATAACCTATTATGTTGTATTCTCCTATATTATTATGTCATATAGCAGGTAGGAAAATTAAATGAATGAAAATTGATAGAAAGAAATCAAGAACAGCTGATCCACAAAGCTCCCTTATGGTCCAAACCCTTATAGACAATACAGCTAACTAGGATGCAATTGTGAGTCATTTTATTTGGTATATGTTTTCTACTGTCACAAACACACATACACACATAAACATACATACATGCAAATAATGTGCACACACACATACATGATGTCTTATTATACATAATAGAGTGTAAGTTCTTTAATGTTACAAATCATATTGTATTCCCCTTGTTAACTTCCAAATCGATGTGGTAGTCAAATACTATCTTTGGAGTATGCTAATTCTTTAAGAAAAATTTTTTAGTAATCTCTGAACTATTATTCTTCTAGTACTCTCAACTCTCATCTTGTCCAGCCTACCTATTGCTATCCAAATTACAAGTAATAGGTCATGAAACATATGACAATATATTTCCTTTTTTCAAAGTAAAAAATCTCTCCATGTTTTTGCCTCCACCCTTAAGCCATTCTCTGCTATTTTCTAGCAATTGAAATTTGGAATTCATCCAATCATATTTTAAACATTACAATTCACACCTTAGAATATTAGTTCCTACATGTTTTATAATTGTTCTGTTAGGGAAGAAAAGGTTTATCCTAAACTAAAGTTTTATCTCGGTGTCTAACACAAAGTAAGTGTGCAGTAAATATTTGGTCCGTGAAGAAACAGAAACAGAAGTAAAGATTTTATTATGCTTTCCTCTAAAATAAATTTTACCACTGTCTTATTATTAATGAATTTTATCATGTTTAACTTTCATGTCTAGCAAATAAAAACCTTTGTTATTTGTTTATACTTAGGCTTTCTAATCTTCTTATCATTCATTTTCTCTAATCTTCATATTGTCAGAATCTCTGTGCCCTCCTTTTATCTCACTTTAGGCAAACTTCTGGGAAATGAGATATATATTGGGTCAAAGAGTTTAGTAAATAAAAAAGAGTTTGTGGGTGTAAAAGAATCATTTTAGCAGAAATTTAAGACAAGAACTCATGTGATTAATACTTTATACTACTTCTATATAAAGCAAACTAGGGTTTTACTTATTTCACAGGTTGCCCTAAAATAATATAAAATAAATAATGCAAATTATTTTTAAAGTTTTAATCCAACTAGATGACAATTTTTTCACCTCCTACAGAAATAAAAGCTTGAATTCAAAACTAGAGAAAAATGGTTCAAAGTTTTTTCATATTGTATTAACACCAACTCTCTCCTCAAGCCTTACTACCCCTAGGCTTTTGCCTAAAGATAAGACATTCAGGCGAAACTCTCAAAGCCTTAATTTCTAGTCTTATGGAGACTACAAAGCCAAATAAAGTGCACCAAGAAAATCACAGAAACTTGTCAACAAAAGAAATGTGACATTGCCCGAGCAAATTCAAAAAATGAATATATTTCCCTGAATCTTCTCAGGTCATAAGAAACTGAAAGTAGAGATCATCAACAAGCAGATCCAGAATAACTACACAAATACATGAAAATGGAATGCTACTTTATTAAATGAAGACAGGATCAGATGAGGTAAAGGGAGAATGTGTGTGTGTGTGTGTGTGTGTGTGTGTGTGTGTGTGTGTGTGTTACTGAGGATGGAACCCAGGGGCATTCTACCTCTAGCCCTATTTTTATTCTTTGTTTTGAAACAGGGTCTTACTGAGTTGTAGAGTGACTTACTAAGTAGCTGAGGCTGAACGTGAACCTGCTATCCTCTTGTCTCAGCCTCCCAAGTACTGTGATTACAAGTGTGCACCACCACATAGGGGTTGAAAATTTTTAGATTCAAATAAATATAAAGACACAACACTTTTTTTCCCCCCGCAGGTCTGGGGATGGAACCCATGGGCATTTGACTTCTGAGCTACATCCCCCTGCCCTATTTTTTATCCTTTATTTTATTGGTGCATTGTAGTCATACAACCAATAATCAACTTCTAGCATATTTTGTAAGGTAATGACATCTTTGCAACATGAAATTCCATGATGGGTCTTTGCTATTCATAAACATTACTGGGAATAAGAAAAAAAGACACAACATATCAAAACCTATGGGACAATCTGAAGGTGATATTAAGAGAAAAATTAAAGCATTAAGTGCCTACATAAAAAAACTTCCAATAATAAATCTAAAACTATACCTTCAGCCCTTGAAATGCAGGGGGAAAATAACCTAAAGCCAGCTAAAGGCATAAAGTAATAAAAATCAGAGCAGAAATTAATGAAATACAAAACTAAGTTTATCCTCAAATTATTCTGTGAAAGAAAAAAATAAGAAAAAACTCCTTCTATGAAAACAGCATTACCTTAATCCTCAAACTGAATAAAGAATAGAATATCATAGATGAACATTGATCCAAAAATTGTGAATAAAATACTAGCAATTTAAATTCAAAATTACATTAAGAAACTAGTTTGCCATGATCAAGAAGGCTTCATCCCAATGCTGGTTCAACATTTGCAAATCAATAAATATAATTCACCATATTAGTAGAGATAAGGACAAAAATCATATGATTATATAAATAGATGCAGAAAAAGCATTTGATAAAACATGCTTTTGTAATGAAAACACTGAGAAAATTAGGAATAAAAGGAACCTACTTCAAAATCATAAAAGCTATATATAATAAATCCAAAGCCATCAAAATTATGAATATTGAAAAACTGACTTTTTTTTAGGACTAGGAACAAGACAATAATTTTCCTTCTCACCACTCCTATTCCACATAGTACTTAAAAATTTTAGCCCCAGCAATAAGACAGAAGAAAGGGATCAAAGGAATACAAATAAAGAAAGAAGAACTTGAACTATTCTTATTACTGACATATTCCTTTACTTATTAAAAAAAAACTCAGCCAGAAGATTTCTAGAGGTGATAAATACTTTCAACAAAATAGCAGAATACAAAATCAACTTAGGAAAATCATTAGCTTTTCTCTACACCAAACATGAATCAACTGAGAATGAAATACAGAAAACAATTTCATTAACAATAACTCCAAAAGGATATAATATGCAGGAATAAATTTAACTAAGGAGATGAAAGACTTCATGATGAAATAATAAAACACTAAATAAAGAAACTGAAGAAGATTTGAGAAGAGGAAAAGAAATCTCTTGATCTTGGATAACAAAAATAAATATAAACAAATTGACCATTTTATCAAAATCAAACTATATATTCAGTGCAATCGCTATCAAAATATCATTATCAGTTCTCACAAACATAGAGAAATCAATTATAAATTATGTATTAAAAACAAAAAACCCATAATATCCAAAGCAATTATCAGCAATAAGAATCATGCCAGAGGTATCATAATATCTGACTTCAAATTATACTACAAAATGCTAATAATAAAAACACAAAAACAGACACAGAGACCAATGGAGCAGAATAGAAGACTCAGAAGCAAATCCCTATATTTATAACCAGTTTATTTTTGATAAGGCACAAAAAACACTGAAGAAAGGACAGCCTTTTCATCAAATGGTATTGGGAAAATTGGCTACTTACATGTAGAAAAATAAAATTAAACTCTAGGCTCTAACCAAACACAGGAGTCAACTCAAGATGAATCAAAGATCTAGAAATTAGATCAGAAACTTTGAAACTGCTAGATGGGTGCATAGAACCTGCTCTTCAACATAAAGGTAGATATAGTAGAAATTTCCTCAATACCCAGAAAGTACAAGAAATTTAAGTAAAGATGAATGCATGGCATTGAATTAAAAGTTTCTGCTCAGCATAGGAAACTATCAAGAATCTACACAGAGAGCCTACAGAAAGGGAAATCTTCACAACCTAATTATCTGCTAAAGATCTAATATCTAGAATATACAAAGAGCTTAAAAAGCTTAACACATTAAAAACAATCAAAAGATGAGCTAGTGAACTGAATAGACTTTAATGAAAGAGATCAAATAACCTACAAATATATGAAAACATATTCAACATTGTTTTGTAATCAGGGACATGCAAGTTAAAAGTACACTGAGATTCCATCTCACCCATTATAACCTGCACATGAGGTTAAAATTCTCTAATGCACCCTGGTTAGAATAGCAATTTTCAAGAACAGAAATAATAATGCTGATGAGGATGTGAGGAAATAGAAACTGTTGGTAGGACTGTAAGCGAGAATGGCTGCTATAGGTGCTGAGGTTTCCCAGAAGATTGGGAATGCAGCTACCATATGATCCAGTAATAGCATTCCTGAGCATCTTCCCAAAGGAATTTAAATCAGAATATTATAATGATACTTGCATATCCATGTTCATATCAGCTCAATTTACAAGAGTGAAATTATGAAACCAGTGTAGGTATCTGTCAGCAGATAAATGAAACCCAAAATATGTGTATGTGTGTGTATGTATATTATGTATATGTGTGTGTATATGTATATACACACATACACACACTATATATATATCTATATAGTATATATCTATATATGTATATATGTATATACACACATACACACACTATATATATATATATCTATATATAGATATATATAGATATATATATACACACATATATATTGAAATTTTACTCAGCCATTAAGAAAGACAAAATCATGCAATTTGCAGGAAAATGGACAGAACTCAAGAATATTATAACTCCAACTATAATGGCAATCATTCAAAACATAAACAACAACAAATGCTGGTGAGGATGTGGACAAGTGGGAACTCTAATATGTTGTTGGTGGGATTGCAAATTAGTGCAACAACTTTGGAAAACAGTATGGAGGAGCCTCAGAAGAATGGGAACGAACTTACCATATGATCTAGCAATACCACTTCTGGGTATCTACCCAAAAGATTGTAAACCAAATTAATTCATGTGTACCTATGTTCATAGCTGCACAATTCACCATTGCCGTACTATGGAACTAGTCAAGATGTCTATTAACAAATGAATAGATCACAAAATTATGGAATATGTACACAAGGAAATTTTATTCAGCCATAAAGAAAACACAATTACATCATATACAAGGAAATGGATGGAACTGGAAGGCATTATGCTAAGTGAGATTAGTCAGTCACAAAATATAAGAAATTGAATGCTCTCCCTAATATGTGGAAGCTAGGGAGAAAATGAGTCATAGGAGGAACTCTAGATGAAGAAGGAGATACTATAGATGAGTAAATAAGAGGACCTAACTCAGGTGATGGGAGAGGGAAAGAGGGAAATTCTCTAATGCCCATGATGTACTTTAACAAACATATCAATGTTAATCACTAAGCCAAACATGAGGAGGGAAGGGGAGGGAAACAGGTGGGAATTGAGTAAGAGCTAATTGGGTGAGGTGTGCATGTATGTCTCCACCATATTATACCCCATTAAGATGTATAACTATAATGCACCAATAAAAAAAGAATATTATACTAAGCGAGTTTACCAGTCTCAAAACAAATAGATATATATTTTCTCTTCTATATGGAAACTAGAGATATATCTAGAAATAAGAGAACATTTGCCAGAAAAACAGACTCTAAAGGAGTGACTAAGTGGGACTAGGGAAAGGGGAAGGGAGGATGTAGTTATGAAGAATGTAATAGTTGAAATAATGCTATGAATGCTAATCTCAGAGCCATGCACATGGAGGGTGAGTGAAAGTGGTAGGGACCCAGTGAGAAGGGTACCAAAATTCATGTGCATGTATTTTTGTTATTCCATACTTCAACATAATGCACCAAATAATAATAATAATTATAGTAATAATAATTTGAAATATTTAAAAGTTTGCTTTCATACTACCCAAACCCAACAAAATTGTTTTAAAACCCTCTCATACTAAATCTTCTCTGTATACTTTTAGTTTTCTGCCCTGAGTATTTCAAGGGCACAACAAAACAAAATCTAATGGTATGTCACATAGAGATCTTGAAGTTAATGAGTCTGAAAATCAGTCTGTCATTGCTTCCCCTACTGAAAACACAGATATAACCATGATTTATCTAATGCCTCTGACCCCATGATAATTCAATAATCAGTTCTGTAGTTATTTTCTCTATTAAGTAAAGAATGTTCCAAAAATATCTATAAATGTCTCTATGATATTTTTGTTTGTTGTGCCTTTTGAAATCATCACTGCAATTATTAGATACCTGCTCCACTGTGAAGAGGAGAGGAAGGAATCTAGGCAATGGAGCCAGTTCTCAGGGAACGTAGTAAACTCTCTTCACAGTTGATCGTACAGTGTCAGGAATACCAAAGGGGAACAGATTTTGATGAAAATAGCAGTGATGGCTCTTGAATTAAATTTAAAAATTATGAGATATGGACAAGAACCAGCCTTTCTAGTAATCAAGCATATGCCTTATTATTTCTTAACCCCAGAGTGATATGAGTTCAATGCCTTCAATTTTAGAAATCTAATTGCAGCAAATTCAAGGAGATTCATATTTTTCTAAGCAATAAATATAACTGTTTCTTTTCCCTTCTCTGAAGGATAAAAGGATTGGTGCTAGAAAAACAGCTGCAACTCCAAAAGGATAGGCTCAGTATCTCAGAATACAGGGTTTGGGCTTTTCTAAGTGGACTAAATGAATAGCCAGTTCCATTTCTCTGCCCCCAGGAAAAGGATGTGAATAAAGGGTCTTTTCAGACAGCTGCGAATATGAATGACTAAAGTGGCTCAGACAATGAAAGAATGAAACCTGTATTTGCAGATGTCACCTTCAAAATACATGTGGAGTTGACAGCTTTGTTTTTATCTGCTCCACCACCTAAGAACAAGCAAATTGATTTTAAAATGAGGAACCAATATGTTCATTTTCATGAAAATACCAGCCAAGTCTGGACTCTGCATTTTTGTTGTTTATGCAGAGGCTCATACACTACCACAGTATCATTTTCTGTAGCCATCCATTTGATTTTATCTTTAGCAGTCAATTGGAATGCAGATATATAAAGAGTTTTTAGTCATTTCGATTCCCATTTAATTCCATAGAGCTTTAGTGCTTCTCCAAAGTCATCACGTTCGGTTCATTTTGTTGACCTTCAATTTGATTTGGAATATTTTCTCTTTTATATTGCCCCGCATCAACTATGTCAGGATAGGAACCATCATCAATGAATGTGAAAGGATACTCTGTTTTTAGAAACCTTAATTCTCAGTAGTCCTAGGCGAAAGAGAGGTTGGATGTTTGGGGAGTAGAAATTGGGACGGCATAGCATAGATGCTTGTATCCTGCTTCTTAAAGGTATTGGTAAGATTGCCAGGAAGTAAGATTTTGTAAATCCCAAGTGTTCATTTTATCTCACTTCCCTTTCTGGCTTGTATGGAATTCTCAGTCTCTGTTTTACATCCTACAGCTGTTTTTCTTATCTCCAAGCCCATACCCCATCAAAACAGCATTCAGCACAGGCAGCTGTATGTAATACAATTTTAATGGAATCCAAGGTACAATGGTTACATAAGCATCAAAGGAACAGAGAGTTGAAAATGAAACATTAAGTCTCTAGATTTTTTAAAAGCCCCAGATTTATTTCCACAAACTTGGGCTCCAGCATTCCAAAGTGCCTCTTGTTTCTCATTTCTTCCTCTTTCTCTTGTTTTCTTCATCTTTCTTCCACATTAATGTTTATTCCTTACGTAGAAATGATCAGCTATTTATTTTGTTTTTCCTCAAAATATACTCTTATTTCCTACATCACTTTCCAAAACAGAATTTCAATCGTTTAGCAAGAAGAAATATTAGGAATATGGAGATATTTCTAGAATAAGAACTTTTTTTAGGAATATTTTTATTTAACATAGTTTTATTTTCCATTGTAGTTTCACATCATAATGAAGTTCAAAGTGATATAAAGATACATACACAGAGCACTTGGTGAACTTCCCCCAGGTTCCCTTCCCTTCCTTAAATAAGTTTTAGGGATTGGCACTAATAATTTCACATACGTACATATATCAATGAAAGCGTTTTCTTTATTAATACTCTCCTAGGCCATTTTCCTTATACGACCTCTATTGTCCCATGGAGTTTCCTCTCCTTTATCTAAAGTCCTTCTTATATTGCGATTACTCCCTAGTTTCTATATAACCCTTCACTTTCTTTGACTGGCTAATGTCACTTAACATAATGTTCTCCAGATCCATCATTTTCCTGAAAATGATGTCATTTTGTTCTCCTTTATTGCTGAATAGAATTCCATTGTGTGTATAGCCCATGATTTTGTAAACCATTCATCTGTTGATGGGTTCCTAGATTGGATCAATTTTTATTACAGTGCTTCATATAATAATTTTCCTCACAGCACACAGCAGATAAGCCTCATCTCTGCCAATCTGATTCTCTCCTGCTGTGTCTTGGCCATTATTCCTTTCCCTAGATTAGACCAATCTCATTTCCTTCTTACACTCTGTATTTGCCATGTCTTACATTTGAACCTTTGGGCTCCAAATGATTCTCTGGGCTTGTATCATCTTGCAATTCAAGTCTCACTTCAGAGAATCATTTTTACTTTAAATAAACCACATTGCCATCAGACACTCTCGTTGACTTTTTCTCATTTAATACTTATGTTCCATTTATTCTTACATAAAATTACTTTGTTCCATTTATTCTTACATAAAATTACTTTGACTTTCATTTTTTTTCCTGGAAACAGAGCGATAGAAATAATGTTACTACCACCATTGCTATGCACCAGTTTCTACTATAGCAAAAGTGGCATCAGAAGGCCTCCATCATAACCAGCCTAATGCACGCATGTGCACATCAGTCACTCCAATTCTGCCTTGTGCAGTAGTTTAAATTGTCTTGGCTCTAGGCAATGGGTCTTTTCTATCAAGGCAATGAGAGAGTTTTGGCTGTGTATGTCTCCCTGCTTCAGTTTCTTTAGAAGATAGTGGAATATTATATCCCAATAATAAGCTATAAAATAAGGAACTTCTGCACAAAATAACAGTGATAATATAATGCTTTAAAGCAAAAAAACAAATATCAACAAGAAGGAGTGTCATATATAAATTAATGGGAAACTTGAAACATTGGGTCTCACATATGAGTTACTAATACATATGTGGTGTGGTTGACTCTGCCTTTAGAATTTGCTTCTGGAATTTTCTCTGAAATTAGAGAAGTTACCAAAGAAAATTTTAGTTTTTCTTGACATTTTTAGTGGTCTTTTCTATTCTTAAGTTGTTTTGAATTTAAAAAATTACCTGTCATAATTCTATTATAATAGATTATTATAGACATCTGGTATGTTTTATATTTTGGAGTCAGGGCGAAACATATAGTTAAATATTATTGTGCTTACATTTAAATGATCTCTATCTTCATAGCAATACTACTTTTGGATATAAAATTGATTTCACATATAAATTTAAAAATAAAGGGGATTTAAAAATATTTATCTGTTTTAAAGCTTCAAACAAGAGAGAAATGGAATAAAGTCACATATTTTAGGACTTCAGGACAATTTTTAGATGAAATTATGGAAAAACTGTTGCAAAATCTAAATTACAAAATCGACCAGTTCATATGCATTTTGCACTGATGGAATCCGTGGATTGTAGCTATGCAAAAGTGTTTAGCTCATGATAAGATCTTTGAAGGTGCCTATTATTGAAATTCCACCTGAATAGTTCATTTGTATTCATAGAAGTTATAAAAGGAAAAGGGGTACACAATTACCAGGTCATTTAATCTGTCCCCCGAGCAAAAGAAGGCTATTCCCTACACTGTATTTTCTCGAAGTTTGTGATCAGTATGTGACTGGGCCTATTTCTTACCACTTTTTCAGAAATCCCTGAAGTTGTCTCTTATTCCTAAGCTTTGGAAATGTGAAAGCAATGCTTAGGCATGCACAAAGAAATGATTGAAATGATTCTCATTTGAGTCTCCTTGGTTTGTGATTTAATATTTCTGTGCTCTCCTAAGTTATTAGACATAAGAATTTGAACAAAGACATCTGGTGTTACATTATCACACCTAGTTAGATTAACTAATGTATGCACTGGAAATGATGAGAAACTGGCTTCATTATTACAAGTCCATTTTTACATATATTGTACTACCTGCTCACATTTACTGAGAAGTTACTCTATGCAGAATACTTTGTGCTTGTTGATATTCACAGGATATTTAATCCTCAGATATCAACAACTCTTCCTAGACATTGACCCCCTCATTAGCTCAATTTCTATTTTTGAAGTACATTAAATGTTTCTTGTTTCTTTGTTTGTTTTTGGTGGTATTGGGGTTCCTTGAAACCCTTCTACCTCCAAGGTATACTCCCAGACCTATTTTATATTTTTTATTTGGAAACAGGGTCTGTCAAGCCAGCGTGGCTGGCTTCAAACCTGCGCGATCCTCCTGTCTCTGTTTCCAAAGCGCAGGGATTACAAGAGTGTGCCACCATGCCTGGCAAATTAAATGTTTTTATTTATTTATTTATTTATTTATTTATTTATTTATTTTTACAGTAGTGGGGATGGAACCCAGGAGCATTCTACCTCCGAGCTACACCTCCAGCCTATTTTTTATTCTTTATTTTGAAACAGGGTCTCATTGAGTTGCAGAGGACCTCACTAAGTAGCCGAGGCTAGCTGCGAACCCGGATCCTCCTGTCTCAGCCTTCCATATGCTAGGATTACAAGCGTGCGCCACCATCCCCGGCCACATTAAATGTTTTAAAACTTATATTACAGTCCTTCAAAGTCACTATGACCAGGCTAAGATCTAAAAGTTATTATAAAAGAATTCCATTATAATTTCAGGAATATTTTGCAAGTTTACTTTGTCTGTATTGAAAGATTTATACCAAAAGCATCTTTGATAACTTTATATGGCATATACATACAGAAACACATCAGAACAAATATATTTTCTAGTGAGTTGTCAACATATCTCTCAGCAAAGACTTAATCAGATGACAGCATAGTAGATGATTCAATAGGCTGGAAGGAAAGCCGGAGTCAGACTGAACTTGTAGAGACTTTGGAAAAAGACAAAGAGTTGAACTACGATTTTCAGTGAAGTGAGATAAGTCATTGTCTTCAGAAACTTAATCTTCTCAAATGGACAGCTACTTTCTTCTCAAATTTTTGGGAAAAGAAAAGCAAAAATAGCCATCTTAAATATATATATCTGTGATTTACACTTGTTAAATAATCACAATGAAGCTCTTTTTCTCTCCTGAGAGAAGATATTGTAATTAAAGTTAAGAGGCACTAAATTTTGTGGAATTTCTTGGTTCTGGAATGGGCATTCTTATTTTACCACAGTCTCATAGGATAAAAAGAAGTATATGAGAGGCCAAGTATTTGTTAAAGTATTATTTAGAAGCTCAAATAATTTATTGGAGCCAGGCGTGGTGGCGCACGCTTGTAATCTCAACATTCAGGAGTCTGAGACTGGAGGATCACGGTTCGCGGACAGCCTCAGCTACTTAGTGAGGCCCTCCACAACGCAGTGAGACCCGGTTTCAAAATAAAGGATAATAAAAAAAATAGGACAGGGGATGTAGCTTGGAGGTTGAATGTCCCTGGGTTCCATCCCCAGACCAGCAAAAAAAAAAAAAAAAAAAAAAAAAATCATTTATTGGACCCATAAAACTTTAAACAACAATATTTTGGTTTTGTGTCTATTTAAAATCTGTATGTCACTTCAAATATATTTCTCATTATCATTTAAGTTTTGAAGCCCTGAATTTTATGCATTGCTATAAAAAAAAAAAAAAGGCTGTCATGGGAGCTTCCATATCTCCTCATTCATACTTGTCATTAAGGGTCAGAGAATCTTCTCAACATAGACTAACCCACCAGGACACATAATTAAAGCCGTAACATGGTTTGTGTAAAAATTAATCAGAGCTTATATTTAAAACAACTCCTCCTCAAGTAGAAGATTATATCCATTTCTTTTTTTATGATTTTGGTGGTACACTAGATATCTTCCTTTTCAGGGCAGACCTTAATACAGTTGGACCTGACCCCCTCTTAGAACTGAACTCTGTTACCCATAAAATGGGCCAAATCCTTTAGAAGACTGAATATAGACATTATTTTTTGCTTTGAATAAGTAGCCAATTTGAAATCATATTTTTTCTAAGAACAGTATATTTTCTTACTAGAAGAAATAGGCTTTAGAAATATTTTGAAGCATTTTGTAGTAAAAAGTTTAGAAATTGAAAATATTTTACTTCTTGTAGGCAAACAAGATACATAACAAATTAAAAGTTGTTGATCTGAAATCACAGATAGTAATCACTTTTATATTTTAGTACAATGGTGATATGTTTAATATTATTGTTTTTCTTTTCTTTTTTTGGTGGTACTGGGGTTCCTGGAAACCCTTCTACCTCCGGGCTACACTTCCAGACCTATTTTTATACTTTTTTTATTTGGAAACAGGGTCTCTTAAGCCAGTGAGGCTGACTTTGAACCTAAACCACGATCCTCCTGTCTCCGTCTCCCAAGCATGGGGATTACAAGCATGCGCCACTACGCCCAGCTGTTAAATATTCTAATATATTTTATTATTTAGAAATTTTTTTCTCATTTTTCTCAACCAAATATAAGTTTGTAATTAAAAAAAACATAATGAGAAGTAATGGTTAGGAATAATCCTCCAACTTTTAGATAATCATTCATTAAATATAAAACAATATAAGGAGATTACTAATTAATTGCTAAACTTTATTGCGCTAAAATCTTTGTAGCTGAAATATTAGAAAAACAAAATCTAAGAGTGTATTTCTGCCTGAGAAGATATAATAAAAATATTTTGGGGTAGAGTTATTCTCTGAGCATGGACTAAAAAGAGAGAATTCAAATATATCCGAGAATGCTGTAAGAGGATGGAAAGCCTGCAAAAAGAAAAGCAGTTAGGAAATTAAATTAAATATTAAATGAGACAGAGATACTGGCACTTTGAGTGTTCACATATGCATGCACACATACAGATGTGTATGTGGCAGTGACAACCTGCCAGACTGCACCAATTCAAGTATACAGCACCATATGCCTGAATTAAAGCACTGACCATTGTAATTGATAGAAGATGCAATTTTTTAAAATTTCAAAGTAAAGATAAAACTACTGTATGCCAGATGGTTATGAGAGATAAGGGAAAGTAAAATAAGGCCACTCTGGAGACCCTCATTTATCAGACTAGGATTTGTTTTTATTGAAAAAGTATTTAATTCAAGTTTATTAATGATACAACATTTTATTATGAGATTTCAAACCAAATGTTAGGTTTTTTATGTAGATTAGATTAAATTCAGCAGTAATTGGTGATGTCAAATGTGCAGAAATGATTGGCTAATTTCACTTAACATAAGATGTTTCAGGTCCTTTTGTTCTTTTTTATTGCTGAGTAGAATTCCATTGTGTATATTTCCCATAATTTTGTAATCCATTTATCAATTGATGGACATCTAGGTTGGTTGCATAATTTGGCTATTGCAAATTATGCTGCTATGTACATGGGTATGAATATATTACTGTAGTTCTCTGGTTTCAATGCCATTGGAAAGATACCAAGTAGTGGTGTAGCCCGATCATATGGTGGAGCCATTCCAAGTTTTCTAAGGAATCTTCACACTGATCTCCATAGTAACTGAACTAGCTTGCAATCCTACCAATAGTGTAGAAGAGTTCCTATTTCCCCACATTCTTGCAAACATTTGTTATTATTTAACTTCTTTATGATTGCCATTCACAGAAACTGAGGTTCATTAATGGAAATACTACTATAGACTATCTGTGAATATGCCAATGTCGATCTTTGTACTCTGTATTGGGAAGTAGAGAATTGGGGAGGTGGTGAGGCACTGAAGGCTGTGTACATGTATGTCATTGTCAATGTGATTTACATTATGATGTGAGACTATAATGCAACAATAAAAGCACAAAAATAAAAATAAATAAATTTTTAAAAGTGCACAAATTGGTCCTGATTTACCCTTTTGAAATAACACAATAGGTCTTAGAATATAACTTTTTTCTTAAACTTCAAAATGAGATTATGAGTCACATTTGATGGGGATCTGTCAATAATTATATGAGGAGCTTTTTCAAAATGCATATATTCCAAATTATGCTTGTATTCTGTTACACCTCAAGGGGTCCAGAAATGGGAAAAAATGAGTGGTAATATTTATCTGTATTTCTTCTCCTTATCCAGCTTGGGAATCACTGTGTTACAGTCAGAGCAAAAACAAACAAACAAACAAAAAAACAAAAAAAAACCCAACAGCAACAAAAAAAGAATGTGTATTCATAATACCAAGTACAGATCTGAATGTGTGTTTTAATGATCTAGTCAATTTCTGAATTAAAAAAAATAGGGTGACTATGTGACTATAAAAGAGAAGATCTGTGAATTTGCTGATTATTTGGTACTATTAATATATTGCTTTGAAAGAAAAGATATAGATTCATCTACAACAATTGAGAAATGTTTGTTAAAAAATAAAAATTGAAAACCTGTTATTTTCAAATGATTCTTTTTAATATTCTTACTAATTTTGGTCATACAGCACGCATATTAGCATTTGAAGGTTAGTAAGAGGAAGATAAAGTATTGAAATGATCATAAGCTTGAAGTCAGATAGCTCTGAATTTCAGTGTTGGCTCTTTTACTTGAATTATGTGATCTTGAAGAAGTGCTAAAAGTAATTTTCTTCATTAAAAGTGTTTTTAAAAATAATATATAACTCACTGGGTTTTAGTAAAGGTTAGGTTAAATGACACATTTAAATACCTCAAAAAAACTAGGACATAATAATCAGTTTAAGTATCTACTCCATTATATTCTTTACATTAAATTTTTTTTGAAAACAAAAATTGAAAATAATTTACCAATAATGTTGATATTAGTATTGAATACTTACTATTAACATAATCTAAATAAATTGTTTGTATTCTAATCAGCTTTTTTCTATCAACATAAGCAAAATACCCAATAAGCACAATTGAGAGGAAGAAAGGTTTACTGAGCTTTCAGGTTTGATTCAGAGATTCCAGAGGTTTTATTCTATGGTTGGCTATCTCTGGGTCCTAGGCAGAAACCACAGTACCTGCCACAGGGCACCTGAGGGAGATATGCCACTCTCAGTCATAACAGCAGGAACTAGAAAAAAGAAAGAGCAGGGAGGCCAGGGATGTATATGGTCCCCAAGGCCACACCCCCAGTGAATGGCACCCTCCAGCCATGCCCTACCTCTGAGTCTTGCTTCCCTGGAAAGGTACTTTTATCTCAGGAGATTTTGGGGAAGATTCTAAAATCCAAACCATAACAGTCTGAATGATTATGTTTAAGATAAATTTGGGTGCTAAGCAAACAAAAACACCAAATAATGACAGCAAATTTAATAGCCTCAAAACTTATTTTTATGATTTTTATAATACCACAAATATTATTAAGGATTTGTTATAAATTATGCCCCAAATGCAAATCAGATGCATTCATTTTTTCTACTTATTTTATTTTAGATATAATTTTTGAATTTTTTTTAGAATTTATTGGTGCAATATAATTATACATCATAGTAAGATTCAAAGTGATACATTCATATATGCACACAGCATCTCTTGGTGTGGTTTCAGGATAATCCCATCCCAGTAACCATCATCTCCCTCTTTTGTTATTTTTTATTTTGAAATAACATTAAACTTATTGAAAAGTTGTAAAAATAGTGTAGAGAAATTTCTTATATCATGTATCTAGATAAGCCAATTTTATTTCACGCTATTTGTTTATAGTTCACATACATTCACACCTCTTTATCTTTGTGTTTCTCATATATACACACATATAAACACATGCACACACATCTGTTTATAACAATTCTATACAGCTGTATTTTGTTTTTATTTAGTTTTCTCTGAATTATTTGAGAGTATATTACAAACCTAACATAAGATTACACATTCATACTCTAGTATGTTTTTCATTGAAGATATTCAATTGTATATCAAAATCATAAAGTTTTTTCAATACTCCAAATTCCAATTATATCAATAATTTTCTTACATTAATTAAATAAAATACAATAAGATCATGAGCTAATAACCTGATAATTATCTAAATTAATACATAAATTAATAAGAAAATGATGAGAAGAACATATGGAGTTAAAAAATCAACATTTTAAAATGAGGATGGTAAAAGTTGGTTTGTGCAAGAATTAACAATATACACTAATTCAGTAGTGAAACTTGATGATTAAGTGGGAAAACAGCCCAAAAACTTGTAACCAACTGCTTGAGTAGATGATCAAAATTAGTATTACCAGACAAACACCATTGGCCTCTATAAATAATATCATAAACTGAATCAAAAATACTTTTACAGCATTTCTACTGGAGAAGTGTAACTTTAATCATGAAAAAATTAAGCCATCTGTCTTGTTAAAGAAAAATGTAACAACACTGATTCATTTTTTACCCTATTTTTCATTTTTACCAACAGAGACATTCACAGGGGATAACCTGGCTTTCTTAGGGCCCCACATAGGCCAGGATTCAGCCTCATGCTAGATAAAGATTGTGACTGGAGAAGGAAATAAAACAGTTTTTCTAAACTTTTATATATATTTAATTGGGGAACTTTTCTATAACAAAAGACAGATTAATAAATGAAAAACAAATTTATTCATGTGTGCAGTACACATCATGCAAAAGAAATCTCCATGAAAAGTAACTTGAATGCTTTAGTAAAAGAATAATTCATTATGTGAATTTCAAATGCGAACTACAAGGAGTGATCAACTATAGTCATCCCTTTAGGAAAATCAGAGTCTTACAATGTCATATCCACTAGAAAGGACTATATCAATACAATTATTTCAAAATTAAAGAAAAAATCATTTGTTTTGAAATTAGGAGGGTACATTTAGGGGAATCCTCCCTCAAAAATATATTCCCAGCTCTATTTATTTATTATTTATTAGACAGACGTGGTGACACATGCTTGTAATCCCAGTACTTGTGAAGTTGAGACAAGAGGATCTGAGTCCACGGAGAGCCTCTGTTACTTAGTGAAACACTCCACAACATAGTGAGAAACTGTTCAAAATAAAGAATAAAAAATCAGGCTGGGTGTGTAGCTCAGAGGTAGAATGCCCCTTGGTTCAATCCCCAGCACCACAAAAATATATTTATTATTTATTCATTTATTTATTTAACCTATCTTTATTTTGAAACAGGTTCAGTAAATTGGTGAGGCTGGCCTTGAACCTGCAGTCCTCCTGTCTTACCTTCCAAAATACTGGGTGTATAGTCATTCATCACTGTGCCCATCTACAAATCTTTCCAAATCCAAATGAACTCTTGTGTACTTATCAGACACATGTCTACTCATGCCAAAGCTGAAAATTGTATTGACATCAGCATTTAGAGTATGGAAATGGATTATTACTGTCAGTAGTCAGTTCCCACCAAAATGGCTTGGAGATATTTAAGACAGCTCATCATTTCTGAGATTGTCAAATTAACATATGCTTATGAACAGTTTATTCTCATCTCTCAGCTAGGAAGGATATTAGCCCTGAGTCTCCCTGCCTCTGGTATATATTGCTCACTAACTTCTTGGTAGAAACATTAGGTTCTGGAACTTTCTTACTTTCTGTGCCTGCCACACTCATTTACCATGTCTTTGTAGAATTTAAAAGCAGAACAAAAAATAGTATAAACTAACTTTTATCCTATATTTACAGCAGAAACTATATTGTAGATCTGTTAAAAATGATCAGTTGTAGGACATAACCTTCTTACATAATTTAGGAATATAAATGCTGAAAATGGCCAATCTGGGGATCTGTAAATTTTTATTCTTCTGCTTTGACTCCTTTAAAGTCTATTATGACATGCTTATTTTCTGTCCGTTCTTTTCCTATCATTTAAGATTGAAATAACACCTCTTATGCTAAACTGATAACATCAATCTATCCACCTTGCCTGAAGCCTACATGAAGACCTCCTGAGTGTCTCATTTGTGCTGGATGGAAATTACTCAGCAGCCTTAACCAACAAGTAGATTTTAACCCAGGCCACTCCCTCCTTACCTTCCCAGCAGTTACCCATTTATATAACTGAAAACAAGAACATCTTTGTAACTCAAATGATGATGCCTAGTATTAGACACAGAGCTTCATTGCTTGTAGGTTAGTAACTGTGGGAAGACTAAATTCTTATCTGTTTAATTAATGATGTAGGCTTTTAAATTTGGTTTTCATATGAAATCAGTTGTTGCTTGGTAACAGATTTGCTTGTGGGCTCCCAGAAGAAGCTGGGATTTCTAAGCAAAGCACCCTGTTGTCTTATAAATAGGGAAGTAAAGCTTGCTCAGACATGCCTCAGGCATTCAGCAGCTCTTTTCCTGAGTACTAACTGATTCTTGGAAGTTTTCTTCACCAAAGACATACACAAATGGACAAAGAAGAAGAAGAAAAAGATGATCTGTATTTCCATTTTGACTTAATAGTGTAATGGAAGACAAGAGATCAGACAGATATTTGCTCTCATTTCCCAAAGTAAGAAAACAAACTATTTAGGGAAGTATTAATGAGCTCAAAATAAAAGTAAATTATAATTTGTGGACACTTTGGCTTCAGGACAAAACTGAAGCACAGCAGGATATTTGCACACAGTGTAACCAAGACACACAGGAAAAAGTCCCATCGATAGAAATGAACTCTGTAAGTTATGTGTCTCTGAGTATGAGGAAAGGGTTTACTCTGTGAGGGCGACTGTTCTCTTTGCTGTTTTTCACTCCGGTTATATTACTTCTATTTATTCTACATAACTATTTGTTTTCTATGAAAACACAAAACCTGGGAGGGTGAGTTACTTTTCTTCTATTTTCCTTTTATAACAGTTGGAATATGGCACAAGGTATGTTCCTGATAAATTTATGCTGAATAAAAGTTGAAAACATTTTATGAAATCTGTCAGTTCTCTAAGCACGGGAGCCATGTACAATTCTGGGTTCGATTTTGGGCTTTGTTTGGTGTGTTTTAAATTTCCCTTGCTCAGAACATATTTTTATCTCAATGAAGCTGTATTAAGTGAATGATAGCATGAGCAAATGGGTAGGTGGTTGAGATGAACAAATGATTGAGTGAATCAATGCGTGAATAAATGAATGAAGAACAGATAAAATAATGCAGCTTCTTCCCTGGTGAAAGACTTGAGTTAAAAACTACTAACATCAAAGAACACCATCTAGTGGTGACTAAATTACTATATAAAACACTTCAAAGCAGACAGTATTGACAACTTGCTTGAGAAAGCAATTTTGATATAACCACTAAAGGTGGATATAGGTACTATAATGATTGTTGCCAATTCATTCCAAGAATTTATATAAACATTTGCTGAAGTGTGTTTCAAATAAAGATTTTTTTTTAAATTCAATCTACCTACCATTCATTGAGTGCCTACTATATTCCAGGTACTTTTTCCAGTTTATTTCTAATTTTTAGCATAAATAAGTTAAACATTTTCTTATCTTTTAACACTGATAAAGGTAAGACAAAAAAGGGCTAGGAGACTTGTTAGGCTTGAAGAAAACTCAGTATAATATACCAATGATGTGCAAAATAAATTGAAGAATTCTACATGTATAAAACAAATAACCCAATAAAAAATGGGCAATTGAACTAAATTGACCCTTCACAAAAGAAGAAAATCAAATGGCCAATAAATGTATGAAAAAATGCTCAACATCATTAACAATTAGAGATGCAAATTAAAACTACCTTGAAATTTCACCTAACTCCAATGAATTGCAGGTATTCAAAACACAAACAACAACAAATGTTGGGGAGAATGTGGAGAAGTGGGAAATCTGATAAATTGTTGGTGGAATTGCAGACAAATGTTTCAGATATAGAGATAATTTAGTATTCAGAATTTATTTAAAAGAAAAATTAAATATTATACATATATTTTAAATCTCCCCTTAGAGTGGACTATTGATTCAAGAAGAAAAATAACTTATAAGATTTTGCACTAAGAAAACATATATTTTATTGTTGATATTACGGTTATTCTTGCTGTTTTCTTCAAAAATAGTGAAGATAAAAGTTTATTAAGTTGATGTTTCAAATGATATAAATAAAATTAGTCTGGGCAGTATTTTGTCACAAATAGAGTACTTAATTAGGAAATATTAATATATTAATTTCAGTCATGAATTTTTGCAGGAGTATATCCAGCAATATTTCAACACTACCTTCAGTTCCTTAGAGTTTAGCAATTAGTTATTGAAAAGGGGAGCATTTTATAAAAACAAATGTAAACAGACATTAATGCATGCTAGCAATACAGTAGAAACATATTAATGTTACTTGAGTCTCAAAGTATATAATCTATTCATTTTATTTAAGCAAGAATTTTTTCTCAAAGTACAATTTGTGGATTTTTTAAGTTATGCAGTTGGTTCTTGTTAAAACAGAATTAAAAGAAGTGAAAAAATAGAACCCATTAATCAGAGAATATTTTGTGTCCTCAAAAATGACCAATTGAATTATATGCCCCATTGTAACCCATATAAAGAAGCAAATAAAATACAAAATGAATTGCTCATCTTTCTATATATTTATAACAGCTCTCCGTTAAAAATAACCATTTCATTGCATCTGTCATATTGGAAACATATCAACTTACTAGGAACTGTAAGAGGGTATAGTAAAAAATGATGGCAAAGCAATGGTTTTGGAAATATAATATCATAGTCTGAGCCAAGTGGAACAGAGCAACTCAACATAATCTAAAGTATTATTACTAAAACTATTTTACATAAATTTATTTCTTGAAATTTAGACTTAACTTTGAAGCAAAGCCCATGAAGTCTAAAACTCAATTCTCTTTAAAATTTAAATTTCTTTTTTTCTACAGAATGAACCTTTCAAAATAGTAGCCTGCCTAATTATTTAGATTCACACACACACACACACACACACATATATATATATCTATACTTTAATATATACAATTACAATGAACCAATGAAAATATAAAGGTCAGGAATTTCATTTAAAACAAATATTTCCCTTAAAATATAATAAATATGTGTTCATTAGAGAAGACTAAATATTATAAGCTGCTTTCATTAAACCTTTAGTAAGATATCTTTGTAACCATAAGAAGTTACTGCAGTAGTCATGGTGTACCAAGTTGGCTTAACAAGAAAACTCGAGAATTGGACTTCCTGAATTTTTTATTGGTGCATTGTAGTCATGTATCTTAATGAAGTTAAAAAATGGTAGTAGAAAAATATATGCACACATCGCTTATTTAGCCCTTCCCCAATTCCTACGCCATTCCCTCCCCTCCTCCATCCTTCGCATGTTTGTCTTACTGATTGACTTTGATATGTTTATGGATGTATATCATGTAAATTAGAAATTTCTCTCTTCCCCCCTCCCATAACCTCCGGTTAAGCCTCCCTATTTGCTTATCCATGGTTTTTATCCTTCATCTAGAGTTTCTACTATGACTATTTTTCTTCCTAGCTTATACATATTAAGGAGAGCATCTGATTTCTTAATTTTTGTGACTGATCAAATCTCACTTAGCATAATGTTCTCTTGTTCCATCCATTTCTCTGTAAAGGACATAATTTTGTTCTTCTTTATGGCTGAGTAAAATTCCATAGTGTAAATATCTCATAGTTTGTAATTCATTCATATATTGATGGACATCTGATTCCATAGTTTGGCAATTGTGAATTGTATGGCTATGAACACAGATACACTTGTATTATTTGGAATTTTGGTTTCCATTCTTTTGGATAGATACCCTAGAAGTGGTATTGCTGGATAATATGGTAGGTGTGTTCCCATTCTTCTGAGAATCCTCCATACTGTTTTCCAAAGTATTTGTAGTAATTTGCAATTCCACCAACAATGTATTAGGGTTCTCACTTCTTTACATCCTTGCCAACATTTGTTGTTGTATGTTTTTTTAATGATTGCCATTGTAATTGTAGTTACGTAAAATCTCAGGGTAGGTTTGATTTGCATCTCTTTGATTGCTAATGATACTGAACATTTTTATACATTTATTGGTCATTAGAATTTCTTCTTTTGTGAAGTGTCTATTTAGTTAATGTGTCCATTTTTTTATTAGCTTATTCATTTTCTTAATGATTTTATTAGTGTTTCTGAGTTTCTTGAGTTCTCTGTATATTCTAGATATCAGTGTTCTAGGGGAGGAACAGTTGGCAAAATTTTTTCTTATTCTGTGGGCTGTTGAGGTTCTTAATAATTTCCTTTGCTATATAGAGGCTCTTCAATTTAAGCATCCCATGTATTGATCCTCCTTTTAGATTCTTGTGCCTTTGGGGTGTTATTGAGAAAGTTTTCACCTATGCCCATGTGTTGAAATATTGGACATATGCCTTCTTCAAGGTGCTGCAAGGTCTCTGGTCTGATTTCCAAGTCTTTGATCCATCTTAAATTGACTCTTCTGCAGGCTGAGAAAGTGGGATTTATTTCCATTTTTCTGCATATGATTAACCAGTTTTGCCAACACCATTTGTTAAAAGGTTATCTTTATACAAGTGTATGCTTTTGGTCCCTTCGTCAAAAATAAATTGACCATAAATGTGTATATTTGTTTCTGAATCTTCTATTCTGTTCTGTTGGTCTATGTATCGGATTTTTGTGCCAGTAACATATTTTTATTACTAAAGCTTTGTAGTATAGTTTGAAGTCAAGTATCCTGATGCCTCCTACATGTTTTTTGTTGCTGAGAACTACTTTGGCTATTCTGGATTTTTTTGACTTCCTGAATTTTGGCTCTTGGTAATTCTGTGATTTAGGCATTACCTCTTTGCATTTTGCATTTAAGCTGACTCATAAAATTGAGGTAATGAAAATGCCACTCTCGTAAGATTGATATAAAAATTAAGAAAGGCAAATTATGTTAGGTATTATTAATTTTAGATCCATTTAAGTTCCACAAGTCATCTCTGACCCCTAATGTCTACTACAATGTCCAGAAAACAATAGATGTTTAAGAAATTATTGCTAAATGAATATATGAATGTATTAAAAAGAGGATAGAGAACTGGATGAATGGATAAAATAAAAAATGATTGTCAATTCACCAGATATTATGTTTTTAAAATGAAAAATTGAATATTAAGCTAATAATTTTTTCTCAGTCAGTTGCTCTGTTGGTGTTAAATGGATGAAATAATCTTATGGGTCTGAAGCAGAATTGTTTCACTGTAAGGAAGAGGAAATTTTCTCCCAAAGTAATTTCAATGGATCATTTCATCATTAAACATTTGGAATAATATAAAGTGTGATGAAAATACAATTCCTATTATGAAATTTGAAATGTGTTCATTGATATAATCCTGATCTTCTCTTAGTTTTACTGAGAACAAGAAATTTTATTTTCAGTAACTTGTAAAGTAGAGATAGTGGGCATAATTACTGACAACAACTAGAAGATTTAAAACTTTCTCAGTATGACTTGAAGATATGGAATTTAAATTTAAAATAGTCACATTAACATTTATTGAAGAATAAATAAATATAGAGCTATACTTTGGGTTTAGCATAGCTTTTTTCTATACATTTTCTAATTTAGTCATAAAGCAAATTATTTTAGAGGTAAAAAATGCAAGGTTCAGAAAACTTTGAAAATTTACTTTAAATTAGATAGATATAAAGTGGCAAAGGAAGAATCTAAATGTAGTTGCATTACATTCTGAAAGTCATTCTTATCATACTATATCTTTTCTCCTTTAATGATATTGCTGTGCTATATAAAAAGATAACACTTTCTAAGTTGTATTATAATGAAGACTACTATTTCTTGTAGTGATGGTAATTTAAATCATGCTTTCTTTTGTTTTGTATTTTATACAAAAATGGGCCCATGTCAGTAAGTTTGAGATACTACATTTTAACTATTATAGTGAGTTTTATTAATTTTTATATTTTTATACCAAGTACTGAGATTAGCACATGGGCAAATGACATTTATCAAGTTAAGACAAAAAATGACTATTCAAGTTCACATTGTAGTGATAGGCAGGTGTAATGGCAGTAAGAAAGAATAATAATATTATATAAAAGCCATTTTAGTATATTCTACAGAAAAGAATATTATTTAATTTAGTCTGAGATGCATAACATGTTCAGAGTTTTGTATTTTGCATGTACTCACTAACTGATAAACAATTTTTCAAGAAGATGGCATAAATTTATTCTCCAAGGCTGTAGACACTGTTTAGGTGCATTGTTAATTCAATATCAAAGCACTCATATTATTTTCTCATTATAAGTGAACTAGAATTTTGAGCCTATATGTCATAGAAGAGCCAAAACGAGCTAGGAGAAGTAAGTGCATTGAAATCAGCACATTACTTAGATCAAAGACAAAATACCAATACTTGATACCAATTTTCTAAAATTTAAATAAAACCTATAATTTAATGCTTGACCACACATGTTTCTTCCAGCATATATTTCCTCCAATGCAACAATAAAATATACTAACCCAGATAGTTGTGCATTTTCTAAAACTTTTAAGTTAAAGCTTTTAAATGCTTATCCAAATTATGAAAACATTTTAGAAGAAATAATTTAGATAATTTTTTTCTTCATAGTTAATTCTCTCCAAATATATATTTTGGAGAGTTCAATTTGTCTTCAATTCTTGGTTCTTAGCTTCGAGACAGCACCAACTCTTGGCGGGTGTGTGTGTCTGTGTGTGTGTGTGTGTGTGTGTGTGTGTGTGTGTGTGTATGTATGTATGTGTGTGTGTCTGACAATAGTGATTACATCTAAAGTCAGACTGACACTTAACTAAGTCTTCAGCCCTTTTTTAATTTTTATTTTGAGACAGGGTGTTGCTAAATTGCAGTGGCTAACCTCAAACATGCAATCATCCTGCCTGTGTCTCCCAAGTCTCTGGGATTATAGGAGTGAGCCACTGAGCCCTATTAGAAGCTACTGAAGCTAGTTTACCTGTGTGACAAGAAGGACTAACGGACCACCAATATCCATGGTTCTTCACGGTGTAACATTGTACTTAGGTAGTGCTATATGGCTACTTCTGGCCAATGAAATATGAGCATACATGATGTGTCAATTCCAGGCTAATCTTTCTTTTCTCATTTTAACAAAACCTTCTTTTACAGATGGCAGACTCACAAACTGGATCCTGAATATGTGAGAGATTCCACATGGAAAAGAGCGGCCCTATTGAGCTACTTGACAAGAATATGGCATTAGAATTTACATAAACAAAGATAAAAAATTGTTTTTATCACTCTAATTTGAAACTTGCTTCATAAAAAAGTTAGCTTACCTGACTAATAAAGATGTCTAGACAATTCAGAGACTTTAGAGACAATTTTCATTATACTTCAAAATTAATCAATTATTAACAAGGAAGTTCTTCTAAGAAACATCATATGAATAAAAAGGCCAGTTCTTTGATTCAAATTTCTCTAGCATCTTTCCTCTTTTGAATGTCAATCTTCATTTCAGAAAACTTTTGAGCACTTATTATGCCTTAGTCATTAAGTATGTACATGTAATCTCTATCTTCTAGGAGATCAGAAACATGTTAAAGAGATGTCACTTTAAAATTGTTATAAAATATGATGACAACTACTAGAAGTACACACAAAGGGCATAGAAGAACAGAAGAATTGGTATTTGAACCTTCTTTGGAGTATTATAGAAGTTTTCATCTGGTGGTTAATTTTTAAGCTAGAAAGTATGAATAAGAGTTTGACAGATGGCCAAGAAGAGTTGTAGATACTTCAGACAGATGGAATCATATGAAAAATAGCACAGAATTTCAAAAGACATGCCATGGAGAGAAAGTCCATAAGGATAAAGTCTGAAGTTAGGGTGGGTGGTAAGAAGAGTGGGGATTAAGGAGAAGTAGAAAGTAAAGTTATAGATCTCATATTCATAGACTAGATTGGAATCAAAGTTGTGAAATTGCATGCATCTGACTTTAGAATTCTTTCCACAGGCCTTTAAATAAATTTCTTTTACACTCATAAAAGGTTCTTCTGTAATTATTTGGTCCAATTGTCTGTCTTCCAATATGAGCCTCTTCATTCTAGAGGCTCTAAATAATCACATTTGTATTTGTAATCATATGCACAATACTGAGTCTACTGAACACATGTTACATGCATAATTGTCTTAAAAACTGGATTTGATGAGTCACACAATTGGATTCGGAAGTCGTAATTTTAGGAGATGTTTATAGAAACTGGGAAAAAGAGAAATCTTATGAAGTATGTTTCAAAACCCTCATCACGTGAAGTTATAGGCATCAGAGGCCTGTGCACATAAATTCTTTTGGGAGACAGTGGGTAGGAATGCATTAAAGGGGCCAACCAGTTATTTTAGAAAAAATAAAATAAAGAAATGACATCAAAGTGTCAGTGAAATGACAGGAGACAACTTTTTTATCTCACCAAGTAATTCCAGTGTAGATTGATAAGAAGAGGTAGACAAATTTTATTTAGGAAAGTTAAAAGTGAAGAGGAGGCAGGAGTTTGTTTAATGTGACAGGGTAGATGAAGTGTAGAAAAAGAGTGATACGATAGTGAAACTCTTGTTCATGAGACATGAATATCAAAGGGTAGAACTGAAAATGTGAGAGGTAAAGGAAAGATATAAAGTTAGATTCAGCAGCAAAAAAAAGAACCTTTAAAAAATGCATCATCCTTCCTCCTCTCCTATCTTTCCATTCAAACTTTTCTGGTATTTCCCCTCCATTATCTGGAGTCCCACTGGTATACTTTGTGTTTCCTAGTTTGGGCATATTAGAGGAAATATAGTTTAAATGTATACTATTTATGTTCAATAAAAAAATTGTTAAAAAATGCATCATCAATGTGGGAACACAACAAACTTAATTGAAGGTTGAGTTGGGTGCATGATTCTCTATTACATGTGCTGTTTTGTATGATTATGGAAGACAAAAGATTCATTTTATCCCTGTGGTTATGCCAACACATTATTGCACTACCGTGTGAATATTTGTGTTCACCACTGAACTTGAAGTCCTTTGAGGGCAATATGTGCATTTTGCTTATTTGCTAACTACTTTTCATATGAGTGATGAAAGCTGATGATCTAGAATTACAGGTACATAAAATAGGATTAAAAATAAACTCATTTATGCTTATTTCAAGTCACTATTCCACTATATAATACTATATAATAGAAAAGAAGCTTCATTTTATTATAACTTGGAAAAGATTTAAAATCATCTCCTTTAGAGTCATTGTTTGTTCATCTATACATGCATTATCATTTTCTTCATAGTGTTTAAAAATTTATATTTATGAAATAATCATCATGACATGAACACCTGCTGCATTTTTTTTCTAAAATACAGGGGAATGATAATCCAACCAGATAATTCAATTGAACACTTATTCTTGACACCAGAATTGATGGATTCATTTTTTCTGGATGTTAGAAAGATGCTGAGGAAGTTGAAAAACAAGGACATAAAATTGTAATAATCAGCTACTTTGGTGCCTTATAGTTTGTGACTTTTCAATTTCAAAATTCTAATAAAAACAATTAGAGAATTAATATTGAACCTAGTCATATCTTTTCAGAGTTGACACCTTTGTCTCATTCCATCACAGATCTTTCGATTTCATAGCACAGCCTTTCAAAGAAAAACAAGGAAAAGGTAAGTTCAAAGATGTCCATTTCTCATAGTATTAATTTATAAAACATGGCTAAGAGTTTGATTAAAGCTAAAACTGGTGAAGTCTACTATAAATAATTGATGGTAACAACTGGCATTTTGGGATGGATGATGTTTTCTTATAAGTGGAATAAGTAATACTATGTAAGCATTCTGTAATATATATCAATAAATAATTATTGAACTAATAGGCATATTTCCTTTTATTTTTTATTTTATTTTTATTTATTTTATTTATTTATTTTTATTGGTGCAATGTATTCATACATCATAATGGTATAAAGAAAATATTTTTGTAGACATACATGCACACATCGCCCAATTAGCCCCTACCCGATCCCCACCCCGTTCCTTCCCCATCTCTCCTTTCCATGCTTGGCTTAGTGGTTGACATCTAGTTTTATAGCAATTTATCCAATATTAATGATGATAATCTCACAAAACAGTTTCATTTTCTGATACCAAGCTTTTGATGGCTAAAAGATAACAGTTCAATATTTCTTTTTGCTTTCTTTCTTACCAGAGAATATTTTTTTTCTTTTCTTTTTTTTTTTAGGTGAAGCTATCAGACATTTATTTATTTATTTTTCAGAAAAAAATCTATCCTGATATGGAATATGGACTCTAGATACCCAAAACAATCTCAAAGAAGAACAAAGCTAGAAGATGTGTATTTTTTTATTGCAAACCATATAAAGCTACAATAATTGAAACAGTGTATTATTGTTCCAGAGGCAGATATATAAACCATTGGAGTTAAATAAAAGCCTAGAGATAAATTCTTCCATATATTGTCAAGTTATTTTTGCAAGGTTTCCACGAACATTTGGTGGAGGAAATAATAATCTTTTAACTAAATATTGTTGAAAAATAATAATTACATGAAAAATAATAAAAGTGGACCCTTACCTAACATATTTACAAATATTAACTCAAAATAGATAAAAGACCTAAGTATAAATCTTAATACTATAAACTTTTAGAAGAAAATCTGGGTCATAAAACCACACAACATTGAAATTGGCAGTGATTTCTTGGATATGATTTCAATGGCGCAGGCAACAAAAGGGTAAATAAACTCCCTAAAAAATAAAAAAGAAAATATTGTATATCCAAAGACAATGTAAACAGAGTTAAAAGTTACTGATAGAATGGGATAAAAATATTTCCAAATGCTATATCTGAAGGTATATTAATATTCCAACTAGAAATCCTAAAAATTAGCAACAATAAAAGCAAACAATACAATTTAGAGATAGGTAAAAGACTAACATAAATAATGAATCTCCATTTCCTTTTAAATATAGGGATTATGTTAATTTCTATAAGATACTGCCAATAAGCACATGTCTTCTGACTTAATTAAAAGATGAATTGTGAGATTATTTTGCCATTAAACTATTATATGTTAACCCCTATATTAAAGCAATTACATAAAAAATTCTCCTTGTTTCTAATAATAGAGCAATTATAATACATCTTCCTAATTAAATTGATTCATCAGATTTTAGATTTGATGAACTGTTATTACCACTGGCATATATATTTTTAAAAGTTAGTTTATTCCATAATTTAATTATATAAATATGCTTCAAGTATCTATAATATGTGCTATGAACATATATGAGAATTGGAATTTTATGTCAATATAGTGCAGTATGATGAGGCATATATTTGATTTTCCTTTACAATTCAAATCTTTAAAGAAAATGTTAATTTAGAGAAACAAGACTAAAAGCAACTGCATATTTTCTCAGCTTTTGTTAGTTTTAGTGTATATTCATGTAATTGTTATCTATATTATGATTCAGAACATATATAACACAACACAAAATAATTTTATACATCTCCTGGTGTCTACCTTATTGTTACTTACCTTCAAAGGTAGCTGCTTATGACAAAACAGCTTTGCTTATTAAACTATATACAAATGGAATTATGTGGTCTGAACTCTTCAGTATCTACCTTCTTTTGTTCAACAAAATTTCTGTGAAATTTCTCATGTATGTGGTGGTACTTTGTTCATTTTAAAAAATGGCTTGAATCTATAATTCTCCTCTTTCAACTTCTCAAATCCTAGGATTACAGGCATGTGCCAGCAACTTGTATGTATTGTTGATGGACACATATACTTATTTTCTATGGAAATAAACTTGATAATAGACTTTCTTGGTCCTAGGGTAACCATATAATTAATATTATTAGGTAATATGGAGTGATTTCCTAAAGCATTTTTGCCAATTTATACTCCACCACCAATACATTAAACTTCAATTTATCCATTCTTCGGTCATTTTATGGTATTTTGTCTTTAAATTTTTTATACAAATAATGGAGGCAAATAAGATAAGCCCCAGAAAAAGATGGCAATTTGTAATTTAATAATATAGTCATCACTGAAACATATCTCAATGAGAACACGCAACAAGTGTGTGTGTGTGTGTGTGTGCACTATTTTTAAAAAGTCTTTTCTGAAGATATTACAAGAGGACAGTAAATAGCACCCACTTTTCCACTCCTTAACTGAAACTGCTTGAGAAATAAAACCTAAGATATAAACAAAAATAAAAACCTTTATATTTATTGCTAAATCTGTTTCTATACTATCAGTCCAGATTTACAACTACTGTCCTCTACTTTTATTAGATAGTTCGATCTATTGGCAGAGAGGATCACAAATTCCTTTAAGACATAACCTGCCCTCCTATGTCACTTGCATAAAATAATGCAGATCAAATACATTTCTAGGGCAGTTTCAGTGGGCTTTGAAAGAGAATGAAAAAATAAAAAATAAATAAAAGCAGAAGGAATGAATTAAACATGTTCTTTGATTCTTCCAAGAATAACAATTAGATAATTTCTGAGAAATGCAGAGAATAAAGAACGGAGAGTTTAAAGGGGGTAGTGAAATTATTTATGTACATGAAGTCTCTCTTAATTGCTACAGAAAGATAGAGAAATGTCTTTCACCTGTGTTTCCTAAAAAAGGTTGTTGCTTCTTTGTTATATCACCTTATTAATAATACTACTAAAGCCAGGCATGATGGTACACACTTGTACTCCCAGTACTTAGGAGGCTGAGACAGGAGTTTCACAGGTTTGTAGCCAGCCTTAGCTATTTAGGGAGGGTCTCTACAACTTTAGTGAGACCCTGTTTCAAAACAAAAACTAAAAAATAGGATTGGTGGTGTAGCTTGGATGTAGAATGACCCTGGTTTCAATCCAGTACCACATAATAATAATAATAATAATAATAATAATAATAATAATAATAATAATAAAAAGTTTTACCCAATTGCACCCATATGTGAACACCTCCAGTAAATTATGTACTTTAAGGTAAAATTTCTTTTGTAAATATGCAGACTAAACATCATATACCTACCTATAGAGTTTTCATATATTTGTAGGGTTGCATTATTTTGTTTTGTTTCATGTGTATTTATGTGCTTTATTTGTTTTCTTTCCCACCCCTTTTCCAAGCTTCTTCCCTTGTACATATCTATTCTCTTCTCTTTATCTCTTATCTTTTTTCTCTCTTCTTTATCTTATATTAAATCCACTTCATATCACTATACTAAATAGTCAACATTAGTTACTAGAATACTACTACATAATCACTATTTCTAATCTCTAGTGTATACTACCTTATCAAACTCATACTCTCATTCTATTAAATCTGATCTGTTGCTTTACCCTATTCTTGCATTTATATCTTCACTTTCCTTCTCATTCAACCATCACTGTTGAATAAAACACAACTTGCCCTTGGATATACCAGCCAACACCTAGAGACTGAGAGAAATTTGTCAAAAGCAACAGATACAAACTCCTGAAATCATGAGAAGAAAGAATAACAAAGAAGAAATGAGCTCCCATAAACCATAATAACAGAACCTAACAAAACAAAACTGCAGCCATCACCAGAAGGACAAATCAGAAATTTAACAGTAGTAATTATACTGAAAAAATAAAGGATACAGTCATGAAAATGATGGCAACAAAACAAACTATAAACAATACATTAGACCACATTGAGAAAAGAATCTCACTCTTAGAAGATAATTACTCCAAAAATGAATGCATAGCATATAATTTAGAAAAAACAATTTGATAGCATGAATTGGACATTGAGAAGATTTGAGCCCATCTAAAAAAGCTAACATAATAATAACAGGCATAGAAGAAGGAATAGAAAGTGAAACCAAAGGGACCAACAATCTTTTCAGAGAAGTAATATCAGAAAATTTTCCAAATTAAAAAAACTGGCAATGAGTTTCTCATGGAATTGAGATGTGAGACTTAAACAAACACATTTTAAAGTATATTTATAAATATATACATGAATAAACTTGACTTTTAATAAATATTTTGAATACCATTTATTATTTTTTACTATTCTTTTGTGTCATGGCCATAGCTGTGTATAATTAATAGCATCAATCCAAATTATAATAATTTAGGACCTTTATTATTTAAAGCTTTAAACATTGACAAACTAGCTTAGACAATTTGTATAAAAAATTGACCAATATATTTAATCATAACTTATTTTTGAAACTGTACACTACAGATAACTCCAACCAAAAATAATTTGATGTTTATTAAAACATTAATACAACTATACATTTCTAATTTATCTAAATTTTCCATAAGTATATGTTTAATTCATATGTCTCTCACATGGAACAAGAAGTTTATAATCAGCTCACTCTGCAAAGAATGATTTACATCCAGGTTCTCCATGATCATGACTTAGATCTGACTTAGAAGAAGTTGTAAAATTTGTCTCCTTATTCAAATGACATAAAAATAAAACATGAACATTATAGGAAGGCTAAGATCCTAAGACATCAAGAAAAATGCAAAAAAATTAACTTCTAAAAGACAGTGTAAAGAGGGAACTCCAAAGACAAATAGTCATTTGAAATTTGGAATTTTTATGTATTTTGTAAGTATGCTACTTAGCTTCAAAAATCAAACCTACTAGGTAAACCAAAGCAAGGAAACTTAGTGTAGGGCTCAAGTTATTGAATGCTAGATTACAACATCATCATAGCACTCAAAATACTTTACAGATTTCCAGATGACCTGTGGCAAAAGGGGAATGTGTTAGTTAAGCTAAAAACTATTTTAATAATCTTACTTAGGTCTACATTTTTCTAAGTTGGACTGAGAGGAAATATTCCTTTCAGCAAACTTTAACCATAAACCAAGGGACCAATAAGAAGAAATGCATTTCTTCACCTTTTATTTAACATATCAGGTATTTATCATGTATCCTCTGATTTGAAAGCAGTAGGAGATTCTGTAGACTTGTTTTACATGACTTGCCTCCTCATTCTGTAGACTTGTTTTACATGACTTGCCTCCTCATTTATCACTTCTCTAGCTATCAATGGATTATTGATTACAGCATGTTGCTCATACAAGTGATTACACATATCTTCCATTAAAATATTCTAGTTTCTGCTAAGATCTTTATCTCTCTCTTCTTAAAACAGAAATTCTTCTCCTCATCATTTGCATATTCCAGAGTGCATCCCATCTGTAAGAGTACATATCTAGTGGCTATCCTAAGTGAGAATTGACTTTGGTTTGTGGTACAGTAAAAAAGCAATATATACTCTCATTCATTGAGAATAATTTCAATGAGCTACCATTACATGCAGTGTTCTTTGTTAGGTATAAAATGACATTTGTCATATTCTATCTATATAAATATTAATCAATTTTCCCTAAAGATAAAATAGAACCACCTTAGAAGTAATTACTTTCTTATCACCCAAAATGTCACACGATGGCTAGATCATTATTTTCATGAGCACAAATGATATTTTTTCTAATTATTATATATAAGAAAAAAACAGACACAGACAAAGAGAGGGGGTGAAGGAAGATAGCATGTAATAAAGATTTAATTTTGCCTGGAAAAAGGTCTGGACTTTTCCTTTGGCCTTTTGGTGGCCATCTCTAACCCCTGTAATGTCATGTCTGGTAGGATTTTTTTTATATCTGGAGGCCTTAGATAGTCTAATAATATGATTTGTGGTGTGGGATGGCTACTCTCTTGGTTTCTGGTTAATTTCCCAAAAGTATACTATACTATGGAGCCACTGGAAAGAATCTGACCAATAGAGGCTATAACTCAACCTGTTCTATGTTTCTGATAAAAGATTTAATAAAGGTCAGTGTAAGTAGAGTTTTAAACAATGGGATGAGGCCAAAGTATAGAACTGACTTCAAGCATGTCTCTTAATATTTTAGACCTCATCATCCTAAAAAAATTTCAAAATCATCAGTTTCACTTAGAAATGCAGATAGGTTTTTTTCTTAAGTTTGTGTATTAATATTTTGTATTAATCTCTTCATTTTGCCTAAAACATCAGTCCAAAAATAGCAGAATGTGTTTGCAATGGCTTAGACTCTGCCCTGGCTAGCAAGAAAGATATCTACTGCAAGTTTATCATCCATAATAACTCTGGCCAAGGATTTAATGCTGAATTGAGTTTCACATAGAGTTTCAAATTGATAACCACAGCTAAAATTATGGGCAAATTTTACAGCACTTTCCAACTGAAGGGCTACCATTGTATAGATGACTGAGGATATCATGGTTAAGAATAATGAGCTTTTTATCCCTCCAGGAAGCTCTCTCATGCAACCGAGAAGAAACATGTTTTAGAGACATCTCCATAACCAACTGAGGGCTACATTGATATACTGGTGGTATTCAATTAAATAAGTACAGGTTCCTATGTCCATTTATGAAGTGCAAGTCACTGTGTTTTGGGGAGAGAGGCAATTTTGTATCTGGCTTCCACATTAGTAGTGTAGTTCATGAGGTGCACATAAAAAGAAAGTACTATTTATAATTCTTTGGAAACCTTAAATTGAGATATGTTTTAGGTGGCATAGTTGACATTTCTTCCAAAATGGTGTCTTAAACAACCCATGTGCTTTAGGATTTCTAGTTTAGTTTGAATATTTTAGTCCAGTTCTTGGGTTGAAGGAAAAATATTTAGAGTAGTCATTTAAAATTGTTCTGTTTACTCATGCCACTAGCTGGGTAATAAATATCTGCCTCATGGAAATTAAAGAAATATACTGGGGTAGACAGGGAATCTCATTCAGAGACATTTTGTTCAGAAGGTGAAGGATTTGGCATTTCATTTTGCTGTTTTCAGTATACTTTTCAGTAAAATTTATCGGAATGACAATTAAATCATGATCAAGTCAAATACATCTGAAGGAAAGCTATGCTCATTACAGAAGTCAGTTAAATTTAAGTTCTTGCAATAGTGTGAAAGAGACATACAGATAATTTTTTTTTCTTTAGAAAGGTGGAAGGCTAAAGAAATGAAGTGGAAGCAACCATAACTGCTCCTCTCTGCTATACCTCCCAAATCTGAGGTGTTCCTCCTTAGGTATTCTAACACCAAAAATGCTATCCCTCAATCAGTATGGTCCCTTAGAGCAGCTGCAACCTCACCACTTTTCTGCTCACCTCATATTCATACTAGTGTCCAGACAAATCAATTGCAAAGAAGACAAGAGCACTTTTATTAAGCTTAAGACTGGCATTTTCCTTTTGGCTGGCTGCAACCTGGAGAGTGTACCAGCCATGCTGGGCCTAAGGTTTCTATTGATGGGGAAATGACACCACCTGAATCCTGAATTCTCATCACCTCTACAAATACTTTTTCCTTTTGTTATTTTCTTCCAACCCATCCTCACTTGCTAACTCCCATTATTTCTAATGAGAACAAGAATTTCCACCAGAAATTATTTTGTTCCTCTAGAGATTACATCTTATTCGATAGTCTACCAGTGACAGTTGGCAGAGGACCTAACATGAAACTGATGACAATAAATAAATATAAAATTAATGAAGAAATAAGCAAATATTTTCATAATAATCTCAAAATTTTATTAAAAATTTCAAAGGAGAGAAACTATGTCTCAGCAGCCTGACTACAAATTCCACATACAAGCTGATAAAGTTTTACATGCATTTGTGCACTTATTGCACCGTTTTTATAAAAACAAAAATTTTAACAAAATGTTTACTGGTGAGCAAATTGTTGAATAAATTGTAGGGCATCCAGGTACTAGAATACCATAAAGCCATAGTATCTTGGTCAGCATTCTCAGTGTTATGACCTGAAAAGCCTGAACACACAACTCAGAGAAAAGAATATTTTTTGCTCACAGATTTGGGAGACTTGTAGGTTCAGTTCGTGCCAGGTAAAGTCTGTGAAGCTCAGGGCGTGGCTGCAGGAAGCAGCGAGAGGTAGAGGACACAGGCTCTGTTTCTCACATCATGGAGGCCTGATGCAAAGAGTAAACAAAGCCAAGGCCACAACCCCAGGGACTCCTCCTTAGGAACTAAGCCCCACTTCCAATATTGCTACCTTGCTTCTGTGAGGTCTCTGCAGACATCCTAAATCCAAACCATTACACAGAAAATAAATTGAATCCATATACATTGAGATAACGTACCCTGAGCATAATAAAATAAAAGGTCCAGATTTAGATTATTGTGTACAACATGATTCCATTATTATAAATAAACAAAATGTTTACTTGAAGAAAGATAAAGAGATAAAGGCAGAAAACATGGGGGCAAATAAGCCATAAGTAAGTCCAGGAAGAGGCAGGAATCTATTACTATCTCTAGGGGGGGCTACTTCTGAAGATAAACTGATGCTGGTGGAGAAAGCTTTTGCTAATGTCTTTATGTCTTATCTCCCCCCACCAAAATAAAGAAAAAGTTTTGGAAATAGGATAGTATTTTATATTTTACCATTCTACCTTTTCAAATAGTTTAAATGATACATTTTAAAGATAAAGCAGATATTAGCTATTATTTTTATGAAATCAGATTAAAAATAAGTTACTTTGCTTACTTTTTCATTTTGTCTTTTCTACAATAAGCTTACTTTTAAAATAAAAGTTACCTAAGATTATTTCTTTGGCAAACCTGGGAATACAATGAGGATGATTGCTAAATCAATATATGGTATTTTTGATATTTTCCTGCCATTCATTTTTAAAGTAAACATATCATTGTGCAAGTTGTAATTTAGTGTTTAATTGCCTCCTATGTATGTTTCTGGCACCAAAGTCAAAACAAAAATGATGAAGAAAATTTTATACCTTTCATAGAAATCATTAAAATTTGTCCCTCTGAATTTCTCTGCCATCAAAGGTAAACATAGAGGATGGGAAGGGGAAAGAAGGAAACTCTCTAAAGCACAGGATGTACTTAAACAAACATACTGATGTCTACCACTAAGCCAAACATGGGAAGGAGGGATGGGGAGGGAATAGGGTGGGGATTGGGTAGGGGCTAACTGGGAGATGTGTGCATGTATGGCTACACAAGTTTTTTATATCATTATGATGTAAACAATACAGTGCACCAATAAAAAATTTTCAAAAAAGTTAACCTAACTTTTGTATTTTACGCACGTATTAGAATAGTGTGGACACCCATCTTGTTTATTCCCACAGTGCCTGGGCTTGTGTTAGACACAGGTAGGTTTAATAAATGTTAAACATTAAAATTACTGAATAACTGTAAAGCTGAAAAAAATCAATTAAAAATAATAAGAAGGTTTAACTCCCCTGGGAGTTTTTTTCTGAAACAAATTTTTACATCCTAAAGGGAATATCCATTTTAAAGTTGAACTCTTTATGGCTGAGCTGCACGGGGTGTGGTGATAAATGTGTTTCTTTAAGGTTGCCTTTGTCTAACTGTTAGAAACTCACCAGGTGGCTGGAAGTGTGGAAAAATATTTAGTTCTTTAAACATTTCAGTCAGTGCAGTTGTTCTTTAAATACTGACAAATAGAAAACATTCCTCCATAGTTTATAGCCTTTTTCTTAATAGGTTTTTCCAGTGGGAGTGAGATCTCCTATTTAGTCAACATTTAGTTAATGTTATTTTTTCTAATTATCCAATATGACTAATTTAAAATGTCTTATTTTTAATCAAATTATCTTTCAGCACAGCATGGTTGCATTTTCAAATGCATAATTCCATATAGCGGAGGCTGTCCAACTGTATAAAACTGCTTTTATTTTAAATTGTGAATTTAGCCAACATTATTGACCACCTCATTCTGATTTACATCTACATGAAAACGACCCTGCCTTCTAAAACTAATTATATACTATTATTTCATGAAAAGCATATATTTGCCAATCTTTTTTGACCTTTGCTTTCAGTACTCCTCTATCCTAAGAAATATATTAATCTCCACTTGTTATAATCTATGTATTCTATAAAGTCCAGTCAAATGCCACTTTTCCTTGAAACTTAATTTATTCTTCTTATTCAGAAGTGGTTTTTCTTTTTTTAATTCATAATATAGTGTTTGCATTTGAATGTGATTTAATACTTTGACATCACTTTTTACCTACTTATTTCTTTTCCTCCATTTGAAATGCATTAAAATATTCAATAAGCATTAATTAAGTCCATTCTGTATGGCACTTAACATTTCTAGGCACTGAAGAAGCCATAGCAAGCATGAAAGACTCTTTGTCCTTAAGGAGCTTACCATCTGGGTTTTGCATTTACTGCTAAAATTGCTCTGGCTTTACATATAAAAATTTAAACAACTTTAAGAAAAGAGACTTAGTCATATTTATTATTTGATACCCTTTGCATGGCACATGGTACTTTACATTATAAATGTCAAAATATTATTTAATGAATGTGTAACTTATATAACACTTTATCATTTAAAACATATATTGCAAGATATTCTCTTTTGATTTTCATTGGAATTATGTAATATTTATACTCTTGGTTGTATTTTAAAGAACTTACTCAAATTGCAATGCTCATTCATTTTACCAAAGTATTATAGAAAATTTCTAAAAATTTATTACAGTAAAAACTGTAAAAATCTATAATTATATGGTCAAGAGATGAAAAGTTATGCAGGTCAAATACCATGGTCATCAATTTCTCCCAAATTAGCCGAAGTAGGAATGCAAAAATAATCATAATTATTTGAAAATAGGCATCAATGTCTCAAGTAGGAATGTTCAAATTGTTTCTCAAGAAAATGGTAATGAAGAGACATAGAAATAGAAGCTTTTGAAATAGATTTCCAATGTGATAAGACACTAATAATCACTATTATTATTGCAAATATTTGACCTTATAGTTACTACAGAATATATTATAGCTTTAGTGACTGGATTTTAAAATTTAAGATAAGGGATCCAGAGTGAAGAGCACTGGGTGATTTTATATATATATATATATATATATATATATATATATATATATATATATATATATTTACACTAAACTTCAATATAATGTATGGTAACAATGCACCAATAGATTATATTTTAAAAGATTAAATTTAATCATAGGATTAATTCACAGATACCTAAGTCTAATACCAGATATTAGACTAATATTGTTGGGGTTAGAGAATAACTCATTGTTCCATATGACCTGTAGTTTTTGTGATGCTACATTCTCTTGATCCTTGGAATCTACAATTTATACATGCTCATCACAAGTTAAAGTTTTTCAGAATTCTATGTTAGACCTCTTATCTTCTGACTTTTATTTTCTACAAGAATAGGTATCATTACTACTAGAACTTTAATTGCAAAGCCACACTTCAATCCTTGCCAGATTTCTAGCTCTAACACAAATTCATTCTCCGAGCTTCAACACATAAGGTAGAATGACTTAGGGGAATTTAAAAAAAAAATCTGAAAGTTAATTTCTAAAGAATTCTCTGTGGCTTACTTTGATAGATGCTCTAATTCCATCAAGTCATAGAATATCATGTGGGCTGTTGAAAGATTTTTTTAATGAAATAGTGAGAGTAGAAGATTGACATGATATTTTAAACCACTCATTTCAGTTTCTTTGCTAGAAAAGATTGCTGCATATGTGGGGTGGGAGCAAAGTAGGCAGGTTCAAAAGATAATCAAAGACCATTTAGGGCAAAAGGATGAATGGACATGTTTTGCTGATGTATTATGAAAATTTGTGACTTAGCCTTTAACACCTCTCAGAACACCATGTTAATGTGAGCATGACTTCTTTCAACCTACAAACAATTAAGACCTGGAGAAAAATAAACAAATCATAGTTAAAAATTGAATATGTGTTTGTCTAATTTAGCAGATGTGGAGCTTCTTAAAGTAGAAATCATATTTTTTAATAAACTGTATCACCTATGTCTTTTTCAGTGTTCATGACATATATAGAATGCTTTGTAACCTCTGATATTTAGCTATTAAAGATCCACTATGCTATCATAGTAAATGTTTATTATTGTTGACAAAATTAATATCATATGTCTTAGCTCTCCAATGTGATCTTATTTTTTTCTCACAGTAAATCATGGATCAATATGGTTGGATTTTTTATATGTATATAATATGTGACACCAGTTTTCCAGAAAATATCGAACCCAGGTCCCTATTTGGGGAAGGGAAGTGAAAGAGAGATGAAGCAGAGGAAAAAGAAGAGTAAATGAAGAGAGTATGACTTAAAAAAAGGCATGTGAAAAGCTTACATCAGAGGAAACTGAGGCACAACATCGAACTGATGGACTGTAGAAAGTTTCTTTCCTTGATTCATGGAGTGTCTATTTCACCAGGAGAATTATAGGAAATAGAAACAATCTCCCTTGACAATGTTCACACACCATTTTTTAACTTATATAGAAAAAAACTGAAAGAGACATCTCACAGTGTGATAAGATTTAGTGTGGACATGGAATAAGAAAATGGAACATAAATGCTTTCATATTGCTAAAAGCTCAGTATAAGGAAGAAGTAGCTGGTAAGTTTAATGGAATCACTGATTCTGCATAGAACTCATCCAGTTCTGTTCTTTACATCTGTGTGATGTGGCTACATGGAGCTGACAGCTTTTCTTCATTAGTGTCTTTTATTTTCTGCTCTAATAATGAAAAGGTAAATCTACTTTTATCTTAGCTATATATATTAACAGTAAATGACACAGAATTCACCTTTCAGTGTAACAGATATTATACCTCTCAGGATTATTGGCTTGCTTTTCTGTCCAGACTACACTGAGCAAAGAGATAATCAAAATAATCACATGTTATTTTAATGATGGTCAAAATTTATTGGCATTTCTTCCTGTAGGTGTGTGAACTCAAATTGGAACTCTCAAGCTTCTGGAGAAAAACACGTGGTTTCTTCATAAACCAGCCATGGTCACCTGCTCATTATTCATTCACTTTCTTCAGAAGATAAAATAACAAGATTTTTACTCTACTGCTGTGCACGTTGGTGTTCCAAAAGTCACATACTAAGAAAACCTGCCCTCTCCTAACATCAGTGTCAGAAGTTCCATGAAAAGGTTCCAAGTCCTTCAAAATTTTACCTTCTCTAATGAGGGAGGTGAACGATATAAAGAAAAGGTCACTAGCATCCTCCTGGGAATAATGTGCTTTCTCACAAAAAGCTAATGGTTTGCACTGAAAATTCTCATGGTTTGCACTGAAAATTCTCATCTTCTTTTAATACTTATTTTATGGGCATTTGATAAATACTCATATAGTATCCTAAATGTCCCACATTTTTGTACAATTTTCTGTCCTAGGAATAGCTCTAGAAATTTATAATGACAGTCTAAAAGGAAACATGAAATCATTTTGTTCTATTAAATCTAGAGATCTACTCAGTTTCATCTAGCCCACCAGCCTTTAATTTTTTTTTTTTTTTTTTTTTTTTTTTGGTGGTACTGGGTTCCTGGAAGCCCTTCTTCCTTCGGGCTACACTCCCAGACCTATTTTTATATTTTTTTATTTGGAAACAGGGTCTCTTAAGCCAGCGAGGCTGGCTCCGAACCAGCCTGATCCTCCTGTCTCCACCTCCCAAGCGCGGGGGATTATAAGCGTGCGCCACCACGCCTGGATAGCCTTTAATTTTTTAATGACCAAAAATACTTAGAATTTCCCCTCTCTCTTTTATTCTTCTAATTGCTGAGGGCATAAGTTGGTGAGTTTGGACTCAAACTTGTGATCCTTCTGTCTCAGCCTCAAGTACTGAAATTACATGTGTGCACCACTATTCCAGTCTGAATATTCTCATTTATATATTTATATTCTCTCTAAATCTCTCTCTCTCTCTCTCTCTCTCTCTCTCTCTCTCTCTCTCTCTCTCTCTCTTTTTCTCTCTTTCTCTCCTTCACTTTCTCTCTCCTCTTTCTCTCTGGGAATTACTGAACTCAAAGTCATTCTACCTCTGAGCTACACCCCAACTCATTTATTTATATTTTATTTTATTTTATTTTATTTTATTTTATTTTATTTTATTTTGAAGCAGTCTCAGTAAATTGTAGAGGACCTGGTTAAATTGCTGAGGCTGGCCTTGAACCTGTGATCATTCTGTCTCAGCCTCCCATGTACTTAGACAACAGGTGTGTGCCACCATACCTGCTTTCTGAATTCTCTTCATCCTATAAGATGACTAGGTTAATGCTATTAAACTTGGAGCAGATTCAATCCTCCACAATTCTAATTTCAGTGGTATTATTTTCATCCTTCTTATTGATACAAAGGTAGGCCCAGAAAGGATAAATAACTGTAACACACGCATAGTAAGTGGCTGAGCAAAGTCTGGGTTCAAAAAATGTTGAGTTGACCTACACTGTTAATTTGACATAAAAACGACAACTCTTCTAGTAATGAAGGAATTTCTCTCAAATATTATCTTACATTATAAATATTATCTTGCAGATCTTGCAGATATTACATGTGATATCTTTTTAGCTTTATTTTGATAAAATAAATTTTTATTTCATATCTGACTTTTTGTTTAACACATAAAATGCTCTTTTTATAGGATTCTCAATTTGGGCTGAATGTAAACATTGCACATCAAACTTTCTGATCATTACACAAACACTCATAAATCTGATGTAAAAGTTAAGATTAGCTGGTGATGAAAAAATACAATGCAGAAATTTTGTGATTCTCTATTATACATTTTCAAAGGTAGAGTCTATCCTGCCTTAAGAAGCAAAGCAAGGTCAGTAGCTTTTTAAATTTGCAATTGTTTATTTATTTATTTATTTATTTATTTATTTATTTATTTATTTTGGTGGTACTGGGGGTGGAATCCAGAGGCTTTCTACCTCCAGGCTATACTCCCAGACCTATTTTATTTGTAAACAGTGTCTCACTTAGTTGCTGAGAGCCTAAGTAGTTGAGGCTTGCTTCGAACCTGAGCAATCATCCTGTCTCAGCCTCCCAAGTGCAGGAATTACAAGCATGCACCACCACGCCCGGCTCAATAGTTTATTTTGAATGTAAAGTTTCTACTATGGAAAATACTGTCCTTCATTAGCATAACCTACTGGTACATACCCATAGTCCCAGTGCTTGGAAAACCTAGACAGGAGGATCACAGGTTCAACACCATTCTTAGAAACTTGGCAAGACTTTCAGCTACCTAACAAGACCTTGTTTTATAACAACAAATTTTTTTTTTAAAAAGGCCTGGAGGTGTAGCTCAGAGGTAGAATTCTACTGGGTTCCATCCCCAATAACGCGCGCGCACATACACACACACACACACAATCGTTTATGATCCATTCCTGTCTGATCCTCCAGCTTTTTGTTTAATTCTAGTCATATTCAACCTTACTCCCAAACCTGTTTCACCATGCTCTAGTTAGCTCCAATTCTTTGCTAAATTCTTGCTTATTCAGGGTACTTTTGCAATTCCATTGCTTAATTGATTAGCCCTCTCTCTTCAACTTCAATTTAAATATTATCTCCTTTGTGACATCTTTCTTACCTCTCTAAATAAAAAATACTTTTTTCTGTAATATCTTATATTTCCTCACCTAGTATTTGTCCCTTGGTATTCAGATTGATCGACCATTATTAGTCTATATCCTCCATAATATTAAAAACTTTGACAAGTGCAATGACTTATTAACTTTTATCTTATGAATAAATAAAACAGTATCAGACTTAAAGAGTGAATATTTTTGAAAAGTGCTGAATATTGAATTAGTCCTTTAGTCTTTCCTACTGGAAGGTGAGAAGTAAATATTAGTTGAATCATTTATACCACTAAATATAACTTATTTTTATTAACCTAAATCTGACTACACTTACAGTGTTATGCATTTAAAATTGTGCTCAGTGAATTTATATACCTTTCATCATTGTTTTGCCTGTTGTTCATTTTTAGGGTTTTCTCAATCTTGTCATATCTTCCTCTTCTGAAAATGATCCTTAATATAGATTAGTTCTCTTTCTGAGGAATCTGAGTAAAATAACAGCACAAAATTACAACATTGTAAATCAGGGCAGATCCCATTAATTGCTTCAGTGAACATTTCTTCATTTTTTTGTGTGAGTGTGAGGTACTGGGAATGGAACCCAGGGGCATTCTACCTCTGAGCTACACCCCCAGCCTTATTTTTTATTTTTTATTTTGAAGTAGGGTCTCACTAAGTTGTGAAGGTCCTCACTAAGTAGCTGAGGCTGGCCACGAATCTGGATTCTCTTGTCTCAGCCTCTGAAATTCTGGGATTACAAGGATCCACCACCATGCCCAACTTACTCATTTTTGTAATTCATCTTAAATCACATAATCTGCTTCCATCTTCAGCCAATTTTTCTCAAAATGCAACTGAAACATTTTACAAACTTACAAGACTTAGTTTCTTGTTTTTGGAATTATAATTAGTTGTGTCTCTTTTATTTTTTGGCACTTCTTTGTCATTTTCTGCATTGTAACTTCCAACTTTATTAAAGAGAAATGTCTGTATCTTGACTCATCCTGATTAGTAATATATTTCATTCAAAAAATAAAGTTTTATTGGCTGAACAATTAACTTGGTGAAAACAATCCTACTTTGATATAGTTTTTGCAGAAAGGAGAGAAAATGCAATGTGTAAAGGACAGACCATTATCTTTCTACTCTTAATTTTATCAGAGTCATAAAAAGGTGATAGCACTCTCGAATTAAGCAATTTGAGAAGTTGTTAGTAAATTTACTGTTTATAAAAGTACATCTCTAGTCACAACACAGAGTGTCTTATTCTAGGGCTAGTGACATCGGGGCATCCAAAGAACAAGATAAGCAGAACTTCCCAAAGAGAGAGATGTATAAAAAGTTTTAAGTAATCTCCACCTCAAGATCAAGGCTACTTATAAAGTATCCACAGAGAACAGGTTTTCTTACTCCTCACTCTTCCTCTAGTCTCCAGCCAGTACTCTTCAGTAGCTAATAGAACAGGAATGCAAAGAGAGAACAAAGATTGAGAAAGTAACTTGAACAGACCTACCTCCTGAAGCACAGGACAGGTTGGATTGGAGAGCTGATCTAGAGGGCTAGCCAGGAGTCTGCCTGCAAAGCCTAGTGCCTAATTGAAAATCCCTCCTACTATGGACAAGTAGCCGTTAAGCTCATAAGAAAAGATCTTAACTGACTTAAAATAAGCTGTCATTTTTAGCCTCTATAGTAGGCATATTTATCCTACAATTTCTAGGTTGTGGTGCCTGCATGCATATTTTCAAAGGCTTCCTAATATTGTTCTACCACTACTTCTTACTTACAACACAGTTTTCTGCAGTTAGAGAGGTTGTACTATCCCATTGTCTTTTTCTATCATTTATAATTTTTATGTCACTGCTGTCATGACTCTTCACCATTACATATGTACATATAAAGCATAAATATGTGCTTTCTCTAAAGATATAGGTTAATTCTGAAATAGACTCTAATTTTAGCACTGGTCACTAGACTGCAATTTCCACAAACAAGGGATATATGTTACATGTAGGATGTATTTTTGCATGTTTAAATGTGTGTCTCAATAAAAGGTTAATGAATATTTCCTATAATAAAACTAAATATGAAATGTTATATTCCCCTTTACCCCGTGTTTGAAAATTAGAAGAATTTTCCCTCATGTAATGTTTTTGGAATTTTTCAAGTGTGACCAAACCATTTTTCACCTCTTTAACAAAGTTTCTCTCCCTTAACCTATTTTTCTTATAAATTATAGATCAAAAAAATTTCATATAGAGCTCAAGACTTGAGAGATGCATTTCCAAGATTATAAGGGTGAATAAGGGAAGAAGGTAAATCAAAAGCAAGATGTATATTTCCAGGCTGTCTAAACATCCACAAAAAAGCAGAGCCATGACTCAGCCAAATGAGACATGTGAGGCAGGCTGTTCAGAGCCATGTGATCTTGCAACAGCTGCCTGGGGTAAGAAAGAAAAACAATTTATCTGTAGACTTCTTGATTTCCCCTCCTGTTTGTGGTTTTCTAGCAATTTACCACAGCTTAGTTCCTCAGACTTTCAGGCTAAATTACCAGACACTTAGTAAGCTGTTTTGGAAATGGTATGTAATGCCCTATGGAGTGAGGCTTTATCTAAATTCAAAGAAGTGAAAGAAGCCAGCACCTCCTTTGAGCTTAATGTCTGGCCTGGGCTACTAAACTGCCGAAGCATTTATTCTGATGGAGCAAAGAAAAGTCAAATCAGTGTTTGACCTTAATCTTGAGGGTAGAAAAGGCAGTTGGCAGTATTAGATGAGGTAACATGGTAAATGGTTCAGGGTCACAAGCAGAACTATTTATCCATTAACCATAGAACAAAACATAGCTAGTGAACAGCATAAATTGAGTTACTCAGATTCATACACACAAGCCTATGACATCTGGCTTGGTGGTATCATGAAAGAATAACTATCCTCACTTCTTCCATGAAACAAGAGAGGAAATGTCAATCTTTAAAAGTGCTGGAAGAATTTTTTTTTTTTTTGGTGGTACTGGGGTTCCTGGAAACCCTTCTACCTCTGGGTTACACTACCAAACCCATTTTTATACTTTTTTATTTAGAAACAGGGTCTCTTAAGCCAGCGCGGCTGGCTTCGAACCTGCACAATCCTCCTGTCTCTGCCTCCCAAGTGTGGGGATTACAAGCGTGCACCACCAAGCCCGGCTATAGCAGAATTTTAAAAGCTTTGAAATCACATCTTTACACCTCTGTCTTCAAAATTCTATTTTTCCAAGGCATGCAAAGTTTTTGAACTCATTCATATCAAAGGTATGTGTATTGTTGGCCAATTTAGAACTGGAGTAGGAGTAATCAACAAATTGTTTTCAAAAGTAAGCTCTAAAGAGAAAATAAATTTTAATTTATATTTAAAGTATATATTCTTGATCTGCCCAGAATAAAAGAGAAAATTAAACACCTATCTCTGACAAATTCTCCAAAGCAAAATATACTCTACAGACAGTTCTCTTACTAAAGTAGTCATTGTTAATTTCCCTATAGAATTCTCCTAAAATTACAGGAAAACTTTACACAGAGACCAATCACAATTATATCAAGAACTTGTATTTGTGAAACACTTAACTTTCTGAACAATAGCCTCATTAAGGAAACAAAACGTAAGTTTGATATTTGCTAATTCCTAAGGAATAGAAGTAAGTTTGATATTTGCTAATTCCTAAGGAATAGAAATAGTCTGATTGCATAGATATACAAAAAAGAATTCATTTTTAATAAATTCATATTTATATGTATGAGTACTTATATTTTCCCAGCATATGTAATATGCCATAACAAATAATTTTTCCTCTTTATATGAACTTTATTGGGGGCCAATGGGGAGCTACATCCTAGCCCTTTTACTTTTATTTTAAAACAGGGTCTTTCTAAATTGCTGAGACTGGCCTTGAACCTATGATGCTCCAGTCTCTCCCTCCCAAGTATTGGGCTTACAGGTATGAACCACTGTGCTGAGCTAATGTACTCTTTCATAAAATAAATTCATTCATTTTCAAGCCAAGCAGAGGGGACTCTAGAGCTCCACTAATACTACTGTTGCAGTGATGGCCAGTTTCTTACACAGTACTCCACTGAAGAAGATCTGACAACTTATCTCAAAAAGCAGATATAGGTGATAAAAACTGATAATTCCACCCTTCTTAAAATATCTCCTTCCTTAGACTTCTAAGATATAACACTCCCTCTACAGTAATTTTCCCTTCAAGAGCCGTTGAAAGCTTCTGTTACTCTTACAACCTTCTAAGTGTTTCAGTTTTCTTGGTTCTCTCCTCTATCCACATTCAATTACCTAGGTAAATGCACCCAATTCCATTTTTTTTTTTTTTTTTTTTTTGCGGGTCTGGGGATGGAACCCGGGGGCATTCGATCTCCAAGCTACAGCCCCTGCCCTATTTTTTTATTCTTTATTTTGAAACCAGGTCTCACTGAGTTGCAGATGGCCTCACTAAGTAGCTGAGGGTGTCCGCGAACTGCGATTCTCCAGGTCTCAACCTCCCAAATGCTGGGATTACAAGCGTGCGCCACCACTCCCGGCTTACCCAATTCCATTCGTAAGATACTATTCATTGTCAAAAGATTCCTAATGATCTCTGTGTCTGTTCTAGATGCATTTCTTGAACTGCATACTTATATATGCAATCACCTTCCAACATCTCTATTTCATATATTAGAGACATCCCTTACTTTATTTGACAAGAAAAAAATACATTTCTTTCATGTAAATATTTTCTTTTTCAGATTTCTTCAATACTTTGAACTATTCCTTTAAGTACTAAGGAGAAATCTCCAAAATTCCAAAAGAATACTTTTTTTTGTCTTCTAAACATCTTCATCTATAAGTAAATATTACTCTATAAACCCTAAAAATATAACACTAATCATAATTTATTTTCTGTTTTATGGTTTTGGGGATGAAACCCAGGGGCATTCTACCTCCGAGCTACACCCTCAGCTCTATTTTTTTATTCTTTATTTTGAAATATGGTCTCACTGAGTTGCAAAGAGCCTCACTAATAATCATAATTTCTTAATTTTTATTATTTATTTATTTATTTTTGGTGGTACTAGAGGTGGGATCCAGGGGCTTTCTACCTCCACACTATACTCCAGGACCTATTTTACATTTTATATGGAAACAGGGTCTCACTAAGTTACTGAGAGCCTCACTAAGTAGGTGAGACTGACGTCGAACCTGTGAGATTCTCCTGTCTCAGCTTCCCAAGCATGGAGATTACAAGCGTGCACCACCATGCCCAGCATAATTTCTTGATGTTACTATTTTATGGGCTCATAGCACCATCTGTCTTCCTTAGACTAGGCTTTGAGTTCCTAATTTTGTTTCATTAAAATACTTTCTCTCATTTGGGTGTGGTGGCACATGCTTATAATCTCAGTGCATGGGAGGCAGAGACAGGAGGACCACAATTTCAAGACCAACCTCAGCAACATAGTAAGGTTTTTAGCAACTTAGCATGACCCTGTTTAGTAAAAAAAAAAAAAAAAAAAAAAAAAAAAAAAAAAAAAAAAAAAAAAAAAAAACTAGGGGTGTAGCTCAGGTAGAAGGTCCCTGGGTTCAATTATCTCCACTACCAAAAAACACAAGGTATATTCTTTACCTCACACCATATCAAATTTACTTTCTTCTCTCCACTCTTTGTCTTCCATATCACTTATCAGAAGAGAACAGAGAAATATGATCCATGACACCCATACCAACCTAAGAATAGGCAAATGAGTAAATCGTGAATTTTTTATGTTACAAGTTCTACACAAAATTTGAAGTTATTTAATTAACATAGAAAAAATTTAATTGACTAAGTTTTGCATTTTAAAAGCATTGCATAACTACAGGATCAACTGTAAAGCAGCTTCCCAGTAGAAATTTTCTTAAAGGTGTCCAAGTGTTTTCTTACTGAACATTTTAAGCACATAACTAAACACATTTTGAACGTAGTGTTTTGGTCACACTTTATTCACACTCTGTGCGATTTCCAAAAAATTTACATTTTAGTCAAATATGTGTAAATCAATTCAAATCAATGCAGCAGAAAGATTCATTTAAAGACACTGTATAGTGAATCATCTTTAAAGTCACTTATTAAGTGAATCATCACTCCCTAAGACATCTTATTTTAAATTCCATATTTTCATTTATTAGATTTACTTATCATAGGAACTATAGTATCTCCAAACTTCTTACTAAAAATATGTTTTTGGCTTGATTCTTCTCTTTGGAATACAGAGTTTAATGTAAATATCATTGTGAATTGTTTTATAATTGATACATTTTTGTGACTAAATCATCCTGATGGGTAATCCTACTGGTTATATTAAAATATCTTCCTAATCATTATTACTTGACATAATTAAGCTAAAAATTGCCTTTTTATATATTTTCTCTTTATTTTACTACAATTTATACATACACAAAAGCAAATAAAATAATTTTATCTATAACCCAGTGTTTTTCAACCTTGAGAGTTTTGGCATTATTCTTGACTTATAAGTAGATTGAAGTTCCAATAGCATCCTAAATATGAGGTATAACATGAAGCTCATGAGAAGGTATGCATACTAAAAATAATCAATCCCAGTACTTGGGTGGCTGAGAAAGAAGCATTGTGGTTCTTGGACAACCTCAGATAATTAGTGAGGCCCTTCACAACTTAGTGAGATTTTGTTTTCAAATAAAGAATAAAAATAAAAACCGCTGGGTTCAATCCCCAGTCCCGAAAACAAAACAAAACAAAACAAAAACTCAAGTTTTCTATGTATAGTCATAATCCCAGGAAAATATTTAAAAATAAATAGTAAGTGTAAGATAGTGGTGGAAAAAATATAGAGTTGAATCAGACCACATTTATTCATATGAGCTTACTCAGCAGAATGCTTGTATTCAATGATGTATCTTAGGTAGTTAGGACTTTAACAGTTAGCTTTGTTGGCTGAAACATGGAACAAAAGGTGGTTCCCCATGAGAAAATTGGGGATGACTGAACTCTTTTAGTTTAATGTCAAAAAGGGATTCAAGGCTTAAAAAGATTGGATGTTAAAGTACACTTAAGCTCTATTCACCTACACTAAACACACTATAGGGACCAAAAATGAATTTTTCACTAATACAACTGTCTCTTGGTTACAAGCAATATTCAGATAAAACAGAAATATGAATTAGAAAACAGTCCCTATGAACACTTAAGAAAGTAATATTGACAGTCAGCAGTCCATGGGGACCAAGGTTTGGCAGTTCACCATGCCCCTCCCACCAGCAGTGGTGTCTGTGAGGGGAAATAACACATCTAATCATACTACAGGCTCAGAAAGCTATAAACTTCTACCAATAAGTGTGACAATCACTAAGGTCAGAAGCCAATAAGATTTCACTTAATCTCAAATGCTCAGAGTACCAGTGGCGTCCCTGGGGCTAAATAAATGAGCCACTCACACCCTACGCTCAGAATGATACACTCTTTCCAGCCAGAGTTTTGCCCCTGAAAGCAAGGAACCAAGGGGCCAGCAGGGGTTTACATAATCACAGCTATAGACTGGAAAGGCCTGCTGTGCACACATGCCAGTGCAGTGTTCCACTTGATCACAACCAACATATCAATGGTGCTATCCTTGGGCCATCAAAATTTAGCTAACTGGGACACAAACTTAGAACATAGTAATTTCTGGTCCTGCTGAGAACATAGTAATTTCTGTCCCAGTGACCACGGAGACCAGAGCTCAGTAATCTGCAGTGTTTTATGAGTTTGCAACCAGAAAAGCAGCAGTGGTGTCTGTGGGGCACTAAATCCCAACTAGCAGGTTACAGGCTCTGAATGGAACATAATAGTCTTTAAACCTGCTCAATTTGAGTCTGAAGATATAGTGGCCTGCAGCCAATTAGAGACTCCTGTTTGCTTACACTGACTAAGAACAGTATCTTGTTAAAGAGATTCTGGGGACAAACTCAAAAGTCAGAATTACTGAGGCACATGTCTTATCAGAAAGGGATAAAAAGTAGACATAAGACTCTCACAAAAAGAGTAAGAGGATGCTAAAACAAGATAAACTCAAACCTGATGATTCTGAAAGCATGAGAATTAAGACCAATGATGAAACAATAAATTCTCATAACTCAGCAATACAGGAGATCACCAATACTGAGCTGTAGAAAATGCCACAAGGAAGATTCAGAAATTAAATTTTCAGTATGATCAAAGACCTCAGAAATAAAATTAGAGAAAGTGTGCAATAAATAAAAGAACATATGAATAGGGAAACTGAGGCTGTAAGTGTGAACCAAAAAGAGCAAAATTAAGAAGGCAAGAAATGAATTAAAGACCTCAATAGAAAACACATCTGGCATGCTAGACTACATGGAAAATCCAGTCTCAGTCTTGGAAGACTACTCATTCAAGACTGTTCACATTGTCAACAATATAGAGAAGAAAAATAATACACAATCAGAATATTCAAGAAATATTAGATAAGATGAAATGTCCTAACTTATGCAAAATATGCACTGAAGAAGTCTAGAAACACAAATGGCATTAGAAATTTCTTTAGAGAAAAAATATCAGATAATTAACAAAATACAGAAAAAGAATTGGACATCCATATATATGAGGCATTCAAAGATTAACAAAACAATATTTAAAAAGAACTCTATACCATATACTAATAAAAATTACTAACATAAAGGCCAAGGAGAAAATCTTAACAAAAGATCACAAAAGAATTGGTGACATTTAGAGACAATAAACATAACTCTAGACTTCCTCCAAGTCATGAAATCCAGGAGAGGCTAGTATGATGAACACGAAATCCTAGAATAAATCAACTTCCAAACAAGACTGTTGCATCCAGCAAAAATATCATTCCAAATTGACAGATAAAGAAAGACAAGCAAAAACTAAAACAACTCATGACTACCAAGTCAGCAGTAGAGAATGTACTTAAAGAAAAAAATAAATAAAATAGAAATAAATACCAAAACCAGAGAAAGGACAAATTACAGAAAATTGACAAATAAATGAAGGATTAATAACACTATATCAATGAAAAAATATAACTCATAATGATAAAACAAAAAATCATTTACCAATAATAACATTGAATGTCAAAGATCTAAGCTCCTCAATAAAAAGACATAGACTGGCACTGTGGGTTAAAGAAATAATCCAACTATATGCTACTTGAAAGAAACTCACCTTACAGGCAAAGATCCCCATAGGCTAATGGTGAAAGGATAGAAAAAGATATACCATGCATATGAAGACCAAGAATGAGCAGGGGTAGCAACACTTATATCCAACAAAGCAGACTTTAGCCTAAAATTTATCAGAAGGGAAAAAGAGGGTCACTTCTCACTAATAAAAGAAGTACTTTCTATCAAAGAACAGCCCAGGTCTAGATGAATTCCCAGCTGAATTCTATAAAAAGCTTTACACACAAAACTAAACTAAATGCTTCACCACTTATTACATGAAATCAAAAGAGATGGTATTTTTCCAAACTCCTTCTATGAGCCCGTTATCATCTTAATGCCCAAATCAAATAAAGATCCCTCAAGAAAAGAAAATTACAGACCGATATTTTTGAGAAACACAAATGCAAAAAATCTAAACAAAATGATAGTAATACACATTCAAAACCATATCAAGATAATTGTACACAGTGACTAACATGGTGTAATTCAAAGAATGCATGTCTGGTTCAACATATGCAAATAAATACATGCCATTGACCACATAAATAGAACTAAGGACAAAAAGTCACATGATTATTTCAATAGATCCTGAAAAAGCATTTGACAAAATCCAACATTCATTCATGCTAAAAACATTGCAGAAAATTAGATTATAATAAACTTACCTCAAGATATTAGTGATAATTAAGACAACATACAATAAACCCAAAGCTAACATCATATTGAATGGGGGAAAACTATGGGAAACACATTAAAATCAGGAATGAAACAAGAATGCCCACTACCATCACTTCTTTACAATATAACACTTGAGACTTTTGCCAAGGTAATAAATCAAGAGAAGGGTATCAAAATAATTGAAATAGGCAAAGAACTAAAATTATCTCTATTTACAGATGACATAATCCTATATCTAGAAGACCTCAAAAAAAAACCCAACCAAAAAACTTCTAGAGTGGATAAACAAATTCAAAAAAGCAGAAAATAGAAAATAAGTGTTTAAAAAAATCAGTAGCTTTACTATATGCTGACAATGATTCTATTGGGAAAAAACAATAAATGATTCCATATATAATAACCTAAAAATTTAAAAACTAGGAATAAATCTATTAAAGGTAATAGTAAAAGACCTCTATAATAAAAGTTTTAGAGCAGTACAGAAGGAAATTGAAGAAAGATCTTAGAAAGTGGAAAGATCTCCCATGCTGTTTTATAAGTAAAAATAAATGTCATCACTATGGCTATCCTTCCAAAAGTTTTCTACAGATTTAATGCAGTAACCATTAAAATACCAATCTCCTTATTCACAGACCTAGAAAAATTATTCCTAAATTTTATATGGAGAAACAAAAGGACCCAAAATAGCCAAAGCTATTCTCAGCAATAAGAAACAAGCAGGAGGCATCACAATTTCTGACTTCAAATTACACTACACAGCTATAGTAATAACAACAGGATGGTATTGTCACAAAAACAGACACTTAGAACAATGGAACAGAAAAAAGTTGCAGAAACAAATCCCCATACTTATAGCCAATTGATTTTTTACAAAGGTGCCAAATACATAAGTTGGAGAAAAGACAACCTTTTCAAAAAATGATGTTGGAAAAACTGGTTATACATTTGTAGACAAATGGATAAATCCTTACTTTTTACTCTGCACTGGAGTCAATTTGAGATGGATCAAATTTCTGGAAATTAGACCAGAGACTGTGAAGACACTAGAGGAGGGCATAGGTCCAACACTCCAATGTAAACGTACAGGCAGAAGCTTCTTCAAAAAGACTCCAAAGCTCAAAAAATTAAAACAAGAAAGAATACATCACAAGAAATTAAACTAAAAAAATTCTGCTCATGAAAGGAGATCATCAAGAGTCTAAAGAGAGAGATATAAAGGGGAAATTTTTCACCAGTTATTTTTTCTGATGGAGAACTAATATCTAGAATATACAAAGTATATTTACAAACTATTTAATACTAAAAAGAAAAATAAAAAAACAAATGAAGAAATAGGCAATTGAACTAAATGGAAACTTCACAAAAGCAATACAAATGGCCAATAAATACATGAAAAACATATTCAACAGCATCAGCAATCAGAGAGACACAAATCAGAACTACACTGAGATTCCATCTAACCCCAATCAGAATGACAATCATCAAGAAGTCCAAAAGCAATAAATTCTGGCTAGGATGTAAGAATAGAGGAACTCTTCTATATTGTTGATAGGATTGCAAATTAGTACAGCTACTATGGAGATGAGTTTAGAGATTCCTCAGAAAATTGGGAAAGGATCCACCATATGATCTAACTACCTCAATCTTTGGGTATCTTTTCAGTTGGACTGAAATCAGAATATTATAGAAGTGTATATCTATCCATATTTATAGCAGCACAATTTACAATTGCCAAAATATGGTACCAGCCTAGGGTTCCCTCAACAAGTGAATGGATTATAAAATTATAAGATATCTATATCTATATCTATATCTATATCTATATCTATATCTATATCTATATATATATTAGAATTTTACTCAGCAATAAAGACAAAGATATATATATATATATATATATATATATATATATATATATATATATATTAGAATTTTACTCAGCAATAAAGACAAACAAAATTATGTCATTTGCAAGAAAATTGAGGGACCTAAAGAACATTATGCTAAGTAAGATTAACCAGTCATAGAAAGCTAGGGATTAATCATGATACCAGAGAGAGTTTAGAAAATGGAGGAGAAACCTCATTGAAGCCAGGAAGGTGATCTGTTGTAATGGAATCAATGAAGAGAATTGAGAGAATCAATGAAGGAATAACTTCTCTGGACATTATGCACATATGTGAAATTACAAAAGTCAATCTCGGTATCCTGTATGGAGAAGGGGAAAGTGGGGAGGGACCTTGAGAGAAGTTCATCAAGTTTTTTGTGCATGTATGTCACTAACACTATGAACTGCATTATGGTGTGAGAATATAATGCACCAGTAAAATTGTAAAATGTTCTAAGTTGAATGAGCAAAGGCCTAACTTGAATCATAATAACACAGAGTTATAGCCCCTTAACAAATTTCCAGACCTCGGTCACTTTACAGATTCAGGATCCCTGAATAAAAGAACAGTCATATTCCCTTGGCAAAAGGACCTAGTATGATGACAGAAATGTATATCATCCTTTAGTCTAGAATATCCTTGGCCTTTAACATCATGTCATTGTGCTTCCCCTCCCAGTCAGAGTAGAGGCCTATGGACATCAGGTAATCATTGAACTTAGACCTTAGGCTCATTTTACACTGTGTCCTATGAGTTCCTAAACTCATCTTCTGGTTATGTTCCCAGTTTCAGAAGTCCTTAACTATAACTTATATACTTAGCAACTGACATAGTCCCTGCATTGCTTCTCTGACCAGTGGAGTTAGGGTGGACATGATGTGAAAGGCCAAGGTCATTCTAGTGCCTCTACCTGGAAAAATAGTAAGTCAAGTGCAATACTTCATCCGTGAATGGATTGCAGGGAATAGTAGCCCTGAAAGGTTCAGGGGTAGTGATTACCACCACATCTTATTCAACTGTTTTATTTGGCCTCCAAAAAAGATGGATGGATCTTGGAACTGACCAAACTTATTAATGAAATCTTATTAATGACTGGACTAATTATTTCAATTTTACCAGGTGATACTTTCAATTACAACTGCTGTACTAGACATACTTTCATTGTTTTAGCAAATTAGCTCATTGCCTGGCACATGGTTTGCAACTATTGGTCTGAAAATTGCCTTTTCGCCATGTCTTAGCCATAAAGCCCCACAGAAGTAGTTTGCTTTAAGCTTACATATCCAGCAGTACACTTTTACTGTCCTTCACAATGATAAATTAACCATCACCTTTACCTTAATAAAAGTCAAATAATTCACTCTGTAGCCCTATCTTATAATTTGGTTCACAGAGCTCTTGATCACCTTTCCATTGCACAAGATATCACACATGATCCAAAATGTTAATGCCATTATGCTGATTAAACCTAGTAAACAGGAGAAATCTATGCTAGATTTACTGGTTAAAACTTGTGTATTTCAATGAGTAGAAAAAATCCAAATAAAATTCAGGGGTATTCTGCCTCACTGAAATTTCTAGGGGTCCACTGGTATGGAGCATGTTGAGATATACATTGTAAACTGAGGAATAAGTTGTTGCAACTGGTTTCTTCTACAACCTAAAAAGAAGTGCAGCTTTTAGCACCTTTTTTAAGGACAATTTGTTGCTCATTTAGGGACATTACATTGGACCATGTGCTGAATTGCACAAATAGCTTCTGGTTTTTAACAGAATTCAGAGAAGGAAAGTTATGAAAGGTAAGCGCTGCTATACAAGCTGCTCTTCCAGTTGAGCCATATAATCTGGAAAGTTGGTTGAAGATAATGATACTGCTTGAAGCCTTTGGCAGGCAGGCTTTTATGGGTGAACTACAGTGCAGGCATTTAGGATCCTGGAACAAGGGCTTCTCATCATCTGTAGCTAACAACCTCACCTTTGAGAGAAAGTTCTTGGGCTGCCAAGTCATCAAGTCATTTTTAATGAGCTGCCATTGTGAATATAGTGATATCTGAACAACCACATTATAAACTTGAGTATAATTTGCAATGCTCTATCATCAAATGGAAATGGTTTACATTAGGCTAGACCTGAGAAGGTCCTGAAGGAATTAGTAAGTTATATAGAGTAGCTCAGTGCCCATGATCAGCATTCTTGATACATTGCCCTTTCTCCTAGCCTTCACCCATGGTCTCATAGTATCCCCTGTGATCATTTGACAAATGAAGAGAAGACTTAGGCCTGGTTTAAATATGGTGTTATATGATAAGCACATACTATCAAAAACTTATAAGCTACAGTCTTTCTCTGGGACACTACTGAAAGACAGTGGTAAAGAGGCAAAACTTTGGGCTGTGCAACTATGTGGACTCCACTTATTAGGTGATATAGTCAAGACAGGTACAGTTGTATATCCATGTAATCTCAGTACTTGGAGCCCGGTACAGGAAGATTATATAGGTTTGAGGTCAGTCTTGGCAACTTAGACCCTCAGCAATTTAGCAAAACGCTGTTTCAAAAAAGGGTGAGCTGGAGGGATAGCTTGGAGATAGAATGCCCCTGGATTCAATCCTCAATATCAAATACAAAAAGAAGAAGATTATGTAGCTGGATGTATAATAACATTAATTCATGTTCTTAAACCAGTATTTTGGCTAGATAAAGAGGGACTTGGAAGAAATATGGTTGAAGAATTGACCACAAAGAAATTTGGAAGAGAATCATATGAATAGATGTCTTTCAATGAGCCAAAAATAGAAAGATTTCAGTGTCTTTTGTGAGTGATTCACAAGGGGTGACTTCAAGAGAAGAAGCTTGTAATAATCTTATAGATAGGATGACCCATTCTGTGGATACAAATCTACCTTTTTATCCAGCTCATTGAGTGTATAAACAAAATGGCCATAATAAAAAGGATGAAAATTCTGTATGCACTTAGCAAAATAAACTTCTATACAACAAGACAGACTTTTCTACAGCCTCCCTGAACTCCTAATGATGATATTGGACCGCTTTCATCATGTAAGGGATGATGTTTTGTTGTTACTAGGAGAGATACTTAACACTGTATAAAAATGTGCCTGCCTTATATTTAATGATTTTGATTAATTTCCCCATCTTTGGACTTATAGAATGCCTAATTCACCATCATGCAGCTCACACAACATTAATTCTAATCAAAGAATTTGTTTTACAGAAAAAGAAGTGTGGTAAAAGGCACATTCTTACTGAATTCGTTGCTCCTACCATGTTCTCCATGATGATTAGCAGCTTGTTTGATTGAATGGTGGTATGACCTTTTGAAAACTCAGTTATAGTGCCAGCCACCTTGAAATACACTGTAGAACTAAAGCAATGTTCTCCAGAAAGATGTATTATGCTCTGATTCAGTGTTCAATATCCTGTTTTTCTGATAGCTAGAATCCATTGGCTAAGAAATCAAAGGGTAACAATAAAAATTGCACCATTCACTATTACCCCTATGAAATAATAGCAAAAATTTTGTTTCTTAGTATCATGACTATGATCTCTTGGCCTAGAGGTCTTTGTTCGAGACAGAGAAATGCTTCATCTAGAATATACAACAATGATTTCACTGAACTGTGAGCTAAGTCTGCCACACAGTCACTTTGGACCCTTCATGTGTCTGAGTCAACAAAGAACTTGATACTATTGTTGGGGTAATTGATCTTAATAATCTAAAGACAATTAGCTACATAACAAAAATAATAAGGAGCTGGGATGCAGGAGATCCCTTAGAGTACCTCTTAACATTACTATGAGCTTTATTAACACTATTGAAAAACTACAATTTAATTTAGGCAGGACTACTAAATAACCAGATACATATCTGAGGTGCTGTGTGAAAGCAAAAGGAATACAGAAAAGGTAGTAAAAATTGAAGTTATAAATAGGATGTAAAATCACAAAATCAGTTATATGCATAAAACCTACAATGTAATGAATATTTCTATGTTACTATGAATGTTTATATACATATATTTGGCAAATATCTTTTGTTTTATTATTCCCTTTTATGTAAAATAATATGTACTGACATTATTTATGCATTTAAGTGTTGTTTATTTATATTATAGAATCTAAACTATAAGATATCAAGAGAACGATAAACTTTATTCTAAGATTACCTCGTCTTTTAAGGGAGGAATTCGTGATTTGGGTTCAATATGGTATACTTATATCACATTAGACAGAATTATGACTTAATTTTATTTATGGCAGACTATATGGGTATCAAGTTGTCAAGGGATAGATCTGTGATCATTAATTTTATATGTCTACTTGACTGCCCTTATGGGTGCCCAGATAATTGATAAAACAGTATTTCTATATGTGCCTACAGTATTTCTGAAAGAGATTAGCATTTGAACCTACAAATTTAATAAAAAAGATTACCACCATAACATGGATGATATTCAATGCACTGGAGACCTAAGTAGAATAAAAGGATAGGAGGAGAAAAGATTTGATTCTGTTTTAGTTGGGGCATTCATCTTCTGCATTTGTATATCAGTGCTACTTATTCTCAAAACTTTACATTTGGACTATATTTGACCACTGGTTTTTCTGGGTCTCCAACTTGCAGACAACAGAAAGTAGAACTTCTTGGCTCCCATGACCATGTGAGATAATTCCTATAATAAATCTCCTCAAGAACCCTGCTGATTCTTTTTCTCTAGAGAACCCTAGTACAGATAACTTTACACATTTGTTGTTGTTGCTGTTCCAACACAAAGTACATGATGCTGACTGTCATTATGGAGTATTAGAGTTGATGTTCAGTGTCCACATCTTGTCCATTATGGGTCACAAAATTATGATATTCTAATTATATTTTCTTTTTTATCTTATCATGTAGAACACTCCTGTAAACATAAATGTCCCTCATTTGCTATTATTCACTGCTCAGGAGTGGAGATTTTATAGAAAAAATGAAATAAATAATCAATTATTCACTTTATTGACTCATTTTTGTAATAACAGTTTCAATGATATCTTCCAAGAATGTGTTATGTTTTTCATATTGTTTTATGTATTCATAGATAGGAATACATCTGATACATTTTAACATATTACAGTTATTATTTTTTAAAATTCTTACATTTTCTCTTTTTCCTAGTAGAATATCTTCAAATTGATATCTGAATTATTTTGACATGGCTTAAAAGTCTGATTTCAAAGTTTTTTTTATTCTCTGGTATGATCAGACATACCAGCTTACCTTATATATTTTCAAACCTGGAGCCAGACAGGCTTCCAAGAACAGAAGAACAGAAGTTCTTATGGTAAATAAAATACTGGTGTGCCTGTGTGTCACAGGTTTTTCAGCTATGCTAAGGCCCTTGAACCATAATAGTTCAACTTAGAATTTTTTTAAATTTTATGATGGGGCAACCACAATATGCATTCAGTAGAATTTGTACTTCAGATTCTGAATTGTGGTCTTTTCTCAGGTTAGTGATATGCAGAAGGATATTGTTTTCCTATGACAGGCAGTGGCGATGAGGCATAGCTTCCAGTCAGCCATGCAGGCAAGAGAGTAAACAACAATGCCTCACAGCATGCTGTGTTGCCAAGATATAATGTTCAGTAGGTTCACACTATGAAATGCATTTTCAACTTGCAGTATTTTCAATTTACAGTGGATTTTCTGGGATGTAACCTCATCATAAGTTAAAGAGAAACTCTGTCTATGTAGTTAATTTTCTTCATATATAAAATAAATATGACATATAAAATTTATGTCATTTTTAAATGAAAATAATCTTAAAATTCAGTAATTAAAATTAGTAAGAAAACCTTTGCTGTAATTTAATTAGAGCTTGCACTATGAAATCCAGGGGTAGTTTTGAATTCACCTCTTCTATTTACTAGCTATATAACCTGGAGAAGTACTTAATTTCTTTGAACTGGTTTTCTCATCTTCAAAATAGAAATATAATTTTTTTTAGATTTAGTTCTAGTAAACTTATTAATATATTTCATGATTCCGTATGCCAGTGTATTTTCTCATACATGGATACAATGACGTTAGCTATTATTATTATCATTATTATTATTCTCTTTTTCTAATTGACTCTCTTTCATCAGGAAAGACCATTTCCTCCCAGAACCTTCTAAATTGCATTTATTTTTGTGGTGGACATCAGATTGTACAATGCTAAATTTTTTTCTATAGTACAGAATGGCAGATCTCTGAGATAACTATGGAAAGGATAAAAAAAAAGCCTGACATATATATATATATATATATATATATATATATATATATATATATATAGCAATGATTTCTAATCATTTCTTTCTCTCTTGCTGCTAACTTTACCTATTATCTTCCTCACCTTCCTTCCCTACTGCTGTGCACTGAACTGATAGTTTCAATGTTTCCTCCATAATAACTTCCAGAAGCTTTCCACTGGTCACTGTACTGAATAATTCTTCCATTTAGCACCTACTCCCTTGGCTTGATTTTCATCTTCTAGTGAAATAAAGATTCATCTTGAACTCTTGCAGCCATCTGGATTATAAACCAGATGACTTGTCGCAAGAATCATTGTGGAGGAATGGAGCACTTGTGATTTTTGAGACTTAGACTATTATGCCAATTTAAATGGGTGAGATGACTTGCCCTGTGTTCTTACTTATTCCATCAACGAGAGCACTTTGAATTTTCTTCCAGGATTGGAAAACACTCTCTGGTTGACTGACACCTTTACAAAAACCAATATCTCAGTTCATAGATTCCATTGCCAAGAGAAAAGGGGGGAACAACTCTAAAAAAATAAAACAAAACAACCTAATGCCTGTCTTTATGGAGACTCAGCGAATGCCTTGTTCTCAGCACTACACCGGCTAAACAGATTTAATTGCCTTTTCATATGTCAAAACCAGCCTGTCCAGAGGGACACAAGAAGAGAAGCTTGTACAGGAACATTTTACGCTGTATCTGTTCCTGGAGCAATGGTGCTTGTGTTTCCAGGGCTGTCAATTAAGCATATTTTTCCCCAGCACATATTCATTAAGACACAGTTGCCAACTTCATTGCCACTGCATTTTTTATTATATACATTAGTTCTGGTTGAAGGATAATTTAGGAATGTTTTTATGGGAAATAAAAAGGACCTCTGGCTGGATGATTTTTCTATCATTTATTATATTAAACTAGCAGAGCAAAATGGCTTTGTGCCCCTAATGATGCACTCTTATCTGTGTTTAACTTAGTTTGATCTTTTGAATATCTTTTTTGAGTAATGTCCTATCACCACAGAACTTCTTCAAAGACACATCAAATATATATTTATGGCCTTTGCATTGAAGATGTGCTACTAAATATTAAATAGCGGAGATGGAGCAAATGACCAAAGGGTTTTTAAAATAAAATATGATATAGATGTACTAAAAAATAGTCAACCAAACTGCTATATCTAGATGGTTAGTGGGGGTGAATTAAAGGGAGAGCCAAAGAAACAAAGAAGATGGAAAAACAAATGATGTCAAAGAACAGAACAGACACTGTTGAGAAAATCCTTTGCATAGAACTAACAGATTATCTTCCAGGCCTCTCTTATGGACTCTGTCCTAGCTCTAAGAGGGAAAACAGCTCTTGTGGATGTATAAGGATCCAAATTGAAGTACATGCATCTTCTAAATCTTTTGGGTGGTGAATAAAATTCAGAGAAGAGTAGTGAATGTGTGTCAGAAAGTGCAGAACATGTTTATATTCAGAGACCTAGCCGTGTGTGGTGGTGCACACTTGTAATCCCAGTATTTGAGAGGCTGAAACAGGAGGATCGTGGTTCATGGAACTGCCTCAGCTATTACTGAGTGAGGCCCTTTGCAACTCAATGAGACAGTGTTTCAAAATAAAGAATAAAAAATAGGGCTGGGGTGTAGCTCAGAAGTAGAATGGCCCTGGGTTTCATCCCCAGTACCGTGAATAATAATAATAATAATAATAATAATAATAATAATAATAATATATTCAGAGAGCTGTATATTTTCTAAGTGATGGGTCACATGATACACTCACAATTTGTTAGTTACTTTGTGGGAGTGACTAGAAACCTCCATGGAGCTATTATTGAAAGGGAAAGGACATCATCAGGGTATCTTGGTTTGGGGGGTTATACCTGTAGGTCCTAGCATGTTCTTTTTTTATTTTGTATACATTTATTGGTGCATTTTAATTATATATCTTACTGAAGTCTAAGGACATACAAACATGCACATAGGTCTTGGTGTGGTGTCCTGTGGGTTCCACCCTATTACCCTCCCCTTCCCATGCCTACTAGTGAGATTAGTAGTGATACTTTCATAGGTTGGAACAGCATCATTTGAATTGTTTCTTTCATCTGTTTTTCCTTTTCCCATTCTCATGTCCTTCCCACATCAACTTCTACTATTCTATTGCTCACTCTCCTCGATTATCAAAAGCCTTCTATTTCCTATTTACTCTTTAGTTTCCACATATGAGAGAAAACATTTGAAGCTTGCCTTTATGAGACTGACTGATCCCATTTAATACAATATCATTACTATTCTGAGTAATGATTCTTGGAGGGAAGTAGACTTCAAGATAGCTAAAAGCATTCGGGAAGCTTATCAATGTATGCTCTCAGCATTATATCTATAAGAAAACAGAGAAAGAAGCAGGAATGTATAGAAAGGAAAGTTAAGGTAGAATGTAATATCAACAGAAGCACAGCTTACCTTAGAGAGGGTTCTGAGGATAGTGTAATGCCATAAAGTTATACAGAGACTGAAAGGTATAAGCCTTTAAACTCCAAATCAGTCATTTACTGTGAACAGTGAAGAAGTTGAAATCATGCATGAGTCAGCTTTCTCCAGCTGGGGCAGTGCTCTGAGCAGCCTGGTATCTGCAAGCCCACTTTTGGAGAGCTTTCCCAGGTGAGAAGGAGATTCTGAGAGCTACATCACAGCTTCCACAGTGGTGGGAATAGTATTGGTCCTAAAGTGCTCTTGGAACAGTCAAATGTAATCAACCCGTTTCTGGGCATATGGCCAGAACTTAGGAAATAGTAGTTAAATCATTCTTATAAAATTCAAGTAAGCATTTTCAATACTTTTGAAATTTCAAAGATATGTGTGGAAGGCATTTAAGCTGTCTTCTATTTCTACCCTTTTGGAGTTGGGATAAACTTCTTAAATAGTAATTTTCTTATATTTATAAATTTATAATGCAGACAGTATGTGCCTTTCATTTTTACAAGAGAGGAAACTGAGATTTAGGTTAATTTAGAAATATTTGCAAAAAGTAGCAAAGATCAACTGTATATAACCAAAGCATTTATATTATTGCTTTTATTTTTCTATTCTAGAATGAAAGCAAGACTTCTAATCAGAAAATCTAATGTGATCATGAATCGTCCCCTTATAAACTTTATGGTTTCAGAAAACTTAATACCAGTGGTTCTCAATATTTGTATTTAATATATGCAATTTGCAATTCTAGACTGTATGAGACATGTTCATCAGAGATGTTTCCATTAAAAGTGACATGTGAAGAGACTTTTAAGGGAAAAGTAAAGAAACATAGAAAGTGTGCTTCAGTGATAAGAAAGAATAGTAAATTCAGATATTTCAAAATAGTTTAATGTTTCTAGAATATACAATGTAAGAAAATAAATTTCTAGAGAGAGGCAGAAATGAATAGAGAAGAAAGAGATCCTTCATAATATGATAAGAAATTTGTACTTGAGATTACAAATAATAATGAACTACTGAAAGTTTTTAAGCAAAAAGTAGTCTTATGAACATGACTATAGAAATATCACTCTAGAAGCATATAAAATCTAGATAGTAAGAGGAAATGCTAGTTGGGAAGCCCAGTTCAGAATTCCAAATTAAAAATATTGAGCACCAAATTAAAAAATGATAATGCATATAAAAGAAAAAATTAGGTTCAAGAAATACTAAAGAAATAAAGTAAATATGTTTAATAAAATCTCATATGTAGTGATTCATCTAGCCATTTATTATGTATTTGCTTTGTGAAATAACATTCTATAACATTCTGAAATCCTTGCTGATTTCTCCAAGGTTGGGTAGAGAAAACATGTAAAATTATTTCTATTTTTATCAATATTTTAATAAAACAAGACATAAGCATTTAAGATTTTTTTTGGGGGGGATGGAACCCAGGGGCGTTCAACCTCCAAGTGATACTTCAGCCCTATTTTTTTTATGCTTTGTTTTGAAACAGGATCTCACTGAGTTGTAGAAGGCCTCACTAGGTAGCTGAGGTTGGCCAACAATGGTTATCCTCCTGTCTCAGGTTCCCAAATGCTTGGATTACAAGTGTGTACCTCCACACCCAGCCAGCATTTAATTTTCACTTTGAGAAAAGCTTCTGATTTATAATTCCCATTTCCCTCTTTCTTTACATTTTTACTTCTTATTCACATAATGGTCCAATGTGGATGTTTCTGGTTGACAAAAGCTTTGTGCTTGGATTCTTCCCATGATTCTTCCACCCTTAATAGCTGCATTCAACTCTGGGTTCTCAGAGTTCTCTGCATTCAGTCATAAGCTGAGAAAAATGATGGGAAGATACTAAAGAGAAGGGGTTGTGATAAGGTTGATGGAAATAGCACACATCATTCCTACTCACGCCTCTTAGTTATGTATCAGCTGCATAACGATGCCTAAACTCAAATGAGACTTTTGAGAAAAGTAATTTAAGCTTCTGTAAGAATAGAAAGAAAAAAGCCAGTAGTGGTGGCACACACTTGTAATCCAAGCATTTGAGGAGGTGGACACAGGAGGATCACAGTTCAGGGACAGCCTCAGCTATTTAGTGAGGCTCTTTTTAACTCAGTGAGACCCTGTTTCAAAATAAAAAGAATAAAAATAGGGCTGGGGGGTGTGCCTTGGAGATAGAATACCCCTGGGTTCCATTCCCAGTACTGCCAAAAAAAAAAAAAAAAAAAGAATAGAAAGAAAATAGTTATTATTTAGAAGAAAAAAGAAAAGAAGAGCAAACTTATAGCTTAAGACTTCTGTTTCAGACCATGGTAGATTAGCCTGTATCCAGATTAACTAGTAACTGAAAATGAGCCATAGATTGGAGCTTAAGTATAGCCAGTTAACAACTGGCTTTGCAAACATTGCTTCTAGTGGAAGAAAACACAATCCAGAATCTGTGTAGTTGATCTTTAAGAGGTGCAGGAAGGTGGGTGTGGTGGCACACTACTGTGCTCCCCGTAATTGGAAAGCTAAGACAGGAGATCACAGGTTTGTGGCCAGTCTCAGCAAATTAGTGAGGGCCTCTACAACTGTGTGAGGCCCCGTTTCAAAATTAAAAATTAAAAAGTAGGGCAGAGGGTATAGGTCAAAAGTATAATTCTCCTGGATTAAACCCCCAATACCGCTAAAAATAGAAAAATAAGATGCAATAATCAATAATAAAAAACAAAATCAGTGAATAGAAACTGACATAAAAGTGAACTATATATTGGAATTATCAGAAAATAATTTTAAGAAGTTATTATTATGTTCATAATAATATAATTAACAATATTAATGCACCAATAAAAATTAAAAATTAGGCTGGGCGTGGTGGTGCACGATTGTAATCCCAGTGTTTAGGAGGTGGAGACCAGAAGATCGTGGTTTGCAGACAGCCTCAGCAACTTACACATGCCCTTTGCAACTCATTAAGACCCTACTTCAAAAAAAAAACAACTAAAACCTAGGGCTGGGGGTGTAGCTTAGAGGTATAATGCCACTGGGTTCCATCCCCAGTACCGCAAAACTAAAAAAAAATAGAAAAATAATAAAACCATATGCACAAAGTTTGGAAAATAAAAAAATTCAAAGTATATAACAGATATTTGAGTAAAGAGCTGGGTATTTCAGCAAAGAAGCAGACATTGCATATAAATATAAATATATATATATATATATATATATATATATATATATATATATATATATATTGGTACTAGAGATGGAATTTGGCTGTTATATTTCCAAGCTATATCCCCAGCCCTATTTTTTATTCTTTATTTTGAAACAGGGTCTCATTGAGTTGCGAAGAACCTAGGCTGTCCTCAAACCACAGTTCTCCTGTTTTAGCCTCCCAAATTCTGGGATTATAAATTTGCACCACCAGACCCGGTTTATAAATACATTTAAATTCTACAAATTAAAGGGATAATTGATGACAAAAATTCACTTGATTGGTCTCAGAGCAGATCAGAGTTAGCCCAAAAAGTCAGTAAATTCAAACATAGTTCAACAGAATTTATCCAAGCTGAAAAAAAAAAATAATGTTGAAGAAAAAAAAAAAGGAGCTTAGAGTCCTGTGGCATTTACTGGGGATAAAACTCAGGGCCTCTGTACCTCCAAACTACACTCCCACACCTAAATATATATATATGTATTTTTTTTTCTTTTTCTTTTTTTTTTTTTTTTGGTGGTACTGAGGCTGGAACCCAGGATCCATCTACCTCTGGGCTACACTCCCGGACTTATTTTATATATTTTTTATTTGGAAACAGGGTCTCTTAAGCCAGAAGAGGCTGGCTTCGACCCTGTGCGATCCTCCTGTCTCAGCCTCCCAAGCGTGCCACGCCTGGCCTTTTTTTTTTTTTTTTTTTGATACAGATTCTCACTGAGTTGTGAAGGGCCGCGCTAAGTAGCTGAGGTTGTCTGCGAATCACAATCCTCTAGTCTCAGCCTCTCAAATGGTGGAATTACAAGAGTGCACCACCATGCCCGGCTTTATGGTTTTACTTTTTATGATTTACACCATTATCTGGAAATATAAATAAAAAGTGCTAGAAATAAGAAATGCATAATTTTAAATAGCTCTTATTATAGCAAATTTCAAAATTTATTATTATTATTCTGTATTTGTTCCCATGCCTAGTTTACAAATTAAACTTTATCACAGGTATATATATCTAGGGAAAAAAAAAACATAGCATATATATGATTTGGTAGTATAAGTTTAAGTATCCGTTAGAAATCTTGAAATGCTTCCCCATGTGTATAAGTGGAAATTACTAAGAGTACCAAGATAAGACATGCAAGAGAATAAAACAAAATATTTGAAAACGGAGAGATTTGAAACATTTTTCAAATTTGGTGCAAGTAAACAAATATCTGGGAGGCTAAATACATTCAATAGAAAACTTATTATGCAAGATTCAAGAAGACTTTGAAATTATTTTTTTATTTTATATTATATATCAATATGTATACTCAAAACAATATGTTCAATTGTTTATTGTATCAATTTTTGTCTGCATTTGGTTTTATTCTTGATTTTATGAAGATTTCAATTTCTTTTCACCTTTGTATTTAATTTTAGTGTTAACTTTTTAGTTAATTTTATTTTTAATATAAAAAGTGTTGACATTTCAAAATCACACTCTATTTCTATACTACATGCATTTCAAAAAAGCCATTGTTTACTCACTCAGAGAAATGAGGTTTGAAGTTCTACTTTATAAGTTCATATATCTGTATTAAAAACATTAAAGGAAAATAGAGGTATATCATGAATAACTTAGTGCAGATAAATTTGACAACCTAAGTGAAATGCACCATCTCATTAAAGACAAAAGTTTATGAATACAAATCCAGTACTAGAGCAAAGAAATAGAACACAATGAAGAAATAAAAATTAAATATCATAACCTGAGAAGGAAAAAATTTTATCAGGTGTGCAACCAAGTGAAGAAAAGATAACACTCTATCAAATAGAAAACATAATTCAAAATGACAGGAAATAAGTCACTTCTTCATAATAGCATTGAAAGTCAGTCTGGCAAATGGATTATAACTCATAATCCAACTATATGCTACCTGCAAGAAACTCACCTTATAGGAAAAGATATTCACAGGTTAAAAATGAAAAAATAAAAAAGATATATTATAAAACTGGAGACTAAAAGCAAGTGGGGTAGCAACTCTCATATCTGACAGTCAACTTTAAGCCAAAACTTATCATGAAAGTAAATGACAGATGGTTACTTCTTACTAATAAAGAGAGATATCCAACATGAAGATACAACAACGGTATATATTTATGTACCAATTATTTCCTGACATTAAGACTCAGATATACCCCAGTACAATAATGAAAGACTTCAACATAGAGAGACTTCAATTACTGGGAGACTTTCATATACCTCCAACACTATTAGATCAGTCATCTAGGTGAAGGATTAATAAAGATACTTCTTACCTAAAGAACACTATAAACCAAATGAACCCAACAGACATTTAAATAATATTCCACATAACAGCAACTGAATTTACATGTTCTCATGTGTTCAAAAAAGCTTCTCAAAAATAGACCACATTTTAGGCCACAAAAATGTACTAGCAAATTTTAAAAAATTGATATAATCCTTTGCCTCTTTTCATATAATAATGCAATAAAAGTAGAAAACAACACACCAAGGAGGAGGGGCATATAAAAAACATGATCAATCTCATACATCATTGGGAAATTCCAAATTAAAACAATATGATGCCACCATGCAACTATTAAAATGTCTCAAATCCTAAGTATTAATAATGTTAAATTCTATTGAAGATATAGATCAATTATATCTATAGCTGGTAGAAATACACTTTAAAAATAGTTTTACTAACTCCTACAAAATTAAATATAACTATCATGGTTTGAGTCTATAATGTCCCCTCAAAAAATTTCATGTGTTGAAAGCATATCCCCAGTGCAGCAAGGTTCAGAGGTGGGGCATGGCTGGAGAAGGTGGATGGTCACTGGAGATGTCGCCTTGAAGAGTACCTATGTTCTCAGACTCTCTCTTTTTACTCTCTCTGCTTTTGTTCACTATGAGCAAAGAGTGGCTTTTCTCCTCCATGAACTGGCTATCACAGTTCCTTTCTTGGAGCTATCTGATCTTTGACTGATCTCTAAAAGTGTGAGCCTAAATAAATCTTTTCTAAGTTGTGTTTGTCAGGTATTTTGGTCACAGGCACTGGAAAAACTGACAAAAAAAAAATGTCCATGCCATAAGATCCAGCAATCATGCTCTTTGATATTTATCCAAAAAGTTGAAAAACTTATTTCCACATGAAAACCTGTACATGAATGTTTGTGGGAACCTATTCAGTTACCAAAATGTGAAACAATCAATAAGCCCTTCAATAAGTAAATGGATAAAGAAGCTATAACATAGTCATATGGTAGTGCTCAGAAATAAAATGGAATAGGATACATAAGCCACATAAAGACAAAAAGCCTTAGAGGCTCATTTAGAGTGCAGCAATTCAAATTAAAGGGTTATGTACTGTCTCATTCCAACTACATGATATTCTGGCAAAGGCAAATCTCTGGAGTTAGTAAAAAAATTAGTGATGGCCAGAGGTTCAATGCTGTGAAGAAGGAGAAGGGAGACAGCAGTGGATGGAGCATCAGTGATTTTTTGGGCAGTAAAACTATTCTGAATGATACTGTAATAGTGGATATACTGCATACATTTACCAAAATTCATACAACATATACTAAAAAGTGAATTCTAATGTACACTAGGGAGTTGGGTAATAATTTTTGAATATTGGCTTATTAAATGTAACAAATGTATCACACTATTGCAAGATGTTAATAATATTGGAAACCAGGAGGTGGGTGGTGAGGGACTCCATGAGAACGCTCTGTACTTTCTGCTCAAGTTTTCTATAACTGTAAAACTGTTAAAAAATTAAAGTCTATTAATGAACAAAAAAGAACTTCATCTATTTTTAAGCATCTCAGGCTTGGAAGTTTCTGTGATGAATTTTCCAAGTTATAAAATGCCAATCTCTTCCAGTAGAACTAAATAAATGTACTGAGATAGCACTACTTTGCACATATTGATTATGCTGTGTGTTTATTTTTGTTTTAATTCTGAGGTCAGTGTTGGAGATTAAGCTTTCAAGGAGTCTTATTCTGTACATTCAGGAGTTCATACTGTTAAATAGAATATTGTGAATTTCTTTTAATCAGTCCATTGCTTTATTCTATGTAAAAGAGTATTATTTCTTTTCCAGGGTTTAGGTATGGCTGGGAGTCTTATCTGTTCCTATTTATTCTCTACTATTCTAAGGACAATTGAATAAGATGGCTACTGAAGGTTGCATGAATAAAAACAGCCCAGAGTACAAATACAGTGGGAAATTCCTTACTATTTGCCATTATAAGGGTTCTTTCTATAAGAATGTTAAATTTTCTTAGGGCAGGCAGAGAATGGTTGCATTGTCAGTCCCTCAGAAAATAATATAGGATACCTTGATCTCCTTTTCTTAGTAGGTTTTTCTTAACTTTCTTTCATTCTACTTTGCTAAACATTGTGTTCCTCTTGACTAACATATTAAAATATAAGCATGATTTTGCTTTCTAAAAAATCTCTGAAAAGTAGAGGAAAAGAAATCACATTATATAGAAACAGATATATCCCAAGTCATATCATTCCTGAAACTGCTGTGTTCCTTTTTAAGGGAGTGAGAGGGGGCCTGAGGAAAGCTCACCAGTTCTGTGTGCATGTATGTCAGTATCAGTATGAATTGCATTATGATATGAAACTATAATGTACCAATAAAAGAATTTTAAAAATTAATAAATACAAATTTTCTTTAGATATTTGCATTGAAGAAAAATTGAGAAGTAAATAATTCTTCTTTTTTGTTGAGAGTAAAATGCTTAATACAAATTGAATATAATTATTTCCAAGTAGTGGAATTCAGTTGTTGGAATAATAAAATAGAATAATAATGTTTTAATTTATAGCATATTTATATTTTGGCAAGTATTTTGCATGCCTCATATCACTTAAAATTTACTACATAGCCTTGATATAATAGTTCTTATAGTCAGATAATTGAAACTAAATATTTAAAAAACTTGCTTATAGTCACAAACTAGTAAGTGATAAACTCCGAATTTGGACTCAGAGTTACTTACTGAGTGGTCAAATGAAGAAAAATTAATGGTATTTTATCTAAAACACGCATCCAAAATAAATAGCCTAGATAACTTTTTGTAAAGAATTTTTTAACTTTCTACTTGTATTAAAGGTATACCTCAGATGATAACATTTGTTAGAATAGAATTTTCAGTACTCATAGCAAATTTTGGTCAAAATTTTCTTCTAATCTATTGCCTAACAAATTTGTATGGCAGCCTACAGAGTACTTGGAAAACAACTGTCTTAAGACATGTTCTCTGCTCTCAGATTTTATGAGTTGCTTTCCTTTTTTCTTGTGTGTCTGCTCAAAACAAAAAATTGAAATAAAATTATTTCTTGATCCTAAGCAAAACAAGGTTTGGTTTATTAGATCAATATGTAATCCAAACAAGGATATTCAATGGTATTTGTAGCCAAGGTGTTTGAATTGTTTCCTCTGTATTTCCACAAATTCCTTAACCATCACAAATAACACATTCATACTAAGTCCACCTGGCTCATTCTCCAGAGTACCAGGATTTGAGATCTGCTGATTTGAGTACTTTGGTTACAGTGTGTGTGTGTGTGTGTGTGTGTGTGTGTGTGCGCGTGCACACACACACACACATTGGTGCACTGTAGTCAAACATCTCAATGCAATACAAGATTTGTGAGGATATACAAGCACACATCACCCAATTAGCCTTTATTCAATCCCCATCCCATTCCTTCCCCCTCCCTCCATCCCATGCTTGATTTAGTGATTGACTTTGATATATTTGTCTAAGTACATCATGTGCTTTAAAGACTCTCCATCTTCCCAGTCCCATCCCCTCTGATGGGTTTGATTGCTCCTCCATAGGGCCCTTTCTTCAAGTATATTTCCTCCTATTACCCATTTCTTCCTAGTTTTTGCATATTGGGGGAAGCATCTGATTTTTTTTATTTTAAGTGATATTTCCCTGTGGATACCGCATTGCAGGCTCCGATCCCAGGCTTGCTGGCCCCAGCACCAGCTTCGCCATATGGCAGGCTCCAATCCTAGCCTTGGAGGCCCCAGCACCAGCCTTGCCTCATGGCAGGCTCGATTCCTGGCCTCGCTGGCCCCAGCACCAGCCTCATCATATGGTAGGCTTAGATCCTGGCTTCGCTGACCTCAGCACTGGCCTCACCACACAGCAGTCTCCTATCATGGCTTTGGAGGCCCAGCACTGGCCTTGCCTTATGGCAGGTTCCTATCCTGACCTTGCTGGCCCCGGCACTGGCCTCACCACACAGTAGGCTCAGATCTCAGCCTCAGAGGCCCCAGCACTGGCCTTGCCTTATGGAAGGCTCCTATTTTGGCCTTGCTGGCCCCTGCACCAGCTTTACCACATGGCAGGCTCCAATGATCTCAGCCTCAGAGGCCCCAGCACCGGCCTTGCCTCATGGCAGGCTCTGATCCTGGTCTCACTGGCTCCCACACCGGCCTTACTGCATGGCAGGCTCCAATCCCAGCCTTGCTGCCCCCAGCACCAGCTTTGCCTCATGGCAAGCTCCAATCCTGGACTTGCTGGCCCCAGCACCAGCCTTGCCTTATGGCAGGCTCCTATCCTGGCCTTGCAGGCCCTGGCACCAGCCTCACCCCACTGCAGGCTCCAATCCCAGGCTTGCTGGCCCCAGAACCAGCCTTGCCTTATGGCAGGCTCCTATCCTGGCCTCACTGGTCCAGGCACCGGCCTCACTGCATGGCAGGCTCCAATACCAGCCTCAGAGGCCCCAGCATTGGCCTTGCCTCATGGCAGGCTACAATCCAAGCCTGGCAGGCCCCGACCCCGGCCTCACCACAAGGCAGGCTCCAATCCCAGCCTTGCTGGCCCTGGCACTGGCCTTGCTTCACAGCAGGCTCCAATCCCAGCCTCACTGGCCCAGCACCAGCCTCACCACATGGCAGGTTCCAATACCAGCAGGCTCCGACCCCATTCTCATTGACCCCAGCACTGGTTTTGCCTCCCGGGAGGCTCCTATCCTGTCTTCAGAGGCCCAGACACCAGCCTCGCTGTGCTCCAGGCTCTGGTCTCTGTCACTGTGAACAGGTCGTCTACAGATGTTCCCGTTTTTTTTCCATTTTTTTTTTTTTTTTAATATGAGAAAGGAGTACAAATCTTTTGCAAAAGCTGGGAGCCTGAATACCTGGTGGCAATGAGTTTTGTCTCCCCGCCGGAGGCAGAGGTCCACAGCTTCACTACAGAGAGTGTGCTCTGCTGCTCCTCGTGCACCCTGGCCTCCCGCACTATGCAGCCATGAGGGCTGATGTCTCCCAGAACACACAGCATGGCGGCCCAACCCAGTTATGCGGAGATCCCTCTGATACCCCCCAAACACTTACCACTTAGCATGTTGTCCAGAATTCCTGAGCATGTGGAGCAGGAGCAGTCTACTTTTGGGGAGATTTCCTCAAAAGTTCAAGGTGGATTGGACTGAATCTGTCTGTCCCTCCAAACACTGGTCACCGCTGCCATCACCACTGCTGCTTCCACCATCTCAGTACTCTCCTGAACACCTTACCCACACAGCATGTTTTCCAGAAATACCGAGCATGTGTGGGAGTAGCAGTCTACCCTTGGGGAGATTTCTTCAAAAGTTTAAGGTGGATTGGACTGGATCACTGCCTCTTCCAAATACTGGCCACCGCTGCCGCTGCCACTGCGATCTTGGTTCTCTTCCAAGCACCTTTTTCACACAGCATGTTGTTCCAAATTCCCGAGCATGTGTGGTGGTAGCATTCTACCTTTGGGGAGATTTCTTCAAAAGATCCAGGTAGATTGGATCAGATCTCTGCCTCACCCAAATACTGGCCACTGCCGCTGCTGCTGCCATTACCATCTCAGTTCTCTTCCAAACATTTTTTCCACAAAGCATGTTGTCCAGAATTCCTGAGCATGCATGGCGGTAGCAGTCTACCTTTGAGATTTCTTCAAAAGATCAAGGTGGATAGCATCAGAGCTCTGCCTCTCCCAATTAGTGGTGGCCGCCGCTGCCGCTATCACCATCTCAGTTCTCTCCCAGACACTTTTCCCACATAGCATGTTGTCTGGAATTCCTGAGCATGCGCAGGGGCAGTAGCGCACCCCTGTGGAGATTTCTTCCAAAGCTCAAGGTCGATTGGATCGGATCTCTGCCTCTCCCAACTACTGGCCACCGCCTCTGTCTTGGTTGTCTTCCAAACAACTTTCCCACACAGCACATTGTCCAGAATTCCTGAGGATGCACAGCGGTAGCAGTCTACCTTTGGGGAAATTTCTTCAAAAGGTCAAGGTGGATTGGATCAGATCTCTGCCTCTCCCAATTACTGGCAGACACCACCCTTGCCGCCACTGCTGCTGTCACCGCTGCTGCTGCTACCCCCATTTCAGTTCTCTCCCACACACTTTTCTCACACAGCATGCTGTCAGGAATTCCTGAGCATGCGCGGCAGTAGCAGCCTACCTTAGGAAATTTTTTCCAAAGTTCAAGGTGGATTGGATCAGATCTCTGCCTCTCCCAAATACTGTTCGCTGCCACCACCCCTGCTGCTGTTGCTGTCCTCCTGGTTCTCCCCTGAGCACCTTTCTTACATGGTATGACGTCTATAATTTCTAAGCATGTGAGGCAGAAGCAGTCCCCCTTCATGGAGATTTTTTTCCAAAAGTTCAAGGTGTATTGGATAAGATTTGTCTGCATTTCCTGAATCCTGGCTGCTGCCACCGCCATCTTGGCCCCTCTCCAATATTTTTAATAAAAGAAGACAGTATGTGTGTTTTAAAGAGGTTGTGAGATCGATCACTCAGCAGCAATGAATTTTATCTCCCCTCCAAGAGCGGAGGCCCACAGCCTCACTGCGTAGAGCAAGATCTGCTGTTCTGAGCACACCTTGGCCCCCAGCACAGCATAGAGGAGTGCAGTGGCCAGGTGCACTGAGTTCCCCGGGGAGCGTGGCTGGGCTTCCCACCCACACAGCTGGGCTCCCTCCAACACTCCTGGATCATTTTTCTTACAACGTATGTTGTTAAGAGTTCCCCAGCTTGCGTGGCTGAAGCGGTCTTTTCCCTAAACTCTTCTGGGATGTTCTTCAAAAAAATCACTTTTCTTGTGTGGTGGGCACCTCGTTGTCATCTTGCTTCTAATTCTGCCATTATCCATTCTCTCTCCTGTGTTTTAGATAGGAAGTCATGGCTGTAAATGCCTCCTTAAGTTGTCCCAATCAGATATTAAACCAAAATCTGGTGTCTAGGGCTTCTCCCAGGAATGCATATCCTATTAGGCAGCTGCTGTCTTGCTTTACTCTCCTTGTTACAGTATTTTAAAATGAGTTTGTCTAGCTCTTGCAAAGCATTGAGCCATCACTCAAATGAAAACTTTTTCTTTGTTCTTTTAGTTTGAGTATATGGCACAGTCTTCTAACAAAGGTCAGGAGAGGACAGGGAAATGATATCAGTTTCGGCTGGAGCTCAGGTTATAAAGGATTAATATGAGACTGATTCATAACTGATTAAAAAGAACAACAATTCTTCCTGCTCAATGATAGACTAAGTATACATGGTTATCATCTATTCACTTGAAACTACAGTGAAATGATAGCCAAAAGGAAAACATAATAGCAATAATAAAGAGGAGGGTGCTACTATTTCTAACAATCATTAGAAAATAGAACACAATGAATTTCTAAGTTATGTAACTAAGGGAAAACCCTCTATCCAAGGATACACAGGAAGGAAGCTGCTGCCAAGAAACAAATCTATTTGCCCTCTAGGCCCCTAAAGAGGCTCAAAAACAGACATTTCAAGCATTTCAAAGAGGAAGGAGAACAGAGCTGCAGAGGATTGATTGAAGTAGATGGAAGAGTTATCCCTACCAAATCTTGTCAGCTTCTGACTACATAATACAACTATGGGCATTTATCCCTCAGCAAGTACAAAAAATGTTTTTCTCTAAAGAAAACTATGTCTGTGAAAGACAAGCCTTGGCACAGCAGAGCAAAGCACAGCAGATGCTGGCTTTTCAGGACCACAAGTCTGGTGGACAGGGCTCTGCCCACCAATGGCCAGGGCAAACCTTAGGTTCATAACTCCAATTAGAGATGTGTGCAAAAACACAAGCGTTTTGCTGAACCATTTTAAAATGTGGCAATTTATGTAGACATTTGAACAGAATCTGAAATATGAATTCCTTAATTCAAAATTAATAGTTAAATTCCAATTACCTGCCTGACACTGTTATAAGTAGTTTAAAGAGAAATAAAGAAGAAAAATAGAAAATAAAAATGGAAAAGATGATAATTTTTTATGCATTGCCATAGGAGTAGTTGCTGAAAGCATTATTTATGCAAAGGCTTAAAGATGTGCAAACAGTCCTAGTGGACACCTTTTTTAAAAAAAATTAAAGTAAAAATAGTAAAAGAAACAGCCTCAAGATCACACCATGCTTAAATATTCAGAATCGAGCGTAGGAGTATATATGTTTAGTACAGAGTGAAGGTATTAACAGATGAGGTTTAGAGGATTAACATGAGGCTAGATTATGTAGGGCCATGTAAGTCATTGCTAAAACTTTGGCTTTTTTACATTCAATAAAGCACACAAATCTTAAGGATACGGTTCAATAAATATCGACAGTGAATGGTCCTATGTAACAAAAGGCCAGATCAAGATGAAAAAACTTGCCCCTCTCTCCAGAAAGTTTCTTGTGCCTCTTTCCACATAATTCCCCTCCAACGAGGCAACCAATCATTTAATTTCTATTATCATAGATTGGTCAGGTATTTTCTTGAATATTATTTACACACAATCTTCCAGCATATCCTTTCTGCTCTTTGGGTTCTTTAGCTTGACATAGAATGTGAGGCATAAAAATGATTATATCCATAGTTTCTTTTCTTTTGTTGAAGAGTAGTATTCAATTTTATAAATAAACATACTTCATTTATAGTAGTATTGATAAACATAGAGGGTTATCGACAGTCAAGTGCACAAGTTTTCCTTGTATATATATTTCATTTTGGGACACACATAAGAGAAGAATCGCTAGGTCATAATATGGTTACATATTTAAGTATATTGGAAATCATTCAACTATTATACTATTTTGTGCTCCTGCCAACAATATGTGAATGTCGCAGTTGTTCCTCATCCTTCCCAGTACACCATATTGTTGACCCTTATTTATTTAACTGGTTAATAATAATGCAAAATTTATGAATAGTTAGGCTTCACAAATATTCTTTCTGAAGTATATTTTACAATGCTTTAACTCCTCTTTTAATTGGGATGTTTGATTCTAATTATTGATTTGTGGACATTATTTGTACATTTTGATATTATTTTTTTTTGCAGGCCTCTGTACTTCAAATATTTTCTCCCAACATGTAGCTTTGTTTTCATTTTCTTAATGACCTCTTTGTATTTGTTTTGATTTTGCTCAGAGTATTATGATAAATGAATTTTTGCCAAATTTTTTGCATTTAAAATTTGTTTTTAGTTTGATCACATTGTAATAAGAAAATGTATTCTTATGAATTCAATATTTTTGAAACATATTGATATTAGCATCTTTAACCCAAATATTTTTAAGTGCAATAGAAAAATAATATGAATTCTACCAATACTGGACATTCCATAGTATCAATTATTTCAAATATGATGATAGTATTGTTCAAATCTTCCTAAGCCGGGCGTGGTGGCGCATGCTTGTAATATCCGCACTTTGGAGGCAGAGACGGGAGGATCACACAGGTTCGAAGCCAGCTGCGCTGACTTAAGAGACCCTGTTTCCAAATGAAAAGTATAAAAAAATAGGTCTGGGAGTGTAGCCCAGATGTAGAAGGGCTTCCAGGAACCCCAGTACCACACACACAAAAAATCTTCCTAAGGTTAACAAGGCAAGAACTTCCACTTTTACTATTTCTCAGCGTTGTACTAGAAGTTCTAACCAGTGTGATATAACATGAAAAAAAATCCATATTACAAAATAAGGAGGAAAACTCTCTCTCACCTTGAATGATATGGTCATCTACATAAAAATACTACTGAAACAAGCTATTTTTTAGGATAGAAAGTCAGGAAATAAACTGTATTCATATACTTGAATTTCCATCATATCTTGATTATAAATAATTTGGAAATAGTTTTAAAATTGTCATTTAAAGCAACACCAAAATAATCTATTAAATAAATGAAAAACTTGATTATGTTCACAATTTGGAAGAAAAATATACTTCACTTCTAAACATAGAGGCATAGTTCAATATGATTTAAATCAAGATCTCATTAGAATTTATTTTGTGGAGATTGATGAGTTTATTCTACAATGTGTAGGAGAATTAAAAGGTCACGGAAGGCTGCTGTGTACATGTATGTTTGTATCACTTTGAACATCACTATGATTTATAATTAAAATGCATCAATAAATGTATAACATAATAAGAAAATAAAATAAAGGCAATATATAATTTCTCAATATAGGTCCACAGTTATTAAGGCAGTATACTATTGACTTAAGGATGTACATAGAGCAGTAGAAAGGATAGAATCCAGAAACAAATGTGTGGAGAATGTGACTGCCAAAAACAGGCAATATTTGACTTAAAAGCTTCTAAGAGTCATAGAAAGCTACAATCAGATAGCTGAACTTGCTGAAAGCAGCCTGTTCCTTTGAGGTAAACATTCCTGTGTTTCTCACCAGAGTCAACATCCAAATATTCCACTTGTCAAACATTGTCTCAAGGATCTTCTGCACATCCTCTGCGGTTTTATTGCTAACCATTATCTCAAAGACTTTCTGCAGCTATCCTGAGCTTTACGCGTTAGAGTTTACCCCTTCATCTCTCTGCACGTTTACTATTTAAACATTACCTCCTGGCCTCTGAACATAAGCAGCAGCATCAAAAACTCAACAATGAAATCTGTGGACTAGTGTCTAGCAAGGCCTTCATCTAAGAGAAATCAATCTGCTCTGTGTCTGCATCACTCTTTTTCTCCACGGTGTTCCACAGCACGGTACCAACATATATGTACATATTTACAATTAAATGATTTTCTACCAAGATGTTAATTTAAACAGTGCTGGGGAAAAGTAGACTTATTTGAAAAAAAATGAAATAAAATAACTCTTTATTGTGCTCTCATACTTTTACAACTTTTAAAGTCAATTATACACCTAACTATTAAACTTCTAACAGGTAACTTAGAAAAAATTGTTTAGAAAAAAAAACTCTTTTTGGTAAGTCGCCAAAATAAGTAAAAGAAAAAATGATAAAATGAACTTCATCAAAATTAAAATTGTCTGATTTTCCAAGGACACATTAAAATTAAAAATTAAGTTACATTGGAAGAAAATATTTGTAAAATGACAAAACATTTGTATGTGAGATATGTAAAAACTACTAAAATTTAAAAATACTCGAAAATATTTTGGCAATTTTTTGTTAGTATGAGCATATACTTTATAGAAGCTAGAAATTTTAATTATAAAAATTTACCTGTGAGATGTAAAAATATATGTCCACCCAAAAAGCTCTAAGCAGGTATTCATGTAATCCTCAAACAATGAAAATACCTTTTCTTAAAGTAATGAATAAATTAACTGTGGTTCATATATACACAATTGAAGGCCACTCAACAGTAAAAGAGAAGAGAGTGCCACATTCAACAACACATCTAATGTACAGAAACACACTGAACAAAAGAAAACCAATGCAAAAGGGTCCTATTCTATGATTCCAACTGCAGGAAATTAAAGAGCTGGCAAAACTAATCTATAATGAGAGAAGGTCACCTTGAGTCAGGAGTGGGAGTAGATTAACCATATAACTATAAAAAAGATAAACTTTTAGGACTAATGAAAGTACATAATTTTTAAATTATTAGATTGTTTTTAAGAGTATATACATTTAATTTGACTTGCTAATAGTACCCTTAAATGGTACATTTTATTATATGTAAAATAAGTTTAATAAGATTTTAAAAATTAAGTCAGTTTACAATATTACTTATATTTATAGAGGATTCGAGACATTAAAATAATCTGTTGTTTGTCCATTACCTAAATATGCCAGCAGCTCTGTTCCCTTTGATACATAATCAACTTAACATACAGATATTTACTAGAAAATTACTTCAAGCACTATTGAATATAACCCATAGGCATCCGAACCATTTACAAAGGATGAGCTTGAGATAAAAATAAATATTGATTTAATATTTTTTACAGAAATCTCTACCCTTCCAATAAAATTCTTATATAAATTTTCATATATATATAAGCTTACCCAATTAGAAAAATTTGTGATTCATGTGTAAATATATAAATAACTATTAACAGAATAACATTAAGAATCTAGTTTGCTTCAGCTATAAAAATAAGCAAATTTCTAGTGGTAGACATAGGTAAAAATCCATGAAATGGAGTATCATTCATTCTGAATGTTCTTATAGGTCTTAATTGCTTTCTTTGAGCAGTATAGTGTCTACATAGTCTGCTATTTCCTTCACCAGACCTTTGGATGTGGTGGAAAAGGGGTGGAAAACATTAAATCTTAGGACAGAGTACAAGAGTTGCTTTTTTTGTTGCAAATAAAGTTAGGAACAGGGATTGTGGCTTTGAAAATGTTGAACACATTTTAACATAAGTTTGAAATTTTGTTTATTTATAGTACTGTAAGCACTTATGACTGACTTGAGGCAAAGAAGAGATCTGACCATTTTGTGAGTTTCTAGAAATCTTGTTTGAAGAACAACTGTGAGCCTAAGAGTTGGAAATTACATTAAAGCAAAGAATGCAGGCCATGCTCCTGTGTTCTACAGCAAGGAGGAACAATTCCTTGGAAACTTGTTTGGACTTTAAAATGTACAATAGGAGTGAGAGTTATATTTCCCAGTAAGAAAACACACACATACACACACACACACACACACACACACACACACACACACACACTTAGAGGAGAATTGAAAAGTCTATGTACTGATTAATCAATAGTAAGTTAGAGTTTTTTAAACTTTTAAAAATGGAAGTCACAGCACAGACTATACTTTACATGGCAATGCTTATCACAGGCACACATAGGTGCACATACAGGCAGATACATGCACACCTCAAATATTTCACCAACCTTTAGTTATTCTCAGTTACCTATTTTTCCTTTTTAATACATGTTGAGTTTTATATTAATTTTCTTCCTTTAAAGTACATAGAATTCAGATTGTACAAATCAATTTAAAAAACTATCAAATACATACAAGCAAAGCTAATAATGTTTATGAATTTAGTCCAAGTATTTTTTATCCTGGAAAAAAAGAAAGATGATAAATATAGTTAAATTAGAACTAGGAAATTGCTGAAACAACTAACCATTTTTTAAAATCCAAATGTGTTCTTGACCCTTTACTAGGCAATTTAAGTATATGATTCTATTCATGTATATGTTATCAGTGCAAAAGAGAAAAGGTACAAAAATCATAAAAAAGAGATAAAGTCTGAGGCTAAGAATCTGTGTCTGAGAAAACCAAGAAAGCATTTCTTTGACCACTACATGACTTTCTAACAACAGTTTTCAGTGCTGGAAATTACATCCATTCTACTACCACTGTGCCTTAGGGAAAAAGATGGTAAGCTTCATCAAAATAACTTTAATTGTTTCTTCCTTCTCAGATGATGGACATTGTGAGATAGCAATGCAATTTAAAAATGGTTTTGATAGGGCAAGAATTTACTCATCTGAATCTACTGTCATTAGAAAAGCAAAGGGCTGAATAGCTATGAATTGACTTTATTTTTGACTATCTAGATTGAGTATGAAGATATTAATAACCATTGGTAAGTAAAATTAACAAATCACTTTTTGTTCCAGATATTTTGAGACATTATAATGAATGTACATTGGCTGTTATACAATTTGATAAGATGCATAATCTTAGGAAATAATAGAAAACTGGAAATTCCAAAAATCACATTTCATTTATGCTATAATATAATCTCTTAAAATTCATAGTTATTTCACAATAAGAAAAAATATGGAAAAACTTAGAGCAAAATAAACTAACATCCATGTAAAAAATATAGAGTATTTTTTACAAAAATACTCTATAGTCTTGGTTAGTACAGATCTATATATTTCAAATATTTAAAATAAGTCTTCAAAATTTACCTTCATTTATGAAAGGCAATTATTATTTTAGGATGAAGTATGTTCAGTCTACTATAAAAACAGTGGCTGGAAATAAATTCCTCAAAAGTGCTGCTAAACATTAAAAATTAACGTACAATGAGTGCTCATCTCTCATCTATTTTAAAATGAAGTCAAGAGCAAATACATTTCAGAGAAATATACTCAGTTCATTAAATCCAAAGTATGATTCAGGTACTAGATTTACAGCATTTAAAAAAATCTGTTCTCATGTAATTTATAGTCTACTGATAAGATTTGGGATAAAAAAAGAATACCTATATAAATTAATATATAGTAGCACATCAATATTTTGGATAAAAATAAAATAGGAAGGGGAGAAAGAGATTCTGAGTGTTTATAATTTTAAATAAAGACATAGTAGAAGATGAAGACTACTCATATGTACTTGAAAGAGTTTACTTACATGAGGGAAAACCAGTAACCTGGTTTTCCTTCACTTACAGTATCTAAATTTAGAATAATACATTTATAACGTGTGACTTCTTGGAAAATATTATGTAAGTTATGTTACAAAAGACTAAACACTTCCTGCTGTGTGATGTAATAGCGTGAGTTCCTCACCTGAAGGATCTTTACTACTTTGATCCAGACAGTATGTGATGATGCAGACAAAGAAAAACCTGAGCCTTAATTTGTTTCTCTGTGCTAGAGGATAAGTTTTAGCTTTAACCAATCAAATAGTGATTGGATATACTTTTTCGAAAGTACTCATGATAAGTACTTTACTTACTAAATTATAGAAATAAAATCAAAACACTGTAAGATCATGGATTGAATTATAACTTACAAATTCAATATGTTTTGACAAAAAGAAATTATTACAAATTTCTTAAATAAATAGAAGTCAAAATGATGTAATTTACAACTGACATAATTATGGACAAAGGTTTCTGCTTTTGTTTTCTATTTGTTTTTGCTTTTATTTTTGAAATTTAGCAATAATGCTGTTCTGCTTTTCTTTTAATCCCTCTAATTGAGTAGTACAGATCACAATAAAATATACTTTCAAAAGCCTAGTTTGCTCAAGTTATACTTAAGTTATTTTTCTTTATCATAACTTATTAGGAACATAACTTGGAATTATAACATGCAGGAGGAGCCTTTTCTAAACCTGACTCTTAATTAGAATATATATTATACCCTTTGAAATTTAAAAATAATCTTTAGGTAGAATGACCATTTTCCATGATGTTTATTCTGCCTATCCAAGAGCAAAAAAAAAAAAAATTTCCATCTTCCAATGTCTTCAATTTCTTCTTTTAATGTTTTATAATTTTCATTGTATAGGTCTTTTATTTCTTTGGTTGTGTTTATTCCTAGGTATTTTATTGGTTTTGAGGTTATTGTGAATGGAATTGTTTAATGTATTTCTTTCTCCATGGATTCATAGCAAATAGAAAAGCTACTAATTTTGTTAGGTTGATTTTTGTATCCTGCTACTTTGATGAATTGGTTAATCAGCTCTAGTGGTTTTTTGGTTGAGTTTTTTGGGTGTTCTAGTTATAGCATCATGTCATCTGCAAACAAAGATAATTTTAATTCTTTTACTATTTTAATTACTTTCATATCCTTCTCTTGTCATATTGCTCTGGCAAGAGTCTCAAAGACTATATTAAATTCCATATAATCCCAAAGTAAATGGAAATTACATAAAGAATTTAAACAACAATAAATTTTGGCAAGGATGTGGGGAAATAAAACTCTTTCACACTGTTGATAGGATTGCAAACTAGTTCAGCTACTGTGGAGATCAGTGTGGAGATCCCTTAGAAAACTGGGAATGGATCCACCATATGATGCAGCTATACCCCTACTGGGTATCTTTCCAAAGGGACTGAAACCAGAGAACTACAGTAACATATGCATACCCATATTCATTGCAGCACAATCACAATGGCCAAACTATGGAACCAACCTAGATATCTACCAACAGATGAATGAATTACAAATTATGGGAAACATACACAATGGAATTCTACTCAGTAATAAAAAAAGAACAAAATTATGTCATTTGTAAGAAAATGGAAGGACCTCGAGAACATTATGTTAAATGAAATTTGCCAATCACAGAAAGTGAAGGGTTATATATTTTCTCTAATGTGTGTAGGATAGGGAGTAAATGAGATACAAAGGGGTCTTCAGATAATGAAGGAGAAACCTCAGTGGAGCCAGGGAGGAGATTTAAGGTTTAGAGGAGGAAGAAAACTGAGGTTCATAATGGAAATGCTACCATAGACTATGTATACACAAGTGAATACACCAATGTTGATCTTGGTGCTTTGTATTTAGAGGAAGGGAAATAGGAAGGTGAGATGGGGCTCGCCAAGTTCTATGTGCTTGTATGTCATTGTCAACATGATTTACATTATGATGTGAGACTATAATGCACCAATATAAAAATAAAAAATAATAATATTCTTTATGAAATAGAGTTTTAAAAATCTAGTTATTGTATGAAGTTCCTAAATGGTAAAATATTGACTAACTTAAAGAGGGCTTCATTATATAGTTTATCTACTTACCTCAGTTTCAATAATTTTTATAATAATATATATTAATCTCACACTAATTATTGATGTGCAATTTGTTAATAGTGTGATTCGAAGGCTATTTATATAATCCTATATTTTATTTAAATATTAATTATGGCTAATTATACAATTTGAGTAATGATTATAAATGACATTGTCTTCTATCTGTTGCTCCAAGCTTCATAACTATTTCTTGAAACCACCACCAACACTTCAAGTTTACTGCTGCCATTTATAGCAATTAGCTCTAGGGGAAATACTAAATGTTTGAGAAATAAAATTTAAATGCCTTTCTAGTACATTAAAAAATATAGGCTTCTGTTTTGGCAGAATTTGTCCTTATAAATATCAGATGATAAGTCAATGTAAGCTCCAAATAAAGAGTCATTAGTCATTTACCATTTAATGGTAAAACTCCATTAAACTCACACAAATTGAAGAAATAATCTAAGATAAAATAATGGACAAAAGATATAAATAGAAATTTTAAAGCAGAGTAAGCTCAAGTGATCGATATAACTATAAATAAATGGCAAATTCACTAATAGTCATGGAAATAAAATTTAAATTAGATAAAGTCAGATAACTGTTCCAATTAGACTGAAAAAAACTTTGAAAGTGTTTTATTATTTATTGGTGGCAGGTATGTGGGAAAAAGAATTTTTTCAATAAATCAATATGGAAAAATTAATTGTTCAGCCTTTTGGGGAGCAATATTTCACTTTTCATTAAATTACTTCTAGGCATACTATTTAATTTGTCAATTCTATTTCTGAGAATATACCCCACAGAAATAACAACTCAATAAAGTTATAAGTAGTTACATGGTTAAACTTTGTAAGGGCACAAACTAGTGACAATTGCTAAAGAAATTTTGACACAGTCAACCTTGGAAAAAAGGAGGGCCATAAATAACCATGTCCCTGATATGCTCTTCTCTCTTCCCAAGAATCTAGCCAAGTTAAGGGAACAATGAGAGAAAGTGTGAACCATAATGTTCCATTACATACCTCAGAAGAAGAGAGAAAGCTAGAGTCTTCTCTGGAAATCTGCTTTCCTCCACGAAGGCCAAGCTTCTTGGAAAGGGGATCAAGTGATGGGACAAATCCAGTAAGGAAATGATGTCACTGCTTCTGTAGCCTAGTAACTCAACTTTTAAAATTCCCACTCCATGTGGTACCCGGGGTAGAGCAGAGCTCTGGGGAAAGGGTAAGTGCTGACTCAGCCAGCCACCATTGGACAATACCTTTTGAAGGAGGCACTACTTTGTGAGGAGAAAGCACCTGCGACTTCATGAGAAATGGAGATGCTTTGTAAAGGGTTGCTGCTACCACAGATGCTGCTGATGCTGTTAAAAGTGCTTTGGCATGAGTGACACAGAGTCAGAATAGAGAACCAGGGCAGTTCCGGGAGAAAAAGATCTCCTCAATATCATCCAACCACATCTTGTTTTAATTGGTAGTTTTGAGCAAAAGCATTACAGAGATTGATTAATCACAAAAGCCATCAATGGGATCGTAGAGTAAATGAAGAGTAAACAAGATAATCAGGATGATTCAGGGAAAGACAATAAGACAATCATAGCTAAGTCATGGAACAAAAGGATAGACAATATAGAAAAGGAAGAAATGGTCAGGGTTCCTTCTTATAGGTCAGGGCCTCAGCTTATTGGTTCCATTCAGTTCTTGGAAATTTGCTTGTGTGCAAACAATCTCCACTTGGGTGGGCAGTTTGTGCCCCTCCCAAGCTGGACTGAGGTGAACTTAGGGCTGATGAGTAAGAAGGCCTCCAATAGTGCTGCTTGTCCAGCCCATCACCACTGCTCATTCCCCATTAAGTGTTTTTCAATAAAGCACCTCTCATCCCATCTCTGGATGCCTTCCTTGGTCTCTCAGCAACCTTTCCTAATGCATTAGCATCATTTGGCTATGGACAAAACACATGATTATAGACATATTCTTAAAAAGTAGATTTGAGTTGTACAAGATTAATCATTTTATTTCTGTTAGATAGTTTTGAGGACAAAATAAAACAAAAAGGAACAAACAATATAATTATAACTTCATAAGTCAAACCTAATTTTCAAATCCTATTTATATATTTGAGCAGCCTCATATACTATTATGAGTTCTTAAAAGTACGTGTGAGGAGTACATACACTGCCTATAAAAACAGAGACAAAGGGATAGAAATTGTCTTCATGTCCCAAGTTAATATAAGTAGAATCCCTGGAGATATATGGTAGACTGCACACAGTTTCACATGGAGGATACGCATTGACTGAAGTTCTGTGTAGAGGAAAATAAACCCAGCTTAGTTTAACAAGATTCCCAGATCATCCAACAATCTACTAGGGTGTTATCGACAGAATGATCATGTCTCCCTAAAATCATACATTAAAGCCCTAATGCTCAAAGTGATAATGTTGGAAGATTGGCCTTTAGGTGACATTTGGGTCAAGAGGGTCAGGCACTCCAAATGTAATTAATACCTTTATAAGAAGAGACACCAAAGAGCTACTTGCTCTATCTGCGATATGAGGACACCTTAAGAAGTGATAATGTGAGCCAAAAAGACCATCATCTCCAAAATATGATTGTGCTTTCACCTAAATCTTGGACATCTGTCTTCCAAAACTACAAGTAAGAAATCTGGGCGTGGTGGCACATACTTATAATCTCAGTTCTTGAGAGGCTGAGACAGGAGGAGCACATGGGTTTGGAACTAGCCTCAGCTGCTTAGTGAAGCTCTCAGCAACTTAGTGAGACCCTGTTTCTGAATAAAATAAAAAATAGTTCTAGGGTAGTCAAGAGGTAGAAGGTCCTTGGTTCCCAATTACAATATCAAAAAGACAAACAAAAAAATCTACAAGTCAAAATTTAAGTTTTTTAAACTACACTGTATGTATTTTGTTATGGCAACCTGCACAGACTCATACATTGGCTATAACAGGTACACAATGATATATCAAATATTTTTAAAATTTATGTTTTAAATATAATAATTTTTATAATGATTTTGGGGCAAATAAGTCTATAATTGTAATTTGACACAATTGTCATAATATGATGATTATTGAAGCTATAACAGTTTGTAGGGAAGCAGTAGAGAAACAGTGGTTTTGAGCAGAAATTTTAAAAAAAATTCAGCCAGGCGTGGTGGCGCACGCTTGTAATCCCAGCATTTGGGAGGCTGAGACCAGTGGATCGCACTTCGCTGACAGCCTCAGCTAGTGAGGCCCTCGGCAACTCAGTGAGACCCGGTTTCAAAATAAAGAATAAAAAAATAGGGCAGGGGCTGTAGCTCAGAGGTAGAATGCCCCTGGGTTCCATCCCCAGACCCTCAAAAAAAAATAAAATTCAAAATAATGACATTAGATAGGTTGGGGTTTTACACACACACATACCAACCAAGCAATTCTCCATCACTATTAAAAGACAGTGGAATTAAAATATATTTTTCTTAGGGAGAAAAATAAACCACTGGAGAACTAAGAAAGTATAAACAGTTTTGCACAGACTGGCAGTTTGCTTACTTTGAGAAAGATGCATAAATTTTGATTAAAGTAGATTATAGATTTATGGGTAAAGGTGGCTTAGATGATGTTGAAATGCTCATTCACTATGAAAATATGTTTTTGTACTAGAGACTGAACTCAGAGGCAGTCTGCCTCTGATATACACTTATATACACTCCTGACACTTTTTATTTTTTATTTTGACATAGAGACTCACAAGGTTGCTGAGACTCGCCCTAAGTAGTTGCTTAGGCTGGTCTCAAACCCTTGATCCTCCTGTGTCAGCCTCTCAAGTACTGGGATCATAGGAGTACATCACAATGCCTGCTTCTTCTTTTTTCTTGCCATTTGTTTTTATAGTTTATTTTCCCAAAATCAGGTCCTTATAATAGTACTTAAATTTAGTTTACTTGAGAGGGACATTAGTAGAGAAAGGGCTGGGGGACCAAACCCATATAGAGAGAGGAATGTAGTCAATGAGATTATATTATTATACTAACTCCCACAGAAAGCCAACTGGTAGCTGGAGCTACCCATGGGGAATCTCTGAGAAATGCTATAAAACATTCATTTTAGGATTATCTTACCCAATGTGTGCATGGAATTTGCAGTATGGTGTCATCAGTTCCCAAGTGGTATTATTTGAGGGCTGGTCCTGGAGAGTGTTAATTCCCCAACTTTAGCAATTTTCTGTCAATATCAGCACACTCGCTTTCCACTGTGCCAGGGGAAAATTATTAGTTTTAGAGAAACCAATAATACCAGGCAGAGAACCCTAAAACAATTAAGTCCTGATGGGTATGGCAGAAAACTAACAGTATCTGATATTATCTTGATACTCTACTAAGGAGTTTGAACTTTATATATTACAGAAAATGAGAAAGGATTTTTCTTTTAAGTAAAGAAAATTACCAGACTACATGATCTTTTATAAAATAATTCTGACAACAATACTGAGACTGAAGTCTTAGGTGGAGAGTGGAGCATGATGATACATATCCAGGTGAAAAATAAACTATTGCTTCTAGTATGACAATAGGAAATGGGAGAGGAATACATAGATTAGTAGTAGCATCCCTGCAGTTAATAAATTACAGACTTTATTATTATTATTATTATTATTATTATTATTATTATTATTTATTACATTCATTATTATATAATGCAAACCCAGGGATAGATAATACTCTAATAAGTTACTAAAATGTATAAATTAATTGGCTAGTTAAATGGTGATAGGATTTTACCAGGTAGGGAATTTTGAAGGAAAATCTGGTTAGCATTAAAAATGCTTAAGTTTTCAGGTAAATTTACTTACTTGGAAGTTCTTGGGGATTATTCTAAGAGGGCTATGTAGTACACAAGTTGTACTGGAGTTCTGAAAATAAGTAGAAGCTCGAGGAAACAAATATGTGCAAAGTCCTCATATTGTATAAGCAAAAATCTGCTTATCTCTTCTTCTTGATGTACTCTGACTTGAAAATCTTGGTTCTAATTTTCAACAAATTAAAATTGATGTGTTAGAAAAAAGCGAACTTGAAGTAACACAAGTTAGATTTAAATCTAGATTTGCCATCAATTAATTGTAACACTGGAATAGAGGAAATTCAAAATGAAGATATTGACATTTTATCTGTGCTTGCAAGTTTACTATGTGGGAGGGGAGGGGGATTAGTCCGTGTAATTGTGTCATGTTTATTATAAACAAGTTCTATTGAGCTATGTGGGGGGTGGAAACTAAAGTGCTTTCTCCTACTTTCTCCTCTCCACTTCCAGACATCACTTCTGACAAGAAACAGGCTGAGGTTTTCCCCACACAAATCAACCAAGCCATTCTCTGGCAGGATCCATCTGGGTGTTTTTCAGTTTAATTCAATAACTGGTACTGCCTACTTGGGGACAGCATCATATTACACAGGGAGAGGGTTCAGGCCCATAAGACTGTCTTCTACTTCAGAAGAGTTTCAAGAAGAACACTGTCATCTATACTCTGACCTACTGGTTTTAAATCAGAAGATTCTACAAACTCCTCCTTGGGTTTGATTAATTTGGGATAGCTTAGGGAAATACTTTACTTATTATAAAGTATATTATAAAAGATACAGATAAACAACCAAGTGGAAGATATATAGAGAGTGAAGTATGGGAGAATGGGCACAGAAATTATTACTCCAGGCTCCCTATCATCCAAAACTTCTGCATGTCTAACTAAAGATTCTCTGAACCTGGTCATTTTAATGATTTTATAGAAGTTTCATTCCATAGGTATGATTGAATAAATCATTGACCACTGGTGATCAACTCAAACTTCAGTCCCTATCTCTTCCCTGGATGTTGGGTTCAGGGCTGAAGCTCCAGTTCTTGAATCATGCCTTGGTCTTTTCAGTGTCCATCCCTTGCCTCCCCTGCCCTTTGAAGCTATACAGATGTACCTAGTCACCAGTCATCTTATTAGCTTAGTAAAATACAAAAAATCTCTTATCTTTCAGGAGATTCCAAGATTTTAGGAGCTGTAAGCCAGGAAACTGGCAAATTTACGTAAGAAAGAAAAAAAATTCTTAATGTCCGATTTTATGTTATGACTTGCCAAAATTGTTTAATCTCCAAATATAAATTACAGAAGCTAATACAATGTCACATAATTTTTAAATTACAGTACCAAATTTGGGGAATTTAAGCGATAGAAAGCTATCTTCTACCTTATGGTACACTATGCATGTATTTTTGAGTGATATGGATTGGGGTTGTATGTTTTACTTCGCAAAAGGAAATTATCCCTAAGAAATGTAGAGACAGTTTGCAAGGATTTGACATAGATGGAGAGCCCTGTACAGTACAAATGAAAGAGTTCAGAGCTTTTAAATTGCACTATGTAAACCAAGGAGCCTGGTTAAATAACAGAGCCATCCTTCTTCCTTTTTCCAAATAAATTGGATTTTTAAAAAAATGCTGACTTAGTAAAACTGTTTTAAAAAGCATGTTTTCTGAAGAAACATGAAATTTAATTATTATCATGTGAAACTTACCAAGAAAATGTGACTGTTGTGTTTTACATGAGTGAGCAGGGTAACATAGTAATAAAATATAGTAATAATTATTCAAAAATCAAAAGAATAGGCAGCAATGCTATGATGGGTGACTTCTCTCTGGGATTATTTGTCTATGTCTATTTGATATGTAAAAAGATAGGAACAGGAAAGGCACAAATCCACTTATGAGAGATTGACTTAAAACAGAAAAAGGATTTATTGAAGAAATGTATGCATTAAAAATTAAGTTCAAAGGCCTCTTTTTTCATATTAACTGGCATTCATCTCCTCTAAGATTTAATCTGCTCAACAGACTTGAGCCGCGTTTTTACAAGGCAACAATAAAGGACTGCAATTAAAAACATCTTAAATTTGACTTTGCAAACTGTTTAAAGCTTTTCCAGAGGAAATAATGTGTGTCTTATACAACAGTCCATTCTTCATTCTCTCCTAAATTAGCTGCATAATATGTGAGCAAATTTCCATGCCTAGTTAGAACTCATTATTCAGTGAAGTCTCTGGAATTAGGATTTTTTAATCAATTTTTTTCCCTTTGCCCTTTAAGCATCTTTCCAATTTAAACAGTCACTAAGAACATTGATATTATTGTACTCATTAATTTCCACTTCTTTTGGATGAAATGCAAGAAGCATGAATTTTTCACATTGATCATTTATATAGGTACACATCTTAAATATATTATTGTAAAAAAACAATAACTAGCATGGCAATTGCAAACTTGCAAATGTGATGTGTGAAGAGTATGACTTAGAGATGATTGAATGAAGGGTAAATACTCAACAAGCTAAAAAAGAATAAGGAAGTATAAAGTTTAAATTTTCAATCTGTTACTTAAATATTTTAAATTTCTTTCTCAGGGACGATCATTTTCTTGATTTGATTTTAAGATGGTTTTAGCATTGTTGCTGCTGCTGTTTCAATAGCAACTCCAATCTGTGTCCATGTCAAGTCATAATGGGATACTATCAAATAGGAGCCTTTTCTCTTGCTCATTTTTGTGCCCTGGATTTCCAGATGCAAGCCTGACAATTAAAGAATTCATATGGAGCATATCTGTTTGATGTAAATCTGAGTGTCTGCATATCATTTAATGTTTTCTACTTGTTTGCTAGGGGATTTGTAGCAGGTCAACAGGCAATATTAAAATAATTGTGTTTCAGAAAGAGCAACAGCTCTTTTAACAAGATCCAACTAGGATAATGAGATCTTTTCTACCAGGAAAATAATATTTAGGGAGCGATATCTAAACAGCTAAAGAATCTAGCAGAGAAAAATAATGTAGTACTGGTTCTATGATAACAAGAACCAACTATTCTAAATATATGCCTATGAATGATTATTACTAAGAACAATGAGAAAAAACACTGTTTAAGATTTTGGTCAGTTTAGATTATAACATTTGGTGTTTACCTGTTTGTAGGATTTAATCTTTAGAAACTTTAAACATGCCATTAGCAATGTAGTAGTGTTATCTAATGCATTAGATTAATGAAAGATTTAAATAACCGTATTTTAAAAGTGAAAATGTGTTTAATACTTTTCTTTTACTAAAAGGCTTTGACTCAATGTTCAAATTATTCAACTTTATCATATTGATAAAATTAAAAAGGCAGTAAACTGAATGGTTTCAAAGGATACTCGGTCATGTGAGTATGTGATTTTTGCCCTTGTAAGAGTACAAGCCTGGGTTTTCAAAGCCAATCTCTAAGATTTTTTATTGACTGCTTAAAATCAATAAACTGGTCATTGGGGCTATAACCAAATGACAGTGAGTAATATTATCATCAGAATGCCACAATCTAGCTGTAAGATTATTTTAGTATCTAATTCCTTCAACTCTAAAATCATGAGAAACTAATGATGAGAAATCAAGGCAATGGGGTTGAAAAGAGATTAAAACATGTTCTTTTCTCCATCGATCTCCATTCTGCTGAATGTCTTCAGTCCCTCTGCTAATTCAAGAAAGAAGCTGCCCATGACCAGTGCCCCCTCCCAACTGAGGTTTGTTCAGCTACATTTCTCCTCTGAATTTTGAAAAGCATTGTTCCTCAAATTGCCTTTTCTTTTCTATCACTACATTATTATCAAGCAATGGTTGCCTTAGCAACTCTTTAATAGGCTGCAACTCTCAAAACTTGCTGTTTCTGGAGCCAGTCTTCAGACAGACTTCATAATAGAGCCAGTAGCTCTTCTTAATAAATATGCAAAACATAATTTTTATTAGAAAACTAATTGTGTAGCTAAAGTATTTAAAATTTTGATTATACATTTAAAAGTTAGCTAAATGTATTTATCAAAAAATTAATTTTTGTTTGACAAAACAATAAAGAATAATGAAATGCTACCATTTACCGAGTATTGCATTATCTTAAATTTTTTGATCTAAGAAGTATGGATATGCAGTATTATTTTTTACATTTATCAAAGGATAAACTGACATTCACAAAGATTAGCTCAGTAGCATGTTAGTATTTAATAACTAACAACTCTATGAAAACTAAAAGTGTGTAGATTATTTATATATATATAAAATTTTATTATAAATAGTACTGAAATAAAATACATGTATCACACATTAATTATATAAAACAAATTTGTTGTATATAATTAATGTTATATAATTATATAGTTATATAATTATATATAAAGTTATATATAAATATATATATATATAAAGTTATATATAAAGTTATATAATTTTATATAATTAATGTTAAGCTTATGGTATTTAAATTTATGTTTGTTTGTTTGTTGGTTGGTTGGTTGGTACTGGGGTTCCTGGAAACCCTTCTACCTCCCGGCTACACTCCCAGACCTATCTTATATTTTTATTTGGAAACAGGTTCTCTTAAGCCAGCAAGAATGGCTTGGAAACTGTGCGATCCTCCTGTCTCTGCCTCCCAATTGCGGGGATTACAAGCATGCACCACCACGCCTGGCCCTGGTATTTAAATTTTAATGATCACTGGCTGAGTTTCATAATTGACTTGAATTCCTAAAAATTAAAAAATCAGCATTTGTAATCTAGTTCTAGTTTGCTCATGAGGGTAGTTATTTGTTGGGTGACACTGTTTCTAAGGCCTGCAATATTTGGATGTAATAGAACAACCAAAGGATGAAAATCAAAGAAATGTGGCTATAGAGCTATCTTAGAAGTTCAAAGAAAGACTTTCTTGGCTATTCAAGTTTACTTCACACTCCTTTGACATGATTCTGTCTGCTTATGGTTTCCTTGCCAAGTCTATTCTCAGGACCCAGTACCTATCTTCACTAGAGTTTTCTGGTATAAGTAAAACCTTAACTTGTTCCATCTCAGCTCATGGACTGACATCTACTTTCATGATGTTAGTTGCCTGGCAGTTTCTCTTCTCATCTTTGACTCCATGGATGTTTTCCCCCTTGAATAGACCTCTGCTCAGTTTGTACTGTCACTCTGAGTCTGATTGAACTGTGAATACCTCTCTTCCTTTCTTTGGTTGCCAGAATTTGCAAAGTGTTCTGGGAAAAGAATGTCAAAACAAAGTTAGAGCATGGAACTCTTGGAGCCTAAGGACAGGTACCAGCATCTTCAGAGATGCTGCAGGACAGCCTCACCATCACTGCTAGGTGGTGAATCTTATTCATCTAGGAGGTGACTCTTCTTTTAGACCCTTCCTTATTAGCTTTTCATTACCTCCCTTCAAGTATTCTCAGGCGATCTGGTTCCTTCTTCCCATATCATTTTTTCACCTGGGACTATCTTCCCCCATGACTGTGTCCACAATTATCAGGTTGAACGGACATGTTCCATAACACTTTCTCCTTTCAATCTATTACATCTTTGCTCTCTCATAGCATTTTATCATGCCTGCACTAATCATCAATAATAATTAATTTCAAAATATATTTGTGGAATTATTTGCATGTGCTAGGTACTAACATATGTATTATCAATATAGAAATAAAATGTACCCGGGAAATACTAGTTTGCCAAAAGGATACATTCTGGGAACACAAAGACTGATGACAAAGTACTGCAATAGGGGAAATTGTTTTAAGAGGAGTAAGACAATTTTTTCTTGCCGATCTTCACATTTCTTAACACAGGAACCAAGCTAGCTTGATTCTACTCAAGATCAATCATACCATCAACTAAAATGAAAGAGAATTTTAATTCTATCATCAGAAGAGAAAAATCAAATGCATTTTTATCCATTTGTATTTATCTCAGTAATGTATCAGTGACATTACTGCCAAGTGCTAAATGTAGAGATGGAGGTAAGTGATCCTATCTAAACTTAAAATATCCTAAAGGGAATATTTGGATTCAACAAACACTTATGAAGCATTTACTCTGTGACAGGTGCTAGCTAGAGATTTTTAAAATGGCATTTAATCTTTGCTACAACCTCCTATTTTAAGCATGAGAAAACAAAGTTATCTTATAAATTAGTACCTCTTAAAAACTTGACCATGTGCTGGGCGTGGTGGCGCAAGCTTGTAATCCCATCACTCAGGAGACTGACACCATAGGATCCCAGTTTGCGGACAGCGTCAGCCACTTAGTGAGGCCCTTTGCAACTCAGTGAGACCCTGTTTCAAACTAAGGAACAAAAAATAGTGCTGGGGATGTAGCTCAGAGGTAGAATGCCCCTGGGTTCCATCCCTAATACCAAAAAAAAATTTTTTTTGGCCATGTCAACTAGAAAAAATAATACAAACAACAATGTTCATGCATAGTCATTTAAAACACACTGACTGCCAGGTGTGGTGGCATACCCTTGTAATCCCAACATTCTGGAGGTGGAGTCTGCAGGATTGTGGTTCCAGAACAGCCGCAGCTACTTAGTGAGGCCCTTCCCAAGTCAATGAGAGCCTTTTTCAAAAATTAAAAAGGCTAATAATTAGGGCTACTGGTATAGCTTGGATATATAAGACCTCTGGGTTCCATCTGTAGTACCCCAATATATATATATATTGTATATATATTGTATATATACTGTCTATATACAATGATTCTGTGGTTGATTCAACACAGACAGCCAATGTTTTCCAAGAGAGATTACAAGTATTTTCCTTTTACTGTTGTGTTGATTTGTTTGTGTAGAAAGAGAAACACATTGGAACAGGCTGATGTGAGTGAAGTCCAAATAATTGCCTTAAAACTTGGATGGTATCCCATTTCACCCTTTAAACACTCATGAAATTCAAAGCAGAGGAAATCTACCAAGAGGCAATACTAAGGTTTTAGCCCTCTCTGTATTTGTAATTGTTTGCTTTTCTTTGCCCTATGAATTCTTTATGATTTAGAATATCAAAAAAGCACCAACAGTTGCAGTAGATAAAAGATCCTCCACCATGTGCAATCCATGGGGAGAACACCATTGGAGACCAAAGGAGCGCGCTGACCTTTCTCGGTGCATTCACTCCAGGTAGGAAGTAAGGATTTCATAGTAGTCACTTCAATATCATCACAAAGCACCTCATCTCTGAAATATTTGTCCCTCACTAGGTATCACATATCCATTTTTCTAAAGTATTTCTATTTTCAATTTGTGTTTAGCTATGATTGTTGTTACTCATAAAATATGAACCTTATAACTAAGAAGTCATATATTATTTGATTTGTGTCCCAATAGTTCACATAAGAATAGCATATCCATAATGTCAAGGAGGAGTTATCATCTATTAAGTTTGTAAAAAATTAAATATATAGGAGTTTATATTTTGAGAAAATATTTATACATAATAAAACAAATCCTGTATTTATAGAATGTCTTACTCATGCTTATAATATACTTTGAATATTTTTAAGAATATAGGTACATTCAAAACCAATGCACCAAGAAAATATATCTCTTTCCCATAGCTAGAATGTCAGCAGAGAAATATTTCTAGAATTATATCCACCCAGAAGAGTTTTAAAGAGATTTAAAAAATATCTAATTATATATGAAGGCCTTCTGGAGAATCTTGAATGGTGACATATTGAATTTGTAACAGAAAATGAATATATAAATGTATAAAACATAGAAAATAAGTTATTTTCTTGGTAGTTTAAGTCATCAGAGAAAGACAGGGCAGATTTTTAAAGAATCCTCATATCTTATTTTCTCTGATTCCATGGTGTTCTTTTAAAGAGATTGAAAAAGACTAGAATTCATTACAAGTCCTTAATTGCTAGTTTCTCTACAAAATAGATGTTTATGTGCAGGCTTCAGAATAGCTACCATTCATTTGAGGGAGATCTTGTACAGCCGAAGTTTAAATAAACAGCAATGTTTTACTAAGTTTGCAAAAGCATAATTAGTCCTAGAGGCACAATATTTTTAAGCGTCAAATACTTGTTCTCCAGCTGTACGTGTGGTTGTGTGGTTTCAGAAGCAGCTTTTTGCCATCACAGTGAAGCCCAAGCCTTTTCATGACTGACAAGCACTGTTTTTATGTGTGTGCTCACAGAGATGGAACAGCACGTGTCCACAGCCTTTTGATGGAGGCTTCTGCTGCCTTTTTTTTTTTAATTCAGTAGTGCATACAAAAACTTCAAAATTGATTCCATGGGGGCCATGTAGCATTAATTTTTGTTTGTTCTGTCATGCAATTATATTAGAGAAATGAAGTAACTGATCAGAAAATTCACAGGTGGGCATAAATGGTGTTTAAACAAATCTTTCTTACAAAACTGTATTAGGGTCCATTGGGGATTATAATACTCTTCTATTCTTTTCTAACAATACCTTAGTAGAAGTCATTTCTAAGTATTTGAAGGTTTTTAAGAATCAAATGACTTATTTGGGTGTGTCTCTATAAGACCTTTGTAAGTGATACCGATTTATCATAGCTAATTTAATTGGTAAGGCTTTGTGTTTTGTGGGACTTTGTTTATTTTTGTTGTGGTTGTTTGTTTGTGGTACTGATAATTGAACCCAAGTGCACTCTACCTCTGTGCTATACCCCTAGACCTTTATATTTTCTTCTTTTAAGTTGGGGTCTCACAAAGCTACCCAGGCTAGCCTAGAATTTGAGATCTTCCAGTCTCAGCCTTCCAAGTGCTGGGATTATAGGCATGCATTTCCATGACTAGCTTCAATTGTATCCCATCAGAGTTAGTGAAACTAAAGTTAGCAGCCACGGCATGAAGTGCCAACTGCATGACAACCAATAGTCTGTGCTCTGTAACATGGCAAGTGTGTGTATTTATAGTCATATTCACTTAAAATCATAAAATGTGTGATTATTCATATAATGAATCCAAAATGTTTACCCATCCTTTGGCCTAAATCCACTTTAGAAAAAAAGTATAGGTTGGGCTGGGTGGCGCACGCTTGTAATCCCCGCGCTTGGGGGGCAGAGACAGGAGGATCGCACAGGTTCTAAGCCCGCGCGTGCGCTGGCTTAGGAGACCCTGTTTCCAAATAAAAATGTAAAAATAGGTCTGGGATTGTGGCCCGGAGGTAGAAGGGCTTCCAGGAACCCCAGTACCACAAAAAAAAAAAAAAAAGAAAGAAAGAAAGTATAATATAGATACATGATAAATAAATGAATAGACAAATAGATGATAGAAATCTTTACCCATTAAAATGATACTAGCAATATATTTATGTAGAAACATGCCAATGATTTATAGTTAATAGAAAATTTTAATATCAGCTTTGTATATGGCAACAATTTATTGTGGAGTTGTTGACATTGCATCATCTTGGAATGTTTTTTCCTTCTATTAACACTATTTAAATTATATTTGTATTTAAAGATAAGCCAAATATTACTGTCTGCATGAGACTCACCCTGCTTCATCATATGGATATAACTTTTTATGGATCATGAATTTTTATTTTTAAATACCCTTCATCAAATAGCAGATATTTGAAGTTCATGAGTATGATAAATAGTGTTATCCATATTCCATATTAAGGGAAAAAAGAACTAGGTATTCTAAGATCTCACTGAGTTGGAGCCAGAGTTCTCTTATCATGTCTCTATTAAAACTTTTATTAAAATATATAATAGTCTTCTGACTCTAAAGAACAGAAGGATCTACTATTCATGACAATTTTTAATATGATAGTGATAGAGCAATAAAATTATAAATGCACAACAAAGACACTGAGAAAGCATAGAGAAATTTGATGGAGAAGTAGTGGCTAAACAGGCAAAGCTAAAAAAGTTAAACCTAGAAATGGTAAAGCCCAAAGTATGTACAATGGGACCGAGGGCCAAAAAGAGGGTTATGTTAAGAGCATAAATTTACATGCCTAGAGAAATGAGAAACTATTAGAAATCCCGTGTTGAGAAGATTGACATAATAAGTTCTACATTTTTAAATATAAATGAGATCTAGGGAAATATTTGGAATACATGTTAAAAGATTTAGGTTTAGTAAACCCAATATATCAAAAAAGTATTTATAGAAAAGACAAAAATATAAATTAAAATGAGCAAAAGATATAAGTAGCCAAATGGACAAAATAGCAACAAATGCCTATTAAATATAAAATAAATTTTAAAATATCAATAAAACATGTTTTGCCTATAAGACTTCATAAATAAGATTGTCTAATATATATGATTTAATACTCTGTAGCCATTAAAATGATATTAGCTATATACTGATGTATAAAAAATGTCAGTGATTTATAATTAATAGAAAATATGGGTTTCAACATACTATATATTGATTATTAAACATTTTTATAATGACTATGAGTGCCTGCATGCACATGTGTGTGTGGGGGCTCAACAATAAAATTGGGAATAATTTGCTCCCAAGAAGTTGACAGATTGCACTGAGCTGTGCATTTGCTCTACATAGTGAATCCAATCAGATAAGTTACTCTGGAGCTTACTTAGATTATCTTGTATATTTTGATGTATTGTCCTTTGAATACTCATCCATCTTTCTTCTGAGATCCTTGCGCTCAGGAATTCCATTTTACATTTCTTATTTCCAAGATGTTCTAACAGCTAATAGAAACTCAGAACTCAGTTGTGTGTGTGTGTGCGTGCGTGTGTGTGCGTGCGTGCGTGCGTGCGTGCGTGCGTGTGTGTGCTTTACTGTGAATTGAACCCGGGCCATTCTCTTTTCATGCTACAGTGCTACACACCCAGTTCTATATTATTTTTATTTTTTATTTGTCTTTGGTTTTGAAAAGAGTCCTTCTAGTTTCTGAGAGTTGAGTCTTATTGTATTGCTGAGACTGTCCTCAATCCTGCAATCCTCCTGTTTTAGCCTACCAAGTACGAGAATTAAAGACATGTGCTACCTTACCCAGCTTGATTTTACTTTCTTAAATAGAATTGTTGCTCTTTGCTGACAGAAAACATTTCAAACTTTGTTTACTCTTACTCCATTTGGCACAGTACTAAGTATAGGATAGAGTTCAGTACATTTAACATTTTTATATACTTTTATGGGTGCATCATGGTCTCACATCATAATGTAAATCATGTTGATAGTGACATGCACACAGCACTTGGTGGGCTTTCTTTTTCTTTTTTTCTTTTTTTTTTTTTTTTTTAGTGGTACTGGGGTTTCTGGAAGCCCTTCTACCTCCGGGCTACACTCCCAGACCCATTTTTACATTTTTATTTGGAAACAGGGTCTCCTAAACCAGTGCGTGCGGCTGGCTTCGAACCTGCGCGATCCTCCTGTCTCTGCCTCCCAAGCGCGGGGATTACAAGCGTGCACCACCACGCCCGGCTTGGTGGGCTTTCTTGATTGATAGTCTTAATAGTTTGCATTCATTATTTTAAAAATCAGAATAGATTCATAACTTTATGATTTCAAAAGTAGTTTTTCTATCAGGTGATAATATGATGTAATTATTTCTTCTAGTATTTTATTCTGTGCCAACACACATACACACACACACACACACACACACACACCCCTAGTGCATTACAATGGCCGATTGCTGATGAAATATTCTAATTTCTACAGTATAACATTTACCCAAATTTACTTTCTTTTTGTGGTACTGGGGATTGAACACAGGGACATTCTACCACCAAGCTACACCCCCGGCCCTATTTTTTATTTTTATTTTTAGAACAGGGTCTCATTAAGTTGTAGAGGGCCTCACTAAGTATTTGAGGATGGCTGCAACCCCGTAATCCTTCTGTCTCAGCCTCCCAAGTACTGAGCTTACAAGTGTGGGCCATGATGCCTGACTCAAATTTATTTGATATAAACAGTAAGAATAATAATTTGGCTTACATCAGTTAGACATTGTTTTAATTTTTTAATTGGTTCAATGCTTTCAGAGAGAATATGGAAGTTGTTGTATCTACTCAAACAGCCTAACATTATTAAGAGAAAAAATTATTTCAAAATTAGGGTAACATGAAGTAGAATTTAGCCAAGCAAATTTCAGTAAAAGACACTAATATCTAAAACAATGGCATCTTTTTTATAATAACTAAAAGTGACTTTGATATATTTTGAAATGATCTATGTCTATGCATTATTTAGTACAACCTTCCCAAATATCCTAGAAGAAAACTCTCACATTTTATAATAAGGAAATTAGAACAAAGGGAGGTTAAATGAGACAAGCAAAACACAGTAACCAAACTAAAGTTCAAACTCAGTTTTGTCTGGCATCACATCAAAGTACATATTCTTTACTACCAAACCAAAATACATTTTCTAATAACTTTTCCAAAGTGTATTCTTTAACAGCATAAATATTTTTAAGCATAAAAATATATTAGATCCTCTTTTAGGTATTGTCAAAATACAGATAAATAAGTCAAAAATTTTATAATCTCATTTCCTATCAATGTGCCATTTATTATCTTTCCATATGGCTAGGATAATATCACTAAGTACATGAAACATAACAGTTTGTAAGGAAATGATTGGATAGATGTAGAGCACTCTGAGTTCACCAGACAAAAGCATCCTATGAGTTTAAAATATTGTAAGTTTTGTGAATTACTACAAAAACACCATGGCCCTTTTATATTTGTCAGATACTTTGACTTTACTTTTTATGTGTAATCTTCCATTCCTTTATTTTGCTAAATCTTTCAATCTACTCATTTTTAAGAGGAATTAAGTATATAGGTTTACCAGTCCATGTAGACTTAAATTAGCATCTAAGATTATACATAAAGGCTATTGAACCTTAGAAGGAAAGGACACGTGAGCCATTCTACAAAAGGACTTGTACACAAAGAGACAGAACATTTTAATGCTGAGCTGCACAGCTGCAATTTTGAATGTCTTCTCATCTTGGCGGAGAATATATTTCATCTTAGGGACACAATATTCAGGAAGAAGGGGTTCCCCACATAGATCAACTGTGACTTATTATGTTATGCACTAATATACACTTATTTTGCACTCAGAACATTTATAAAAACATCAAATGGTACTATGCTATTTTATAAAAGAATACTTAAAGATAAAAGCAAAGACAAACCACTTTTCCCAAAAATACTGTTTGTTTTTATTCTTTATTAGCTCTTATCTAAAAGATAAAAGCTTAGTAATATTTCCTTAAACCTAACTGATGTTCAAGTTTTTGTGTGATCCCTGTTATTTTTCATTTCTTTGATGTTTAAGAATGCACTCAAAATTTTCATTTTATGCTTTAATTTATATTTTACGTTTATACACATTTATACATTATGCTGACCTGGTAATTTTTAGCTTAGCTACATTATACACTGATGTTTTAAAAACTATCACAGGTTATCCGTGGTCATTGAATATAAAATTATAAAGTTTTAATCAAATTAAAATTTTAATGTTTCAAGAATCGCCTTATAAAGAAAAGAAGGTAGTAGATAGCACGACTGTCAGATCAAAGAGTTCCCCCCAAAAGATACAGGTTTGACCCAAAAAGAAGATAAAGCCATTTGAGACTTGCCTTTAAACAGAATAATAAAAATAGGAAGAAAGCACTAAAACAGTATGTCAGAGAAAAAGCTCATGGCACTTGCACACAATGAGACACACAGGCCAATGGAACAGAAAATAAGATGCAGAAAAAAATCTTCAAAATGTTTACAAATTGCTTTTTGAAAACGGTGCCAAAAGCATATGTTAAAAAAAAGACAGCCTTTAAAGAAATGGTGCTTGAAAAACTGGTTACCTACCCACTTATAGAAATATGGAATGAAAACCCAGTTCCTCACTCGGCATAAGAGTCAGCTCAAGATGAATCAAAGACCTAGAAATTAGATCAGAGATTTAAATTACTACACGAGGGCAAAGGATCAACATTCCAACAATTGGCACTGTTAAAAACGTTCTCAATAAGAACCTCATAGCTCAGGAAATTAAAGACCTAATAAGTGGTATGGCTTTAATTTTAAAAGTTTCTGTTCAGCAAAGGAAACTATCAAGTGTCTAAATAGAGCCTACAGAATGGGAGATCTTTTTCCAGCTACTCTTCTGATAGAAGACTAACATCTAGAATATATAAAGAACATAAAAGACAACATTAAGAAAACCAAATAACCCAATCAAGATATGGGAAATTGAACTAAGTAGACACCTCACAAAATAAGAAATACAAATGGACAATAACTATCATAAAGAATCAAACAACAGTAAGTCCAGGATGTGAAGAAATAGCAACTCTCCTACACTGTTGGTTGGAATGCAAATTAGTGCATCCACAGTGAAGATCAATGTGGAGATTCCTCAGAAAACTAGAAATGGATCTACCATATGATCCAGTGATACCACACTTGGATATCTTTCCAAAAATCTGAAATCGGAATATTTTAGTAATTTATGGATATCCATGTTTGTAGCAGAACAATTCACACTAGGCAAATTATGAGACCAACCTATGTGTTCATCAACAGATGAATAAATTACAAAATTATGGGATACAAATACAATGGAATTCTACTCAGCAATAAAGAATAATATTGTGTCATTTTCTGGAAAATAGATTAATATAAATATTATTATGTTAAATGAGATTAGCCAGTCAGATAACATGAAGGGTCATATGTTTTCTCTCGCTTGCAAAAGATAGCAAGTAATTGGGATACCAAAGGAACTTTATACATTGAAGGAGAAACTACACTGCAGCAAGGGAAGTAGTCTAGGGTAGGGTGGGAGTTGGAGAAGAAGGAAAATTAAATGAAGGAAGCATTTTTATTGATAATACATACATATGTGAGAATACCAGTGCCAATCTCAATATCGTGTACAAGGAAGGGAAAGAGCCAGGCTATAACTCACCCAGCGCTGTGTACGTGTTTGTCACAATCACTGTGAACTACATTATGATGTGAGACTACAATTTACCAATAAAAGAATATAAAAAAAGAAAATGAAAGAAATCTAGATGTAATTAGGAGAATAGTATGCAAAAGGGGAGGAGGAAATTTGAGGAAACGCCACAGGAATAAGTTATTTTAATGACATTTAAATGAATAAGATTTTGTTTGGTTTAGCTTAATTAATGCTATATTGATGTATTGAAATTTTTATTAATATGGGATTCTCAAGATAATATGGGATCATCCAGTATACTCATATTACTGAAGAGCTCAGAATGTCTTATACTTCAGAAACTGTTGTGAGTTCTATTTGGCCTAGCACTTCCTTCATATTTAGATAGACACAATCCTCTGCCATTTATGACTAATATAAGAACATCATCACCAAACCATTATAAATCAGTTAATGAAATACCATGTTCCTTCTGTTTACTAATACATAATAACAGCCCATACTTTCCTGGAATATAAAAATGTTTTCAGTAAATGCTTTTTTAAATGAATGAATGAAGAAAAGATGTAAATAGGAAATGAAAGAAGATGTGAACATATTTTTAAATTACTACCAGTAAAGTGTATGTCATAAAGTTTATTTGGTAGAATTAAATGAGTTCATACATGCAACCTGCTTAAAATAATATTTAGAAATTTATAAATACTCTCTAATAGCCACAGTTATGATTTATTCATACAGAAGTTAGAAGTTATGGCCAAATAGATTGAGAAACATACTGACTCTTAGGATTTTTTAGTTGGGTTTAGAACAAATCATATTCTAAAAAGGGTCATAAAATCCATTAGATTCTAAAAGGCAATCATATTTAAAGTATAAGAATCTACCAGGAACGGCATGCCTGAGAATGCAGAGTTTCTCACATGATTGTAAGTGATGAGTGGAGTTTCAATAAGGTCTTACACTGTGTAGTGGTTTGGTTTTAAAATATCCCCCTACCCCTCAAAAAAGCCAGAGAGCCATGTTGGAAGGGGTGTTGGTTGTCAGAGGGTTCCTGGTAGTATAACCTTGGAGATTATATTAGGTCCCATCTTCCATTGTTCTCTCTCTTGGTTAATGCCTTCTTGATGTTCCCCTCTCTGCTTCCCTACACCATGCCCTGAGCTCTGCAGACTCATGATGACATGGGATGAATCCTGAAATCTTCAAAATCTGTAAGCAAATAAACTCCTTCCTCTAAGTTTTGTGTTTCCAGGCTTACTGGATCACAGCAGTGAGCATGCTGGCTGAGACACTCAGTGTCTGGGAATATACGAAATGAATCAAATGAGTGAAGAACAGTGCTCCCATGCTGGGTATGGTTGCACATGCTTGTAACCCAGTACTTGGGAGACTGCGGCTGGAGGATCAGTTTCACAGCCATCCTCAATTATTTAGTAAGGTCTTCGGCAACTTAGTGAGACCCTGCCTCAAAATGAAAAATAAAACTAGGACTGGGGGTTTAGCTCAGAGATAAAATGCCCAGGGTTCAATCCCTGGTGCTGAAAAAGGAAAGAAAAGAAAAGAAGAGAAGAGAAGAGAAGAGAAGAGAAGAGAAGAGAAGAGAAGAGAAGAGAAGAGAAGAGAGAGAGAAAGAGAGAGAGAGAAGCACTCACAAGAGCATGTAACCTCAGAGGATCTAGCATTAGAGCAGACTTCCCTGCAGAATTAGCAGTGAAGGCATTAGCACACAGCTTTGTGCAACATCAACCATGCTGTCCTCTGCTCAAACTTCTGACTCTCTATTTCCTCTCTATCCATCCAGTGAGACAATTTCTGGCCATCAGGTACCACAGGGTGATAGAAAAGGCTTACAGTGATGACTTTTTGACTTCTTCCTATGTACTTGCACTGCATCCGGGTCTGCTGAGCCAGAGAAGAAAAAGAGTAGCTGTACCCACAAAAGTTTGGTCTTTTCAGGGTTTGTTCTTATTTACTTAAAAGCAAGTATGCTATTTTAGTGACATGTTCTTGTGGTTGTAGGGGTTTATGTCACACTGAGTACTTTTGTTTTTCTGTCCAGTTTTCTTTGTTCACCATGGTCATTTTGGGCCAACAGAATTTCTCAAAGGACATTATTCCTATCTCTACTACCTTGCTGTAGGCTTAAGAAAACAATAGCATTGCAGGGCATCTCTTCCAGTTTCAGCCACGGGGTGCTATTTGTCAGCAGTGGAAGAAATGAACATAGCTTTAAGGAGTATATTCATCATCTTTCAGTTGTCCTCTACTCGAGTTGTCCCCAGCCCTTCAATATGAATTGATTTGTACATCTCTTTTCTACTCTTTTCCCTCCACACTTTAAAGTCTTTTACTTAAAATGACATACATACTTTGGACATTATTTTTTAGAAGTTTCCTCTAAAAGATAATTAATCCTACTCACCTTGTTTTATTCGATGATAAGAACAATTTTAATACTGGTTCTTTAACAGGTGCATTTATTTGGTCCAATCATGAGGTATTTTTCAGGTTGACTTATTTTTACTTTAGTCACTTAAAATGTTGAACTGATACTTTAATGCTACTACTTTGGTGGTCCCTGATTAGCAACATCATAAATGTTAACTCCTACCAAGAGTGGTGGCACACGCTTATAATTCCAGTACTTGGGAGGCTGAGACAGGAGAATTGGGGTTCATGGCCAGCCTCAGTTACTTAGTGAGACTCTCTGTAGGTTAGTGAGATCTTGTTTCAAAATAAAGAATAAAATTGGGCTAGGGATGTAGCTCAGAGATAATAAGCCACTGGGTTCAATTTCAGTACCGAAAAAAAAAAAAAAGTTAACTCCTCCATTTTTATTCCTGATCATTGAGTACCACTTTTATCTTTATTTTTAGATACCAAAAATATCATTTATTTTTATCTGTGGTCATTAATGAACAAAAACATATTTCTTCTAAGCTACTACAACTCAGATTATTTATCCATGATCTCAAAGGGGGAACTTAACATACAAACAAAAGTTTAGATCCACTTTGATGGATATATTTTATTTTGCTGCTTATAATAATTCTAATTATTCTTGTATTATCATAAAATACACAACACTAAATATAAGTAGTGCAACAATCAAAACTAAAAGCCAAATCAAAATAGTATATATCAAATAAAAATGTTTATTACAACTTCAAGTAACATGATATAAAACATTGGAACAATATTTATTTTTTTAAATACTCAATATTTTCATAAAAATAGGCAAAAGATTAAGAAGAGATATTTATACCATGCAAAAGAGATAAACAATTCTTATCCAATATACTTGAACAACTCAGGAAAAGGAATAATAATACAGCAAAAGTAGATTAAAATATCTTTTCCTTTCATAAAAGGAAATATTAATGAGCAATTAAAGTCATAAAAATAGATCTACCTTCTGAGAATCACAAAAATCAAAGACTTTAATGAGATATAGTTTATGCCTCCTAGATTGAAGACTAATTTTTGACAAAATCAAGTATTATTAAGACTAGAGGAAGACTACTTACTAGTAAGTATATAGTTTGTTTAGACAACTTTTGAAAACACTTTGGCAGTTTGCTGCTGTGACATATGCTAGAACCATTGATCACACTTCTACACATATACTGTAGAGAAATTTTTGTATTTTGGATGAGTAGGCAGTCACTGGAATGTTTGCAATAGCACTATTCAAAATAGCAAAATCTCAGAATCAATACACATATTTATCAAAAGGAAATTGGACAGATAAATTGGGATAGTGTCATAAAATAAAATAGTCTAAAGAAATGAAAACTTAATGAACTATAGTTTTATGCATCAACATGAATGAAGTTTGGCAGGTGATCATGTTGAGTTAATAAAAAGCAAGGCACAAGGCTATACTTGTGATATTATTTTGATGAAGTTCAAAGCAATAATAAAAACTATATCATTTCTGTATTGCTGGAACAAAAATATGTACAGTCAATATTGGAAAATATATTGCTTAGTTATATTCCACATTGACATTAAAATCCATATGTAAGAATACGATGAACTAAAAATTCAGAATAAGCATTATTCTGTGAGGGAGATAGATGCATTGAAGGAAGGTCACATAGGGAGTTTAGATAATGTTGGTTTAATCTATTTCTTAAGTAGAAAGTGACAAGCATGTCAGTTTGTTTTCATTATTATGCTTTATAACTATACATAAAGGTCATTGTATATATATATATATATATATATATATATATATATAAATTATCATAGATATCTATAGTTTTATATACATAAATCTAATTCCCATAGCTCTATGTATATGCCAAATATTGCAAAATAATAATTTACTGTGTTAAAAAAGTAAGTATGGATGCTCACTTAAATAGGAGTATTGGTAATGTATGTTCTGAGCATGGGGAAAATAGCTCGACATTCAAAATTCACTCACCAAATAATCAACATACAAGATATTAAGGACTGATAGGTTTGTTTATTTGTTTATGGACTGGGTATTAAACCCAAGTCTGTTCAACCTCAGAGTTATATCCCCAGCCCTTATTCTATTTTTTTTTTTAAATTTTGACACAGGGTCTCACTAAGTCACAGAGGGCCTTGATAAGTTGATGAGGCTGGCCACAAACTTGCAATCCTTCTGTCTCACTCTAGCAAGTACTGGGATTACAGGTGTGCCACCACACCTGGTCTGATAATGTTCTTATGACAATCATGGAAGTCTTTAAAGATGAGAAAGTAGATGTCTGTGATTATGCATCACAATCAAATCATAGAGGTTGTCAAGCCCACAAACCTTTCTAGAAGGGCTCCTTCAGTATACATCACCACACTGGTCTGGTGCATATCATCTTTGGAGAGCAGATGTATGAGGTGGAAGAAAATGTCAAATGACATGATTTATAGAGGCCTTTGAGGTGTTTTATAATAGTACTGTTACTCAAACAAACTGTGTCTTCTCTATGATGGAGCAAGGATAAACCTCATTAAAGTCAGTAGAAGTTATTACACTGTGGCTCCTGAGTGGATCAGCTAGATCACCCAATTGCTAGAGTTGTTTGAATGTTGAATAACATTTCTATAACTAAATTTCCTTCTAGTCTCAGAAAGTTCTGTTTAAATTACTCTTTGTTTCTGTGGAGCTTGGCTACATAGACTACCTAACTTCTATATTTTTATTTAAAAGAAATATTTTTATTTGAATTTAAAATATTCTAAGATTTAATCTTTCTATAATTCTATCAATATCCCCCCAAATGATTTACAATACATATGAATGCATAGTCCAGTTTTTTTTCTCCAGTGTGTGCATAAATGTTCCCATAACTTTCTTTCCCATTTCATTGGCTGAACTATTTTTTTAAATCATATGAAATTTCCACCTTAATAGTTAAAAATGAATGAATACTGGCAACTTATATTTCCTTACTTTTTGAATGCTGGGAATGTACATACCCCTTAGTGACGATTGCTATATCCCACATCTGGCTACACATTTGCATTTGCACTGCTGACAACCAGCCTGACCTTGATCATAACTGTCACACTTATTTAGAACTTCCTTCAACCCCAGCCCTGACTATAACTGCCATACATCATTCTATTTGATCATTAGCTGGGGACAGTCACTTTTTTTCACTAATTAAAACTCTTGAACCACTGCTTTTCTTTTAGTTTTGATGCACTTGAACTATTGTAATAAAATTGAAAAAAAAATCATGATCCAGGTATAATAATGAAAAATGCATGAGCCAGGTATAGTAGTAAGCACCTATAATCCAAGTACTTGGAAGTTTGAGATGAGAGGATGGTATGTTCAAGGCCAGACTCAACAATTTAAGACCCTATTTCAAAAAAATAAAATTAAATAGAGCTGGGGGGATAGCTCAGGGGTAGAATGCTTCTGGGTTCAAATTTCATTATCTTCCAAAAATGCATAATCTTTAAATACCAAGTGTAAATCTTAACTCTATTTCAGTGGGTTGCACATCTCTTTGCACCCTTCACACATCTATCTTCAATTCTCATTAGTAGCAAACAGGATCATTCCTGGTCAGCTTTCGTTTTTTGCATGATCTCTATAGGAAACTTTATTCATTTCACATCTGTCTAATAAGTACAGAAAACATCTCTTTTAGAACATTTTATCAAAAGAAAATATGTTAACTCTTGATGTAAGATTTTTGAACCATGTGACAAAAATGTACACTTATTCAGATAATAATTTTTAGCTGGGTATGGTGGCCCTTGAGAGGCTGAGGTAGGAATCACATATTTGAGAACACCTTCAGCAACAGAATGAGACTCTCAGCAACCTAGCAAAAACAGTTTCAAAAACAAACAAACAAACAAAGACTAGAATGCCCCAGGCTCCATCCCCAGTACCACACACACAAAAAAAATAGTTTATTGTTTTTCCCTTTTGCTTTGGATAGAAGAAAGGTCAGAGTCAAAATTGGAATTCACTGACACTTAATAAACCTAAAAATCTCTAACTTCAACAGACACATAGACCAATGAAACAGAATAGAAGATGCAGAAACAAATCCACACATTATTATCCAATTTATTTTCAAAAAAGGTGTCAAAAAGATATATTGGAGAAAGATAGCCTTTCAACAAATGATATTGGGAAAAACTGGTTATCTGTATAAAAATTGATTTAATTTCCTACCTCTCACACTGCATGAGAGTCAACTCAAGATGGATCAAAGACCTGGAAATTAGACCAGAGACTTTGAAATTACTATAAAAATATATAGTTTCAAAACTCCAACATATAGTTACATATAGAATCTTCCTCAATAAGACTCCAAAGCTCAGGAAATTAAAACAAAAAAATGAATAAATGGGATGGTTTTAAACTAAAATTTCTGTTCATCAAAGGAAACCATCAGGTGTCTAAAGAGAGAGCATACAGAATGGGAGAAGATCCTTACCACCTATGCCTCTGATAAAGGACTAATTGCTAGGATATGTAAAGTACTTAAAGGACTCAGCATTGAAAAAACAAGCATCTGAATCAAGAAATGGGCAAATAGTTCACAAAATAAGAATACAAATGACCAATTCATACATGAAAAAATATTCAACATAATAAGTAATCAGAAACACGCAAATCAAAGCTACACTGAAGTTCCATCTAACCCTAATCAGAATGGTAATCATCAAGAAGTCCAACAACAATAATTCTGGTCAGGATGTGGGGGAAATAGGAACTCTTTACAATGTTGGTGGTATTTTAAATTAGTGTAGATACTATGGAGATCTGTGTGGAGATTTTTCGGAAAATTAAGAAATGGATCCACCATATGATCCAACTACACCACTCCTTTACAAAAGGTCTGAATCAGAACATTACAGTAATACATACACAGTTTGTAATAGCCAAATTATGGAACCAACTTAGGTGTCCATCAACAGGTGAATGGATTACAAAATTATGGGACATACAATGAAATTCTGCTCAGTAATGAGAACAAAACCGTGTCTTTTGCAGAATGAATGAACCTAGTCAAATTTAAGTTGAGATTAGACAATCACAGAAAGTGAAGGGTCATATGTCTTCTCTCATATGTGGAAGCTAGGGAACAATCTGGGTATGAGAGAGGCTTTAAATAATAAAGGAGAAACCCCCACTGAAGGAAGGGAGGTGGTCTAAAGGAGGGTTGGGGGAGCAGATAGTGAATTAATGATGGCATCACTTCCACTGACATTATGTGTATATGTGAAAATACCAATGCCAGTTTCAATATCCTGTGTGGGGAAGAATCATGGAGAGGGAGCTGGGGGAAATTCACCAACTGTTATGTACATGTATGTCACTATCATTACAATCTACATTTTGATATGAAACTATAATGCATCAATAAAATTATTTTAAAATTCTCTAACCTTAGCTATAATCGTAAGCTTAACTCAAATATGCTTCATTCTACAACTAAATTTAAAATTAAATTCCTATACTGACATTCTTACTGTAACGCATTAATAATTTCACATCTTTTCTAAGGAATAACTAAAATGAATAATAAATTAAGCAAATATTTAAAATATATTAGTATGAATTTAGAGTAATTATACACAAGTAAGCTATAGGCCCACAAAATGAAACTGTTTTTGAAAAACCCCATATGAGTTATTTGAAAAACCCCATATGACTAGTTTGATTTAAAAATAATTTACTGTTATAAATTTCAGATGGGTAGAATAGCTGAAATTATGCTGACAGAATTTTTTAAATAAAAAATTGATAAGATTTAGATAAAAGTAACTTTCACTTTAAATCAGTAGAACTTGAATTCCTTTGTTTTGATTACATGGTTTTTTGTGTGTGATCTGAAAATGAAAAGTGGAGATTTTCACAGCTTTATTGGGGCAAAATTGATGAATAAAATTTATTTGAATTTAGGGCTTAAAAGGCAATATTTGAGATATTTAAATTTATAAATGTATATATGCATTAAAATGATCAAGAAGACTAATTAACACATTCGTTATCTCACATAGTTATTATTTTTTGCGTTTGGTGAGCATACTTGAGATATACTAACCTAGCAAATTTCAAGTATGCAGTACAATATTATTTACTATAGTCATCTACTTTACATTAAATTCCCCACCCTTCCTTCATCTTACAATAGAAAATTTGTACACTTTGGCCCGTCATTATTTTTCTACTCTCCCCACACCCCTGGCATTGAAACCATCTTTCTAGTTTGCTTTTGTGAGCTCAGTGTTTTTGGATTCCACATAAAAATGAAATCATACTATATTTCTTTTTCTGCAACTGGTTTTATTTCATTTGTCATATTTTCTTCCAGTTTTTATCTATTCTGCTACAAATAGCATGTATTTTTATGGTTAAATAATATTCTAGTATGTATATATATATATATGCATACATATGTATTAGATATATTCTAATATATTTTCTATATTTAATTCTAATATATATCACATTTTAATTCATTCACTTGCTGCCAGATACTTAGGCATTTATACATTTTTATCATGAATACATGCACATTTTTCAATCTTAAAAACAGTAAGTCATTGTTCATAGAAAAATATTTCTCCTTCCATCATCTTTTGTTTGGTGCACTATTTTTTGCTTTACATAGGTAAATGTCTACTCAATATCTGCTTTAATATTCACAAATTCAAAATTATGCAAATTAAAATTAGTAAGCCATAGTATACATAGTTTAATGCATTTGAACAAAATTAAGCTAATAACAATTATTTTAGAAACATTTATAATTGAAATGGAGGGAGAAGATTAGGTAAAAAATATCATCATGTGTAATAGGTATCTGCTGATATCAATAGGTGAACTTACAAACTGATTTATCTTTCTAGCATATGACTATAAGATCAGTCCTTCACTAGTGTGTCTATATCATATGTCTCACTTATCAATTAAACACACACATATGAATATATATTTGTCCTTTTTCCTTATGTTTTATGACTGGACTGACCTGAAACCTACATCGTTATAGTCTCACTCCCAGCTTATCGAGTAGCATGGTTCATGTTGCACAAGGTAATAAAATAAGATCATACAGTCCAATCACTGAAAGCACACAAGTGGGAAAAGATGAAATATCATTAGGTCTACTGGCAAGTAGCCTTGTATTTATGAATTGAGGTTCTCAATTCCCACTAGAAGTAAGTAAAAGCATCTGTTACCACATTCTGTTCAAGTGAAGGCGTGTGTTCTGCACGGAATCCCAAAATCAAGTGTTGTATGCAACTCCGTGTTTTGGAAGCTAATTTTTCTCTAGATTTCTTTTATTCTTTGTAACTTAAGTGTTATAGTTTGCAGGCTGCACGCAAAAGGTATGCTTTATTATTTCAAAAATAATCTAATTTAACTCATCTGACAACTTTGCATGTTGACTGAACAAATCAACCTGCTAAGGTTACTTACTTTTATTGTGTCATTTGTTACATGGGTAAACATATTGGCATTTTATCTTTGGAAAATGAGACAAGGACCTATTTTATTGCACTGTTTTTTGTTTGTTTGTTTGTTTTTTTAGAATTGTATGTACTTGTATCTACCATACCAGCTTTCAAGAACAGAATTGTTACTTAATTATTTAAGGGAGATATGTGATATGGGGCATGGGTGAGGCAGTAGTAGAAGATTTTTAAGAACTGAAACTCCAAAGTAGAGACAGGGTTAAAAAGGAGGGACCCTGAAAAGGGTAAGCACAACAACAGCCTTCTCTCTCTTTTAAGTCACCGAGAGATTTGTGCTGTGGTTGAAGAAAAAATTCTGTAAGTACCTGATGGACCTCAAGGATTTTGGAATTCCCTGAGAAGAGGTGCTCTGTGTTGTAGATCAGGGGACAGACCCATACACAACAGAGGTAGCCAGCATTCTCAAAGATCTCTGTGTTTTAATCATTGCAGAAAAGTGGCAGAGCACCTCTGGGCCAGAAAGAGCCCTGTGATTGGAGAAGGATGCCTCAGCGGGAATTTGTACATGTGACCGATAACCAAAAATCTACCATCCCCCATGTCCTGATGATGTACTAACTTCCACAATTGTAAAGAATAAGGAGGAAGTGTACAAATGACAGTCTTAGAATTCTATGTCAGTTCAGTTGAATGGCGACTTGGAAGCAACACGATATTGACTGTCGGAAATTAATCTGAATGCTTCTTGCACACCTGATATTGTATACCGACTTTCAGATTTGTTTTAAGTGCCTATCATAGTGCTTTAGCATTTAGTAAGTACACAGTAAAGATTCCTTAATATTATTATTGGTTAAAATTAAAAGTAAAAGGAACACTGCTATTCTGGCAGGAAAATTTCCAAAGTTTTCAGACATAGAAAATTAGACATAGAAAAATTTAACATAGAAAAATTAGAAAATTAGACATAGAAAATTTGAGGACATAGAAAATCATAATAATATAAATTAAGTTAAATTTAGAAAGTACTTTACTATTATAGTTCCAATATTATGTTCCACAAGTAGCCTATCTACAGAAACTAAGAAATCTAAATATAACATAGTGAAAACCTAATCTCTCTTCCACATGCTTACCAGTCTTGAGTAATTTTGTAGCTGAAATACATAGTAATTTTGTAGCAAATGATGGATTTTTTATGCTGCCTACTATTGAGCTAGAAATTCAGAGTTTAAAATTGTCCTGCATTCAACCCTAGAACAGAGAAAGGTCATTAATGGAAGAATTTATGGAGCCAAAAAATTCTGAATTTTATTTCATAGTAATATAGGCAATATTGTGTTCTTAGTTTCCATAACTATAGCATAGTATCATAAACTGAAACTGGGTGAAAAAAGTATACAGAAATTTTATATATAATATTTACAACCTTTCTGTGAATTAAACATTAATTTAAAATTTACATTTTTGCTTTAAAATGACAAATTATTCTACGTGAACACCTGTTTTACTTGAAGACGTTCAGGACCTAATATTAGGTTGAGCCTGACATAGATTGAATCAAAGTAATATTTAAATCATGTTTTCTGGTTTTCTCAGTATACTTTTTAAATTCAGTTTAAAATAAATTCAGAAAATATGTACAGCCAGCAAATACTTATTGAGTACCTACTTTATACAGTGAGCTTGGGGTATATTAATGAATTGGATATAGATTACTTTTAGTAAGAGCAACAAATACATAATACATAACTATAATTTAAAAGAAAAAGTATGTTTACTGGTAGAGGGACTTAGAATATTATTAGAATTTATAGGAGAGAAAATATGTTCTCAAATATGGAATCAAAAACATTTAAGAAATATTTGAAATGGACCTTGAATTATCATTTGTTTGATAGAATGTATTAATTAGAAAAAGTCATAGAAAAGAATATACTACATAAAGTCACCAGGATATTGCAAGTTTAGAATAAATAAAATTATAGTGAAAAGAAAGGCAGAGTACCATAAAGACAAAATAATGTTATATTCAATTCTACAGTGTTTTGACTTAGAAAGTGATGTCATGACAATAATTTCAAACTTTGCATTCTTCTAGAAACAATGTCTCACTTAAGTACAGAATTTGAAAATGTAACTTTTTCATTTAAGTAGGATGAATTAAAATCCTGTTCCACCCCAAAGAGACAGATGCTGAGGAAGAGAACAAGCCAGCAGCTGAGAAAGTTCAGTGTGAAACCAGATAGTTCATCAAAAGGAAATGTTGGCATATGCCAAGTCATGACATGGGAAATTAGTCTTTTCCAATGACAGAAATTAACAGATTTCGCTGTAGATCAACAGAGTGTGGGGTTATGGGAGCCAGCCATGAAAATTGTGTAGAATAACATATGTTCATCATAAGGAGCACAGATATAATAGGTCAAACTATCATAATCTTATCTAAGAGAGGAATCCAAATTTGCAAGAAAAGCAAATAGGTACAAGCAGCACTTAGTGGTTATCTAAAGATAACGAGGTAGAAAGTTAATTACAATAACTATACCACTGTTCAAATCCACTGATAACTTTATTCATATTCACCAGAACTAAAGGAGCCCCTAACTCACCTTCCGACTTTGTAAGGGATCCATGCGTTGGCAGAAGATACCAATGTTATTGAAAGGGCATTTGAAAGAATGAGAAATCCTTGGTTTAGCAAAGAGTCCATCTGGGATTTATATTTGTGCTCTGAGTACCAAAGGGAAGAGCAAGAGTCTTGCATTGAGAAATGCTGGATGATACAAAAATAAAGCCAAGGTCCCAAAGGTGGTCAATAATAGATGTTTTAATCAAGTTAAACTAAACCACATAATTACCTGTATGCATAAGGAAGTACACTGAAAAGAAGAGAATTCCCTTTACTGCCTTTTCTTCTTCTATCTTCCCAAAGATGGGCAAGTTAAACATTCCCCTGAGTATGTGTCAACTTGGTTAAATAAGCCTTCTTTCTCTGATGACAGATTATCCAAATGAAAAGCCATCATAAATACCTGAGCTCCAATCAGTCTGATTTTAAGTCATAATAAATCTCATGAACCCTGAGAGTCTCCACAGTTGCTGCCTCTGTCCATAGTTACATGCAAATAGGGGCATTGCAAAAAGAATATATTCTTATTAAAACCTAATTATACATATGATACTGAGGGGGGTTTTTTTGTGTGTGTGGTACTGGGGGTGGAACCGAGGGGCATTCTACCTCCAAGCTACACCCTCAGCCCTATATTTTATTCCTTATTTTGAAACAGGGTATCACTGAGTTGCAAAGGCCCTCACTAAGTAGTAGCTTATCATGAACTGGGATCCTCCTGTCTCAGACTCCCAAATGCTGGGATTACAAACATGTGCCACCATGCCCATTTGATACTGAATTTTTAGAACAAGACACAAGTTTTCCAAATTGGAGATTAGCTTTCCACTATTGTCAGACAGTTTTTCAAGTCTAATATGAGAAGACAATACACTATGATGTATTGCAAAATATAAAATATTTATAGTTTATTTAGAATGACTAACCACAGAAATAATATGAATTACATTCCTTGAATTTCATACCTTTTTCCCTAAGATGAGCTCATTCTATATATGAAATCTTTTGTAATTCTCTACATATAAAGTTAATGAACCTCAAATCTGTTAAACACAAAAAGAAGAGAAAGAAAACTAAAAAATATTAACTGGTAAGTAGGTGTCAAGTAAAAAGGTGAATTTTCACATGAATTAATCTTGCTTAAACAGTATCAAAATCATATATGTCTTATATATAATATATGCAAAGGCTAGAACTTTTAAATTCACATTATCAATTAAAGAGCTCAAGATGAATAAATAATCTTATTGGCAAATTATATTTACATTCAAACTGGACAACTTTTTCTAGAACTAAATCCATAAAAATAAGAAAAATATGGGCTGTGATGCGAGAAATCATAATATATATATATATATATATATATATATATATATATATATATATATATATATATATATGGGATATTATGCAATGATAGGATATATATACCAGTTTTTTAGCAGAACATGTCTTAATTATTTCTTTGGAAATCTTCAATTGTCTTCCTATAAATTGAACACTCCCTAAATGGCATTGTATTTGTTTATTTATTTATTTATTTATTTACTTACTTATTTTTGTGGTACTGGGGTTCCTGGAAACTTTTCTACCTCCGGGCTACACTCCCAGACCTATTTTCTATTTTATTTGGAAACAGGGTCTCTTAAGCCAGTGTGGCTGGCTTCGCACCTGCGGGATCCTCCTGTCTCCACCTCCCAAGCGGGGCGATTACAAGCGTGCGCCACCACGCCTGGCTCTAAATGGCATTTTAATACCCTCCACTATCTGGCCTCTTTGAATACTCTGCATCCATATCTAGGTCAAGTGCTTTCCAACTCCAAAGGATTTGTTCTGTTATCATTAAATATAAAATTAAAAGAGGTTTGGGGTACTTATCTTCAGTAATATTCAAACTGATCATATGCAGTTGAAACACAGCTTATAATTTACAGGCAAGTTAGTAAATTAGAAGGAATAACAAGACAAATTTGAGATGATTAATATTTCTGTTTTAATTTTTCAGAAATCAAGCCGGGCGTGGTGTCGCACGCTTGTAATCCCCGTGCTTGGGAGGCGGAGACAGGAGGATCGCGCAGATTCGAAGCCAGCTGCGCTGGTTTAAGAGACCCTGTTTCCAAAAATAAAAAAAAAAAATAGGTCTGGGAGTGTAGCCCGGATATAGAAGGGCTTCCAGGAACCCCAGTACCACCAAAAAAACAAAAAATAAAATAATTTTTCAGAAATCAGCAAAACATAATAAATTACTTTGACAGACATTATATGGACTATTTTGGTGCAATCCAAGAATATAGAAATAATATGAATATAAATATTTCTTAAGATAAAACTAGTTGAAAGTTTTCCATATTATAAAAATTTTTGACTTAACATAAATGAATACTTTTTTAGCTATACTTTTCTGGCAGTCTCTTAGATTCTATAGCAATCTGTAAAGGTGAAGGTCTATTAATAGTATTCTATTATAAAGAACCAAAGAAAACCTTTTTGATTTAGAAAAAATAAATTTCATTATAATGTAATTCTTATTTCAATGTGCAATTTTAAAAAGTATATGTAAGGGGTTAAAAATTAGATAAAGTTCTTGTTTGTTTTATGTACTTAGAGATAAGTGACTTGTAATTACTGGCATTTCAAGTGAAAGTCACATCAGGTTAAGAAAAAAAAGAGTTCAAAAAGGATGGTTAGCATGAGCAAAGACTAATGAGTATCAACTAGGAGATTCATGTAGAAATAAAATTAGGCTCTTTTAGATTTATTTTATAGTATCCATTTTCTCTTTCTTGTTTCAAATTTAATTTGAAATAGCCACATATGACTAGTGGCTTTTATTACTATAGTAGTATAATGTAGTATAATGTAGTGCTAAGTAATTATTTTTTCTATGGTTTTTCTTAGATGATATCCATTACCACTGGCAAATCCTGTCATTACTAACAATTTCAATTCTTTATATATCAGTTATGCATTCAATTTGACCATTATCTCTTTATATAACTATCATTTATCCCTTGGGATTGATTAATCCTTATACTTTTTCACAGAATCTATCTTACATCCAAAGTCAATGCTGTGGTAAACTTTATGTGCCAGTTTGACTGAACCATGGGTGCTCAGATTATGTGAGCTATTGTTGAATGAGACTAACATTTATATTGATAAATTGAGTGTAACATCTATAGTCCAGTTGTGCTAGGGGAGTGGAATCGATTGCCAAGAGACCAAGGAGGATGTTCATAAATCATATATGAATAAAAAGTATATAGAAAACTTTGCCTATGGGGTGGGTTTAGAGGTGACAGACAGGGCAGATGCACATCTGCTCCATGCAGTGCTTCTGGTATATTGCCAGACAACAGTGCCTCCTCTCCCTTAGAGTGCTTTGTCCAGAAGCAGCTGTCTGAATGAACACTTTTTCTGCAGGAAGAAGCCTCTTGTAATTTAGGTTATAGAAAAAGTTTGCTTTGTCCCTTAGATGACCAGCATGGTTACTACAGATTTTGCTTGCAATTATACTGTGAAATTTCACGAAGAAGATTCACATACAGCATCACATGACCCTCCTACCATCCTCCTCACCATGCTGCTATTTCGCCAGAGATTAGATATTGGACCAGATTCCTCAAAAAGCCAATACCTCCTTTTTTTGCATTCTGTCCCATAACCTGTTACTTTTCTTGATTTCTTCCCTATCTTAGTAAGAAAGAAAATAAAGGGAACTACTCCAGCAGGAAAGGGAAAAGACAATCTTACTAACATATTGGAGAAGGAGGGAAAGTAGTAGGATGGCTTTGGAAGGGAACCACAGAAAGAGCTATGAGCATATATGAGTGCATCATATCAAATCTCACCATGATGTGTAATTATATTGTGTCAATAATTTAAAAATAAAAAGACAGAGGCTGCAGAGAATCTTACTGTCCTTAAAGAAGAAAAATCTCCCCCAAACTAGGATGAAATATGTTTTTTTGAGGACAAAATTCCTAAGAAAGCATACCACCATCATTTCTTATAGAATTTAGGAAATGGTCTCAACCAGAGAAAAATGTATGTGCAGTGGACATATCAAGCCTTCAAACTTAAGAGTATCCATCCCTAAGATTGTTAAGGACATTTTTTTAATTTTCTCTATGAAATACATTGCATGATCTCAGAAAATAAGCATCTATGGGAAACTAAAAGTGTGTGATTCGTTTCTCATTTTCTGGTCACCTTGTTAGTCTGTTGGATTTTTATATAACCCTAGGATAAGGGAAGAACTATTACAAATTTAAGTCTGAAAGTCTTACTATAATAATAAGTGTAATTTCACAGTCAGATTTAATTTGATTTAGGAAAAAACATAAACCAGTGTGACATTTCCAAACTCAGATATGGTGATTGAAAATTCATACCTGCCATGTATATAGGATAATTTTCAAGATTGTTAAAAATGTAGATGCATCACATATTGACAACTTAGACAGATTATAAACCCTATAATTGGAGTTAACTAATTTAAAAAAAAATAGCCATGACCTGAGAGATCTAATACATAAAAGTGAGTATAAACCCTCAAAAGTCACTGGTAACTTGGTGAATATCAGTAGACCATAATGAGCCTGAGTTTTCAAGAATATGTCAAAATATTTTAAAATCCTTGAGAAGATATGGGATGACAAGAGAAAAGAATTTTCATAAAGGAAAAGTTGGAACACTTCTTTGTTATATTCTTTTCAGAAGATTAAGTTTTGTGCAATTCCCTAAAAAAACAGGAGCTTAAAGGTAATCTTTCACTCTCCTGGCTCAGACTATGGATCCAAATAACTCGAACCTTCTCCTAGGGGCACACAATTCTTAGTCCTGATTTATTCAGTCCTGACCTAAAAATATTGTCCCTGTTGACCTAATTTGGACTAATCACCAAATTTTGATTGAGGATAGAAAAATATGATGTTGACTACTTAAAAAAAGACTAATTACTCCAAAATAAGGATTTACTCTAGTAATAAAAATGACCTCCAAAACTGAAAGTAAATTTAATCATTGGATGATATATAGAGTGGTATTGTGAGAGAAACACTAATTGTTTGGCTAAGAAATTATGACAGCTCATATACTATGTAATTTTCCCAAACTTTACAGACATTCATACAGAGTTAGTAGTACTTCTTTGGTCATGGCTAAACAGCTGAGTATATTGCATTAGATTTTTGCAAATTTTAAACATAAGTATAACTTCAGGTCAAATATTTGACTCCATGGTTGTTCTTTAGGACTTCTCAGGGCCTGTGCTGTGAGTGTGTTAAGACCAATAATCAGATAGGGCAAGCTGAGAGGTATGCTCTCATCCAGGCACACTCAGCCAGCAAATAGCCCTGCATGATGCTACAACTTCTTCCTACTTCTAAAGCTGTTCAAAGAAAGAGAGAAGTGGGTGAAGAGAAAAGGAGATGATGGATTGTTTCCACAATTAGGGTAATCATCCACAGATAGTTTAATATCAGTGGTACCAACCCAAGCTTTGCCACTAGACCACTTGTCTAGCTTTTAGCTTTTTTTTTTTTTTTTTTTCGGGTAGGGGGCTGGAACCCAGTGACATTCAACTTCCAAGCTACACTCCCTGTTCGATTTTTTATTCTTTATTTTGAAACAGGGTCTCACTAAGTTGCAGAGGGCCTCACTAAGTAGCTCAGTCTGGCTCCGAACCACAGTCCTCAGGTTTCAGCATCCTAAATGCTGGGATTACAAGTTGTGCACCACCATGCCCAGCTTTTGTCTGGCTTTTGAAGAGCAAAGTAGGAGCACTTTCTTATATGCCTTCAAAAACTCCTTCAAGTGTCACCCATTGTCCAGCAACATTAGAATTCCTAGAAGACTACTAGAAGTTGAGACTCTCTAAGTGTAACTAAAAGATATAGAAGCAGTTTTAAAAAGATTCCTAGCTAATTCATATGTACATAAGGTTTAAGAAACAATGCCCTGAAACCTGCCTTCCAGTGTACTTTAATCACTTGCAGATATTATTTTTCCTGGTGCTCAAGCGACTTGGAGTAAGAAATTAGACTCACTACTAAGACTGCCCAAGTGCAATGAGAGAATGACAGCATTTGCTGAGTAGCTCTAGGCTACATTATGATAATATACTCAGGTACCTCAATGTCGTAATACAACAGAAGTTTTATTTTTTATTTGTTTACCTTACAATTGTTACTCAATATAGAGTGTGTTATTTTCCTAGACCTTATACTTCAAACATCAGAAATAAGTGGCATTTGAGGTCACTATGACAGGAAAGAAGGAAGGCGGAAGTAGTTCCCTAGCTTACCATTGTCAGCCTAGAAACCACAAATATCACCATTGTTTATGATCCACTGTCTAGAACTAGTTATATAGTGGAGTATGTGAATATAGAGAGAGATCTCTACCCTCCCACACACAAGTATTATCTGTTTTACTTGGTTCAAGTTTTTACATATCTCCAATAGCAGCTCACGTTCATCAAAGGTCACCTATTTGAACTGTTCTAGTAATTCTCTCTCTGGCTACTGTATCTATTAAGCAGCCAGTTATTTTCCTTTTTTTTCTTATTGGAGCTTAGCTCCAGCTTGTATGGAGCCTCTAATTAGTTAGTAAGTGCAAATGTCTCTACCCAGTACACAGTGAGTTGACCAGTACACAGTCATCAAGATGATATCCAATTACCACCAGACAAAAAAAATTCTTAGTTCCTTCCCACACCTCCTGAATCAAAAAATTAAATCTAACCAGGCATGGTAGCACAGGCTTGTAATCCCTGCAGTTGGGAGGCTGAGACAGAAGGATCTCACAGGTTCAAAGTCAGCCTCAGCTGCTTAGTGAGGCTCTCAGCAACGTAGTGAGACCTGTTTCCAAGTAAAATATAAAATAGGTCTGGGAGTAAAGCCTGGAGGTAGAAAGCCTCTGTGTTCCAACCCCAGTACCACCAAAAAAATAAAATTAAATCTATCACATCTTTTCATTCCATATTTTTGGATTATCCTTAATTATTAATGTACCATAAATGCTGAAAACAAATGCATTAATATCAGCCTCTCATCACTCTTCCAGACTATCTATAGATAGACTATTTTAAATGCTCCAGTGTTCATTCTCAGGGGCCTTGGATGCTGTCCACTGAGATCTTTACTCCCTGGGGAATAAACTCCTAGGCAAGCTCTTTCTATTAGTAATCAGGCAGAAACTGGTGCCATCCGCATTATTTCTTCACTGGTGGCAGCTTAGAAACATAAAGGGATCAAGGAATACAGGAGACCTAAAAGGCATTCCAACTACAATTTATCTAGAATTCCTACTCTCTACACTTTACAGAAGAGAAAACTTGCTAAATGCATTTTTTTCTTTGTCAAAGTGTAAAGCAATATTTTAGTTAGTGAAATACTGAGCAGGAGTTAGAGACAGGTTAGATGCCTCTAGCTTCTCATCTAACAGATATTATTGAGTCACATCGATTTCAGTACCAAGAAAGCTGGTGCAAGAGGGTAGATGTTGGCATTGCAGAAGTTCAGTGAATCACAGCTGTATATCTGGTTTTCGTAAGATCAGAGACAGAATGGATGTTTGAGAAGGGTGAAGAGATGTCCCACCACACAGATAATCTAAGGCTTGAGGAATGGCTGTGATCTCACACTTGTCTGGACCTATTTCCTGCCAATAACCTTAGGTCCCAAAGTCAGATTACTCCTACTGAATTTCTAGAAGAGCTAATTCAAAGAGTCAAGAAGTCTGCTTGGCTGGTCATGGTGGCGCACGCTTGTAATCCCCGCGCTTGGGAGGCAGAGACAGGAGGATCGCACAGGTTCGAAGCCAGCCACGCTGGCGTAAGAGACCCTGTTTCAAAAATATAAAATAGGTCTGGGAGTGTAGCCCGGAGGTACAAGGGCTTCCAGGAACCCCAGTACCACCAAAAAAAAAAAAAAAGTCTGCTTCAATCTCCATAATCAATTCTACCTCTATCCAGGCCTGAACTATCTTAAAGTTTTATTCTGACAAGATGAGTACGAGTTCAATTAAATATTCAGAAGTATTTAAGAAAAATATATATATATATGTATATATATATATATATATATATATATATATATATATATATATATGCTTAATAATCAATCTGGAGAGATTAGCCAGGCTAATATTTATAGACAGACTCAAAAAACTCAGTCCTGCTCTGGATCTGGACACACAGCCTAAATAAGACATAGAAACGTGTCCAGATACATGTAAGGCCCCAAGAAACAGTCACTGTGGTTGTGGTGATGGTCTACATACTCAGGCTGCTCTGACATATTACTCAACAAATCTTAATGCACATATACAGCGCAGTTCACAACCCCCCTGACCAGGTAAGGTCAGGGACTTAGGACAAAGAAGCCACATTATATCATCATCTTTGACCCAATGAGCCTACCCTATTTTCCCAAACTTTCCTCCATACCCAAGAATCCTTCTGCTTCTACTGCCCTTGGGTACAAATTAAGGGCAGAGCAGACTGAGTTTACTCAAAGATTTTTTTTTTTTTTTTGGTGGTACTGGGGTTCCTGGAAGCCCTTCTACCTCCGGGCTACACTCCCAGACCTATTTTATATATTTTTGAAACAGGGTCTCTTATGCCAGCATGGCTGGCTTCGAACCTGCGGGATCCTCCTGTCTCCGCCTCCCAAGCACGGGGATTACAAGCATGCACCACCACGCCCGACTTACTCAAATATTTTAATTTAAGGATAAATTTTTCCATGTCAGTATTATTTTCTCCCTTAATTACTTCAGGCTTCAACACAAATGCATCTTGGTCAGACCACCCCAAATTCTCACAAAGATGTGTGGCAAGAAGGTAGTATTTAATTTTGAGATTCCATTGACTACTTAGGATTGTGCACACCTCTAAGCCTATCACAGAGACAGATATCAGACCAAATCTTCTTAGATGCTCCCTAAGTTTATGTCAAATATATATTTCTCTCAACAATGTTATTCTACTGATTCTGTTGTATTTAAAATTTTAAATACAAATGAACAAAATATACAAATGTATTGGCGACAACTATTAAATATGCTCAAATTATCTATAATGTACTATATAAAGATTATTCAAACTACAATTGGAAGGATGATAGAAAGAGAGAAAGATATGAAGTAAAAAAAAAAACTTTGGTACAAGCTCTTTTATCAAAAGCAGTGAAGCCAGTTACGTGGAATTTTTACATTAATTTATTCATTCAAAAATGTATTCATAGCCGGGTGTGGTGGCGCACGCTTGTAATCCCCGCGCTTGGGAGGCAAAGACAGGAGGATCGCGCAGGTTTGAAGCCAGCCGCGCTGGCTTAAGAGACCCTGTTTCCAAATATAAAAAAGTATAAAATAGGTTTGGGAGTGTAGCCCAAAGGTAGAAAGGCTTCCAGGAACCCCAGTACCACACACCCCCAAAAATGTATTCATCCTGTATTAAATAACTTCTTAAATTTTCTTTTCTCCCCTCATTCTATATTATCACTGAGAAGGTAGTAATAGATGCTAGAGTATGAAGACTTATTTTAAAAAGAGATAGAAAAGAGAATGATATAGCAGGTTACAACAGGGCTGCAAAGCTTGGTGAATGGCCACATTGAGGATTGAACCGCCGTCATGAGCTCTTTACTGTCGTGAAATCAATAATTTTCATTTGAGGTCATTGCAGAATTATATGAAGACATATATAAATATTATGGAAGACAAAAATACAAAGTGAGTCCATGTGGTCAATGTTTAATTGCAGAGCATATTTTAGAAGTGAGGGAATGCAATCCTGAATATAGAAGCATATAATGAATGCTTAATAGTCATTTCAGTTAAAATATATATTCATAAAGTTATATTTCCTGAGAACAACTAGAAATAGGCAATGAAATAAATCATCTCGTGTTTAACAAATAGGTTATCTTGAAAAGTACAGATTTTGTTTTAAACTTGACAAAGCAGTTTTGCAGCTGTCAATGAATAACTCAGAAAAATCTCACCAACAAAAGAGCCATTACATGGAAAAAGAGAAATTCTAGAGGAATAATGGAAGGCTTACTTAGGGAAATATAATAATTTCTCATACATTTAAATACATATTTAGATTTCTCAGCTTTATTTTTGTCTGCATAAATTAAATGACTGATTTTAAGTTCCCCATAAAGAGTTTATATAGAAATTCACTATTAAATGAATAAGTAAAGATAATCTCCCTTGCTGCTGTTCTCAATAAACAAAGTAAGGGAGGAAAGACAATTGGAAATCTTTTCTAATCATCTAAAATTTATGGGAAATAACATTCCCCAAGGTTTGCATTCTAATCTGGTCATTATAATTATTAAAAAATTGTGTGATCTTTAGAAAGAGCAACTACCATGTTTTTCCTTTGTGAAAGAATCTGCAACACAGCCATTAATACCATAAACTCTGTGGCCACATTGCTGGGATTCACCATTTCAGTCTGCCACTTATTGTCTGTATGGCCTACTTCTCTGAACATCATTTTTTCATGTATGAAATTGGAAAGCTAATCATAGAATCTACATTCTATGGTGGTGTAACACAGGTACTTGTGCACTGGTTACAAACTTGTCTGAGTCTGGTAAGGACACCCACATGTACGACAAATTCTATAAAGCAGGTTTGTTACTTACAGATAAGCAGCAAGAGATAACAGAATCCAAAAGTTTATTGTGAGCTAATCTCCTCCAATCTCAAGAAAGCTGCCCAGTGCAGGTGAGCCCCATTTACACACCTGCTGCTTGTACCACAGCTGACAGAGCTCAGAAAATAGCATATCCGGGGTTCATTCCTTAGGCTGTCACATGACTTGTTGGACTAAAGCACTGAAACACATTCTATTTTGGAGTGAGGGAGATTACTAGAACAGATTCAAGGCTATTCTAGCCAGTCCCACTGTATCTCAGGATATTGCATTCCTGACACATTCTATAGTTATTCTTGGGTACTACAACAGGAAAACTGTTGTGTAAGGTACCCCGGAGAACTGTCCTGCAGATGGTTGGAATTTGTAAATGTAAAAGCAGTCAACACAGTGATTTACAGTGTTAGACCTTACTAAAAGTGACTGCCTCCTCGTACTTGCGCCCACTCTGGAGAGAGTATTGATGATGATTAAAGCAACAATAATAAATGGAAAAATGGAAATTCAAATGTGGAAGAGATAAGTAAAGAGTATATATGGAGAAAACATAGAGAGGAGTGGGGGAAGGGAGATTTTAAGTTTAAGAGTGTAAAATAAGGAAAAAGAGGGAGGAGATCATGTCCTTTCTAGGAAAGAAAAAGTAATGGCAATAACAATGATATATCACCCTCATGCTGCTCACTAGTCCTTTCAGTTGTAATTTATATAGGTATATTATTACTACCTAGCACTTTAGATACAATGCTCTAATTAGGCCCAAATCCAATATAGTTAACTATTGGGCTAAATGCATGACACAATTCATTGTGCAACTGACCACTGACACTCAGAGTATGAGATAAATTACTCCTTCTCTCAACAGTCAAGGGAGAAATTTAATGGTGATTAGTAGACATAGGATTTGCCAACAATCAATATAATGGAAAGCTGTTCTTTTTGAGCGGTATCACACATTTTGAAAGCTTGTTCGTTTATTTGCTTCTTTGATCCTACTCAAGATAGTGGACAGAAATCAATCCATGCAATGAATGTCCACAGGGGTAAGAAGTCAGATCATGAAGTTCCATAGCCAGAGGTCTTCAGTGACAGCTGAGGCACCCAAAGGAAAATCATGTGTTAAAGTAGATAACACTAATAGCAGTTGGGAGCAGAAATTAGAAGAATTTGGCTATTTCATTTGTCAATTTTTTATGTTATAATAATATTCTAGACTTTTATTAATATTGAGATCTATCAATGATGGTAAAGAATCACTGGAAGTTCAGCGTAAGATACCTTCTAACTTTGGTCAGTTTCAGACATTTGTCAATAATTCAAATTAATTCCAAATCAAGTCTCTGAGTGCCTTTTAGTGTGGTAAGTGGTACTGAACATAGTTTCTCTAGTTTTTAAATTCCTAAGGAGAAAAATCATTCAAGTACCCATCCCCCTTGTGCTACTATATTAGAAAATAGTCCTGCTCTTCATGGTAACATTGTCATCTATTTTCTTGTAAGACTGGAAAGCATATACTTATGTAATATAAATGCATACAAAATTTTAAATACTACCAAGATATATATATATATATATATATATATATATATATATATATATATATGTGTGTGTGTGTGTGTGTGTGTGTGTGTGTGTGTGTACACATATACATATATACTTATATACTTATATACATGTATGACATTGTGTAAATGGTCTTGTGGCAACTGCTAGCTTAACATGAAAAAAATCCATTGACTTATGAAGATCAGACTGATTTAAACCATTTAGCAACTGAGGAAAAGAAAATCACCAAAGTGCTTCAAATGCAATGCTTTAAATTTTAAAGCATAAAAATTTTACTTTGGGAAAAACAGATGAAACATACTATATTCCGTGGAAGTTATTCTTTTTATGATATTGGCTACAAATGTGTATGTTGTATTTAAAATATTAAGCAGTAGCACTGTCATAATAATATTTCATTTGAATGTAAACACACATACACACATAACAGCATAAATAAGGCTTAAAGCATTTTGTTTTAATAGTTATGATTAATTAAAATTGTGACTCCTATTTTTTTTTTAATGTAAGGTGAAGTCACCTAAATGATTTGTTTTATTTTCAGGGTAAAAACCTCAATCAAAATTTTTTTTCCCCTATCGCATTTGCTATGAAATTTTGTCCTCATTTTTGTAGATTTATTTTTTACATGAAGTTAACTTATACAACAATAATCTCTCTTTCTCTTTCTCTCTCTCTCTCTCCATATATATATATATATATATATATATATATGTGTGTGTGTGTGTGTGTGTGTGTGTGTGTGTGTCTGTGTGTGTGTGTGTGTCTGTGTGTGTGTCTGTGTATGCTACTTTGTATCATGGGAAAATATGGTTATAGTTCTCTTTTTTAATATACTCTTAAGTGGTACATTGTAATATCACATCATAATGAAATTCAGAGCCATAGAAACATATAAGCACATGATACTTACTTGGTAAACCTCTCCCTGTCTCTTTCCTCACTCTCTCCCCTTCCCCATACATAATACTGAGATTGGCATTGACAATATCCTACATGTACATAGCATCAATGGAAATGTTTCTTTCATTAATTCTCCCCTGCCATACCTTTCTCCCTCTAGACTCCTTCCATTTATCTTCTGGGGTGTCTCCTCCTTTATCTGGAGAAGAAAAGATTTTCTCCTCCTTTATCTGGAGTCCTTTTGGTCTTAATATATACTTTCCAGTCCTTCTGGAGTCATAATATGAATAGATAGTCTGTCTATCCTGATTTATCCCTACTATTAACATATTAGAGAATATGTATGACCTTTTGCTTTCTCTGACTGGCTAATTTTACTTAGCATAAGATCTGTTTTTCTATAAATGATGTAATTTTGTTTATTTCTGACTAGAATCCCTTTGTGTGTATACCCCATAATTTTTAATCCATTTATATGTTGATGGGCACCTAAGTTGGTTTGATGATTTGGCTACTGTGAATAATGCTATTATAAATATCGATATGCTTGTATCACTATAAGATTCTGATTTGAGTTTCTTTGGAAAGATACACAGTAATGGTATATTTGGCTGGTTCCATTCCCAGTTTTCTGGGCAGCTTCCATACTGATCTTCATAGTGGCTGCATTAATTTGCAATCACACCAAGAGTGTATAAGAGTTTCTATTCCCCCACATCCTTGAAAACATTGTTTGTATTCTTGCTGACTGCCATTCTAAATGGGGTTAGATAGAATATCAGTTTAGTTTTGGTGTACTGTGAAAAAAATATGATTATTGTCCAGTCTTTATTTCCCTGATAGTAATTTTTATTTAATTATGAGCAAGAGAATTCTTCTGAAATATTCTAGAGAATTCAGAAAGATTTATCCAACAAGAATTTCTCTAATATTTACTTTTTGAGATAAGTGGTATGATTTAAAATAGAAAAAAATAAAGTTCAGGCACTCAACAAAAATGATTCAGTATTAAAGAAAGGTGTATTTCTAGAACATGATTTTTTTGTATTAAGCGTTTTGATGTGTGAAAATTGCTAGAAAGCCAATAAAAGTAAGTAATGTCATATTCTTTATCTGAAATGATAATAAGGTAATTTTTGGAGTTAATAGAGAAGATATGAAGATTCCTAAGCTTAAGAATATTATCATTAGATTGTTTATTTACTTTTTTGACAGTTTAATTTTTTTTAATTTTTTTTGTGCATTGTAGTACAAGATGGTAAAGGCATACATGCACACATCATTCATTTAGCCCTTCTCCAATTCCCACTTCCTTCACTCCCCCTTCCTTCCTTCTCATGTTTGGCTTAGTGACTGACTTTGATGTGTTTGTGAATGTACATCATGCACATTAGATTGTTTCAATAACAATTCTTTAAGCATACTCTTGGAAACCACTGCATATACGTGGATACTTTAGATCATTTAGTTGTGTTCAAGTGTGAACCTAAGACTACTGAAACAACTAACTATGACTAAAAGAAAAGTGTTTTATTAGTAGTTCTTCCTATACCTGTCTCAGTTATAGCATTCCATTTGAATTGGATGTCTCTCTTGAAATCTCCAAATGCATTAAACTGACATAATTTTTTAAAATATCTACCTTATACTTTTATTTTTTATGTTAAAGATGTTTTTCAGTAAAACAGTAACATTTTTTCTAAGTGGAATTGGTTCATTTCAGTGTTGTGTGTTTGGAAAGTCTATGCAGAGCCCTTATATGATTACTTAGCCCATCTCTCCATCAAACACTATTTGTCCAAGAAAACAAGGACAAAATTACTTCAAATGGTGCTAAAAGCTTTCACAGCTTAAGGCCACACTGTCAACTTATCTCCTCTTCAGAGAACTCCTTGTCTTTTAGGTTCTGCCTAAATATCTTAATAATTTATCAGAATTCTCAAAGTGACTTAGAGTTAATGAACATTTAAGACAGTTTCCCTAGTACTTTGTTAAGTACTTTTCATCCTACATAGTTACAAAAAGAAACAAATAAGAAATAAAGCCTCATAAGTTGTAAGGCAAAATGACTTATAGAAAACATGGTTTTTAAATTTTTCTGTCCAGGTTAATAATTTGTTTTCATTACCTACCCAATGCAATTTGATATACTTTTATTTTCTAAAAGAATCGATAAGAACAGAAGAAAATATAGAACTCAGAGAGAAACAGGTAGACAGAAATATGGAAAGAATATGTATTACTTTTAGGACTTATATAATTAAAAGTAAGATATGAGTGATGGATTAAATTGTGTTTTATATCAGTCAAAATCTTTGGCAGGCAACTAAACCAGTGCTAGCTAATGGCCTCGATAGAAGACATATTGGGTATAACATATTTTTAAAGGGTATGCTTTTAAATATCAATTCAGATAGCCAAGTGTGGAAGTACACACCTGTAATCCAAATGTGTGGGAGGCTGAGACAGGGAGATCTCGGATTCAACGCCAGCCTTAGCAATGTAGTGAGGATCTCAGCAACTTAGAGAGACCCTGTTTCTAAATAAAGAACTAAAAGGGCTGTAAGTGTAACTCAGAGGTAGAATGTTCCTGGTTTCAATTCTAATTGCTACCACAAAAAATCCCAACTCAAATAAATTAGGAAAAGTAGCCATAGAAATTTACATTTAAGAACTAATACATAACTGGTAAGTAATCTCTCTCGGGCACTACCAGAAAGATCAACCAGCTCCAATCATGTTTATTATTTTGTTTCTCAACCTAGAAATCAAGTTATTGGGTAAGAAAATCTAAATGACAAGTTAGTTCGAGAGTCCTTTCCATGGATTAGAATATGTACCTTGGTTAATAGTCACCTTGTGTCCAATCCAAATAAATATGCCCCTCAAAGCAAACTCACTTACCTCTTATCAGTAGGAAGAGGGATAAGTGTTAAAAAACACAGACTGAGACAGGTAGGAATAAAAATAAGCAGTACCTGACAATTTAAAAGTCCATTCTAAGCTATTTCGAGAGTATTCTCTTAGCAAAAAAAAAAAAAAGAGAGAAAAGAAAAAAAAAGAAATAAGGGGGGTTCATTAATTATTTAGAATAAAGTAAAAATCCACTTTTGAACAATTATGATTAATTTCATAAAGTCAGATGGTAAAGGATCTTCTAGAATAACATTTTTTGGCACTTCTGGTCTTGATATGCACTGCTGACTATTACAATCAAAATTCTGATGTCCAAGGCAGATAAACCAGGTAAGCAAGAGCACTTATAGTATCTTGCTGTGTCTTTACTTATTTCTGCCTGTTTGGGCTACTTGTGATTTGTTCAGTTGCGATCACAGCGGCGCCTTGACCTACAGAAAGATGAAAGAGCTCTCCTATTACTCAGCTCACATTGGCAGAACTAGGGCATGAACCCTTGTGTTTTCTGCTTCCAAGTCCAATTGTTTCAATAAAAGAAAAAGGCTTCTTCTAGTACTTAAAAAAGAAGGAAGTTATAGGATCATAGTATAAACTCCAATGAAGGAAATCCACTGGTAATTTTCACTAGCAAACAAGAGAAAAAAATTGAAGACATGCTTGACAACCAGAGTGGGGAACTCATAGTAGAGCAACAGCATAGTCACTGTTTATTTGAATCCCAACAACGTTCTGTTGACTCTATGTTAATCATGCAGTTTATGACCATTAGAGAAGACATTATATCTTAAGTAGTATTGTTGAAAGGGTGGGTTGATCATTATAAATTGCTTTTAAAATGTAAGGCTAATTTTAGTTTTCTACAAGATACACAATTTTCCCCTCTTGTGCTTACACTGTCAAGATTCTTTTCAATACACTAAGCAACACTATAGTTCTTACCATTCCCAAAGACCAACAATTTACTTCTATCAGAGCCCTTTTACTGCTGAACCGTATTTCCATCTTCACACCAGCAGGTGACACAGTGTTGGATAAGTACATGATCTTTAGGATCAGGTGGATGGATTTATTTCCCAGTTCGGCAACTCAGACTCACTGTGACACCTAGCAAGTTGTTTAACTTCATGTAGCCTCAGTTTACTAATTTATAAAATGGGAACAGTAAGAGGGTATATGTGTGTGTGCATGTGTGTAAGAAAATATTTCATGATTTCAGAATATGTAGAAAAGTGTCTGAAATATATTAAGCATTCACAAAATATTTGCTGTTATTTTATAAGCTGCTAAATCAGTCTCAGGAGAAATTATTTTAGTCATTAATCACAAATAATAGTCTATATTTTCATTATTAGAAAAGGATTGGGGTCAAATAATATATGCAAAACTTTTATAAAATACAAAATGCCATTCAAATTTTATGATTGAAGTAGTAAACTATTAAGAGTAAATAAAACATTTACCCCCTAATCTTACCCAAATTTCCTTTTTTATATCAAAGACCAAAATGTTATAGAAAGGGAAACAAAGAAGATGTACAAACCAAAATGTGTAAGGTGGGATCCTCTGAACTTGTTCATTGTGTATGATCTCTCACGAAATCAAACTTCTGTGATCCATAAAATGAATCATACCATGGTCAGAGGGGGACAAGAATGGATAATGCAGGTTTATTTTCAGGGTTTGGGAGCAATGGCAGGTAAAAGTTCTTCAATAGTTTGAAGTTCTGCTTTGTTGGAAACTTTAATTCCCAATATGATAGTGTTGAAAGAGGAAGCCTGATGGGAATTTCTTAGACTATAAAGATTTTGCCTTCATGAATGATTAATCCTTTTGTAAAAAGGGCTCTCTGCAATGGCTTTGCTTTCTTGTACTCTCGCTCTGCCACCTTCCACCATCTGATGATGCAGTAACATTGGTCTTTGAATCCCCAGCCTCCAAAATTATGAGCCAATAATTCTCCATTAATTATAAATTTCCACATCTGTAACTTTTTGATATAGCAAAAACAAGTCAAGACAAACCCCTTTCCTCAACTTAGAAAATGTAGGAAAGTCTGAAGCTACAAGGTCATATATGTGCTAAGTATATTCCATAACATAATGATGTAAACTGAATGTCTTCTGAATTCAAAACAAAATGAAACAGAACAAGCTATACAATGCAACAACTTAACATGCAATAAATATGTCACTTGGGTAAAGAGGAGGTGAACTACAGGAAGGTTAGAAAGTGGGTGCCAAAACATAAGGAGCATTTGGTGCTAATGTTCTTGGTCTATGGTCAGTCCTTACACCAATCTTCCCTAGGCTGATGGAAAGAGTCTTCTTTTAGTTTTGCATGTACCTAAGTGACAGGTACAGCTGCTTAGTCAGATATTGCTTAAGTGCCAAGTGAAGTTTATTGGCTCCTATTTTCTATGTCAATGAACATGTAAATAGCTTTGGTGTGTTAATAATTGATGAACTCTGTGAAAATGGAATCACATAACATTTTATTGGGATTGGAGGAAGAAATTTACACCCATGAGATACTACCTTAAGCTAAGGTTGCTTTTCTCTGTTTTTTTTTTTTTTCTTATAGTAGCATCACATTTTAACCAACTTCCTCAGGTTATAGGTTAAAAAACTTAAGCTAGCATGTGTGAGAGCAACTAGTAGCAGTTAGAAATGAAGCTGGAGTTCTTTGGCCATATACTTTTGATATTTTACCATTGTATAAATGGCAAAAATTAAGAAATAATTAAATAAAAGGAAAAATAAAGGGAAATAAGGGGAAGGGAATTCTGATTTTTCTTGTTCCTAAGACAAAGAACAAACCACTAAAACTTCTACAATGAGAGCACCCATAATCTTCTGATCTTTTCTTACTTTTATCTGTGTTCGTGCATGATTTTGAAAACTAATTACACATTTCACACAAAGAAGCCATATGCAAATAAACTTCAGCAACTTATTCTTTGGAAATAAGTATCAGAACCTTGAGATAAGCCATGCCCAGCGGTGCATGCCTTTAATCCCGGTACTTGAGAGACTGAGACAGGACATTTTCAATTCAAGACCAGCCTCAGAAATGTAGAAGACTCTGTTTCAAAATAAACAATATAAAGGGCTTGGGTGTGTACTTGGAGGAAGAATTCTCCTGGATTCAGTCTCTACCCCCCGACACACACACCTTGAGATAAAAGCCAGAACACCAATTTTCTCTCATCCTTTCTTAAATTTACAAACAGCAAGACCTTCAAGGCCATTAAGATAAAAGAAAATAATGATTTATTTCAAAAAATAAACTAAAGAAAGAAAAGGAATGTAAATTTAGGAAAATATCTTATTAGTTGTGGTCTACTTTGATTATAAGCACCTATGGTGGGCCAGACAACCCTCAAGCAATTCTCAGTGGTCTATACCCTCATCTGCCCACCTCCTGGTGAGTGGGAGTGGTACCAGTAGTTACTATAAACAATGCAATATGGTTAGTAGAAGGTGCCTCTCTCATCATTACATTATTTTTGTATATAAAAATAATCAGCTATAAATGCAAATATGTACTAGTTATAATTTATAAAGTGTGAGATGATAATGTATCTTATTTGAAGATGTTAAGCTTTTGTTAATATGTTACACAGTAATAGAAATCAAATAACTATGGTCTGCTGCACTTTAGCCTGATAATTCTAATAAACTTTCTCTGAGTTGATTAAATAGAGCCAGATACTCTCAAATTAAAGGCCTAGATTCATCAATATTAAATATTCAATTCTAGGCTAATTCTTTAAATTTATTGAACTTCCCTTTTTATGTATAAAAATAGCAATAATTATAACTACTTTACAGCTTTAAGTATTGAAAGTTCATCTTAAGTATTGAAGTACGTAACAGGCATTCAATAGAATCTCTACAAGTAGTTGAAACTTGGCCTGTTGCTTCGGACTATAAGAGCCAGATCATGTTCCACAGGTTTACTTCAAAGAGAATACTATTGTCCTCCACACCTGGTAATCACAGAGTCAGACTATCCACCTTCTTACACTCAGGACAAAGATTCCAGTGATCACTTGTTGAGGTCATTTGAACCTAGAGATAACAGTTGGTCCACACAACAGTGGATCTAAGTAGGTTGCATAGATTCAAGTGTATGCGTTTAATCAAATCTGTCTCTAACCTGCAAAACAACTGATCACAGGGGGGTAGAAAAAAGGAAATTGTGTAGCCAGTAAATATCTTTTTCTACTAGTTAAAAAAAGAGAACATTACAATCACTTAAAGGCTTAACGTTCTTAGGTAAAATCGCTTAGCAGATCTCAGCACTAATTATAGTAATTTAGTCTCTCTCTTATAAGTAGGTTTCTGGGGAACTTTAATCAAAGGAGAGTGAAGCTGTACAAATACTTTGATTTTACTGTTTGTGTCTTTTTTTAATTCTTCATATCTGTTTCCATTTGCTTTATTTCAAGTATGGCCGGGTTTTAACCACCAGAGTGAGTACTCATTATCAGTGTAAGTCAAAAGAAGATTGCTCTACAATAATAAATGTCACAAAGAATAGGCTATTTCATATGGGGCTAATAAAATCACAGTTCTTCCCCAGCTGAAATTGGACACTACAAAATGTAGGGTGATACAAATATTACATTTCTAATTTAGAGTAGAAAAAAATCCTCTTCTAATGGCCACATAAAAGAATCGGAAGTAAATGTCTTATACACTGCAGTTTCAGACACTGTATACATTTGGTTTGACTGGTTTGGACTGATAATGTGCAGTAACATACTATGTTACATTATTAGAGGACAGAACCTTCCACTTTCCTCTCACTAGTTTTCTGTCCTCAATGATCACTAAACTCTTCCACCAAGGAAAACAGGCTCTAAGGGTGGAGAAGTTATGAGTTCCATCTATTGTCATTCTTAATAATTCTGCAAGCTACGTTGCCCTAAAGAATATACTATCTATATGTTTAATTTAAACTAGAGAGAGAAAATATTGTTGGGCTTCACAGAACTTCTCATGTACTAACACCAGTGTAAATATTAACATTCCAAATCTTTGGGTCCTCAATTTCACTATGAAAACAACAGAAACAGTCTTAGTTGCTCCTCTTCATGAGATTTACTGAGGATCAAATATTTTGCATATTTACAAAGAAAAAAGTTCAACCGAGTATTATTTTGTATCTGTTCTGAAAGACAATGGGATCAGTAAATATACAGAATTCAAAATATATGTCAATGGGGTCAATGATACATTCATTTCATTAGCTAAACTTAAAGTTTTAATTTCTGGCTATAATTCTCAAAGTTATAAGTGACAGAACTGCACATGTCTACATACTTTATAATTACAACTATAAAACTGACCAAACAAAACCTTGTAAGAATAGATTTTAAAAGCAAAAAATATATGAAGAACATTAGAATAAAACTGAGAATATTGTTTATCTTTAGGAAGCTAAGCATGGTGGAATATGCTTGTGATCTAAGTACTCCGGAGGTTGAGACAGGAAGATCACAGGTTCTAGGATAGACTAAGCAAGTAGTGAGACTTTCATGAGCCTAGGGAGATCCCATTTAAAAATAAAAAATAATAATAATAAGATAGGGATGGGGATGTAGCTCAGAGGTAGAATGCCCGTGGGTTACACACACACAGAAAAAAAGAGCTTAGAAAAGTACTAACCACCTACAATAAATAAGATAATAATTTTGAAACTAAAATTTATGCATGTAAAATTAAGGTAATTTATGTATGTCATGCTTACAAAAAAGCCTACTTTTTCTGTCATGAAAAATGTATAAATGCTTCAATAAATATTGGAAAATAATTGATAAAGCTTTTAAAGTTATTTTTATTTTTAGAAAAGATTTTTTATTTCTCTCAATGATGTCTCAGGCCATTTTACAAAATTACCAGTAAAGAGTAAGATGTAATATGAGGTTTATATAAAAAGAAGTATTGGTACTGCGTTACACCTTTGTTTATGCAAGGTGTAACAAGGGTTTCTAACGGAGTCAAAATATCTGTTCATTGGGAAAAGAGTATTATTTTCTTTAGAATGTGCAAAAAAACTAATGTTTTTTCTAGTATTTATGCTGGCCATCCCTACTTTTCTAGCAATGTGTGTCTTCAACAGTAATCTATATTGAGGACACTGCTTTAAACTCTCAGTTCTCTTCTAAAAATAACTATGGAACAACCACCCAATTTTATCTGTGAGTCTAAATATGTCCCATTACTGCCTGCCTCTGACCTGTGTCTCTAACTTTCCTTAGCCTGAAAATTTTTCCAAATTCCATCTTTCTTGCATTCACATCTGGCCTTTATAAATGCTGCTCATTTTTTTAAAAAAATAGAGCTGAAATGGTATTTTTCTTCTGAAGTCTTTAGTCATCACAAGCAAGAATTAATCACCAGTTCCTTGAGGCTCCTTAGCTTTGTGTTTATACTTAACTTTTGACACCTGTCACTTCGTAGATTTTGTTATGATAATCTCGGAACACATTTTTCTTCCCTATTAGATTGTAAAATCATTTAGGTCATGGAAAACACCTTAGTAAACATTGGCTGAATTTAATTCCCAATGTTCTGTATAAAAATGAATATTAACAAATTGAAACTATTCATCCAACTCTTATTGTTAAAATCTATTCATCTACACCTTCAAAATTATCCCCAGTAGTAAATGAACTCTAAGGTATTTTTATGAAGATGAGTCCTTAATAAATATTCTCTCAATATTGCTTTTTTCTTTTTATTAAGTTCCTGAAAAAAAACCCACAAAAGTACTGAAACAATTTTTTTTTTCATTTTCTGGAACCCATGTATACAGCTACAGTGTATTGTTTAATCTATTACCCTTTGAGTAAATTGTTAAGTAAATTGAATATTTTTAGCTGTGTCTAAACTACTAGTAATCAATATTTTTGGCAAATAGGTATCCCTTTTTAATATTAAGACAATGAGTAATCCCCACATTACTGTCTGTTGCTCTATCCCCACCACTTAAGGACAATGCCCAGCTCACTGGAGTTCTTCTAGGTAGCTCCCTCTCCCTACTCCAACTTTTCTCAGACATCATTAAAACCTTGAACTAATTGAAGCTATTACTAATTTGCTGTCTTTCCCTCAAATCTCAAATGTTCTCACTTCTTCCTCTCTCAGTTTAGATTCATCACCCTATACAAACATCCTAAGATCACTACATTTTATAAACCCAGACTACCCCAATCCTCATTATTTCAGCTCTCCACATATTTTCTCCCCTTTTCTGAACAAGGGAAATGGCCACAGAAACCAATTTCTGAGCTAAGCTCCTTCATTTTATACCCCCACCTTGTATCACAAACAGAACCATAAAGCCACACTGCCTTTAACAGATAACTGATTTAATTTTTTTTTCTTTTTTTCTTTTTTTGCGGGTCTGGGGATGGAACCCAGGGGCATTCGACCTCTGAGCTACAGCCCCTGCCCTATTTTTTATTCTTTATTTTGAAACCAGGTCTCACTGAGTTGCAGAGGGCCTCACTAAGTAGCTGAGGCTATCCGCGAACCGTGATCCTCTGGTTTCAGCCTCCCGAATGCTGGGATTACAAGTGTGCGCCAGCACGCCGCTGCAGATATCTGATTTTATAATTCACTGAGACTTTGCCCTTGCTTCTTTCCAATTTTTTTTTAATTTTGTATCCATCTTAATGGGATGCAAGATAGTGGAGACATACATGCACACATCACCCAGTTAGCCCTTACCCAGTTCCCATCAGTTTCCTCCCTCTGACCTACCTCTCATGTTTGGCTCCGTGATAGATATTGATATGTTTGTTTAAGTACATCATATGCTTTAGAGTTTCCCTCTTCAATCTTCTCATCCCCTCAGTTAGGTCTCCTTATTTCCTCATCTATAGAATCTTCTTCTTCATCTAGAGTTAATCCTATGACCCTTTTCTCCCTAGCTTTTGCATATTAGGGAAAGCTTCTGATTTCTTATTTTTGGGAGTGACTAATCTCACGTAACATAATGTCCTTCAGTTCCATCCATTTTTCGGTAAATGATGTAATTGTGATTTTCTTTGTGTACATATCTATAGTTTTGTAATCCATTCATCTGTTGATGGACATCTTGGATAGTTCAATAGTTTGGCAATGGTGAATTGTACAGCTATGAACATAGATACACATGCATTTGTTTGGCAGTTTGGTTTCTTTTCTTTTGGGTAGATACCCAGAAGTGGTATTCCTGGATCAAATGATAAGTTTATTCCCATTCTTTTGAGAATCCTCCATATTGTTTTCCAAAGAGGTTGCACTAATTTTCAGTCCCACCAACTCTGTTTTAGAGTTCCCACTTCTCCACATCCTCTCCAGCATTTGTTGTTGTTTGTGTTTTGAATGATTGCCATTCTAGTTGGAGTTTGGTGAAATCTCAGGGTAGTTTTGATTTGGATCTCTCTGCTAATGATGTTGAGCATTTTTTCATGAATTTATTGGCCATTTCAATTTCTTGTTTCATGAAGTATCTATTTAGTTCACTTGCTCATTTTTTGATTGGGTTATTTGTTTTCTTAGTGCTAAGTTTCTTGAGTTCTCTGTATATTCTAGAGATTAGTCCTCTATTTGAGGAGTAGTTGGCAAATATCTTCTCCCATTCTGTTGGCTCTTAGTTGGGGTTCTTGATTTTTTCTTTGCTATACAGAAACTTTTCAGTTTCATGCAGTCCCACATACTGATTTGTCTTTTAGTTTCTTGTGCCTTTGGGGTCTTGTTGAGAAAGTTTTTAATCTGTGCCTATGTGTTGTAGTATTGGAATTATGCCCTCTTCAAGGAGCCTCAAGGTCTCTGGTCTAATTTCTAGAATCTTTGATCCATCTTGATTGACTCTTGTGAAGGGTGAAAAAGTGGGATTTATTTTCATTTTTCTGCATGTATTTAGCCAGTTTTTCCAACACCATTTGTTGAACAGGCTTTTTTCCAGTGTTTTTTCTTTGACCCCTTTTTCAAAAATTAATTGGCTGTAAGTGTGTGGATTTGTATCTGAGTGTTCTATTCTGCTGCATTTGTCTATGTATCTTTCCAAATTTTCCATTGTGGTGGCTCACACTTGTAATACTTGGGAGACCGAGAGAGGAGGAGTGTGGTTCTCAGACAGCTTCAGCTACCTAGTGAGGAGCTATGCAACTCAGTGAGACCCTGTTTCTAAATAAAGAATAAAAAATAGGGCTAGGGATGTGGCTCAGAGGTAGATATTCCTGGGTTCCATCCCTAGTACTTAAAAAAAAAAAAAAAGCTTATAAAAAAATTTAATCTTTGGCCCTACCCTCTGTATACCTCCACTAAACCAGAAGAATCAACTAAGGCCTACTACACACACCTATCAAAGGCCCTTAACACAAGAAGAAAATAAACACAGAAAGCCTAAAACTTGTCCGTGAGCATATTGAATATGTGTACTTAGGCATTCTGATACTTTAAAATTTCTAAAAAGAAATATTTATTTGCTTAAGTGGCAGAATGAATACATAGAATTTGAAGACAAACTAGTTACATGGGCTTGGGTTCAAAGCATGGTGGTATATTTTACTCTTTGGCTTATGTTTATCATATCATCTAGGTTCTCAAGGCCTACATTTGTTCATCTGTAAAACAGTATCATGATACTTGTGTTGTAAATAATTATGAGATATTACGGAATATTTAGTAAGTACCCAAAAATGTTAGCCCATGTGTCCTCCTTTTATATAGAAGCTATAAATCTAATACAGCTTTGCATTTCCCATGGGGAAAAAAAAACATGATATTCTGTTACTATGAGCTAATGTATCAGAAAATAAAAACAAAGAGAAACATTTATTAAAACATGTATATATATATATATATAGTTGTGTCCATTTCATTTTGATATTTTTAATTTTGAAGGGAATTTCTCTCTTAATCTCAGTCTAAGATATTAATCTAAGATCTAAATCTACAAACTACAAGTTGTTATTTTTAACTGATAATTGACAAAAATTATATATATATATATATATATATATATATATATATATATATGGAGTAACCTAAGATATTTTGATACATATATACAGCATGCAATGTTTGAGTCAGGCTAAACATATTTCCTCAAACAGTTATCATTTCTTTATGGTAAAAGCATTAAAACTTTGTTCTTGTAAGCTAATTTTGATAGCACAAGATATGTCAGGAATAGTGCACCAAGTATCTTATTGTACAGAAACTAGACTTTCTCCCCATCATTGTCTCTGATTGTTCTCTGTGCTGTTAGCAGCTCTCAACATTGTGATTCTGGTATTTAGTTCACTTTGCTTATCTACTATATAGTCATATGGCTGAGAAAGTAGCCTGTTCCTCCTTTCTCAGTACATAATCACCAGATGTAGGTACTTCAGAGCATGGCAAAGAAAAAAGATGGGCACAAAGGCCCCATAAGTGACACTTGAAAAGTTGGATACTTAGAAATGTTGACAGTGAGGAGATTTGGAAACCATCTTTCAAATCCTGATGTCTAGTGCTACCATATTGTGACAGGCAACTTTAAAAGAGAGAATAAATCTTCCAAACTACTATTCTTCCTGCAAGTTGCAGATTTATTTCTTTCTCAAATTACAGCCTTCACTCTTACTTAATTTTCATTGTTCTAATAATTCATCACAGTGGGCTTCATCTCAATAAGACAGCAAAAAAATGGGACCTTTGCTTATATTCAACAAATCTATTTGGAGGGAAAAATTCATTCTGAATAAATGTTAATAAAATGCCAGCATATATTGCTAGATGATAATCAAAGAAGATTACTTTAGGTAAAATTTCTTATTATAATTAGTATTTAATTTTTCAATTTCTGAAAATTTACCATTACTAAAATAGCTATGATTGAAGCTGACCTCAATGTCTTTCCAAATCCAGTAAGATCACAAATAAATATATAATTGAAAATATAAAATAATTATAATCCAATTGATAGAAGCTCAAAGTTAATGGATAATTATGTAAATAATACTACTTTTTAAAACAGCATATTTTACCAGCTGATACTGGTAGCCCACACCTCTATTCCCAGTACTTGGGAGGCTGAGACAGGAGGATTGCAGGTTTGAGGACAGCGTCAGCAAGGTAGCAAGACTCTCAGCAACATAGCAACACCCTGTTTCAAAAAAGTATAGATAAATAGATAGATAGATAGATAGATGATAGATAGATTATAGATATAGATATATTAGATCTAGGAGTTCAGCTTGGATACTCAGATATAGAATGTTCCTGGGTTCACTCACCACAGAATGAAAAAAAAAAAAAGCATATCCGGTGTATTTCTTAGTATCTAATGCTAAACAAGGAAGCAAATGCTGAGAAATACAAAGAAAATTTGGGATACTAATTTAAATTCAGATTTTATTGCTACAATTTCTTCTAGTCCAAATAAATAAGTTTGTGTATAAAAGCAAAACAAAGTTGAAATCAAGAATAAAAAGTACAAGCAGAAAACACTTTCTTTGACATATGTTGGACCTTCTGTAAAAGCAGACATGTCCCCAAATAAACTGTTATACTATGGTAGGAAGCCCCCAAATGCTGTTATTTCTTATTTTAACTGGAGATAATTTTAAAAATCACATAAAAACTTTGGTTTCTATTTGTCTAATTCAGAGAAAAAAATTCAAATAACTTCAGGTGCCAGACAGAAAATTCAAATATAGGATCTATGACAGTGAGCATCGTCATGAGTAGCAGACAATATGGCTTTGTAAAAGTATTCAAGTAAAAAAAAAAAAGTAAAACATTTCAATGTATAAATATCTTTGATCACCAGTTTTTAATTTTGGTCTACAATATCTAATTTTACTGTGAATACCATATTCAGAAGCAATTTTAACTAGCAAAGAGATTAAAAGGTCAACTATAGTGTTTAGTATTTTTTACTTATCATATCTTGTGGCTGAATAAGACTTAAGGCACATAAGCGAGACAGAGTCGCCAGATGGTAATAAAAACAGAAACGAAAAGATATACATAACTCAACCTAAATAGAATGGTGGCATTCTATATCAGCCTCTGAATAAAAGGGGTGATAGCCATAGCCATATTTTTGTGATTGTTATTGACTTCCAGAAGAAAAATTCTCTTACCTTTGGAAATATTGAAGTTCATAGCATTCATAAGATAGATGCTCCAGAAATAGTTCTAAATTTCCTAAAACTAGTGAACAAATTCTAGCTTAACCCATTTTGGATTAACATAATTCACCACATATGGACACTCAATCATTAAAACTATTGCTCATGCCAGGCATGGTGGCGCACACTTGTAATCCCAGTACTAGGGAGGCTGAGACAGGAGGATCACGCAGGTTCAGGCTACTTAGTGAGGCTCTCAGCAACTTAGTGAGACATTGTTTCCAAATAAATATAAAATAGGTCTGGGGATGTAGCCTGGAAGTAGAAAGGCCCTGGGTTCAAAAAAAATATTAAATAAATAAACAAATAAATAAATAAATAAATAAATAAAAAGTATTGCTCACATAGAACATGATAAGCTCAATCCCATTCTTTTGAGAATCCTCCATATTGTTTTCCAAAGAGGTTGCACTAATTTTCAGTCCCACCAACACTGTTTTAGAGTTCCCACTTCTCCACATCCTCTCCAGCATTTGTTGTTGTTTGTGTTTTGAATGATTGCCATTCTAGTTGGAGTTTGGTGAAATCTCAGGGTAGTTTTGATTTGGATCTCTCTGCTAATAATGTTGAGCATTTTTTCATGAATTTATTGGCCATTTCAATTTCTTGTTTCATGAAGTATCTATTTAGTTCACTTGCTCATTTTTTTTTAAATTGGGTTATTTGTTTTCTTAGTGCTAAGTTTCTTGAGTTCTCTGTATATTCTAGAGATTAGTCCTCTATTTGAGGAGTAGTTGGCAAATATCTTCTCCCATTCTGTTGGCTCTTAGTTGGGGTTCTTGATTTTTTTCTTTGCTATACAGAAACTCTTCATTTTCATGCAATACCACGTATTGATTTGCCTTTTAGTTTCTTGTGCCTTTGGGGTCTTGCTGAGGTTTTTATCTGTGCCTATGTGTTGCAGTGTTGGACCTGTGCTCTCTTCAAGGAGCCTCATTGTTAATAAACATCTCAGCTTGTTCTATAGTTTGGCTATTATGAATTTTGATGTTATAAACATTGATATAAATGCATTATTGTGGTAGTCTGGTTTCCATTCTTTTGGATAAATACCCAGGAGTAGTATAGCTGGGTCATTTAGTAGGCTCATTTTCATTCTTTTACAGAATTTTAAACACTGTTTTTCAAATTAGTCGCACTAATTTGCAATCCCACCAAAAGTATATCAGACTTCCTATTTCTCCATAGCCTTGCCAGTATTTATTATTGTTTGTGTTTTTAGTTCTTGTCATTCTAATTGGAGTTAGGTCTTCCCCTTATCTTTACTAAAACAGTACTTCCCCATGTCCTTGGCCACTGTGGGGAACCATTAAGGTCTTCCCCTCATCTTTACTAAAAGAGTACTTCTGACTGTCCTTGGCTCAGAGTCAACAAGGTATGTTGTCATGCAATTAAGATTCTCTCAGAATGATTGGTTCTATTGTTCTGTCTGTGAGATAAGATTAAGTTTGTTTTATACCAGGGTATTGTTTGTCTTACCCACAAGGTCATGTACTTTGTACTCACCTTTATTGCATTCTTGAGTAACCTGAAGCTAGAGACTGTATAAATTCCACAAGAGAATAAACTCAGGGGTGCCCGGTAGAGACTGGTATCCCTCCTGTACCAGTATTGGAATGGCCTAGGAGGATTTGGGAAAGCTCTGATTATTAATTATTTCAAAAGAAAATAATTGGTACATTTCAAAATAGTTCTGTCAAAATGGTGGCAGACATGGGTAAAGAAAGGACTTGATTTCTGCCTAAAACAGGCAGCTATTCCAATGTAAATTAATCTAGCTCAAAGTAATTAACCAGTCAATAGGAAAGGAGAACTAGGCCTGTCTCTATCTAAAGACAGCTCTTAAGAGAGAACTAGGCCTTTATCTAAAGACAGATCTACATAATTGGATAAGCTAGCTAAGATGGTAGGAGGGGTCGACCTTCATGAAAGGAGACACCTTGCCACACCTTGCTAGGGGAGGTGCCTTACAGGGTAAGGGGAGGTACCTTACAGGGATGTTCACTACATCAGAGTCATGCAAACAAGATGGAGGTCATGGGTATAAAAAGTCCGGTCCACGTGTAATCCCTTTGGTGTATTCATTCGAGTCACTCCTCCATGCCAGTCTGGTATGGAGCTGTATTTCTATCTCCTATATTTCTATCTTTTCCTCTTTTTCTGTTTTTTCTGTTTTTTTGTTTCTTTGGGGAGTTTTTGGGAAATTATTCCCAAGGGTCTAACAAAAATCCCTGGGGACAGTTTCCCAATCCGTAACACTCCCATGGTTGAGTTCTTTAGTCCTCACTCCTCTCTTCAGAAATGTACTTTTGCCAGCTGGCTCCGACATTCCATAAAGGTTCCTAAGGCGTTCCTAGGTTTGGGGAAAGAAAATGTACCTGTAGAAAAGAATTTCAGCATGCATGCACTGAAAGGTCTGAGAATTGCCCACCAACCCAAATAATGAAGGACTCACAAGAGATGTAAAATGCAAGCGAGGTTTATTGTGTGTAGCTCTGTCCCAGCTAGCCAGGGGTCGAGACCCAGACACTATGGTTGAGTTTCGACCCATAGCTCACTTCACAGTCTGACTTTATAGCCCCAGGAGGGAGTGGTTACACAAGTCAGAGCCTGCCAAAAGTCCGAGCCCGCCAACCTTAGAATACAACCAATCAGATACAAGGACAAACAAGTACAACCAATAATTTTAAAACATGCATCCGCACACGTCAGAGCCTGCTAAAGATTGCTTATCTCCCTTATGGTATGTGCTCCTTCCCTAGGGCTGCCTTTCCCACCCACCTTGGCTGGGCCAGGCTTATTTCTGCACTGAGGAATCTGCCTGGAGAGCAGATTAGCATGGCCTTGCTCCCCAGGTTGGAGGGGGAGTGCTAATCTGGCTCAGACATATGGGGATTGGGTCCCATGTACAAACACCTTGGCCGGCAAGCTGGAGATTAGAGGCTTTGACCTGGTGGGTCCCCTGCCCTGGTCCTTGAATCCTGCAACCTGGGCAGCTGGACTTAGTTAACTTCCCATGCTGGGGTGGGGGGGAGCGCTTCTTCCAGTCTGCTTTCCAGCACCCCTACAGCACCAGTGCACCAGTCAGAGACAAAGACAGAGGTTTTATTTAGGAAAAGTGGGGATATAAATTCAAGGAAAAATATGAGCCCTTTTAAGAGTGTGAGAGGCCTTCAGGGTCTTGACAGTTCTTTTTTCATATAGAACCTTAATAGGGGTTAGCTAGGGACACATGGCAGGGATGGGGTGACATGGAGTGAGTGATCTCCTTTGTTGAATCCTCAGGTTTTGCCATTTTATTGGTGGGTTCTGGGTGATGCCCAGGTTTGAACAAAACTCTGAATTTTGGAGGGAATCCTTTTTTGCCAAACATTCCAGGAATTTCAGGTGTGAATATAAGCCATTCCGATTAAAAGTATAGGCCTGTTGAGGACCTTTGTCTAAGAAAAGGATAAGCCAGATAGGTCATTATGATTAAAAGTGTTGCTTATTAAGGGCTTTTGCCTAAGAAAGTGTAGGGGTGCTGGAAAGCAGGCTGGAAGAAGCGCTTCCCCCCCAGCATGAGAAGTTAACTAGAGAAGTCTTCTCCCATATTAGGATTAGAAATAAGATATTAGAATATAGAGTTAAGATATAGAAGTAAGGTAGGATTAGAAACAATGAAGATCCATAAGCCCAGCTGCCCAGGTTGCAGGATTCAAGGACCAGGGCAGGGGACCCACCAGGTCAAAGCCTCTAATCTCCAGCTTGCTGGCCAAGGTCTTTGAACATGTGCCCCATCCCCATATCTCTGAGCCAGATCAGCAAACAAGGCCATGCTAATCTGCTCTCCAGGAAGAGTCCTCAGCACAGAGATAAGCCTGGCCCAGCCAAGGTGGGTGGGAAAGGCAGCCCTAGGGAACGAACACATACCATAAGGGAAATAAGCAGTCTTTAGCAGGCTCTGACGTGTGTGGATGCATGTTTTAAAATTATTGGTTGTACTTGTTTGTCGTTGTATCTGATTAGTTGTATTCTAAGGTTGGCAGGCTCAGACTTTTGGCAGCCTCTGACGTTGTAACCACTCCCTCCTGGGGCTATAAAGTCAGACTGTGGAGTGAGCCCCGGGGTCAAAACTCAACCCCTGTCTAGCCGGGACAGAGATGCAGCACAATAAACCTCACTTGCATTTTACATCTCTTGTGAGTCCTTTGTTATTTGGGTTGGTGGACGATTCTCGAACCCTTCAAAAGAACAGACCCTAAAAGGTGAAGTTAAGGATTATAAAGTTTTAGATTTTAAAACTGCACTTTCCCTTTGTTTCCCAGTTCATCTCCTTTCTACCATAGTTTATTTCTCCTATCCTACCTCATCTCCCACCCAGACTTTGACCCCTTAATCTCACCGTTTGATGAAAGACAAAAGTCCTTCATCTACAGCTTCTACAATGCTGACAAGGTGCAAAGGCCCTGACTACCCAGGGACCAGTAGTCTGACCCTGACTGGCTTAAAGAAGACACAAGAAAGTCAAGGTTTTGTTGGCTGTAGAATCATCATCCTTTTATATTCTAAAAAAGAAGAATTAAAAATATGAGATATTAGCTCCTGATAACAGCATGTCAAACAATGGAAAAGTATTCTGATGCAAAGAACACTGACCAAGAAAATGAGAGTTGTATTCCACCATGATGTTCCAGAGAATGAGATGGTTATTAAGTCATTAGAATTTAAGGCAGAATCACACATGTTATTAATTGGGGAGTGAAGGTATTGTAATGGAGAAAATACATTTTTAAGAATTATTAGGAATATAAGCACAACACTCTGTTGGAACAATTGTACATCTCTCCTTGTGCTGCAGTTAATATATCAAGGGCCATTCAACTTTGTAAGATGGCCTTTCTCGTCATTTTTATTTTTTCATGGATTACAAATTTATTAGATATGTACACAATAAAATTCTACTCAGCCATAAAGAACAAAATTATGTCATTTGCAGGGAGATAAATGGAATTGGAGAATATTATGCTAAGTGAAAATATTCAATCACAATAAATGAAGCATCAAATATTCTCCCTCATATTCAGAAGCTAGGGAGAAATTAAGACACAGGAGCGACTCAGCCAAAAAGAAACTATAGTGGAGTGAAGGAAAGAACCTAACTGAGGAAGATGGAAGTGGAAGAGAAAGACTTGAAAAGAGAAACACCTCAATGCACATGATGTACATACATAAATTTGTCAAAGCAAATCACTCTGCTGACTACAGGAAGGTGGGGAGGGAGAGGGTGTGGGATGGGAACTGAGGAAGATTTCAATCAGTGTTGTGTTTCTAACATCTTCCCAGTACTTGGGATGCTGAGATGGTAGGATCTCAGGTTTGCAGCCAACCTCAGAAACTTAGTGAGTCCCTAGACAACTTTGTGAGATCCCTGTTTCAAAGTAAAAAATAAAAAGTAAATAAATAGGTCTTGGATTGCAGTCCAGGAGTAAAATGCCTCTGTATTCAATCCCTAGTTTTGAAGGACAAGAAGGAGGAGGAGAAGGAGGAGGAGGAGGAGTAGGAGGAGGAGGAGGAGGAAGAAGAGGAAGAGGAGGAGGAGGAGGAGGAGGAAGAGGAAGAGGAGGAAGAGGAGGAGGAACAGGAGGAAGAGGGCACATGTTGATATAATGTACCTGTAATTTTTTTTTTTTTTTTTGTGGTACTCAGGTTCCTGGAAGTCCTTCTACCTCCAGGCTACACTCCCAGACCTATTTTATACTTTTTATTTCGAAGCAGGGTCTCTTAAGCCAGTGCGGCTGACTTTGAATCTGTGTGATCCTCCTGCCTCCGCCTCCCAAGTGTGGGGATTACACACGTGCGCCACCACGCCCAGCTACCTGTAATATTTTTAATTAAAGATGTACTCTATGCTTTTAGCTTTTCTTCTGAAAAATACAAAACACCAGTCTAATCATGAGAAAAAATACTGCACAAATTTCAATTGAGGTATATATATATATAGCAGTAAATGTGACCAGTACATCTAAAATGTTCAAGATCATCAAAAATAAGGAAAATATAAGAAATCATCACAGCTATGACAGCTTTAGTTAATTATTATGTATCAACATTTATTGCTCAATTGTGATAATTAGCAATAAAGTAAATATGTATGACAAACAGGAATTCTAAATACCTTCACATTTTTTTCTGTAAATATAAATGGTCATTGGAAAGAAATGTCTCTTGGTTGCCCAGAGAAAATTAGTTCCATTATGATTGTGATTGTACTTAACAACTTGACAAAGTTACTTATCTGATTGAGTATCATATTAGGCTTCTAATTATTCCTCAAGATAGACATTGACTTAAATTCTTAGTTATTTCTTATATTTTACTGATACACTATAATTATACATCACAATTATGTTCAAAGAGATAAACACATCCACATAGGTTTTGGTGTGTTTCCCTTCATATCCCACCCCACTATCTACCCCTCCCCAAACATATTAGATAGATTGATAAGGAAACCTTTTTTTACATGAATATAGCATCATTTGAACTGTTTCCTTTATCAATTCTTTTCCCCTCCCACCTTCTTCCCTCTATCCCCTTCCATTCTTCTACAGATCTCTCTTCAGTTATCTAAATTTATTCTTATGTCATATAATCGAGGATTATTGTTAAAATATTTATTCTAACTTTATCATTCTTAGCTATGATCTCTATTAAGAGAAAGAAAACTTGATATGCTATACTTCGTCTGGGGTCATTACATCATATTCTTATGTTTGCTCCTAAACCCTCTCCACTGACTTTCATTATCTTAGGTATTCATAATAAGGGAAGTCCTCCTGCACAAATGAGGATAAAAATAATACATTTGAGAACTCATCATTTTCCTTCTGTTCATTTCTCTAAAATTTATTATGTATTTCTTGTAAATAGAATATGATATTTGAACAACTATAAATATTTGTATTGTTGTAATTTTTTGGTGTTGTTGTTTTAGAGAAGTTCGGGTAACTTGGAAATCATGCTGAAACTCTATTTTATGTCACCACAGCTACATTCTCTAATAGTTTGAATACTTTCTATTTCATTTTTAAGTTACAAATGATACCACATTTGATTTTGGGTCTTTATAATGGTAAATTAGAACTGATCTCTCTGAAATGAATTGATTAATATCATCTATTGCTACATAACAAATCACCCTAAGAATTATTGGTTTAAATCAAGGACTATTTATTATCTCACAATTTTTGTGAGTGAAGAATTGAGAAACAGTGCTGTTGGCTGGTTCTGGCTCAAGGTCTCTCATGAGGCTATAATCAAGTTGTCAAATCAGTACTGCCTTCCATGTTAAAATCCAACTGTGAACAATATACTTCCAAGCTCACTGATGTGACTGTTGGCAAGACTAAGAAGACTACTTCCAAGCTATTCATGAGAGACTCTTCAGAATGACACTCCACAATATGGCCGCTTTCTTCTCTAAGTTTGTGAGTGAGAGTATGTGTGGATATGTGTGTGTATGCCTGTGCAAGGGAGAGAGACAGAGACTGACAGAGCACTCATGATCAAGCCATGATTTTATATAACATCATCTTGATGTGACAACTCATCATTCATTCAGAATTCTCTGGCTTGTTAGAAGCAACCAAGTACATTCAGTGCTCACTCAAGAGAACAGAATTATACAAGGCATGAGCACCAGGATACGGGGATTGCTGAGTATCATCTCTGAGACTGCTTATCACACTGACAGCTAATATGTCCCCCTTTCCTATCAAAGTGTTATAAAAGCAACAAGAAGCTCACCAATAAAATAGAGGAAACAAAACACCATAACTTCCATTTTCAATAAAATCAACAGACATGAAAAATCTATATTTTCCAGAGTAATCTAAAAAGCTGCCAAAAATTAGCTACAGTCTTCTAAAAATTCTAAGAGAAGTAGAGAGATGTAAAGACAATGAAAAGGAATAAGGATTTCCAAAGGGGTTGATGCCAGAGAACTACAGTAATATATGCATACCCATGTTCAGAGCAGTACAATACACAATAGCCAAACTGTAGAACCAACCTAGGTGTTCATCAACAGATGAACAGATTGCAAAATTATGGGATATACATACACACAATGGAATTCTGCTCAGCAATAAAGAAAAATAAAATTACATAATTTTCAAGAAAATGGAAGGACCTGGAGAACACTATGTTAAGTGAGATTAGCCAATCACGGAGAGTAAAGGGTCATACATTTTCTTTAAATGTGCAGGATAGGGAGTAATTGGGATACAAGAGAAATTCCAGATGATGAGAAGAAACCTCAGGGGAGCCAGGAAGGCGATATAAGGGTAGGGGTGGAGGAAGACTTAGGTTCGTTAATAGAAATACTACCACAGACTATGTGTATACATATGAATATATACCACATCAATCTGGGTACACTGTATTGGAGCAGGGGGAATACCAAGATCATGTGCATGTTTGTCATTGTTAACATGATTTACATTATGATGTGAGACTATAATACACAAATAAATGCACACACACAAAAATAAATGTTAAAAAATGTATGCTATATATCTTTTAAAATATTTTATAACAATGTGGATATATATATTACCCATTTAAATTTTTTAAAAATGAGGGTCTAATAAAATGGTAAAAAATATGTAAACCCACATTTATTAAGGTGTTTAACTTCCTTTTCCTAAGCCTATGTAATCAAATTTTCATTTGAGGCCCAGGATTCTGAGTGTTCTGACTTATAGTTTTCCTTAGAGATTCTGGCAAGAAACTGAGTGATATGAATTGTTCCTTTTCATGATGTCGCAAAGGGACAGGCTACCTCGTTTATACAAAGTACATTCTTATTTTCCTTTTAATATGTTTTCATTTTTATTTTATTCAGATTGGTTTTCTTTTTGTAAAATTTCACATGTCTATTTTCCCTGATTATCTAGAAAATACTCTATCACTAAACTTTGTTAGAGAATTTAATTTACTAACCTCTGAAATTCAGGTAAAATATGAACTGTCCTGAGGATTAACACTCATTTTATAATTTGCCTTTGATCTGAAGCTCTTTAAATTGATTTCTTTTTTAACATTATACTGTGATTTAGATTCTACTTGATTGCCATATCCATGACCAGCTGGGTTCAAACATTTTAGTTGCTATAAAACTGTTAGTTTCTGAAACACACTTTTAAGCCTATTGTACAGGGCAGTATTTTAAAATGCACTTTCTTCTTCAAAAAAAACAAATTTGCCCTAATTTGATTCTTATAATCTTTATACTGACCAATTCCATCATCCTTTAGTTTGATCAATTTCAGCAATTCCTTACATTTAAAAAAATGTGAAAATGATTTGTGTCACCCTTCAATTCACCAAGAGAGTTTTCCAGATAGATTGGAAGCCTGTATAGTAGTAAGAATCATAAAGCATCTACATGCATACATTACTTTATGGCTTTACAATTCAACATGAGTGAATCATATTTACTGTGACTTGGAGGGATTTTTTAGATACTATTAAACTGACTGAAAATGGGATAGTTCTATTTCACCTTAAAGTGCCATTCCTATAATACCGATAAATACTTTGCTGTGTCTTAAGGCTCTGAAGAAAGAACACTTAGCACAATATACAATAAATAGCAACACACACACACACACACACACACACACACACACACACAGCTAAGAAGAAACTGTGCCTAATAAAGCTTTTAGCAAAGTTATTAGTTTTGTATTTAAGGTACTAAAGACAAAACACAGACAACACTATGCATAAATTGAAAGGCTGTTACACAACACACTTGGAAATGTTATATTTACGTGGCAACCAGCTTATTATATTTACATGAACATCTGGTGCAGGTTCACTAAAATCTTAAAAACAGATGGACATGAAGGAAGACCTAGTAATTAACAAAGCTATATGTTGATTAAATCAGCATGTGGTTAATTTTAATGATTGCTGATCTTTATCAGGGATGGGGAGATTTTTTAAAATTTCAAATCTCTTTAACTGACATGTCATTGACTTAGGAGGCAGGCACAACTACTCTGGTTATTGCTGTGTTATTTCAGTACTTAGAACAGTACCCTGACTGCAAGAGGCATAGTCAGAGAAGTAAAACTCAAGAACTAAGATTAAATTGTCTCTGAATCTCCCTAGGTCTTATTATGTCTGCAGAGAGGAGCTGAGCAGCAACATTATTATCTCTTGAGAATAATCACATAGGGAGATGCATATTATCTGAATACTGTTTCCATGTTCTGATTCATTTCAGTCCACTTGTGCCTCCTGCTGCCCTTCATCCATCCCTAAGTCACATTGTGTACTCCTCTGAGCTCTCCAAATAGGCACCCTCTCGTTGCCAAGCAACCACAGATTTCTACAAGTGTCAGTGCCATGTGTACTTAAACTGCTGTTGGCCTTTTTTTTCTTTAACTTTTCAAAGTTTAGAAAAATAATATATGTCAGACAGGTGAAGCTATGTATGTTTAAGGGAGGGTAGTAGGAAAGCAAAAGCTACTGCAGGAGTAGAAGCCCTTTTGAGATATTGTATCTGGATATATTCGTTTAAAAACCCTTTATAAATACATTATGTTAATAAAGCAACTAATCCATTGACTAATTGAAAACAGCACTTTTTTCTTCCTAAAGTAGCAGTTATTTTATGGCCAATACCAAGTAATTGGATGGTTTTTCTATGGCTTTCCATCAAGTACCCTTCTAGAATGTCAGTTATGATGACCAATTTAGAACCAATTAGCACCAACAGTGGTCCCCATCTCTAGATGTAATTTGTCTAGGTTGAATGGCTTTAATCTCCAGTGATAGGCATTGGAAAGTGTTCCCTATTGACTTTTAACCCCAACTTGCAAAGAAAGGATAAACTTTAGGACACATTTTAGCCATGTTTGCATCAGAGAATGAAACTTGTAGAAAGAAGGCTTGAGAAAAAGACTGAGGACTTAATATTCAGAAACAATTTGCCTCACTAAAAGTTAAGTTTATCTCACTTAAAATCAAATTTATTTACATATTTCCTGTTTTAAATGTGTATGTTTTCTACATAAGTAAAGCAATTTTATTTTTATCTCATTTTATGTTTCTGAGCTATGTTTTCTAAGTGTCCGTGAAGACTGGTATGACCAATACTTGTCAACAAGAGATCTGGAGTCATTAGAGAATTTTTTTTTCTTAAGAAGCTAAATTTCACTTGGTGAACTGTAAGTTACAGAAGAGAAATTCATCTTTATCAGTCAAGATATAAATAGTGCTTATTGTATAGCCTGAACCAGTAGGATTCTGGAACTACATTACTTTGTTCAAAGTCTTGGCTCTACCACATGCTAGCTGAGCGACCTTGAGCAAGGTTTCTTTTAGAAATCTTTACAAATATTCTTACTTATAACAAATGACACATAACATGTTTTAGACTATAAAACCAATGATATTTAGCCACATACATTAATTGTACTTATTTAGTTTTCATTGAGTATCTCAATAATTTGACTAATTTAGGGTGGGGCAATCACAGGCATGGGGCTGTAACTATTCTCTGTATTTCTATCTTTTTAATAACTTCTTTAACTCTTCAGCAAGAGTTCGGGCTAATGTGTATTCATTCTTAGCTCAGGACAAGAATCCGTGGTTTTTGGTTTTTCTGTTTTTGTTTTTGTTTTTGTTTGTGTGTGTGTGTTGAGGGAAATTGTGTCTGGGACCCTAACAGGGGTCCCAGGGGACAGTTTCCCTAAATCCTAAAATTTTTGGACCCAATGTTTTGGGGCAACGTGGGGCACGTGGCTCAGTATTTTTCACAGGACTTTTTGGCTAGTGGGTTGGTGGGCAGCAGCAGCTTTAGCTCCAGCTGTAGAACTATTGAGCTTTAAAACAACTATAGAGCAGCGTTTGCATCACTGCATCTGTGAAAGTGAATTCCAGGTCATCTCGCTGGTGGTCCTGGTACCACTGCACCCCAAAAGGTATGTACCTTCCTGGAGTGATAAGAATGACCCCAGTTCCCCCAGAATGACCGTTGATCTTCCAGCATTGGGGAGGCAATTCTGGTTCATGGGGAACCCCCAAGCCAAGGAACTAGCCTCTGGTCTAATCCCCTACAGGAAGTAAATCCTTTAAATAGCATAGGCTTGATAGGCCCAATGAGTGCCTGTCCATTCTGCCCACATAGAAGGTGGGACACTCTTTTAAAAGCCCTGTAAACTGTTGAATTTAAAAAGAAATAACCATAGCTCACCTTCAGAAAACTCCCCAAATGGGAGATGCCAGCCAGCACCCATTTCTAAATGGCAGTGAGGTTTTTTTTCCAGCAACAGGAAACAGGTTCTAGGAAGATAAGCCAGCTTGCTTCTAATGCTGCACCTAGGAAGTGTGGTCATTACCAACCATGGCCATGTGCACCCTGTTGGTCTGTAAACCCTGGCAGTTCAAGTGCCCCAGTGGCCAGAGGCAATTAGCCAGACATGTTTGAAAACTCTAGGCAGCTAACAAAGCCAGACTGACCATTCCAGGCACAGTTCCAGTGGTGTGGGATTCACAGGGTCCTAGTACTGCCAGATTAGTCTCCAACCAACTAGACTGCTACTGGCCCCCTGTAGAAGAAATCTGTTTGTGGCTCGCTCAAATTTTTTGGCAGTTTTAGGCTTCTATCCCTACCTAGCTAATACAACTGTCTGAGGACAGTGTTTTATTAGCTGGTAGCATTACCTCATCCAGAGGAAGAAAGGAGAGGGTGGGATCTGAAGAGACAGGGTCTGGGGCAGCTCAGACTCACACTCTCACATCCCATCTCAGGGACTTGAAAGGGGAAAGACAGATGGCCAAAAGCCATGGAAGAACTCTGGCCAAGCACAGAAGCCTAGGTTCAAGTCTTTAGGGGTGGAGAGCAAGGGCATCTCTGACGTAACTGCCTTCAACCATGAGGCCAAAAAGGGCCTTCAGAGGCCTGGTTTAGAGGACACTGGGGACCACTAAATGGCTGAGCACCCCCAGTTCCAAAGGGAACTGGTGTCCCAGAACTAGGTTCCCAGTGATTCCTCCCAACTCCCACCACCTGAGTTAAGACTAAAGAGCCTTAGGTGATCACAGTGAGATCTCAGATGGAGGTGTTGCCCTTCTTTCCTGGCCCAAGGTCCAAAAGTTTAGCCAGGGTGGGGGGCATATCAGGCCAGCCCTAAACCATCTCTTTACTGAAGATTCAGCCTACTGTGTCCAGGGTGACCTTCCATTCTCCCATTCTTAGCCATGCCAGAGATTTCAGCTCCTCAGCTAACAAGGAAATATAATGTCAGGAAAACCAAAAGTTGTTTTTCCTTTTGCTGGCTGCACTAAAGTTATTCCTCAAAGTTTTTTTTTAACAGGTTTTAACTTCTCATTTAAGTACTATTTTTAGGTTTTCATGGTTAACCTGTATTGTGAGTGTTGTTTCATAGGCTTGAAGGTTTCAGATGTCAGATGGTGGTACTTGCGGACCCAAAGAGGAACAGCTATCAAAGTCCTTTGGTCATAGAGGCACACGGCACGGACCCATTTGATTCCCCCATGCCAACTACATGCATAAATGTTTCCCTAAAGCTGGGGCCCCCAACTCTGTCCCTATTCAGCTAGAAGCAGTTTATGACTGACTCAACGTCCTTATTCCTTTGCTAAGGGGTACATTCATGTGATAGAAATGAGGGGAAAATGAATGGGAATTGAGCTCATGTTCATTGTTAATAACAATTGTAAAAGTCAAAATGTACTTTATACATTTACCTTTGGCCTGACAGGTGTCAGGAAGTTACTAGACAAAGGGGGGAATGTACCAATATTGGGAATGGCCTAGGAAGATTTGAGAAAGCTCTGATTATTATATTTCAAAAGTTGGTGAAAGGACTTGGTTTCTGCCCAAATAAAGCAAGCAACTATTCCAATGTAAACTAGCCTAGCTAAAGGTAATTAGCAAGTCTATAGGAGAGGGGAACTGGGAATTCCTCATCCTCATTCTAAAGACAGGTTTGTGTAATAATTGGATAATATAGCTAGGATAGGAGAGGTGTGGACCTTTGTGAAAGGAGACACCTTGCTGGGGAGGAACCTTACAGGGACGTTTAGTACGTCAGAATTACATAAATGAGATGGAGGTCATGGGTATAAAAGGTCTGGTCCACATGTTGTATCTTTGATGGGGTATTCACTCGAACTACCCCCCCATGCCATTCAAGAATGGCATAGGATTGTAACTATCTTCTATATTTTTATCTTTTTAATAAACTTCTTTAAATCTTCAAAAAATAATTTGACTAATTTCTTTTTAAAATATAATTGAATATATTTTAGGGTGCATTGTAATTATGCATTATTAGTACTTACTTCACAGATATTGTAATGATTAAGTAAATATAAAATGCTTAATAACTAAACATATTGGACATGATGTATATAAATAACTATTTGACCAGGTCCCTGTGACTTTGTCTTTGAATTCACTTGGTGGACTTTAGTGTTGTTTGTTAAGATTTTAACAGTAGAATTTTCTATTTGGGCTATTTGAGAAACTTATATGACAATTTATTTATTTATTTATGCACTTATTTATTTATTTATTTTTATTTTTATTTTTTTTTTTGGTGGCACTGGGGTTTCTAGAAGCCCTTCTACCTTCGGGCTACACTCCCAGACCTATTTTGTATTTTTTTTATTTGGAAACAGGGTCTCTTAAGCCAGCGAGGCTGGCTTTGAACCAGCGTGATCCTCCTGTCTCCGCCTCCCAAGTGTGGGGATTACAAGCGTGCGCCACCACGCCCGGCCTGGCAATTGATTTTTTTGGAAGCCCAAAATAAATATTTCTTCAACCAGTACAGCTGAAACATTCAGGTGGTGCCACCCAGCTCACAACTCATGTGTTTTATTTAAGGCAGTTTAACCATTTTTTAGTTTTGTATATTTGAGAATTGATTGGTTGGCTCATATTTTGTTTATGTAAAATATATAAAATGTGGAATAATTAGGAATCAGCCAGGACATAAGTTGTTGGAAAAGGTTCCAGGCTGCTTAACTTTGATCTAATCAGAACAGTAAAAACTGGAAATGGAGGCAAGGGTACCTTCTCGGGAATAAAGTGTTTCCATCTTACTTGGGGTCGTGTATAAAAACTGTATGAACCACTGCATAAAAAAATTCAACCAAAAACCAAAAACTCATGTGTTGCTGGGTTTTGTTTTTGTTTTTTTTAACTCTTCCAGAACTCCAAATATGAGTTCAATCACAATAAATAAAAAATAATAATAATAAATAAATAAATAAATACAAACATACATAAATAAGAATCAAAAGAGGAAAAAAGAAGAGATGCAAATTAATTAGTAGGCATACCTATTTGACCTCCTTAATATGCTCTTCATTTATTTATATTTTTATTAAAATGAATTGACAATAAAAGTTATCATTAGAAATAAGTTTTTATGGTTTGGATATGAAATGTCCCTTCAAAAATTCAGGTGCTGAATCCTACTGTCCACTGCAGCAAAGTTGAGAGGTGGAGGAGGTGGGTGACTGGAGGTGTGGTCTTAAGGACTTTGTCTTCTCTTGACCTCTTCTCTCACTTCCTCTGTTTTTTAGGCTAAAATAAACCATCTTCTTTACCTTCCTTGTCACTAAGTTTCTGCCTAGGCGCAAGCCAGGCATGGACTGAACCTCTGAAATTGTGAGTTAAATAAACATTTTCTTCTGTAAATTTTGCTTGTCAGTTATTTTGGTCACAATGAAAAAAAAGCTAACACACACACACAGACACAAAAAAAACTTTTGGTTCACATACATGTTTTTTAAAGGTTTGGAATTTTATTTTTGTTTGTTTGTTTGTTTTTGTGGGTTTTTTTGTTTGTTTGTTTGTCTTGTTTTGGTGGAGGATGTGGGCAACGATCCCACTGCCTCTCGCAAGCCAAGCGAAAAATGTTGTTTTCAAATTGTAATTTTTGTTGACTTAACTTTTCTTTCAAGTTATATTGTTTGCCATGGCAAAAACATCTAGAAGCATATTTTTTAACCCTGTTGTGGTTTGACTCTGTAAGGACTCTCAAATGTTCATGTGTTAAAGGCTTGATCTCTAATGCAGCACTGTTTAGAGGTCTGGGCTTTTGAGAAAGTAATTAGATCATGAGGGTTCTGGCCTTATCAATAAATTAGTCCACTGAGTGATTCATATCTGATGGTATTATTGGGAAGTAGTGGAAACTGTAGGAGCTGGAACCTAATTGAAGCAAGTAGGCCCTTGGGTTTGCCCTTGGAGAATAGATCTTGTCCCTGGCCATCCTTCCCAGTTGCCATGAAGTGAACTGTTTTCTTCTGCCGTGCTCTTTTGCCATGATAGACTGCTTAACCTCAGACCTATAAACAAAGAAACCACATGACTGTGGACTCAAACTTCTGAAATGGTGAATCAAAGTAAACTTTTCCTTTTGAATGTTTTACTTGTGTATTTTATCACAGTAACCAAAGCTAATATAAACCCTCCATAAGTATATTTTTGAAATATAAGTGAATGTTTAATTCTCTTTTACTTACCTATAGATTTTTCCATTCCTTTATAAAATTTATTCAGATTTATTTCATTGCTCAAAGTATAATACTTAAATCAAAGTCACTATTTTTTACTTCAAACTCATTAGCAAATGTTCAGATTTCATTTTGTATTTTCTTTTCTTTTTTTTCTGTTATGAAAACAGCTTGTATCCCTAAACAAACTTAGAAAACAAAATAAACTGTTCCTTCATAGAAAGAATTTGCATGTCCTTGTATTATCACTTACATTCAAAGAGTAGTCTCCAGAAATAACATTAACTAAAAATATTAAAAAAATGTTTCTTGGTACTTTAAATACATATACCCATGTAGACACAAATGTACATGTGAACACAAATATACATACAATGTATTAAACCCTACAGAAATTTGAAATATATTGGCAAGTAATTTTTACATAAAACATCTTCTCTGAGAACCTGCAACTATCTTAAAAATTTAAAAGCTAAGAAGAAAAGTATTAGAAAATTTAGGAAATAAAGTTTAATGACTTCTAAATCATTGAAGAAATAATAATATAAAAATACTTAGAGCCTAATAATAATAATAAAACAAATAAGTTTGAGTTACTTAGAAGAGAAGTTTAAAATATTATTTAAAATATTAAATAATTGAGTTAGAAGGAAAAATAATCCTAAAAATTATTAGGTAAGTAGAAGTTAAATGAAAAGGACTGAATAACTTCAATAAGGAGGAAAGGAAATACAAGTAAAATAGCAAGTAAAAATAAGATTAAAAGAAGAAAAGCTACATTAAAGAGAGTGAGCAAAGCAAGAATACAGTATATTAAAATTTTAGTAAAACACATGAATACATATTTGGGAAGATTAAGATAAGGAAAAAGGTAAAGGAGAAAAAAATAACAGGCTGAGGAAACATTCATGATTGAGAATAATGTTAGCAAGTCAAAAGCTACAAGTTTTATTTCCAAGTTTTGAAACTGATGGGCATGAGAAGTCATAGTGAGGAGGTAGAAAAAAGAACGTAGATAGAGCCAGAGAGCCAAGATGAAAAATCTTTATTTCTTTAGTGACAACTGATGCTAACTTACCTCCAAAACTCCTGAAAAGACCAAACCTACAAAATGCCAAGTGATAATGACCAGTTCTTTCTGCTGATAAGCAATCCCAGAAGATTTCCCAGCAGAGTGCAGGAAACAGCATCTGGAACCCCAACCAACAGAAGGAGACTCAAAGAAGGACACTATGCAAATACACTATGCAGATCCCAGGAAACTGCCTCTGAGGCGCCAACTGGAAGAAGAGACTCAGAAGTATATAAACCCCTACACTCTTCCAAGTAGTGTCCAAAAGGCACCTGATGGACAACAGTATCCCCATTGCCTACAAAGGTGTTCTGCCTCTTTTTCCCTTCCTCATTCTCTTTACAATAAACGCTCCACTCACCTTTCTGTTGTCTGTGAGTGCCATTCTTTGCACTTCAAGAACCCCTGAAAGGAAATATCTGTTTCAATACCTATTCCAATTTGGCTTTATATTATAAAGTGCAGAAAGTGCAAAAGAAAGACAAGAATACAAGTGAATAAGTCTCTCTTATGTTTTCTAATTCCTCCCAAATATGACAAATATGCCTACAATGAGTGCAAGCCTCATCAAGTATCAGAAGTCCAAATCCAGAGATGAGCTGCCTTTCATACCATTAGGCTGGTGAACAGCCAGCCAAGTCCTGCTAAGGTAGACTCCTACATTGCGAGAAACAGGTTGCTGGGCCACACCTATGCAAATCTGTGTTTCATTTGTATTACAAGTTTACAGTGAGCTTGTCATGTTCTACAACAGATAAAAACAGATTTAGAAATAGATTTAAAACTTTAAGGAAATAGAGAAAACCTAGAAGATTTTAATTTACAAATTAAGAAACTATTAAGATTCAAGAAACTATTAAGCAAATCTGTAACCATTAAGGAATTTGATATAGTCATTAAAAATTTACTACACTCAAGTAGTACTTTGTGCATTTTTTCTGACATTCAAAAAATTCATAAGTCTTACCTATTTTAATTGTCCAGAGTAAAAAAAAGAAAGAAACCTGTCTCTCTCATTTTAAGTTTCTCATAATCTTGTTACCATATTCAAAATATATGTAAAAGAAAAAAATTACAGAAATATTTCATGTATGAATATATATGTCAAATTCTAATATGTAATAATACCATGAACATAGAATACAATATAAAGATGCCATTTATAATTTTAAGTTATTGAGAAATAAATGTAATAGAGAATCAAGTTGGATGAAAATTTTAGAAGATCTAAATAGGTAAATACCTATTATATCCTCATTGATTGAAAGACATAATATTATAGATTTTTAATATTTAAAAATATAATATCAATCAAGCTAAATATAATACTAGTCAGTATCCAACAAACATGTCTAAAGAGGAGCCAGGTATGTTAGCATAAGTGTCTAATGCCAGTTCTTTAGATACTGAAATAGGAGAATCAAAGGTTCCATCAGAAATAGACCCAAACATGAATGGAAATTTGATTAATGAAATAGAAAAGGACACAGAAGACTGAAAGCTAATTTGACCACAAGTCCCAAGATTTTTATAAAGAGTAAAATAAAAATTATATAATACATATTATATATGACAGTTAATGAACGACGTTGATCAAATAAGTATTTAGGCTGTGGATTATCCTTATGGCTGTATGAATATCATTTCAATAAACCAAGTAAACTGAATCTCTACTTGACTTTTAACTGTGTAAACGAAGTCTGAACGACATTTTAAAGAAAGAGGGATGTTATGAGTAATTGACCTTTTCTCTGGGAAGGAAGTAGTGATATTTTCAAGCACTATAGTAACATCAAACAGGTCACACAGAAGGAAGGTCACTTTTTTATTGAAAAAAGAATAGAAAAAAACATAAAGAAATTTATTTTTTGTTGTTGTTATTTAGATAATTGAAAGTCTTGCACAGAAAACAAAAGGCACAAAGCTTTTAAGGGGATCATTTTCTTTTTTTTCTCTAAGCTTCAGTACTATATCACATCTTATTAGCATAGCATTAGGTGAAAAACTACATCTATCATCACTGACATTTTGAAATAGGAGCCTTCCCACCTAAATACAAGGTCACTCACACTTCCAGGAGAGACTTTTTGGAATCCAGTTCAGCCACACCCTGTCAGTTCAGGGCATTATGAGCCTCATCATTTGTTTTAAAAGACAAAGCTCTTTTCTCCAGCAGTCTATAATAACAAAGAAGGAGTTTTCTGAAACTCTAAAGCATGGTCTTGTCAAGGAATGAACATGCAAAAGTGACCTTATCAAAGAGGTGAAATACAACTCCAATTAAAATTGCACTAGGGAGGAGTGTTGGGGGGATAATCTCAAACTCAATATGTATGCCTCACAGATAAGGGACCATGTCAGTTGCTACAGTATCTTTATTTTTATTCAGCTATTACAGGGATCAACAAAACATCATTATAAATCATTTTAGTTAGCATGGATGCTACTATTGAGATTGGATTAATTAAACAGATAAATCCCAAGCATAGATCTAAAACATCTAGTGACATGAAAGAATTTTAAATATGAATCAGACTGTGCTGCCAAGAAGTTTTTCAAAGCTCCCAGCAGCAGAGTATGATTAGAAAAATCTACATTTTTGAGGAAGCAAAATGAAAAAAAGAGATGAAATGCCAGGTAATATAAGCCTGTAGCGCTGGCATTTGTCAGAAATGTGGCAATAGAATGAAGAAGAGCTTACTGTGTCCAAAGCAGGATGTGCAGTCTACCTAAGGTGAATTAAGCAGTTTCACTTTACTATCCAACCTAACAGCAAGTCACATTATATGTTTTAATGACAAGGGCTTTGTGCCTTCTTAATTGAATGCCATATGCCAGTAACTTACCATGGACTAGAAGCAATGACCTAAGAATCTGGAGACAAAAAGAATTTAAATTGGGTTTGCACTTAATAAAGAATTCATGTTCTTTTGCAGAAAGGAATCAACTTTAAAAATATACTATAAATCCCAAGGTCTATTCTAAACATTCATAAAAGAAAAATAGAGAATGGCACCTGCTGATTGGAATTAAAGAATGAAAGGAAAGATAGAAGAAAGAGGTGAGAGAGAAACAATGGAGGAAGAAGAGAAGGGACAATTGAATATTTTAGGACTGAACTAACTAGCGGAGAGTCTGAGAAGCAGATATATAACTGCAAAGGAAATATTCAATATTATAAAATCTATATAAGATCAAAACAGGATGTACACACATTCAAATTTTATTCAAACATAAAGAAGAATGAGCTGCCATAGTGGCACACACTTGTAATCCCAGTATTTGGGAGACTGAGACAGGAGGATTGTAGGTTCAAGGACAACCTAAGCAATCAGTGAGACTCTCATGAACCTAGTTAGACCCTGTTTCAAAATAAAAATAAATTAGGATTAAGTGTGTAGCCCAGAGGTAGAATGCCTCTGGGTTCTATCCACGGTAAGAAGAAGGAGAAGAAGGAGGAAGAAGAGACAGATAAAAGTGTGTCAATGTATAGAACTAGAAAATATGCTGAGATCAGACATTCAAATAAAGTTAAGGATTATATGTTTTCTCTTTTGTGTGGAATCTAATGAGAAAATAGGAAACAAAAGGGACTTCAGGTAAATGAGGAGAGACACCTACAGACTAGTGAAATTAAATTGGGAAAGGGAAATGCGGAAGAGAAAAAAGAAGACTGAGAAAGGAAACAATTCAAATAACATTATGACCATATATAAAGATATCATTTCAATGTCACTAACATGAACAAAGAGGTGAGGAGTGAAGATAGAAGGATGAGATGTAAAGGAAAATGCACAAAGTTAATTGTGCATTTATGCTTGTATTATTTCAAAACTCAGGATGATATACAATTATAAGGTACCAATGAAAGTATTTTAAAAAGGAAAATGAAGAAAAAAGAGAAGTCGGTCATTTAATTTTTATTCCAATCTCTTGGAAAGATCCTATAGGATAATCCAACTTTAAAAGTTTTCATCTGAGAGATATCTGTTACCATAGATACAGTTTTCCAGGGCAGGACGAAACCTTCAGAAATATCTTTTCCAGTCTCTATTTTGTCCAAGGTCACAGACCATGGAAACGCTGTTCATCCCTGAGCTAATATGTTATATATTTTTTATTTACAGAGTTTTTTCAAAAGTCTGGAGAACTATCACAAAATAACAAAAATGGTCCTAATATATGATATGGCCACCTCTTCAGAAATCAGTTTTCTCACTATATCTATTATTGATTCTAATCTTGGAAAAGACTTATTATCCTTCAAGTCCTACTAAAAAATGAGGTACTTGGGGTCAAGAAAAAAAGTATCTACTAGTAATGCTCAGATTCAGGAATAAATTATCTTGAGGATGCAATTAACACAACTCTTCACCTAGGAGATGGTAAGAATCAAGAAAAATAGTACTCCAGTTCAAATGGTGACTTTTAAAATAATTTTCTGTTCCGGCCACATTTTACTATAATGACCAAGCTAATCTTGTCTTGATTAGCATGAACATGAAAATAATTATCATTTATATCTAATTTTAAATCTTAAAAGCCTTTGTTAAAATATTCTTTCCTGCTACAGGATATGCAATATTGACTAGAGTAATGAATTCATTACGGTGTTTCTGAATTTTTTTCCTGAAGTCTATAAAGGTAGAACTTATAATATACTTAAGTGCTAATATTAGAAAATAGACTGTGGGTTGAATCTTTAATGTGCCTTTATGATAGGTAATATTTGAACATATATATATATATATATATATATATATATTTAGTGTGGTATATAAAGACATTTCTATAATTCATGTCTATAAAAAACTTTTTAAACAGAAAATTTACATTGTTACATAATTTACATTTAGTATTTTTATGTATATCACTTTTTAGTGTCAAATAAAACTGAAGTACATGGTAACCATTTGTCTTCAAGATTTTAAAAATGTCATTTAAAAACCAATCATATGAATAGTTTCCATTTTCTAAATGCATTGATATATTAATGTATAATAATGGCTTACTATTACACTATTAAGAGATGTTTTGAAATACTAAGCTTATAGGTAGAAATTATTGTCACAAACTATATAAGATTAAAAAAATAGGACAGTTATTGCTTCAAAGACATCATATGAATAGTTGCCATTTTCTAAACACATTGATATATTAATGTCTAATAATGGCTTACTATTACACTACTAAAAGATGTTTTTGAAATACTAAGCTTATAGGTAGAAATTATTGTCATAAACTATATAAGGTTAAAAAAATAGGACAGTTATTGCTTCAAAGACAACAAGTTGATATCATTTTTAAGTGTTCCAAAAGTTCTCCTTTTTGAAATCTTAAAAACAAAACTATGAGCCGGGCATGGTGGCGCACGCTTGTAATCCCCGTACTTGGAAGGCTGAGACAGGAGGATCACACAGGTTCGAAGCCAGCCTCAGCTACTTAGTGAGGTTCTCAGTAACTTAGTGAGACCCTGTTTCCAAAAATAGGTCTGGGAGTATAGCCCGGAGGTAGAAAGCCTCTGGGTTCCACCCCCAGTACCATAAAAAAAAAAAAACTATGTATATTTCAAGAAGAAAGAAATAACTAGCAAACATCTTTCAGTCTTAAAGAATATTTAAGATAACTTTCCACATCTGCAAACATGATACTTCTTTTTGACTGTATTTACAAAAGAATTCATGAGAGATTATCAATTACCATGGTAAGAATATGTCTAAGGGAAGTACTGTTGGGGCTCAAAAGTTTGAGCTCTTCAAATATGGAATTTTTTTGGCATCCTGAGCAGTTATATTTAAAATATATTAAGAGCTCTTAAAAGGAAGCTCAGAATTCAGATTCTTCTGACATTGTCTTCTCCTCCTTAATCTGGGGAGACTTCTGCAAAGATCCCTTATATAACCAACCAGATTAATCAAAAGATGAACACACTTGTCTGATTCAGTCTTCTTAATAAAATTTCATTAACCAGAGAAAATTAAACATATAACAGGAAGAGAGACTGAGGGTCAGTCAAATCTTCTGGATAGTGTCTGTCGCATACCATTGTCCTCTATATTAGTCCAGGAGAGAATCATCTACAAACCAGCCTTTTCAGTGAGCCAGATACACTTTGTCCCAGGCTACTTATGTTCTTCATGTCCACTAAGTTCCCCTATAAATTATTATTATACCCTTAAGCATTGTCCACATTCTCCATTATCCCCCAGCTATAAAAAATATTGAGGTAATTTCTTTGATTTCTGAGTAATGCTGGGCTAGTGAGTAATTCTGTGATTGCCTCTGTGCATATAAGGCATTTGTGTGTCTTTTCTTTGATTAATCTCTTTGTCAGTTTATTTTAGTGAAACTTCAGAGAGTGAAGAGGAAATTTCCCTTCCCCTCTACACTTCTCACACGTTTTTGCCCAAATAATACAATCTTATAAAATTATATGGGATTGATGAACAAAACAAGTAAGTTTTTAATGAAAAATTTTTTTGTCAACTTATTGTTATAAAATGAGGGATAGAATCACAACAAAATGTACCTATTATATAGAATTCTGGCCTCAGGCTCATAATGCTTCAAGATGCTAAGAAGTCCAGATATCTGTTCAATTTATAAAGACAGATGATTTTTTGACTCTGAAGACTGGGATTTATATGTGGTTCCCAAAATTGAACCAACTCACTTGAGGATTGTTGGAAAAAGTATTGTTTCTTGGGCCACATCCTGAAGATTTCTGTTTAATGGTTTTCTGGATGGAGTCTGGGAAATTATGTCTTTAAATGCTCCAGGCATTTTAGTATAAGAGATCTACTGACCTGCAGTATATCACAAAGATAATTGGAAAATGATAGAATTCAAAGTAAGGTGTCATGGGAAATGACCCTTAATTCTGCTACCTGCTACTTATATTTACATAGGAAAGCCACTCTGACTCCAAAAACCTCAGTTTCCTCATCTGTAAAATTACTATATTTTGGGAATCAAATGAGACATTAGCTAATACAGGCACAGTAAGTAAAAAAAATAAAGAAATACTAATTTTGATGAAATATCTTTATCTTCCTACCATATAGTAGATTAATATTATTGAAAATTAATATATTTGATCATAGACATGATAAGTTATATGTCAGCAAAATTATTCATTATTTATTCGCAGATCTTTTCTGTGAAGGACATTGTGCAATAATTATAAACTCCATCTATGATTTTAAACAAACTAGGATCATACTGTATCCTGCCACTTTGTGTTTTATACTATTAGAAAATAACTGAATCTCTCCATACTTTAGTTTCTTCATCTATGGAATTAGGATATGTTATGGTTTGGATATAAAATGTACCCCAGAAAAGCTCATATATTGGCAGAGCAGAAATAAAGGTCCTAACCACATCAGTGGATAAGCCCATCGTGGATTAATAACTTGACTGGACCTTTGGGGCAGTAACTAGAGGCAGATATGTTCCATCTGGAAGACAGTTATCACTGGGGGTGTGGCCTTGGAGACTATCTCTCATCTGTTCCTTTTACTCCCTTTACTCCCTCTGTTTCTTTTTCTTTTTCTTTCTTTTTTTTTTTTTTTTTTTTTTTTTGCGGGTCTGGGGATGGAACCCATGGGCATTCAACCTCCGAGCTATAGCCCCTGCCCTATTTTTTATTCTTTATTTTGAAACTGGGTCTCACTGAGTTGCAGAGGGCCTCACTAAGTATCTGAGGCTGTCCACAAACCGCGATCCTCAGGTCTCAGCCTCCTCAATGCTGGGATTACAGGCGTGTGCCCCCACGCTGGTCATCTATTTTTATTTATTTATTTTATTTTTTGAAACAGGGTCTCACTGAGTTGCAGAGGGCCTCACTAAGTAGCTGAGGCTGTCTGCGAACCGCAACCCTCAGGTCTCAGCCTCCCAAATGCTGGGATTACAAGTGTGCACCACCACACCCAGCTTACTCCCTCTGTTTCTGATAGCCATGAGAAAAACCTTTTTCTTCTGCCACACTCTACAGCCATGACTTTTCCCTTGGAGCAGGCCAACCATGGACTGATGCTCTAAAACCATAGCCTAAATGAATCTTTCCTTCTCTCAGTTGTTTTGTCTGGTATTATGGTCACAGCAATGAAAAAGCTAATTCAAACAAAGTGCGAATAATATTTTACCCTATAAGATTATTGTAAATATAAATTAAGGTAACACATCTAAACACTTGTTATTTCCTAATGTACACGATGTACATTCACAAACATATCGAAGTCAATCATTAAGCGGATGTGGTTGCACATGCTTGTGATCCCAGCATTTGAGAGGCTGAGACAGGAGGATTGCAGTTCACAGACAGCCTCAGCTACTTAGTGAGACCCTCCACAACTTAGTGAGACCATATCTCAAAGAATAAAAAATAGGGCAGGGTGTAGCTCAGGGGTAGAATGCCCTTGGGTTCCATCCCAGTACCACACACACACACAAAAAAAAGTCAATCACTAAGTCAAACATGAGAAGAAGGAGAGGGGAGGATATAAATAAGATATTATTATAATGTGTCAAGTACTGTGATAAATGCTGGTATGCAAGAAACATGTGCTTTCCTGTACTAATGGTCAAACAATCTAACACTTATAAAATTATAACTTCGGTCTCATAGTGGAAAGCCACAGAGAGCTATGAGATTCCACAGAAGGTATATCTGACCTAGTTTTAGGCCTCCCTAGAGCAGGAGGGTGAGGTGTCTGATACTTTGAAAAGGATAAGAAGGAATTACTTACCTAAAGAAAGTGAATAGATCAAAAGAGTGTTATAAATGAGAGAAGGCTGCAGATAGAACAGCCATGAGCAGTAGTAGTAACCAGTGATTATGCGATGCAAAACAAGTCAGAGGATTGTGTGGAAATGGAATGGAAGATTGATGTAATATAAAATTGTAGAGCTCAACAGAGGAAAAAGCATACAAGTTCTTGAGGCCCTTTAAGGAGCGTGTAAAAATATTTTGTAATGAAAAGAAAATAGGAACATGTGACTTGATCAGGTAAGAATTATAATAAATTACATATGAAGAATAAGTATGGAAAACAGCACTAAAAGAGGAAGGTACAACAATTCTAAATCAAAGCACATCCCAAACAGTAAATATCAGACAAATAATGCAAATATATTGAAATGTAAAAGAAAAAAGTGGATACTGTATAAACAAAGCACTTCTCACAAACAGATGAAAGATTTCTTTGCTGAAAAGCAAAGAAATGGGCAAAAAAATGTAGCTAGCAAATTTTATCTAATAGAGAAAAATGCACCTAAACGAAAGAGCATATATTATTTTCAAATGTATGTAACACATTATGAAAACTTGACATATGCAATAATAAAACCTTAACAGAATTCAAAGAATTCTCTGATTAGGTAGTAGTGAATTGGAAACTCATAACCAAAATTCAACTAGGAAGTAGGGAAGTTCCAACTATGACACAAGGCAAAGGAATCAGAGAGACATTAAATAAGATTTTAATTAAAAATAATAATAATAAAATACACAAATATTCAAAGGATATAACAAAGCTATCTCTATAAGATCATTTGTAATTTATAATTTATATATTTGGAAAGATGAAAGGCTTAGAATCAATTATCTAATAGTCACTTAAGGAAATTAGAATAATAAAAGTATATTAAGATCAAACAAGGTATAATAAATGAAATAACAAAAAAGGGAGAAGATAAAAAGATAAAAATGTTATAAAATGGGGAAGGTAAATTAAAAGCTGTTTGACTTTAGAATATCAAGCCACAAAACTCAGAAAGGCTAATCAAAAGAAAAGAGATAAAGAAAAAGTTACCAATTTCAAAAATAAAAAATATATCACTATAGTTTCTAAAAATATTTAAAAGTGATAGGATATTGTGTTTAATTTTGTAAACTTGAGATTATAATGAGATGTCAGATTCAATGATTAACATAATCTTCCAATACTGAAATACAAAATAAAATATACGAATAAACAAGCCATTCAATGTGGCACATACCTGTGATTTCATAAGTAGGAAACTGAGACAGAAGGATGGTAGGTTTGAGGCAGTATCAACAACATAGTGAGACCCTCAGCAGCTGGGGGAGATCTTATCTCTAAATAAAAAACAAAATAGGGCTAGAGGTGTAGCTTGAAGGTAGAATTCCCCTGGGTTCAATCCCAAGTATCAAAAAAATAACATGAATGTTCATAGATTTATAAATAAGGAAGAGGAAGCTATAGACATTAAACATATAGATATTAAACAGGTTACAATGACAAAGAAAATAATGTCATGATTCAGAGAAAATGTGAAGAAATTGTCATTCTCATACAAAAAATATCTATGAAGAGTAGAATAAATAATTATATTGTAGTAAACTATTTTACAGTATTTTCCAAATATAAACAGACATATGACCAATGATATAAAAAGCACTCGCACATATACAGAACAAAAAGTGTACCTGAAATCATTGTAAAATATGTATGAGAACATGATCAAGAATTTTATAGTGTCATTTAGCAGCTCTAAACTGAAAATAAACCTGTAAATTCAGTACTGGATTTCATTGAATGGGCATTCATTTGTTCATGAATACATCCCTTTGTTCATTCATTACATTCATTTATTATAATTGAATGACTATATATATATATATATATATATATAGCATTCATGCAAGAAAACATTACATACCAACACAAATGAAAAACTTATTACAGTCTATATTATAAATTGATTCTAAAAACATCATTGGCACAATGGAGTATAGACTATATGATTCTATTTCTATATAAAGATATAAAGACATGAATATTAAAACTACTATGTGATTAGAAGACAAAATAGGAGTTCCTTTTGGGAAATGTAGTGTTTGGGACTCTGCATTGTTTTGTTTCTTGGTCTGAGAGTTAGAAACATGGATATTTTCACTCTGAAAATTTGTTTGACTCACAGTGTGTTCATTTTTCTGTATCTAAGGACAGAAAGAATGGTGCTAAAATCCCCATGACTGAGCAATACCCATAGGAAGCTAGCCTCATCGCCTTACTGTCCTGATGAAGTAAATTTAGGAATAAAAAGACACGCTGTCTTTTAAAGAGAGTCTTTAAGTAATTTTAATAACTCAGTTGATAGATTTGTTTCATTGTTGTATTGGTCAGGATCCAAGCAGGAAAATAAATCTTCCTAGGTTTTTCAAGAAAAATTGGTTTCACAAATCAAAGGAAAGCTGAGGAACTAAGGATGTTGGGACAACTCAAAGATTGGCAGTTTGGAAGCATCTATCAACCCTGAGAGCCAAAGCACAATCTGAATGAGAAGTGTTTTCAGAGCCCAGACCCATGCTGTCCAGCTAGAAATGGCGCCATTTCTGGATGTGATCTTGCTGCCAAAGGTAGCACAGAGAAGGAAGTCAAAACCTGGTTTCTCCCCTCTTTCAATCCCCTCCCACAGATTTAGTGAAAATTGAAGGAAAAGTGAGAATTGCAAATGTTGCCTTTTGTAATATAAAGGATTGCAATGGAAGAGCAAATCTGATAGGTAACAGGGAGTTCTCTGACATACTAATCTAATTAGAGTGTGTGTGTGTGTGTGTGTGTGTGTGTGTGTGTGTGTGTGTGTGTGTTGGAAATTGAGCCCAGGGCCTTGTAAAGTGCACTCATCCATTGACCAATACTCTTATCCCAATCTAATTAGACTTCAGTGATTAAAAATCCTATAGCAATAAGTGCTAAAGTCTGAAAGCTAGGTTGGTCTAAATATGCTTACTGTTGGTAGGCTTCCAGGAAGAAGGGGACAAGAAATACTTCTTTAAAACTTTAAAACTTTAAAACTATCCGTGATTTGCTTGATAGATAAATAGCAGTAATACAGGTTTTAGGTTTCCACTCCAGCTCTGATACTTCCAAGTTATAAACATTCTTTCAGGCTGTGAATTATAGTCAGTTAAGTTTACTGTTTTTAACTTATAATCCTAGCATTTGGGAGGCTGTGACAGGAGGATCACTGTTCAAGGACAGGCTCAGCTACTTAGGCCCTTTGCAACACAGTGAGACCCTGTTTTAAAATAAAGAATAAAAAATAGGGCTGGAGGTGTAGATTGGAGGTAGAGTGCCCTTGGGTTCCATTCCTAGTACCACAAAATAATTACCTTTTAAAAAATCTTATTGAGAGTTGTCAAAAACAAAATGGTAGTTTAATAAATGGTCTTACAATCCTATAAAATCTAGCTTTAATCTCTTCTAAAATTAACAGTACAATTTTATTATCATAATTTATGAAATCTAAGTAATATCTAATATACTTAAGATAAGATATATCATTTTATTATACCTTTAAGAAAAAAAATTCATTAAAGTTTTGATATAATAGTGTTTGTTTGTTTGTTGGTGGTACTGGAGTTCCTGGAAACCTGTCTACCTCCGGGCTACACTCCCAGACCTATTTTATATTACTTTTATTTGGAAACAGGGTCTTTTAAGCCAGAGAGGGTGACTTTAAAACGGCGAGATCCTCCTTGTCTCTGCCTCCCAAGCTCGGGGATTATAAGCATGCGCCACCACACCCAGGTAATAATAATATTTTTAATTGTATGCCACTGTTTAAAACAAAGATTTCTCGCCGGGCGTGGTGGCCCACGCTTGTAATCCCTGCGCTTGGGAGTCGGAGACAGGAGGATCACGCAGGTTTGAAGTCAGCCTCACTGAATTAAGAGACCCTCTTTCCAAATAAAAATATAAAAATAGGTCTGGGAGTGTAGCCCAGAGATAGAAGGGTTTCCAGAAACCCCAGTACCACCAAAAAAAAAAAAAAAAGACTTCTCTAACAAAATGATATTGAATACCTTATAAATGTAGTCCTATTTAATATATAAATGAAATCATACCAACTTCTTGATATCCTCATCTGTTTATAAGATCCTTTTTTTCTTGGAAACTATAAAGCACTTGTGTGTAGCTTTGCAAAAGGAAGAAATGTAGAACTGTGGTCACTTTCTAAAAACAAACATATCTTTCAACTATACAAAATCTCTGTCACTACAGTCCTTAATTTTTAGTATATAAACTAATTATTTGTTAAAATGATGAACCATGGTTTAAATTTAAGATTATTATTATTTTTTTTTGGGGGGGTGATACTGGGGTTCCTGGAAGCCCTTCTACCTCCGGGCTACACTCCCAGACCTATTCTTACATTTTTATTTGGAAACAGGGTCTCCTAAGCCAGCATCAGCATGCGCGGCTGGCTTTGAACCTGCGCGATCCTCCTGTCTCAGCCTCCCAAGCGCGGGGATTACAAGTGTGCGCCACCACGCCCGGCTTAAATTTAAGATTATTTTAAATGGCAACTAAATTCCCAATAATTGAATATTTAAAAATGTACAATCTCAACTGACATAATGAACAAACATGAACAGGCCCACAAAGCTGTGAGAAAGCATGTCACAGCTATCATGTGGTCAACAGCAGTCATAGGATGGCAGATTGAAAATGCTCTCCAATTTAGGTAGGATTCTCAGCACCTAAAAAGCATGATCACATTCGCTTAGTTACTATGTCAGATTATGGAGAAAAAATGAGATATTAAAGAAATAGTGGAAAGTGCCTATTTTTAAAGAAAACAATTGGCACCTACTGTTGGGATTGCAAATTAATATATACACAGCCTTGGTATCTATCAATACATAAATGGATTACAAAACTGTGGTATAAACATACAATGAAATTTATTCATCCATAATGAACCAAATTAAGTCATTTGCAGAAAAATGGAAAGAACTAGCGAATATTTTTTTAATAATGAACATTTAATTAGTACTTTACGCATTTCAACAAAAGTTTACATTTATGGAGTCTTAAATAGATAGGGACTTCTAGGAAGATGGCGACCGAGAAAAGCGGGGCTTAAGAGCCCCGCTAACAACCAATCTCCATTACCACAAAATCAGCACCTTTCATAGCCAGAAAACACCATCACCAGAGAAACAAAAAAAAATCACCAGGCTCCAGAGAGAAAGCGGACTGAGAACAGAGCTCAGAGCCACAGAGGAGATAACCAGCCTCACGCCCAAGGACGCGGCAGCAATGCCATACTGCCGGCGGCAGCGACAAATTCACCGGACAGCTACAGAAAGCCGAGGTGAGCCGCTGCGGAACAGCCAGGCGGGATTTCTCGCCACAGGTAAAATCTAAAGCTCCCAGTGGCTGAGCTCAGCACACGCTGCAGGGATTCAGAGTGGAAATCAAAACCAAGAAGAAATACGCCAGCCTCACGGCAGAGGGCGTGGCAGCGGCGCCATATTGTCACCGGCGGCAGCAGCAGAGAATTCACCGAATCCAGTACAGCTACATCTGCGTACTCAAGAACAGTGAGTCAAATTGCGGGCCACAGAGGAGAAATCCCAGTACTGTACTCCCTGGGACTTGACCCAGTGGGGGAGGGGCGGTGGCAGAGATATCACACCATAGGAGAACGTGCAACCTGGCACCCCCCACAGTCTAAAGCAGCCTCTATCAACTCTCTGGGTCGGAAACTCTGTGATACAACCCAGTAAAGGAGTAGTGGGGTCTGAGATACTACTGACTCGAGATCCAGAACACCTTAAGTGACCCAAGGGAAGAACCCAGAGAAGGCACAAACTTCCGAAATCATGGGAAAGAGGAATAACACTGGAGCAATGAATGCCCACAACCCCACAACCTCAGAACTCAATAAAACAGAAAATCAGAGATTTCTAGAAGATCAAATCAGGAAAATAACTGTAGAAATAATAGAGGTGCTTCGAAAAGAACTCAGGGAGAGCCAAAAAGAGATAAAGGAGGCAATTAATGAAGTAAAGGCCTCAATTCAAAGCACAAACAACCGATTAGACCACATGGAGAACAGAACCTCGCTCTTAGAAGATGATCATTCCAAAAATGAACGCATAGTTTCTAATCTAGGAAAAAATATCTGACAGCAGGAATCTGATATTGAAGAAATATGGGCCCATTTTAAGAGAGCTAACCTAAGAATAATTGGAATAGAGGAGGGAAAAGAAAATGAAACCAAAGGGATCAACAATTTCTTCAAGGAAGTAATAGCAGAAAATTTTCCAAACATAGAGCAAGAGGTCGATACACAGGTCCAGGAAACTTATAGAACTCCCTTTAGACAGGATCGGAGAAGAGGATCCCCACGCCACATCATTGTCAAAATGACCAATGTGGAAGCCAAGCAGAGAATCTTAAAGGCAACATAAACAAAGGGCCAAGTGACATTCAGAGGCAAGCCAATTAGAATCACTCCAGACTTCCCAAACCAAGTCATGAGAGCCAGAAGGGCTTGGAGTAACATATTCCAAACTCTGAAAGAAAACAACTTCCAGCCAAAAATTTCCTACCCAGCAAAACTTTCTATAAAATTAGATGGGGAAATAAGAAGCTTCCATGACAAACAGAAACTGATGGAATTTTTGTCTTCAAAACCAGCGCTAGAGAAAATACTCAAAGAGATTAACTACAAAGAAGAAATAGGTAACACATACCAGAACCAGAGAAACAAGAGTTTCCATCAAACATTCAACTAAGATTAGTTATCTGTGGAGATTCATTACTTATGTTAGTCTTTTACCTATCTCTAAATGGTATTGTTTGCCTTTATTGTTGTTAATTTTTAGGATTTCTAGTTGGAATATTAATATACCTTCAGATATAGCATTTGGAAATATTTTATCCAATTCTATTAGTAACTTTTAACTCTGTTTACATTGTCTTTGGATATACAATATTTTCTTTTATTTTTTAGGGAGTTTGTATATTCTTCTGTTGCCTGTGCCATTGAAATCATATCCAAGAAATCACTGCCAATTTCAATGGTGTGAGGTTTTATGACTCAGATTTTCTACTAAAAGTTTATAGTCTTAAGATTTATATTTAGGTCTTTTATCTATTTTGAGTTAATATTTGTATATGGGATTAGGTAAGGGTCCAACTTTATTCTTTTCCATGTAATTATTATGTTTCAACAATATTTAGTTAAAATATTATTATTTTCACCACCAAATGTTTGTGGAAACCTTGTCAAAAATAACTTGACAATATAGGGAAGAATTTAGCTCTAGGCTTTTATTTAACTCCAATGGTTTATATATCTGCCTTTAGAATAGTACTACACTGTTTCAATTATTGTAGCTTTATATGGTTTGAAATCACAAAATATATATCTTCTAGCTTTGTTCTTTTTCAAGATCGTTTTGGGTATCTAGAGTCCATATTCCATATTAGGATAGAGTTTTTTTCTGAAAAATAAATATATAAATATATGATAGTCTCACCTAAAGAAATAGAAAAAAATATTCTCTGGTAAGAAAGAAATTAAAAAGAAATATTGAAATGTTATCTTTAAGTCATCAAAAGCTTGGTTTCAGACAAATGAAACTGTTATGTGAGATTATCATTTTTAATTTTGGATAAATTGCTATAATACTAGATGTCAACCACTAAGCCAAGCATGGGAGGGAGGGCTGGGGAGAGAATGGGGTGGGGATCGGGTGGGGGCTGACTGGGTGATGTGTGCATGTATGTCTACAAAAGTTTGTATCCCACTAAGATGTATGAATACAGTGCACCAATAAAAAAATAAAATAAAATAAAATTTATATGGAAAAAAAGAGAAAAAAAATAGATAACCTATCAGATTTTATTTCTGATTTTTACAATGTGTGTGTGTGTGTGTGTGTGTGTGTGTGTGTGTGTGTCTGTGTGTGTGAAGGGGCACTGGGGATTGAACCCTGGGGCATCCTACCTTTGAGCTATACCCCCAGCTCTTTTTACTTTTTATTTTACAACAGGGTTTTACTAGGTTGCTAAGTGTCTTGATACATTGCTGAAGCTGGTCTTGAACCTGTGATTCCCCTTCTCATCCTTTGCTAAGTGAGATTAGTCAGTCTCAGAAAGCGACTGATTGTATGTTTTCTCTCATATGTGGAAGCTAGAGAGAAATTGGTTAACAAAAGAGACTTTAGATAGAGGAGGAAACCAGTGGAGTGATGGAAGGGATTTAGAAGAGGAAAGAGGGGAAGGAGAAGGGGACTTAATGAAGGTAAAAGTTCAAATAATGCTATGTACCTATAAAAATTATCACAACCAATTTCAATGGCATAGGTGGGGAAGGGGAGGGAGGGGAGTAGGATCCAGAGGGAAACGCGTCAAACGCAGTATATATGTATGTTCCTTTCCTCTATGCCTCGTTATGATGTATAATTACCATGCACCAATAAAATTATACTTGATAAAAACAGCACCTAGTTAAGTATTTGTTAGAATCCAGAGTGAGTATACTTTTAATAATTAACTATTGTATGTTTATAATTTATGCCGAACAAGAGATATATCTCTTTATTTTAAAAATGACAAACAAGTTTTATAGGCCATTTTTCTCAAGATCAACAATTGATTTATTTCAAATCTTATATGAAAAAACTGCGTATTAGAGTATAGCTGAAATGAATAATTGTTAAAATGCTTTCTTTAAAGAGAATAATCTTTGTATTTAAAAATTAAAGAAAAGGAAATATAACACATGATTGCTATTTGCTCAGGAGTAGTGAACAGACTTAAAGATTCTGAAATTGAACTTAATGTGGGCATAAAAAACATCGTTATCGAGGCAAAGGATTTCTAAGATCCATGGAGGAAAGTTATGATTCATGGAATTAGTAATATGTTGCTAATAGCACCTACTATGGAATTGCATTATTTTTATTTCCTTTATAGTCTTAGTAAAACCATTCAATACCCCAAGAGATGAATCAAGCCATTTATCTCTAGCTTATAGAGAAAGAAAAGACATAGTAATTAGTTATTTTCAGAAGATAACAAATAGATCTGGTAGAGATAAAATTTAAAAAGAAGCTGTGATTCACATCTTAGTTTGATTCATTCTAATCCAGGATGGCGTTAACCTGAAGTTCTTATAACTCCACTCTAACAAGTTGTAACCATGGTCTGACAGATAGTAATTGAAGAAGATATATTAAATCAACTTAAAGCAAAGAATGATCATTTGAGTCATGAATCACAAAGTAAATGCTAGTCGGGAGTTTCAGAGGTAAGGAATGCTAGCACAGGCCAATAAGGTCTATCTAAAGCTAGAAGCTAAATTATTAGGAAACATTATAGCTGTTAGGGGCTTAAGTATCTAATGGAGATGAAGATGTAATTCTTTCTAAGTTTCCATGTGTATCTAAGAAGAGACTGTTTCTAGTAACTAAGAAGCTATGATTCTTATTCATTATTTAGCTATGAACTAAATAACGTTCTTACACCTATTGGAATTGATTAGCCCAGACATAAAATACACTTGCCCTTCTTAAAATATATTAAAATAACTAGATGGGAATACTTTGTATTTTCCCAAATCTCCCTTTGTTTGCTTTATTCTACCTCCTCTATCCTACTTCATTTATATACATCATATATAAATTAGACCTAGAACTACTAGCCAATATATTCGCTTTACAACATAGATCATTTGCATCTCAAATAACTATATGGTGATTAATAGAGTATTCTGTCATAATCAAAGCTTTGTGAGAAAATGAAAATGAACACAGGTATGTGTCTTTAGAGGGGCATACAGACTAGTGAAGAAATTGCATCTATAAATATCTAATTATAATAAAAGCAGAATAGAGTACAAGATAAGTAGAAGTTGAAATACTGTACTGTAGCAATCAGAGAGGGAATGATTAATTGCAACTGGAGAGATCAGTGTCAGTGACAGCCTCTCTGAGGAGATGGCATTTAAGTCTCTTTTGAAGGATTTCAATAAATAATGTAGGGAAGATGATTTCAAGCTGAGAGCCTGCATGAGTAAAAGCAAGGAACCTTGAAAGTGCACGTTATTTTTGGAAAATGAGGAGGAGTAAGTTTTCCAAACAGAATGTAGGTTACAAGAAAGAATAATATGTTTCAACTTGTTTGAGCTTCTGATATGCTGGCTGGTTATTTTCAAATGGCTTTATATATTCTGCTTACATATCGTTAAAGATATACCATGGTTGAGTCTACTTGTCATTTGCCCAAACCTCTTCTGCTTGTTTGTGGTAGTTTTTATGTTTTTCTCCTAATCATAGTCACAGAATATGTTTTATTCCATATTCTCCTCCACAGTGTGACACTGCCACACCTCTAACAAATGGTGGTGTAGGATTCCCCTCCCTTCTTCCAATTCTGGCCTGGTACCTGGCTTGCAACCAATTGCAAGAGAAATGCAGGAGAAACAATTCCAAATGACTTCTGACACTAAGTCAGAAAAGATTATGTAGCTTCTGCCTGATTTTCTCCATCAGTCTTGTAAAATACTTCTTGGAACCCAGATGATAAGCAGTAAGAAACACATCCAATGCAGAGGCCATGGGTGGGTGCTCCAGGAAATTGTGCCATGACATTCCAGCCTCAGATACCAGATATGTGTCTGAAAAAACCACTTTAGAACTTGATTTTATAGCATCAGCGGTTCTAGGTTCCCATGTCTATCTTCTCACCTGAGGTACTAGACATCTTAGAGCAGAAGAAAACTTTTCCTGTGTATCTATATATTTTTGCTTTAATGACCTCTAGAATCTGTGGATGTAGTAAAATTGTCTTGTAGCTTTATGTCACAAAACTTGGGAGTACTTAATTGTGAAGAAATAATAGCTTAACCAAAAAAATTTTTCTTTCCTATGTAAGAAAATTACAGCTAGGTTATGGTTACCAATCGGTTTCTATATTCTACAGCTTTCCTTGTTACTTAATAGCAATGTGAGAGAAAGTTCTAGCCAAAGAAATATAAACTAAAATTATGTGTGAATATACAGGCCTTTCCTATAATATCATTCAGAGAACTGCTGTACACTCATTGACATTCCTTTGACCCAACTAAAACCATGGAATATGAATAATGTCTTTATTCATATTAGGACAGCAGAAAAACAAGAGAGCAATAACTAATGTCAATAGATGATTCTCTACTTAAGTCACTTATAATAACATGAAAACTATTATTTGGGGAGCTCTTTGTTATAGCAGTCTTCATTTACATTAACTTAACAAGTGTATTAAAGGATTTCTTCTTTTTTTTTAAACATTGTTCGTGTGTGTGTGTGTGTGTGTGTGTGTGTGTGTGTGTGTTATAAGTTATTGAACCCAGGAGCAATTACCTGTGAAGTAAACCCCCAATCCTATTTTTTTATTACTAATTTTGAAACAGAGTCTCCCTGAGTTGTAGAGTGCCTCACTAAGTACCTTAGCCTGGCCCCAAGTCTGTGATCCTCCTGTCTCAGCCTCCCAAATACAAGGATGATAAACACATGCCACGATGCCCAACTGGATTTCATTTTTTTTCAAAACAGAGTCTGAAAGGCAATGGGGGCTTTAATATAGAACTGTGAAGGTATTGATTTGGACCAGCTTGTTTTGGACATTTTAACTCAGTATTATATGGAACGATGTTAACGGGGTAAAAGCTTTGTTGAGTGTATATGTTTGAAACTGTATTCTCTTAATCAAAGGTCTTGATCTAACCTCAAGACATTTTAAAAATTGAGTTCCATCAAAATAAGTAGAATGTTTTTACTTTTAGTGCTATGAAGGACTTGCTGCCCATTTTCAATTTTAAGATAATAAGGGTAAAAATTATTCAATTCACTTTCTCCACCTAAAGTATAGACAAACTGAAGCAAAAACGGTATTAATAAAGCATAGAGACAGTTGTAAAGTCTGAAATACCATTTAAAAAGGTAAAATATAGGGTTTTTACATAGTAAAGAAAAGGAAAAATCAAGCCTATGCATAACAGCTATAGTGTAAGTGGGGTAGAAAAAGAAATTGGCTTCAACAGCAACTGGAATTTATGAAAGATTTGGATAAAATAAACAAACAGTATCCCAGAAGGGCAGATGATTTAAAGACTAGAAACAGGAGAGTAATCTGAAAATTTGTGAAATGAATATTAACTGTTGGGCCTTCATGGTGAATTGGGAGGCTGAGACAGGAGGATCCTGATTCTCAGGCAGCCTCAGCTACTTGGTGAGGCCCTCCATAACTTACTGAGATCCTGTTTCAAAATAAAGAATAAAAATTTGGGTTGTAGCTCAAAGGTAGAATGCCCCTAGGTTCAATCTCCAGCACCACTAATATAAATAAATAAATATCATCAAAATCAATCACTACGCCAAGCATGGGAGAAGGGCAGGTGAGGGAGGTGGGCGGAAATTGGGTAAGGGCTAATGGGATGATGTGTGCATGTATGTTTCCACCATCTTTTATCCCATTAAGGTATATGACTACATTGTACCAATAAAAATTAAAAAAAAGAAAACTTAAAACTATAATAAATATATTAAAAAAATAATAAACGGGGATGCTCCAGATTCTTCCTACTACAAAGGTAGCCCATTTGCCCATCATTTCCACAAATGCCAGCAGACAGATGTATAATCCCAGGGAAAACGATGGAAATGCCAGTAGACAGGGAAAATACTAGAAGGTTTCCCTCTTGAAAACTGAATGATGATAATAAAGATATATAGATATTAATATTAAAGGATTCCTATTAAAATGATTGCCTAATATATAATGACTTCCATGGAGCTACTGCTCTTCCTCATTTATGCAGAGAGACCAATAAGCATTTTTCTTTTTCTTTTTCATTTTTCTTTTTTCTTTTTGGTGGTACTGGGGTTCCTGGAAGTCCTTCTACCTCCGGGGTACACTCTCGACCTATTTTATACTTTTTTATTTAGAAACAGGATCTCTTAAGCCAGCGTGGCTGGCTTCGAACCTGCGTGATCCTCCTGTCTCTGCCTCCCAAGCACGGGGATTACAAGCATGCGCCACCACGCCCTGCAAGCATTTCTCTTTCTGATTCTAAAGTTTGAGAGAATGGATTAAAGTTTATAAACCACTTATGTTTCAAGAAGGCTAATATAAGTATTTATTATAAAACAGCTCAATGAAAATGGATAAAGTGTTGCTAAATTAATTATACTCACTCAGATATAAGAATATAATATATCCACAAGAGTATTATAAAGTAGATAAAATTAGAAAAGAACTTTAAAAATATGCTACTTATTTTTACTTTATTTTTCTGAAAATAATTAGAAAATAAATCTAAATATAAAGTAGACAAAGGGAATGCAAGCAGAGAGAAACTTCAGACAACAGTGACGAAAAACAACCTTTTGTGTCTAGCGCGATAGGAGAGGGTGTTCCAGGAGGAAAGGCTGTATGGAAGACTATGAGCTAACAGATTATATAACTGTTTATTTTGTGTGTGTGTGTGTGTGTGTGTGTGTGTGTGTGGTACAGGGGATGGAACCCAGGGGCCTTCTACCTCTGGGCTGCACTCCCAGACCTATTTTATATTTTATTTGGAAACAGGGTCTCACTAAGTTGCTGAGAGCCTCACTAAGTAGCTGAGGCTGCCTTTTAACCTGCGTGATCCTCCTGACTCAGCCTCCTAAGCGGTGGGATTACAAGTGTGTGCCACCACGCCCAGTGTATATAACTGTTTTAACCATACTTTGGGAAGTAATTAATAGAACTGAGAATGCATATAATAAGTGCTGGTCATATTTTTAAAAATAATAAGTAAAATAAAAGCAATTATTAAATATTGATACAATTTTATGCTAGGAATAAATGAGCATATTTTGACTCAGAACTGAGTAATATTTTCATAAACTTAATGAAAATTCACATTAGAAATTATTATTAGAAAAATGTATTAGTATTAAAATAAAATTTATTTATTTAATTAATGAGTATTAAAATAAAATTAATTAGTATTAAAATTAGTATGAAAATAAAATTAGTATTAGAAAAATGTAAAAATAATAAATGACTCAGGGTTGAGGTATGCAAAAAAGAACTCTATTTTTATTTTTAATCTTTTTAAAGAACTATTCAGATTTTTAAAATTACTTTAGGTTTAAATTACATGTACTTAACCTTTGCTGAAAATTCAAGCATGCTTAAAACAATAGCAAACTAAAACCTTATATGCAAGAACACACAGTTTTCAAATCTCTTCCATCCCCAAATTTAAACTTTCAGTGAATTTGGGGTTATCTCTCACACACACACACACACACACACACACACACACACAAACACGCACGCACGCATGTACGCACGCACGCATGCACGCACGCACACACACACACAGAGGCATGCATGCACATACCTACACACACTCTGAATAATTGAATAAGTAGAAAGCAGACTAGAATACTGAGAATTCTCTGGAAGTTATAGATGAGTTAGTTATATAGTAGTGGTATTTGCTACAATTTTTAAAAACGACTCTTACAAAAATTGGCATCTATTTCCCCACCTTTTAACGAGATTAGATTTACAATATGCTCTACCAAATCAAATGTAGTGGAAACAATGTTCTTTTAAGAATGAAGAAAGTAAAGAAAGAATAAAATAAGAAGTAGAAAAGAAAAAAATAAAGATGATAAGAAAAGGGGAAAGAGCTGTACTATATAATAGTTTTAAAAGCAATCTACAAATTTGATAATATACAAGATTGAATATATTTTGTAGTAATCTAATCCAATTAAAATAACATTAAATTTTATGTGCACACCTCCCTAGTTTTCTGATGCCAAGATTATATTGTTGATTTGATTAGTTAGTAGGAGATTAAAGAAAGAAACCCTATATTAAAGATGCAAATTTTTACTAGTTAAAATAATATCTATACAACTATACAAAATTAGGTATTAAATTTTTTAGTATTATGACAATGACAAATCTTTGAATCTAATTCAATTTTGCCCACTAAATCAACTTGAGCCATAGAAATTACATATAGAGGAATGCTAATTTCTCATAACCTGTACCTACAAAATTAACTGCTTTTGCAAATTTAGAATTAATATTTTAATTTCAAAGTTTATCAGAAAAGAACAGGGTATATTTAAAACAATCTTTAGCTGATATAGTTTTAGGCTTTTAAAATCACATTTTATATGGTAATAAATTAAACCTTTATTCTTAAATTTCAGCACTTATTTCTATGTAAATATAAAACAGTTAGAAGGATATATGCTCAACTATCAACAGCAGCTACCCTGAAGGAATAAAAGTAAAATAGGACTGGGGTCTGACTAGATTTTCATTTTCCTAATAAAATTTTTACATTTATATTATTATATAATTTCTACAAATTGCATGTTTTAACTATTTAAATATAATTTTATAGGAAACTTGGAATATTTTATACATAATTTTTCATGAGCTTAAATTATTAAATAGGAGGAAATCATACTACTAAATAGAGGGAATTATGCTTCATATATGGAAGAAAATGCATTTTGGAATAACTGATAAAAGGCATAGACAATATATACATAAAAGTTCTAGTAACTTTAAAATCAAGAAGTAGCTAAACAATTTGGGATATTGTAACTCTTAAGACCCTAACCAAATCCACAGTTCCTCTTTTATGCTATCAAATAAATTTTAAAAATTGTAAAACCTAAAGCAAAGACACTTGTCGGTATTTAGAAAAAGTGCATTATAAGGAATTTGAGGAAGAATAAATACTAAAAGCAGGTATTAGATATCTGTTCCTATTGGGCATGAAACTGTAGAGTTGAAATACTGAAAAGTTCATAAACTTCCCATTTTCAGTATTTAACATTTTTTTTGTTGTTGTTCCCAGCCTTTTCATTCTATTGCTAGGGATATTGAAGGAAATGGAAATTTTCCTAAGGGACTTTCCACAGTGGTTTGCTTCTCTAACTCCTTGGAGTCCTTTCTTTTCCAGCTGCATGTAATGACTGGGAATGATGCACTGTGAGGCCTGCCTAGGACAGGTTACTACTTAACTGGCTATCCACAGGCTCAATGGCCTCACCTAGCTACCAGGGAAGGGGGGAATGGAGACCAGCTATGAATCCAGGAAGAGGAGATCACAGCCATGGGTGAGTACCCAGAGGATTTGCCATAGTAGCTCAATGGAATATGGTCCATTGGTCTGACACAGCACCTTTCAGAAGAGCCAAGATTATATTTCTCACTGGATTTTTTAGTCCCTTAGTGTTATGACTGATAAAGAAACTATAGAAAGTAGCCAAATATTTCAAAAACTCTACTTATTTTTCCTTCAAGAGGAAAACCTGCTATAAAAAATATTTTAAGGTTTTAGGATTTACAGGGCAAGTTAGAAGAAAATGAAAGCCATATATAGGCTTTCATTTTAAATAACTATTAATGATAAGTATAATTATACAGAACACAGACTATCTTCTGCATATATAGTAATTTGTAAGGTAAAGTACTTCTCTCAATTTAAGAAAGACAGGGTTTGGATATTCTTATCCTCATGTGGTATTTATTAGTATAAAAATCTTTAAAAATAATTGGATACAAGTGCTGTACTAGTAAAAAAAAGGACTAAATCTTCTAGAACATATAATTTAATATGTTGTTTTTATCATTTTTGCCTTAAAATAATTTTACAGAATATAAATATGAGAGCAATAATACAAGAAATATTTTCATTTGGGGCTGAAATAGTAGGTATTTCTTTCCTACAAGTGTGTTTTGTGTGTGTGTTTGTGCGTGTTACTGGGCACTAAACCCCAGGGTATTCTACCACTTAACTACAACCTCAGCAATATATTTTTTTTTGAAACAGGTTCTTGCTAAGTTGCTGAGGTTAACTTTGAACCCGAAATCTTCCTGTATTGGAATTACAAGTATGCACCACCACCTAGCTTCTACAAGCTTTTACATTTTTCCCCAAATATAGTGCCAAACATAGATATAAATGGTGATAAAAATAGGGATAAAGATATGTTGCCTCCTATCTAGGATGACAGAGTGTCAAGGGGGTGGCCCAATTCATAATAAAATTTTACATTAGGACATTTGTATCACATAGACTTAACTGAAAAATAAGAAACAGGAAAAAATAGAAAAAAGGAAGGAAAGCAGATGTAAAGCCATTTTCTCAATGTACTTTTTGGAAAGATCTGGGGAAATTCCAAGGAAGAGCTTTGGATGGGCTTCCAGTTGGAAATTCCAAAACAACAGTGCCTTAACCTAAGTCAGAAAGAGGGTATATCTAGACATACACAGTAGTGCATTGTGGTTAGGCAGACAGAGAGTCTGAGTTTATTTATTATTACTGGTTTCTGTAAGGAATAAAAAGAATATAGACAACTGGGCATGGTGGTGCACACTTGTAATCCTAGTACTTGGGAGGCTGAGGTAGGAGAATTGCAGGTTTGCAGCCAACTTCAGCAGTTTGTGAGGCCCTACACAACTTAGTGACACCCTGTTTCAAAATAAAAAATAATAATAATGTTAAAATAGGGCTTTGGATGTAGGTCAGAGGTAGAATGCCCCTGGGTTCAATCCCCAGTACCCCAAAAATAAAAGATTATAGACTTCCATAAATACCCGAAGTTCTCAGGCCAAAATTAAGCATGAAAATTTACATCTGGCAAGAAGTTTATGGAAGTAACTATAGTAAGGTCAGAAGCAAAGGTTATAAGAAAGAATGTGTCACAATCATGTATATGTTATAAGCAGAATTTTTAAAGGATACAAACTCCAACCAAAATCTCAGGAGAGTTAATGTTTAAAATCTCCCCAAGAGATCCTAATGGATAACCAAAGTTAAGAACCCCTACCTTTGGGGAAACTTGCTAGCAGTCATCAAAGTCTCCAAGAGCATTGAAAAATATGCTTTCATATGCAATGTATTTGTTTTCATTATAATCCATAGGATAGGAAATATTAATATTATGCCACTAATAATAAACAAACCCTAAAATAAATAAGTTGTTCAGATCATTTTGAACAGTAGAGCTAAGATTCAAAATGACTTGACTCTTTACTTAAGCTAGAACTTTTTGTCATTTAATGCTTATTTTTCAGAGTCATCTTACTATCCTTGAACAGGCTACATAATTTATGGAATGGTTCTTTTGGAGAGTCTTAAAAGGGCTTTCAGAATGCTTTTTGACCAATAGTGGTAATGCTTTCTCTAGAATTATAAGTGGATAAGAAGTTGAAGGCATGGTTTAGTTGTCTAAGATCATAAGCTACCAAAGATCCCACTGCACTGGAACAGAATCACAAAATACAACTTTAATACAGTTCTTAAGGGTCTTCCCAAGCAAAGGATTTCCATGATTAAACAGGAAATTCTCCCTCTGATAGATTAAATAATAAAACATTTTATCACCACTTTTGTCTTAAAGATAATGCAATCTAGGTGAACTGAAACATAATGAATTTAAGCCAAGGTATATAAAGATGCTACTATATGTAAGGTGCCTTTCATGACATCAAGAAGTGCACAGTCTTGGAGAAAACCCAACACAGTGATGATTACAAATCACCATGTGTCAGGCATTGTACCAGACGATTTACATACAAAGTTCATTTAACCCTCAAAGCACAGTTACAAGCGTGTGTGTGTGGTGTGTGTGTATATGTATATATATATATATATATATATATATATATATACATATATATATACACACATATATAGAAAGAGAAATAAAGAAAACAAAAGAGCAAACTTACAAGTGCATATCTTTATATGCAAATATATAAGTACATATGTATATAGTGCATATATATATATAATTTTACAATTAATAAAACTGAGAAAAGTTAAATCACTTGCTTATAAACACACAACTAATAAATCATGAAGCCAAGATGTAACATGATTCATGTCAATACAGAAGCAGCAGAATTGGACATATTTATCTCTTATTTAAAGCAAAGGATAGAAGAAGCTTTGAAAAAAAAAAAAGGTTGAAACCTGAGTAGGTGTCATTTGAAGTTTAAATGGGAATTTGACACACAAATCAAAGAACATACAGAATCTGACATAATATATAATGTGTCTTGCATATCAGGTACATTTTCTTTCTGTGTATCAGTCCTAGTAATTCATCCTCAAGATCGATTGTTTAATCACTGAGATGTCAAGGTAAAATCAAGTACATACTTGACACACAGCTATAACTTTTTAAACAAGAACATTTTCTTTTGGGTAAATGGGGGGAAAGAAAGGTAAGGGAATTTTTGGAGTAGGCATATCCACACATTTTAACAAGAATTGCCTCGTACAAAACCTTGGGTGCCACAATGTGTTTGAGAGGCACTGCAAGCCCACAGAGGGCAAAGATTCAAATTAGCAGTAGAGTCTCAGTTCTCATCCCTGGCTAAGAAACAGCATGGCAAGCCAACCTAAATGATAATCTGGTTTTCAAACATCTACATTTTACAGTTTACACTGCCTATCTCAGAGATAGCATTCACTTCATGATATTACACTTATTTATTTGTGTAATTGTTTTGCTTACTAGACTACAAACTTCTAAAGGATAAGGAATCACATTCTTCTAAGCACCCATTCACACTTTCTGATACCTAATGGGCACTCACTATGTGAGGGTTGAACTACATCAAAACGATTGTATTTGCTAATGTCAAATATCATCCCCAAGGAAAATGACAGTCTATTAACTTATCCCCAAACACCAGAATCTCTCTCTCATTGCAGAGGACCTGCTCACATTTCCATAGTGACTTGAACCAGAATGTGGCAACAGATGCCAACAAACCCAGATGCACTTCTCTCTCCATTTTCCTCAGGCTTTTTAGGCCATATGGTTCTCACCATTCCTATAATGAGACTTTAGGTTTAAGATTCATAAGTCCATCATTTCCAAAATGCATAGCCCAGACATGGAGTCCAGGCTATTTTTTCCCAAGTTGATTTGGCTCTGAGTCATGGTGTGATGAATTTATTATGTACAGCAGCAGGCATGGTACTTTTTTTTTTTTTAAGAAAAGCATAGTGCCAGAAACAGAAGCCCATTGTTAAAAAAAAAAGAATAAAAACTTTGCCAGTTTTCTCCAAATACCATCAGAGTAAATTATCATCAAATGTAAGTTGTTTTCCCTATAAATAACAGCATAGAGAAAATCTATAGCATTTTCTACCCCTTGAAAAATACTAAAAACCTGAAAAGATGATCTAATTATATTGTATAAATATAAAAATATATGAACATTTGGCTAATTGAACAGATAATGCTACTGGAAAACTTTTAACACAAGTCTTTAAGAGTATACAAGTTATTGATAGAATTAAAAATGTACTGATCTTTACAGTGTAGTTTGAAACTTGCATAGCATTTGAAATAACAAGTACATTGTGATGTGCAGACAAATGTCTAGCATAAGGGAACACTGCCTTCAAGCTTTCTGCAGTAATGCAATGCACACTCAAGGGATCTTCTTCCACTTATCTGTGGAAACACAGATTTGCTTAATTTTTTGACACTACACCTTTGATTACTGCAAACATGTTTCTACCTCTTTTCGTACTCTAGTAAGTTTAATTGTATGAGCATTTTCCAATTTACACAGGAAACACTAACATTGAAAGTCCATTTTTAATTATACAACACTGCTATACGTGAAAATGGAGATAGCAAAGATGTGCAGTACCATCAAACATGAATACTATATATGAAGGAAGAGTAAAAAGCATTGCAACTAATCACCTATTCTTTTAAAAGACACTATGAAATTAATATTGTTAAAGAACTACATGCCAACATTGATGAGGTTGGGACACTGGTCAATAAGATCCAGAAAATTAAACAGTGAAATCATACTTTAATACAAACCATTGAAGTAAACATACAATCTCTACCCTGATATACAATTCATACCTTTGATATGTCACTGTATTTTGTTTTTTTTACTGGTTAACTCTTCCCTTTTCAAATTAGTCAAAGATATTTAAGTATTTTATTGAATAGAATATACTGTTTACTTTGTAGAGGAAAACAAATGCTAACCCTTCATATCACTGCACGTGATTTGCATCACTTTGACTAGCTTTCCAGAAATCATAATTTAAAAAACGACTTTCTCTTCATGGAAAAATTTTGCTTCTTTAATCACTAAGTCAAACAGTTCAAGAATTGATTACATTTACTTAGAAAGCTATCAATGGAGAAAGCTCATATAAATGCTAGTTTACATTAAAAAAAATCTCTGTTCTCAATTCGCTGAGTTTATTCAGTGATTATGTGCTGAGCATTGGGCAAGTCACTGAACCCTAATGGAGGAGTTCTAAAGGTTTGAGGAGATCTTAGCCTCAAGGTATCCCCTGCCTGAAGGAAGTTTTAGGAGATTATATAATAACTGTAGAACAATGACAAATACAAATATATGATTAATGCCATTATTAAGATAGAACATACTTTGAGATATTAAATAAAAAGAAACGTATAGAAGTGAGGCTGAAGTGTAATTAGGTAGGAGATGGAACCGGAATAAGAAGGATTTGGTAGATAGACATGGAAAGGCAGAGAATATTATTTAAGGAAGGGCTAGGGTAAGCAAATGACCCAATTTTTCTGAAGTTATTTATGTGATATAAGGTAAGTATATTAGACTACAAAACTGGAATGTGATGTGGAAAGAAAACTTCAAACACTAGAATTAAAAATTGGTATTTATTTCTATCAGCAAAGAAATGCTTTGAAAGTGATGGTATCCAAAACATGTTACTCCAAAATAGAATGCTTTTCATACTGAATATTTTAAGCTGAAGACATTTAAGGAATGGTAGATAAAGAAAGGATTCTCTGATCTTCTCCCTGAATTAGGCCATAAGATCCCTATGTGAGAAGTGCCTCTGCACCTATATCCAGAGAAAATGATTCTCTTTATTTCCAAAGACAAAGGAATGCCAAGAGGAATCTTAACCATCAGGTTCTGCTCAGGCTCACCTGGTTTATCACATATAGCTCATTTTTCTAACATATTTTCCCACTACTTTACACGATCCACCATATCCAACATAAAAATATGAGATTTAACCATTTCTTGGTACCTGTGATTCCTTATGAAGGATCCTGTGCCATGTGAAACGTACAATAAATAAATTTGTATATTTTTGTTGTTTTTACTGTTGTTTATAGAGATCCAGCTGAGACCCAGCTGAGAATGTAGAAGAGCAGAATGTTTTTCTTTCTCTTCTAAAGCTTATAAACAAGATAGGCTGATATGAAAAAGAATGCTACTTTGGAGGTAGAACAAGACATCATCTATGGAATGGAGAAAATCTAGAGAAGGTAGAGATTTAGCTTAAAAACAATACAAATAATAAAAAGACTCTCCTAATTTCATCCATTAGGGATTTGAAAAGTGAAACTGAATTGCTTAAATTTGTATGTTTTTAAATATAAAGTGTTCAAGCCAGAGTAGTGTCTTAAACCATATCTACATGTAAATTGGAAAATGAATTATTTTAAAGTCTTGCCCATGATCAATTAATAACATATGCTAATATGAGTCCTGATTGGCATCTTTAGTTTACTTCAGAGTTTATGATTGAATGATTACCTTTTAGTAATATTATAGGAAATAATAATAACTGGGCAAATTAACATGGTTGCCTAAAATTATTACTATGCCATTATTTAATGCAGAAAAAATAGAAACAATCAAAGTGTCTAACAGAACAAATAAAATTGTTTTTCAGATTATTTAATAATGAAAAAACATACAAATAATACTGGTAAGAAAAAGTAGTTTAAAAAATCATATAAAATTAGTAAGAAATACCTCAGATTACAAAAGTTAACATTGAATGAGAATAAAAGTATTTTCTCTTTGCACCTAAATATACTTTCCAAGTAATCTAAAGTTATTTTGTAATAAAAGTACAGTTTGAAAGTTCTAAAATCTTGAGAAGTCTAAAAGAATACCCACCAAAATTCCTTTTTTTGTGTGTGTGTGGTTGGGGATGGAACCCAGGCAGGAGCATTGTACCTCTGAGCTATACCTCCAGCCCTATGTTTAGTCTTTTTTATTCTTTAAACAGGGTCTTAATGAGTTGCAAAGGGCCTCGCTGGGTAGTGAGGCTGTCCACGAACCACGATCCTCCGGTTTTAGCCTCCCAGTATTTAAAAAAACAAAAACAAAACAAAACTAAGCCAGTCATGGTGATACACACTTTTAGTCCCAATAATTGAGAGACTGAGACAGGAGGATAGCAGGTTTGAGACCAGCCTCAGCAATTTAGTGAGACCCTGGTTCAATTCAAAAATAAAAAGTGAGCCAGGTGTGGTGGTGCACACATGTAATCCCAGCATTTAGAAGGCTGAGATGGTAGGATCACAGGATCTAGGAGAGCCTCAGCTATTTAGTGAGGCCCTCTGCAATTTAGTGAGAATTTGTTTCAAAATAATAATAAAAAATAAGACTGAGATGCAACTCAAGGATACAATGCCCTGGGTTCCATTTCTAGTACCACATGCACAAAAAAAAAAATTAAATAAATAAAAAGAGTTGGAAATGCAAAAAAAAGAGAAGGTTCTAAAATCTTCACAAGTCTAAAGGAATCCCCATTAATATTTTTTTCTTATCAAACAAGGACATGTTATATATATATATATATATATATATATATATATATATATATAGTGTGTGTGTGTGTGTGTGTGTGTGTGTGTGTGTGTGTGTGTGTGTATTGGAGATATATCTAACATATCCATATATTTCTCTGTGGAAAGGAATTCCAAAATTTTCTATAGTTTCAGACTATTTTAAGAAGAACCAATTTACCTTTACATTTAACAATAAACATAAATGTACCTCATGGGCAATGTGGGGTTAAGAATGTATGTCTGATCTCTCAGGGTGAACACATAATTCTGGGGAGATGAGCAAAAGTAAAAAGAAACAGGGGAATTCTATATTCATTGAAATTCTACAATTTAAGAGAAACAGCAGCTATGAAAAGAAACAAAACTTAAATAGTTACAATATAATAGTTATTGTTGAGTCTTATTAGAAAAAAATGTTTTAATTGTGCTTTCAGTCATACAGTTACAGGAGAAGAATTGTGATCCACTTACATTTCTCAGTTCTAAAAATGTCACGATACATCTAATAAATTCCATTTCTGTGTCTGGCATGGACTCAGGAAGAAAACATTGCTCACTTGCTTAAAATTATCAGGAATAACTACGTTGTAATTGTAATTATGTAAATGCAACTGGGAGAATTAAGGGCCAAAAGAGCAATTCACAAAATTAAACAGGAATAGGCAAGTTTTTGAATCCCTTTTAGTCAGACAATGAACAGCCCAATGGAATATAAAATGTGGATATCATCATATCCCCAGGGTGGTTTTCTATCATATCCAGAAGACCCAAAGCTTTATGAATCTGTTTGGTTCTCTCCAATTTTAACTCAGCCAGCCTAGAGCTGTTACTAATCCAATTGTGTGTGTGACCTGGCTAGAGTGGATGGAATAATAGAGCTGTAGCTGTTTTGACAATGTCATTTCTCTGATAGGTTCCAGTCATGCAATTCTGTGTAGTTTTTTCTATGATTTAGATGCAGAGTTCTCCAAGGTTTGGTAATAATTCGTCCTGTTTTATGATGCAAGGGGAATAAAGGATGACTTGTGATCTTTTCATGCCCAGAGCTCTACTTTATATACTCTTCATCACTCTCAGACACATTACATTCCACTTCATCCAAGTCCTAACTAAGAATGTTTCTTGAAGAATAGAGAAAATTCAACTCGGATAAACCCATAGGGTGGCCCGCAGGATCAAAGCTTTTAAAAATGTACTCCAAGTCAACTTTTTAGTAACTGAGGCACAATACCACTTTTCTATTTAATCAGAACTACTGATCCTGACATAAAGTGCCTTCATGCTGTAGCCCTTCTGAATCTACAATCAAATATCCTGCCACATTTCACCTCCTAGCTTAAGCTCTGGTCACACTGAGCCTCTTGCAATTCGTCATGGCCACATGCTGTCTTGGGCACACTGTTAGTCCTGCTCCTCTTTTCTTCCATACTTAACTCCAGACTTCTTAAAAATAATTATTCTTTAACCACCAGAACTCTGCTTAGGTTTTAGAATAAATAAATGCCCCATTCAATGAAAAATAAGGATCTGGGATCTGGGATCTTTATGTTATATGACTGTATCAACATATCACAATGAACCTCATGTTTATGTATAATTATAAAGCACCAATAACTTAAATAAGGACTTGAATGCTATTAACCAATTAGATCAAACTATCACTTACAGAACATACCACATAAAAATGTTATCCATTTGTTAGCTATGGGTAAACGTATTCATTATTATGTTGAGATATAATTCTATTTGTTTGGAATTATTATCAGGAAAGTTTGTTGATTTTTACTGGGTGCTTTTTTTTGCATCTATGTTAAAAGGTACAAAGTTTCAGACAGTATAGATGAGTTCTGGAAAGCTACTATTCACCTTGGTAACTATAATCTGTAATAGTGATGTATACTTAAAACAGATAATATCGTCACTCTTCTCACCACAAAAAGTATGTTTGAGCTGATTGATATGTTGAGTAGATTGAGCTAGTTATTTTCCAAAGTATGCTTGTATCAAAACACCATATTTTACATTAAGTGTGTAAAATAAACAATAATTCAAATTTGTTATAAATATATAATTTTTTCCCATTATTATTTAATAAAGTTGCGGGAGGAATCAAAACAAACTAAACATCCATCAATATGAGACTAGATAAGCAAATGCAACATCCACACAGTAAAACACTATTCAACAATAAAGAGAAACTAATTACAGATACCCCCAAGTCACGTGAACAAATCTCAAAAAGTATTGTGCTTATGGAAATAATCCAGAATGAAAGAATACACACTCTATGATTCTATTTTTATGAAGTCCAAGAATAGCTGATAATACTCCGTGTAATTGAAATTGGAAAAATATTTACTATAATGGAGAAAGGTGAATAATGAAAAAGTGTATCAGGGGAAATTCTAAGGCAATGAAGGTGCTTTATGTTTTGAATAGTGTGTTGGTTTCATAAGTGTGAACTTTTCAAAACTCTACTAAACTTTAAAGTTAAGATCTGTACCTATTACTATATGATTATACATTAATGTGTTCAAATGAAAATAAAGACTTCTTAAGCTGACAAAGCTGGAAAAAAATTAAATACTGATGTCACAAACTATTGTATGGATGAGCCCTGAAAGAAAAAATATGCCACATGAAAGAAGCCAGTCCCCAAAGCCCACATAGCCTATGATTCCATTGTAAGGAATATGCAAAATAGACAAATCTATTTAGAAAAAAAAAAAAGTTGATTAGCTGTTGCTTAGGGATGGGGGTACTGTAATGGGGGAAATTGTGAGTAATTGCTAATGGGAACTGAGTTTCTGTTTTGGTAATAAAGATATCCTACCTTTGATTATGTTGATTGGACAATCTGTGAGTACACTAGAAACTATTGAATTGTACCTTTTTAGTGACTGAATTGTGTGTTATATGCATTACATCTCAATAAAGCTATTATACTTTCCAAATTAACTATTATTCCCTCATAAGTATATGTGCAATAGCAAGATTATTTTCCAGCATTTTAACAATCAAAACTATAGCAATAACTGATTTCATTGAGGAAAATAAAGATGAGATTTGACATTATTTTAGTGTGTACAAAACAGTTTCACGACAGAATTTTTGCATGGGATATTTTGACAAAAAGTTAAGGAATGAATATTTGAATTACAGAAAAATATATGAGGAATGGTTTTGTTTCTAAATACTATTTCATTACAAGTTTGTAACTAGAAATCTGGGAGATTACTTCTAAGAGCTTCTACTATCACTGTCTTTTCATAACAAAAATTTTATATCATTTGTTGAATTATCTTTTATTTTGCCTGCTGATCCTCCTACTTGAGTAGTATTCATAAAATTAATTAAAGAGTTTTTTAGAAAAAGAGGTGTATACATTTTTAAGAAAAATGGGCCCTCAATATAATTCATGAGATATTAAAATTATTTGCTCAGATATATGTTTTCCAAGTATAAATTTAATTAATTACTTTAACCACTGGAAAAACTTTGTGAATGTAATAAAACATCAAAAGCATAAAACAGGAAAATAATCTATATGACAGTTGGCCTATTTTTTAAAAATTGCTAAGAAAATATTTATTAAAATATATTTAATAGTATTAATAGGATATTCAGATTAAATACATCTCTTTATATAATTAAAACCACATGGAAATAGTGTTGTTTTACTTCCTATAATACATCATTGTGTAATTTAACTGACTATAAAATTTTTAAGAAACTATTAACATCAGTATAAGGTTTTTGTGTTTCTGAGAGAATCAGTTAATTAACTAATTATTTATTTATTTGCAGTACTAGAAACTGAACCCAGGGCCATTCTATTGACGTGCTACACCTCCATTCCTACCTTATTTTTTGTTTAATTTTAAAATAGGGTTTCACTAATTGCTGAGGCTGGCCTCAAACCTGCAATCTTCCTGTCTCATCCTCCAAAGTACTGAAATTAGCAGGTGTATACCATCACACCCAGTTGAAAGAAACTTTTGTAGCAGATTAATGTCATTTAGCATTTATATTATAAATATTTTATTAACCCATAAATATTTTTGTTTACAATCTTGAAAACATATATTTGATTCAAATATACACATTTTGTTTTATTTATAAATCAACAAGTGCAAATAATTTCTTTTGAAGAAAATATTACTATATTGATTTTTCTTAAGCATTTTAACCTAAAATTACATATTTAATATATTGGATTTTATTATTTAAATACATTGTACCAGTAAATATTTCCAAGTTCTTGGTAGTTCTTATAAATATTAAAAATTAATTTTATAATATGATCAATCTTAGCTTATATTTTAAAATAGTAACATTTTTTAAAAATTTAGAAAAATACTGTTATCCTGTTATACAGAAATAAATTAGTCAATGCAAATTTTAGTTTGGAATTACAGACTATTTTGTTAAGAACTTTAGTGGTATCAAATTAACTCATATCTTCAGATTTCTTATGCTTCTATTTTTTAAAAATTGCTAAGAAAATATTTATTAAAATATATTTAATAGTATTAATAGGATATTCAGATTAAATACATCTCTTTATATAATTAAAACCACATGGAAATAGTGTTGTTTTACTTCCTATAATACATCATTGTGTAATTTAACTGACTATAAAATTTTTAAGAAACTATTAACATCAGTATAAGGTTTTTGTGTTTCTGAGAGAATCAGTTAATTAACTAATTATTTATTTATTTGCAGTACTAGAAACTGAACCCAGGGCCATTCTATTGACGTGCTACACCTCCATTCCTACCTTATTTTTTGTTTAATTTTAAAATAGGGTTTCACTAATTGCTGAGGCTGGCCTCAAACCTGCAATCTTCCTGTCTCATCCTCCAAAGTACTGAAATTAGCAGGTGTATACCATCACACCCAGTTGAAAGAAACTTTTGTAGCAGATTAATGTCATTTAGCATTTATATTATAAATATTTTATTAACCCATAAATATTTTTGTTTACAATCTTGAAAACATATATTTGATTCAAATATACACATTTTGTTTTATTTATAAATCAACAAGTGCAAATAATTTCTTTTGAAGAAAATATTACTATATTGATTTTTCTTAAGCATTTTAACCTAAAATTACATATTTAATATATTGGATTTTATTATTTAAATACATTGTACCAGTAAATATTTCCAAGTTCTTGGTAGTTCTTATAAATATTAAAAATTAATTTTATAATATGATCAATCTTAGCTTATATTTTAAAATAGTAACATTTTTTAAAAATTTAGAAAAATACTGTTATCCTGTTATACAGAAATAAATTAGTCAATGCAAATTTTAGTTTGGAATTACAGACTATTTTGTTAAGAACTTTAGTGGTATCAAATTAACTCATATCTTCAGATTTCTTATGCTTCTATGTTGAGATTTGTCTATCTGTTGAGATGCATATCTCTGGTACTTTTATGGGATGGGCTTTTTAGGAAGTGGCTTTTTTCTGAAAATATGTTTGGAATTTGAGTTTTATATCCAGCTGAGTCCCATAGTGTAATTTCTCTGTAGCTCCTTTGACTGTGATTAGTGATTATGGCCATAGAGTAGACCGCACAGGAGTCAGAGAAACCCTCTGTCTCTGTTGCTTGCAACAGAGTGGGGGCACTCTGACAGTTCAGGCAGGTGCAGTGTAGAGAGTAGTTTTGGGGGTGTATCCTGGGCTCTTACTCCTATGACATGAGTGATATCCCCTTATCTTGTGATAAAACTCCTGAGGCACTGTTGATATTGGCTCAGTCACTTAAATGGGTCTCTGGTACTGGCTGCTCCAGTGGTGGTGATGTGCCAGAAGTACTTGTCCTCTGATTAGACACTGGTTTGAGTCCAGGTGCTCCACAGGGAGAGGTGGGAGCAGGAACCACAATACCACCTCTGTGACACTCACAACCTGTCTTATCTGCAGTGTATGATCAAAAAAAGTGCAGGGTGATCAACACAGGGCACCCATGTGGGCACAGTCACAGCAAAAGTTGTTTTAGTCTTCTACTTGCTGTTTGTGAGCATGCCCACCGATAGTAGGGCCTCAGACCCCCTAGGTTTGGACAAGGTACTCTCAACTTTCCTCTTTGTTACCACACTCATTCCTAGCATGTGGTAGTCATTCCACCCACCCAAGTCTGACTCATGAGGCAGCTACCCTCTGAGCCAGTGTAATGAGATGTCTGTGGGGTCTCAGAGTTGAGAACATGCAGCAGTTTATGACTCATAGAGTAGTCCAAATTCAAACAATAGGTTTCTTCTCAAGATGGCTCCTGGCTACAGCATCTGGAGAGTTGATGAGAAATAATGTGAATTGTTTTCCTAAACCCAGACTACTTCACAGGTTCCAGGCCTCTTATTTATTTAGGCTGTAATGTTGCAAGGGCTGTAGAACTTTCCAAGCTAGGATTGCCTGTGTCTGCCCTGACAGAATTTTCTGGGGCTTGCTCTATTACTTTTATCTTTGCAAAGGAGAGACTTCACCCTTCTCAGCTGTGGAGCTAAGGCTGTAATTACTGAGATACTGTATTTCTCCTGTCATGCTGCTGCCCCAGGACTCTGGAGATTACAAGGTTTCTGATCTGTTCTTCTACTGTTGAATTCCAATGTCCCCTCAGAGCTATTTTAATATGCACCTGTATCCTGTTGTTGTGGTTCTTGCTTGTGGAGGAGTAGCTGAGGGCTGGGTGCTTCTAGTCAGCCATCTTGCTAATTACTTTAAGGAACTTTATGTTACCAAATTATACTCTTCAAAATACCAAATTATTTTTAATGTTACAATTATCTAATATACCAAATGTATAGAGTATTGCCAAATACAGCACAAAACTATGAATACTATATCCTTAATTTATTTTAACATTTAAATTTAATTGTAAATCTTCCTAAGATTTTATATAATCATTTATAAAAGGTATCATTATGTATATTAAGTAATCGTGATTTATAATCCAATAAAATTTGGGGGTTTTCTGCCCTAACATCTCAGCTGGCTTTAGATTGTATACATTTTGGGCTTTTTTTTAAATCATGGTAAGCAATAAATAGGTCCCTTTTTGAATCTCACTATACCATTATACCTTTTACATGAAATGGTTTTACAATTTATATCACTAACACAAAATATACACATTAATTCTCAAACATGATTTAAATTCTTAACCCCCTGCATGATCCTATTCATTGATTGGATCCAATTGGTCTAGTTGCTGCTTGATACTTTCTTGAATTATTTTCATAAACTTCTGCTCTGGAAAAGCCAGATCTCTTTATAGATATTTAAATGATATCCAGTATGATACTGAATGTCCAATAGGATTCATTAATATTTTTCATGGTTGATCTACATTTATAGTTATTATATTAAATTATGATAATAGCAATATTTTTTTGCAGTACTAGGGACGGAACCCAGTGGCATTCTACCTTTGAGCTACACCCGCAGCCCTATATTTTATTCTTTATTTTGACGCAGGGTCTCACTGAGTTGCAAAGAGCTTCACTAAGTAGCTGAGGCTATCATCGAACTACGATCCTTCTATCTCAGCCTCCCAAATGCTGGTATTTACAAGAGTGTGCCACCACGCCTGGCTTGATAATAACAATTTTTTAAAAAAATTATCTTCTACATTATTAAATCCTCTTACAAATCTAAAAGAAGCACCTAAATCATAATCAATTATCATATTATGCTCTAATGTATACAAAGGTCATTTTCAGAATAAACATTAAGTTTAAGTAAATTTGCAAACAGCACAATAGTGAGCACTGCATGACTGAAGGAATGAATAATACATGCTCTCTATTGCAAGTACTTTGCTTCCCTTACTCCTTTTTCCTCTTTCCTCTACATCAAACATAAATAATGAACTCAGTAACATCACAAGTACATTTATTTTATTAACATGCTCCAGTCATTTTAAAAATAATATTCTAGATGTTATTTTGTCTTTTCATACTTTTACCTTTTTATATATTTTGTAGTGCTTTGTGTAATTTGTATTTTATTTTATTTTTTAATGTTTCTATTGGTGCATTGTATTTATACATCATAATGGGGTAAAAAAAAAAAACTTGTGTCGGCATAAATGCACACAGCCAGCCCCCACCCAGTCCCCACCTCAATCCCTCCCCATCCCACCCTCCCATACTTGGTTTAGTGGTGACTTCGATATAAATAAGTACATCATGTGCTTTAAAGTGTTTCCCTCTCCCCACCTCCCATCCCCACAGTTAGGTTATCTTATTTGTTCCTCTGTAGGATTTCTTTTTTCACCCGGAGTTCCTCCTTATTAGGGAAAGCATCCAATTTCTTACTTTGTGACTGACTAATCTCACTTAGCATAACGTCCTCAAGATCCATCCATTTTCCTGAAAATACCTCAATTGTATTTTTTTATGGCTGAGTAAAATTCCATTGTGTACATATCCCACAGTTTTGTAATCCATTCTTCTGTTGATGGACTTCTTGGCTGGTTCCATAGTTTAGCAATGGTGAATTGTGCAGCTATGAACGTAGATACACATGCATTATTTTGGTAGTTTGGTTTCCTTTCTTTTGGGTAGATACCCAGAAGTGGTATTGCTGGATCAAATGGTAGATTTGTTTCCATTCTTCTAAGGATTCTCCATACTGTTTTCCAAAGTGGTTGCACTAATTTGCAATCTCACCAACAATGTTTTAGAGTTCCCTCTTCTCCGCAGCCTCGCTAGCATTTGTTATTGTTCGTGTTTTGAATTATTGCCATTCTAGTCGGAGAAATCTCAGGGTAGTTTTGATTTGCATCTCTCTGATTGCCAATGATGTTGAGCATTTTTTCATGCATTTATTGGCCATTTAAATTTCTTCTTTCATGGCCGGGCGTGGTGGCGCACGCTTGTAATCCCCGCGCTTGGGAGGCAGAGACAGGAGGATCGCGCTGGTTCGGAGCCAGCCTCGCTGGCTTAAGAGACCCTGTTTCCACATAAAGTTAAAAACTATGTCTGGGAGTGTAGCCCATGGGAGTGTAGCCCGGAGGTAGAAGGGCTTCCAGGAAACCCAGTACCACAAAAAAAAATAAATAAATAAAAATAAATTTCTTCTTTCATGAAGTGTCTATTTAGTTCACTTACCCATTTTTTTGATTGGATGATTTGGTTTTTTAGTGTTGAGTATTCTCTATATATTCTAGATATTAGTCCTCTATTGGAGGGGTAGGTGCCAAAAATCTTCTCCCATTCTGTTAGCTCTCGATTGATGTTCTTGACAGTTTCCTTTGCTGAACAGAAGCTCTTCAGTTTCATGCAATCCCGTGCATTGATTTGCCTTTTGGTTTGTTGTGCCTTTGAGGTCTTGTTGATAAAATTTTTATCTGTGCCTATGTGTTATAGTGTTAAACCTATGCCCTCTTTAAGGAGCCTTAAGCTCTCTGGTCTAATTTCCAAGTCATTGATCCATCTTGAATTGACTCTTGTGCAGGGTGAGAAAGTGGGATTAATTTCCAATTTTTTCCATATGGTTAACCAGTGTTTTCAACACCATTTGTTGAAGAGGCTATCTTTTTTCCAGTGTATATTTTTGGCCCCTTTGTCAAAACATCAATTGGCTGAAAGTGTGTGGACTTGTTTCTGAGTCTTTTGTTCTGCTCCATTGTTCTATGTATCTGTTTTTGTGCCAGTAACCATGCTGTTTTTTTTACAGTGGCTTTGTAGCATAGTTTAAAGTCAGGTATTGTGATTCCTCCTGCATGGATTTTGTTGCTGAGAACTACTTTGGCTATTCTGGGCCTTTTGTTATTTGAAATAAATTTAAGGACTATGAGGAATGATCTTGGTATTTTAAAGGGCATTGTATTGAATCTGTAGATCACTTTTGTAAGTATGGCCAGTTTGATAATATTTATTCTGCCTATCCATGAACATGGAAGATCTTTTCATCTTCTAAGATCCTCTTTGATTTCTTTTTTCAATCTTTTATAATTTTCTTTGTAGAGCTCTTTTACCTCCTTGATTAAGTTTATTCCTAAGTATTTTAGTTTTTGTGGGTGATCTTGAGTGGAAGTGTTTTCTGAATTTCTTTTTCAGTGGGTTTATGGTTGGTGTACAGAAAAGCTTCTGATTTTTTTAAGATTGATTTTGTATCCAGACACTTTGCTGAATTTGTTGATCAGTTCTATAAGCCTTTTGATTGAGGTTATTGGGTTTTCTAAATATAGTATAATGCCATCTGCAAATAGTGAAAGTTTGAGTTTTTCTTTCCCTATTTGTACTCCTTTGATTTCCTTCTCTTGCCTTATTGCTCTGACTAGAGTTGCAAGTACTATATTGAAGAGAAGTGGTGATAATGGACCTCCTTGTCTTGTTCCTGTTTTTAGGGGAAATTCTTGAAGTTTTTTCCCATTTAGTATGATGTTGGCTGTGGGCTTATTGTAGATTGCCTTTATGAGGTTGAGATATGTTCCTTCTATTCCGATTCTCTGCAGTGCTTTATCATAAATGGATGTTGGTTTTATCAAATGCTTTTTTAGCATCTATTGAAATGATCATGTGATTTTTGTCTTTGGTTCTGTTTATATGATGAATTACATGGATTAATTTCAGTATGTTGAACCAGCCTTGCATTCCTGGGATGAACCCTACCTGGTTGTGATGTATGATTTTCTTTATGTGTTTTTGAATGCATGTTGCTAGTATTTTGTTTAGAAGGTTTGCATCCAAATTCATCAAAGATATAGGCCTGTAGTTCTCATTCCTTGAACTGTCTTTGTTTGGTTTTAGTATTAATGTGATTTTGGCTTCATAGAATTTATTTGGAAGAATTCTGTTGTTTGTTTTTTCTCTATTTCAAGAAATAGATTGAGGAATATTGGTATTAGCTCTTCTATAAAGGTTTTATAGAATTCATTTGGGAAACCATCTGGTCCTGGGATTTCTTTGATTGTAGGCTCTTTATTGCTCCTTATCCTCCCTGGAGTCTAATTCGGTGAGTCATGGTGGCCTTGGTGGGGTGGCCCCTGCCATGGCGGTCCGCTTTCTTTTCTGCTTCTCAGATTATTCTGTTTCCTTTTTTCTTTCTCTTGTATTTATAGCTTTTATTTCTCTACTAATAGTAGTTTCTGACTCTGTAGGGCATTATTTTTGCCACTATGGCGATTGAGTGTCAGCAGTGTTGATAGAAGCTCCTTTACTTGGTCCCCATCTTCCTCCCAGACCTGTAATTTGTATTTTAAATTGTACTATCTTAAACACTATAAGTATGTATTTCACTGTTTTTACATAAATTTGTAATGTGCAACCATCACCACTATTCATGTCCAGATACTTTGCATTTTGTAAAACTAAACATTTGTAACATTTGTATTCATTAAAGAACAAATACCTATGTCCTCAACATATTCCATCTCATAGAAACCATTCTGTTTTCTGTCTCTATTATTCTGATTGTTTTTAGCAATCCATTAAATGTAATCATACAGTATTTGTCTTTTAATGACTGGCTTATTTCATTAAGCATAATTTCCTCATTGTTCATTTATAGTGTAGTATATGACAGAATTTATTTTTTGAGACTGAATGATATTTGATGACTATATATCCCATATTTTATCTGCCAATGGACACTAAGATGACTAATCTGAGTTGTCAACTTGACTGGATTGAAATATATCTATCTGGATGTGTCTGTGAAGTTGTTACCAGACAGTATGACACAAAATTCTGCAAAGTGAATAGAGAAGATTCACCCTGAATGTGGGAGGTACCACCTAATAGTGTGGGTGTCTAGGTGGAAGAAAAAGTGAAAGGAAAGCTTGCTTCCAAATGCATGCTAGACTCTTCATGAGAAAATGTGTTTTGGTCTCTACAATGGACTGTGGACCTCAGACTCCAGATTCTTCTGCCTTTGAACACAGAGATTTCATATAAATTTTACTATGGGCTTATATATTTCTAAAAACAATCATTGGACTTTTATTAGGAATTGAATTTAATTTGTAGCTTACTTTGGATAGTTTTGAAATCTTAATTTTAAAACTTCTGATCTATAAACAGAGGATGTGCTTCCATTTTGTTTATATCTTTTTAAATAATAATATTTTGTAATTTTCATTGTATAAGTTTTCTTCTTCTCTGGTAAAGTTAATTCTTAAGTATTTTATTCTATTTGATGTTAACATAAATGGAACCCATTAGAACCAAATTTCAAGGACTAAAACCAAAATTATATATATTCTTAGATTATTATCTCAACACTTGCTAGTTATATGATGTAAGGCAAATCCTAAGCCACACTTTCTGTCTTTGTTTTTACATCTTTACAATGAGAACAAATGAGAACAAAAGCCATTCCTGTATTACAGGGTTATTATGAGCTTGCAGATATAAACCTCATAAAAAAGTTCCTGACATATATGAGGGAATAAAAAAAAACTATTAGCTTTCTTGGTAATACAAACAAGAATAATAGAACAAAAAAGGTCACTGTTTAAAGTAGTCTAGAGTCTTATGTAAACTAGTGTAAAATTCTGAAAACTCATCCAGTTGTATCCATTGAAGCTCTAATATTCTACATGGTACTACAAGTTCAAAAACAAGCCATAATTTTCATTTCAAGAGGTATCCATCCTACCTGTTCAGAAATCCTTAGGAACTCTTTGAAACCTGCAGGTTAATTTTAATTTTTGAATGTGAATAATCAAGTAGCAGAGGACACTTCCTTATGAGAAGCTATCCACTCCTGCCTAAACAAGTGTGCCCACAACTCTTAGCTTGTAGACATTGCTCATGCTGGCTTCTCTGCCTTGGATTCTGCTCTATCTCCACCAATTTAAATCACTGGTGCCTGAATAAAATGCAACTTGAAATTTTGTCTTCTCCTGACTAAATCTATTTGTTCCTTTCTCTGAACCCCCATAGCACTCTCTCTATAATATACCTCTCCCACATATATCTCTTTAATAGCACTTAATTTTCCCTTGCTTGTGGTATGCCTAATTGCTCACCTGGGGTTGCTCTCTTCTTGCCCTTATTACTTTGTGTTTTATTCATTTCTGTATAGGATTTCTGTCTCATGATACCTTGAATGCCATAATACTCATAATTTCCTCTTTGGAGCAACCATTTTAACATGCACATCAAATCTCTTCATTAACTTAATAAAAACTAGTTAAAGCAAAACTAATTAGTTTGATGTACCATATTTTGTTCTCAGTCTAGGCTGAATCCCACCAGTATGTAACTGTCAAAGTGACATGAAGCAGGAAATAATAAAAAAGAAATTTATTTGAGCACCTACTATCTGAGAAGCGTATTGTCCTGTGCTTTACTCAGAATCCCACTGTTTTAAAGATTTTAAAAAACAAGATAAAAGAGAGTTTTAGTTACCTGTATAACACTGCATAATTAGTAAATAGATACACTGACAAATGGCAAAGGTTTATTTTGCTTTAAGCCATGCTTTGTTATTGTTGTTGTTCCCATCTTCTTCTATTCCTGCTTTTATTAGGTCTCCTCCTTCTCCTTCTTTACCTTCAACACAAATCCTATTTTTAAAAATGTTAATATGAGCAGGATGTGGTGATGTACACCTATAATTCCACTGCTTGGGAGGCTGAGGATCACACGTCCCAATCCAGTGTGCAGTAACATAGCAAGAATCTGTTTCAAAATTAAAAGGGCTGAGGTATAGCTCAGAGACAGAATACTCATGAATCCAATCCCCACTGTCACACAGAAGACACACACACACACACACACACACAGAGTACTTTGCAATAGAGCAAAGTACAAGAGCATTTGGAAATTATTCAAAAGGTAAAAATTAGAATGTATCATTGATGATCAAATCTGTGCTTTATTTCAAATAAAGTGGAATCATTAGATTCTATTAATTTTGACAATATACTTAAAAATTAGAAATAGGTAGATGTAGAAAGCAAATATTTTTTTCCAGTGCCATTTTTTTATTTACTTAATGCTAATCTATGAATAGGTTACTTATCTCTTCTTTCACTGTTTCTATCAGATTAAATTATATTAAAGTCAAAAAACAGAAAGGAAGGAATAAATCACTCAACTTATCAGCACTGAAAAGTCAGGAGAAAATATAATAAGAACTACATTGGACTCTAAAATATAAAATGTACACATATGCCCTGTTCTTGCATGGTAGAGTACACACACTGTGACCCTACTAAAAAAAGAAAAGCACTTGATCCAATTTCTTAAGTGGTATGGTTTCTAGAAACTACTCTCTGAAGCCCCTTCGGAGATATTTCCTGTAAGGCAAATCATTTTATGCTCATATGATGATTCCAGAATATTGATAAAAGTCAACTTTGAGATGAAGGGAGTACAATGGATACACACAGAGATAAAGGCATGTGAAATGTGAACACCAAGTGGAAGCACATTATTTTAGACTAAGTAATGCACAATTAAGGTCGCGCTGGATGTCTGCCCTAATACTCCCCTTCACTACTCCAAGCAGGAGGGCGTAAGAATGCAGAAGGAAGCATTCTTCAGGCACAGCTTGGCACACCAGACATGGAACTGTTCCCTGAGCCTGCCCTTGGGACTACTGCACATCACTTATGCACTGTTTCTTTATTCAGAAAAGCAGGAGGCTAGCTAAAATGTGAAGTGTGAAATACTTGAGTTTTGATAAAAACAATGTCTGTCTTTCTACTACATGCTTACTCCAGAAATCCCTTAGAGCTCAATGTGTTTTAAATGTAATAGAGTCTAAACAGGCAGCTGGTATATATTGCTCAATACATGACACAAACTTTCTGTGCCTTCCAGTGAGGCAGCTGTTCTCTGACTTCAAGAGTTATAAGATAAATGAAAGGAAAAAATGTCTAGATTATCACATGGAATGAACTTGTGAGAGCAGAAGCTATTAAAAAGTTGTGGAAACTAAAGAAAGGATACTCAGAATGTTGAGGAAGGGGTGTTAAAACAATGTAGTGTACAACAAAAGATGTATACTAAACAAACAGCTTCGGTATATGCATATTAAGGCATGTCTATATTTTAACTATTTTGTTCCAGTTTCCTAGCCTTACACTTGTTGTTTAATGAGTATTCAATGAAGATTGAGTGACTGTTCCACAACTAGTATTCCAGGCATTATTTCTTTGTATTCTCAAATTAGTATGCCTCAAGTTATATAAATACAATATAAACCAATATATTTTATGTCTTTAAAATGAGATTTTGAGCATAACCTATTTGATATCTATGTGACAAGAGGATTACAGCTTTAAAAGATTTTCTTTTTTTATGAACTTATTAAAAAAGAAGTGTTCTTTCAAAGACCTGTTTCTAAAGGGAGGAGGGAAGCATAATGGTGGCCAATTTTGTACCATATGTTTTGTATATATATTTAATTTAACCCATGCTATCATTCCATATGGTATCTTTCTATATAGGTATTATTATCATCCATTCCACAGGGACAAGACTAAGTTTTACAGAAATTAATAACTTGCCCATGTAAAAAGAAAGACTGAGCTTCAAAATCATTGTGTCAGATTCTAATACCTATGTTCTTAACATTACATCACATACTCTAAAGATAACATCTTATGGATAAAATACAGCTACTTTAAACCATAAGAAACTGCCCCTAGTCACCAGGGTTTAACAGAATACTTTCTTTCCTTGGTGTGTTTCCTTTATAGAGTGGCAACATTTATAGAGTGATTTATGAAAATGTTATAAATGTTGGGGAGTATATCATGTAATTTGCATTGCACTTCACAGCCAGTGCAATTTAGACTTTAACCAGTTATCATTGGAGGATATAGAAGAGAAAGTATTTTTATAATATGACTACACCAAGATAAACAGATAATTGATAAATATGAGAGATGTCCTACTCAACATGTTCTTTCTACAATGCGATGTTGATATATCTCCATTAGGTAAACAACCTATTTTCTTATCCTTAAAACTTAGACCTGAGTGGAAATTTATAGCTTCCTCAACCAAATGTGTCGGGAACAATGTCACACAACTTCTAAGAATAAAGAACTAAATAGTAGAAATAATGCTATGAATATATAAAAAATGTCTAACTTTGATCTCCAATCTTGTGCGGTAGGGGTGAGGCAGGAACACCTCATGGGGATGGTATCAAGAGTTATGTGCATGTATTGTTCTGACACTCTGTACCCCAATATGATGTAAGATTATAATGAACTTAATAAAAGCTAGCAATATAGCTTACATTTTGCTTTCTCAATATGCTTATTTTTAAAACTTGCCATATTTTGTGAGGAAACCCAGTCCATAAGGAGAGACCATGTGTGGATAAACCAAACAATACTTCCATCCATGTCACCAGCCAAGATCAACAGCCAGACTTGTGAGAGAATGACCTATGAGATCATGTAGCCCCCAGTCTTTAGTTCTTCCAGCTGACAGTAGATATTATGAATGAGGGACAATTCTTATTGTGATCTATTGATGTTTACCACATAGATACAATCAGAGGTAACTGATTATTTTTATTTTAAGCAACTAATATTTGGGGATGATTTGTTTCAATTTGTTGTAAAGAAATTTCTCTTTATGTATAATTTTCTTCAAAAAAAATCTGATCATGAAATACTGGGTATTCAGACACTCCTAAAATGTCTCTAGATACATTACCTGAACCTATATTTCCATTTGGATGAACAATGGTTTCTATGTAACCAATTATGCTATGAGAAGGGGGGGCATTTTATGGTATAAAGCAATTGGGCTTCTTGGTCAAGTGATCTCGGTCAAGTGATCTTGGTCAAGCCCTAGCTGCACAACTAACTGGCTGTGTGAACTTGACAATTTGGCTTTACTTCTGTATTCATCTCATTTCTTCATCTTTAAAGTGGGAACATGCCAAGGTGTGGTGGTGCATGCCTGTAATCCTGGTACTTGGGAGCCTGAGACAGGAGGATTGCAGGTTGCAGGGCAGTTTCAGCAACTTAGGGAAACTCTGTTTCAAAATAAAAATAGAAGATGGGGGAATAGCCCGGTAGTAGAATAGTCCTTGTTTCAAACCCCAGTGGTAGATAATGGGAATAGTAGTAATGCCTTTAGCTCCTACAGTGGTTCAAAACCTCTATCACACCCACAGGTCATTTCCACCAGGCAAATTCTAATCCCCAAAATGTCATATAGCTTTAGAAGGTAAAACAAATAATCTGAGAAAATGTCTAAGTTCCCTTTATTCCCATACCACAGAGACTTTTCTTAACTAGAAGCTATACATTTTACAGAAATCATCGTTGAAAATAATTAGATACCATAGTGCAAAATATAATTAGCACACATTGCTTGTTTCAACACTATAGTTAGAATGTGCACATTTGCTTATGCCCTACACTGAAATTCAGTTAAAGGAACAGTAAAAAAAAAAAAAAAAACAAAAAACAAAAAAAAAAAAAAACACACACACACACATACCACAGGAATAGAGAGATTGAGAGAGTAACAGTGTAGTGGCCGTGAAAACTTAACTCTCGGATCTCCTGCGCTACTTTCATCAGGAAGCCATGTTTTCCACAATTTGCTAAGTTGCTCCAGATCAAAGAGAGATCTTGGCAAGAAGATTAAGACAGGTCAAGGCCTGGAAGATGCAAGACTTCTAAAGGGTGACTTTGGCTGGATCATTTTCTCAAGTTTACTGAATTTTTGAGATGTAGGCTACTGTCTGAGACTTTCTTTCTTTCTTTCTTTCTTTCTTTCTTTCTTTCTTTCTTTCTTTCTTTCTTTCTTATTCTTTTATTTTATTTTTGGCAGTACTGGGGGTGTAACCAAAGGGCATTCTACCACTTAGGTACAGCCCCATCCCTACATTTTATTCTTTATTTTTTTAAACAAGGTCTCACTGAGTTCCAAAGGGCCTCACTAAGTAGCTGCAGCTGTCAAGGAACAGCAGTCCTTTTGCTTCAGCCTCCCAAATGCTGGGATTACAAGTGTGTGCCACCACGCCCGGCTCGCTCTTTTCTTGGAAAATATCAAACCAGCATGGAACAGTCCTCCTTCCAGTTTCTCCTCACTTTTCCTCACAGGCCTTTCTTGTGAGAAATAATATCTTTCTCACATGTTTAAATCCATCTTGATGCTTTCTGCTCAGAAGACCTCAAACTAACACAAGAAGCAAGAAAAGTTAGAAAATGTTGAAAGAAGGAAAGGAAACAGCGTATGATCTCACTTAGCAAAGTCAAGAGAACAACACTGCCAAGTCTGCATAGGAATGACGAAAAGAAAGGAGCCAGATCAAGGCATCCGGGAATAGACATGCACACACACTGGAGGCCTGAAGTATGGAAAGATGGGTTTGGTGTGTCAGAAACAGAAGCGCTGATTAAAACGAAGAGGACTTTGGACAAGCATCGCCACTTCTTGTAGTCAGAGAAAATCCCTTCTCTCTCCCCAGACGAGCAAGTATGGGAGAGGCATGAAATTAAAAAGGAAGAAGGGGAGATATTTTAGAAGTCATCTTTAACTAATCCTCCCAAAATAAACAACAATTTTATGGAGTGGATATTTGTGACGCTGCCTACCCAGATCCACATGTTGAAATTCTAACCCCCCATGTGGCAGTACAAGGAGGGAGAGCCTTCCCAGGGTAATTAGTCCATAAGGGTAGAGCTCTTATAAGAACAGTTTTGAAGCTGGGTGTGATGGTACACACCTGTAATCAGTATACTTGGGAGGCCAAGACAGGAACATCACAGATTTAAAACTAGCCTCAGCAAATGAGGGAAGCTCTCAGCAACCTAGCAAGATCCTGCTTCTAAAAAAAAAAAAAAAAAAAAAAAAAAAATGCCGGGCTTGGTGGCACATACCTGTAAACCTGGGAAGCTAAGACAGGAGAATCATAGATTCAAGGCCAGCATCAGCAACTTATCAAGACACTGTCTCAAAATAAAAGATAAAATAGGACTGGGGGTGTAGTTGGGGTAGTATCATGTCAGTTCAATCTTAAGTATATAATAATTAATAATAGATAAATGGTAAGTAAAAAAAAAAAAAAAAGGCTGGGTGTAACTAAGAGGTAGAATGCCTCTGGATTCAATCCTCAGTACCAAAAGAAAAAATTATGATGATTCATACTCATCACATCTGCAAATACCACAACTACAGCCCTGTGATGATATGAGGGGAAAACAGTCTTTTAAATCCAAGAGGAAAGACCTTGCTGGGCTGATGGTGTACCCTTTAATCCCAGCATTTGGGAGGCTGAGGCAGGAGGATCTCGTGGTTCATGGACCATCTCAGCTGCTTAGTGAGGCCCTCCGCAACTTAGTGAGACCTTATTTCAAAATAAAGAATAAAAAATAGGGCAAGGGGTGTAGCTCGGAGGTTGAATGCCCCTGGGTTCCATCCCCAGACCTATAAAAGAAAGAAAAGAAAGAAAAGAAAAGAAAAGAAAAGAAAAGAAAAGAAAAGAAAAGAAAAGAAAAGAGAAAGACCTTTACAGATACCAAATCTGCTAGTGTCTTAATCTGGTATGTCCCATCTTAAGCACTGTAAGAAACCCACAGTTCTGGGTTTCTATGCTATTCTTTTATAAGAGTTAAAAAAGACAAAGAAAGATTTTCACAATAGAGTATTTGAGAAGAGAAAGAAGGAGGAAGGAAGAAAAGAGGGAAAGATAAAAGGAAGGGAAGGAAGAAAGGAAGAAAAGAATAATGGATCTCAAATATTAGAATTGGCATATTTAACAAAAATACAAGATGTTCAGTAAAATTTAAATTTCAAGTAAATAATAAGCTTCATTTAATATGTTCCATGCAATATTTAGAACATCTTTATCTAAAATCCAAATAGATCTCAGAATTCTTTATTATTTCTGTATCTCTATGAGGTATACCACTGAAATTTTTCAAAATAGTGAAGATAAACAGTTCTTAAATTTTTCCAGAAATATTTTTTTAAAAAATGGGTAAAGGAAAAATATTTTGCTTTTCAGAAGCAACACTAAAGATACACAAAATCACCAGGCATGGTGGCACACTCTTGTAATCCCAGCATTTGGGAGGCTGAGACAAGAGGATCACAGTTCGCAGCCAGCCTCGGCTACTTAGTGAGGCCCTTAACAACTCAGAGACCCTTTTTCAAAATAAAGAATAAAAAAGCAGGGCTGGGGATGTAGCTTGGAGGTAGAATGTTCCTGGGTTCCATCCCCAGTACCTCAAAAGTAAAAATAAACAAATACATAAACACAATATCATAAATAATACCTTAAAATTCTATAGTCAAAAAAAATTTGCCTTAGGATTCTATGCCCTGACAAATTGATTTACCATAGCTATTCTCAGACATGTGAAATCTCAAAAATATTACCTCTTATAGCCATAATAACAAATTTTGAACACTGATATAAGCAAAATTGCAAGAAAATAACATTGGTTGGGCTGAAGTAGGAGAAACGTAAGGTGGCAAGAGGCTCAGAGGTAGAGTGTTGTGAAGTGTGACATACAGCCCTAAGAGGGACTCCAATGCTTTGCCTCCTGTTATCTACTTCTTATGTGGTCCCACTGTGACTGAATAATGAATAGATTGTGGTAGAAATGATCAACTCTCACATTCAAGTTTAAGTTACATAAAGTCACAATGTGTTTTAATATCCTATATCACCATGTGTGCTGGAGGCAAGCCAGCTGCCATGCAATGAGGACACTCAGAATGTCCTATGGAGTGCTTGCTGTGGCATAAAACTGAAGCTCCCTGCCAAGAGCCCCATGAGTGAGCCTTGTTATAATCAGGTCGCACAGCCTGCTTCAATCAGCATTCTCACTGCTGTAATACAAAACTCCTGACGACCACAACATAGAGGAAGGAAGATTTACGTGCTCACAATTCTGGAGATTTCAGCTCATGTTTGGCCAGGTGCAGTCTGTGAAGCTCAGAACATGAAGCGAAGAGCAAAGAGAGACAGACACAGAGACAGAGTGTGAGCAAGGGCTCTGCTCTCACATGGAGGCCAGAAGAAGAAAGACAACGAGGAGAGGAGAGGGTCATATGTAATTCTCAGGGCCACACCCCCAGGTACCTCTCCTTAGCAACCAAATCCCGCCTCCAACATAGCATTCTAAATCTAAACCATAACACAGCCCCACCCAAAGCTTCCAGTCATATAGCTCTCAACTCCAAATTCATGAAAGATACTGAGCTGAAAGCAAGCAGCTGTGTGACTTCTAGTAGCCTCACTAAGAAATGATGAGATAATAAATACTTATTATCTAAAGCCACTAACTTTTGGGATAAATTGTTATAAAGTACTAATATAAATGATAACAAAACAAATCTTAGTCTACTATAATAGAAAGCCAAAATAAGTCAGGCATAGTGGGCCATGTCTGTAATCCCAGTACTTGGGAGACTGAGACGGGAGGCTCACAGTTTTGAGACCAGCCTCAGTAACTTAGAGCTCCTCAGTAATGTAGTAAGACCTTGTTTCAATATAAATATTTAAAAAGAGCTGAGTGCTGGGCATGGTGGCGCACGCTTGTGATCCCCGTGCTTGGGAGGCAGAGACAGGAGGATTACATAGGTTCGAAGCCAGCTGCTCTAGCTTAAGAGACCCTGTTTCCAAAAATAAAAAAGTATAAAATAGGTCTGGGAGTATAGCCCGGAGGTAGAAGAGCTTCCAGGAACCCCAGTACCACCAAAAACAAGAGGGGGGCGCTGAAGGTGTCACTTAGAGGTAGAAAGCTCCGGGATATCACAATTTAAAAATAGGCAAAATAAGTATTATATAATTTATTTTTAAATTTAAAAATATGTTTTGTGTACATACTCATAGAAACATCTAAAATATTAGAAAGTAGGCTAATCTGTAAAGCAGAACTCTAAATTTTTGTAAGCAGCGTCCAAATGGTTGTGAGTTTTATTATAATTCTTTTAAAAAGCCCATTATAACATTTTAATATTCTTGATTAAAATAAATCCTATGTATATGGCATAATAGTGAATGAATACAATTATTTACTACAGAAAATGTAGTTGTTCTATGAAATGACTTCAAATTTTAATTTTGATGAATCATGTTAGCACTTACTATATAAAAGCTAATGAGAAATCCATACAATAGTGAAAAATCAGAGTAAAACTCATCATATCTTTTTTCTAGCTATATATCTAACACAAAAAAGATATTAGTAGTTGTTAAATATTATAGTATCCTTCATATTAATATTAATGATATTTATACAAAATTAGACTTGACTTTTCATCCAACTTATAGGAAAAGAAAAACAGTTGAAATTAGAAATAACTGGATAGAACTATTCTTAAATTTTATTTAAAAAGATCATCGGCATTATCAAGCAATTCTGTTTTTTATTTTTCTCACTTTTGGATCACTTAGGTCACTTTCCCCCTCCATCAGCTTAGATAATTGAGCTGACTTTCACGTATGGTTGAACCAAGCCGTAGGAACCCAACAGAATGAAGTATTATCTGTGTCTCTGGACAGTTGCCAAACAATGAGTGGACACCCTGCCTTCCTGTTGAACAGTACAGCTCTGAGGCTGTTTTAGATAATGAAATGTAATGCCATACTGCATTACAAAAGTGGCACCACTTTAATAGTGATGCTATTTCAATACTAATGCCAATATGACTTTTAAAGCACCTTAGCTAGAACACTGCATTCCCAAGCCAGTTGACAGACTGAGCTCAGAGATAAATAGTAGGTACTTTTGCATAGAGTGTATAAGAACATCGATTAGATCCTTCTCTTCCTACGATATTCTCGCATACCTACCCCTATGTCTGACATTTCATCATTAAATTGTATACTGACAAGAATAATTGTTCAAAGCTTTCTCTTAAAATAAGCATATTCCTAGGAAGAATGATACCTTAAAATAGGAGTCTCCAAACCTAAAATTGTATGATCACAGCTGAAGAAAGAAAGAATTTGCTGAAAGTGCTCACTGGTACAGTTGTAGATAATCTTGAACTAGCTATAATTGAAAAAAAAAAAAAAACATCTGGGGACCTGAGAGCCTTTAAAAAAATACCAATAATAAGGATCACCCTGTGTCATATGTGAATTTAACAGATTTTGATATGGTCTAGATATTATTTCCCCACCCCTGTGCAAGGATTTCCATGCAAGAATGCCTAGTTAATGTAACTGTATACTTAGGATTGGATATTGTGGAAAAAAATACTCAGTATCAACTAAGACATCAGGATAAACTGATGTGTTTCATCAGTGGGACATATTGCCAAAGACAAAAGAAAATTGCCAGAGATGGCCTGTGAGATGGAAGGTTTACTGAAAAATGCTTAGAGGAAAAGTCCAAGGGCAACACAAAGACAGGTAGATCTTTTGTCCCTCATAGTACTTCACCAGAAAAATAGACAGAGCCTGGTCTAGTAGCAGCCAGCTGGGCCAGTAGCACGTTCCTTTTCCATAGTGCCCTTAATTCCTCACCAGTTACTGCAGGGAGAGGGGTTTTATCATTTAGACTATAAGAGCAGGGTCATGGTTAGTCTTTTTAGTTCAAATTGTTCCCAGAATGACCAGCATTTCAAGGAGCTGCTGTCTCAGCCTGCAAAAGGAGTTACTAAAGAACATTAGTTTTCCTTAGTTGCAATATTCATGGGAAAAAGAGTGTCAGTGTCTTTCAAAATCGCACTTCTCTGGACATTTTGGTTCAGATCTGCTCTTATTACTTCCTTAACTCAGCTAGACTTTGGAGAATGAAAAGAGGCAATTCAGGGACATGGTGTTTTTACTGTCTTCCTTTTCTTTAAGGATGACAGAGACAGGAAATCATGCACATATAAAAAATTGTATATTATGCCAAAGAGGCCTCTTCTACCTTGCTATCTTTCACCTGATAAATTCTAATTTTAAAGTGCCACATAGCTTTAGAAGTTAAAGCAAATAATCCAAGAATGCTTAATAATTGGAGAATACCTATGCTCTCTGAAGTGGCTTTTCCTAGCTGAACATTAACAGTAATGCTGAGACTCTGTAGCTCTCCTAAAATGGCACAGGTTTCCCTTGCAGGGAAATACTGGATAATGGTTCACCTCCTCTCCATTCAAAGGAGGTAGCATGATAATAGGTCAAGGTCAAGAAGACCTCTGTTACCTCTGTTAAATCTTTCTTCCCTGTCCCAGCAGAAAGGAAGTCTAAGTATTCTACTGCTTGGCAAATTTGAGATCACAAGTGTTACTCCTACTCCAAGTAGAATCCTTTTTCAAATATCTTTACCTGAGAATTGCCAAAGAAAGAAGTAATGCTATTCTTCTTCTAAAGCTCTTCAACACTCAGTCCATCTCTCTCTCTCTCTCTCTCTCTCTCTCTCTCTCTCTCTCTCTCTCTCTCTCCATACTTCTTTAAATAGGTAAGGGAATTGGGTTAGAGGAGCATAGTGGAGTCTAGTGAAGTCTTCTATTGAAACACATTCACTTTTAAATTTCTAGTTCATTATTATATATATCCTTGAAAATAAACCTACAGAAATCGGAGAAGAATGCTTAGAGTATAAAAGCTAACAAATGGGTTGATTGTGAACATGATTTTTCTGAAACATTTTCCATATCATTAATGAGTAATAAATTTAATGATCTCTGAAATCCTCAAATATTTTTGTTCTCATATTCAAATATTTCATTCCCAAACTGGCTATGTCCTACCTAAGATGTGTATTTTTAGAATATATTTTGCAAACTTAAGACACGGAATTTGGAGTCAAATGGGTCAAATGTGCAAGGTTGTCTTTCAGGAGACAGTTTAACTATTGAATCAACTGTTTTTCAGTGAGTCTTACTGAATATTGATAATTTATATTTGTACTATTATGTTATAGAGATCTAATCCCTATTTGGAAATTTATCTTTCATTGAGGTCTTTATTCTTCCTCTTTCTTTATTTTCATACTTCTTTTATTTTTCTTGGGCCTTTGTTGGGTATGAAAAATACACATACGATGCTCTTGAGTTATTTGTTAATTATTGTATCTGTTATCTATTGCTCTCTACAAAACTAGCTTCTATTTGGTGACTTAAAATAATTACAATTTACTTTTACTCTGGAGCCTCCATATAGGCTCTGGTCTTGGATGGGCACACTCCTGGGTCAGCTGAGGATGGACTGTTATATGTTTAGGCCAGCCTGGGCCTGTTTCATGGCAATGGCAAGGATTAAAAGAACAAGTAAAATAATTCAATCTTCCTTAGGTTTGGTATCAGAACTGGCATATTATCACTTACCCCTAATTTTTGTTGCCCAAAACAAGTCTCACAGCCAGCACATACTCCAGGGATGAGCAAAAGGACTCTCCATTCCAATGGTAGAAACTTCAAATCCACACTGCAAGGGGCATAAATACAGAAAGAGAATAAACTAACACTATATTTGCAATCAATCTGTCATAAATTACTTGATTATCTTCAAAAATGAAATAAATACTAGAGAATCCACCATCTAAAGAAAAAATGGGACTTTAATAACTACCTAAATCTAACAGTATTGTTTCCTCATCACCCCTCTGCCTTTCTCTCCAATCAAATAGCTGTTACCTACTTTGATACATCATGCTCATCATGCCCTTCCATTTGTTTTTAAAGATTTTTACTTCATGTATAAAAATTACTTTTTTTACTTTTACTTTTCTAGAGTTTATCATATAGTATTTAATCTGTCTGAACTTTTTTCACTTATTTTTATGTTGCTAACACTTATCCATACAATTGCATGTCACTGTAAGGTTCATTTTAACAGCCAATAATAATCTAATGTGTGACTTCATTTCACTTTCCTAATTGTTCTAGACATTTCCTATGAAATTATCATTAATATATAAATAATACTTAGTCATACAATATTTCAGTGTAAAATGTATTCTTACATCAGGGTTTTCAACCAAATTATTTTGTAATAATTATATTGGAAAATTATCTTACTCTCAACAAAAATACTCCTACTAAAGTACAGATGGAAATAAGATAGTTCATTGTATCTCCCTTTTATTAAAAACAATAAAAAGCCAGGCGTGGTAGTGCTTGCTTGAAATCCCAGTACCTGGGAGGCAAAAAAGGAGGATCCCAGATTCATGGACAACATTAGCTACTTAGTGAAAACCTCTGCAACTTAGTGAAACCCTGTTTCAAAATAAAGAATAAAAACAATGGCTAGGGTTGTAGTTTAGAGGTAGAATACCCCTGAGTTCCAGCCCCAGCACCACAAAATAAGTAAATAATAAATAAGTAAATAAATACATAAATTTCTAATTTATTCAGCCTTGTTACTATTGAGTCGTATTTTGTTTGTTAGAAATAAAAAGAGGTTATTTTCACAATTTCTCTGTTTTTTGATATGTGGCTTTAGGCTTAAATGTCTGGATCATTTTTATAAACTTCACCATATTTATGATATATGATTATAAGCTGCTCTTTTTGAAGTGACAGGCATTAAAATTCTAACCTTCTGCCACTTCAGGACTAGTTTCAGAATATACCTACCAGTGGGCAATGTGACTTTAACTCAATATGTAGGTTTCCAGATCTTAACTACCTAGGAGCTAATCTTGCTAATCTTGGATACAGAAAAAGGTCCCACCAGACTCTTTGATAAAATTGTTAACATATCTCCCTGTCTCATTAACTGAGATTTTACAGGCTATCATATAGACTATCATAATTAAAAGTAGGCTAGAGCCTGCTTTTCTTTGTCTTAAATTTTTTACTCTCTTCAAATTACTATTATTTACATAAATAGAACATGCTTCATTAAATAAGACATCTTTCTCTTCACATACTTTTTAATGAGCCCAGTGTGTTTCACCTTCCTTGTGGAAGGTTCTATTTCTCTAAATGTAATTTTATACCAATGGTATTCTGCTCATTGTGAGAGGGAATACTCTTGATCTGTGGGACTTCAAAGAGTAGCAATGGGTGGACTTGGGCAAGTTCACAGCTTATTAGTCAATGTTCTCCAAAGAAAAAGAACCAATAATGTATAACATATTTTAGTTCTTTGGAGAAGCCTGATTAGTAGTTATTTTTTAAGTCACCAAATATTGTGTGTGTGGGGTGTGTGTGTGTGTGTGTGTAGTTTATTGTGAGAACTGGCTCAAATGATTATGGAGGCCACTGCATACCATTTCTAAGCTAAAAAATAGAAAATCTAGTGAAATAGTTGAATCTCAGTATAAAAGCTTGAGAACCCAGGTTTCATTGCCCAAGGATGCCCAGCTCAAGAAAATAGGAAGAGAAGTAGCAAATTAGCCTTTCTTCTTTTCTGTTCTATTAACTGAACCCTCCAAGGATTGCATAATGCCTGTCTACATTGAAGAAGGCTGATCTTCTCACTCAGCCTACTGAAGCAATCCCAAATCTTTTCTAGAAACATCCATCCCTAAAGACACAGCTAGAAATAAAATTTTACCAGTGATCCAGGAATTCCTTAGCACAGTCAAGTCAACACACAAACTAACCGTCACAGCAGCATAAGAGCTTAATTTCTAGTCTGTGGTATTTTCAGGCAGCATCTAGTCGTGTAGGTTCTAGCAAGGTACTTTTCACTAGGGCTCACTTTCTTTAACAGAAAATTTTCAGTGTATAAGCTCACTGAGATGGCTCTTTCCTTCCCCTGTTTTCCTAGACGCTGTGGCTATAGCCTAACTGGCCTGTTCAGACAAAAGAGCATGGAATGCTAAAAAAGGTTCAACATGAATGCTTTCAATCATGTAGCTTTTTCTTTTCGATGATCTCCTTAAACTTCCCCTTCCATTTTTTCACACAGCCTTTTTAAAATAATTATTCTATGCCCATCTATGAGAACTCAGTTTAAAACCACTTGTTCAGGAAATATTTCCCTACTCACCTTAGCTACTTGTTCTCAAAGTGCCTCATCCTTTGCTACCATTACACTTACTGTACTTGTAGTTAAATAAGCAGGTGCTAAACATTAATCTCCTCAGCTAGAAATTAAGCCAAGGGCAGTGACCACATTTGTATATTTTAACCTTTGTGCCTTGTACATAATAGTTATGTAATAAATGTTCACAGAAGGAAATAGAAAATGTATATATAAGAAAATATTTCACAGACAACTTCAGGCATACAGAATTCCTAGTATCTACATACATTTCAATAAGAATGGCTGATGATCATTAAATTCCTTTTCAGCTGGAAAAAAATGAACATGTATGGCACTAAAAACTTAAAAGGGTTTTAAGAAAAGATCAAAGAACAAGAAAATATAAAAGAAAAAGGGAAATATAAAAAAATTTATAAAGAGGTCCTTGGAAAATTGCTGAAAGTTGCATGCTTATGCCAACACAGACTTCAATTGCTTTCAGCAGAGAGATGATACTAATTAGTAGAATAATCTTTGTATCCCAGTTTGAAAGATTACTGTGATTGCTTTCCTCCAGTGCCATGCCAGGCCTTAATGGTTTTAAAGATTAATTGACAGCATGTGAAAGCCAACTAGCCAATTAATGGCTGCATGTCACCTAAGTGCCCTGAAAAATGTATGTTTATATTGTTTAGGTAGTTAGGTCTGATGCATTCGCTTATACTTGTTTTGTTTATTGCCATGTATCTTCTGCATATCTTTTCCTATTATACAGTCTGCTACCCATGAGTTAGTAGATCCTCATAGCTTATTTGTAAAATAACATGTTTATTTTCTATGTTTAGTACAGAAAACCTATACTAATTCAAATTCCTATTCCTTCAATAATTATTATTCCTTTCTTAAATATAATATCCATTCTATTCATCAATTTCTATGTCTAAATTTTATTTTAGGTGAATTTAAAAATAAAATGAAGTTTATAAAATCTGCCTATTCAGAAAGTTTTATAAAATGGGACAAAGCAAGTGATCTCAAAGTGCTTCTATGATTTTATACGTAAAATCATAGAACAATCTAGCCACAGAATTGGAACTAGTTTGTTTCATGTTAGAGCACCCTGTTTGCTACACACACCATAAATCCTCTTACTGATCATATGTTATTTTTATTTTTTCATGGTTATAAGAAACTGAAAGATAAGATTACAACTCAAATATATTAAATGTACTATATTTAGTAGTATTTTGAAGATTGACATACTTTATTTTGACACATTCATTTTTGTTTGTAATCCTAACATTTTATTTCATTTATTATCTTTTAATGAATTTATCCATAAATCCTTTGAATAAATATTGCCACATAATAAATCAAGAAATAAGTAAATAAGTAACAAGTGCAAAATCATTTTCAATAAATAAATGTTCTCATTCTATAGTGAAAAGCACGGAAGAACAAGAGCAAACTTATCTATTTCCCAAATCTCATTTCCTCTGGTTTCCAATTTTCTTCAGAAAATGTTCTGTGCCTTTAAAAAAGGTCTCAGGACATGAACTAGTCACATGCAAATAACCATTGTAGCTGTTAATTTCAATATGTCAAAATATTAGATTTACATCTCTCAAAGGATATGAGTGTTTTAAGAAGAGGAATGACATCCCTGATTTCATTCTATTAGAGCATTTAAAGTAAGCAGTCCCACACTGCTCTCTAATCACTCAGCAGAGAAGAAGGTTTAGCTATGCAGGCACCAACTAAAATCCCTTGTTTCTCTTCCTACAATGCACTGCAAATGGATATACTGGAAAGGCAAGGCTTTGCAAGCCTCTCGGAGAGATTTGCTATTTCTTTACTTAACTAAGGGAGCTCTGTACTGAGCTTCATATCCTTGGTGGTTTTACCTGGCAACCAACAGTGCTGGCCTTAAATCTTCCTGCTGTGTATCATTTGCCCTTGGTTGTGTATTCCCTAGAAAGAATGCCTCCTGGCTAATTAAAATAGCAAAATTCTCTTCTAAGAATCACTTATCTCTGTATTGTCATTCCAGTCACTGGAATGCAACAAGGAGAAAGGGCTCACCACAGGACGTGTGTGTGTGTGTGTGTGTGTGTGTGTGTGTGTGTGTGTGCTTGTTTATGTGTGTGTGTATTTGTGTGATACTAAGGATTGAACCCAGAAGCATTTTTCTTCTTAGATACACTCCCTGCCTATTTTACTTTTTTTTTTCCTTAATTTTGAAAACAGGATCTCAGTAAGCTGCTGAGAGTCTCATTAAGTTGCTGAGGCAGGCTATGAACCTGAAATCCACCTGTCTCATTCTTCCAAGGACTGAGATTACAAGTGTGTGCCACCACAACCAGCTAAGATGGTGCATTTCTGACAATTGACAAGTAATGCCAATATTGCTGATTTGGAACTCATTTTTGAACAGCAAGAGAGAGAATCATAAGAAGTCTTTGATTTCACTAAACCATCTAATTTAAAGATGCATATGTCAATAAATCCAGGAACTTCTTCCAATATTGCTATTTAGAGAAATTCATTTCTTAATAGCACGTTTTTTCAATACTTAATGAAACTTAGCCTTAAACTCTTCTTCCCACTTTCTAAAATTTCCTTGTCTTGGAAAAAAAAAATAAAACTCATGGAAATCAAGTATCATTAACCATGTGTTTATTCCTAGTATACTCTACATATGATGAAAATGATATCAGAGCAGCCACATGGCAAAGCTCCTTTTAAACTTAAGTCTCAGTGAAATTACTCAAGTCCTCCACCCAAAGAATGAATTAGGGGACTTCAATAATGCTATGCTGATCAAAACTTCGCTATGTTATTGAGGTATTAAGGAACTAAAAAAAAATCTTATCTAGAAACAAAGGTTTTAAAAACACATGTGGAGGAAAACCCAGGGATGCAGAATTGCTCCAGTGAACTATGGACATTAAAGACTTAGAAGAAATTCCCTCCCAGTAAGTTCTGCTGGCAAAGATGCAAGCCCACCCAAGATGCATCTCAGACTGCTGAGCCTTGGACAATATTCCAGAGGTTAATACTGCAGTTGACCTAAGACCAATACTCTAGATCACCTATACATTTAGCTCTTACTCATGTTAAGTAACCACACAACACTTCTCTGAGAAAACAAGAATTTATATCCATAAATATTACTTGGAAAAAATGGAACTCTGAATTCATAGATTTTTTTTGTTAATTAGCATCTCCTATATTAAAATTACCAAGAATGCTAGATGATGGATAGGTAGAAAAGTACAATAGATTACTAAATTTCTTCTAGTTTAAAAAAGGCACAACTATAAAAGCATGCAATGAAGAGTTCACAAAAGTCTATTTTAATATAAAACTGCCACCTAGCATAAGATTTCAGGACTACCTACCACTATTTCTGCGGTAACCCTACCTTCTCTTTTAGATATTTCTCTAACTCTATTACTATCAGGCATGCCTGCTGAACTGACACCTCACCAATTTCTGAGACCACAGAGGCTGTGTGTATTTATGTAAAGCAAAGGAGGAGAAAAGTCCTTCTTTTACAGTCCCTTCAATTATTCATTTAACAAATACCTAATAAGCATAGAGTATGTACCAGGCAATGTAATGTGTGAAGTGAATTTTCCACTTCACACATTCAATTGCCTGATTTGGTCGAATTATGATATCCATGATGACTTTGCCAAAAATACACTTTTCTCTGTTCTTTCTTTCTTATAGAAAATATCTTTAATATTTATTGAATTGCCTTTTTAAAAATAAAAGATGTCATTTATATTTTTAATAAATGATATTTAAACATTTCTCAGGTGTTTGTCATATTGGTGCATTGTAGTCATACCTCCCAATGGTGTACAAGATGGTAAAGGAATACATGCACACATCACTCATTTAGCCCTTCCCCAGTTCCCACCCCATTCCCTCCCTGCCACCCTCCTCATCTTTGGCTTAGTGTTTAGTGATTGATTTTGATATGTTTGTGAATGTACATCATGTACATTAGGGCATTTTCTCTTATTTATGGATGTGTCTGAAAATCCCAAGCATCATACACTACTGGCGGAAGGAACAGTGCACAGTTTCCAGGATCCAGGTAGCATAAGCCTAGATCAAGGACTCTACAGTCTCTTCTCTTCGTTCTGCATAAAACATACAGGAATACATTACAGATAAGATTGCATCTGCTCCTTCTAGCATATTAACATCTTCGCTAGCAAATCCTCCTCAAGCTTGTGATTCTCTTCTTTCTCCCATGGGTGTTCTGCATTAAACAGTGCAGAGCAGTGCAAACCAATGCAATACCTGTTCCAGTCATGAGGATTTTCAAAAAATATTGTATGAATTTAGATAAGATTATTTGTACAACTCTATAAACGAATAAAAATAGATAATTTATCTGTCCGGTTCTCTTCCTTTTGCTGTCCACGAAAACTGAGTATAGAAAGACCTGCCTTTACTGGAACCTCAAGACCTTTGTGACCTTCATTGTTTGCACAATCCTGGCACAATCAGTTGCAAAGAGGATGAAATATACTTCCTTCCATTGAAGATGACCTTCCCTATTGAGTATAAAGCACCAATTAAATTGATTTAGTACTGCCAAGTACAAGCACAATCAATATTTAACTGAATTTTCTACTCTTCAAGACGTTACCTTGGTATAACACCTGTTTTAAGTCTCAGTAATTTAAAACTTAAATAAATATTTATTGAATGCCTACTAAGTGTCAGGAGCTATGCTAAACTCAATAAGAACAAGGAAAGTACTAACTGTAAAAGAAAACATAAAAATAACTAAATGCAATAGATTATGTAAAATAGGGAGATATTTCTGGAAAAGCTTTATTTTCTTATGCATAAAGGAAATATAATCTTAGGCATATTATCATATGCCTTCTCCTAGAAAATAAATAGTTCAAGTCTTATGAACCAACGGCATATTATCTACTTCTATGTCCTACCTCGAGCTGATATTGTTTTAAATATTATCTTGAAGAAAAACTTATCAGGTGCGTGCTATAATATTTTGTACAATCTAATCTCTTTCCTACAGAGAGAGATAGTCTGTGAATGCAGGGCAGTCTCCAGTAGTAGCACTCAATATGATAAAGCAAATGCAAACTGGGTATAATAGCTAAACACTTTTTGACTTTTTAAGATGTTCAATTGAACATTTAAAAGGTTTAGTCTCATATCAGTTCTAGAAAGCCCCCCTGGGGCAGGCTTAAGTAACTATGCCATTAGGCACTCAGCTGCAAATTGCCTATTAAATCTGACTGAAACTGTAAAATTGCTTTTCACAATGCAAATTAATGTAAATAAGAACAATTGGTTACACATATCACAGGCTATCAAATTGTTCACAGATGATGCATACCTTCCCTCCCCCCTCACTGAATTAGCATTACTTTAAAGTTATATTTAGTAAGTCTTAACAGGCTTGGGTGTCCCTATGATAAATTTTACAAATTTATCACAAGTAGTACATGTGTTCTATGTATGTTGTGTATTAAATGAAATATAAACTTTTTTTAATATATGTTTAAAGGCAAGTAAGCCCAGGTTCAGTGGATGTGTCCCGCACAAAAATCTATTTACTTTTAGCTGTTGGGTTACATTAGAGTCATTCAATTACTAAATATTATTAAAACTATCTTTTTTATAGAAACTTTACATTAAAATATAGTATAAGATTATTGATGTGGCCAAACATAATTCCACTTCTAATCCCAGTACTTGGGAGGCTGAGATAAGAGAATGGCAAGTTTGAGATCAGCCTCAGCAACTTTGCAAGACCCTGTTTCAAAAAAATAATAATAATAAAATAGGGCTGGAAGAAGGTTTAACTGAGACTACATGGGTTCAATTTCCAGTAACAAAAAATTCTAAAAATATCATGTCTTCTTACATAATATTCATAGAGAAACCATGTTGCTATAATATTTATGAATATTATTTTAGAAAGTTTCAAGTTACTTAAATTTTTTAAACTCATATTCATATCTGTCAAATAAAGTATAATATTGTATAAGCAACAGGAATGTAAGGGATTAAATAAAATACTATATATGAATATTTTCAGGTATTTGTGAAAATTCTCCCCTTTTTTCCCCTAGTCTAAATTCAGAACAGATTAAGATGCAAGCCATCATAGGTAAATAAATAAATAAATAAATAAATAAATAAATAAATAAATAAATAAATAAATCTACCATTAAAAGACAAAAACTACAACAAATCTAGTTTCTCAATTTTTTTTCAGTACTGGGGATGAAACCCAGAGGCATTCTATCTCTGGGCTATACCCACAGACCTATTTTTTATTCTTTATTTTAAAACAAGGTCTCACTGAGTTGCAGAAGGCCTCACTAAATAGTAGCTGAGGCTGTCCACTAACCATGATCCTCTTGTCTCAGCCTCCCAAATGCTGGGATTACAAATGTGTGCCACTACGTCTTGCCTCAAATCTTAACTGGCTTTAATTGCAACTCTAAAATCAAGCAGTAGTTTCTCCCAAAAATAGTTTGGAATTCTTCAAAAGCAGCTCAAAACAAAAGCTTTTATAATGTAAGGTGAAGACAAAGAAAATGTACTTGACTGATTTAGAGGAAAGGCCATAATTGTAGAGGTCATTTTGTGGTTTCTGAGTGGCAAGGTTTCTAGTTGGCTGCTTACATTGGGCTTTTGTTTATTCTTATAAGAATTTAAAAGTCCAGAACTGCCCCAGTCCAATGGTCACCCAGCTAAAGTTTGTTCTTACTATAATTTTGTTATTGGAAAAGTTACAGAGATGATTATGGCTTGCTAGCACTTTATCCCAGAACTAAGCAGACCGTCTTAATTGTTAATAAAACTGTACAGTAGCCTTTTTAGGTGAGCAGAACCTTTCCTACCCAGTTTAGCACCTGGTCAGAAGCAGGGGAGAGTACATTTTTCTTGATCCTCCTCACCTAAGGGAAGTACTGATAATAGGGATTCAACAAGAGGCCAGAAAAAAATCTAGAAAAGCTTCTTACACAAATAAACAACAACTCAAAAAAAAAAAGTTCTCTAAAACAATGTTTGCAAAGCAGAGAGCTCTATGTCTGGAATAAACTTGTATATCTAAATATTGTGGCTTGTATAACTATTGTGGTTAAATTTTTTGTGATGATTTTCAGAAACATCTGGGAAGATTGAACAGCATGACCTGTTGGAAGTGGGACAGAGTAATGTCAGCCCAGCTTATGTGCATATTTTCTTACATTCTTAGAGTTGTTGCTACATTAACAAACAGCATTGCCCAATAAGTCTTAAGTGACTACTAAAAATAGCTTTAAGAAATCCTGGGCACTACCGGGATAGGAATTCATTGTTGGCTACCTGTCTCAACCTGGTCTTTTCTCCCTGACTGTGATACTATAGAGATTTTAGACTATAAATGCAAGGTGGACTGAAGAAGAGTTAAGGATACCACCAGAAAAAGGCATTTTCTTAACTACTAATTCCCTTGAAACATCATCTGAAACATTCTTGGGGTTTTCTCTATCTCCTAATTCTAGATTTGAAAAGGTAGTCTAGTATTTGACTTCTGCCAAAATAGTTGCCACTAATTTTGTCAGTATTTTAATGTCTCAGCCAAAAAATGAGAAAACATATTTTAGTTTGTGTACCTATTGTAATACTTATGAACTTGCCATTAATCTGTTATTTTAATCAGTTTCTATTGTACTATTTTCATTATGCACATGAAAAAATGAGAGAAAACTTAATTCCATTTTAAAAGGGAAGATATGAAAGAATAAGTAACACAGAAGCAGCAACTAATACATAGCTCATGCTTTTACTTACATCATCTATAAAGCAGAATACAGATTAAATATTGAAATTTTATTTTATCTTAAAATTAATCTTACTCAAGGAAAGCATTGGGCTCTTTCACAATGAAACTTAGGCTTACCGAGGTCAAATGTCTTGCTGAAAATTCAGATAACTGTTAGTATTAAATATTGAACCTTTTTATTTGTACCCAAGCCCATATGACTAGGGTACAGGATTTCTGTTTGAGTGGATGTAAGCAAAATCAGGGAGAACTTATATCAGTCATATATTTTTAGAAATATTTTCAGATGTTGCTTGAGGTCACTGATAGTTTTTATGCCATTTTGCATGAATTTGTATAGGATATAAGAACTTGGCATGGGTATAAAAGTGTAGTTTTTGTCATAGAAGAAAAGACTCAAATTACCTTATTAATTTCTTTGAAGCTATCAAACATATCATATGTTCTGAAGAGAAGATGTGGAGAGTTATATAAAGTAGTCCTTTATGTGCTTTAAGTATATATATTTTAGAGAAGACCAATGTTAATCTCCATGTCCTATATGGGGAAAGTAAGGGGGAATGGAAAGGAAGGCCTGGGGAAGTCTACCAAGTCTGTGTGCATATGTGACTAACACTATGAACTAAATTGTGATGTGAGACTATAATGCACCAATAAAATCATAAAAATTAAAACCTGAAACTATTTTCAGATGACATTATCTTATACTTAGAAGACCCAATAAACTAAATGAAAAGGCTTTTATAACATAAATTCAGCAGACTCTGTATGAAAATCTGACTTAAAAACAGATGCCTTTCTATATGCCAATAATAAACCCACAGAAGAAATTCAGAAAATATTTCCACTCAAAATAACCTAAAAAAATACTTAGACATAAATCTAACGAATAATGTAAAAGGCCTCTACAAAGAAAATTATAAAACACTTAAAAAAAATCAAAGTTCTTAGCAGGTAGAAGGATCTTCCATGCTTTCAGATCGGCAGAATAAATATCACCAAAATGACCATTTTTCTCAAACTGATCTACTGATTCAATGCAATCTCAATTAAAATACTATGGCCATTATTCACAGATCTAGAAAAATCAGTCCTTACATTTATATGGTACAACAACAACAAAACATGTCCAAAATAACTTGCACAGAAATAAGAACCCTACAGGATGCATCACAATACCTGACTTTAAATTATAGCAGAGAGCAATAATAACAAAAACAGCATTATATTGGCATAAAAGCAGACACATAGACCAACAGGGCAGAATAAAAGATTTAGAAGCAAATTCACACACTTATAGCTAACTAATTTTTAACAAAGAGGCCAAAAGTATACACTAGTAAAAATAAAGATAGTCTCTTCAATAAATGGTATTGGCAAAACTCTTTATCCATAATAAAAGATGGAAATAAATTAAATTTTTTCACCCTGTACAAGGGTCAATTCAAGATGTATCAAATACCTAGAAATTAAACTAGAAACTTTGCAGTTACTTAAAGAGGGCATTGGGCCAACTCTCCAACATACAGGCATGGGTAAAATCTTTCTCAACAAGAACTCAAAGGCAAAATAAATTAAAATGAAGATTAATACATAATAATTCATTAAACTGAAGAGTTTTGTGCACCAAAGGAAACTCTCAAGAACCTCAAACTAGAACCTACAGAACTAGAGACCTTTGCTGGCTACTCTTCTGATAGAGTACTACTATCTAGAGTATACGAACTCAAAAATGCACTTTCAAAAATAATAATAAACCAGAACCCTTTTTATAGTCAAGAATCTATTCACATTACCCAGAGGAAAATTAGAATTATTATAGAAACAAAGAAAAAAGAGAAAGAGTTGATTTATTAAGCTTCTAAGTGATACTATTATGAACCAATATGATGGCCAAGTGGAAATGAAGAATGGGGAAGATGGAGTTTATGTCATAACAATAGATTGGATTGGAAAGCAGCCCACATTTCCAGCTCCAAATCCTTGTTGCACTTGTTTGACAGGCTGTTCTTCTTGCCATTGTCTTCATGTGCAACTTTAAATAGGTATCTGATCATTGTGAATCATTTGGGATATATGACAGGAATAATGCCCAAGATTTTCTGTGTCCCAACTTACCTAAACCTCAAATATTTACTACCCAGAAAGGTTAAAAACTCATAAAAATTTCCCCAATAGAGGGTGGGATAACTGAGATCCATTCAAAAAGCCTCGTGGGACAGAAAAGGTTCCTAGGAGTTTTGGAAAGTCAGACAGAGGTATTGTGTTTGCCACAATTCTCACCCCTGTAACTATATTACATGCTTACTATTATGCTTCCCAAAGTAGCACAGTATAGTTGTTCCCCTCTATCTTTTCTTTTATTTTTTGCAGTTTCAATACTTTCAGTAAACTGAAGCCTGAAAGTGTCAAATGGAAAATTCTAGCAAAAAGCAATTTTAAATTGTGTGCCCTTCTAAGTCATGTGATGAAATCTTCTGTCATCCCACTTCATCCAGACCAAGATGTGAATCACTCCTTTGTTCAATTATTCATGCTTTATGTATTACCTGCCCATTAGTCACTTACTAGCCAACCTAATTATCAGATTTAGTTTATGGTATGTAGCATAGAGTAGAAATTAAGGATGAATGCTCTCTCATAATGCCCACGTCATTCACCTCACTTTATCTCATCACATAGACATGGATCATTTGACATCACCACAAGAAGAAAAACACGAGTACAGTATGATATTTCAAAAGATCATGGTCATATTGTCATTTATATCATCTGTTCTATTAATTATTATTAATCCCTTAATATACCTAATTTATAAATTAAATTTATCATAGCTATGTATGCAAGGAAATTATATAAGGCCTCATACTATTCTTGGTTTTAGGTATTCACTGGGGGTCTTGGAAGACATCTCCTTCAGATAGAAGGGGCAACTGTAGTATTAATATTGAATTAGATTTATCTTTCATTCCGTATTCTAGAAACAGAAATGTATTGCTGTCTTGTTAGAATCTTTATGTAAAAGCCTCAGCCAATGCCAAATAACTAATATGAATATGCTTTTCATTTTTAAGCTAAATATTTTGCATTACATGCAAAACTGATTTTTTAGATAATTCTCATTACACATTAAATCTAATATTTCTTTCCTTTGACATTTTAATATTAAAGATCTATTCTATTAGTTTCTATGTCATTTCCGGGAATATTTTTTTAATTCTAGAGATTTTGCATTATTATCCTCTTGTTTAAAAGTTTTATTCTCCTCTTAGAATTTACTCTTCATAAGAATATGAAATTTACTAACATAATAAAGGCAACTTCAAATAATTTGTTTTTTTAGGTATATTCTGTAGGTGAGAAAAAACGAGCCCTCCCCTACTCTTCTAAGTTCTCTTCTTGGACCCCTGTAACAAAAGCCAGATAAACAACAGAAAAGCAAACAGAAGTTTATTAACATGTATACCTGATATATGAATGGAAGATAAACTCAGGGAAAGAGTAGCTTTTGAAAAGGCGATTTACAGTTTTGACTTACAAAGCATCCTCAACCAAGAACGATAGACTTGTAGAAATATAAGATAATAAAAAATGACCTATAGACTCTGGGGATAGCAAATTGGGAGAAGGCAAATACACAGTTAACTAATTGAAAAGACTAGTTAGTAAAGCTTGCTATGAATATTCTTCTGCTGTTTTCTCAAGATTGATAAGGGTGTGAAGTCATTTTCAGTAATCATTTGTTGTCTATCTAGTAGAGCGCTAAGGAAGAAGACCTTTGTAGATGTCTTAATTTTAGGCAATAGGAGAAGAGAAAAGATCTCTTTTTATATCTGCTTCTAAATTGCCTTTATCTCAAAATAATCCTTATGATAAAAAGTCATTTGGTGTAACATATTTTCCACTCCTCAATCCCTAAGATAGAGATCTAATTTATTTATTTATTTATTTATTTATTTATTTATTTATTTGTGGTTCTAGGAATGGATCCCTGGGGCATTCTACCTGCACCTCCAGCCTTTTTTTTTTTTTTTTTTTTTATTCTTCATTTTGAAAAGGGTCTTGCTGAGTTGCAAAGGGCCTCATTAAGTAGTAGCAGAGGCTGTCTGAGAACTGCAATCCTTCTGTCTCAGCCTCCCAAATGCTGGGATTAAAAGTGTGTGCCACCACGCCCGGCAAGACCTGAATTTAATCCTAGAGAAAAAAAAAAATGTTTTCAACAAGTCAGAGGTTAGTATTAAAGCCTGCAGCAAAATACCAATAGATTAGCATAAGGTTATTTTAATAATAAAAAGAAAGTGCTGAAAACAATTTGAATAATTTTATTAAACGATCTACAACCTCATCCTTTTACTTTTTTAAACAGAATCTTGCTACATTGCTGAGGATAACGCAGACCTGCAATCCTCTTGTCCAGTTCATTGGGCATAACTTGTGGTCAGAAGTCCAAGATTAAAATCCAATTTAATATGCTGCAAATATAATTCTTTTTGAATATTTATTTTTGTTTAGAGTGCTTCAGATCAAATCCAGAGCCTCCGACATGCTAGTCAAATGTTCTATCACTGAGCTATATAGCTCATGATTCTGAAGTTACATTGAAAACCCAATGCAAAAATGTGACTCAAATATATAGTTTTTCTTCAATTCAATTTTCTTCAATGCAAATGTTCTTCCATTCAAATATACTATTTTGCATGAATGAAATTATATGTCAAGTGTGTTCTAGAAGAAAAACTAAGCTGGGTGTGGTGGCGCACGCTTGTAATCCCAGCATTTGGGAGGCTGAGAGCGGAGGATCGCGGTTCGCAGAAAGCCTCAGCTACTTAGTGAGGCCCTCTGCAACTCAGTGAGACCCGGTTTCAAAATAAAAAATCTAGGGGAAAGACCAAGTCACTTGGAATATCTGACCCATAGTGTCTCACATAACAGTGAACAGTCCACAGGCTAAAACAAGATGCATCTTGGCAAAATTAAAGGTAATATATCTTGAAAAGAGCTATCTATGAAAACTAAAAGTGTTCTAAATATTTTTTCTTGAAACATAAAAATTTTATTTGCAAAATATTAATTTGTTCATTAGTCATAATGTTAGATTTGTGAAGGTGTGTGTGAGGATGAACCTTATTGTCCTTTCTTTCCAAGGAATATTAAAATGATGGTAGATTAGACAAACTGAATATTCACAAAAAGTCAATATATTTTTTTAACTTTATCCTCAGTGTAGAGCCTGAACAGACTTAACAGATGGAAAGAAACTGAAACTAGAAATTGAAGTAAATAATGAAGCTATTCTAGGAGAACAGAGTACAGGCTTTAAAGGAAGAGTAAGCAAAGGTAAAATGGGTTGAGATGCTTTGGGGTATAATAATGGGGGTGTTACCAAGCTTGGAAACTGAGCAAAAACAAACAAACAAACGAACAAACAAACAAACAAAGGAATAGACCAGAAAAGCCATTCTAGAAGCCAAGCTTTCCTTAGGACTCCTTAGGAATAAAAAAATCAACTCCAAAGCAGAGAAAAGACTATGCCTATACTTCTGAGTTGCTTATTTGTGCTTTGCCAGTTAACAGGGGTATTTAATCATAAATAGTATCACTACTTCCCTCCACCATTAAAACTATCAGGAAATTTTCAACCTGTGCATATATATCTGTTTCTAAAACTCACAAGTTCCTTTTCTTTAGTCTCCCTTGATTTCTAGTTTCTTTCCTTCTTTATCTGTACATTTTGTCGTTCACCGTTGGTATCTGGCTTTTGCCTCAAGAAACCAAGTTCCTGAGTGACCTGTTGTTTTTTTTTAAGAATAGGGTAAGGATCCAGTATTTACAAGAGTTAAATCAGCAGGAAAAATCCTGTTATTTCTCTTCTGAGAGTGCCCTAAAGTCCTTGAGATGCGTATTTCACAGAGCTGTTTTCTGCACAGAATCCTGTGATGTGTCAGCACCGAGTTATTTATTTACAGTCATATTTCCTTGGTAAGGTAAAAAGTAAGCAAAGAATGAAAGCAATTATCACAGTTTTCTTTTTTCCCCCACTGGGGCTGTCAATGCACCATGTCCTGTGACACAGTCTGACATTTTTAATGAATTCCCAGGGTTATGCGACAATACTACTAACACCCACATCTGTCACTCGGAGATAGGGATTTTCCTTCCGTTCTTGAGCTTGCATGCTAACATCCTTTGTCCCAGCTAATGAGGATCTGACTTTTTATTCTGGAACAGGGCACTTTAATAATGCATCACCACAGATCACATTGAACAAACCCTAAAGTGTGATTCAGTCAGAGCTGATTCCAAATACAAAGTTTAATAAAATTCAGTGGAACATGCTTAGAGGCTTTTTTTTTTTTTTTTTTTGTCAGTAGATATAGCTGCATATATTGAGGAGTCAAAAGGCCCATAGTTAAATTTGCCACTTTCTCTTTACAGCTGCTCTGCTTTGCCATAAGTCCATTCCTATTTGTGTGGTTGCTCACCTCTTTACTGACAGGGATTTCTGAAAAATTGTTTTGTTGAGCTCTGGCAGAAATGCATGGCTGCCCAGCATTATTTAGCTGTCTTTGCTGGAAGAAGCAAGCTGGCCTTAAGAAATCATAGATTCTTCATTTTCTACTTCAACATGATTTTAAATAGTAGCTCTGCTCACCCTGTTTTGTTATAAAAGTCAATAATAATAATAATAATAATAATAATGATAATAATAGCAGTAGTACTAATATCAATGTTTGATTATAAAAAGATGAGAAAAGCAAAATGGGTTTCTGGGACTAAAGTCATTAATGCAGATACCTGGTATGGACTCAAACATAAGTTATAATAGAACTTCACCAACTTAGGACACAAGATCACAAGCTGAGGGAGAGATTTTTCCCACATTGCTGGATCTGGAGGATCCATAGACGTCTAGACACTGGTCAGAAGAGATGTGGTGGATACAGCTCATTTTGGAAGAGTGCAATTCAGAAGATGCATTACAATAGGTGAGCTGTATCAGGGAAAGTCCAAGTAGTGAGTGACTTTAGCATCAGATGGGAAGCCCTGGCTGGATTTCAAATTCTTAGTCCATTCCATCAGGAGAAGATCCAAGAGCTGGAAGAATCATAGGAGCGAAGATCCAGCTTGAAAAATCTATGGAGGATGTCCAACTCCAGCTAGTGGTTAAGTGTAGGTGGAAAATCTTGGTACCACATTTCAGAACAAAGCCAGAAGCTCAATGATGACACTTTGATGAAGAAGAGGAGCAAGGCAGGAAAGGATAAGAGTGGGTCAGGATAAGTGGGGTGCATTTTTAAATAAACTTCTCATTGAGCAAATTGATCATAAAGCAAACAGTTGCAGGGTTAAATGGCTTTGGCAAAGTGGGCTTGTCCCAGGTGCAGAAAGAGACAAAGGGCAGGCTGCAATTCCAACAGCCAGCAGGTGTCTGGGACAGAATCAGGTCAAAGGCAGTGAGACTAATTCCATGTCCTCCAGGTTGAGGTGCCAATGGTCTTAATAGGTGGCTTACTATGACCAATGTTGTTCAGAAACAGAGTTAAACTCAATGTACAGGTGGAAGATATTAATGGTATAAATGGAGAAAAGCTGGAAGAAAGCAGGGGCTGATTGACAAGTGAAGTCATCAGATGAGGTGCAAAATAAATTTCTTATAAATCAGATCAGCTTAAGACTGTGTACACACACACACACACACACACACACACAGTAACACACACACACACACACACACACACACACACACACACACACACACAGTTTGGGCTGCCACTGCCTTTAGAACAACAAAAACAGGTAATCTAATGTTCTCTGGTATGTATATCAGCATATTTCTTCTTCCTATACTCATGCATTTAGTTTTCACTTGAACAAAAACCTATGAACAAAAAATAATTTGTGACTTTATGAAGATCTCACATCATAGTCATGATTTAACATCATGAATCTTAGTTTATGGTGTACAACATACAAACTTCTGGTTCACAAACTTCTGGTTAGTGGTATATGCCTGTAATCCCAAAACTTTAGAGACAGAGACAGGAGAATCACAAGTTTGAGGATAGCCTCAGCAAGTAGTGAGATTCTCATCAACCTAGCAAGACCCTGTTTCAAAATTTAAAAAAAATAGGATTGGGGTGTAGCTCAGAGGTAGAATACCCTTGAGTTTAATCCCTTGTACCAAAAATAGATAAAATCTTCTAGTTCTAAACTTAAATAAAACATGAACAAGAAATTAGAGAATGTAACTCAAATCCACATGCCTTACATAGTGAAAAATCTGCTGTTGTGGTTTCTGCCACCATCTCAAACCCAAAATCTTCAGTGCCCAGAATATTTGACTAGACTAGTTTATAAATCTCCTACATTGTGCTTCTAGTTAACTTCTAGCAAGCTCCTGAAGCTGGTAATTTCGTTTCAAAAAGTCAAGGAAAGATTGAATAGATTGTCTTATTAACTCATGTGAGATAAGTTTATCACTAAAAAGGTGATAACTGTACACCTAAGGTATGAAGCATTCAAAGAGAACACATATAAAACTGTTTCTGCTCAGTGTTTTCGCACCAACATTATCATAAGAACGTATGCACAATGGCAGAATTTAGTCATTGAAAATCTTCATCCTTGGAATAGACAACCATGGACTTATATATTGGGTCTACCACTCACCAACTAACATCATTTGTACTCTAAAACCTTGATTTCTCCATCTTTAAGACACATAGCACATATAATAGCCTAGATTAAAGTGGTGGTGGGGCGATTGAATATCATTCATTTAGTTACCAATATGTAACTATTTAGTCAATGTTTCTTTCTCCAACCTTGCCCAATCATGGAAATTAGTTGAAATTTTAGCAGTGTGTAAAATTCGGGGAATTTCTCAGAGACCTGAAGCTTAGTGCAAACTTCTAGACTAGGATCTCCTTCTAAAAGGTGAGTTTTCTGAGGAAAATTGTCTTCCCTTCAGGGCTGGCCTATTGTACAGTTCATGTTCTGAAGATAATACCACAGCTGAAAGAGAAGCTTTCATGTCAGACCCTACACATTTGTTTGTAACAATACTTTGCTGACCAATGGCAGTGTCATGTTCTAGAAACTCAGTGTATCACAACAGTTTTACAACCAATAAAATGAGTACTTTTGATGTCCTAAGGAGCTTTATGTGCTACCGGAGGCCTTAAGACCCTGCTTTGTCTGAATGATTTTCATTTCCTTTTCCATACTGCCTAAAATTTTACAAAGATTTGTTTGAAATATATGTTTATCAAAACTATTAATTAAATTTGTTTAAAATTATCCCTGAGTCATTTATATATTCTGTTTATAGGTTTTTTTTTTTTTCTATTCTGGTATATCTCTGTGAAAGCATGTCTCTGAATCTCTCTGGAGATACATATTGTCTAGTTGTCAAAACTGCTTCCATTTCAAACAGATAAAAAGGTGGAGAGTGTGAAAACATGTGAGAAATCTGTAGAGTATTATCTCTCAGCACTACCATAAAGTCATACAATAATAATACTATATAAGTAAAGAATTAGGAATAATGATTTCATGAAAAAAGTAGGTAAGGTATATTAAGAGTTAAATCAGTTTGGTTAAGCCCATAATATAAAAATGCATGGGTAATTCTATATCATGCCAATTTTATTTATTTATTTATTATTATTATTTTTTTTTTTTTTTGTGTGTGTGTGTGTGTGTGTGTGTGTGTGTGTGGTACTGGGGTTCCTGGAAGCCCTTCTACCTCCGGGCTACACACCCAGACCTCTTTTTACATTTTATATTTGGAAACAGGGTCTCCTAAGCCAGCGAGCGCGGCTGGCTTCGAACCTGCGCGATCCTCCTGTCTCTGCCTCCCAAGCGCAGGGATTACAAGCATGCGCCACCACGCCCGGCAATCATGCCAATTTTAAATTCCAAGTACACAATATGTCCTAATACCACTTATCAAAATATAGTACCTATACTTACAAAATATGATATATCAAATAATTCATGCCACTATACAGTAAAATTGAAATCAAGTTATCGAACATTTTAATTAATTATAAGGTACCCATACTGCTATGAAGCATATAGTGTTAAAGTAGATGTTGATTACTTGTAAATATAATTGCAGTTTTAGAGGGAAAATGAAAAGATATTTAAAAATATGAATATATTGCTTGGACTTGATGACATATATACTCAGGAGACTGAGACGGGAGAATCATAGGTTTGATGAAGGCCTCACCAATGTAGTGAGACCCTACATTGGCTAGGGATGTAGTTCTGAGGTACACTTCCTCTGGATTCAATCTCAGCACCACAAAATAATAATAATAAATAATGGTAATAATAAATAACAACAACAACATCCTAATATGGAAGAGGAAATTGAATCATATAAAATGCTCAGTTAAAATCAGAGAAGGGAAAAGGAGGGAAAAACTCTATGACCATTAAAAAATTACAACTAATATAGTGTTATAAATATGATATATATTAAATCAAATTAGATCAATAATTACTTTAAATATGAGTTGTTTATGCTAATTAAAATAGAGACTATTAAAGTAGATTTTAAAAATCAGGATCAAACAATATATTGCCTAGAAAAAACTCACTTAATGTATGTGCATCTGATAAAATAATTGTCTATATAAGAACCAAACTATCCAAAGTAGTCTTAAGCCCCAATGAGAAAACAATCTAATAAACAATATGAAAAATATCTAAACAGATTAAAAAGTACATAATGGAAATAAACATGAAAACATATTCAACATTACATGTCATTAGAGAATTACAAATTAAAATAATAATGGCATATACTAAACATTTGCTGAAGTAGAAAGAATTTAAAATATTGAAAATGCCAAATGGTGAGAAGGATACAAGCAACAGAAATTCTCTTTCTTTACTGGTGGGAAAGTCAAATGACATGGCGCCACTTCCAAAGTTTAATAGTTTCCTACAAAGTCAAATAGGCTTAGCATATAATCAAACAATAGTGCTTCTAGGTATTTATCCAAATTATTAAAAATTTATGGTGACACCAAAACCTGTAAACAAAAGATTATATTAACTTTATTTATAATTGCCAAACATTTAAAGCAACCTTTAATAGGCAAATGAATAATCAAACAGTGGTACATCTAGTCAATAGGATTATTATTCAGTACTAAAAAGAAAAGTCACACATGAAAAAACATAAAAGAAACTTAAATGCACACTGCAGTGTAAAAGTCCCCTAAAATGTCTATATTTTACAATGCTATGCTCTGAATTCCTCAAACCCAGCCTTCCATGAAGTGGAACTCTGAAATATACCCAAACTGTGAGTAAATAAATCTTCTTTCCTCTAAATTGTGTGGTTAGTTATTTTGGATTGCAGCAGTGAGAATGTTGACTGAAACACCTCTTCTTTCATCCCCAAACTCCTGGAATTAACCAATATTTCTCTTTTCTTTTCTTACTTTCTTTTTTCTTTTTTTTTTTCTTTTTTTTTTTTTTTTTTTTGGTGGTACTGGGGTTCCTGGAAACCCTTCTACCTGTGGGCTACACTCCCAGACCTATTTTTATATTTTTATTTGGAAACAGGGTCTCTTAAGCCAGCGCAGCTGGCTTCAAACCTGCGCAATCCTCCTGTCTCTGCCTCCCAAGTGCAGGGATTACAAGCATGCGCCACCATGCCTGGCAAATTCACCAATATTTAATTGTGTCCACAGTGGTGTTATGTTCTGAACACTTGCCCATTCAAATTCATATGTTGAGCCAGGTGTGGTGGAGCATGCTTGCAATCCCCGTGCTTGGGAGGCAGAGACAAGAGGATTGTGTAGATTCCAAGCCAGCCTCACTGGCTTAAGAGACCCTGTTTCTAAATTTAAAAAAAATATATAAAATAGATCTGGGAGTGTAGCCCAGAGGTAGAAGGGTTTCCAGGAACCCCAGTACCACCAAAACAAACAAACAACAACAAAAACAACAAAATTCATATGTTGATATCTAATTTCCAATACAATAGTATCAACAAGTAGAGGTTTCAAATGGTGATTTTTAAAGGTTCCACTTTCAAGAATAGAATGTGTGACCTTACGAAAGAGGTTTGGGACCTTATTTGCCCCTTCTACCATAGAAAGACTCAGCAAGAAGGCATATCTTTGAAGTCAAGAATAAGTCATTTCTAGACACTGGTTGCTGGCTGGTGCTTTGATCTTGAACTTCCCAGCCTCAAGAACTGAAGGCTTTATTGTTCATTGCTTATAAATGGCTCAGCCTAAGTTTTTGTTATAGCTGCTTGATCAGACTTAAACAACTTAGATTTTTCACTATACCATTTGTGAGCTTGCTTAATCTTAACCTCAAGGTGATCAATAAAGATGCTTAACAGAAGATTATATGTAGTCAGCACTAAGTGTCATTTAATGGTGATACTTGATTACCATTAAATGTCATATGGAAGCTGAAAATCATAACTTATTAAGTTCCAGTATTTTTTGTCTTATTTTTATGGCTAAAAGTTGGAAATTCTTGTAGTTCAGTTTCCCTACGAGGCTCTGCTGAGATTATTCTATCATGGTTTTTGCTCACTGACTTTAGGACTGTATATATGAGAATTTCCTCTAAATCTTGTCATAAACCATTTTAAACTAATCTTCAACATTGTTCTAAGCATTTAATAATATACTAATTTCTGTTCCTTACACATATACATATAAAGCCTTAGAAAAGTAATTTTTTTTTTGTATTTATGGCTTCTTTTCTCTTTTTTCTTTTTTTTCTTTTAACAGTTTTTTATTGAACATAAATAGTATACATTTAAACTATATTTGGTGCCCTCTCCCCCCCCCGCCCCCGTTTTCCCTTCCCCCCTCCCACCAATGGTTGTCCAGGTTAACCATGTCTTATTCATAATTTTACACACGTTCAGATGTAGACCCTCATTAATCAAGATCAGCCTTCCTCCTCTCCTATCTTTCCATTCAAACTTTGCTGGTATTTCCCCTCCACAATGGAATTCTATTCAGCCATAAAAAAGAACAAAATTATATCATTTGCAAGAAGATGGAAAGTCCTGGAGAACATGGTGTTAAGTGAGATCAGCCAAGCACAGAAGGAGAAGGTACATATGTTTCCTCTAATATGCCCAAACTAGAAAACACAAAGGATACCAGAAAAGTAAATTTTTAAAAATGTAATTTTTTCTCTCCTCTTTTGACTTTCTTTTATATCTATAGAGATATTGCTCTTTCTCTTAATAGTTTTTGTATTACCTGGATATTTTTATTTATTATTATCTTGTCCTCTTGGAGGACTTCCTCCCCATCAACCAAGGATTTGCCCCCTCCCTGGTTCCATGGCCACCTGTACTTCATAACAGCAACCTGCTCTCAGTCTGTGACAGCACTCACACTAGAATAATCTCCAGGGTTTTTTTGTGTCTATTTTCATATGTGTTTTACACATGTGAATAACTACATGAAAATGAGAAAAATCCTAATTTCCTGCTGAAGTGAAATTCAGACATTAACCAATATAATTCATGTCTTATGAGCTGAAGAGAGATTATGTATTATAATCATGGTTTTTTCATTATCAAAGAATCTCTCTACAAACCACTCATATAATAGACTTTAAACCTTAACATAAGTATAAGCTTTACCAACCTTAGATGGAGATACAAATTATTTTATTGCCATTTTACCTAAGAGATTTTGAATGGAAGTAGAAGTTTTTTATTCCCTTGAATCTTTCAATTTCTTAGACACGAGTTTAGTAACAATTGGAAATTGTAGTCTGGCATGATGCCATTTCCTGGGCAAGGGGAAGCTAAGTCCCACACTGGTGCAGTTTGCATTTTAGTGTATTTTGTAAATAAATTCTTAACAGATGGACAGAGCAGCAGGAAGCCAACACCAGGGAGTCAGCAGGTGGACAGGAAAGCCAGAAATGGACTGGCACTGATCAGATTAACAAAACTAAAATATCTTGGGATTCACACATGCTGCCCACAGAATAAGTTGGCACTGACCAGATAGGCAAACTCAAATCAACCCTGAGCATGGAAAATTTCCATTACTCTGTTGTCTACTTGTTACCAAGTCTTTGTTACGCCAAATCTATAAATCTTTCAGAAATTCATTCTGTCTTTTTCTTCCTTCGAAGTTGATGTGCAGTAAAAAGGTGAGACAGATTATAATTAGAGGGTGCATCAATCTGCTCTTTATGTAATTGTACTTGCCACAAAAGTAAGGAGAAAAGGAGGGAGATGCTATCAGTGAACCAAATAAATTATTGGTATAATTCTCAAAGAACTTGAAAGCTTTCATTGCCACAGTAGGTGCATCCCCTCTATTCTCCAACTAGTATATTGCTCTCAGAAAATACAATACCAGTAGATTATTTTTAATATCTGCTGCCGTACTCACACAAAGATATTACTCTTGCATTAAATGACTTCTTCTTGTTCTAAGATATGTCTTCCCTGAGGATCTTTGCCCTCTGCTTTATATTATAGGTGTTACTGGGAAAATAATGACTGGAAATCTAAGCCTGATCCTGGCAGGACATGACTTAGTCATACCCAGTGGTTCCTAAATGTGCCAAGCTTTTCCAAATCTGCATAAACTCCTAACTTCATTTGAAAATTCTTAAGTGCTTAGTCTAATCACTTAAATTTTTATGAGTTTTATAATAGGTGTAGCAAGTCCTTGGAGTCAAAATGGGCTTATTTAAATTTTCATTTTGGCTGGGTGTGGTGGCTCACACTTGTAATTCCCGTGCTTGGGAGGTGGAAACAGGAGGATCATGCAAGTTCGAAGCCAGCTGTGCTGGCTTAAGAGACCCTGTTTCCAAATTTAAAAAGAAAATATAAAATAGGTCTGGGAGTGTAGCCTGGAAGTAGAAGGGTTTCCAGGAACTCCTGTACCACCAAAAAAATAAAATAAAATAAAAAATAAATAAATTCTCACTTTGCCCTTGACTGACTATATGATCATGAAAACTTTGACTGGCATTATTGAACCTAATTCTCCCAACTTCTGAAATCAGAATTATAAGAATTAACTGAAAACATGTGAAAAAAATTTAGCTATGCAACAGGAACATACTACTGCAATACTATTATATTTTTGTATCTTTCATTATCATCATTACAATTTTCATTTTTTATTAGAAGTTGACGTATGAGCCGGGCGTGGTGGCACACGCTTGTAATCCCAGCATTCAGGAGGCTGAGACCGGAGGATCACGGTTCGCACACAACCTCAAGCTACTTAGTGAAGCCCTCTGCAACTTAATGAGACTCAGTTTCAAAATAAAGAATAAAAAATAGGGCAGGGGGTGTAGCTCGGAGGTCGAATGCCTCTCGGTTCCATCCTCAGACCCACCCAAAAAATAAAAAGAAAGAAAAAAATGGAAGTATGGTTCATGTGAAGGTACTAATTTTAAAATTATCCTTTGAGATCATTGGTCTAATGGGGATAAGAGATCTCAAAACCAGCCATAATATGTAGTGAGGCTTAAGAAGGATGGAAACATGGAAGAATTAGGGTAAAGAATCTGGGTGTGATGGAGAATGCCTGGGGAGCCTGAAAGAGGAGGATCACAGGTTCAAGGACAACCTCAGCTATGTAAGGAGATTATCAACAACCTAGTGAGACTTTGTTTTAAAACAAAAAATAAAAAAAGGCCGGGTTATATCCCAGAGGCATAATGCCCATATGATTAATTCCCATTATAACACACACACACACACACACACACACACACACACACACACACACACATAATAAGATTAAGTAAAAATAGATTTAGAGGTTCAACAGAACTTGAAAAGAATCATAAAATCTAAAAGGCTATAGTAATGAGGTAAACTAAAGTTTAATCTAAAGTGGTAATTATAATCAAGCTAATTTCCCACGTTTAGTACAAACTAAAACCTGACTAGGCCTTAAGGATAATCTTCTTTATAACCCCAGCAGTATCCATGATAATAGAGGCAACAACCCAACTAGTCCCTAATTTTCATAATAAAAGCTTATATACTGTTTATAAGACTTAATATGTTATATCCTGCCTTGAAGACTCAACTATGAGTTCCCCTTCTCTCACAGACATGAACCCCACAGAGTGAACCAGCTAGTTTCCCTTTGAGCTGGACTAGATACATTTCACTTGACCCTCAATCTAACAGGATTTACTTCTTCACCAGCCACAAATTGTGAAAACAAAGCAAACCAACAAAAACAATAGCATCCTCCCACAGGAACCAAGGATCACACCAACTTCCTATTACTAGCCTGTCTCCCTTGACCTATACTGGTTCACTGTGCTTTCAAGTGTGACTCCCTGTGGCCCTACACGGTGTGGTTTTTACTCACCTGAGTGATGGGTATATGTGAGTAATAAACTTTCATCAGTTTCATGTGTATGGCATTAGCTGCTGCATTTTAAACCATTCCCATAGTTTTAGAGTAGGGAAATCTCCCTCACTTAGTAGATAAAGAGTATATGGATAAAACACCTACCATACATCTGAGGATCCTCCATACTTTTATCCCAAAGTGGATGCACTAATTTGCAATTCCAGCAACAATGTATTAGAGTGCCCACTTTTCCACATCCTTACCAGCATTTGTTGTTGTTTGTGTTTTGAATGATTGCCAGTCTAGTTGGAGTTAGTTGAAATCTCAGGGTAGTTTTAATTTGCATTTCTCTGATTGCTAATGATGTTGAACATTTTTTTTATACATTTATTGGCCACTTGAATTTCTTCTTTGAGTAAGTGTCTTACTCAAAGTTCACTTGCCCATTTTTTACTGGGTTATTTATTTTCTTAGCAGTGAATTTTATGTGTTCTCTGTGTATTCTAGATATTAGTTCTTTATCAGAAGTAGTTGGCAAAAATTTTCTCCCATTTTGAAGGTTCTCAAAAGAATTGGAATGAAACTACTATATGATCCAGCAATATCACTTCTCAGTATCTACCCAAACAAATGGAAACCCAGCTACCAAACTAATGCACGGGTATCTATGTTCATAGCCTCCAAGTCACAATTGCCAAACTAGGGAACCAGCCAAGATGTCTATCAGCAGATGAATGGATTACAAAACTATGGGATATGTACAATGGAATTTTACTCAGACATAAAGATGAAGAAAATATCACCAGTTGCAGGGAAAGGGATGGAACTGGAGAACATTATGCTAATTGATATTAGTCACAAAAAATAAAAATCAGATGCTCTCCCTATATGTGAAAGCTAGGAGAAAAAGGGCCATAGGAGAAAATCTAGACAAGGAGAAATCACAGTTGAGCAAATAAGGTGACCTAACTGAGAGGAATGGGAGAGAGGAAGAGGAAAATTCCCTAATGTATATGATGTAAATTCATAAACATATAAAAGTCAATCAGTAAGCTAAACATGAGAAGAACATAGAGGGAGGGAATGGGGTGGGAATTGGAGAAGGACTAAATACGCGATGTGAGCATGTATGTCTCTACTATCTTGTATCCCATTAAGATGTACGACTATACTGGACATGGTGGCACATACTAAGCTTAGTACTTGGGAGGCTGAGACAGGATGATTACAGGTTTTTAATCAGCCTCAACTACTTAGTGAGTCCCTCTGCAACTTAGACCCTGTTTCAAAATAAAGAATATAAAATTGAGCTGGGGGTGTAGCTTAGAGGTAGAATGCCCCTGTTTTCAATTCCCAGTTCCATAAAAAATAAGTGTGACTACAATGCACCAATTAAAAAAACAAAAAATTTAATCTTAAGATTTAAAAAATAGCTGAGCATGGTGGTGCAGGCTTGTAATCCCCGTGCTTGGGAGGTGGAGACAGGAGGATTGTGCAGGTTCAAAGCCAGCCTCACTGGCTTAAGAGACCCTGTTTCCAAAAAAAAAAATATATATATATATATATAATATATATTATATATATTTATATATAATATAATAAATATAATAATATAATAATAAAATATAATATATATAATATGTCTGGGAGTGTAGCCCGGAGATAGAAGGGTTTTCAGGAACCCCAGTACCACCAAAAAAAAAAAAAAGATGATTTAAAAAATAAATAAATTGTATTTGATTATTAAAAAAACCCTACTCACCATAGTCAAACATTTTGAATGAAGAATAAATGTCTTTATTGGAGAATAGCACTAGAAAACTAAGTCTGTAGACATAATTTATAATAAGAATTTGAAAGGAAGTCTATGATATGTAGTAGGTACGAGACTACAAATGATTACCATCATTTGTAATTATGCGACAAGTATGGTTCTCTAGAGACTGTAATTGTTTTGATGTTCGCTAGAAATGTGCCAGCCAATAGCCTTCAAGGTCTGCTTTGTATATACCCCATACAAAACTGGGATATTGGAGCTGATACCATTTAAGCCAGTGGGATGCCTAGATATTTCTTAAAAAGGAGAGAGAAATTTAATTTTATTACCTATTCTTTTTTCACATAAAATACTAAAAAAGGAAAATAGATTAAAAGGAGAATTTTATTATTTTTATTTTCTTCCTCAAAATTTCCTCCATCCATTTTTAAAAGGGCTGTGACTGAGTATTTGTGGTAACCCTTAAGGTAGGTAACATTTATCCTTTTTCATCTTCTATATGACCATGGGAGTAAGGATGGAGAGTGGAAGTGGGGACTGAGTCCATGTGCTCTCCTAGCTATACAACATGCTAATTATTTCAATGTGTTACATTTCTCAATAACATTATGAGTTATCAAAAACATTTCATATATATTAACTTTATTAACTAAGCTAAATAACTGACCCTTTAGACCTTTGTACACATTACTTCAACAAAATGTAGCTCTAACAGATTTAGCTGAGGTGATTTTTTTACAACCCATATTCATGTACATCTCTGAAAAATAAGAGTAAGATGAGACTTTTTACAGATGTAATAAAATTTTTTTCTTAAAAGCTTTTCACATTCCTGAAATATTATAAGGATTAGGTTCCAGTTATTTCTAGTTGAAATAGCTGTCTTATGGCTGATAGTTAAAATACAGAATTATTGATTTGGATACCTCTATTAACATTATGAAAGTTAAGCAATAAACAGGATTTAGAAACAGCAGAAGTAATATAGAAAGAGCTATTTTATTGAAAATATGTTGGCTTTTAGTAGAGATACAGCAATCAGAAGATTCAGTTTGGGTTAATATTAATCATTCTAATGGTTTCCTTATTTAATTGATAGTTTCTGCCTTCGTTAAAGGTGATAAGAAGAGTGTCTGTAGTGATTTCCTATGATGTGAACCTTGAGGTGAGGATTAGCCTACAAGTGTATATTTTAGAGCTGATCCCAGGAAACATCATTGGGGGAGTAGGAAAGAAGACAGAGAAGAAATCTGGTAAAGGGTGTAGTGTCAAACACGTTACTACTGTGTGTAATAGGACCTCAGAGATGGTAGCCCCTTTACTTTTAAAATGTCAAAGAATAGAGTATGGAATTACTTTACAAGATAATTTTAATAAAGCCCAAATTGGTGGGGGGGGGTAAGCCATATGCCCTCTCAAGGTCTCTTCCAATCTTGTGATTATATGATTGCTCATTATCAAAAATTGGCTGGTAATTGGTTTGACTCAGAGAGGTCAAAATGTCAAGGGGACTGTACAATGTTTTGATCTTATGGTAAAGAACAATGTAGTTTTCCCAGTCAAGTTTCAGAAGGACATTTTAATTTTTTTCATAAATGTACCATGATAATCTTCATGACTGCTAATTAAGAGAGATCACCTATGATTGGGCTATAATACTGACAGGTAGAGATAGGGGGGCGTGGAAATGAGAAGCTTCCATATCAGACTCTAAAATCCATCATTCATGTATGCCACTGTTTTTTTTTCTGTCTGTTTTTATACTACCTGCATCATGGATGTATAATCAGATATTAATTTTAGGAGCTAGTTAAGTAAGAGGAGAAAAGAATGCTTCACTTTACTTGCCATTAATTGGGGAAAAATCATCCTTTTACAAACAAATGAAGGTTTGATTTAAATTGTGTGGCTTTTTGTACATAATTTTACATACAATTAGTTATCCAGAATGTGACTAATTTTAAATGGACTAGCTATAGCTAATTGGCCAACAGTGAATTTTCAAACTGATCGGTTTAATTACTATTTGCCAAGATACAGAAATCAAACATAGTTTTCTTTTTTTTATAGTCATAGGTTTGTAGGAATAGAGCACTTATCCTCAGAATAACTTTTATGCATCAAATTTAATGAAATTAAGTTCACATTTTAACTAGGATGAAGAAAAGAATATAAATGAAGTTTTTGGAATAAATACAATCTTATTTATTCATTTATTTATATCTTTTCTTCAGCCACCATTCCCTAATTAAAACCTATAGTAATATGAAGTAAAAGGGCTAAAAAAAGATCTTCATGACTAGTACTAGTTCTGTCTTTCCATTTTGTGAAAGTGATAATGAGGTTGATGAGGTCCTATGAGAAGTTCTTTCCTCTGAATAATTTTGCAGAGTTAAATTCTCTGAATTAGGGTTTATTTATCTATGTACTATTTCAAACTCTCTTTTTACCTATAAAGATTATCCTGTAAATATATTATGGATAAACTTTGAAGAAGAACATCAAGAACAGGATATCTACTGTTAAAAATAAGGACTCTTCTTTGAGTTTCACATTAAAGCAATATTTGTCTAGGAATCTAACTCAAGATTACCTTGGAAACAGGCAAAAATAGTAATATTTCTACTAAAGAAAATAAAACATTTTCAAGTGAATAGGTTTTCCATTACTAGTGATTTTTCCCTGGCATCCTATGTGAATAAAGAAAGTACTGGAACTATTAACATTTACTTTAAAAAGAAAAAATTTTTTTAAAAAAGAGGCAATTGAGAAAAGAAAAGATGTCTAGAAAATTTCTTCAGAAATCTGCAAAACAAGCCACAGAAACCAGTAATTCACCTTGGCATGAAAAATATTTCCTCACACTACCTCCAAAAAGAGTACATAACTGAGAGCTATTTTGTTATTTTCCTTGCTGTAATTGTTTAAGTATATAAACTACAGTTATACTTTTTTTAGGTTGTGGGCTGTTTGAAAGTCTTGGCTATAACATTCATTTTATATCTTTAGTGTCTAGTTTCACGCCTAGTGTATAAAAGACAATAACTGTTAGACAAGTAAATGAATGACTATTCAAGGTAGTAAGCAGGAACTATAATGTGTATTACCATGGAAATTTTAAAAAATTACTGATTAATGTGTTAAAGGAGATCTAAGTGAAAAAATCTAACAAAAGTAAAGGCTAAGTAAAGATAGGATAATGAGCTGAAAACAGTGTAAAACATCCTTAGAACCAAAGAAAAAGGAATAGCTCAACAAATAATCTGGTCTCACCATTTAAATAGAAGAAAATAATATATTTTAAAATAATAAAGGTTTTAGCCAGGTGTGTTGACACATACTTGTAATCTCAGTACTTGGGAGGCTGACACAGGAGGATTGCAAGTTTGAGAACAGCCTCACCAATCATAGGGATGCTCAGAAATTTAGCAAGACCCTGCTTCAAAATTAAAAACAACAACAAAAATGGGTTGCAGGTATACCTCAGAGATAGGATGTCCCTGGGTTCAATCCCTAGTATCACACAAAAGAAAAAGAAAAAACTGAAAAAAATAAAATTCAATACCTATTCACTCATTACTTTTATGAGACATTCCATCAGGCAATACAAAGCAAGTCAGAGAAAAAGATGAAAAAAGCCATCAGCCTTGCAAAAGTTATCTAATAGATGACATACAACAAACACTTTTATGATCATAATATAGAGAAGGAAGGAATTTCGCATGACTGCAGGACTCTTCCTAAAGAAAGTTTTGTGTGAGATGAGTCCTGCTGTTTAAGTGGGTGTTTGAGAGCTGGGAACATGGGACTTAAGAAAGGATTCTCAGACATAAGGACAGCAAGCGCAAAGCACCCAGTTAAGACAGTAAGTTCCATGCTCCCAGGGAAGTGAGCAGTCCTTGTAATACAAGTTTAGCTCTAACAAAGGCTTTATGTCAGGAAGTAATAAGAGATAAAACTGAATTAGTACTTGTAATACTAGTAGAAATCCAGTACCTCCTGAAGAGAAGTAATTTCACAGGAATCAAATTCAGCATCCTTATCTTGATTCAAAGCCCATCTTTAATTTCCATTCAGGTTTGAATCCTTTGGCATATCTAATTTTAATAATTAAAGCACTCTTTGGACTACACAGCATCTACTGTTCTTTTATAATTCATGAACTTGGAAAAGTTTTAATATTGTATGGATATGAATGAGCTTACTAAAACAGGCTAACAAGCCATCTGCTTCATGACACACACTTCCATAAATGTCATGAAACTTTATGTTACCATAAAATGTGGCAACAAGGAAGAACCTTTCTGTGGAAGAGAAGTTCTCTAACAGGCATTTGCCGGGTACTCTGGTCCTCGCTTGATCTGCCACATTACAGCTATAACAATAAACGCCTCTAATAGAAACAGAAGAAAAATTGGCTGTAAAGTTTCATAGGAGAAAGCCTGATGCTTTGACCACAGTTTCTATATTCTAGTTCCATCAAAAAAAAATCTTGTTACTGTCCAAGTACCCAAAGCTATTTAGGAGGTCCCACAGGTCTTAAATCCTCTCCCTTAGAAGACTAAAATAAGCCATGGAAGAGATTTATCCATTTTCTTAGTAATGCACGAAGAGTGGATGTTTACTATACTCTCTTCAGACTTAATACAACTTCATTCATAACTTTTTAATGTCCTTCTATTGGTCTGGCTGCTCTAGGTAAGCTTCCTCCATAAAGAGTTAATCCAGATCCCAAGGTTGAGATACTTTATTTTCTACTTACAGGAAGGAGCATTTCAATGAACTGCCCTTACAATATAGTGTTGTGTTCACCAAAAACAATGAGGTTGCAGCCTACTTTAGTAAGCCATGTCTTTTAAATAAATTACAATTCCATAATCACAAAAGGGTGGCCACAGCCTCTTCTCCATTGTACGTGGCTCACACAGACTAAAAACAAATGTGCAAACTTTAGGGGTCTATAAATTTATTTCCATGCGGTTTCAATATCTTCTCTTCTTAAACACACAAGAGAAAAGTAACCAGTAAACAACAAATATTCCATAGAAAAGCAATTCTGCAATGGTTCAGGTTTTATGTTCTAATAGTGCTCAAATCCCAGCTTCCAAGATTCAGTGTACTGTATCAGCAATAATGAGTAAAACTACTGAAACTCATTAAAGAACTTACTAATCAGTACGTTAATTGGGGCTATCTGCTTCCCATTATACAGAGACAAATTAAGCAGGTTACAATGATTCCCAGAAAACATCTGTGGAAGCATGTCAAAATTAATGATAAATAAAATAGAGCTCCCTTTGTGGTTGATTTTCACTCAGCTGTATCAAAAAAGTGCTATCAAAGAAAGTTATTCATTATTTGTCAAATCAGAATGAAATCCCCAAACCACTAATAGAATTTTTCTTATAGCCTTTTAATTAGAGGTGATAGGCACCTACTTTCACCATAGTGTGAATTGGGGGAGGGATGATCCTATGGAAGAAATATACCAAATTTATGTGAAGGAAATATATCAGGATAAAAAATAAGCTTAAAATAATGCATGTTATGGCATAAATCAAAATTCTTTCTGAGGACAGATTGGCTGTGTATTAGGTACAGTCCTTTCATTCAGGCTTTGCTCTTTGGTAATGCAGGTGAGTCATTTAGGGCAGAAGGGTGAAAGATAGATATATAAGAGCAAAGTGAGAAGTAATTCAAGCTATTAAATCGTGTGTGTGTGTGTGTGTGTGTGTGTGTGTGTGTGTTTAGATGTTTGTGTATATTAAAATGATACACAAAATCAATCACCCCCCATTGTATGATGGCACAGTGCACACCACAGGACATGAACCTATTGGTAGCTTTGTTTTTACAATGAAGTTTAAAATTCTTTTTTTTAAAAAAATTTATTGGCCCATTGTAGTCATACATCTTAATGGGATATAAGATGATAGAGAAATACATGCACAAATCACTCAATTAGCCCTTACACAATTCCCTCCCCATTCCCCCCTCCCTCCTTCTCATGGTTGGCTTACTGGTTGACTTTGATACATTTGTTAAAGTACATCATGTGCATTAGAGAATTTCCCTCTTTCCCCCTCCCATTCCCTCAGGACACCTAATTTGCTCATGTTTAGAATCTCCTTCTTTATCTAGACTTCTTCTTTTGACTTATTTCTTCCTAGCTTTGCATATTAGGTATAGCATCCGATTTCTTATTTTTTTGTGACTGACTAATCTCACTTAGCATGCTACTATACTTAGAAGACCCAACAAAGTCAACCAAGAGGCTTATAGAACTGACCAACAAATTCAGCAAAGTGTCTGGATATAAAATCAATCTTAAAATATCAGAAGCTTTTCTGTACACCAACCATAAATCCATTGAAAAAGAAATCCAGAAAACTGTTCCACTCAGGATTTCTCATACAAAAAATAAAATACTTAGGAATAAACTTAACCAAGGAGGTAAAAGACCTCTACAAAGAAAATTATAAAATATTGAAAAAAGAAATCAAAGAAGACCTTAGAAGATGGAAAGAATTTCAATGCTCATGGATTGGCAGAATAATTATCATCAAAATGGCCATACTTCCAAAACTAATCTACAGATTCAACACAATGCACATTAAATTGCCAAGATCATAGAAAAATCAGTCCTTAAATTAATTTGAAAAAACAAAAAAACTCACAATAGTCAAAGTAATTCTTAGCAACAAAAGCATGCAGGAGGAACCACAATACCTGACTTTAAAATATACTACAAAGCCATAGTAATAAAAATAGCATGGACCTGAAGCAAAAACAGATATACAGACAAATGGAGCAAAATAAAAGACTCAGAAGCAAATCCACACTTACAGCCAATTGATTTTTGACAAAGGGGCCAAAAACATACACCGGAAAAAAGATAGCCTGTTCAACAAATGCTGTTGGCAAAGCTGGTCAACCATATGCAGAAAAATGGAAATAAATCCCACTTTCTCACCCTGCACAAGAGCCAATTCAAGATGGATCAAAGACTTGGAATTTAGACCAGAGACCTTGAGGCTCCTTGAAGAGGGCATAGGTCCAACACTGCAACACATAGGCATAGATAATCATTCATTCTTTAATTAGAAACTTATATGCTATTTCCTCCAATGACATCTATAATACAATCTATATTTCTTCTGTAATCTTTTTACATATCTGTGGGGGGATTTAGAGATAGTTGTTTAGTAGTAAAAGTGGGATGTTTAATAGTTATATCAGTATGAAGATAGATGGAGGGGGAACATAAGGTACAAGTTTCTAGCTCACACAACTGAAAGAAAGACTATGCCATTCACAGAGATAAAGAAGAGTAAGGCTAGAAGAAAATGAAAAAGAAAGGAAGACATGAGTGTCTCAAGAACTCTAAGAGATATCTAGGTCATGGTGTTCTCTAAAGTAGGAAGAAAGAGTAGAACCTATAGTTTGGTATAGTTTGAGAAGTTTTCACTTTGTTGATGATAAATAAGTCATGGAAGGAATTCAGATCTCCAAAGAAGTCTGTGTAGAAGAAGAAAAAGAGAATATAGAGTATAATACTAAAGCTAGAATTTAAGGGCTGGCTACAGGCAAAGGAATGAAACATAGAAGAAGCAGTGACAAAGGACAGATAAAACCCAAGAGATTTGGCATCAAAAAAGGCAAAAAAAAAATACTCTTTAAGAATGACATGTCAATAGTGCCAAATGTGGCCAAAATGTCCAGAAAGAAATGGACTAAAACTGATATTTATCCACACTGATAACCTCAGTGACTGCAGTTGGATTAAAGTTCTAAGAGGAATGAATAACAAGAAAAAAGTACAGTGGTCTACATCAAAAAAGCTAAGTACAACTCTCTCTTAAATAAGATGGCAAAAAATCCTAAATTAAAAAAACAATAAAGGTTAATGATGTTTTCATCATAAATAGCATGATGCTAAAGGTCAATACCATTTTAAGGCAATTGGACAAAAAGGAAGAAAGGGGCTTAGAATATAAATGTTTTAATAAGACTAAAGCACAAATAAGTAGTTGATTAAGAGTGTTTAGATTTGGCTAGTTCTTGGTTGTTACAAGCTAGTGAAATGACATGGAAAATTCAAAATTTTATAAACTGTCAATACTATTTGTCCAGGTAACTCTGATGCAGATTTGACTTCTGTACTAGGGAAATAAGGAGCTTAAGTTAGATAACCTTTCCTGTCTATTTTAGTCCTGACATTTTAAGATTCAGATAATTTGTGAATTATAGGCTCCAGCAAATCAGAACCTTTCACAGGCAGAGACCATGCATTGATTGCTTAATTTTAATTTCAAAGAAGAAATTTTAGCCAACTGCTGGTTAATGGTAACTGAAATTATAAGGCATAAGGAGGGTTGCTTATGTGTGTGTACTAGCAAACGGTCAGACCAGACTTGCTTACTGGTTTAGCTTTTGCTTGTCTACAGATTTTCAGTAAAGATAAAATCCTCATGACTCCTAAGACATGACCTCCATTGAAAGAAAATACAACAAGCATTAGTCCCTGCAAAAATAAACACATAAAATAAATATGCTAACAACAACAAAAAAGAAATCTGTGAATGAAAGACATCATAGAATCTAGATTGGATATGAAATGGTTAGAGAGAGAGAGAGAGAGAGAGAGAGAGAGAGAGAGAGAGAGAGAAAGAGATATTATGTTGGAACAAGAAAATTTGCAAACTTATGGAAAAGAACCAGCAAGAAAGCAAAAGTGAGGCTGAGAGACAGAAAAGGAAATCGGTATACATCCTTTTGAGAAATATAAAATGATAAAAATATAAAACAATTCAAAAAGCATGGAAAGATTGAGAAGCATTTTTATTGTTTGTTTGTTTGTTTGTTTGTTTGTTTGTTTTGTGGTAATAGAGATTGAACCCAGGTGCTTTCTACCTTTGACTTATAGTCTCAGCTTTACTTTATATTTTGAAACAGCTCTCACTAGGTTGCTGAGAGTCTCACTACTTGCTGAGGCTTTCCTTGAACCTGGTATCCTCCTATCTCAGCCTTCCAAGTACTGGAATTGCAGGCCTGTGCCACCAAACCTGGAAAGAAGCAGGTCTAAAGCAGAGTGGAAGCAAACAGCACAATTTCATGGATTCTTCATTGTACTAATCACCTCATGCAAAGGCAATCATGAGTAATTTAGATAATCTATATAATTAGGGTAATCTAAATGTTTTCCCTTTGGAAGCTCAAAGTTAAAACAGGTTACGAGTAGAAAAGATTGCTAAAATAGTCATAAAAGTAGTGGCAACTTGAAGTCCAACATAAATTAAAAAATAAAATAGAGTCTCCACCATGGTAAGGAGACTGGTACAGAAAAATTAGATAGATCAAAGTATTAAGTAACTGAACAATAATGATGATCATCAGTAACTTATTTATACTCTAGAGGTTAGGAAATAGTTAACCTGGACACTAAGTATCAGGAGGGAGGGAAATGGGGAAGCGGGAGCTGGGAAAGACTCCAAGTACTGTGTGAATATATGCCACTGTCGACACGATCCACATTATGTGAGACTATAGTGCACCAATAAAAATTTTTTAAAAAGCAAGCAGGAGTAGGTTTAAGTTTAAGACTTTGAAAAGTTAATACTTACAAATAATAAGAAGGTTCAGGGTGTGAGACTTTGAATGATTTGGGAATGTTAGTATATGGCAGTAATGCCTAAAACTGAGGAAGTCAGGGCTCTGAGAGCCCACAGTGCTTGAAGTTGGCTTCCAATTAGGTTTTCCTAAATCACCCAACATGACCAGAGGACTTTGGAGTAGAGAATGGAATGGAATTGTGAGGAGGAGAAGGAGGAAGGAGCTGTTAATTTGTTATTAGAGAAATGGAGAGACCGTATGAGTTAGAGTTATGTGGACTAATCACCAAGCTGAACATAAACTGAAAAAGGAAAACAATCAGCTTAGGCAAGGGCTTGGATTTAAAACAGAGACTGCTCAGAAAAAACACATTTTAAACATTAGTGTATTGGTCCCTAAATCTTGTTCCCTCCAAGTGTGTGTGTGTGTGTGTGTGTGTGTGTGTGTGTGTGTGTGTGTTTATAGAAAGGCATACTGTGGATTGAACCCAGGAACATTCTATCACCAAGCTACACCACCAACGTTTTTAATTCCTGTTTTGAAACAGGGTCTCACAAGGTTGCTGGGCGTCTTGCTAATCATTCAGGCTAGCCATGAACCTGTGATCCTCCTGTCTCAATCTCCCAAGTACTGGAATAACAGACATGTGCCACCATGTACAACTTCCCTGGTTATCTTCATCCCCCATTCTCATGGCAGTCACTGGGCACTGGCAGTTATCACTCCCAGGCTTTCCTAGCAGCCGAATCTAGCCCCACATTCACCAACATGGCAACGCATCTTTGCTGGGGCATGTTAACCCCTGATGCAACCACTTCTGTTTTGGCAACTCCTCCTTTTCAAGTGGTTGGGCCTGTTCATTTTGCTTTCAGCTTGCTCTTAGGAGGATAAACTGGCCCATAAAATCTCCACAGGGAGAACTGGGTCAGTTTGTGAGAAAGGACATGATAGAGATGTCCTGGCCACAATGAGAATAGACCTCAGAGCCAGCATAGCAGGAGAGTTATGTAATCTGAAGAGTGATACCCCTACACAGAAGGGGCTGTTTATTACTCCTAGAGCCCAGGGGATCTCCTGGGAGAGATTATGAGTGGCCACATCATCATAGCTAATGGACATTCTTACTTTTCAAGAGCTCAGCTTCCCTCTCCTTCCCATAGTGTCTCTGTCCTGCAACAGTGCTGCCATCAATTGGCACCTGAACTCTTCAGACCCCACCCATCCATGAGGGAAAGTTGGGAAGATTAAGCTCCATCCCCCAGGTACTGGGCCTTTAGCTCCAGTCCTTCTCCCTCCATCTCCCAAGCACTTGGAAGAAAAACGAGGCAGCCTTCAAGGACAGGTTCCTACCTCGACCCCCAACTCTGGCTTACTGGGAACTACTGACACATTACAAGGACCAGGAAGAGGATGGTGCTCTCAGGGGAACAAACAGGGTGGTGAATGAGTTGGTGTAGTTTTGGAGGCGCTCTGGAAAACACACCCAGAACCTGGTGGAGGGGCAGCTTTGAAGAACCTTGGATACCCAGCACAGCACCTGTGTGGATAGGGTCAGGAGTCTGGGTGCCAAGTTGGAGGCTTGGCGCACAGCAGTGCTCTGAAGCCTGCCTTGATGATGACCTGAAGTGGTTCTCCAAGGCAACTTTAAAAAACATGCAGTTTTTAATGCATTTCATTGTAGAGAAATGAGAAAAGCTGGGAAGAAAGGCAGAAAAATGTTATAATCTCAGCCCATAAGACATAAACCCTCACATCCTCACATGTTTATATCTTTCCACTATTTATGTATCTGTCTAGACATAAATATACACAGATGGCTCTCTCTGTCCTCTGGGTACCGTCCTCCAACCTGCCTTTCCACCTGATGGTATGTCATGTTTGGTTCTCAATGTCAGTGCGCACAGTCCCATGTCATTCTTAACAGCTACATTGCCATCATTTGGGTAGATATGCAAAAATTCATTTAACCCATGAATATCCTGCTGTTGGATATTTATGTTGCTCTCAAATGTTTTATCATTATAAGCAAAACTGTAATGAATATTTCTTTACATACTGTCTCTGCCCTTGAGGAGCTCAGGGCATAAGGGTTTCAAAAGGGAAATTCCATTGCTTTACTGTATACAGATTGAATAATAACTCTCATTTTAAATAACAAAAATGACAACAAAGGCAACTTTTATCAAGCACTTACTTCGTGACAGCTATTATGCAATGTGTCTACTACTCACATGTCGTTCTCCCCTTACAACAATTCTGGGAGACTGAGATTATTAACATTCCTATTTTAAGTAAGAAGAAATGGATTTGAAAGAAGAAAATGATGTGCCCAAGGTCACATGATGAATAAGTGGCAGAGGCAGAATTATATCCTACATCTGAATATCCCCAAGTGTTCAGGTTAGACACTAGATTTTCTCTTGACAGTTACTTGGAACTCTTCCTGGATTTTAGCCTCAGAACAAATCCTTATCAGGTATAGGTTTAAATACTGGAACAGTATTGTAAACCATTCATAGATAAAAAGTGACCACAGACTCTTCCTCTTTCTTTATCTGTGCCTTTTTGCAATAGGAGTTCAAAGCACCTCCCTTGGAGTGAGCAGCCTGTCTCTCTAACCCTTACACCAAGGCTGATCTTCATGACCTGCTTTACAATACAAAGGGACCAATGGGATGCTGAGCCAGTTCTGAGCTTCAGCTTCTAGGGGTCCCTCAGCTTTCTGCTCTCTCCCAGGGATCCCTACACCTTAGTATGAATGAGCTCAGAATAGCCTGCTAGAGGATGAGAGATATCTAATTGATCAACAGGTGTCTGAGATGCAGGAGGGAATCCCAGCAAGACCAACAGAACCACCCACTTCTTGGTGAGCTCAGACATGCTTATTGTTTTAAGCCTGCAAGTCATAGCATGATGCTTATATAGCAAGAGCTAATGGAGACACTGCTAGCTGGTGTGGCTAGATGTGGATAATGGTATACGGAGACGAGGGGCAGGAGAGGGACAGGAGGAGGGCTATGAGCCAGGTGGTTGGGAAGGCTTCACAGAAGAGGTGGTAGCTCATGCACTGCAGGGTGAACAATAAAGAGCCAAACCTCCTGAAGCAGAACCGGGAGGTGGGCCTGCATGCACAATTAGATAAACCTCTCCTCTAGTGCTGTGGGTTGCCAGAGACATCTCTCCAGAGCCCGAATTAAGCAGAAACCTCCCTCTGGCTGGGAAGAGAGCTAGATGTCATTTACACATCAAGACAAGAAATAAAACACCTGGCAGATTCCCTAGAAGCCTCTCCTGGGTTTACCCTTTAGGGCTAGAGCAGAGATAAGTGGATGATGGTCTTCCTTTCATGTGGAGAATTGGAATTCCAATCTCAGGCAGCAGGAAGACATGGCTCTGTCTTTGGCTTTTCCTACCACTCACTGGGGCTCATCCTGGAGGCATCCTGTACCTTGGAAGTCATGAAGGAACATCCCTGCATCTTCTAACTAGGCAGAATGTACAAAGTGTACTTCCCAGTTACACTTATACAGGTGACCCAGTGGGGAGTGCTCTTAGCTGTGTGCTGATGCGAAAATTGAGCCAAATCCTCTGCCAGCACATCACTTGTATATGCACTACCTCATTCATTCATTCCACAAGTGTTCCAGGAATGGTGCCTTGTCTAAGAGGCCCTTGGGCAGCTCACAGCCAAATGTGGAAGGCAGACACGTGTAGAAACCTGGGGTCTATAAAATTTAATCTTTGCTAACCACCTCTTTCTCTGCTTCCCCTGGTTTTCAATAAATGTGTCTCTTGAAAACATTGGTGCCTAGTCTTAGCTAAATCTAAGCAAGAACACAGGTGATTCAAAGGGTATCCCAGGAATAGAACCTGTCTGTCTGGGCTGTTTGTTTTCAGCAGCTTCCATGATGTGAAGGGATCAGGAAGAGCTGGGATAGCATAGCAAGAGAAGACAGAGGAGTAGTAAGGAAGAGGGCTGCTGGGCACTGAAACCCATGTGTTTTTTTTTTGTTGTTGTTTTGTTTTTTTTTTTTTTTTTTTTTGGTGGTACTGGGGTTCCCGAAAGCCCTTCTACCTCTGGGCTACACTCCCAGACCTATTTTCACATTTTACATTTTATATTTGGAAACAGGGTCTCCTAAGCCAGCGTGTGTGGCTGGCTTCAAATCTGCGCAATCCTCCTGTCTCTGCCTCCCAAGTGCAGGGATTACAAGCGTGCGCCACCATGCCCGGCCAAACCCATGGGTTTTGGTGTCACCTAAGAGAAGTGGAAGGACCTAGCAGTGTTGCTGAGTGTTGCTGTTCTTGTAGAAAGCCAAGGTGACAGGTTGGTGACTATTACTTAATATTGTGCCATCATACTAATAGAAGCAATTTTTCATGCCTAAAATTATTTTAGCAATGTTTATGAGTGCTTTATTGTACCAGTCTTATGAAGAGTTCTGGGGAACTAAAAAAAAAAAAAAAAAGATTCTGCCTAGTCTTGAAAGTCTGATGGAGGCAATTGTGTATTAAATTGGACATGTATGTCAATCCTGACATGTGTATCAATTTGGTATGTATGTCAATTTGAACATGTGTGTCAATTCTGATGTGTATCAATTTGAATATGTGTGTCAACTTAAACATATATGTGAATTTGAACATATGTGCCAATTCTGATATGTGGGTCAATTTAAACATGTGTGTCAATCCCGCCATGTGTGTCAATTTGGACATGGATGTCAATAAGAACTTCGAGTTCATTGCCCCAGAGAAATATGCAGAAAAAATATTACATTCCAAGGTGACATATGCTGTAATGGGAGAAAGGGAAGGATGCTCTAGGAGCCAAGGGAAAGGGCCTGGAAGGGAAAAGAAATGCTTTTCCTTGGAATTGGATGAGTGGAAATTTTGGGGTGATGAAGAAGGATTTCAGAATGAGTAAGGAATTGAATATACCTACATGCAGCAAAATGAAAAGCATAAAATACTCCCAGGTTCCCGAGTGTGAAATGAACAAAATTCAGTAAGAAGAAGGCTGGCAGGAAGCAGGCCAAGAGGGATTTATAGGCCAATTGATGGTGACTGGTTGTTCTGCAGCAAGCGGAGAGCCCTTGAAAAGCTTTAACTGGACAGCAGCTTGATCAGATTTGGAAGAGTTTGTTGGTAACTGTGTGGGGTATGTAGAAAAGTAATGGTTACCTCACCCAGAGGAGCACTTACCCTGGATAGAAATCTCAACAAGAGAATAGAGACAGGCACTCTGAGGAGCGTTAGTGCAGTACTTATGTATTCAGGCATGGGAGTCATTCTCCAGAAACCTGCCTTGATCCCTTCCCAACTCTATGCCATTGGGTATGTACTTAACCTCTCTAGCCTGTTATGATTTGACTATTGAATGTCCCTGAGAAATGCTCATGTGTTGGCAATGAAGAAATGAGGAGAGATGAAATGACTGAATCTAAGCTCTAGCTTCATCAGTGGATAAATCCATGGAAGGGTAAATAATTTGAATAAATTTATTGTGTGGTAACTATAGCCAGGTAGGGTGTAGCTGGAGGAAGAAGGGCACGGGGGGTACTTTGCAAGGGCTCTGTAATTACTCTCATTAAATGCATTAGATCTGATGGTGATTGGATCTGGTCAGCTAGAGGGTGACTCTAGACTTGGCTTCTACAGGGCTGGCTAGGATGATGCCATCCCTGCCAACAAGAAAAATGAGAATATTGAAAAAAGAAAAAAAAAACTCTTCTCCAAGAGAATGAAAGGAATGCTCAGTACCTAGAGGACTCCTGGTAATGCTGTCTTAGTGTTGTGTAAGTAGGTTGAATTTCTGCCCAAGACTAACAGCAATAAATGACCTTTGCAGAGACTCTTTCAAACCCACTTATTCTCCTTAAACCTTTCAATAAGCTGGTAATACAAATAAGATATGGATACAATTGTCTTCATTTTTACAGGTAAGGAAATAGGCTCAGTGCCAAGGAGAAATGGATCAAAAGTTAAATAGACATGAGACTGATACTCTGGCTCCTGACCCTCAAATCCAGTCCTCTCTCCCTAACCCCACAACACTACCATCCTTTTGCTTCTTCGTGGGCTTCCAAAGCCTGGGTCATTGCAGAAACCTAGAAAAGCTCCAAACTCTGATCCTTTGTCCTAGGAGTAGAAGGTGGAACTAGACAGATGGATCAGGGACTGTCCTGGCTTGCCTGTTTTTTCAACCCCTTGAGAGCCCTTGCTACAAGCCCAGAGAGCTCTGTTAACCATGGGAGCAGAGAGGGAAAGGCATAATATGCAGCCACTCTTTGGAGAGTGACCCCCAAAAGAACAGAGAGAACAAGGAAGGAGAGTCCATTTCCTCCAAGCACTGTTAATAATCTCAACTGTTCACAGCCAATAGGAGTTTTTTTTTGTTTTTTTTGTTTTTTTGTATGAGAACAGTGAGATCCAGAGGAATCACGTATCCCGATTGTTCATCATTCTGCTTTGATGGCCCTGACTTTGAGTGAAGGGAGAAAGAGCCGAGACAATGTGCGAGGACAACCTTCACTTACTCAGAGTGTTTTATCTTGCTCACCCAAGAAAGCATTCTACTTTTAATCATTGCTTTTTTTTTTTTTTTTTTTTTTTTTTGGTGGTACTGGGGTTCCTGGAAACCCTTTTACTTCCAGGCTACACTCCCTGACCGATTTTATACATTCTAATTGGAAACAGTTTATACATTCTATTTGGAAACAGGGTCTCTTAAACCAGCAAGGGTGGCTTTGAACTTGTGCAATCCTATCCTACAGTCTCTACCTCCCAAGCTCAGGGATTACAAGCATGTGCCACCATGCCCAGCTAATCATTGCTTTTGTATGGAATATGAACTGGATGACAAAGTCTTCTATGAATAAAGTGAAATTATCAGGTAGTCAGGCCATGACAGTGAAGCAGATAGGTAGACTATGGAAGAGTCAAATGCTCTGAGCCTCCAAGAAATGCACATGCACATGCTCTATCTCCAAGCTATACCCTCACCCTATTTTATTTTATTTTATTTTATAAGCAATATTATTAAGAAAGGAGGGAATAGACAAACACTGAAGTTTAAGAAAAAGCCATGGTATCTAGTCCATCCATTTCTTGTCATGCTAAAGTCAAACACCACTTACTAAATTTACGAGAGATGCAAAGAAATGGCAAAGGGTTGGTGAAATCAGTGCGTGTGATGGATTTCTTGCAATATACATGACTGAGAAATGTGTGTGCACGCATGCGCGCGCGTGTGTGTATGTGTGTGTGTACATGCACACGCGCTACCTCTGAGCTATCCCCTCACCTTATTTTATTTTATTTTATTTTATTTTAAAACAGGCCCTAGATAAGTTACTACATGTTGTCCTTTATTCTGATATCCTCCCATCTCAGCCTCCCAAGTTCTGGGGTTTCAAGCCTGAGCCACTGTGACCAGTTTGTATTTTGTTTTCATTGCTTCGTTTTCACAAAAATAGAATTTTAAATCCTTAGGTAAGTCATGCACTTTTTCTGTCACCATAGCACTGACTACCCCCTATTTTCTTGCACTGGATTTAATTTCCATATGCGCAGTACATATTTTGTGCCAGAGGCATTTGAATATTCAACACCTGCTCCAGATTCTTTCCTGAATTTTATCAGAAAAAAAAGAAAAATATTTCTGTTTACATTAATCTTAAGTGCCCCCAGGAATTTTCAAAAATTATTTTCGAGAGCCAACAAAGCTTGACGTAGTGGTAAGATGCGCAGCAATAACTGTGTTAGTGAGAAGTCAAAGTAGAGTCACAAAGTACTCTAAGTTTAAGCCAAATTTGATACCAAAGTCTCTGAATTGCAGGTAAACAAAGAAATGGGTAAATAATTGTGCCGTTAAAAAATGAGAGTATTGCCGGGCATGATGGCACAGACTTGTAATCCCGCACTTGGGAGGCGGAGACAGGAGGATCAGGCAGGTTCGAAGCCAGCCTCACTGGCCTAAGAGACTCTGTTTCCAAATCATATATAAAATAGGTCTGGGAGTGTAGCCCGGAGGTAGAAGGGTTCCATCCCCAGTACCACCAAAAAAAAAAAAAAAAAAAAAAGGAAGGTATGAATTTCCTGTGAAAATAAGTTTTAATTATTTAATCCCAAGATATATCATATATTTAAAAAGATGGGAGTGGAGCACTATGATGTAAAGTCATTCCTATAAGGAGTAGTAGGAGCATTCAGTAGCCAATGCCATATGATGTGCCAGATCAGATATGAATATCAGTTTTCAGTGATTTTATCCTGGGATGCACATTCAAAAAATAAAGAAAAGTTAAAAGGAATGGAGGTAAGGTTAGCACCTAAAGAAATACCAGGACAAAATAATTGTCTTCCTTGAACACATCTATATTGTCCATGATATGTAAGAAAAATAAAAAGCTATTTTTAAACAACAAAAGAAAAAGAAAAAATTTAAGTAAGTCCAAAAACAGAAGTAAAAAGGGGTAAGAAAGGCCGGGCGTGGTGGTGCACGCTTGTAATCCCCGTGCTTGGGAGGCAGAGACAGGAGGATCGCGCAGGTTCGAAGCCAGCCGTGCGCGCTGGCTTAGGAGACCCTGTTTCCAAATAAAAATGTAAAAATCGGTCTGGGAGTGAAACATAATATAGCATGCAGGCCATATATGATTACAAGAAAAAGATTTATAGCATCTGCCTATTAATTTATTCAACAAATATTTACTTCGTATTATGCTAAATTCAGTAGGGTGTTAAACAGTGAGGTCTGAGAACAAAATAAAGGAAGCTATTGCTCTAACAGAGTATATGGAATAGCTGGTGCTTTCTGTTTTACTTCTAAAAATCTAATGCTTTTATCATCCAAGAGTTAGTAGTAGTGGTCGAATGAGGAGAGAACAATGTAACACATAGAAGGATACACACACACACACACACACACACACACACAGAGAGAGATAGAATGGAAAATATCATGTTCCTTCAAATATCTAGGCTGGCAAAGAGAAGTGAAAATAGTGCATTCTGTCAAATAAATAGATAAATAAATTGATCTAACATTGAAAGAAATGCTGAAAACAGAATTTAAACTATTGTAAGGAGAGACATTTTATAACCAGTACTCCACTATGAAAACAATAAAAAAAAAAAACTTGTGACCAAGTAGCGGTATAAATAAACAAGTTTAATGTCAAGAAGGGAATTAGAATAAACTTTACTATTAGAACAGGCTGAGATTATACATCAAAGATGAAATGACACATTTAATTGAGAAGGTTTTGGTGCAGTTTGTGAAAGCTGCAATAGGGTCTAGAGAAATCATCTTTTCAGGCTCCCTATGGAGCCCCTAGCAGGTTCTTAGAGAGAGAAAAATGACCTTGTGTCAGGCCTGGTGACGATCAGCCTTTTGAGAAGACAGAAAGATCCTTCCAGCATCAGAGAGTGTGCCATTTTCTACCACGTCCTCCCTCTGATCCTGGTGCAGTATTTTCCCACTTAGATGGATGGCGCATGGCAAAAGGCCTGGTCTATTCATGTGCTTGATGGCCTACTAAATTGTTCACTAATATTTTTGATGCTGGCTCTATGAGGCTGTCATGGCAGTCATTTCTGTTACAGATTCACTCCTTGCACAGCATCCCCTTTGACAGTGCATAACATAAAAGAGTATTGAAATCAAGACTGGCAAACCCCTTCTGCCAAGGATAAAGGAACTTCCTGGGGGCACTTCAAGCACTCCCTGACACAGCTGAATGAGATGAAAGGAAGCAAATCCTGTTGATGGTCATTCAGAAGCAGTCAGATAGCTCTGCTGTGTGCCTTCCTCATAGAACACCAATTTACCATCATTGTTTAATTTTTTCAGAGCATGGACAGTACACAGTGGAGTTTACAGGCCCCCCTGAGCAGTCAAAGCCTTTGTGACAAGCCAATATTGCAAGAAAGACATGAGAAAGAAGAGCCCTTTATGATAGTAGGTTCATATTTGGCCAACTATTTGTTTGTTGGTTAGCTTTATATTATTTATAAGAAATATAGGAAAAACTATTCCCACTTGAAAACCACTAATACTCCGGGTGCCAGAATCATTCATCATGAAAGGAGCGAGACTCTTATAAAGACAAGACTTATGAAGAACCTTGATTACTGGAGAAGTGTTTCCTTTAATCTGCTGCTTAAATATTTATTAAATGTAACAGTCTGGTACAATTTTCGATATTTGATTGTTGACAAGTTTCCAGTCCCATAACTCTCTGCTACCCTTCTTCTTGTACCTAGCTAAGGTGATAAGAAGTCAGTAGTGTAGTGTGGGGAGCCATTAAGGCTTTCCCCTAAATTAATATCTCTGACTCAGCTGACTGTCCTTCGCCCAGAGTCAACAAGGTTTGGGGAAAAGATCAGGGGGTGATGGCACGAGGGTATTGATTGATCTACCTGTAATATATGCTCTTTGGATTTGGTCTTTATTGTATTCCGGTGGGGATGGCATGAGAATGTCGATTGACCTGTAACTGTGTATAAGTACCTCTGGAAAAACAAACCCATTGTTGGCGCAATAAAGATGAGATTGACCCAGAAGTAGGCATCGTCCAGGAGCATCGGCGCAATAGACAATACTGGCTCAGACGTAGTCGTCAACCAGTAGGAAATACTGACCCAAGAACAGGGGTCAGCCAGTAGAGATAGTAGGATGGAGGCTCCCCCATGTTAGAATTAAAAATTCTTTATCCTCACGCCTCTCTTCAGAACCTGTACTCTGGCCGTTTGGCTCTGGCAGGTAGTGAGTGGCATGATGGGGAAATTCTGAAACTGAGGATCCCATGAAGGACACCGCTGAATAAAAAAGGAGCATGCTCAAAGATTTGTAGTGGCAGTGAAACATGGGTATTGTAATATATAATAGGTCACTAAAGTAGAGCTTTGTGTTAGAGAAACGAAGACAGAAAATGAAGAAACTAAGATAGAAAACAAAGGCGCCTAACATAAGAGTTGTAAAGATCCAATGGGTCAAAAAATGTAACATACAATGGGTCAAAAGATTAGTTTTTTTGTTTTTTGTACATAGGTTAAAAGATACGCTTTTTGGTAGAGAAACTAAAACAGAAAATGAAGGCGCTTTGCCTTCACTCTTTAATGTAGCATTTGCTGCACGAAGTGTTGAAAAACTCAGGTCATTTTCTTTAATATCACCACTTCAAGCAGCTATAAATCAGACTGCAAAAAACGGAGAAAATACTGGGGGATTCAGAGTTTTCCCGGATACTGAAGACCCTGATGGTTAAGAAAGTGTTATTAGATTTCTTAAATGCCAACTATGCCTGAGTCAGTATTCTCTATCGCGCTGACGCCTACTTCTGGGTCAATCTCATCTTTATTGCGCCGACGACGGGTTTGTTTTTCCAGAGGTACTTATATACAGTTACAGGTCAATCAACATTCTTGTGCCATCACCACCGGAATATAATACAGACCAAACCCAAAGCACACATATTACAGATAGACCAATCAATACCCTCGTGCCATCACCACCTGATCTTCTCCCCAAACCTTGTTGACTCTGGGTGAAGGACAGTCAGCTGAGTCGGAGATATTAATTTAGGGAAAAGCCTTAATGGCTCCCCAGAGCATAGTTTTTCTGGCTGGAAGTTGAAACCATGCAAGCCCCAGTTATAAGAGGGGATTTGCACTTAGAATAAACCCTCATCCCAAGTCCATCCTTTAACCATCATACAATCTCAAGCTTAGTTGCTAGGACATACTGAGGATACTTTCCTGCTTGTCTCAGAAAGAATAATTATTTGAGTAGTAAATGTTTTTATATCATGTTACATGTGGTATCATCAGTCTCAAAACCAATCAATTTGTGGTGAAGGATCTATTCCAAACCTGCACAATAACTACTACATTAAAAACAATAAGAATAATTCTATCAATCTAATATGATGACCTAAAACTGGCAATTGTACCTGACCTCCAAGTTCCTACTTGTTTTAGATACTCTAGACCAAAGAGGAAGGGGGAATTGGAATAGAGCCTAATTACACTACTGGTTTATGGGAAGATTAAAGTCTTATCAATTATTAGTAGAATTTCCTCTGAAAAGTTATAACTTCAATTTCTCCTTTGAATTTTCATAGAAAGAGCCAACAATTATTAATTCCAAATAATAACAAAACATATTGAATAAGTAAACACATTATTTTATCCTGGAGTGGGAGAGAGAGAGGAAGAGAGAGGGAGAGAGGGAGGGAGAGAGAAAGAGAAGAAATTCCATAAACAAATAAATAGAATAGGAAGAGAAGCAAATATTGAATGAAATTCTCCTTTAATTGGCTGGGCAATTGTTATGTGGTCTTTCTGTATCTTAACTTAAAAAGTTAAGAACTAACTGTGAAACTTTACATCCCCAGAGCAGTGATCACAGTAGTTGGTAATGATCGTTAAAACCAAATATGGATTGGAAAGGGAAACGTTTCTATCAGTGATCACTCTCTGATGGAATTTGGACCATTTATTTAATGACAGTTTTTCCTCTATATACAAAATGAAGGTAATAGTCCTGTCCTGATTATCTCCTCATGTTTGTAAGTATCAAAGTAGCACAACATGCCCGTTGTCTTAGTCTGCTTGGGTTGCTATAACAAAATGCTATAAACTAGACATCTTACAAATAATAGAAATTATTCTGCACTGTTCTGGAGGCTGAGAAGTCCAAGATCAAGACACTTGCAGATGTTCTCTCTTCTGAGGGGCTGCTTTCTGGCTCACAGATGGTGTCTTCTAACTGCATCTTTATAAAATAGTTTTCTTGGGCCCACTATATAAATGCTCTAATCCAATTCATGAGGGCTCTATTCTCACGGTCTAATCATGGCTCCAAAGTTCCCAGATCCTAATTTCATCACATTGGTTGTTTGGTTTTAAATACATGCATTTTAGGATATCAATCACACATTTAGACCATAGCGCCAAAACGGTATATTTCCCTGAGACAGTCATTCATTCAGGATGCTGTGGGTCTTAATGCAGACTATTCATTTTAACTTAAAAGTAATTATAGCCGGGCGTGGTGGCGCATGCTTGTAATCCCCGCGCTTGGGAGGCAGAGACAGGAGGATCGCGCAGGTTCGAAGCCAGCCGTGCTGGCTTAGGAGACCCTGTTTCCAAAAATAAAATAGGTCTGGGAGTGTAGCCCGGAGATAGACGGGCTTCCAGGAACCCCAGTACCACCAAAAAAAAAAAAAGTAATTATAATAAACTTGCTAATCTGATTCTTAAGTCTTTTGCAGTTTAAAAGCGAATTGGAATAAGAAAAAGTGTTTTGGTTTTTCATAATGTTCACAATTGCTAGTACTTTTTCAGTACTTCTTACATGCTTTGAATGCAATATTATTTTACAGGGGCATAGAAGCAATAAGGCAAAGAGAAACCAAACTGTCACCATCAGTCACAGAATTCAGTAATTCCAAAGGGCTTAGGAAGGTCTTGATTGGCCTTGGTTAATCACAGCATGATGTAAATGATTTCAGACAAAAGGATAAAAGATTTTTAGATATTTAGTATATTTATTTAAAAAGGTAGAAAGTATTTTATTACTTGTTTTGGAAATTTGCCATGTAAAAAGTGTCAGGTAAGTGTTTTTGGTGCTTGAGGGATTAAAAATAAATCAAACCTACTACTAATATTAGGGGGAAGATACACTTATTCACATAAACTGTGTAACATAAAATACCTGATTATCATGAAAATTGTACTGTCTGCACTTTATTCATTTTTATTTTTTAGAGAAACTCTATCTCCAGTAATTCTGTAGTAAGCACTCAAATAACTTTTTTACATATATACGTACCTGTGGCAATTCTCTTACATGTATTTCTCTTATCTATTACAACACCATACAGAATAAACAAAAATGGATGATATAATTTTTTGGGATGTGAAATGATGCTGCAATATTTCAAATAGCCATCACAACTGTGTCTGTATAATCTCCCACTCACTTATCTACCTCTATATAATACTATGATCTCCATAATTTTCTTACAATTCCTCTAGAGCAAACAATCTTGTTCTCTCTCCATCCTATTTTTCTCTTGTTCCTTCTCTTTCTTCCTCTCTGTACACAAATTATCAGAGAAATAATGATCTATTCTATCTGTATAGAAAGGATTCAGGAACTGAATCTTGTACAGATGCCCTTTGAGGTGTTGATATAATGAATAGATGGGAGGGGAAATGCTATAACGATGACTCTTAATAATCCCTGGATACTGAGTCACACACATGCTATGATCATTTTTACTACTTACCTGCAAAAGATCAGCCGGTATTCAACCAGAAAGACAAACCTAAGCATGGCTACTTGATATTGCAAAATCATTTTGTCCAGCAAATGAGCATCATCTAAAGCAGAATGCCTGGGAGAAAACTATTTACACCTGTCTTCCATCTCATGCTAAGGCTTACCACTACTTTTTTTTTAATTCAGATTCAACCATTTCTTTAGTTACAAAAAAAAATAAGATTGGACATACCATTTGTATTATTTGTTCCTGAAGTGTGTGTAATTATTTTTATATGTATTATGTTTGTTTTAAATATAATTTTTCTGAAGTGTATCTATGGCTTTTATCATGCCTGGGACCCGAGATTCCCTCTGGGGTGCAAAGTATCCTGATTTTGCTCTGACAAATTTTCCTGTGTTTCTCTTTGTTCACATGTTTAGGGATGTTAACCCCTTCACACTCTGAGTCTGTGGTTCCAACTTTTCAACTGACAGTATCTTATTGTCGGGGATAGTACTTCCAGAGAACTTCTTAGAACTATAAGAAAGGTGTACTTAAACATATCGATGTCAACTACTAAGCTAAGGATGAAAAGGAGGGATGGGGAGGGAATGGGTGGGAGTTGGATAGGGGCTAACTGGGCCATGTGTGCATGTATATCTACACAAGTTTTTTTTAATCCCATTATGATGTACAAATACGATGCACCAATGAAATTTTTTTTTTTTTTTAAAAAGGAGAAGCTCTCTTTTTCTTGGTAAGTCTGTAGCATCAGGAGGCCATCTGGCTTCTATGAGGCTGGCTTCTTTTTGAATCAGATAAACAAGATAGCACAGAGGAACTGAGCCAAGATTTGGAGTGGCATTGGCTCCTGACTATGTAACTGAGCATCACTCCCTTCTGAAGATAAACTTGGACTATTTGTTTTATGAACAAACTCTTTTTTGTTTATTTTAAAGCCCATTTTAGTTGAGCTGTGGTTATTTGAAAATAAAATATTTCATTTTAATATTTTATGTATGTTTAACCCTCTAGACTAAGAACACTTCAGAGTGAAGTTTTGTGTATTAATATAATTTCTGTCTTTAATATCCAATACAGTATTCAATAAATGCTATTAAATAGATAATTGTGGAGCAAATGTCAACAACTGCACAGAAATGTGATGTTACTAAAAGATTCATGCAGTAGAAAAAATATATATAATACTATTGTGACTTTTCAAATTTTGAAAATTTCTGGACATATGGACATATGTTTATAAAACTAAATAAACAACATTACTTATAGAATATAAAATTATCTTTATTTCTCTTCCCTTTCTCCTCCTTTTCTCTCTTTATCTATCCCCCTTCCCCTTCCTCCTCTTCTTCTTCTTCCCCTTCCTCCTCCTCCTCCTCCTCCTCCTCCTCCTCCTCCTCCTCCTCCTCCTCCTCCTCCTCCTCCTCCTCCTCCTCTTCTTCTTCTTCTTCTTCTTCTTCTTCTTCTTCTTCTTCTTCTTCTTCTTCATCTTCTTCTCCTTCTCCTTCTCCTTCTCCTTCTCCTTCTCCTTCTTCCTTTTCTTTCTTTTATTTTTTTGTTTTGGTACTAGAGATGGAACCCAGAAGCAATCGAGCTTCAGACTACACCCCCAGCCCCATTTTTTATTACATATTGGAAACGGGTCCTCACTAGGGTAATGAGAGTCTCACTATTCGCTGAAGCTATCCTCAAACATATGATCCTCCTGTTTTAGCTTTTCAAGTACTGGGATTACAGGTATACCCCACCATGCATGGTTTTCCTATTCTTCTCTCCCTCCTCCTACCCTCTTTTTTCTTCTTTCTTTTGTTCTTTCTTGTCTTTGGGAAATATACTATGATAGTTAATCTGGGTAATCAATTTGACTGGATTATGAAATATCTAAGATTATGTACATGATTTGGGGTGTATTTATGAGATTACTTGGCTTATGCAGTGACACATGTAAAAGGAATTCCTGCCCTGAATGTAGGCAGTGCTGTTTTGATAGGAGCAGGACCTGGACAAAAAATTATGTGTAGTTCTTCCTAAGAAAAGCATGTCCGCTCTTGCCTGGATTAACAGCCTTCACTTTTTCAACAACCTTCACCTTTTCATCATGTTTTAGGAGAGTTTCCTTATCTTTTGATCTTGGACTGGGACTGCATTATAGGTTCCTCTGATTCTCAGACTCCAACTCTTGGACTCCTTGACCAGCTGCTGGTCCCTCCAGCTCTCCATGTGCAGGTGGCCACTTGGGACTACACTGCTTTGCACTGTCAGCTAATTTAATTAATCTCCTTTACATATATACACCCTGGGGATTCTGTTATCCTTGAGAATCCTAATACATATAGGATTAATTAATATTACATTACTTATGTACAAAACCTAATACTAAATCAATTAATAAGGGAAAGGTATAGATAGACCAAAAGGAAGCTGTAGATTGTTACCAGTTCACTTAAAGAATATCATCTATACCTAATAAAGTAAATATAAAATTCAAAACTAAAGAAAAAAATATTCAACTCTACTAAAATTTCGCTACCAGCACTTACTTGTTTTCAGGTCTCTTTTCTCTCTTCAAAACCAACTACATTTTAGTGAGGAAATCTATGTATTTTGGAACCTCATTTTCATAATCAATCAGAATGACCTCAGTTTTAACAGATGTCATCACTAGTTCAACAAAATGGCTACAAATGTACATATATGTTGACAAAATGTAAAAATAAATTAAAAATAAAATATATTTATCTAAACTTATTTCTTTGTCTTCCTGTATACATATTAAATTGTGTTTGTCCTTTACATCAATATACTTTCTCTTAATTTTTATATCTGACATGAACTTAAGTCATTTCAGAAACTATGGTAATGGGGATTTCTCAGAAAAATAAAAAAGTAATGGAAGGAACTTATTTTAAGATCTGTTTAGTGAAAAGAATTATGTACTATGCAAAAAATCCTAACATATTGTTTTACCCTACATTTTCAAAATCTAAAGACAAAGATAAAATGACTTATTAAATCGTCTGTTTGGATAAAGAAGAAAATGGCAACTGTGGAACACAGCATATCTCAGTAGCTGTAACAAACAAAAATGGACTACTGAAAAGGCAGTTTCTTGACAAGAAAATCAAAGAAGCAGAGATACATATAAACAAAAACACAAAAGAGGGAACCACAGCAAAATAAAATCCAATAGTCAGAACTTAAGATAGATAGCAAACAGCCCAAGCACACAACTGACCTGGTGTGGTGTCCGGCACCATCTTGAGCTGCCAACTTGAACCAAGAATGCCGGCTTTGCAGCCCCAAGAAAATCCCGGAAGGAACACCAAGGACTTGAGATGAAGTAAGTGGTGGCAGAACACCAACATCTTAAGCGACCAGTACCATGATTTAGGAATGAAGGAAAAAATAAAATAAAATCTAAAAGCCTGTGCACTCACCAGAAACTGGCACCCGCAGAGGCACACTGTGCCCTCCAGAGACCCAGGCCCACAAGAAAGTAAGGGAACTGTGTTCCTCAGCAGACTACCACCCAGAGCAGCCGCAGGGATACCAGTGGGCTGAGGTCTACCAGCCCAGCCCTGAAATGGTCGGGTTAAAACCAAAAGAAACAAAAGAAAGGCCCATAGTGCCCAGGGCACAGTACTCACACAGGGTCAATATGAGGGGGTCACTCTGAGATTGAGATTACACTGGACATCCTCCGTCCAGTGCAGGTAGGGAGGCATAGGCCTAGGTCCAGAAAGCTCCAAGCCCAGGGCTAGAATGTGCATAGCCTTGCACTTACACAGAACCCATTTACAGTGACATTTGCCACCCTGAGACCTGAGCATAAAGCAGTAAAAGGGGAGAGAGGGGCACAGACACTCAAAAAGTGTTTTAAAAAAACTGGCAATATAGGTTACCGAGCAAATGAGAGATATTGGGACATGCTCCAGAACCTACTAGAGTAAATAGATATTAAACAGTTGAAAGTATCTCTGCAGACATCAAGGGGGCCCTATATGTGTAAATTTGTGGAATTATTTTTCTTCTCTTTCACTGTCATTAGTGGGATTTTTTTTTTGAGGAGTTGGTTTTTTCATTGATTTTCTGTAGTTAATATTGTTAGTTGGTTATTTGTTTTGTTTTGTTATCTTCTGCATGTTCATTAGTTCAGTTCTCCATTCTTTTTATAAGCTTCCTACCTCTATCCTATCTACTCTTTTCTCTCAAAACTTTTTTTCTCTATGTATATTCTTGTTCTATATTCAAGCTATTTCATATCTCCATACTTAAATATTTTACACTGACTACAAGAACCTCATTATATATTCACTAACTCTCATCTCAACCAGATACTACCTTATTATAGTTAAACTCTTACTCGACTTGGTCATATCCTCTACTTTTCTCTATTTCTGTACTCATCACCCCAGCTTCTTCCCCCTCACCATTGACAACAACACTACTAACCCATGCATAAACCTGCTGTTACTTCCAAAGCCCTATTGCTAAGATTTAATCAAAGATGTGATCCACAGAATAGACAACCAAACAATAAAAATTAACTAACCTCAAATGATAGAAGAAAATGCTCAACAGACTGCACATCAGATTTAAAAAATGCACAGGTCACAAATTATTCTGCCCACTCCACTGAGGTAACTCTTTATAAAGGTTATGGCAGACAGAGTACCTGACCTTAACACCTGAAAACCATCCAATGTATGCTGCTTACAAGAAACTCATTTTACAGCCAAAGCTATTCATAGGCTGAAAGTGAAAAAATGGAAAAAGATATATTATGCCAATGGAGACCAAAAACAAGCAGGGGTAGAAACACTAATATCTTATAAAATAGACTTTACGCTAAAACACATCAGAAGAAATAAGACAGGGCACTTCCTATTAATAAAGATAAAAATCCAGCAAGAAGATATAATGATGGTAAATTTTCATCCCCCAAATGTGCATGTTACCCACATTTGGAAAACAAACTCTTCAGTACATCAGGTCCCAAATACACCCAAAGACTCTTAGAACTAAAGAAAACTATAAAATGAATAGACCTAATGGACATATACAAAATATTTCAACCAGAAACTGCAGAGTACACATTCTTCTCAGTGGCCCATGAAACCTTACCCAAAATATCCTGGGCCACAAGTCAAACTCCAGCAAATTCAAAAGGTGTGATATAATACCCTGCATCTTTTAATATCACAGTGGATATAAGTAGAAATCAACAACAGAAAGGCCAAAATAAGTTATATAAACACCTAAAGATTGAATGATACATTACTGATTGAGGAGTGGATAAGATCAAAAATAAGAGCAGAAAATAAAATTCCTGGAATTAAATGAAAATAGAGACATAACATATCAAAATCTGTAAAACACTTTAAAGCAGGTGTTAAGAGGAAAATTTATAGCAATAAGTGCCCACATAAGAAGAACAGAGAGTCATAAACAACCTAATAAAACATCTCAAAGACCTAGAAAAAAAGCAACAATCTAATGATAAAGCCAGAATAAGGCAGAAAATAATTAAAATCAGAGCAGAAATAAATAAAATTGAGAATAAAAAACAATATAAAGGATCAACAAAACAAAAAGCTGGTTTCTTGAAAAGATTAATAAGATTGACAAACCCCTGGCCAAACTAACTGAAAGAAAGAGAATCAACTTAAAAAATTGAAATCAGAAATGAAAACAGAGACATCAAACACAGACAGTGGGAAAATGCAAAGAATTATCTGAAGCTATTTTAAAAATTTATACTCCAATTGACTAGAAGAAATCAATAGATTTCTAAGCACATACAACCTACCTAAACTGGACAAAGAGGACATAGCAAGCCTAAGCCAACCAATAGCAACTAAAAAGAAAAACAGAAACATCCATAAAAATTCTGCCAACAAAGAAAAGCCCAGCCTCAGACTCGTTTCCATCTGAATTTTACAAAACTTTCAGAGAAAAACTAATCCCAATATTCCACAACTTGTTCCGAGAAATCAAAAGAGATGGAATTCTTCCAAACTTCTTCTATGAGGCCCATATCACATTAATACCAAAACCAAATATAGATACCTCAAAAAAGAAAATTATAGGACAATAACTTTGGTAAACATAAATGCAAAATTCTAAAGAAAATACTAGCTATAATAATTCAAAAGCATATCAATAGAATTGTACACCATGACCAAGTTGGTTTCATCCCAAGAAAGCAAAGATAGTTCAACATACACAAATCAATACATGTTATTCACCACATAAGTAGGACCAAGGACGAAAATCACATAATCATATCAATAGATGTTGAAAAAGCCTTTAAAAAAACCCAACAACCATTCATGTTAAAACAATGCAGAAAATTGGAATACAAGAAATGTATCTCAACATCATTAAGGTAATATACAATAAACCCCAAATCAACATCATATTTAATGGGAAAAACTGCAAGAATTCTAATATCGGGAACAAGACAAAGATGCCCACTATCACCATTCCTTTTCAATATAGTCCTCGAGACAATATTGAACTTGCCACAGAAATGACAAGAGAAGTCATCAAAGTAACTCAAATAGAAAAAGAGAAAATAAATGTATCTTTGTTTTCAGCCAACATAATCCTATATCTAGAAGACCCAAAAACCTCAACCAAAAAGACTACTGGAGCTGATTAAATAATTCAGAAAAGTGGTGGGATACAAAATCAACCTAAATAAATCAATAGATTTTCTATGCCAAGAAAGAAAGAAATAAAGAAAATTTCATTCACAATAATCTCAAAATCAATAAAATACCTAGGGGTAAAGCTAATCAAAGATGTAAAAGACCTTTACAATGAAAAATTTAAAAAATAAAAAGAAAAATTGAAGACCTTAGAAGATGGAAAGAGCTTCCTTCCTCATGAATAGGCAGAATAAATATCATCAAAATGGCCATTCTGACAAAAGTGATCTGCAGAATCAATGCAATTCCTATCAAAATTCCAACAGCATTCTTCATAGACATAGAAAACTCAATCATGAACTTCATATGGAAAAACAAAAGACCCAGAATAGCCAAAGCAATTCCCAGAAATAAGAACCATGCAAGAGGCATCAAAATTTCTGACTTCAAATTATACTAAAAAGCAATAGTAGTTAAAGAGAATGGTATTGGCAAAAAACAGGCAGTAGACCAAGGGAACAGAAGAGAAGATACAGAAACAAACCACACACTTATAGTCAATTAATCTTTAACAAAGAAGCCAAATTCATTTGCTGGAGAAAAGATAGCTTTTAAAAAATGGGATATAGAGAGCCGGGCGTGGTGGCACACGCTTGTAATTCCCGCGCTTGGGAGGCAGAGACAGGAAGATCGCGCAGGTTGGAAGCCAGCCACACACGCTGGCTTAGGAGACCATGTTTCCAAATAAAAATGTAAAAGTAGGTCTGGGAGTGTAACCCGGAGGTAGAAGGGCTTCCAGGAACCCCAGTACCACAAAAAAAAAAAAAAAAAAAATGGAGATAGAGCCGGGCGTGGTGGCACATGCTTTTAATTCCTGCATTCGGGAGGCTGAGACCAGAGGATTGTGGTTCGCGGACAGCCTCAGCTACTTAGCGAGGCCCTCTGCAACTCAGTGAGACCCGGTTTCAAAATAAAAAATCAAAAATAGGGCAGGAGGTGTAGCTCGGAGGTCGAATGCCCCTGGGTTCCACCCCCAGGGCCACACACACACAAAAAAATGGAGATAGAATTGGCTATTCATTTGTAGAAAAATGGAAGTAAATTCTTGCCTCTCACTCTGCACAGAAATTAATTCGAGATAGATCAAAGCCCTGGAAATCAGACCAGAGACAGTGAAGCTATTAGAGGAAGGCATAGGTTCAAAACTTCAACATATAGGCACACGTAAAATTTCCTCAAAAAGACCTTCAAAGTGCAGGAAATTAAAACAAGAATTAACAAGTGGGATGGCATCAAACTAAAAGGCTTCTGCTTATCAATGGAATCATCAAAAATCTAAAGAGAAAGACTACAGAATGGGAGAAGATTTTTCCCAGCTACTACTCTGATAGAGGTAAATATCCAGAATTTACAAAGAGCTTAAAAGACTTTACACTAGCAAAATGAATAACCCAATCAAAAAATCGGCAAGTGAATTGAACAGACATTTCACAAAAGCAGAGATACAAATTGCCAATAGATACATTAAATAATGTTCAACACCATTAGCAACCAAGGAGATGCAAATCAAAACTACATTGAGGTTCCATCTAAGCCTAATCAGAGTTGAAAGCATAAAGAAGTAAAATAACAACAAATGTTGGTGAGGATGTAGAGAAATTGAAACTCTTCTATACTGTTGGTGGGAGTGCAAACTATTTTAGCCATTATAGATATCAGCGTGGGGATGGATCTACCATATAATCTGGCTGTACCACTATTGGGTATCTTTCCAAAGGGGGTGAAATCAGAGAAATACACTAACATATCCATACCTATGTTCATCGCAGCATAATTTGCAATACCAAAAATATGGAACCAACCTAGGTGTCCATTAGCAGATGAATTAATTTCAAAATTATGGAAAATAAATGCAGTAGAATTCTACTCAGTAATAAAGAAGAAAAAAATTAATTATGCCATTATTAAGAAGATAGAAATACCTGGTGAACAAGAACAGAGAGAAAAGGGACATATGTTTTCTCTAATATTCTCAAGCTATGGAGTATTGGGGATACTAGAGAAACTCCAGAAAACGGAGGGGAAACCTCAGCAAAGCCAGAAAGAAAGGGTAGAGGAGGAAGAAGGCTGAGGTTTATTAATGAAAAGCTGCATGCAACTATGTGATGTGAATATAACATTGTTAACCTGGACAGTCAGTATCAGGAAGGGGAAAATAGGGAAGCAGGAGAGTATACAACCAAATACTATGTGCATATATGTCATTGTCAGCATGATCCATATTATGATGTGAGAATATAATGTACCAATAAAATAAATAAATAAATAAATAAATAAATAAATAAATAATCTTGGCTGGTTCCATAGTTTGGCAGTTGTGAATTGTGCAGCTATGAACATAGATATGCATGCATTCATTTGGTAGTTTCATTTCCTTTCTTTTGGATCCAGCCAAGATGTCCATCAACAGATGAATGGATTACAAAACTGTGGGATATGTACACAATGGAATTTTACTCAGCCATAAAGAGAAACACAATTACATCATTCACAGGGAAATGGATAGAACTGGAAGACATTATGCTAAGTGAGATTAATCAATCACAAATTATAAGAAATCGGATGCTCTCCCTAATATGCAGAAGCTAGGGAGAAAACGAGTCATAGGAAGAATTCTAGATGAAGAAGGAGACAGATAAGGTGACCTAACTGAAGGAATAGGAGGGGGTGAGAAAAAAATTCTCTAATGTACATGATGTACTTTAACAAACATATCAATGTAAATCACTAAGCCAAACATGAGAAGGAGGGAGGGGGAAGGAATGGGATGGGAACTGGGGAAGGGCTAACTGGGTGATGCGTGCATGTATATCTCCACCATCTTGCATCCCATTAAGATATATAAATACAATGCATCAATAACTTTTTTTAAATAAATAATCTGTTTGTCATATCTTTTTACAAAATATGTGGTCATAGAGACTGTTGTGGCTTCTCTCCACTGTTTCCCAGTAGAGAGGGAAACAGACACACTAGCACTAGAATGAGGTCAAGGAGTTTCCTATGAGAAATATTTCTATGATTTATTTTATGAGAATGTACAGTCATTGTGCTAAAATATTAATAGATTACTGAGTGTGAAGTTTTGTGAGCTCACACTAAACAATTATTTGTTAAAATGCCATAAGTTCTTATAATTTTTAAAACAAGTACTGAGCTTTTAATACATTAAATTCATATAAATAAATCTGAAGTTAAAGCAATGAGCAGCATATAATACATATTTCTTGTCTATATTTTTTATTTTTCACCTGTTTTTTATTTTTTTCTGTGCTTTTTCCTCCAAAATTTGACATAATTCAAAATAGCCAAATTTTATTTAATCAAATAATGTCTTGAGAGTACTTATATGTAAAAATTTATATGTAGTCTCTGATTTCTGTATTCCACATGGTTAAGAGATAAAGAGTTCAAATTAAGAGGTAAAGAGAGTTAAGATGAATAGATAAAGAAAATCTCACAATATAAATAAAAATCTAAACATGTCAATATTTGGGAGGCTGATACCGGTATCAAAGCTAGCCTTAGCAACTCAGCAAGGCCCTCAGCAACTTAGCAAAACCCTATTTCAAAATAAAAAGTAAAATAGGGCTGGGATGTAGCCTGAAGGTAGAATGTCACTGGGTTCAATCCTTAGTATCTTAAAACAAAAAATCTTAACAATATCAAAATTGTAAAATCTTCCCTTAGTGTATAAAACATTGAGGTATTTTAGACAATATTGTCTCTCTGTGTCCCCAGATTTTCTAGTCAGTAAGGAAGCTAAGTGGGCCCTGCCAGACACCCAAATGTGTGAGACATTCTCACATGTACCACTGAACCTGCACAGCAACTTCAATAAGCAGCTTTTCTTATTCTTTACACAAAAAAAGAGTGAGGCCCAAACAAAGAATAAACAACTTTCCCAAGGCTGCAAAGACAGGAAGCAACTGACCAGGGACTTAAACCCAGTTGTGCCTAACTCAAAGCCTATTACTTCAGGGATTTTCTTTTCAGTTGACTGGTTTTTCAAGCAAGTAATGCAAACAGTATCCCAATAAGCAGAAACTTGAACTCTGCTATCAGAAGTCACTTCAAATTCAAAATTACATCATTTTTCCCTTCTTCATTTACTAAGCTATACAATTTATCTAATGACATATGATTAGATACACTACAATGTAAAGGATATAAAATAAAAAATGTTTCCATTCATCTTTTATGGTTTTTAATTATACTTGTAAGTGCTCTGTAGTAATAATAAATGTTGTTATTATCTTCTGGATCCCTCTGTTTCAACAAGAGAAATAAACATTTTGAGCTGCAAACCATCAAGAATTGTTTAAGTGTATACCAGGGACTCAAAAAGAAATCTCAATACTTTGGGGAACTAAGAAAAATACTCTGAGTCAGTCCTTGTTGTAAGTATCTGCACATAAGCTAAATATATAGTCACGTGGTAATATGTGCTATGAATTATAAAACTTTTAGGAACTTAAAGAAAAAAATTAAGGAATAAACTTTACCAGTATAATGCAGGTAAGAAGGTAGAACATGTTAGACTTAGGAGTCTGAATTTTTATACTATGTAATGTTATTATTTTCTAGAGTACAGTAGAATTTCTCATTTTTACAGAATCAAATCTTGCAATAGAGGGAGAATTAGAATCTATTGTTGGAATGACCAAGTTAAAATAAGTGAGAAATCATAACTGGAAGTATAAACACCACTAGTTTTCTTTCTTAGAATTTTGTTTTAAATGCAATACCTCTGCTAGATTCCTGTGCTCACACTGGATCATATCTGGCAAAAGCACCATATGAAAAATGACTATAGCAAACTTAATTATCTTCCTTAATTACTCAGAGATCTGCAGCAGCAAGAATATCTCACATGGGCCCATTTTATTTCTCCTTCACAATACAGTGTGTAACCAGGTTTTTGTTGGATAGAAAGAAAATGAGCAGAATTGTAAACAAAAGTCACTAACAAAGAGCAAAACCGGTCACTCTTATGACCAAGAGCCTTGCATCCAGAATGGCTATTCTTTTTAGAAAAGCCAGTTTCTGACATCTGTGTTCACAAGAAGTTCTCCTTTTATTGCCCTGGATTAAGTTTCTGCTTCTCTATCTAATCCACAAATCAAGTAGAGATACACAAACAGGTAACCTCAAATGCTATAGATAATAGGTATCATAGAAAAATTAATAACAATTCCTGAAAAATGTGGCATTTATTTTTGCAGCCATGACCCATCTCTGTCTGGTTCTATCTTCTGAGATTCATTGTCATAGTAAATTAATCTTTAGAGTGTCAGACTGTGATTAGCAACAGAGACACATTTTACAGACTGGATCCTTAAAACTCTGCCTGCCCTGTTGCTACAGAAAGTTTGGTCGAAATATCAGTAGTTATAATAGTTATAATCTTAACATTAGGAAAATCGTCATAAAAATAAACATATCTCCTTGAAAACCATGATTTGACCAAAATTTTACATCTAGAAGAGTTTAATTGTTCCAAACAATCTATAAGGTTTAATAACTTACGATAGATGTGACCAGAAGGTTTGTAAAGGGGCAGGGGACTGCCTGCCTAACGAATTAGCTTATACTTGCATGTTTGTTGATGAATAATTTTTACCATTTAGGATAGTATTTGAAAGGTCACAATGTAAGACGATATTCTTGTCCTATTAGTTTAAAATATCAAATACTATGAATATTCTTAAAATGTCATTAAGCTTAAAAAATGCAACACATATCCTAAGAATCCTATTCACTAAAATGTGTTATACATAACAGAAGATAGTGAGAAAGAATTCAGAAGATTTAAGATGTATAGAGTAAGCCAAAACAAGTGGCATTATAAATCTCATTGATCTCTTAACAACATCTGTGGTTTGTATGATTGGTTGTGTATTCAGAGACCTCCTGAAATTTAGTAGATGGATATAAACATTTTACTCTGCTAGTAAGAACAACAAATTATTGGAGATAAGTTTGTTTTGGGTCTTCCTTTAGTCGTTAGTTTTGTTTAAGAGGCTCAAAATAGAACCTTTATATTTGAGAAAGAAAAATGAAACTTTTAAGTAGCCCATGGGAAAGATTTGAATGAGGAACTTATTCCTAAATCTATAACTAGGCCAATGGGTTTAATGAGTGATGTAATATATTTAACCTCTATTTTCATTTGTGTGTTATTAGGAAGGAACACATAGTCAACTGCCTATGATATTTTTGTATGAAGAATTGTAAACTTCCAAAGAACCCTTCCTATTTATCTTTGTTCATAGAATGAGACAGCTGCTCAGAATGAAGAATAAGATTTGGAATCTGTAGATTAACCACTTAAGTCTCTTGCTAGGCATTAACATTTAAAATGCAAAACACAGGAATATTAACACATGATCACTGAAAGAAAACTGTCTGTGCCACTGGGAGATAGCTGTGCTTTATGTAGCACTGCTTAAATTATGTGCAAAAGAAGTCAGCCTCATGTTGCTGACACCAATCCTTTGCAAAACCTGCAGATATAAAAGTTACGAAGTAAATTATAGCACTAATAAAGTTAACCTGGTAGAGACCAAAGTGGCATATGCAGGAAAGAAAAAAAGCAAACAGAAACAGTTCATGCTGTTATAATTGCTACAATTTCATTGGCAATTTAAATAAAATAATTCAAATTGCTGCAATTAACACACACATAGAATTCAAAGGATAGTGGGTGACCTCACACAAAACACACTGTGGAATCAGACCTCCTCCAAAGAATTAACCTTCACAAATCGTTTGCTTTCAGAGAATGCCTGGCGTCCTGCTCTGCAAAGGGTATCAGCACAGGAAGAGCAAGCCCCCAAAACAAGAATGCCCATCATCAGCGCGTGTTGTCTCCTAGTTTATTTCATCCATATGAATGCACAGAGATTGTCTGTGTTACATTCACGAACATCCTGGCTGAAGTTGGGGTTTTGCTTTTTCTGCATGGGTAACCCCCTGCAGTTTAGAAAGAACCTGTCAGCAAGAACTGAATGCTGCTGCATTGCTGAGAAGTGAGTCTGATTCTCGTTGACAGAGATTCTTTTACTTGACTGAGAGGGCACGAGACCATCTTGGCTGTGGCTTAGGTCTGGATAAAGGGCTCTTTTCTCCGATGTGTTAGAGTATAGGATCCGCAAATTGTTATCTGTGATATGGAGGAAATAGGTACAGTGTTTCTTCAGTCTCCTGAAAACAAATTTTAGACATATTACCCGGGACACATGGGAAGCATTTTCTTTTGTTAGGTCAATCTTATATAAGTGTAGAACCAACAGTATCAAGAATGATGATTTGTAGTCAAAATCTATTTAAAAATAAAGTTGGATGAATTTAATATAAGTGAGAGATGACCCATGCAATACCTTGTTCTAAGGTCAAGATTTGAGTAGAAAGGTAAACCCTATGAACAAGTAGCTAATATCAAAGGGCTTACAGGCATTGTGTGTGTGTGTGTGTGTGTGTGTGTGTGTGTGTGTGTGTGTGTGCGCGCGCGTGCACGCACGCACACACGCACCCACAGCATGCATGCACACATGTATTTGTGTGTGTGTGTGGTTCTGGGGATTGAATACAGAAGCATTTTATCCCTGAGATATACCCCAGCCCTTTTTTATTTTAATTATTTTTTAAAGGGTCTCACTAGGTTGCTAAAAATCTTGATACAGTATTGAGGCTGTCCTCATACCTGCAATCCTCCTGGTTCAGCCTCCCAAGCATTGGAAATACGGGTACAGGACACCACACCAAACTAAAAAAATGTTTATCATCTATAACATAAGACTTTTTAACCCCTTAAATTGAATGTTGCTACTTTGAGATAAAAAAGATTTCACCTATGGATGCTATACAACACAAAGGCACAAAAAAATACTAAATTACTACCTGCCCCTCATATTTGCCTTAAAAATTATTTTTCTACTAGTTATGTGTTTGTGCAGTGTATTACTAATTTATCTTGATGCATTCTTCATCAGTCAATTTTTTTTAATGTTTTATGCAAAATTTAATTTGTGTCATGTTTATTATGTAATCATCAATGGAAAGATAAAAGAATTGTGATAAAAATAATTAAAGGAGAGCGTATAACTGCATCAGCTGCAAAAATGGTAATTGTGGTGGAGAAGGAACTGAATCTCTCTGCAATTTACTCATGTACATGATATTCTCTAAAGGAGGACAGAAATAAACAAAAGCTAGATCCAGAAGTCACTGGAAGGATAAAATTGGGAGAAGTGTAAAATAAAACCAGGAGAACCAAGAAACAAATATAAGTTGCTGGTGAAATTCAAATCTAACTAAATCTAGTCAGAAAAAATAAATAAATAAATAAATAAATAAATAAATAAATAAATAAGTATTGGCAAACTAAAAGAACAGAAGCAAAATTCGAAACTAAGAAATGGAAAGTCAGAATTCTTGAATATAAAACATGTGTATGCAAATCAGTTGATATTAAAGCACGTTCACTTTGAAATAAGTGCTCCTTAAAAGGCTGCCAAAATCAGATTCTTAAATGGTTATCTGAACATTAGTTGAAACAGCTTAAATGGTACATGCTCAGGAATAACAAATTTTAGTAATTTATTCCCAAAGTGACCTTTTTCAGGCCATAATAAATCATCCATATATAGTGTCTTTTTCTATGAACCTTCCATTTAAAAAAGGCAAAAAATGAAAGTACTGCTGAGAGCATGAGGCAGTCACCAGCTCCAATAAGGAAACTGAAATTGGAGCATGTAAGCAAAATCTAACTCCCGGGCTGAAATTTATCTTTGAAGAAAGTATATATACTGTCACTACCCTCAGTCCTTCTTCACACTCCATATTTCTTTTATTTCTGTGGATGATCAGGAAAAGAAAAGGAGTCATTGCTTTTGCTGTTTGCATTCAAATGATAAATAAGAAAAGAAGTTTTAAATAAATGAAGAAAATGATTATTGATGATTCTGTTTGTCTCTTGAAACAGAAGCTCAAGGGACTGTCTTAAAATATTCAGTATGACTCTTATTTGAAAATGAACCGTTCAAATGAAAGTTCTCGCAATTGTAATGTTAATGATGACTTTGTTTTTTATATCCTTTCTCTTTTTAACAAAAATTTAAACCTACTTAGCTAAATTCTATCTAAATTCAAGGCTGAGTTTTTCTTGGAGGTGGGTGGGTACTGGGGGTTGAACCCAAGGCCTTCTACCTCTGAGCTATACCCTTTGTCCTATTTTATTTTTTACTTGGAAGCAGGGTCTCACTAAGTTGTGGAGATACTCATTAAATTACTGAGGCTGGCCAGAAACCTACAATCCTTCTGTTTCAGCCTCCTAAGTACCAGGATTTCAGGCATGTGCCACATACCAAACCCAGCTAAGACTTTGCATTTCTAATAATCATCCCAGGTAATGCCAATGTTGCTGATCTGGGAATCACTTTTGAAGAACAAGGGAAAAAATAATAAAAAGTCTTTGATTTTACTAAACCATCTATTTAAAAGATAACTGTCAATAAAATGCGTCACTTCTTCCAATATTACTACTTAACAGAAATTCATCTTTTAATTCATGGTATGCTCTGTGATAGTTAATGGAAATTGGTCTTAAATTTTTCCTACCTTATAAATTATCTTTGTCCATGTAAAGAAATACAACTAACATGAATTGCATATCAAGTATCATATGTTTATTCCTAGTATAATCTACAGATGATGAAAATGGCATCAGAGAAGCCACACGACAGAGAACTAAAGACTCAGTGACATTTTCATGTCCTCTGCTCAAAGAATGAATTTGGGGACTCCAATAATGCTCTTTCAAAAATTCAGTATGTCATTACTGGTTTGAAGTACCAGGACAACAATCTTATATAGAAATATACATAGAGATTTTAAAAACACATGTGGATTAAAGTTCAGGGATGCAGAAATACTCTGGTGATCTATGGACATACAAAACTTAGAAGTTCTGCTGACAAAGATGTAAGCCCACCAGGGTGCATCTCAGACTCCTGCAAGCCTTGGGCGATATTCCAGAGGTTAAGTATGTAGCTGACCTAAGGCCAAGTATCTATGTATCTATAACACCTACAACTCAGCTCTTACCCATTTTTTTTTTTTTTTTTTTTTGTGTGTGTGTGTGTGTGGTACTGGGAATGGAACCCTTCTACCTCCGGGCTACACTCCCAGACCTATTTTATATTTTATTTGGAAACAGGGTCTCTTAAATCACTGCGGCTAGTTTCGAACCTGTGTGATCCTCCTGTCTCCGCCTCCCAAGCGAGGGGATTACAAGCATGAGCCACCATGCCTGGCTAGCTCTTACCCATTTTAAATGACCATACAACACATCTATGAGGAAACAATTTATTTCCACAAATATTACTTTGAAAAAACAAAACTTTTTAAAATTAAAAAATAGGCCGGGTGTGGTGGCGCATGCTTGTAATCCCTGCGCTTGTGAGGCTGAGACAGGAGGATTGCACAGGTTCGAAGCCAGCCTCAGCTACTTAGTGAGGCTCTCAGCAACTTAGTAAGACCTTGTTTCCAAATAAAATATAGAATAGGTCTGGGAGTATAGCCCAGAGGTAGAAAGCCTCTGGGTTCCACCCCCAGTACCACCAAAAAAAAAAAAAAAAAAAATACCAATAGTGCAGCACTATTACCTACTAAGGCTGAAATTTTAAAGAAAAATAACTTTGAAAATAATCTGGATCCTTATTGTAGCATTCATTATAATTTGTTCCAGCTTAATTATTGCATGTTGTTGTTTATAAATTATGTGAGCTTTTCTTACAAGATTGAATTATCTGCTTTTAAATTAAGAAGAACAAAGATGGAATATGGGAGAGTTATATATCTGATGTAAATTTATGTTTTTAATTTAGGTCATATGTAAGTACAAAAATATATAAGCACAATTGCTTATAGAGAAAAAATAAAATATAGCAATATAACAATTGTTTCATCAATGTGTAGTTTAAACAAGAAATAAAACCAAATTTTTAATTAATGAGTTTTAAATTTCAACTGAATAATACTTAAAAACTCCCAGAATGGAAAAGACTACCTTCTACCATCATTCTCTAATTATAAAATAATGATACAAAATAAATGAGAATGATACTTTTTAGCTTTATAGAATCATAAATATAGTGATGATTTGATGATTTATTCTACATTAAATGTGTTGATGTATGAAATTCTAAAAAAAATCAAGTTTAAAAAGATTCTATGTAATATGTAGTTTGAAGAGTCCTTTTTCTAAAGGAATAATGGGCACAAAACACTGCTAAAATAATAGTATATCAGTAAATGTGTAACAAAAATAATAAAAGATCTTGAGCTGAAATATGGATTTTTATTATCTTTATGAAATGCTGGGTATATCTGAAACCATCCTGTGGGAAGTAGTACTCAGATCACAAAAGATCACATAACACCAGGTAGCCAATAAACAACAATTTATTGACATATAGTTCTCTGGTAGTGTGCATTATTAAAAAAAAAAAAAAAAAAAAAAGAATGAGCTATGCTCCCTACCTCTTGACTAGAAGGAATTTTTGCCTTGATCAGGCATATTGTATGCAGTCAAGCAAAACAGCAAAATATTTCTCAAAATCCATTTATGACAACTTGAATAGAGACTGCAAAAGAGAGAAAATCCAAGATTCAACATGAACTAGGTGCACTAGGAGAAATAGAAGGTGAAGAGGACATTTTTCTACTTGACCTGAGAAACTACTGCTCAGAGAGAATGGTTAAGAAAACTGGAAGAACAAAGGTGTCAAGATGGTAAAAGTAACCTTTACGTAGCTCTAGAGAGAAATATCAGAGGATTTAGAATAAAAGTATTCAGTAACCTACTATATTTCTTGTTAATATTTTATTTTCTTTAAGGCATATACTTCAGAAATCCCTTACATGAAATGAAAAAAGGAGTTCTGCTTTTTTTGAACAATGCATCTCTCAAAGCATTGCTTATGCATTATTTAACCTTTTCTTATTTGTTCATATATTGAATAATGATTAGGCAATCACTTAAAAGGAAGAGTTAGAGTTTAATAAAACATTCAGTGCTTCATATATTAATGCACATCTAAAGAACAAATAACTAACTTCAATTCAAAAAATAATGTGAAATGTGGATATCAAACCAACAGGATTTTGTTCCTTGAGAAATATATTTGAGGTAGTGAATTATCTTAATCTAGCCATTTTAATCTGATTCCTTTTATTTTGGGCCTTTTTATGCAAGTGATCAGAATTGTGTGATGCAAAGTTGGCTGTTCCTAGTTAGAATCCAGTAAAAACTTTTTGGACTTTATTTTAGCCAGCGACAAATCCAACTGAAATGGTTATGCTTTGCTTTCTCCATGTGTACCTATTACATTCCTCCCCAGGTTTCTAAAATTTATAATAATGAAGTCTTATAATTATCAGACATTCATATTGTATAAGGTGCCAAATTTTAAAATAATCCTGCCAGAGCTAATTGATCACTATACAATGTAAATGGCAAAGGAGTAAAGAGTGAGTCAAAGGAGAGAGAAATTAATCTTTCCAGTTTAAAAGAATATTGAATCTATATTACTGAAATTAGAATACAAAACAGTTGATTCCAGAGCAACTACTGAGTCCACTCTGAGCCAAAGGTAATAAATTTTCAAATAAAATTTCACTATCTAATGAGAAGGTGTCATTCATTGTACAATACAATAAGCAGTTTATTAAGTAGAGCCTTGGGTATTTTTCCTTGGGTGACCTAGGAAGGAAATGGGAAAGGAGATAGGAGTCAGATAAGTACAAGGTACAATGCTATATACATTCTAATAACTATAAGCCATGTAGCAAAACATGTTTGCTGATCTATATATAAAACAAATAATGATCATACTGCATCAACTAACAAGTTATAAAATGACCCCTGAAGAGCTCACTTAATGTTTGGAGGTGATGTAATTGAATTATGAGGGCTGTAATCCCAGAAGTGGATAAATCCATTGTAATGGGCTTACTGGGTGGTACCTTGTAGGCCAGTAGGACAGCGCTGTAGGTAGGTCCCTGAGGATGAGACCTTAGGGATTATATAAAGGATCCCACCTTCCCCTGCTCTCTCTCTTTTGCTTCTGGACTTCATGATGTGAATACAATCCATGTGCTCTCCCTCAGCCATGCCCTGAGAACCGCAGTCCCCAGCTTCACATGGATTGAGATGAAACTGTAAGAAAATATATCTTCTTTCCTCTAAGCTATGTGGTCAGATCTTTAGATTATAGCTGCAAGAATGCTAATGGCTTTAAACTTGATTTGCATGATACAGTCTAAGTAGAGCCTTTGTTTCAATTTGAGTTAGGCAGAAGAGATATGTTCATAAAGCACCACCTTTTGTTTTCATATATTTATTTTATTTTATTTATTCATATTTACTTATTTATTTTGTGGTTCTGGGAATCTAACACAGGACTTTGGGAATTCTAGGCAAGACTATACTACTGAGCCACATCCCTAGTTCTAACATATTTTTTCTAAATGATGGAAGTGCAACTGGCTATTAACGGTGCTAAAAATTTTTTTCACTGAAACTTATGATCCTCTGAAAGAAATGGATTTATCAGCTAGTGTATTACCAGGCACTATTCTGTCAATAAAACAACCAAGTTTCAATAGTTTTTTTTGGTTTATCTCCATGTTTAGAGATCCATATATCTATACCATCGCCATTGCTTCTACCACAGGCCAATACATGTCAAATGTTCTATAACATGCTTACTGGGCCTGCTATGATCTTTGTATTCATTTTTACTTTGTAATCCTAGTTAAAATTTTCAAATTCAAATCTGATTGTGTCTTTCACCTCCATTTGTTGCTCATAACATTAGCACATTCTGCAGCCTATGAACCTCTCTATTTTATGCTCTACCATCCAGGCTTGAACTTGTATCATTCTTAGACTTCATGCTCCAAGCATACAAGGCTTTATTCAAGTCTTTGAATGCCCTTGCCCTCTTTCACTTCTAGATTTTGCACAGGCTCTCCCTCAGTCTACAATGATCTCTTCATTGCCCCACTCTCTATTGACTTATTTCCTGTTCCTCTTTCAGAGTGAAATTCAAGTCTTACTTTTCTAGTAGGCCACTCTGTGACCAATTGGAAATTTTTTTCTTCCAAAGCACCAATCTCAGAATAGATTAAAATGTGCCTTAATCTGAGTTTTAAATTTTTTGTTTATGAAATATAAAACAACACTGAAAAGCACAAAAAACTAAATGGATAGCTTAATGATTTATCCCAAAATGATCACTCGTGTACAGACTACACAGGAGGTAGAATTTTGCTTGCAACAAGTCATGTCCCTAAGACCACAGTTCTTATTCAAGGTACGTACCTTGGAGTATATTCAGTTCTAACACATGGGATAACAAAAACATGAAATAAATGTGGTCCAATATCTAGGAGCCAATCTTCAGGGGCACATATTTTAAAATAAAGTTAAGTGATTCAAATAAATATTCGAGGAATTTTTTTTTTTTTTTTTTTTTTTTGTGTGTGTGTATGTGTGTGTGTGGTACTGGGGTTTCTGGAAGCCCTTCTACCTCTGGGCTACGCTCCCAGACCTATTTTTTATATTTTTATTTGGAAACAGGGTCTCTTAAGCCAGCGAGGCTGGCTTCGAACCTGCGCGATCCTCCTGTCTCTGCCTCCCAAGCATGGGAATCACAAGTGTGTGCCACCACGCCCGGCATATCAAGGTATTTTTAAATATAACCAAAACAGGTGGAGCAAAGCAATGATTTTCAAGGTGGTCTCCAGAACCCTTGGGCTGCAACAGAGCCAATCTTTTTCTAATATACACCCATGCATATTAGGTGTTTTAAATGTCAAATCTGAATTGTAGTTTCGTTTGAAAAAAATTAGTGAATCGAAGAGGCCTTACAATTATTGGACTAGAATATGAACTGCATTCTCTTTTTATTTTAATTTTTTTTAGGTTTTTATAGTTTACTGGTACTGGTGATTGAACCCAGGAGCATTCTACCTCCGAACTACACTCATAGCCCTATTTTTTATTATTTATTTTGAAACAAGGTCTCTGTAAGTTGCAGAGGCCTCACTAAGTAGCTGCGACTGGCCATAAACCTACCATCCTCCTGTCTCAGCCTCCCAAGTACTGGGATTGTAAACTGTAAACATGTACCACCATGTCTGGCTTACATTCTCTTTTTAAACTAAAAAGAAAATGTTATTAAATACAAGTCTGCAGTCTACATCTATAAAACTTTAGACTTTGGATGACATAACTTCTGTTCTTAATCATCTTTATATTCCCAGAGCATAATAAAGTTTAAAAAATTACAAGAAATGAATGAATGCACACATAGATGATATAATAGAAAATAGTCATTTTATGTCTTCCAGAATCACTTCTTTAGAAAAAAGGAGTCAGTGCGAGGCAGCACAAATGTTAACAATTTTTGAAAGAAGCCTTTTAAAAAATAATGTCATTAGAACATGGTGATGCATGCCTGTAATCACAGTACTTGGAGGCTGAAGTTGGAGAATCACAGGTCTGAAGCCAGCCTCCATAACTTAGTGGGGCCCTCCACAACTTACTGAGAACCTCTTTTCAGATAAAAAAAATAAAATAATGCTGGGGTATGACTCAGAAGTAGAATGTCCCTGGGTTCAATCCCCAGTAACACAAACTAACTAAATAAATAGTCAATAAAAGAATATAACAATTTTATCCCCCAAAAGTAAGCACTTCTGACACTATCTTTTCCAATAATATTAAAAAAGCCAAACTGGAAAAAATGTTCTATATATTCATTTGAGGTAATATATTCACTCTAGCATATTCTCTATTTATTTATCTCTACATAAACAGCAGTGAAATATCTACTGTTTGCTAGCTGCTTAACTTTTGTGAGTATAGCATAATTATAAGTGAATTGATAAGTAATGAAAACATTAAGTGTTGTGTAAAGATTATGACTCCAGTGCCTAGTAGGGCAATTAAATTTGATGTTTGTTACTCTGTCTCACAGAGAATAATGATATGGTTTCCCCTGTGATTATGTAAATAGCTGATTGATAACAATGAAGAAGTGGTTATAAGGCCAATTCTACTCATTACTAAATATGTGACTAAGCATTTCATTTTACAATTAAGGTGATTGGTAACAAACACTATAATAGAGTATAGATGAGATCAATGTTGGAACCTAATGAGTGTAACATGCTAATTTTTTTAGGTTTCCAAAAACAAAACATGTTTAATAGATCATAATGTTTTTTTTTTTATAATCTCTTGTTCTTTAGAAGCTAGCAAACTATCTTCTATAATGTTTCTCATTCAATATTACATCCACAGAATGTAATGGTCTTGAAACTAGTCAATGTGGATCATAAGAAAATTTCTCTGTAGTCCATAAATGAGCGCCTCTTTGGAGCACATTATCTAAATACTCTTGAAAAAAATACTTAACTGAGAGGAAGAAATGAGCAGCATGAAGAATTAGTATTTGTAAGTTGTACTTTATTATCAACACATTTGCCTAAGACCAAAATTAAATAATAATATGCAATATAGCCAACTTTTTCCAGGATATAAAGATATATAAAAGCCAGTTAGAGTAATACAGTACACATTCAATGAATATATATTTAGAGTTGTTTTCATTTATTTTAACTTTTCTTGTAGTAATAGTTGATAGATGAATATTGTGTCTTTAAAATGAATTTTACCAGATATTCAAATGTTTCAGGTCTGCTTTTATTTTTACATTTGACTCAATAGAGACAAAATGGCAGCCATTAGCATGTCTATGAATGATGCAAATGAACAGTGATAAATCAGAGAACCTTGGGATCACATCTGGCTTCCCCGATAGGCAGCCCAGATATTTACTAAAGCAATGAGAAAGGTAGAGCATCACAATCATTTTTGAAAAAAAAAATTGCTTTATAAAAGATAAAAAGTTAGCTAAAACAAGAAATTTCAAAATTGTTTTAGTCCTAGTATTATGTGATAATTATGTACTGTTTTGTTTTTAATTTCAACTGACTGAAAGAGACTAGATACCAAAAGTTACTGAGTGTCTTAAAGGTTTTAAGACCTTGATTTTAGGTTAAGATAAAGAGCTGCGTTGGATTAAGGCATAATAATAAATTAATTATTATTAATTTAATAATAAATTTTACTCCACATAGGAAAATGATGAAATAGTTTCTAAATTACAGTCTTTTTTTTAATAAGGTTGGTAGAAGGATTCATTGACATTTGGACATACAATGCCTCCATCTTAGAACACAAGGCTTTGTTGAGAGTAAAACACAGAAGACATAGTAGAATAGATATGTTATGGGTCATATCACATTATTTTATTGCTTGGAACAAAATATGGTTAAATATTATAAAAAGTGCTTCAAATAGAATTTATTGGGTTTTTTTTGTTGTTGTTTGTTTGTTTTTGGTGGTTCTGGGGTTCTTTGAAACCCTCTACTTCCGGGCTACATTCCCGATAGTCTTTTTTTTTTTTTTTTTTTTTTTTTTTTTTGCGGGTCTGGGGATGGAACGCAGAGGCATTTTACCTCCGAGCTACACCCCCTGCCCAATTTTTTATTCTTTATTTTGAAACAGGGTCTCACGGAGTTGCGAAGGGCCTCACTAAGAAGCTGAGGCTGTCCGCGAACTGCGATCCTCCAGTCTCAGCCTCCCAAATGCTGGATTACAAGTGAGCGCCACCACGCCCGGCTTTAGGTATTAGTCTTAATCAGTATGGGCAAATCTTTAGAAGTTGGAGTGAGTTAAATATCTGCATGACTCAATTTACATCTTGATGGAATATTCAATTATAAAGATTGTTTTGCCCAACAATCTCACTGCTATAATATACAACAACTGATTGCATAAATTAAAAGAGAATAAATTTATTTGCTTACAGTGTTTGGAGATTTCAGACGAGATCGGGCACGTTCAGGGTGGTATGGCCGTAGATGTGTTTGGAGATTTCAGAGGTTCATTCTATGTCAGGACAGATCTGCAGAGCTTAGGGCATGACAAAAAACAGAAAGGGAAAAGGAGAGCTAGGATTCTGCTGTTACATTAAGAAAGCTTGAAGTAAGATACAGCACAGGGGGATGAGAAAATTTATATAATCCCCAATGCCTGAGGGACCCCTTCTTGGCAACCAAGCTCTAGAGGGACATTTTAAAGCCCAATCATTACAAAGACCAATAATTTTTTGTTTAAGTTTTAAAGATTTTAATCAAAATATAATTAGTACAACTGAAATAATGTGGGGGAAGGAAGGCCTGGAAAGAGAGAATTTACATAGTAAGAATACACAAGGCTGAGAATAGAGTTCAAGAGGAACATTTGTATTTGAATAATGAGAAGAAAAAGGCTAGCAAGAACTCCAGGTAGGAAAGAACATAAATATAGAGGAGAACATGGTGTCATAAATACCAAACTTAAAAACAGAAAAAGGGTAAATTTTTTGTTATTTTATTCATTGGTATTATAGAACAAAATCTTTAGAATGTCAATGCTTGCAACAAATTATTATTTTTTTACATATTAGTCTATGAATCAGCAAGGACAGTGATGCCTCATGGTTTTGGGCAAATTGAATTTTTCCCCATTTATAAATTGAATTTAGATGTCATCCATGTATCTACTTATACTTCCCCTGACCACCACTAACTAGGAATATTTTTCTCACAGCACATGGAAAAAGCTAAGCCATTCTTAAAAGATCTGATATACAAGGACCCATGGCCAAAAATGGAAAGTGTTGAGAGATAAAAGAATCAGATTCAGAATTGCACAATGTGCAATTTAGTACAGTCTTATAGACAGAAGGGTGTTCTGGACACTAGCAAGGAAGGAGAATCCTCACAGCTGAATGCAGAGGAAAGGGATATATTTGGTAGGTTAGACAAAGCTGGGCTGTGGCCAACCAGAATATACTAAGCCTTTTTTAGAAACTAAGAACAAGTCAAATTTCAGTTAAAAAACAGTCTTGAGCTGATAAGGAAGTTCTGCTGACTACTTAATTACTTTGTTTGCCTTACAGGACTTGTAATGCATGTCCAGGTCACTTGAGGGCAAGATGGCAGTCCTGACCAAGGTGGCTGTAGTAATGTCAAGGTGGATCCTTACACGAACCTATCTTAAGCCTTTGCTTATTCCATGTCCAACAACATTCTCTTGGCTAAAGCAAGTCATGTCGAGGGATCAGCAGTATCTACTACTTCAAATCCAGGAATGGAGACTTTGCAAAGTTATTTGAAAAAGGACGTAGATTTATAATTCCATAATATAAACACAACGAAGAATTGACAAATATACTCCAATCCACAGCAGCAGAAGACTTTAGCCAATTGTCACAGATCAAGCAAGGGAAGAACTAGATGGGGTAGTGCTCACTGTTTGTGTAACTACTGACTTTTTCCAAATACGGTGATTTGAGACAAGGAGAGTCTCCTATAGTATAGATTATCATTTTGTAGAGAAATAAAACTTCCTGGAGTACTTTTCAAAATGCTTATGCATAAAATCAGATCAAGCAAATCAAAATGTTTGAAGCTAAAATACAGGCTTTTGTTTCTTATTCTTACAGTGTTTTAGGTAATTCTAATGTATAGAAATGGTTTTACAGAAGTAACATTCTTCACTTTGTAGGGGATATTAGAATATGAATAACTATTGTGTCACTTTACAGTATAATTTCAATTTTATGTGTGTGTGTATATATATATATATATGTTATGTGTGTAATATGGTAGTGCATATACGTAATGCTTATAACATATATAGATACATTAAAAGGGAGAGAAATAGATAGGAATACTACACATGGTCATTTCTGGATGATGGGTTTTTAAATGTTTGTTATTTCAATATTTGTACTTGTTTGTATTTTCTAAATTTTCTTTACAGAAAGGTACTACTTCTACAATCTGGAAAAATAAGAAAATAATATTAGATTGAAGTTCAGGCTATAGTGATGTCCATAGTGAAAGCTGAAAAATACTGGAGAATCCTCCAAACAGACTAGTCTTCTGGAAAGAAAGTGAAAATTATGTGTTTTGGAAATCTGGGGGAAAAAAGAGACTGAAACTCGACTATTTTCTGTAAGTGGTCAGCATGTTCTAAAATACCATGATATGGGATAAAATGTACTTTCCCTAGAATCTAAATGATTTCAACCTAGAAATTTTTTATAAAAGTCCGACTATACTCTGAAATATCAGGTGAAAATAAGATTGAGAATAAGTTAGTGACAGTTCAGTGTCCAATACGCATTCATCTCCTCTGCCTTTCATGAAACTTGATATGTTAAAATTGATCCTTTCATACTATGAAATGGGATAATTTTTCATCTCAGTTTGATCTTATCAGCCATCCACTGCCTCTCTACTTGGTGATAAAAATAAAACATACTACTCCAATGGAGGGAAAAATAAAGAAAACTGAAATAAAATGGCAAAGAGAGAAAAGTAACAACTGCCAAGAGTTTAGATATATAAATATGCAAATGTAATATATCCCAGGCTTTAACTTAGTTGATTTGTTGGACCTTCAGAAAAGATATGGGCAAATTTATGGCCCATTTTCTCCTGTCTTTCTAAAAAATTATTTTGTTTCTGAGCACTGAAAGAAGAAGACTGCTTACACCCTTGTAAATAAATGTGCCTGTGGTTTGTGAGATCTAGGCACATATGTTTCAAGCATAAATGTTTTCTACTGAGAACTCTATAGAAAACCTATTATTGAAAATTAGATGATTTCATGCCTCATAAGTTTAATACTAACTGGCAGAAGTCAAAAGGAATTAACTTTTTTGCATCTGTGTCACAACTCCAAAACATTGTGCCAAACATCCCAGTTTTTCAAAATTGACTGCGTGAATATCCCAAGTGTAGTTAATACATGCACTCAGCTCTTAATAACCTCCATTTGTGATTTTATTTTTGCTGTAGTTATTATTATTATCATTAAATATGGGACAAATAGATGCCCTTTTGACTATAAAAAATATGCTACACTTCTAAAGTTACTCTAGTGGCTTTATATAAATCTAGTGTTGCAACAGGGAGTTTAATACAACCCTAAACTTATTTCCATAAGAATATTAAAATTACCAAAGAAAATAAAACTTATGATTACAAAGACACAATCACTAAAGAAAAGACTTTAAGCAATGTGTTTTCTTTCAAAAGAAATTCTGAATGCTTATAGTTTAATTAAAACAAAGTTTAGTGGCTGGCCTATTCATGTAATGGCAGAAATAAAGTAGCATATAAATTCTTGGCTTCAGTTCTGGTTATTGAGCTGCTTTCTCTCCCTTATCCACAGACAAGGTTGGGAGCCTAGTCATATCATTATCCTCTGTGGGTCACCTCATGACCATTGCTCATTAAACATAATGACCTTTCCCTTACGTGTAACTCATCAACCTGAAGACACCCAAGGACCTTATGCCCAAATTGGAGTTTTAGTTCTGCCCTAAGAGTTCTTCAACCATGGTAGACCTCAAGGGAAAGAACTACAGCAAATGTGCTCAGCATGCAGTCATCCTGCACTGGTCATAAAACAGGAGAAATAGTCCTTCTCCCACTTGAAAACTCAAAGGGACACCAAATTATTTTTATATTAGTGTAGTGAAAGCACCAGTTATAAGGTAGCACCACCCACAGAATGAGTGGCAAAAAAGTTTCCCTGAAAAGAGGAACTCTTTTAACACTGTTTGTGGGAGTGCACACTAGGTCAGCCACTATGGAAATCTGTGTGGAGATTCCTAAGAAAGCTGGGAATAGATCCACCATACAATCCAGCTCTACCGCTCCTGGGTATTTTTTCAAAAGGGTTGAATTCAGAGAACTATAGCAACATATGCATACCTACGTTCATAACAGCACAATTCATAATAGCCAAAACACGGAACTAACCCAGGTCTCCATCAACAGATGAATGGATTGCAAAACTCTGGGAAATACACACAATGGAATTCTACTCAGCCATAAAGAAGAACAAAATCATATCATTTGCAAGAAGATGGAAAGTCCTGGAGAGCATTATGTTAAGTGAGATCAGCCAAGCACAGAAGGAGAAGGTACATATGTTTCCTCTAATATGCCCAAACTAGAAAACACAGAGGATACCAGTGGTACTCTAGATAATGGAGGGGAAATACCGGCAAAGCTTGAATGGAAAGACAGAAGAGGAGGAAGGCTGATCTTGATTGATGAGGGTCTACATCCGAATATGTGTAAAATTATGAATATGACATGGTTATCCTGGACAATCATTGGTGGGAGGGGGGAAGGGAAAACGGGATGGGGGGGGGGCGAGGGCACCAAGTAGAGTTTAAATGTATACCATTTTATGTTCAATAAAAAATTAAAAAAAAAAAGTTTCCCTGGCCCCAGGAACATAAAAACTAAGTTCATTCTCACTCCGAAGGAACAATGAACTTCTTCAGTTTTCCCTTTAGCATAGGGAGAGTCACTTACCATTTCTTTAGATTAGTACCACCTATTGAGCAGACTATTTTTATTCAGGGTACACAGATACCATTAGTTTTTACTTCCTAGAAAAAGTGAACAACAAAGATCAGAAATCTGAGTCAAAATAAAGTAGTGTCTGCATGCAAAATAAAGTAGTGTCTGTATGAAGAAAAACATTTCAAGCATTCACATCTGATTTCAAACAAGAGAATGGCTTTCCCCCCTCATGGTGCTCATGGAAATGCTTGTGCTCATTAGCCATATGGGGAAAGACCAATTGCAACCTGTAGCTTTGTTAGAAGAAGTCACTGTCCATTGCATTCAAGCAAGTCAACTCTTTTTTTTTTTAAAGATTCTAAAAAGAAAAATCCCACAAACACGTATGGCATCTAAGATACTGTATTTTTAGTATATTGATTTTTAGAATAGCTATTTAATGATATCTAATGAATTGTAATCATTACCATAGATTTAATCTTATTTTTTTTAAAAGCATCTGTTTGGGGCTTTGAAGTAAAAGCAAATATTTTTTCAAACCTTTTCTCCCCATAATTGAAATGTTATTTACCTCTTCCTAACAGAGTGAGCTATCTGTATGGAATGGTATTTTAAAGGTAATGCTGGATTTTCATCTGCTCTATTCTGGCTGTGAATATTTCTTGATGCCCTCTTCTTTTTTCTTAGATGTCATAAAAGGGCAAACTCAAATATCTAGGGTTTTCATATAAAATGTCATTCATCACATGCCTATATCCATGTGTTTATTGTAAATCATTATTGGAAGAGGTCTTAGAATACCTGGAGACTAATTCATATGTGGTATTAAGTCTAAAAGAAAGCTAGCATGTTAGCTACATAGAAAGAGCTATGGCTTGTATAAGCATGATTTATAATATTTTATTCATTTTTCTCTTTCTAAATTTCTGCTACATTTTTTAATGAGTAAGGACATTTACTTTAAAAATCTATTTCTTTAAATTTCCATGAAGAAAAAAAAAACTATTGATAGCTTTCCATGAGGCAATAGATTATATTTGGAAGGACCAATTTGATGCTAGCCATTTGATCTCTGAGTGGCATCTATTCCAGAAGGAGGTTTAATTATACATCTGACTCCCACTCACCCATTTGGCAGAGTTTCATTTGATTTTTATTAAACATAAGACTTGAAAACATGAGATATAGCTTTATCTTTCATTCTTTTTTATCCACCAAAGAAAGTAGAGTTTGGAAGCTAAAAGTTGAAATTCTTATAGATATAATTTCTTGTTCCTTCTTGCTTTAGAGATGATTTCTTCATTCCACAAGGGAAAAGGTTTTTTTTCTTTCTCAATACTTTACTGAGATCTTCTCGCCCTCATTCCACATCTTATGTTATAGAGTGAGAAAAGTGTGTTACAAATATTTTGTCATTACTAAGAACTTTCCCAACATTCCCCATTGAAGTTACAACCTTAATAGACTCCTTTGAAGTGGTAACCTTGGATTTAGAAATACATGGTGATAAGATGGAGAGCTCATGATCAAAATTCTCTCCCAACTTCAGGATGGAATCATTCATTCAATAAGCATTTGAATATAACAAGATTAATAATACCCTAAAACTTTCTGATATACTTGGAATCTAGTGCTGATTTTGTCACTCTGTATATGGGCAATATAGTGAAAATCACTGGAACTCTATAAGCCTCTGTTTCCTTATCTTTAAGGTGGACACAATGATAGTAATATTTTCCTAGGATGATTGGGAGAATCAAATGAGATAAAACATGCAAAGCACTTAGCCTAGTGACAAACAATAAAAAGAAGAGACGTGTTCTGGATAGTGTACCTTTCTAAACAGGAACAAAAAAGTGAACAAGTTGGTGCTTTTAAAGGTTCACGGTCTGGAGAGATACAGACAAGAAGACAAACTTAGCGCATGAAGTTATGGGGGACACAAAAATTTCTCTGAGAGCGTGGACAGGGAAAAAACTTCAGTCCTCAAAAAAAGAGGTAGACAACAAAAAATCTAAATTGATATTCAACTGGGAGTGGTAGCGCACGCTTGTAATCCCCGCGCTTGGGAGGCGAGACAGGAAGATCGCGCAGGTTCAAAGTCAGCTGCGCTGGCTTAGGAGACCCTGTTTCCAAATAAAAAAATATAAAATAGGTCTGGGAGTGTAGCTCAGAGGTAGAAGGGCTTCCAGGAACCCCAGTACCACCAAAAAAAAAAAAAAAATTGATATTCAAAATTTGGGTGAGTTTGGTTTAACTATTCTAAGGAAGAGTCAAATATCTAATACATGTAAAGGACAGGGGACTTGCATGGCATTTGGATGTATTAACCTAATTGTCATGTTTAGCATGCTTTATCTCTCTCTCCCTTCCCTCAGTGACACTTTATTAGTAGATGTTTATTCTTCATTCTAGTTTCATAGTATATTTGAAAGTATTGAAGAGTTCATTTCTTGTTTTATAAAGTATAAACATTTTCTTACTAGCTATTTGGAATCAGTCTGGGTAGTACATTTTCTATCAGAAATAACTATTCAGATCTTATAAATTTAGTTTTCAACTATCACTCTTGCTTATAAAAAGTTACACATCCAAAGTCAAATTACCCCTTACCTTTCATCCTCATCACATTCATACAAACTCATGCTTACACTAGAATTAAACATGCAAAGCTAAAGTTATTTATGTTAATAAAAACAAAATATAAATCCATGTGATAGAAAGTGTATTTTATATTTTCAGCAGACTTTATGACTAAAAATCACATACACATAAATCAAAACTATATTACATAACTAAGTTTCTCAGAAGAGTCTTTAAAATACTATGGAGATCCATTCCTAGTTTTCTAAGAAATCTCCACGCTGATCTCCATAGCAGCTAAGCTAGTTTGCACTCCCACCAACAGTGTAGAAGAGTTTCTATTTCTCCACATCCTCACCAACATTTGTTGTTATTTGATTTCTTTATGATTGCCATTCTGATTGGGGTTAGATGGAATGTCAGGGTAGTTTTCACTTGTATCTCCCTGATTGCTAATGATGTTGAGCCTCACGAGAGAGCCTTACTAAGTAGCTGAGTACTAATCCTCTCGAGTGATTTTTTTTGTGTGTGTGTGGGGGGGGGGGGTTGGGGATGGAACCCAGAGGTATTTGACCTCTGAGCTACACCCATGCCCAATTTTTTTATTCTTTATTTTGAAACAGGATCTCACTGAGTTGCAGAGGGCCTCACTAAGTAGTAGCTGAGGCTGTCCACGAACCGCGATCCTCCAGTCTCAGCCTCCTGAATGCTGGGATTACAAGCGTGCGCCACCATGCCCGGCTTCAAGTGATTTTATTTAGCCACCAATCTCTGGTTTAAACCTATCCTATCTACTCATTTGTTCATCAAACATTTGCAGAGATGCTAGGGAATACATCTGTGAGGGGAAAAAAATACTCCTGCCCTCTTGGACTTGACGTTTTAGTAGAGGATACTAGCTACTAGCTATACTAGAATGTAAAATATATAATGTATTAGACAGAAAGTGAAATAAAAAGTATTGAGGGATGCCGGGCGTGGTGGCGCACGCTTGTAATCCCAGAGTTTGGGAGCCAGAGACAGGAGGATCGCGCAGGTCCGAAGCCAGCCTCGCTGGCTTAAGAGACCCTGTTTCCAAATAAAAAGTATAAAATAGGTTTGGGAGTGTAGCCTGGAGGTAGAAGGGCTTCCACGAACCCCAGTACCACCACCACCAAAAAAAAAAAAATTATTTTTGAGGGAGCTGTTTCATTTTAGAAGTGACATATGAGTAAAGAGGGAGATTGGAAACCATACAGGAAATAAATGGAGAACCATATGGATACTTGAAGAAAGAGCTTTCTAAGTTGAAATAACAGTGAATGCAGAGAAGAAGAATTAAGGAGTAGAAGAAAAGATGAAGGAGGAGGTGAAGATTAAGCAAATAGTGAGTATGCAAAGGACTTTCTAAGAACATTTACTCTGAAAGAGATGGTAAGCTACTGGTGGCTTGAAAGTTTGCTCCTCCACAACCCATATAGCAATTTATTTGCCATACTAACAATATTAAGATGTGGGACCTTTAAGAGTCCATCCTCATCATTAGACAACTGTGGTTATCATGAGAGTGCATTCATTATCCCAGGAATGGATCCATTGCCTTTTTTCTTTCATTGTTCTTCCATGGGATATCTTCCTTAATAGTATGATGTAGCAATAATGCCCTTACCCTTGCCTGATGAGGCTCCTTGATCTTGGACTGCCTAAGCTCTTGAAATGTGAGCCAATAAATTCTATTCATTATAAGATCCCTAACATTTGGTATTTTGTTTCAGCAACAAAAAAACAGACTAAGACAGAATCCAAGGGGAGTTATGTTCGTACAGAGGCAATGCAATCTCACACTTCAACAAAACTACTTTTTGTTCTGAATATAAGCTAAGACAAGAACATACAATATCCTATAGTTATAATGCTCTATAAGGTACTGGAAAAGATTTTGTATACTAGAAAAATTATTCAAGAACTAAATATTTTAGGTATAGAGAAAAGAAAGGTAAAAATTAGATAAAAAAAGAAGACTAAGAAGAAATAACCAAAAGAGTAGAAGGTAAACTAGTAGTGTGTATATAATCTTGAAAGCTATGCATTTAATGAGAGATGTAAGTGATCAGCTGTGCCAAATATGGATAATGAGTCAAGTACAAGGAAGATCAGAACTGAGTTCCTGATTTAGCAATGGTGAAGCTATTTGTGACATAGTTTCAGTAGAGGAACAGAAGTAAAAGTTTTATCAAATGGGTTAAAAGGATAATCTGAGAGAGTGAAAATACACAACTCTTATAATCATTTCTTCAAAAAAGTTAAGAAAAATGTTTCAGTTAGCATTTTTACTGCTTTTACCTTAAGAACTTAATGACGACAACTTAGAGGAAGGAAATTTACTTGCTTACAGTTCTGGAGATTTCATGGGTTCAGTCTATGAGAGGTCAGGTGAAGGATGTGGAGCTCAGGATATGGCATAGGGAGGAGAGAAAGCAAGGGAGATGGAGAGACGGGGGCGGGAAGGGAGAGAGAGAGGGGATATGTTTTCAAGATATTTGCTCTCACATCATGGAGGCAAGAAGCTAGATACCTTTTCTAGTAAGGAAAAAAGCAACCATATATAATTCCTAAGGCCACACCCCCAGGGATCTCTCTTCAAGAACCAAGCCCTACCATGGCTGCCTTGTCTCCTTGAGGTCTATGGGGTCATTCTAAATCCAAACCATAGAAGAGAGAAATGGTAAAGTATTTGTAGATTACATGCATTTTAAAAGAAGTGTTGGCTCACATCTATAATCTCAGTACTTGGGAGGCTGAGACAAAAGGATTGCAGATTTGATGTCAGACTCAGCAATTTACTGAGAGCCTCAAAAACTTTTCAAGGCACTGTTTCAAAATAAAAACACGAAAAAGGGCTGAGAGTATAGCTGAAAGGCTAGACCACCCCTGGAATTTGAAGCTACAATGTCCTTGGGTTCTATACCCAGTGCTCCCCCCCAGAAAGATAGAGTTAAAAGAGTTTTTAATATTGAGAAAGAGTTAAAAAGAGTTTGCAATATTGGAGAAATAGTTTTTGTTTATGTTAGAAAAATGTAGAAGAGAGTGGTGGAGGAAATGAGAAGAAATTAATACTCAAGAGAGAGGGAAAATGGGAGAGCAATCACTTAACTTTATCAAAGGAGATAAAAAGAAATGTGTAGGTTGAGGGGTTGGCATTTTTCAGAGCACAGACAGTTCAACCAGAGTATTAGGAAATTGACATATATGGAAAGCTACAAGTAGAAGGAGTTTGCTGCAGTTTTCTTTTGGTTAACTAAAATTTCACAGTGAAAAAGGAAGCAAGATATTAAGCTGAGATTAAATTTGAAGGAATGTTTATTAATAGTTTGAGAAAACAAATATTATGAAGAACTTGTCACAACCTGTTTCAAAATAAAAACTGGAGAGGGCTAAGGTTGTAGGTCAAAGGTATAGCACCCCTGGATTCAATCCCCAGTACCACAAAATAAACAAATAAACCAACAAGCTAGTTTATGGTCTTTTTGTCATATAAGGATATAAGAAATCAGTAGTATGACACTCAAAAGAGTATCCATACCAGAAGCCAACTCTGCTACCCTTCTGATCTTAGATTCACAGCCTCTATAAGTGTAAGAAATAAATTTCTGTTTCTTTAAAGCCACTTTTCCTAGGGTACTTTACCATATCAGCTTGACTAAGACACTGTGCATCTCTGATCAGTCTGATGATATAAACTAATGATCTGTGAACCATGCTGAGTTTCAGCTCAATGAAGAGTGGCACTGCTATTATCAAAGTTTTCAGGCATTGTGGAGATAGAGTCATAGTCATCATGGCCTCCCTACTCTATTAAGACTAAGTAGAGCAGGAAGAGAGGAATGTGAAGACAGAGGAAGGTTTCAGATTTTCAAGTATCTTGTCTATCACACTGAGGAGTTTGACATAAATCAAAACCTAGCAAGGAGCCACTAAAAGTATTTAATCTGGGTAATAAAATGATGGGCTATGTTTTAGAAAAATCTCACAGAAGTGGGACAAAGTAGTGGAGCTGGTTCATGCTGACTCTTTGCATTCATGGATTAGACACTTGCTGTTGTCTAATTGGAGCAGCCTCGATGGTTTCTGACCCGAAATAATTTGGGGTTTTTTTTGAGGCATGAACTTGAATCTCATGTCATATAGGCCAGAGTAGAAACAACTGAAAGGTAGTCTGTAGTCGTTCAGTAAATGTGTCCCAGTTCAGTATCTTCACATCAAATTTCCATACTTCCAGTATTAGCACCTGCCCAAATCACATCACAGCTACAATAATGCAATGCTTTCACTGATGTTTTCCCCAATTCTGATTACTCTTTGGGCCTATCCTATTTTCCACATGTCTATCAGTTTTCCTATAATTGTATAAAACCTAGAATATGTGTAACCTTGCAATTTGCATTGTACCTTATAGCTTTAAATAATTCATAATTTCATTGTCTAATTTTTCACACTAAAAATCCTTAATTAGAAAGTAATGATACAAAATTTAGAAAATTTTAGAAACATTTAGTAATTAATAAGAAATTAATAACTAATCAAAACAAGAATTCATAGTCTTTTGTGTGTTGGGGGAGGTAAATATTTTCTTTCCCAGTTTGCATTTTGGTTTTATAATGACTGTATTATTCAAAATGTTGTAATATTTTATGTAGTTGAATTTATCAATACTTATGAAAATGAATCATTGATATTTGAATTTACTTGTATTTAGTTATGCTACTGTTCACCAGATACTATTTTGTGAATATATATGGGTGGCACTGAGGATTGAACCCAAGGGCATTCTACCTTTGAGCTAAACCCCTAGGCCTATTTTTTTATTTGTTATTTTGAAACAGGGTCTCACTAAGTTGCTTAGGACCTCATTAAGTAGCTGAGGCTGGTCACAAACCTGCCATCCTCCTGCTCAGGCTCCCAAGTACTGGGATTACAAGCATGTGCCATCATGCCCAGCTTTTATAATTTATTTTGAAAGAGTCCTGCTAAGTTGTCCAGGATTCCCTTGAACATGTGGTCCTCCTGTATCAGCCATTAAAGTACTGGGATTATAAGTATGATTACCACATCCAGTAAACATAGTTCAAGCTGAGTATGATCTCCAACAAATTCTCCATTCATTTGGGCCTGTAAACTTGGTTAAAAATAGTATTCTCTTGAAAAGATTCAAGTAAATTTTCAATAAAGGGAACTTTGATCAAGTTGAAACATGTAGTTGATGGCTGCATATAATACTGGGAAAAACATAGCAACAATTCCAAAATTTTTAAAAACAGGACATGTTACTCAAGCAGAACAGTGAGAAGCACCTTCCTCTGCAGCCACAGATCAGATGCAGTACAATTCATTCTACCCAGTAAATCTATATGGATTTGAAAAGCCCTTCTTGGCCTGGGAATGTACTAAAAGTACAAGGAATTTTTGCAATTTAATCAAGTGGTATATAAGACTAAGAGACACTACTGCAGCAGTCAGGAGATCAACATTTGAGTCCTAATGTATCTGTTAACCATTACTAAGAACATGAGAAGTCCATTATTAGTATTTTCATCTTGTGTCTATGAGTAATAATATTTGTTCGTTTCATCTGAAAGAATTGCTTTGATTATCAAAAGTTATGATATATATGAAAGCATGCTAAAAAGTATACAATTGTACATAGATATAAAAATTATATATTTTTTACTTGTCTGGTCACATGACCTTTGAATGACACTGAGGAAAAAGGATGGAAAAGAGGAGCTGAGGTCATGATTATTTAGATAAGAAATTTTTAAAGGAGAAATAGTTAAGTTTTTATTATTTCACTAGAATTTAATACAATACTATGAAGAACTTCCATCATGTACAAGACATTGTGATGATCTTAATAGAAAATACATGCTAATTAGATAAATACGTTGTATTGAAAGAAGCTTAAGAACTAAATGATAGAAATGGTGTGCAACCAGAAAAGGGCAAACAAATTTTCTGAGACATTAGCACAGGCATGGAGAAATTTTCATCAGAGTTGGGTAGATGAACAAGCCAAATATGAGAAGTAGGAAAGGGAGAGGGAATGAAGTGGGAATTGAAGAAGGGCTAGCTGAGTTATGTGTATATGTGTGCCTTTACCATTTTGTACCCCATTAAAATGTATGACTACAATGCACCAATAAAAAATTTAAAAAGAGTTTGAAAAATGGAGAAAGAGCAAACACTCTTTAGTGTAAACCAAGCCATTAGAATGTGCTAATACACTGAGAAGATGAACAAGAGAAGATGAGGATACCTTCAATGCACAAGAGAAATGAAGGGAAAAATGAAAAGCTCCTAAACATTTTGTTGTGCACTTTTCTAATGGCCCAGCACAATGCTAACACTTTGGTCAAACTATTTTAATTTTAAAGCCTTTTTAAATTGTTTTTATTGGTGCATTATAGTCATACATCTTAATGGGATACAAGATGGTGGTGACACACATGCACACATCACCCAATTAGCCATTACCTAATTCCCATCCCGTCCCTCCCCATCCCTCCTTCTCATGTTTGACATGGTGATTGACACTGATATGTTAGACTCAATGGACCAAACTTTATTTTTTATTTATTTATTTTTTTTATTTCTGGTGGTACTGGGGTTCCTGGAAACCCTTCTACTTCCGGGCTACACTCCCAGACCTACTTTTTTTTTATATTTTTATTTGGAAACAGGGTCTCCTAAACCAGCACGGCTGGCTTCGAACCTGCGTGATCCTCCTGTCTCCGCCTCCCTAGCGCGGGGATGACAAGTGTGCGCCACCACGCCCGGCTCAATGGACCAAACTTTATAACTAAGCACGTTGGGGAGGTTTGGCATCTCTCCTCTTCCTCGAAAATGTTTGGTGCCAAAACATTCAAATTAGATGTCACTTTGTTCAAATTGACATTGAGCTCAATAAAAAGTTTTCTTCACACTGTTATTTAATAAAACATTTAAGGATAAACGAAAAAATAACTTGTGAAGAGAATATTAGAGAAATAAAATTGAAAATAATTTTCAAAAATTCTATTTCCTTAAAATCATTGAAGGATTCCTTGGAATTTACTTCTGATTATTTCATATACATACTGGAATTATAGACAAAATACAAAATGTTTATTTTTAATATCAGTTTCTAATAGTCTTTTCACTTTATACTGATTTTTATGAGCAACATCAAATTCTTCCTAGTAAACAGTTTAATCCAAGCCTCAAAAACTAAAATCATTTAAAATGAATGAGAATATCATAATAAATCAGAGATTAGCCAGTCAGATAAAGGGGAGGATAATATGTTTTTACTTCTATGTGGAAGGTAGGAAAAAATTGGGAAAACAAAGATTTTAGATAAATGAAGAAAAACACCAGTGGAATAGGGACGAGAGACATGAGGAGGAAGATCGTGAAGATAAAGAGGAAATCTGATGATGGAAACAATTCAAATAATCATTTGTTCATACATAAAATTATGTATATCAATGTAAATATTATATATGAGGTATAAGTGAAAAGTGGGAGGAACCAGAAAGGGAATACACAGCAAATGCTGTGTGCATGTATGTTTCTGTCACTCTGAACCTCACTGTAACATATAATTATACATAATTATATAATTATTGGTGCAACTGTAATGCACTAATAAATATATACAAAATGGCTTAATTTCATTACACTTACAATTGGTACCTATTTTACTAAAAATGTTATTATGTGACCAGATCTCCATTATTCAACAATTTAGACTTTAATTATTCAAAACAAAGCTTTTCATTTCCACATCTAAAATTGTCTCTGACATAATCTTTCAGTATCATCCAGAGGAAGTCATACTACAATAACAAATAATCCTCAAGTTTCAGTGGTTGAAGCAGTAAATAATAACTTTGCACCCATACTACCTGTGCACCAAAACTTAGCTGGAGCTCTGCTCCATATCACTCTCTTTGTGGGACACAGTTTAATACAATAGCCACTTTTTGGCACATGCCTAGTCATTGTAAAAGAAAGAAAGAGTGTACAGAAGGTATCTTTTGGCAATTATATGTGTGGTCCTGACTTGCAACTATATTTTATTGTTGGAATAAGTGCAGTTTAGGGTTGTTTCACATATTTTATCAGTCTTCTCAGAAAGTTTTTCTAATAAAATTTGCATATATTTTAACATACTAACATGAAATAATTTATTCCCTAACTTTACTTGTGAAAATGTAGAATTATATTTATTTCTAAAAAGTTTATTTCTTATTCTTTTTTTGAACTAGTGGTTTTAGCCATGAAACATGTCATCTAGCATGAACTATATTTCCATCCTGGGGTCACACCCTTAACATATTAATTTGTATACAAGGAGTATATTTCCTAAAATTTTCTAGAAAAGAAATTATTCCTCAGAGCCAAATGAGTTCAATTTTCATCCAAGCTTCAAAGCCAATACTTCAATCATTTTAATCTCAAATTTAAGCTCTAGCATTATCTTCTTGATGATAACTCTTGAGATGCCAATATTTTTAAAAATGTTAAGTTTATAATAAAAATTTGAACTTTTTCCATGAACTAGATTAAAATAATTAAGAGATTTGATATACATTTTTAATCTTATAAGATAAGAAATATCATAGTTATTGCACAGATATGAAGATAGTAGTAAAATCAGAAATTCCATAATGGTGAGTTGACTTAATGGTCAAGTAGAATGTAATTAGTAAGAAGTAAAATCTCAACTTAGTCTGAAAATATTTTTCTAATTCCAACATGCTCAAATTTTATAAAATGTCTCCTCTTTCTCTCTCTCTCTCTCTCTCTCTCTCTCTCTCTCTCTCTCTCTCTCTTATTCTCTTTCTTTATCAGACTCTTAAGGTAAAAAAGATAATACCATAGCTTCTATGAATATTTCCCTAGTGTATAATGCATGGCAGATATATCAGAGATATATCAGAAGACATATTCACTCATGTGTTAGAAGTGATGAAGTAGAGTCTGCACCAAGGACAAGAGAGCCAGAGACAGAATGGTCAGTTGTCTGAACAGTCAGAAAAAGCTTTGCAAACAACACACAGAGAGACTTAAATGATGAACAGATGTTCACCCTTTGAGAACTGAACTGTGGCAGAATGATGAACTACTAGTCATCTTATACTTGCTTCTATTTGGCTTATATAAGTATAATGAAATGTCATAAGGATCTCTAATTTTGGATATCTGACTACCCAGTTTTTACACTGCTCTGACTTTATTAGAGGCAACTGGAAAAGTGATATCAAAATTATAAAACACTTTCCTGAAAGTGTTATGATTTTGTTCTCTTTATGGATGCGTAAAATTCAATTTTATGTATCAGATAGATGAGCAGAGACTCCAGGGGAGTGACTGGGGGTGATTAAATAAGGGGGGAATGAAGTTATAAAGAATGCAATAGTAGAAATAATGCTATGCATGTATACAAAATTACTGAATTCAACCTCAAAGACAAGCAGGGTGAAGTTGGGGGGAGAATCTGGTGGTAAGGGCACTAAAAGTTATGTGTATGTCTTTTTCTCACCCTATACTTTAATATGTAAAATTACAGTGCACCAATTTTTTTTAAAAGTTAGAAAAATTAAATCACAAGCCACAATACTTATTGATATTTTACCTGAACTTTCCCATTCAGATCCTGCCTATGAAGTATCAGGGTAAAGCCTTTCAGTGCTGCAACCACAGTAGACCAAAGGTAGAATAGTTGATCTTACAGGAAATGACCAAGAGTGGGGAAAGTCACAGTGATGAGTCTACAATATTATCACACAGAAAACAAGAGACAAGCCATAAAAGGATCTTGTTTTGGATCAATCAAGTCCAAAGGTCAGCTGCAGGCTCAAAAACAATACACAAAGACAGGGGAAAAAATACCAGTATAGTGAAAAGTATAAAATGGTGAAAACAATATAAGAAACATTCTGAGCAGTCTTGAACAGAACCAAAATGTCATTAAAATTGTGCTCAGTGCTAAGGACTATAATGAACTGGCTGAAGGTTAGAGAAATTGCTTGAACAACTTTCTAAAACATGTATTAATCTAGCACATATCTTAGTGTTAAAAAATCATTTTTGGTATATAAAGCAAAAGACAGAATTTGTTAAAAGAATACTGAAGCTGGGTGTAATGGCACACGCTTGTAATCTCCGTGCTTGGGAGGCGGAGACAGGAGGATCGTGCTGGTCCGAAGCCAGTCTCGCTGGTTTAAGAGAACCTGTTTCCAGATAAAAATATAAAATAGGTCTGGGAGTGTAGCCCGGAGGTAGAATGGCTTCCAGGAAACCCAGTACCACAAAAAAGAAGAAGAAGGAAGAGGGGGAGGGGGAGGGGGAGGGGGAGGAGACTGAAGAAGTTAGTACAATCAAAGGAAGTGTTGAATAATTAAGACTCAAGATAAAGAGGAAGCAGACAGACTGAGAGACCATGAAGACCCACTCATGGCCCATTTTTCTAGAGTACTACATTTCCCTTGTCAGAGCTCCATGGTTCAAGTGTCTTCCCTTGGATCAATAAACTATGGTCAGTAAAACCAGCTTCATATAAGTGAGTTGTAGAATGGGTGTGGGCTAAATCACTCAAGAAGGGCTACCGCACATTAAATAAATGCTAATTAAATAAAATGTGAAAGTAAATTTTTATTGTAGTTATCAGCCACATCTTAGCTCAACAGCAAACTAAGTAAAGTAACTATTAGTCCACAACCTCTTGAATGACTGAAAATAAACCAGTAGATTTCCCTTACTTCTTGCCTTTTTAAGGTCAAGGTTTGCTTAATGACTCTGAATAAAGGTAGCCTGTGGCAAAAGTCTAAACTATTTGTCTAGTAGCACAATGGTATTTAAAGATATCTGGCTTCTGTGGATTTTAAAGACTATTACACACAGAAAACTTAATATTTGTTGGGTAATTTAAAAAATAAATAAATGCTTTCTCTGATAACTCACAATTACTAAAGATTTCTGAACACAGAAGACTCTATTACTGAACATTCATTATAAGTGGTAAATACAACTCTATCAAGACAATTTCATGATGGTTGTCATAAAATCAAATAAAGCCCTTATGTGCAGGGATCTACATATTCCTAAATGAGAGAGTATATCGACTGAGGAAAAGTTGTGTTTTTCAACGCCCAATAGTTCTCTTGAGTCATAGGTTAGGATGCTGATCTATAGAGCAAGCAATCATTATAAAGTCAATTGCATGACAGTTTTATTCCTTATTATTATATTTCCCTTTGCCTGGGGCCTTATTCTACAAATAATTCTTGTAGAAAATCCAATAAGATTATTAGTTCTTTATACTTCCTTTACATGGCTGTAGTATACATTTGTACTTTATCATCAGATGACCCTCAGGCACAGGAACTTTTGTAGCATAACACAATAAATAGTGACCAGAATAAGCTAAAGCCTACAGGGCATAACCAGCATAAACTTAATAAATACTTAAAATATTTTTATTCTTTTTATATTTATTTATTTATTTATTTATTTATTTATTGCTTTTGGACAATCTCTTGTGTTGCAGTTTAATTTTATTCAAAGACCCTAATGAAAATAGCAATTTTCTTTGCAATACGAGAATCACCAGGCTGAAATCAAAGGAAAACAAACTCAGAGCTCAAAGCTTGGGTATTTATCAACTACCCATAAACCTTATACTCACTCAAGGTTAAAGTTTTCTGACTGGGAAAACCCCTTCTTTTTAAACTTCTTACAAAACTGACTTAAATAACAGAATTAACTTTAGCGAGACACTTTCATTTCAAATGCATTGTGCTTATCCACAGTGAAGACAGCAAGCAGTTGACTAAGTTTTTTTCTCTGACCTCATTCCTGCTCTTTTGAGTGTCTTCAAAGTTAGTTTTCCCATGAAAGATGGGAAGCTTGATAATTGTGTAACAACAGGGAGTAGAATACTTACCCCAGAAGATATTTCTTAAAAAAATGCTTTAGTCATCCTCCTCATTAAAATGGGCATTTTTAAAAACTTGAAAATTGAAGGTGTTAGCCTATTAAAATCTTTGATAGGTCTTATAACCCAGCATTTCCCAAACATGTTGATCATGGAATCCCTTCTTACAGAACATGTATTGAGAAACAAAATACATGGGTTGAATAATGTCATTGTGGAATATTAGGAATTCAAATGGTATTGTTTCTGGAAGATCTTTGATGTCAATCAGTGAGATAAATTTTAGAACTAATGACTAAGGTTATAGGCCCTTTCCCCACCACCATCACTAAAACCACCTCACTGGTACCTCATGACTCAGAAAGAAACACAATCTCAATTGACCAGGTGTGGGTACAAGTGAAATAAAATGGCCTTAATATCCTGTTTCAGAGTCTACAGGATAAGAATGCTCTTCATTGTAAAACAGAAAAGCAGTATTTGCAAATTGATAAAGTAAAAAGGAAGTCCAAAAGGATGTGTGATCAATTTAAGTACTGTGATCCAAGTTGGAGGCCACAGTCGGGGTCCATCTAAGACATTAACAGAGAAAAATACTTTTAAAAAGAAGAAAAATAGAGGAGGTGCAAAAAGAGGAAGAAAAGAAGAAGGGCTGAGAGGGAAATAAGAAAAAGATAAATCAAAACCTCCACTCTGAGAAAACTTTTATCATTTTGAACTTACAAATAAGCATAAATGTTTTGGAGACTGAGCATTTGGAACATTAAAAAATAAAAAAAATTAAAGCCATTTTATTCCCCAGCATTGTTATGGGTTCTTTCTCACCAGGAGAACTCAGTCCTGAAGTTCATTAACACTATCGAAGATTTGGAACACTACTGAGGCTGGAGAAACCACTTCCACCCTGTAGTGATAATTACCCAGTAAGGAGGTTAATTTACATGTGGATCATATTAACAATGATAGCTTGAAGAAGAGCTTTTAGTCAGTCAAACATTTTTTTTTTCTTTTTTGTGGTACTGGAGATTAAACCCAAGGCATTCTACCTTTAATCTATACTCCAAATCTTTTTTATTTAATTATTTATTTTGAAACAGAGTCTTACTAAGTTGATGAAGCTAGACTCGAAACTGGGAACCTCCTGTGTCAACCTCTCAAGTTCTGGGATTATAACACTTGGCCATATACAAAGGAGTGACATCAAAACGTTATACCCCCTATATTTTAGATCATTTAGAATCACATAGAATCCTGCCCATTATCACACTTCATATTCTATGAGGTAACCAAATAAAAGGATATTTGGAGTAAAATAATGATCTGAAAAATGATGTCTGCTAGGACTTAAATTGTGTTCCTGATCATGACTTTAGGCCCTTGGCGATGGCTCCATTGGAATCATGAGACTCCTGCCCCACTGGCTTTTGCTTTGTCTCTGGAACTCAGTGTTAGGGAGTCCATTGCAGCATGTGTGTCAAATACATGCTCTTGGTTATAAACTGAAGAGGCTGTTTCTGGAGGCAAAAAGAGTACTGACTGAAGACAGTCACAAAAGATACTTTAGACTATATAGAGATTTATATTTTCTATGAGGCCTGCTCTATTATGCTGGATCATACTTCACTTTTTATTTTGCCAATGACAAAATTCATCATAACCTTAACCAATATGCCTCCCTGGGCACTTGGACAAATATACTTCTATTGTCATTATTTATTGTATAATATATAACTATGTATGAGATACTATGCTAAGAAAACTATGTAAAGCCTGGCGTGGTGGTGCACGCTTGTAATCCCCCTGCTTAGGAGGCGGAGACAGGAGGATCGTGCTGGTTCAAAGCCAGGCTCGCTGGCTTAAGAGACCCTGTTTCCAAATAAAAATATAAAAATAGGCACTGGGCGTGGTGGTGCGTGCTTGTAATCCCCGAGCTTGAGAAGCGGAGACATCACGCAGGTTCGAAGCCAGCTGCTCTGGCTTCAGAGACCCTGTTTCCAAATAAAAATATAAAATAGGTCTGGGAGTGTAACCTGGGGGCAGAAGGACTTCTAGGAACCCCAGTACCACCAAAAAATAAAATAAAATAAAATAAAATAAAATAAAATAAAATAAAAATAGGTCTGGGAGTGTAGCCCGGAGGTAGAAGGATTTCCAGGAACCCTATTACCACCAAGAAAGAAAGAAAGAAAGAAAGAAAGAAAGAAAGAAAGAAAGAAAGAAAGAAAGAAAGAAAGAAAGAAAGAAAGAAAGAAAGAAGGAAAGGTAGAACTGTGTAAGTTTTATTTAATATTTATAACCTTTTAAGATAAGTACTAGTTTTATCCCTTTTTTTACAGATGAGAAAACTATCTCTGAAATTTATGTTAACTGCCTGAGTTCATGTAGTTTATCAAATCCAGGTTCTCTTGCTTTAAAACTTGACATCATAATTGCTATACTCATATCCTGTACAAAAATAAATATAGTATCTAGGGACCATTTGAATATGGACTACAGGGGAAAAAAAGACACATTGTCATGATTCTTGCCTAAAGTTACTCACAACTTAATTAAGTAATCAAACTATATACAAAAAGTAATATACCATGTGTACATGTTAGGGTACTTGAGAGATGACTATAGTCCAAATTATAGTAATCCAGATAACAATAATTGTTTCAATATAATGGATACTTAGCTAAGTTTTCAAGGTGAATATATCTTAAAAGTTGAATCTGTTTCACATTTAAGAGCCAAGGCAGGGGGAATAAGACACATCTGGACAATGTTATTGAGATACCAGCCACTTATCATGTAATGACAAACATCTCATATCCCAATTCAATATCTTGGGGAAAAACATATGCTCTTCAAAATATTTGAACTAATGAGGACCTTGCATTTTCAAGATCCAGCTCCAAATTTTCTCTTCTTACTTTTTTGTTTTCTTTGTTGAGAGCATTTTTTTAATCATAGCTTTGACATCTGACAAGGCCCCAACCTATCTGCCTGGTCCTCATCTTCCTCTTCCAACCATCAACACAAAATAAGGCACAAGTACAAGTCTGCAACACAGGATTATGACTCATGGTGAAGAGATTATACCATCAGACCACAGAGAAAATAAATCACACACAGTTGATTCTCATTATGCATGGCAGTAATCTATAATGCCTGCACAAACACAGAATTATCAATACTGGACCATTACTCCCAGGGGTAAAGGTTAGATTTTTGTGAGCAACTAGTTACAGCATTTCATCTTATAATTAATACATAACTTTGTTTTGTGCATGTTTCTGTTTTAAAAACACCTTATTTAATATACAGTTGGTTCACTAACATTGCACTCATAGCCAGCAGCACTATAATAACTAATGACTGATTTAAATTTATCTAAGTCATATATTTTCTCTGTAAGGCATATCCCAGTCTTTTGTGTTTGGGAATTCTAGATAACATTATTTTGACACTATGCTTGGGGGCTATTTTAAGCAGAATTTTTTTTAAGGATTAAATAGATGGCACAAAATCTTCTGCAAAAAGGATACTTACAATATGAAGGTTGAAATAAGAAAGCAAAACATTGTTGTGTCTGTTGACCTCAAGGTGGCACCAGACATCCAATGACCCTTTTTTTTTTTTTTTTTTTTCCTTCTCTGTACAGGTCCACACATGATTGCAAGAGCACTGCCAGATGTGAGGTTACAAATAAACCTTACCAAGTAGGTAAATTAACAAATGCAGAATCCTCCCTTAGTAAAGGATCACCTGTGTTAGACACCCCCTTACTTAAAACGGCCAAGAGTTCTTTCTCTTGTTGCCATCCCTCTTTTCCCACTCTAAGCATTATGCCATCTTGCTGGTTTCATTCCTTTCAGCTTCTCAATTTATTTTTCCATCATTTTCTCATATTGCCATCTTTGATCTAAATTCTTATCAGTCTACTATGAAAAGGAATATGCCTAAAATTACCCTTCAAGATATAGAGCCAGCATTGAATACAAGGTTATGTTCTTTTTTATATATATTTACTTTGTTTCCTAGAGCTGCAGGAACAAAGCTTCAAGAATGCAGTGACTTAGAACAGCTCAGCCTTTTTGTGTTGCAGTTTGGATGCTAGAAACCAAAATCAAGCTGTTGAGAGGAACATGCTCCCTCTAAAACCTGCAGAGAAGAATATTTTCTAGCATTTTCCTCACTTCTTGTGGTCTCCCAGCAATCTTTGTCATTCCTTGGCTAGCAACTGCAACACTTCAACCTGTTGTTACATGGAGTTCTCCCCATGTGTCTCTTCTTGTAAGAACACCAGTTATATTGGATTAAGGGCCAACTACTCTAGAACGGCCTTTTCATACGTAAAGTTATGAAACAAAGGAACTGGGGATGAGACTTAAACATATTTTTATGGCTGACACAATGCAAACCATGTCACAGATTATAGCAGCTGTTGTAGCACCAGCAGCAGCAGTAACAATACAAACTATATAAACATGCCCAATCCATCCAATGCAGGTATGGTTTTAAATATCATTATTCTCCCTCTATTATGATTGTAATCACAATTTTGCAATGTGTCTCTGGGTAAGTTATTCAATCTTTTAAAATTATAATTACACTATCTTAAAAACTGGCTTTAAAGTTCACATGAATAATATGTATGTGCTGCTTAGAAAAATACCTGGTATTTAATGAGTGTCTAATCAATGGGCTTATTATCTTCACTAATGTAACAAATATACATGTATAATATATTTTGTCTATGTATATACATATGTGCTTCTGTAGTATACACTGATTAATTTATTATTTCCTATAAGTGTGTGGTACTGGGGTTCCTGGAAATCCTTCTACCTCCGGGCTACACTCCCAGACATATTTTTATATATATTTTTTATTTGGAAACAGGGTCTCTTAAGCCAGTGCGGCTGGCTTTGAATCTGCACAATGGATCCTCCTGTTTCTGCCTCCCAAGCGCGGGATTACAAGCAGGCACCACCACACCCGGCATACCATCATATAGATTTAACAGTATTTTTTATATTGGTATCCAGATGTTTAAAAAGAAAGTCAAGAAATTTGGACTTATCACTAAGATAGCAAAGAAAGCAAATAAGAAAGTTCTTATCCCTCTCAATGCAGAAGTTGAAGCAAAGGTTTTAAATGCCAGGAAGCTAGAGAAGATAGGTATACAGAGACACAGGGAAGGGTGTATACATTACTCCCCTTCCAATGGACCAAGACATTGTAGCCCTGGAATCAGACCAAATAAATTCAGAAAAGCTAACTGCTCTTTCCAGGGAAAATGAGCTTGACTACTGGGCCTTCAGTAAGTTCCCACTGACCATGATAAAAATCTATGTTTACTATGGATGTCAAGGGCACAAATACAAGGTCAAACAGGTTCTAAAGAAGCTCTTTGACATCTGTGTGGCCATGGTCAGTACTGCCAAAAGCCCGAGTGCACAACGAACCTGCTGCAGATGTGGCCCGGCCACAGGCCCAAACTGCCAGTCCCAGCTCTGGCCAACAACAGTGCAGAAGCCCCAAGAAATCCAGAAAAAATAATTCAAGAGCTTGAAAGCAGCTACATATCTCCAACATCTTAAGCAGCGACCAGCATCATGCTTGAGGGATACAAAAAATAATCTAAAAGCTGCTGCGTTAGCCGGGCGTGGTGGCACACACTTGTAATCCCAGAGCTTGGGAGGCTGAGACAGGAGGATCACATGGTTTTGAAGCCAGCCTCACCTACTGAGTAAGGCTCTCAGCAATTTAGTGAGAACCTGTTTCTAAATAAAGTATAAAATAGGTCTGGGAGTATAGTCCAGAGGTAGAAAGTCTCTGGGTTCCACCCCCAGTACCACACACACACACACACACACACACACACACACCTACTGCATTTACCAGAGGCAGCACCTGCAGTGACACAACAGACCCTCCAGACACCAGGAACAGGGCAGCCAGATAACTGCTTGTGTTATTCAGTACTCGATGGAAGACTGCACAGAGAAGCCATGGAATCCGGTGGGTGATTCTAGATGAACCTCCAGAGACACAGGAAAGGTACTCAAGACTTGGTACTGTACAAGGTAAGAGGGGGTTGCTCCAAGACTACACTGGGTGTCCTCTGCCTCTGCGGGTAGGGAAGTGCAGGGGTAGTGCAGATTGGGAAGTGGAGGCCTGAGCCTAGGGTGAAGAGTGCAGAGTCCTGAGGGCAAGGACCATAGGCTAGAAAAACACAGAATCCTGGACATACATGGAACTAATTAACAGTGACACCTGATAACCCTGACATTTTAACACAGAGCAGTCAGAGGTGAGAGAGGGGCACAAACACTCGTAGAGTAGGCTCAGAACTGACAATAGAGTACAGAGCAAATAAGAGATATTGGAATATATGAAATATACTCCAGAATCTACCACAGTGATCAGACATAAAGATATTACATGAGCCAAGGCCTATACTCATTAATTAGTAGGACTTTTTTTTTCTCTTTCTTTTATTAGGGTTTTTTGTTTATTTGTTTGCTTGCTTGCTTGCTTTGTTGTCTCACACTGTTGCTAGTTCTTTTTATTTTATTTTAGTCCTTTTTTCCCTCTTTCTTATTGCTTTGTTTTCTTTTGGTTGTTTTTTTTTTTTTTTTTTTGTCTTTAATGTATAATTGTTAGCCTTTGTATCTTGTTTTGTTACTTTATTTGTGATTGTTTGCTCCTTCCCCCCATATATTTTACAAACTTCCTCACTCTAGCCTATCTACTCTCTTCTCTCAAAACTTTTCTTTATTTCTTACTGTATCTCCTTGATTAATATTCAAGGTATTTCATATCTCCATACTTAAATACTCTACTAACAATAAGAGTCCTACTATCTAACCTTCTCTCATTCTCAACCAGATATTAACTTATTATACTTAAATTCTTACTTGAACTAAGCATATCCTCAACCTTATCCAACTCCTGTAACCATCATTCCAGCTCCTCCCCCATTATACAACCCTCACCATTAAAGAACCACTGCTTATCTGCTGACACATCTAAATTCCTGCTACTAAGATTGGATTAGACATAATACCCACAAAAAATCCCAAAACATCAGAAAAACAAGCCTGAGAACCTTGAAAATACAAGAACTAGGAACAATGATGAAATAACAGAAATCATGACTACTGACCTACAAGAAATGCAAGAAGGGAATTTCAAATCCTGATCTAAAATACGATGAAAGGTCTCAAAGCAAGTGTACAGAAAATGAAAGAGGAAATGGAGACAATAAGTAAGATTCAGAAGGAGGTCTGGAAGAAAATGAAAGAGTCAAAAAATGAAATGAAGACAGCAATAGAAAGAAATTCTAGAAGATTATATGAAATTAAAAATAGAATATCACTGTTAGAAGACAGTTCATTAAAAACTGAGATCACACTCAATAGCATACAGAAGTAATTACAGTAACAAAACCAAAACATCCAACAACAATAGGACAATATGAAATGTCCTGACTCATGAATGAAAAGCATTGAGAAGGAATAGAGGTACAGACCAAGGGTATTTATAATGTCTTCAGAGAAATAATTTCAGAGAATTTCTCAAACATAGAGACTTGGACTTACACGAACAGGAGACATACAGAACACCATTAAGACAAGATCAAAGGAGGACCTCCCCACACCATGTAATAATTGAAATGAACAACATAGAAGACAAGGAAAGAATCTTAAAAGCAGTGAGAACAAAAGAATAGGTGACATATAAGGGCAAAACAATAAAGATCACCTCAGACTATATAACCCAAGTCATGAATGCCAGGAGAGACTGATATAACATGATCTAGACCCTGGGAGAAAACAGCTTCCAACCAAAACTGCTATATTCAGCAAAATTATTATTCAAAACTTATGGAAAAACAAAAGTATTTTGATATAAGCAGAATCTCAAAAAAATCATGAACTCAAAGCTAATACTAGAGAAAATACTTAAAAAATAAACCATGAAGAAGAAAAAAAAAAGTAATTTTCAGAACCAGAGAAGAGATAAAGTTGATCAGCAGGGCATTTAAGTAAAAAAGAAAATACATTATACCAAACAGAAGATAGAAAACAAAGCAAGCACCAGCAAATTTAAAGGATATAATATAATTCCCTGCATCTTTTCAGACCATAATGGAATAAAAGTAAAAATCAACAACAGGAAGACCAAAAGAAACTATTTAAATGCATGGAGATCAAATGATACACTACTGAACAATGAATGGGTAAGATCAGATATAAAGGGAAAAATAAGGAAATTTCTGGAATTAAATAAAAATAGAAGCTGAGTGTGGTGGCACAAACTTGTAATCCCCATGCTTGGGAGGTGGAGATGGGAGGATCATGCAGATTCAAATCCAGCCTTGCTGGATTAAGAGACCCTGTTCCCAAATAAAAATATGAAAAATGTGTGTCTGGGAGTAGAGCCCAGAGGTAGAAGAGTTTCCAGGAACCCCAATGCCCCCCCCCAAAAAAAATAGAGACACAACTTACCAAAATTTATGGGACACTTTGAAGGCAGGGTTAAGAGGAAAGTTTATAGCATTTAGTGCCCACATAAGAAGAACAGAGAGTCGCCAAGTAAACAACATTATGACACATCTCAAGGACATAGAAAGATGACAACAGTCTAATCCCAAAGCGAGAAGAAGGCAGGAAGTTATTAAAATCAGAGCAGAAATAAATGAAATAGAGAAGAAAAAAAATCAAAGAATCAACAAAACAAAAAGCTGGTTCTTTCAAAAGATTAACAAGATTAACAAACCCCTGGCCAACCTAACCAAAATAAAAAGAGAATCAACTCAAATTATTAAAATCAGAAATGAAAAAGGAGACATCATCACAGACAGTGGGAAAATTCAAAGAATTATCAGAAAGTATTTTGAAAATTTATACTCCAATAAATAGACTAGAAAACATGAAAGAAACTGATAGATTTTTTAAGCATGTATAACCTATCTAAACTGAACCAAGAGGGCCTAACAAGCTTAAACCAACCAATAGCAAGCAAAGAAACAGAAACAGCAATAAAAATTCTGCCATCAGAAAAAGCCCAGGTCCCGATGGGTTTCCAGCTGAATTCTATAAAACCTTCAGTGAAGAACTAATACCAATACTTTATAACTTGTTCCAGGAAATTAAAAGAGATGGAGTTCTCCCAAATTCCTTCCATGAGGCCAGTATCACATTAATTACCAAACCAATAAAGATACCTTAAGAAAGGAAAATTACAAACAAATATCCTTGATGAACATAGATGAAAAAATTCTAAACAAAATACTAGCTATACACATTCAAAACCATATCAAGAGAATTTTACACCACAACCAAGTTGGTTTCATCCCAGAAAACAAGGCTGGTTCAACATACACAAATCAATACACATTATTCACCACATAAATTGAATTGAGGACAAAAACCACATGATCACATCAATAGATGCTGAAAGAGCATATGACAAAATCCAGCACCATTTATGTTAAAAACACTGCAGAAAATTGGAATAGAGGGAACATATTTAAACTTCATTAAGGCAATATACAGTAAACCCAAGGACAACCTCATATTGAATGAAGAAAAATTGTAAGAATTTCCTCTAAAATCAGGAACAAGAAAAGTATGCCCACTATCACCACTCCTTTTCAATATAGTCCTTGAGACTTTTGCCACAGTAATAAGACAAAAGAAGTAAATGAAAGGAATTCAAATAGGAAGAGAGGAATTAAAGCTATTCTTATTTGCAGATGATCCTTTATCTAAAAGACCCAAAGGACTCAACCAAAAGACTACTGAAGCTGATTAACCAATTCAGCAAAGTTGCAAGATATAAAATCAATCTAAATAAATTGTGGATTCATTGTTGGCTTTTCTTTATGCAAACAATAAATCCACAATGAAAAAAAAAGAAAATTTAATTCCCTATAACCTTAAAACCAATAAAATACCTAGAAATAAACCTAACCAAAGATACAAAATAACTCTACAACAAAAACTATAAAACATTAAAGAAAGAAATTGAAAAAGACCTTAGAAAATGAAAAGATCTCCCTTTCTCATGGATAGGCAGAATAAATATCATCAAAATGGCCATTCTGCCAAAAGTGATCTATAGATTCAATGCAATTCCTATTAAAATACCAGTGGCATTCTTAATATACTTAGAAAAATTAGTCATAAATTTTATATGGGGAATGAAAAGACCAAGAATAGCCAAAGCAGTTCTCAGCAATAAGAACCATGCAGGAGGCATCACAATCCCTGACTTCAAATTATACTATAGAGCAATAGAAGTAAAATCAGCATGGTATTAGCACAACAACAGCAACCCTGACCAGTGGAACAGAATAGAAGGCACAGAAACAAACCCACACACCTATACTCAATTGATTTTTTACAAAGGGGCCAAACTCATATGCTGAAGAAAAGATAGGTTTTTTTAAAAAAGTGGTGCTGAGAGAACTGGCTCTCCATTTGTAGAAAGATATAACTAAATCCTTACCTCTCGTCATGCACAGGAATAAACTCGAGATGGATCAAAGACTTAGAAAGTAGACCAGAGACTATGAAGTTATTAGAAGAGGACATACACTCAGCATTCCAACATACAGGAACGGGCAGTAAAGTTTTCAACAAGACCTTCAAAACGCAGGAAATTAAAGCAAGAATTAACAAGCAGGATGGCATCAAACTAAAAAGTTTCTTCTCATCAAAGAAAACCATCAACCATCAAGAACCTAAAGAGAAAGCCTACAGAATGGGAGATTATCTTTACCAGCCACCACTCTGATAAACTGCTAATATCTATTATATAGAAAGAGCTCTTAACTATGTTGGTTCAACATCATGTGAGCTAAGCTGGGCTATTAATGTTCTCTCCATGAAGTTTAGGCTAAGAGACAGATGCTGTTTTTTTTCTGGGTAAGTTGACTTGAAAATTCTTATAGTTGGCAGAGAAGAGAAAATCATTGCTCATCAAATTTTTAGAGAAACAGAAGAGAAAAATCAAGGAGAACTGAAAAAAGCCAAGTTAGAAACTGTATGTACAAGTGGGAAAAAAGAAGAAAAATAAAAGACAGTGGCTACCTTAAAACTGTTAATTTCTATCTTCTTTTCTTTTATAGTCTTAAGAGGCTTGCTAGCCTAGAAGGGTGTGGTTGCTCAGGTTTATAATCCCAGTACTTGGGAGCCTGAGACAGGTTTCAAGCCAGCCTTGGCAATATAAGGAGGCTTTCAGAAACCTAGTGAGACCTTGTTTTCAAATAAAGAAATAAAATTAGGCTGGAGCATAGCTTGGAGGTAGAATGTTCTAGATTCAATCCTCAATAAAAAAAAAACAAAAAACAAAAAACAAGGCTTCCTACTTTTGGTTTCTTGGGAAAACTTGTGTCCAAGTTAACATGAATGCTCATGCACATGTCCTGTTTATACTAGCTTATTTCTACTTTTGCAACTAACTAGGCTTCATTGGTATAAAACTTAGGCATCTTCACACTTGTTGGTGAACAATAAATATAGTATAACTACTTCCAGGTGTCTAAAGAGAATTCAGATTTGAATTATGTGAAAAAGTCTCTGAAGGCAAAGTTTATAAGAGGCACTACACTGCCTCTAAGAGTCTTAGAACTCAATAGGAAAGTTGAGATATGTACACAAATCTAATTATACTAAAAAAATGTACATTAAGAAAGAGCATTGAGGATCGATAAATTGCTACTACTATATATGCAGATTAAAAGAGGTATTTTGAGAAAGTGTGAATTAGAATCATGTTAATCAAGATAAAGTTGAACACTAGAAAATGATGAACAGTATGTGTTTTCTTAGCATTTTAAAATAACTTTAAACTCTAGCTAAAATATCAACATCTTTTTTCTTGATAGATGTTTTATTTCTTTTTTTTTTTCTCTTTTATTTTTTTTATTTTTTATTTTTTTTATTTTTATTTTTTTTCATATTTATTTTTAATTGGTGCACTGTATTCATACATCATAGTGGGATACAAACTTTTGTAGACATACATGCACACATCGCCCAGTCAGCCCCCACCCAATCCCCACCCCGTTCTCTCCCTATCCCCCCCTCCTATGCTTGGCTTAGTAGTTGACATCTAGTATTATAGCAATTTATCCAAAATTAAAAATGATAATCTCACATAACAGTTTCATTTGTCTGATACCAAGCTTTTGATGACTTAAAGATAACATTTCAATATTTCTTTTTGCTTTCTTTCTTACCAGAGAATCTATTTTTTTCTATTTTTTAGGTGAAACTATCATATATTTATATATTTATTTTTCAGAAAAAAAATCTATCCTAATATGGAATATGGACTCTAGGTACCCACATCGATCTTGAAAAAGAACAAAGCTAGAAGATATATATTTTCTGATTTCAAACCATATAAAGCTACAATAATTGAAACAGTGTAGTACTATTCTAAAGGCAGATATATAAACCATTGGAGTTAAATAAAAGCCTAGACCTAAATTCTTCCCTATATTGTCGTTATTTTTGACAAGGTTTCCACGAACATTTGGTGGTAGAAATAATAATCTTTTAACTAAATATTGTTGAAACATAATAATTACATGGAAAAGAATAAAGTTGGACCCTTACCTAATCCCATATACAAATATTAACTCAAAATAGATAAAAGACCTAAATATAAATCTTAAGACTATAAACTTTTAGGAGAAAATCTGGGTCATAAAACCTCACAACATTGAACTTGGCAGTGATTTCTTGGTTATGATTTCAATGGCACAGGCAACAGAAGAGTATACAAACTCCCTAAAAAATAAAAAACATATTTTATATCCAAAGACAATGTAAACAGAGTTAACAGTTACTAATAGAATGTGATAAAATATTTCCAAATGCTATATCTGAAGGTATATTAATATTCCAACTAGAAATCCTAAAAATTAACAACAATAAAGGCAAACAATACCCTTTAGAGATAGGTAACAGACTAACATAAATAATGAATCTCCACAGATAACCAATCATAGTTGTCTGTTGGATGGAAAATCTTGTTTCTCTAGTTCTGATGTGTGTTACCTATTTCTTCTTTGTAGTTAATCTCTTTGAGTATTTTCTCTAGTGCTGGTTTTGAAGACATAAATTCCTTCAGTTTCTGTTTGTCATGGAAGCTTCTTATTTCTCCATCTAATTTGATAGAAAGTTTTGCTGGGTAGGAAATTTTTGGCTGGAAGTTGTTTTCTTTCAAAATTGGGAATATGTTACTCCAAGCCCTTCTGGCTCTCATAACTTGGTTTGGGAAGTCTGGAGTGATTCTAATTGGTTTGCCTCTGAATGTCACTTGGCCCTTTGCTTTTGTTGCCTTTAAGATTCTCTGCTTGGCTTCCACATTGGTCATTTTGACAATTATGTGGCGTGGGGATCCTCTTCTCCGATCCTGTCTAAAGGGAGTTCTATAAGTTTCCTGGACCTGCGTATCGACCTCTTGCTCTATGTCTGGAAAATTTTCTGCTATTACTTCCTTGAAGAGATTGTTGATCCCTTTAGTTTCACTTTCTTTTCCCTCCTCTATTCCAATTATTCTTAGGTTAGCTCTCTTAAAATGGGCCCATATTTCTTCAATATCAGATTCCTGCTGTCGGATATTTTTTCTTAGATTAGAAACTATGCGTTCATTTTTGGAATGATCATCTTCTAAGAGCGAGATTCTGTTCTCCATGTGTTCTAATCGGTTGTTTGTGCTTTGAATTGAGGCCTTTACTTCATTAATTGCATCCTTTATCTCTTTTTGGCTCTCTCTGAGTTCTTTTCGAAGCACCTCTATTATTTCTACAGTTATTTTCCTGATTTGATCTTCTAGAAATCTCTGATTTTCTGTTTTATCGGGTTCTGATGTTGTGGGGTTGTGGGCATTCATTGCTCCAGTATTATTCCTCTTTCCCATGATTTCGGAAGTTTGTGCCTTCTCTGGGTTCTTCCCTTGGGTCACTATGACTTCACTTAAGGTGCTCTGGATCTCGAGTCAGTAGTATCTCCGACCCCACTACTCCTTTACTGGGTTTTATCACAGAGTCTCCGACCCAGAGAGTCAATAGGGGCTGCTTTAGACTGTGGGGGGTGCCAGGTTGAATGTTCTCCTATGGTGTGATATCACTGCCACCGCCCCTCTCCCACTGGGTCTAGTCCCAGTGAGTACAGTACTGGGATTTCTCCCCTGTGGCCCGCAATTTGACTCACTGTTCTTGAGTACGCAGATGTAGCTGTACTGGATTCGGTGCTGCTGCCGCCGGTGGCAATATGGCGCCGCTGCTACGCCCTCGGCTGTTGGGCTGGCGTTTTTTTTTTTTCTTGGTTTTGATTTCCACTCTGAATCCCTGCAGCGTGTGTTGAGCTCAGACACTGGGAGCTTTAGATGGCCTCTGCGCCGAGAAATCCCGCCTGGCTGTTCCGCAGCGGCTCCCCTCGGCTTGCTGTGGCCGTCCCGTGAATTCGCCGGCAGTATGGCGCTGCTGCCGCGTCTGCCGCGTCCTCGGGCTTGAGGATCTCCTCTGTGGCTCTGTTCTCAGTCCGCTTTCTCTCTGGAGCCTGGTGATTTTTTTTTGTTTCTCTGGTGATGTTATTTTCTGGCTTTGAAAGGCGCTGATTTTGTGGTAATGGATATTTGTTGTTAGCGGGGCTCTTAAGCCCCGCTTTTCTCGGTCGCCATCTTCGATGTTTTATTTCTTTTAGCAATCTTGCATTCATCAGAAAATCCCATGTTAATCTCCTTGCTCAGGACCTTCTCCAATCCAATCAAATGTTTTGCATGGCCAAGGAGGATGTGAGCCAGCCCTTCTGAATTAATTTATTTCATCCCTTTACCAGGACTGAGACAACCTGCAACAAGGCCTTCTAGTTTCTTAATAATTTTGCAAAGTAATAGTCACCTATTCTTGAAATATCTTGGCAACAAATAAACCCTCGTGACTAGAACCCCATTATGAATCCAAATGTGTTCAGCCAAAGGGCACACGAAAGAAATACATGTCTTTAATAGAAGGAAATTTGTTTATACTAAAAGTACTAATGGGATAATTTAAGCACAAACAAGAATTAATTTTGTCTTTTCAGGTGTATAATGCTTCTAAATTATAAAAATATTGCACCTGATAACTTACAAGTTTGTGTTGAATTCCAGCAAAGGAATTCTAGGAGGAGGATGACTGAGTCCCCAAGTTTGTGTGAAATTAAATGTCTTTTGCCTCATAAAATATGTGAAATTTGAGAGTAACCAAAAGAATGGGTAGCTTTCTCCAAGCTGAAAGCAAATTCTGCCTTGGTTTATATGCAAACTTACGCCACATCAGTGTAGGACTAAGCAATTCAATTATCTATCCAAGTAAGAGAACTATGTGAAACTGATATTCATTCTACCTTTTTCTTTTCCTCTATCATCCTTTTTGAAAGAGAAACATCATGCATATGGATGTACTTTTTTTGTTAGTTAGAGAATCTTTCCCTATAAACACTTAATCCCTATCCCTTCCATCAAAGGCAGAAATAGAAAAAAATTCCCTCACCAGTGTGGTTTTCCAGGGGATATACTTATGGAAATCCACAAACAAGATTCACAAAAAAAAAAAAGAAAGAAAAAGAAGAGATGTGATCATCTGAAGGAAGCAGGAATTTTTTTCTCTCTGGAGGTAGAAGAGGCCATATTGCCTTGACTTCGGGAGATCATTTCACAAACCCTGAGAGCTGCAAAATAAGTATTTTCATCATTTCAGCCCAGCTAGCACTGTGACCCAGGCCTGCAGTGTGTGGTTTGCCTTTTGTTTACCATATAAAGGCACCAAGTTAAGTGAACAAGAAGAGGCTGACTTCCAGCCAATAAGCCAGATGCAAGACTTGCCTTTAGAATATGGAGCACATTTCTTTGGTTCATACAAAAACATAGTCCTTTTATAAATCACAGGCCTCAAAGACTACACTTCTTCCAGTGAGATGTTTTTACTCAGTCCCACCAAATTACAGTGCAGACTCGAGTTTACCTAGAAACAAATACCAAGGAAAATTATTTAACTTCTTATATTAAAGGGTAAGCTTTACTAAATACAAACTGAAAATAATGTTGTAAATTTTACTATGCGTAAAACACTTTATTGCTTTCATGCAATTTCATTTAAACCTTTCTATAAACTTTGTATAAGAGATCCTGTTATAAAAACAATCAAGAAAAAAAACTCTTTGAAGAGCTTTTACATAAGACACTATAGATTAACTGACATTCTTTACCCCTCATAATAAGCAATGCTCATCATATAAGCACATATTTTTTAATTTTTTTATTTGTGCATTGTAATCATACACCTTATTGGAGTACAAGATGGTAGAGTTATACATGTACACATTACTTATTTTGCCCTTCCCCAATTCCCATCCCATTTCTTTCCCCTCCCTCCTTCTCATGTTTGACTTAGTGATTGACTTTGGTATATTTGTGAATGTACATCATGTACATTAGGGAATATTACCATTAGGGTACTCAGTATTAAAGATTGATGAACTATGCTAATTTCTTGTCCCAAGGTTTAAGGTTTTTAAATATTTTTATTGATGCATTATGATCTCACATCACAAGGTAAGTTATAATAGTGACATAGATGCACACAGAACTTGGTAGGCTTTCCCCTGGGTCCTTCTCCAATCCCCCTCCTTCTCCAGAGAGGATATTGAGGTTGGCATTGGTATTCTCACATATGTATATAATGTCACTGGCAGTGATTTCTTCATTGATTCTCTCCTTTCTTAGATGACCTCTCTCCACTAGAGTTTTTCCTTCAGTATCTGAAGTCCCTCTGTTATGCCAGTTACACCTTAGCTTCTGCGTATGATGGAGAACATATGACTCTTCACTTTCTGTGATGAGCTAATCTCACCTAACGTAATATTTTCTAGGTTCATCCTTTTCCTGCAAATGACATCATTTTGTTGTTCTTTATATCTGAGTAGAATGTCATTGTGTATATATCCCATAATATTGTAATCTATTCATTTGTTGACAGACACATGGGCTGGTTTCATGATTTTCTATTATGAATTATGATTCTATAAGTATGAATATGCAAATATTACTAAAATATTTTTATTTCAGTCTCTTTTGAAAGATACACAGAAGTAATATAGCTGGTTTTTGAGGAATCTCTACACTGGTCTCCATAATGGCTGTATTAATTTGCAATTCCACCAACAGTTTAAAAGAGTTCTTACCCACACCATTGCCAACATTTTTGTTGTTTGACATTTTGATGATTGACATTCTGATTGGGGTTAGATAAAAAATCTCAGTGTAATTTTAATTTACATCTTCCTGATTGCTAATGATGTTAAACATTTTTTCATGTTTATTAATCATTTATATATTTTGTATGTGAAGTATTTATTTAGTTAAATTACCAGTTTATTGAGTTTTTTAGTGTTTTTATGTACAAAGTTTTAGTTTAATACTACCAATAATATGTTAAGATCCACCTCAAACCTTTAAACTCATGTGTAACTATTTGAAAATTATGTAATTCATTTAAATAAATTATGAGCAAAAAAAGAAAATTCCTAAAGAAAGAAAGTTGTGTTTTTGTTAAGCATTAAGTAAAATATTGGGGGAGCCTAATAAAGATGGGAACATAAAATAAGTTTCTATTTTGTTGTATGGGCAGCCAGCATAGTGTCATTAGCCATAATAAAAGAGGAAAAGATATATAGAAAGATTGTTTCACAGTTGTTTAAATCCTTGCTCACTTTAAATTAACTAAGATGAAAAAACATAGATAATCTAAAATGGGTATGGCTTATGCAAAGTCATACAAAATCTAATTAAAGGAATTTTCCATCAAAATATTAAAAATGAATATATATTTCTTATAATCAAATGCTTATGATATGTATATCACATTTTATAATTGCTTACTTTAATTACTTTTGAAGACCATTTTACTGTAATATTAGCATTCTAAAGGTGGTGAAAATAGGTCAGTTTATTATATAAGTTGCAAAAAGTTATAGTCAACAGATAACAGAGCCAGGATTGGAATTTAGCTCCCCATATTTACTCACTGTATATCCAACCCTGAAATGCATCTTGAGATGATGAGTTGACCTCTGCTCAGAATTTCAGCCTCACCTTTTGAAGATACCTCACTCATTATTAAAAATGCAGCTATGACAAACTGCCTTGAGCTTACCAAATGCTCCACATTCTTCTATTCTATTGTCTAAGACTTTGAAATTTTAATCTGTAAAAATATTCTTCCTTCTTCATATTATCTGACATATTCTCTAGCCTTCAAATTGTAAATAGATATAATTTCTTTCACAAAGGTATGAATAGCACCTTTACTTAAGCTTGGTAGAGTTTTTATAACATTAGATTTTGCCTGCTCATTTATTCTTCATCCTAAGCTCCAGCCTATGTTGTTTAAGCTCACGACTGTGTAGCTCATCACCCTTCTATATATAACCCAACAGAGTACCTGGCACATTATTGGTAATCAATGCATATTTGTTGAAAGATTAAAGAAGCAAGATATTCTGGGTGGGTTTTATTAATCATTTCTAGAGATAGGAAATTGTTTTGTCACAAACACATTATGAACTCAAAGAATGTCATCTTGGTACCAAAATGTTCTACTATATATCAATGTTCTGTATCTTAAAGAATTGCTATATTTTGAAACCAATATATTTCAAAGTCTCTGGTCTAATTTCTGTGTCTTTGATCCATCTTGAGCATCTTGAGTTGACTCTTGCATAGGATGAGAGGTAGAGATTTAATTTCATTTTTCTACAAATGGATAACCAGCTTTTATAATACCATTTTTTAAAATGCTATCTTTATTTCAAGCATATGTTTTTGACATCTTTGTCAAAAATCATTTGACTATAAGTGTGTGGATTTGTTTCTGTATCTTCTATTAAGTTCCTTGGGTCTATGTGTCTGTTTTTGTGCCAATGCCATCCTGTTTTTATTACTATTGCTCTGTAGTGAAATTACTAGAGGAGGGTATAAGTTCAACACTCCAACATATCAATATAGGAGAAAATTCCTCAATAATATCACCAAAGCTCAGAAAATTAAAACAATAATTAATAAATGGAAGGGCATTAGATTAAAAATTTTCTGTTCATAAAAGAAAACCACCAATAGTCTGAAGAGACAATCTTCAGAATGGGAGAATATCTTTGCCAGCTATTTCTCTGATAGAGAATTAAAATTTAGAATATACAAAGTATTTAAAAGACTTAATACTAAAAAAAAACCTAATAACCCAGTCAAGAAATGTGCAGTGGAACTAAATAGACACTTTACAAAAAATACAAATGTTCAGTAAATACATGAAAAAAAGTCCAACATCATTAAAAGTCAGAGAAATGCAAATTAAAACTACACTGAAATTCCATCTAACCCTAAATAGAATGACAGTCATCAAGGAGTCAAACAACAATAAATGCTGATGAAAATATAGGAAAAGTGGAACACCTCCACACTGTTGGTGGGATTGCAAATTAGTACAGCCACTATGAAGATCAGTGTGAAAATTCTGTACAAAACTGAGAATGATTCCACTATATGATCCAGCTACATCATTCCTGTATATTTTTCCAAAGAGACTAAAGTTAGAATATTATAGTAATATATGTACATCTATGTTTATAGCAGAAATTTTCCAAATAGACTAATTATGGAACCAACCCAGGTGTCTATCAATAGATGAATAGGTCACAAATTTGTGAGTTATACACACAATGAAATTCTACTCAACAGTAAAGAGGAACAAAACTATGTCATTTTCAGAAAAATGAATGAGCCTGGAGAACATTATTTTAAGTGAGATTAGACAGTCACATAAAGTGAAGGGTCACATGTTTTCTCTCATATGTGGAAGTGAGGGAGTAATCTGGATACCAGAGGGACTTTGGATAATGAAAAAGAAATTCCAGTGGAGTGAGATGAGTGTTCTGAGGGGAGAAAATTAATGAGAAAATCACTTTCATTGACTTTATGTACATATGTGAGAATAGAAATGCCAATCTCAATATCCTGTATGGGAAAGGGGGAAGTGGGGAGAGAGCCACCAAGTGCCGTGTGCCATATGTCACTATCACTGTAAACTACAGCATAATGGGAGAATATAATGAGCCAATAAAAGTATAAAATAATTGATGCTCAGCTTTGTAAAAATTTCTTTTACCATTCTATGATAAAAATATTTAAAATTTTAAGAAGAACATGCTGAAACTCTCAGAGAATAATTTTATATAGCAAGTATTTTATAACTTTAGTTTCACTACATGCTCACATTAGCTCAGACTCTGCTAATTAAAAATGTATAATTATTCAGTCATAGACTAAGGTGAAATTTGCCTTATGAATTTCAAATATAAAAGAGTCAAGATTTTTAAGCCAAAGGAAAGTATGAAATGATTGCAAGGGAAAATATTTTTCTTATTTAAAAGATGTATTTAAAGCTCTTACGATCAATTGCTACATAATTGTAATCAATAGTATAATTGTAATCCATTGTCTTCTATTTCTTAAAGAAACGTCCTTAGCATATTTTCATGTAATTCTTTGTGAACCTAGATTAGGTTACCTGAATGTAATGAAGTTCACTTTTAAGGGTATAATGTTAACTTTTATTTTAAGTTATCTTTTATTTATTTCAAGTAGTTCTGGGTTTTTTTCTGCAACATATATGAATTATAATAATTTACCTGGTCATTAACTCATTGAGAATCTACTACTTTACAAGTCCCATTCTAAGCACTATGAATAGAGCAAAGAACTAAAAGATGTTATCCATCTTTTATGAAGCTTTCATTCACTGCTGACAGAAAACAAACAGGGCAAAATGAGGACATGACAAGGGCCATGATGGCAGTAAGAGATGACAATATGACACAGTTTTTCAAGTTGAATAATCAAAAATTATTCTGAAGAGGAGAACTTTGAGCCAACATATAGTATTAAAGCAGACCCCACCATTCAAAAATCTAGGAAAAGAATTTCAGGCAGAGTAAATAGCTGGTCCAAGTCTTACATAGTGAACACAGAGATGGATAAAAGAGATGAAGTCAGAGAGAGTGAGGATTTGAGCATGAAGTTATTCTGTGAGCTAGGACTTTGGATTTTATTTTAAGAATACTTGCATGTGATTGGAGATTTTTTAAGGAAGTGAGATAATATGATTTCACAATGTCCTATGTAGACTACGTACAGCCGGATATAGCAAGGAAATTGATTGAGTGAGAGAAACAGAATTGCAACACTGAAATTAGTTAAGAAGCTATATAAGATCTCAACATGAAACTAGACCGAATATTGGAGTTGAAAAGAGTTGATATTTTGAAGGAAAAGTGTGCAGAACTTAGAGACATTTTCTATGTGATATTGGAGATGAGGAAAAAGAAAGATTGACTCCTATAGTTTTTGGTTGGGCTCTGCAATGGTATGGCATTTGCTTTGATGAGAAAGACTGGGAAATAAATTGAGCTGGAGGATTCTATTTGTGATTATCAGCTTATTGTAAATCATACAACTCAGAAGAAGCCAAAAGTAAGAAATGCACAGGACAAGGTATACAGGAGGGGGTGCAGGGCTTCCATGCCCCCTCTGAACCCATCACTCTGCTGATACATGGATGTTTTGACCAAGCCCAGAAGCCTCTGACCCCACTATTAGTAATAAATGGAGGTTACATTACATAAGAATTACTAATTAAATCATTAGTAATTGATGATTGAACTCTTTCCCCCATCTGCCCCCATTTAAAAGGCAGAGGAGGAACAGCACTGAAAGTTCAATCTCTTTACTCACATGGTTGGCTTACTGGAGACAAGCACCATTCTGAAGCTATTCAGGTGCCCTGCAAAAGTCACTTCATTCACATAAAAATACAGTCAATTGCAAAGCTTTGAGGAGTTTTGTTCTAGAAACTGTGGTCAAAAGCAAAAAAAAAAAAAATTATTATATCATACTACAAGAAAGGAATAAATACACTGAGCTTTTGTTTAATATTTGCAAGATGCTGCCTTAAGGGAAGGCAAAGTGAGAATTAATGTAGTTTTTTAGGGATGGTAAATAGGGTTTATTTATAAGTAAATACAGGTATGTCATAGTTTCAAAAGTAAGTTCAAGTTAAAAACAATCTAGCAACAAAAGGGTAGAATGAAGGCACAGGGTATTAGAGTAAGAGTGGGGTTATTTTTAAGAAGTGATCACTCTGGAGGTAATAATTTGAGTAGAATTTTTTAGTAGAATGTGGAAGCAAGCCATACAAAAGTCCAATATACCGGTGTAAGTTTTCTATTTCTCAAAATAAGAATTAATACAGGGACTTTAAAATAACTAGAGAAGTGATTCATGTTACAGTAATGATAGTTGAAAATGTAGAAAGGGAAAAAAGCAGAAGAGTTTGGTTAGTCTAATTATCTAATAAGCATATTTTTTTCATTTTACCAACAACCCTTCTTTCTGCAGTGAGCCAAACAAAAATAAAGAAGCTCATTCAATTTTTCTGAGTTTCACACAGACTAATGGTTTACAAGAAGTTGTTTTTTAAATCATGTAAACTATATATCGTCTTCCGATCAATATGTGGAAATCAATGATCCAATGATGTCTAATGAAATTTGAGGGATGTAATGCTTCTCCTAGTTCTTTAAATGAGAAAGTTTGAATTACATGGATCAATAGACAACGATCCAAACTGCCCTTTCTGGCAGGAAGCCTGGCTAGGCAGGAGAATGTATCCAACTAAAGAACTAGGTTATGCAGGCACTTGGTGGAATAATTTTCTCTTTTAAAACCTGCAAAATGGTTTGCTTATCTATCTGTTATGACATTTCTCCTATTTGACTTGTAGTCAATTTTGGATTTGACTTTCGCCCATTACCACTCTGCGTGTTACTTCAGAATAAGAACTGCACTGATCATTGTTTTATTCTCCACCCAGCAGGAAACTAAGCATATGAGATAGAAATAAATATTTGCTTCATTAATATTTCTTCAATTCTAGTTTTAATAGTTAATATATTTGAGTTGTTCAGAGAATGCTCTCCAAATCAATATAATAAAAAGAGTACTTATTGAGAGCTCTTACTTCCACCCTACTGCCATCTACCCATGGCTTGCCTGCTCCCCACATTGCCAAAATAGTTAGCCACTTTCTTGGATAGCCTCTCAGTGTTTCTTTTTCCAAATATGAGAAAAATATAAGCAAAGACTTTAAACCCTTATTTTCTTCAAGTCTTAAGCAAAAATAAGTTGCCCATATGTTACTCTGTCCTTGGCCTTTTATTTTTTCTCTTTTTATGTGTCCTTCTATATTACTATCTAGAAAAGAATATCATTATTCTTTTTTATGGTAGCTACTTAGAATCAACTATGTGCCTATGTTTCTGTCATCCTAAATTGTGTTGCTGTTAATAATTTTGTTCTTTGTGATATGCAGAATTTTAAGATGACACCAGTGGCATATGCCCTTATATGAGTCCCTAGCCTCGAACTATGAAAGAGATCTTGGGTTTTTATTTTCACTCCCCAGGTAATATTACCTTATGTGGCCCCCATGTGTCATTAAGAGATTATCCTAGGTGGACCTGATTTAATCAGATAAGCCCTTAAACAGAGCCAGGCCCTTCCTAAAGAAAGTAATTTACAACAGAAGACCGACCCTTCATAGATAGTTTGGAAGATGGAAGGAGACATGTAACAAGGAATATGGGCATATTTTAGTTACTGAAAGCTACTGCCAGCTCATCGTCTGCAAGAAAAGGGGCACCTCAGTCCTAAACTTCAAAGAAACTGAATTCTGCCAGCAATCTAAAGGACCTTGGAAGAGGGCTTTAGGCTCTAGATGCTAATACAGCCCAGCTGACATGTTGAGTTTAACCTATGACTCACAACCAGAAAACTCAGTTATCCCAAACCTGGACTTTGGCCCTGCAGTAACTGTGACCTATGTTGTGATCTTGTCACATGACTTTTCTTTTTTTTTTTCAGTGTCTTCTACATGCTCTTCCTTGCTTAATTTTTTCTTATATAAATGTTTTGAATAAAAAATTTCAATAAAATAAAATGTGTGGTAGGAATGAAAAGAGGGCCAACTGATGTCTTTTCTATTTTTAGCATTTTTAGTTCAAGAACATGTCAACTCATGCCACTTCCTATGTCTGCATTCATGGATGAAAAGAAAGTACCTATTGAGGAAAGTTGAATTTCCTACAATTTAGCATAGGTTTATTTTTAGGAGACCATTGAGTTTTCAACACCATAAAAGGAGAGAGATAAAGGTATCATTTTCCAGTGAAGCCTGACACATGGCCCGTGCCAGTGTCGTGTATGTAGAAAAGAATGAGAGAAAAGATGGAGGGAATAGGGAGGAGTAGAGAAAAGGAAGGCAAGGAACAGTTATTTCACACCAGGGTCCTTTTGAACATAAATAAGAAAGCTTCTCACAACAGTGATAAATGATATGGGAGGAATTTCACTAGTATTCTCAAGTTGGAAACATCTAGTGCAGGAATTACAAGCTATTTTTACAACGAGAAGCATGTGTATAGGGTGACAGACCACCTTACTGCATAGGCAAGTTGCTTAGCCATGTACTAGTTTTCCAGTTTCATTTCTTTCCTTCTTTTCTTTCTTTTCATTTATTTTATAGTACCACAAACTAGGTAGATTATACAGCCAAAATGAATTGTCTCACTGGCTATGAGGGTAAATCTGTCCATGTTTCTCTCCTGTCTTCTGGTAATCTCAGGGACTTCTTGGTTTGTAGATGGCTATTCTCCCGATGATGTCTATTTGTGTGTCGGTCTCTGGGTCCAAATTTCCTCTTTTTATCAGAGCATGGCTATATTGAATAGAAGACACTATAATTACCTCATCTTGTTTGGTTACTTGATCATCCACAAAAATTCCATTTCCAAATAAGTTCACTTTCACAGCTTTTGAAGTTCAGAACTCCACTGTCTTTGGCAGTACACAATTCTACCTATAGCAAACAACCAGTACCAGCTCTAATAAAAATGTGTAGAGTGATATTTTTAATCTTTTCTAACTCTACCACCTTATAACTAAGTCCCATGTGTGCTTTTTAAGAAAAAAACATTAAAAATAATACAAAGTTAAACTTCCCCTAAGCCGCAGGCTCTTCACGATTTTTAAATGATGAGTGCAGCTTGAAAATGTAAAGGGCCATGTTTGCTTCGAGAAACCTCTGACAATGGATTCTTAGAAACATCAAACAAACAAACCTGTCAACCACCCAGAAACTTGCAAATAAAAAGGCTTAGTTTTATTTTATTTGCATTGCTTTAAATTTAGTTAGCATTTCAGAGGAAAGGTAGATGTGAATTTTTATGAGTCATTTAGAGTGTAATGAGTTTTATTTCTTAAGTAAACCTTTATTGTAGGAAATTAAGATCTTATAAGATTTCAAATGGAACAAAGACAAAGTCAAAAGCTAGTGATGGTGAAGTTATAACCTTAGACATTATCACTTAATCATTTGTTACCATATTTGAGCCAACTTTAGATAGTAGATTTTCCTGATCTGAAAATAATGGCTTATAGACCCTGGAATCAAATATTAATCTAGAGCAGATCTAATGAGAAATTTACTTTATACTTTTATTTGTATTTTATAATTTTTTCCTGCCATTTTTAACTTAATCTCTTTATTTCCTGTGTTTGTTTATTTGTTTGCTTGATTGCTTATTTTACAGGACAAGGCTACCTTTGATGGATAGCACAGGATTGAGAAAAAGTGGAAAGAAGAATGAGCCTGCTCCAAATTCCATTCCTCCTCTTGGGAATTACAATTCTTCTTTTCTCTTCTGTATTCATACAAAATATTTTTGCCTCTCAGTTCTGTTTATGAAAATAACAATTGATTCAAAGTCTACAGCACCTTCTCTTTCTTCATTTCTCTTCTGCTCCCTCTAACTTTGTCTCTCTTTTCCACTGCTGTATCTAATTACTTTGCTCCAGGATCTAGCAATCTGCTGGAAATGTGAGGCTTGATGGAATCTCCTTCATATTTAAACCCTCAACCTTAATTACACTTTCATCCTTGGAAAGGGTAAATATCCTGAGTCCATAAAAGCATGCCAACTCACTCAGCTCAGGAAAAGCATCCTACTATTTTTTTACTATTATTTTTGTTATTTTCATTTTTCTCTGAAGCATATTTATAGCAAAGGAAAGAGAGAAGGATTATGTGGCCAGAGTGGGCAGGGTTTTTGATGAGACAGAGTAAGGTGACTACTCACATAGGCTATGCAGAGTAATCTGCATAGAAAGATAGACATTACTATATCTTTAGTGTAACCATAATGTCAGATCATAGGAAAAGGAATCACGGAGATCCTCTGGTTAAATCAAGCTTTTTTTTTTTTTTTTCTTGGTGGTACTGGGGTTCCTGGAAACCCTTCTACCTCCAGGCTACATGCCAGACCTATTTTTTAATTTTTATTTGGAAACAGGGTCTCTTAATCCAGTAAGGCTGGCTTTGAACCTGTGCGATCCTCCTGTGTCCACCTCCCAAGTGCGGGGATTACAAGCCTGCACCACCACGCCGGCTAAATCAAACTTTTATAGATAAGTAACCTGAAGTCATAATCTAACAAAGAGTTTCTGCTATCCTGTCCCACTGATTACCCCCAGGACACATTTTCTCCAAAATTTTTTGTTTAGTAATATAAAAGGATTTATTACTCTGGATTTGGGCTTGGCATTTGACTTCATATTAAAAAATGATTTTTATTTTTATTTAAATTTTTTGTGGTACTGAGGTTCCTGGAAAACCTTCTACCTCCGGGCTACACTCCCAGACCTATTTTTATACTTTTTTTTAAATTTGGAAACAGGGTCTCTTAAGCCAGAGCACTGGCTTCGAAGCAGGATCCTCCTGTCTCCACCTCCCAAGCGCGGTGATTACAAGCATGCTCCAATGACCGGCTTAAAAATGATTTTTAAAACTTTCTTAAAGGCCGGGCGAGGTGGCGCAAGCTTGTAATCCCTGCGTTTAGGAGGCGGAGACAGGAGGATCGCACAGGTTGAAGCCAGCTGGCTTAAGAGACCCTGTTTCCAAATATTAAAAAAAAAAAAAATAGGTCTGAGAGTGTAGCCCGGAGGAAGAAGGGCTTCCAGGAACCCCAGTACCAACAACAACAAAATAATTTCCTTAACCCAATTTATTTTGATGTCATACTCATCACAACTGTAATGACTTACAATAATACCCATTTATAATCTCATACTAGTGTAAATATATAGATCTAAGTAGACCCAAATGAATTATTGGCTCAGGGTCTGTGGAACAAAATCACAGTGATATTTGAACTTGAATCTCTTGGATCTCTAGGAAAGAATCTTCTCCCAGTCTTATTCAGATTTTTGGCAAATTTAAGTGTCATGTGGCTGTTAGAGTTGCTCTTTTCTTGACATGTGACACCTTTTCCTTCAAGCCCACACTGGCACACTGAATCCTTCTCATGTTCTTAATTTCCAACAAAGAAAAAGATTGAGCTTCCATGAATCCCAACCAGATAATAAAGAATTATTTTAAAGTCATTGGAGAAAACATTATTTTTTTCTTATTATGTAGTAAAATATAGTCATTGGCATAACTTAAGGGACAAATGTCATTATGAGGCAAAATTTTGCCTACCATAACTCTCTTCACTGGAAATAACCGTTCCAGGATTGCCATTATAACCGATACCAGGGGACATAGTGAACATAAAAATACAATTAAATGGTTTCCTTTAGTGATATGCTCTTTTGGAGACCTATACCATATAACTAGATTTTAGCTAATTGAAAGTAAATGGAAATAATATGTACAATATCAGATTATTTTTAAGCACTAAGTCTTTTACCCTGTTCCTCTTCTTTCTCTCTTTCTGCCAAGTTAAAAATAATGGTAATGTGAGAAACTTAGGAAGCCATATGTTGAAAATGTTAAAGCCACCCTGTAAACCTATGACCAATCATGCACAACCTATTAAGTAAGAGAAGAAAACAATCCTATCTTGTTTAAGACACTGTATGTTATGGTTTATTTGTTATAGCAGCTTAGATGACTAATGCTGCTACAGAGTCAGAATTAAAATTCAGGGTCATTAATTTTAAGTCCATAAATTTTTGTTGTCATATTGTCTTTGCTTATATACATATGTGTTTAGTCTGAACCCTGACACTAATCCTGGGGCTTATTGATTCAAGTTCCTTTTCACTTGTTAGTTCTAACATCCTCTAGTCTCTGGTACCTTATTCTTTTGTGTTCTCTAAAAGTTTTGTAAAAGCCCAATTTTAGGCATAGCTGACAAGCCTGGGTAGAGTTTGAAAAGGCATAATTAAAGTTGGTAATGTTGAAATTAAAAGACAGTGGTAGTCACATTACACTGTTTTGTGTAGTACTGTAGTCTTTATATATGAAATTTGAAGGTATATAATGAGTATATTATTTACAAAAGTTCCTAAAAAGTGAATAATTAAAGCACAAATTAAAAGGCATCATACCAAAAAAATTCAAAAATTTCTTCTAATAGATTATAAAATATTTTAAGTTTGTTCATTTTATGTACAATATCAGTCCAAACAGTAATGAAAAAATTTATAGAAAAAGTGAGTACTTAACTGCATATTCACAAAATAAAACTTACTGACAATGCTTAATCAAGCAATACATAGCATTTGCCAATGTTTAATACCTATTTTGTTCTCCATATTCTTCATCAGAAATCATTCAGTTTTTATCATATTTTAGATTTAACTTTATTAAATCTAAATTTAATAATTTTGGGAACAGCATGGGTATTCTTATGAGGATGCCCTTTTTCAGTTATAAATGCTTCCAGTACCTGTGACCCCTTAGCACTTCTTTTAGCCACCATTTTCACTGCTGTAATACAAAACACTTGACTACCACAACCTAGAGGAGGGAAATTTTATTTGCTAACAGTTCTGGAGATTTTAGAGGTTCAGTCAATGTTAGGGTGTGTGAAGTCCACGTAGCTCAGAGCATGGTGACAGAAGCAGAGAGAAAAATACAAGGGCTCCAAATTTCCAATCTCTTATCATGGCGAGAAATAGCAAGGGGAGAAAGTACTATATATAATCAACAAGGCCACAATCTCAAGATACTTCCTCAGCAACCAAGCTCCACCTTCAATATGGCTGCCTCCTCTTCTTGAGTTTTAGGGGGACATTCTAAATCCAAATCTGGTTGATAACTTTTGTTTTGATTCCAATTGCTTCTGCACTTCTTATTTCCCCTAAAATGTTAATTGATACATTTTTAAGATATATTTATCCTAAAATATATATGTACTAGGTGCACCACCATGCCAGGCTAGTAATCCTCTTTTCAAAGAAGGGCATTATACATAAGTTTATCTCGTATACTATTTTTCTCTTGCTGCATAACCAATAACCACAAATGCAGTCATCTGAAACAACCACAAGTTCATTAACTCATGCTTCCTGTGGGTCAGAGTCCAAGGTATGGCAGACCTGGATTCCCTGTTCAGGGTCTCACCAGGTTATCTCCAAGGTGTCACCTGCAGTTATATTGGAAAAAATGCTTTCCTCAGTTTTAGGACTAGCCCTCTATTTCTTGCTGATTGCTGGTTGAGAATCACTCTCAGCTACTTGAGGCCACTATAAAAGTTATCACAACATTGTTCCTTAATTCTTCAAAGCAAGCAGTTTTAAATAACTCAACCTAATAATCTTAATCCATTTTTATTTTGACTTCTAATACCACAGATCTAACCACTTATGAAAAATAAAGATGTACTCAGCTCAGTCCTTAAGGCTTGGATGTTCAGGAGTGGCAGCACATCTAGTAAGGCCTTCTTCCTATGAAAACACTACAGAATTCCACAGCAGTGCAGGAGAGAACAGAGAACATGGCATATCTCTTCTCTCTCTCTCTTCTTATATTTTTTTGAAGAGAACTCAGGTATTTTTACCTCTAAGCTGCACTCCAACTTTATTTTATATTTTTATTTTGAAATAGGGTCTTACTAGGTTGTTAAGGGCCTCTCTAAATTGATAAAGCTGTCTTTGAACCTGTGATCAGCCTCCCAAATAATGGGATTACAGACATTTACCCACAAGTCCAGCTTTTTTTCTTTTTAGAAAGCCAGTTTCATTGGTCATAAATCTTTATGACCTGCTTTATCATTTAACTTTAATAATCCTTCAAATATTCTACTTCCAAATATCATCATTAGATAAGTTTAGATAAGTTTCCAACTTCTTGCTACTTCACAATGGATATTACATTTTAGCATGCATTTTGATGAGGAAATTCAAACTAAGTAGCACTAATCAAATAACTGTCTCTTCATTAGCTAAGATCTAGCCCACCCCTTAGGAGGAGGGATTCATACAGTCAATCTATACCAGAAGGTAGCAATCTCAGGGCCATCTCAGAATACCACCTACCATAATCTGTTAACTCATTCTGAAGCAAAGCAATCTGGTTCTTCAAGTCAAGAAGTGATATTTTTTAATCTATCAAATCTCTTTGTGCACCCATATTCTTCCTGATGCATCATCTTTCACAAAGTAACTCAAACACTCTTATGTATCAGGTTCTAATGTTCTGAGATCCTGAAAAAAGGATCATAAGCAAAAATTTAGTTAAGCAAAAAATTACAGGGCTAGTAAAAAGCTACCAGATAAAAGCAATTATAAATTATTAATTTCTAAAAAATACAATTCCACAGAGCTAAAATTTTATATTAATTTTCTTTTCACATGATGAAAACAACACATGCCTGATATAAATGGCTATACAGAAATGTAAAGAGAAGTACAAAAACCACCACACTCATCATTTCCAACCTTCAAAATAACACTGCTAACATTTATTTACAGTCTTCTTTGTATACTTTTATTAAAAAAGCAATCCCAATCACATTTTTACCTTATGGTGAAAGTCTCTTGAAGTCACCTGGGTCAAACCTTGATTATTTTGATAAAATACTTAGCCTGAATTTTAGATTTCTTATTATGAAAATTGTTTTACACACACACACACACACACACACACACACACACACACACACATATATATAGGAATATATAAATGTAAATTAAATTCTTTATGCTTGCCACAGTGATTGGGGTTGGATGGAATCTCAGTATAGTTTTGATTTGCATCTCCTTGATAGTTAATGATACTGAACATATTTTCATGTATCTATTGGCCATTTGTATCTCTTTTTTTGTGAAGTGTCTATTCAGTTCAGTTGCCCATTTCTTGATTGGGTCATTTGTTTTGCTAGTGTGGAGTCTTTTGAGCTCTTTGTATATTCTGGATATTAGCCCTCTATCAGAGTGGTGGCTGGTAAAGATCTTTTCCCATTCTACAGGCCTTCTTTTTAGGTTCTTTTTTTTTTTTTTTTTTTTCGGAACTGGGGATGGAACCCAGGGGCATTTGACCTCCAAGCTACATTCCCTGCCTTATTTTTTTATTCTTTATTTTGAAACAGGGTCTCACTAAGTTGCAGAGGGCCTCATTAAGTAGCTGAGGCTGTCCATGAACCACAATCCTCCAGTCTCAGCCTCCCAAATGTTGGGATTACAAGCGTGCACCATCACGCCTGGCTTCTCTTTAGGTTCTTGATGGTTTCCTTTGATGAGTAGAAACTTCTTTAGTTTAATGCCACTTGTTAATTCTTACTTTAGTTTCTTGTGCTTTGGAGGTCAGAGTGGCAAGCATAAAGAAGTCAAATATCAACAAATGGTGGCAAGGATGTGGGGAAAGAGAAACTTTTTTACACTGTTGGTGGAAGTATAAAGTAGTTCAGCCACTATGGAGATTCCCTAGAAAACTGGGAATGGATCCACCTATACCATACATGATCCGGCTATAACACTGTTGGGTATCTTTCCAAAGGGTTTGAAATAAAAGAAATACAGTAGCATAAGCACACCCATGTTCATAGCAGCACAATTCATAACATCCAAAACATGGAAACAACCTACATCTCCATCAACAGATGAATAGATTGCAAAATTATGGGAGATACACACAGTAGAATTCTACTCAGCAATAAAGAAGAACAAAGTCATGTCATTCGCGAGAAGATAGAAAGACCTGGAGAACATTATGTTAAGTTAGATCAGCCAAGCACAGAAAGAGATATATGTTTTCTCTAATATGCCCAAACTAGGGAGTACTAGGAATACCGGAGAAACTCTAAATAATGAAGGTGAAACTTCAGCAAATCTAGAAAGGAAGGATAGGAGAGGAAGAGGCTAAGATTAATTAATGGAGAAGCTACATTTGAATATGTGTGTAAGTGTGAATGTAGCATGGTCAACCTGGACACCCATTGTTGGGAGGGGGGAAAGGGTAAGCAGTTGTGGGGGGAGGGCACCAAGCACTGTGTAAATGTATTCCATTTTCAAAATGATCCACATAAATATAAAATAAAGTATAAAAATAAATGTAAATTAAATGAGGTACTTATTATATTTGAATTAAAATATCCGTAAAATATGATGAGCCAAGTAGCAAAATATATGAAACATTATATAAATATGTCTTTACATAAATGGTATAAATGGTATTCTTGCATATATGTGTATTTTCTACTATTACAATAAAACTCACTAAGAATTTATTGGCTTAAACAGTAAAAATTTATTTATTAAAGTTCAGTTCTAGAATTCAAAGTCCAAAATTAGTTTCAGTTGGCAAAAGTCAAAACAGTTGGCAAGACTGACTTCTCTGAAGGTTCTGAGAATAGAATCTGTTTCTTTGCCTTTTTATTTTTAGAGTTTAGGTGCTGCCATTATTCCTTGGCTTGTCATACCTCCCTCTGTCTTCAAATATAGCATCTTCACATTTTTTTTCTTATTAGTTTGCTTTCTACTCTAGTAGTTTTCTATATGCAGCAAACAGATGCAAAGTCTCATTTGGAAACTACTTAGCTAAATATACAAGTTCTCTCTCTCTCTCTCTCTCTCTCTCTCTCTCTCTCTCTCTCTCTCTCTCTCTCTCTCTCTTTTCTTTTCTTTTCTTTTTTTTTTTGTGGTATTGGGTTTCCTGAAAACTCTTCTACCTCCAGGCTACACTCCAGACCTATTTTTATATTTTTTATTTGGAAACAGGGTCTCTTAAGCCAGCACGGCTGGCTTCGAACCTGCGCCATCCTCCTGTCTCTGCCTCCCAAGCGTGGGGATTACAAGCATGCGCCACCACGCCCAGCCCACAAGTTCATCTCTTACAAATTCCTAGAAAACATGTTAGCTTCTTCCAAAATATAATCACATGGCATAAAAGTTATATTACCATTCAAAATAAGAAAACAATTAAAAAGACACTGTTCTCAAGTAATTTTTAAATTCAGAAATGTGAACTATTTTTCATGACCAAGAAATAGCCCTCTGTGATCTCATATTTCATTTTTTATGAAGGTTAGTCCATATTTGCAGCTTCATCAGCCTGCTTCCTGTCTGTAAAATTTTGGGAATATAATAACTTTGATTTTATCTCCTCTATCCATTTAAGCAAATCTAGCAATGTTTCTTCTGATTAAAAAAATCCTCAGAAATATTGTGAGTCTTTTCTATATGTCACAGGGATTCACTTCACTAGACAAGAGTTTTCTCCACAGGTTTTTTGTATCTTATTTCTCTTTACCTGTGTCTTTCCCTGAGATAGATGAGGGGATCCATGAGTCACACATTTAATCTCAAAGAATCCTCTCTGTGACTAAATACCTCTTGTTCATTTGGAGGAACTGGGAAAATCTTTCCTAGTTAGGTCCTTGACTTTTCTTCAGAGTAATTTTTTTCTGATAGCAAATCTCTTAATTTTAGCAAGTCTGACAGTCTTGATAAACTAACAATTTCTAGTACTGATTCATTTTTCCTTAGTTGTTGCTCCCTCAAATAATCTCTTCCTGTCACATTTTTTCTATGAGCAACAACAACAAAAACCAATCCTTAACTTCAACCTTGCTTGGAAATCTTCTAGGTATTCAAGTTTATCACTTACAAGTCTAAGACAGAGCACAGGTAAGCTTTCTGGCTTACATAAAGATGGTTCCCTTTCCTCCTGCTTCCCATAATATATTGTTTGGTAAGATTTAAAGATTCTTTTGATTGTGAGGTATAATATATTGATACTCAGACAAAAGATAGGCAGAAATTTTTGGCTTCCTAAAGAACCGTTATAGATTTTTTTCCCCTAATAATCTACCACCATGAAATTACCACAGATAGAAATACCACAGATACCACAAATAGACCATCAAGCTCTTTATTTATGTTCTGTGATTCTTTAGAGGGTGAAAAATAATTGTAATGTTTCATCTCTTTAAAAACCAATTTTCCCCGGGCCGCCAGGCCCCGACCCTGGGCGGATGGGCAGGTGCTGGTGGGTCACCCTTAGGCGATCCCCTTTCCACCTGGAAGGACTCTGAGGTCCAGCCCTCCTAGCCCCTACCCTGGACGTATGGGTGGGCATGGGTGGGGCACCCTTAGGCAGCCCACACCCCACACACCTGGAATGAAAAAAATTTTTCATCGTTACCCAGCATCTGAACCCACATCATCCTCCCCAAACTACACATACTCTCTTCTCTTAAAAAAAAAAAAAAAAAAAAGAAAAGAAAAAGAAAAGGAAAAGAAAAAAAAAAAAATATTCGAGAGGGGTTAAGATGGCCGAGGCAGCACAGCAGCTAGAATATTGGAGATGCAGACAAAACATATACATTTGAACTGTAACTTTTGGAAAAATTCCCCGCGAAGGAGGACTGAGGCTTCTCTATATCTTTAAGTATCCTGGACATCACCTGTAAGGAGAGAGTCTAGTGGAGACCTAGGAGGAAGGTTGTGGCGGCAGCAGTGGCCGAGATGGCGGTGGAGACTTGTCTTTGGGAGAGGCAGACATCTGATCCAGCCCACCCTGATCGCACATGCTTTGGAACACTGGACATTGTGCGGTATGGGAAAAGAGCTTGGGAAAGATTTGAAATGGTGGAGACAGTAGCATTGGTAGCGGCAAGTACTCAGGGGAGGCAGAGATCTGACATAATACACCTGAACTTTTGAAGAAATTACCTCAGAGGTGAAATACTACCACCACGTACCTCGGGAATGTGGGACAACCTGCTGGGTCAAGAGGGGGCTCGGATTGGAGCCTGCCATGAGGCAAGGCAGGTGATGGGGCCTCTGAGGCTGGGATCAGAGCCTGCCAAGGGGTTAGGTTGGTGCCGGAGCCAGCGAGGCTGGGATCAGAGCCAGCTGATGCATTAGGCCAGTGCCAGAGCCAGCGAGGCCAGGATCGAAGCCTGCTGTGAGGCAAGGCTGGTGCTGAGGCCTCTGAGGCTGGGATAGGAGCCTGCCGAGGGGTTAGGCCAATGCTGGGGCCATTGAGGCTGGGATCAGAGCCTGCTGTGAGGCAAGGCCAGTGCTGGGTCCTCCGAGGCCTGGGTAGGAGCCTGCCGAGGGGTTAGACCAGTGCCAGGGCCAGCAAGGCTGGGATCAGAGCCTGCCTTGAGGTATGGCTGGTGCTGGGGCCTCCAAGGCCAGGATTGGAGCATGCTGACGGGTGAGGTCAGTGCCAGGGCCAACTAGGCCAGGTCGGAGCCTGCCGTGAGGCAAGGCCGTGCCTCCAAGGCAGGGATCGGAGCCAGCCAAGGGGTTAGGCCGGTGCCAGGGCCAGCAAAGTGAGGATTGGAGCCTGCCGTGAGGCAAGACTGTTGCTGGGACCTGCGAGGCTGGGATCGGACTCTGCCTAGGGGTAAGGCTGGTGCCAGGGCCAGAGAGGCTGGGATCGGAAACTGCCGTGAGGTAAGGACAGAGCTGGGACATGTGAGACCAGGATAGGAGCCTTTCGAGTGGTTAGGCCGGTGCCAGGGTCAGCGAGGCCAGGATTGGAGCCTGTCATGAGGCTAGGCCAGTGTTGGGGCCTCTGAGGCCGGGAGCAGAGCCAACTGAGGGGTTAGTTCTGTGCGGGAGCCAGTGAGGCCAGGATTGGGGCCTCCCATGAGGCAAAGCCAGTGCTGGAGCCAGCGAGGTCGGGATAAGAGTCCCCTGGGTGGCCAGGCCACTACTGGGGCCATCAAGAGTGGGATAAGAACTTGAAATGTGGCATGCACATAGAAATAGTACAGAAAATAAAATCCAGATGCTTCCCCTAATTAGCAAAAACTAGGAGGAAAGAGGTAACAGGAGGAGGTCAAGTAGTATAAAAGGCCCTACTGAGAAGCAATTAAGGTGACCAATCAGAGGGGAGGGTCTGGGGGAAGGTAGAATCTCTTTAAAACTCATGAGGTGCGTAAACAAATATATCAAAGATAATTACCAATTAAGCATGGGATCGACGGAGGGGGAGGAAATGGGATGGGGATTGGATGAGGGCTTATTGGATGATATGTCCTTGTATATCTTCTCAAGTCTTGTATTCCAAAGTGATGTATGATTACAAATAAAAATAAATTATATATATATATATATATATATATATATATATATATATTAAGAAATAAAAAAATAAAAACCAATTTTCATCCCTTTGGTGTAATATTGCCTCAATGAAAACATAATCCAAACTACCTTCTTGCTTAATATTTTTCCTTTCTGCATTCTGCGTTTCTTATAATTTTATTTTTCTGAAGAATACTCTTAGTTAATTGCACATGGTTATAGAGAACCCAAACTAAGATTATATATATATATATATATATATATATATATATATCCTATTTACATTCTCTCCAATCACTGTAGTGTTTTTATTTTTTAAAATATTCGTGTTAATTATTTTTAGGTATTCTTGTGAAGGGATTTATTTATTTATTTATTTATTATTATTTTTTTTTTTACTTGGTGGTACTGGGGTTCCTGGAAACCCTTCTACCTCTGGGCTATACTCCCAGACCTATTTTATAGTTTTTTTTTTAATTTGGAAACAGGGTCTCTTAAGCCAGCGAGGCTGGCTCCGAACCAGCACGATCCTCCTGTCTCCGCCTCCCAAGTGCAGGGATTACAAGCATGCGACACTATGCCTGGCTTGTGAAAGGTTTTAAAATAATTTTGTCCAAGCTAAAAAAAAATTAATTGAAATTTGATTTTAATTAAGCCTACATTAGAAGCTTATAAAAATGCATTTTAACACAATTCAGTCTTTTCCAGAAATATGGCACATTGCCTCATTTACTCAAGTATTATTTTATGTCCCTCAGTAAAATATGTCATATATTTCTTATTAAACCTGTTCCCTAATGTTTACATGAGTTGTTAATGTGAAAGGGGTTTAAAATTATTAGTTTTATTTTCTGACTATTTATTGTTTATATGGAAGGTATGAGTATTTATATATGATTCCAGAGATGTAATTAAAATGAACCATTCCATTTTCAGATGCTGCCAGGGCAAGTAGATTTGTTAACATCTTAAGGATAAGGAATACACATTTAACCCAAGTCAGATGGAAGTAAAAACAAGATTAGAAGACAAGTGGGTACCGAACAATTTTTTTAAAATTAGATAGTATGAGAAAAAAACAAAAAAGAGAAAATGAAATGTGATCATAATATTTCATAAGTTAGGCAGATGTTTAAGCAGTATAGTGCTCTCTTAGAACAAACAACTAGCAAAACACTAGATTGTGTTAGAAAAGTTTGAGGAAGGGCATATAAATAATTATATTTCTTTATTCAGCACTAACTTGGCTTTGATATCTATATAATATTTACTTGTTGGAAGACAACGTTTCTACAAAAATTTTATAGCTGTTTATTTTCTGTAACTAAATGTTTTAGAATCATCAGAACATAAATTGGTGAGGTTGATAAACAACACAGACACATTCTAGTTTTCCTACTTTATTTAAAACACAAATAAGTGATGCTCCAAATAGGTGAAATTAATTTCACTGATACTTTCCTTTTTCAATTAAAGCCATCAGAATTTATTAAATCCAGAAATATGAGTTATTTCATAGTACCTTTTCTTTTCATCCCATATTCAATAAGCACTACCAGTGCTATCATTTTATGTCCTATCTGCCTGTGTTAACCCACAGATATTAAGGTGGTCAGGTCCTCATCATAGTATTCTGCTAGCCACTAACTAAACCAGATGCTGCAGAAAATACAACAGCACAATTCTGTCTGGGTCTGCATTGGGTTTCCACTTGCTCCTATTTTTGATCCATCTTCAATATGCTTATCAGAGACTGTTTTACAAAATATGAAATCTTACTTTGATTGCATTTACTTAGAATATCTCAGTGATTTTTTGTAAATTATCATACAGGATTAAGACCAAGGCCATTAGCTTTCTTTAGTGTGTTCCCTCCCTATATTTCAGGACCTTTGCTTGTGTATCTTTTATTTCTACCATCCCACTGGCCTGTGCCTTACTCATACAGAATTACTAATTTCAACCTAAAAAGGATAGGTACTTTCATTCAGCCTCCTGCTCTCTAGCATATGTGGAGG